>NC_087123.1:10002500-12402500 GCF_030705265.1 Helicoverpa armigera
TACTTCATTTTCGAGGTCTTTAACTTTTACTCCCACGGAAACTTGTATGACTGAATCTCTATTCAACTGAACATTGCAATGAGAAAGTCTCATTTGCAACTTAAACAGTAACAGCATAATAAAATAGATTTAATTTTGAATGGGACGTCTGATTAAAAGTTTTAAATAATTTATGCTCAATCATTTCATTATTTGAAGTGAGACTCGCAAAACTATAGCAGCTCCATTCAATTTTTAATCTTCGACAAACGGAATAAAGTCGACTTTCCCATTTCTCTATGCTTAACGGATATTATGAATTTGTATCTCATTCATTCAGTGTTCCAGTTATAAATCACTAGTTCATTGATACATTTTGTTTATGTACGTTGAGTGTGTCGTG
Organism: Helicoverpa armigera; assembly: GCF_030705265.1. Classification (NCBI taxonomy): domain Eukaryota; kingdom Metazoa; phylum Arthropoda; class Insecta; order Lepidoptera; family Noctuidae; genus Helicoverpa; species Helicoverpa armigera. The sequence goes on from NC_087123.1 coordinate 10,002,883, forward strand.
ATAGTATCGATTAATGATATCGTATCTAAAACATGATGATAATTGTTATCTTGTTTTAATAGCAGATATTATTATAACGTGATATAAATCAGTATCTATAAAGGAATGTCAGGTACAAGGTTAATAATGCAATCAAAGTGAAATGTTGATGCTGCTTGTAATAAAAATACTTTTACTTTATTATTATATCAAACATCTACCTAGGTATCTAGGTATAACCCTATATTACCTCTAACAAATAATTCAATTAAACATTCAAATCTTATCCGAAAATTGGTCACGGTGCGACTCGATCATGAATTAAAAAGAAGGCTACATAATCGATATAATAAAATATCGATAGTATTCAATTAAAGTGCCCGCATCAGTGGTTTATATCGTGTCATTGTCGCTAAGTTCACAATCGTGTCAAGGTCTCCCAAACAAATCGCGAAGGTTTGTTTATGTCGTTTTTTAATCAACTAATTGTGGACATCAAATTTTCTTTTACGTTGATTTCCACGGTGGATTAGTGAATACAATTTACCGCTAGCATTTGAACGTTCTTTCTCTATCAATTTCAAAAGATGGAATGAAATAGCAACGTTATTTATTATGGTTTTATTGGAGTGCTTCCTATATATTTTGAATAGCAATTCTATAAAGCATTGATACGGCATACAAAATAAATTTTATTTTATTCGTGGACCACCTGCACCGACTTCCCGCTGCTTAAATTAATATCTTGGGGAGCAATAGCAAAAACATCAGCATAATTATATCTATATAAGTACCTTATGATGATTAAGGAAATAAATAAAATATAATATAAAATCATATTTTTTTTCCCTGATACGACCTTCTCAGTATTCCTTTATTTTTCTTTTCTCTTTTGTTTTTCCTGTATCAACCTAACATAATCTTCTATTTGATGTGTTTTGTTGCTTTTCGTTTTACTTACAGTTTTAGATTATATGTCATGTTTGTATCATCTTTAACAAATGAGGGTTTTCTAAAATGGCAATCCACGAGGTGGCAGCACCGAGTCGTCAGGTCCAGATAGCTGTCAAAGTGCTATCTTTACTATGAATAGTGAACGATTTTGGTGTTTTTTTTATTTTATAATTAAAGCACTGCATTATTGTTTTACTATTGCGGTTGAGTAAATAAAAAAAACTAAATCATATTGTGTTAACAAATTTTTCAACAAGCTTTTCCTTAGTACCAGTGACTTTTGCACCCTCTCTCTTAGCTCAATTTTTAGTTCGGAAACCTTATTCTGACCGTAGTCCATAATAAAATCAATAACACTTCCAATATAACAGAATTTCAATAAACAATAAGTTCGGCACCTACAATTCCATACTATTTGACAGCTGTTTGGACCAGACGCATACGTGGCGCCACCCGGTGGCAGAAAAAATTTCAAAAACCCTCATTGTGAGTTGTGGTTACACATTGTTGCTTCATAAAATGCAAGGCTAAGGCTCTGCAAATTGTCCTAAGTTGTACCACAAACGTTGTAACTATATTTATAATCTACTTTGAACGCAACGGTCATAATTCTTCTATGCAATAGAGTTTAGTATTGCATGACCTATCTAATCATTGCTAACTACCGTCACCGTGCGTTGCACATTGGTAATGTGTATTTAGTTTTATTTATCCTATTCACTAAAAATAGCGTTTTGTATAGGATTAGTATAATGATGATTCGCATATCATTTAGCGAAAGCGTGATTTCTACAAGGCTGCGAAGAAATCGATAGTCACGACTGACTATATGACGTTAATATTACCAGAACAAAAAATACATGAAAGGTGCTTATTTAAATACCAAAAGGTTTTTAGGGGTTCAAGAGCGAAAATTATAAATGGTTGTAGCTTCAATGGAATATTAAGTAAAATCTTGATTTCTGAGGTTAAAACAAAGCAGCGGGTGAAAGTCCACAAAGTTTTTTGCTTAAGAAGAATAATGTAAAGAATTGCAAAGAAAACACCCTTTTTATGACTAATTTATTTATCTAATCAGAAGGAACTCTGAGGCAGTGAATATATTAATTAAACTTTGTTCTGGAGAAAAGAAATGTTTACGAAAGGTCCTCAAGATTATTTTTAATACTTTATACTTCCCTTACTGTGATATTGGAATAGAAAACATAAGCGCATTGCGATTCCAGAAACGATTCCTATTTGAATCATCCTCTATTAGTATCTTTTATAGTAATCCTCTATTTCTAGTACCTAACTACTTACTCCGTAATTAATGTTCGCGTGTCCCAAGTACAAAGTTAATATAATTATTCGAAAACAAATAACTAGGTACATTTCCCTCCGTTTCTATTTCAAACCAGAATAGTCTGCTAATCCAACCTCATCGGATCAATAATCTGGAAATAGATTGCGTTTCCGAAATCTTTATTTGTTTACCAATCGTTTACTTCATGATTAATGGTTAGTTGCTGTAATAATCTTTTCTTAGAATTACTCTGTTCCTTCATTTGTACCGTTAAACGTAAAAATACTAGTGTATTATTAGTTGTAATGAAGCGAATCCTCCATAGCATATCATACATTGACCTCGTATTTGCTACTTTGTTTTAGAATATTTTGTGTTAATGACTGCGAAATTTACTCGAATTATACACTATTATTCACAAAAAACATACTTATTCTCTTTGAAAACACAATAGGTACTAATTGTATAGTTATGACGCAAATTGATCTTAGTTTGGCGAAGAGAAATCCCTCAGAAGTTGTCACATAGATTTACTGGCAGGTAAACTCAAAAGGGGTTGAAAGCCATCACTGAATGCCAAGTGATCGATTGAGTTATTTGTCAATGTTTACAGACTTTCGAGCTTTACATAGCCTAGTTTCGGTGATTGGGTCTATAAAATTGATTTAGGAGTTCTGATTGTATCTTGACTTTAGTTTTCTAGCGGGACTATTGTTCTAACTTAGACGTCGTAGTTTGGCTGAATAAAGAAGTTCTTTGCTTTACTTACATAATAAGTTATTCATAGAAATATGTTACACATAATACAACAATACAATATTAATTTGTAATATCGTATAATACCCTTACGTAATGTACCTAATCCACGTAATAATTACTAATTGTATTAACTACTATAGCTAAATAACGAACAAAAGTGGAACGCATATCAAATGTTAGGAAGTTGAATGCATAATTATGTTTTGTATCGATTCACTATAAAAAGATTTATTATGAAGTGTCTTCATTATTGCAGTAGCTGTGTTACATCACAGAATATGATTATGATATTTTACGCAAGATGTTAAAAAATCTATATCTCCGATAATTGCCAAATTGATAACATATTTGTAGAAATGAGGACAGCTTAGCACATCATTCGTACGTGTTTTTTTTACCATTGCAGTTTCGATTTAGTCAAGGCTGAATTATTTCACAGAATTTATAATATTAAACATTTCCTGGTTTTCTTACAGTTGTGAATTCATTTTGAAAGACATTGCAATTCGAAATTCTATATCAACTATGCAGAAGTTTCAACTTTGCGCTGCTGATTCATTTCTCCCGACTCGTTGAAGTCTACAGAAACAAACGGGAGAAACTGTCTCTTTTGATATATGATCCTATACAGGTGCCTGAAAATTCGTTGCTCAAACAACTAGCTTTAGACTTCAGAAGTCGTATTTCAGCTCTAGACTGCGTAATATGTTCTCTTGGCTACGAACTTCATATGGAATGCTCGCTGTATTATTCGTATTAATTCAAGAGCAAATTCTTCAGACACTAAATAACGTCACTTCAGCTTTCAAGATGTATTTTAAGCTGAAAGAGGAACGTTGATAAATGCCATCCTCTTTCTATTGGTGGAAAGAGTTCTAAAGCTGTGTACTCACTGCACGGACAAGGCATCCATCAAGCCTCTAGATGCAGAGATGCGATTGTGGTGCGCTGAAAGGAAATTATCGTTTCCTTTTTCACTTGTGACAGAATTGTGTTTTGTGAGTGCGTCGAGTTCTGTGGATAAAAAGCTTTGTGAACGTGCTCCCGACGTGTGTACCTATTGATCTTTATATCTTTGAGCTTCACGCGTCTCGTGGTTTTGCGCGCATTCAATTTCTTTTTGTCTCTCGTATTTACATTTTTATTTTCCTGTATTGTTTTACATACATGTTGTAACTTCTGATAAAAATATCTGTTGGATATTGGTAGACCAATAGTCTAATAACATAATTCAAGCTACATTATGTTACAGCCTTTTTATCGTCCCACTGCTGGGCACAGGCCTCCTCTCACATGGAGAAGGATTGAGCATTAATCAAGCTACATTATAAGAGTCTGTGATCTATCTTGGCAAAATTATAAATATTGCATAAAACCCCTTCCGGGTGAACTCAATCTTTTTAACATTAACGACCTTGCGAATGGAGGTCCGGTGTATGTATTCAGAGGAACTCGAGCGTTCACTTGAACACAAGTTATGGAGGAGGTCACACGACCAGAAATTGAATTTTCCAACAGAAATCGGATCAAAAGCCCGTTTGCGACAATATTGGAGGGAAAATGAATCGAAATACCGGCTTACTGAGCATGTCGAAATATATCTGTAAGATTTTATACGTTTTGTTAAATTGCATCCATGCCAAAAGATATACGTGTTCCTACTTGGAAGTGATTTGTGGCAGTCGTGGTCAGAGTTTGGATTACGACTTTCTAAAAATTGAAGACTCGTTGGAAATCAAGGAGTATTCAGCCTCTGTAAGAAGTAAATGCTCAGAATTGAAAGCTCATTCGACAACATTTGCAATAAATTCATCGTACATTTTTAGGCCACTACCATATTTTAAACCTGCATAAAGTTCAAGTGTACACAAAAATATTTCTTTCATAATTTACAAAATAAAATTCGAACAAAGTTGTACCATTTTCCGCAAATAAAGAGGGTACATCTCAGCAAGGGCGGATCCACCGTTGTGGGCACGATGGGCATGCCCACAACCTTATTAGACTTGTGACCTCACACTTTTACGGTCTTTTGAAAGGCTTATGTTTAAACACCACCCAAAAAAGTACCTATTTTACTAACAAAAACCTTCTAAACGGTTACCAAAATGGATAAATGGTCACCAAATAACGTTTCCAAAAATATTATTAGATAAAACCATTTTTTCTTATTATTGACTACTAAAAAAAATTATGGACGCCTTTAAAATACACTTTAGACCAAATATTATATATTGTCACTACTTAGATGTTACCAATTATGTAATACCATGACTCCTAATTTGGTCATTTTTGTTAGACTAAAAAAGCTAACGATCGCTAGAATATTTCCTAAATACCAATTAATATACTAGGGTTCCCAAACTTACGTCGCTTATTTATTGTTATATGAATTTGTGTGTAACTCAGTGCGTTTAAAATGTAAGCACGCAACATGCAGCAAGCATGGCGTCTGTCACGGCTCCGGCGCTGCGGGGCTCCGGCGGTCCCAGGCGAGCTTATCGTCGCAGATGGTTTTCACGCTCACCACCGCAGCTTGGGCTTGCTGGCCGGCTCCGCCGGCCAGCCTCAGCCGCAGCGGCGAGCCTTAAAACTACCTGCGCCTCAGCTCGCAGGCCGCCTCGCCCCTCTGCGCCTACGCGGTTTTGAATTGCACTCTAGGGGTAGGGCAGACAAGACTAAGCGGAGTCGGTTTTGCAGCGAGTCGTTTTCGTCACTAACTTTGATTTTTGGTAGTAATATTAATATTTTAGTTGGATAGAATTTGGTGACCATTAATCCATTTTGGGAACCAAAAATAATATGTGTGCGAGATTTGCGATTTTTCTGATGTTATTTTTTTTTTTTTGGATCATAATATTATATACTTTAGTGCCCTTTTAATAAAGTCAATTTATTTTTTTTGGAGTTGTTTATTTTATTTGGTGCCTCAGCCTAGAGTCTTAAAAATATTTTTGGTGACCGCCTAAATTATACCCCTTTTGAAATCGATAGGCTGATCATAACACCAGGGAACAAAATAAGACTTTTTTTGTTGCATTTAATTTTATGACTGCTGTTTACTAATTCGAGGTCACCATATTTTTTTTCTAACAGCTTTAGTTTTTGAGGTACTTTTGTGTCCCAAAACTCAAAAAATTCGCGGCTTCTTCACTTTGCGGTGATTTGAGTCCAATGTCGAAAACGTTCGTTTAAGTTAAAATTTAAAAGTAGAAGAGGATAGCACCCCCATAACGCCCTCTTTCAGCACTTTCTGGTTAAGAAGAAGCGGTGAAGAACAAACTTCCCAGCAACACAGCTGTCTATTACCATACAATTATTATTATTTACAATAGGCACTATTTTATTTTTTTTTAGTTGTTTTGGTACTGTTTTGTTCCAAAACTCAAAAAAATTTCGCGCTCGCTGCGCTCGCGGTTTTTTCCCTCAGAAGTTACTCTTTTTACTTGTTTGGGTGATTTCGTGTTCCAAGATTCCAAAATTTTGCGCTCGTTACGCTCACAGCTTCTTAATTATACAGTACTTTTTTTATAATTTCTTTAGGTAATTTGTGGCACAGAACTCAAAAATTTTGCGCTCGCTTCGCTCGCGCAACTTTATACGCTTATATTCTGCGTCTTCGCTTTTGGTTTTATAACTTGGTACCTACAACAAAATCTAAAAATTTTCCGGCTTGCTACGCTCGCGCAAAAAAAATACTACTCGCAATCTTTCCCTATATAGGGGTGCTTCAGCAATGATTGCTCCCGGTATATTTTTTAAATCGGGTCCGACTTCCTCCTAAGTTTATTTTCTTTCCCAATGCCAAAGTCCTGATGCTCAGAAAAAAGAAAATAGTTTAATTCAAAAGTTCATAAACGACTTGCATGATTGTTAATGAGCATGCTCCGATTTGTAGGTACTTAGCCGATTTTCTAGTAGCTGTGACCACAACCTTTTTTGAAGGCTGGATCCGCGCTTGCATCTCAGTGCACTCGAACAGGCCTCGTCCAAGAATAACTACCCTAACTTCCACGGCCGGAGTTTGTACTCTTTTCAAGTTAAATTAGAACAATCATAGGACCCGTGAAATTAAATAAAAACTTCCCGGAAGATCTTGCCATCAGTAATGTAAACAGGGTTCATCAAGAGAACACACAAGAGCTGATGGACTCGACGACTATCTTCAGAACTAAGAGATTCTTCATTATTTTAAGTTTAAGAATAAGTTATCATAAAATTACCTATAGCTTGGTATCTATTAGGAACTTTCGATCCTACTATGACTGCCTACCTATACACACTATGAATAAGTGAGGCAGTTTGGGTAGACTGGCTAGTATGAACTGAGATTCGTAATAAGTAATTAACACTTTTATGGCTAAAATTGGCAATTAGGTACCCTATATGAGAAATTTAAAATGTAGTTTCAAGGTTAATTAAATGCTTAAACCATGACACAGTAGGTAATTGTCCTCTAACGCAATAAGACACGAAGACATAAGATTATGTGTTACTGACGTTTCAATAAGACGACATTAGCAATAAGAATCCACATGAAAATACCAAGAGTTAGACGTAACATCATCGTAAGGCGTAAGTTATTAGCAATTAAATAACTTCAACGACATTTGAAGTATCAATAAATTGATCATTAACACATATAATTGCTAGAATTTTTTTCTTGGTATAAAACTCCTTTATAAATCATAAAGTTCTTAAATAAAATGAGATTTTCATTGCAGAGTTTTCGTTGTCGATATGATTATTGGAAAAGTTTTTTTTGGCTTCGCTTTGAACATGAAGAATCGTTCCTAAGAATTATTTGATTGAGCAAACGGCGTGTACTCGTGATTGAATTTCTAATATCGTGCCTCTGATGCTAAAGTACGTAAAATATTCAATTTCGCACCGAATTAAAATCGCCCTTCGCCGTAATTGCTTTTAAAATTAAAATTAGGAATAAGGTAGGCATATTTCAATGTTTAATTATGAAGGTCTTAATATTCTTTCTTTAGGTAAACAAATATTTATATAATTTGTGAAATGCATGTCTGCAAATGAAGTGAAGCAGCAAGTCATCCGGAAAGCGTTTGTACATTTTATCCTTCCTCGTCAACTAAGTAAATAACTGAGGGATTTTGCACTAACTACGAGTAGCTTATCTTTTTAGTATCTACCTAGACGTAACTCGTGGTTAGGTCTCCGGGGATTTACATATGCAGTTTTAAACCTGTGTGTATTACCTTACCTTATGAAGTTTAGTGTATAAAGGAAAATAGGATAAGGTAAAAATCAAAAGAAGTTTTATCTTTAAGTATCCTTCTATAGGATTGCAGTAAGACATTTTCCTTCTAAACTTTCCTTCCTTACATATGGACAGGTGTTCCTTTGCTTGGCAAACATCCCCATTGTAGCAATCTGTATGTAAAACAACTTTGCGACAATGTGGAATTTCATAGCCGCAGTGCCAAACTACCTACCTGGTTACGAGTGAAGGAGGAGTGTGAGTGCTTTTGTTTCATCTTTCTATAGGTACCTATAGAAAGCCTATTACTTCATTGTGATGAAACATGTTCCGAAAATGTCAATCAGTCTTACGAATACGATATACTGGCCACAGAGAAACGAAACCAAATTTTTGAATTTAAGGGGTTTTCAAGTCTAAAAGAATTTGAGACATCAAAAGTGATCTCATTTTCTGATAAGCAGTCCGTACTTTTGCCTTTGCCTGGAAATCTGGGACAGGTGTCAGAGAAAGCCGCTCGGTCCCGTTTTGTCTTTGCTTGTAAAATTTTAAAAGCGGTTTTGTTAATCATAAAATCAATCTGTAAACGTCCTTTGATAAAGACGGAGCTCATAAAAGAAATAAATAACTTCAATTACGGGAAACGGAAAATATCGCGAGATAGTTACAAGAAATAAATACCAGAGTGATGAAGTGGGAGAAAATAGACAGATTAATGATGTTGAAAGCTATAGCCATACCTTACCACTACACTTTTGAAATGAATTTACCATGTTGTCGTTAAAAGCGCATAAAAGATACAGTTACTTGCAACAATATGGTTTTCCTTTTAGATTAAAAAGAAAAAGTTGATCGCGTGAAAACATGTACAAGATTTAAATCTTTCGGCTGCAGTTTTACTTTTACATATTCTATATAAGTTATCGTTGTCTTAGCTGTCAACATAAATATTCCCTTAGCACGTTTTTATATACTTGTGTCTAATGTTTTCACTGTTGAACGTTGCAGGGGATGCTGGTTAGCGAAAATGTAAACAAAAACGTCCATATTGCTCAAGTTCTCGATACATATTTTGTAATTCTAATCTCCTATGCGTATGGAACATATGGTGCACTACTACATACCTACGCAACTAATGATGCGTGAATATCTGACGAACGATGAAACAACAGTTGATCTATTTATCCGTTCACTGTTACATTTCCAACTGGGAATGTCTGTTCTATGAATCAAGTAATCACGTAATTACGATGTTGATTTCAAGCGACCATTTTATTTATGGGCTGTGCCCAAGGCGGCAGTTTATGGCATCTATCTCTGCAAAAGCAAGGCTATAAGTTAGTGCTTATGTCTAATAGAAATATAATTTCTAGGCTGTTTTATATACTAGGTCTTCAATAAGCTCCCTTACAGCCAGTTTCTTCATCAAAAGTTAAAGCCAAAGTTAAAGTTAAAGTAATGTCTAAAGTTAAAGTAACGGTCAAATTCAATTTTTCCCTTTCCAATTTTAGCCTTGAAAAAACGAATTTGACCGTTATTTTTACTTTAGACATTACTTTAACTTTAACTTTTGATGAAGAAACTGGCCGTTAATGTTATGGCATTCGCAAAAGGATCTTATATATTTTTTACGCATGAAGCCCTTTCATAGTCTAGTCTAGGCTGACCTAGCACGTAACGCTATGATCCGAAAAAATGTGACGTCTCAACTACATTTTTATAAGACCAGAATATAAAAAAGGATTCTATTCTTCGCTCCTTTGACCCGGATTTGGCAAACTTATTGAAATATTTCACGATAAGTAGATATTCAGTAGATTCACATTTTAGTCTCCCTTTTTTGGTGTGATATTTAGATTTTACCCCGAATATTTGTCAGTCGAATTTCGCTTTCAATAATTCGCCACCCTAATGACGTTTTTACGGAGCTTGAATAACGCAATCTAAATATTTTACCGAAACGCAATTTTTGTATGAAGCAACACAATTTTTATGCGCAGTTGAAAGCTGATATTTCATAATAATAAGTGAAGTTATAAGTTATAAGAGGGTATTGGAGTTGTATAAAATAAACTCAACTCTACGCGCCTTTCTTGCGTCATGTATGGAGCAATGGAGAACGGTTCTTCACTATCCAGGATGTCGAGAAATTGAAGGGACCGGCGATCCTATTAAGATCGAGCGGGGAATTTTCCAGGGTGACAGTTTGAGTCCACTTTGGTTTTGCCTGGCCTTGAACCCTCTGAGCACATTGCTAGAGGGCTCGGGGTTGGGCTATCCTTTGCGGAGAGGGGGTCAGGTTATATCCCATTTGCTTTACATGGACGATCTGAAACTGTTTGCCACCACAGAATTGCAGCTGATGAAGCTACTGAAGGTCACAGAAACTTTCAGTAGTTGCATCAGGATGGAATTTGGTGTGGACAAATGTGCAGTCATACATGTAAAGCGAGGGGGAATTGTGGAATCTGAGGGAGTACAACTCTCAGATTCTATAAACCTGAGATCACTCTCCGCAAACGATACATATAAATACTTGGGTATGGCGGAGGGGTTAGGCATCAACGTGGCTGTCATGAAACAGTCATTACGGGAGCGTTTCTTTGGCCGCCTGAATAAGGTCCTAAAAAGTTCCTTATCGGGCGGCAACAAGGTTCGCGCCTTTAATGGTTGGGTCATGCCAGTCCTGATGTACTCTTTCGGCATACTCAAATGGACTCAAACTGAATTGGACGCCCTGGATAGGAAAGTCCGCACACTGCTGACCGCAGAACGAATGCATCACCCACGATCGTCAGTGATGAGACTGTACATCCCACGGAAATGTGGAGGCCGAGGCTTTTTAAATGCAAAGACGCTCCACAACCGCGAGGTGTGCAGTCTCAGAGAATATTTTCTCAAAAGCGACGTGGGTATGCACCGTGATATGGTGGCAGTGGACAGAGGACTCACCCCGCTGTCGTTGGCAAATGAGAACTGGCGCAAACCTGTCGTACTAACTACCCACGATCGCAGGGAGGTATGGCAGAGCAAACAGCTACACGGACGCTTCTTCGGGGCTCTTCATGGCCCCGATGTAGACTTCAAAGCGTCCGTATCTTGGCTACGCTTCGGTGACTTGTTTGGAGAAACCGAAGGGTTTGTATGTGCAATTATGGACGAAGTTATCCTTACGAATAACTGCCGGAGATATATCGTGAAAGACGGGACGGTTGACATATGTCGGGCATGTCACCATCCGGGTGAGTCTATCAGACATATTATATCTGGTTGTTCTCGTTTGGCTAATGGTGAATATTTGCACAGACATAACCAAGTGGCCAAGATCATCCACCAGCAGCTTGCTCTGCAATACAACCTTGTAGACCTTGAGGTACCGTACTACAAGTATGCGCCCGACCCAGTTCTCGAAAAGGACCATATCACGTTGTACTGGGATCGATCTATCATCACTGACAGGACTATTGTAGCCAATAAGCCTGATATTGTGGTGATAGATCGATTAGCGCGCCGCGCGATGATAGTTGATGTCGCCGTTCCGCATGACGAGAACCTTGTGAAAGCTGAGAAAGAGAAACAAATAAAATATCTCGACTTAGCGCACGAGGTTGTTGCCATGTGGAGTGTCGACACGGCTGTTGTTGTGCCGATTGTCGTTACGGCCAATGGTTTAATAGCCAAGAGCCTCGACGAACACCTCAGGAGGCTCTCGTTGGGCGGCTGGATCAAGGGACTGATTCAGAAGGCAGTACTCCTTGATACGGCACGTATTGTGAGGAGGTTTCTGTCTCTGGGACCCTAACCACCGGTACCTTGGACCCTGTGCCCGATATCGGTGGCAACCTATTTTTTATATTTTTAAATGTTTTTTATTTTTATATTTAATATTTAAAAATGTAAATAATATGTTAGAAAATAAATAAATGAGAATTAAAGTGAAGTTAAAAATAACTAAAAATATTTTTTTTTAGTCTGGATAATTTGTATAGTAAACCTTCAGAAGAAAACAAATAAGTTGTGGGTTGGAAGTCTTTAGAATTAAACGAGTTAAATTACAAACTAAAAACCCAGTTAATTCTGCTAATAGCAGGCCATAATTCGTATGTTAAAGTGCCTTTCTAACATAATAGGTATCTTCCTTCCCGCTATGTATTTACTCTCTAAGTAAATACAGTGCAACTTGTTATCTAATACACTATTATCTTCAGTTATTACGATGTCGCTTGGAGTTGTATCTCAGAAATAGGGTCACCAACTAATGCTATGTTGAAAGCTGTAATAAAGTACGGTGTTAAGACTTCGGCTAAGTAAGATCTTAAGAACCCATGATGAGTATGAGGAGAACATTTATTATGTTATAAGATTTGGGCATCAAAGTTATAACAAATATAACTTAACAATAGCTGATGTTTTTTTAGCTATTTGAAGATAAATTGCTAAATTGATCTCAATTTTAGTAAGGAGATGCATTAGGGCACAGTTATATGCCACATTTTGTCTATGTGTGCTGTAAGCTAGTCCCGAAAATGGCGAATGACCACTTGCTTAAAAGTAAACATTAGTGCCAACCCTCTAAAACTAGGGTATCACTTTCACATGTAATGGCATCTACCTGACCCAACTACTCCTAATCGTGAGTTGTATCATACTTAATTAAATACAGGACGTGCTGTGCGAACTGATTTTCTAGTCTAGACTCAAGAAAGTCGATATAGTTAATACCTACACAGTTTATATCAAAACAGTGCAGCATTTTCTCTTTATACATATAATTTTCTAAGATATTCCTAAGCTTTTTAAAACAAACTCTACTTTGACTACAGTAATGAAAAATTATTACTCAACTGTAGCTATAAAATTCTCACCTCTCCGTAACTGAAAACAGACTGTTGTTCTTTTTTCAAAACAATAAAGTACTGGCTGCATGGACTTACCGCTCTGTTCCACGACCCCGTTTTGATGAATTAACTAACGCTGACGTCACTAAAATTAGACTAAGGTGACGCGTGTGGGAGTTTCCTCGCCGCGAATTAGTTAAACACCAAATAAATTATATTTGGGCATTTTTTAAATTAGAACCTTATTTTCTTGTGCATAAGGATAAAGTTGGATGAAGGTAATAATTACTACCCCGCAGAGCATAGTTCCTGCCGCATTGTCTCTACACAAATACGTCGGATCGTGTAGCATGATAACAGCTGTTTGTGTCATAATTCTTTTTTGGAGGTTTTTACACCTAATGGCGATTGAAATTAAGTTTTTAATAACATGCTATTTTAGGGTGTAAGGGTCAGTGACTCTACGATACCTACCTACAAAGAAAAGTTCGCATGTTATAAATATCAGTGTTTTAAAAGTATTCTGGTCAATGTCGGCGGCTTTTTCTGATATATCAAGGTGTCAGTGTCACCAAAAATATCATACCTTTCTCTACAACATTTCATAAATGTGTCATTGAAATAAAGTGCCAGCCAACGATTTGTTATTTAAGCTCTTCAAAGACTTAGCTTTTACTCGGTGCAATTTTCGCTTTGAAGCCACTAAACGGATCTAATTCCCGCAGAATTTTATTTCAACTGGCAACAATTGCTTGTTTGTTTGTTGTTGGTATCTAATCGGCTTACAAATTCTGAACGCGCCCCTTTGTTTGTTTCTGAAGATGCAGTCTGATGTTACAATTCTGAGTAAATTAATAAATCGAATTTTACACCAAACGTAATATAATTTGCCAAGGCTGGTAAAAGGTAACCTACGAAGAAATAACATTATTATTTTTCAAAACGTTGACATATCTTCACAGTCCTCAATTATGTTTAAAAATAAACATTAATTTATTGACAATCGTAAATAAGAAAGTTATAAATGTACCGTATATGAAGCCATAACCTTTGATTGTAAAGAACCGGTCATGAAGACACGCAAAAGTTGCCAGATCCGCGAGTTTATTTCCTTATGAAATTTTAAGTGGGTCAAGTTACTGGCTTGTGTATGGCAACTGAATTACCAAACAAGGTCCTTAGCTGTATGAATGTAAGTATAACAGGTGACAGGTCAGGCTGAGTTATATGCGATTATCACGTACAAATAATGTAATGCCCGCTTTGCATATATGTTGCCTAACGTCACCTTCACTCTTACTTGATCTGTGACAAAACACGTTTACCTAATTACGGGACACAGGTTAATTACAACTAATGTTTTGAGTAACATTTGTATCATGTTTGCACAACCACGCCCTCGGCTATCGTTTTGTATATTTGTTTAGATAACGCGGTATGTGTACAAAGAAACTGAGATTACAGTTTATGTCCACAATTGGTTATGCGTTTATACCTACTAGCAGTTATGTACAAACCAAATTATTTAAATAGGTATATTAAAAGAATGCGAAATATTTAATTGGTAGAAATTACTTTTACGATTGTTTCACATGTGTGGCTTTGAATAATTTCGCAAATTGTAAAACATAAATATTAAAATAGAACGAACATACTACGTTGCTATTAAATTCTATTTATAACCACCAATCTGCATTTAACTGCATACACACAATGACATATAATGACTACAGATTATATGAACGGATCTAAAAGCTACATGTGCAAACAATAGGAACCACAAACGGCCACAATAAAGTTCGAAATAGTAAATACAACGATAAAATTAACTCATTAATTTAAACCTGGTAACCCTGAATAACCAAATCGGTTTCTCTGGAAAACATGTGGTAAAGGAATAAAGTGAACGTACCTGAATTAAGTAAATCTACAAACAAGGAACTAATTAACGTGCAAGCATATGTTAAAGTTACTGGGTCATCAGTATTTTAACCTCATAGAATGACGCAAGATGCGCTCACATTAGAAAAAAGGGTCGCACAAAATAAACACAAAGTTTATTCGCGACACGGACATCCCATCACTAACATTACACTTAATTACGAAAACACACACGTACGCTAAGAAAGAGGACAGTAAAATACCAGAGAAAGCAGATTTACAAAACATAAGCCTCCTTAACCTTGATATAGTTTCTCCGGGAGATAAGCTACGTCACGCAGACAATTTGGATACACATCTCTGTAACCGTGTTGGCGCGGTCGTGATAATTTTGTTAAATAATTATCACGACCTGAATAAACGTGAGTACCAGATGAAGTGATGAAGGTCTTTTAAGAATATTTTGTGATAAGGATACACTGTGATGTCACTATCAAAAAACCTAAAAATATCTATTACATTCGTGATTTATTTCGTTATGTAAATGTTAACTTCGATTGATTAATGCATGTAAGTCACGATTTTATATTGCTTTCACAGCATGCTAAGCAGCGCTTAACTCAAGCCAATTTTATAGGATATGTTAATCAAGTACACCAGACATGGATAGAAAGGAAGTTACTATAGACACCAGAAAATTACGAAGCGAAAACAAGTCACAGGAAAAAAAAAGAATGACGAATCGTAACCAAAATGGACACGAGGCAAATTGGTTGGAAGATGTTTCTACTTCCGACGAATAACCATGAAATTTTCCTACACTTATCACGGGGGAGGACTATTCATCTCACAGGTTTATCGATTCCGCTTCGTCAACATCAGTTCATCAATCTTTGCAGTTCACGAGAGTGTTTGCTTCAATCTCGAAAGCACATTAGCAATCCCTCTCGATAAATATCGAAACTTTATTTGCATTCATCATTTGAAATTGAGCTCAACATTTGCAGAATTGCGTAAAGTGCTTGCAGCATAAGCAGTTCTTGCAATTTTTGCAAACGAGAATTTTATTATTATAGTCTTGAGAACTAACGAAGTTCTCGTTAGGTCTTGTCCGAGTCTTTTTGTTAACACCGTAATATCCGGTGGCCAAGAATTTCCTATTTAAACTACCTAGAATTAGAATTCCTTAACGTAGCTTAAATAATCTCGTGAACGATAGCGAATCTTTTATCAGTGTTATCTGTCTTGATATCTCAGAACGGTTATGGGAAACTGACTTGTTAGTTTGTCGATAGCTATTTTGTAATTTTACATCATACTTCAATGTTCAAAGCAAATTATTTGCGAGTGCAATTGTTTGTATTTTTGGCTAATTTAATGATGGGATGCTTGGTGTCAATATGTTGAAAGAACAGTGGCGCAATTGAATCACATCACGGAGGTTGTCTAAAGAATAGTGATGATACTACACATTTCGTGGTGTTTCCAATGGTACAAAGCGTCTAAAACAAAGGTTCGCTTCGTTCGCTTCCCTATTGTTGCTATTTCACGAGCGATCTATTAGCAAACCGCTTTTGATCCGGAAAATTGGTACAAAAGTTATTTGAGCGGAATTGTTGGGTCAGATGTTTGAATTCCTTGATGTTATTTTTACCCCTTTACGGTTATATTAAAGGTTAAGATTTATTTTTTTATTAGGGAAATTGAGCCTCGAAGGGCATTTATTTTTTATTTAATAATAACGGGAAACATTAAAGGTTTTCCGCAATAAATCTTTAGGGAGATATAATATAAGGTATCGAAATAGTTTGCATTACAAGTATGTGTGTATTGTATATACCTATTAATGTAAACAAATGGTAAAAGGTCCTTTACATTGTAGTTAAACAATGATGTTAACTTAAAATTCCCATCATTCTATTATGTAATTCAATTGACAAATGTTAAGAATACAATAAGCTTTGTTATGCATGTGAACAGCTAATTACAACTCCTAATTGTTACGTGAACAATGTTTACTAATATTAAACACAACCTGACCTTTCAAAGTCAAGGATAACTTAAGCACAACTTAACAGAACATTACCTTTAAAAACATGATATATCCCACTAATTAGGCACAGTTTCACACAAAAATAAATAAAATAATAAAAATCACTTTATTCGTCACTCGCGAGATAAGTGCGGTTGTCAGTTGTGCGCGGGAGGCTGTCGCGCGGCACCGGCGCGTCTGAACCGCTGCGCCTGCGCATACATCACGTGCGTGCACCACCAGCGCCACTCGGACCGCCACTACGCGGACAAGTATGGAACTAACGGGACTTTTCACGCTCCAACGATTCACTGAATGGTGCACCTGACGAAATGTATTGCAGCCTTATTGATAAGTGTAGAAAGGTAGATATTACAAATCTACTAAACACGAAGTTTACATAACTGGGATTATGATGTATTTATTTCTAGGTTTTGTTTGCCAAACAAAAAATATCAGGAAGCAAATCAGACAGGGAAGCAAGTGAACAATGTTTAGTAAATAAACAAAGCATGCACTCGAAGCATTGTACACCGAAATTTTATTGTGCATTCGCTACTCAAAGAGAAGCGAAGAGCAAAGCAAATATGCACGAACACTTGTTCAGCAAGTAAATAAGTGGCCATTCCGTACAGGGACTGGGAATTAGCCAGGTTTTCTATATGGCTTTCAGTATTATTCAACATGGCAAACAAATTCTAGCGTTTATCAATATTTATGAAGCAAGTAATGTACCCGAACTTCATTACTGTGCGTTTTTCCTTAACAACGTTAGTGAAACAGTCACATTGTGTGAATGTATTTTATCCATTTCTATTATAGTCATTCGTAGTAAAATGTATCTTATGCCCCTATCACTTTCACTCATTTGTAAAGTAATTGTGAATCAAACCGGTAAATGGGTATCGTTGTTAAAAATGAGGCTGTTTCGAGTAATTTATTCAGTACGGCGTGAACTGTTTTGTGTTTACATTTTGTGTGCAATACACGTATATGGATAGTTAAATGACAATCACTCTCGGACGATGTCATCGCATTTCACATAACATGAGATAATTTAATCTCATTTTATGTGATATGTTATCTATTACGATTTTAGTCCCGAAATCATTTATGGTGACACTTTTGACAGCTTTGTGGCTCTTCCACGTTTGTGACAGGTCCAGTACCCGTACATTCCATTAGAGACCATAGGGCCTATTCCATCATAATACGCAAAGAGCTTGCTAAGGCAGGTCCGCCTTAAGAGATTTAGGCAAAATGGTTTTTCTTTGTAACACTGTTTCATGATTACCTCAAAGATCCTGTAAAAGTACTAGGATGGGACTTCGACTATGAGTGTTTGTGTAGTTAAAGATTTGTGAGTACAGAGATGTTTGTAATTCATACTGTTTTATGTATTCTTTGTTGTTGGATTCCCGTGGCTGTAGAATATTTATGCGGGTTAGGATGGACGGTTATAGTTCATAAATGTCAGCACGCGATAGTAAGCAGTTGATGAGTGTGTTTGTGTATAACAGACTGTAAAGACATCTTCATAAACACATGTTTAACTGTGGCTATGAAACAAAATTTTAGCGGTAGTAATTCTAGGATATTCCAGGCCACAATCCGTTAAATAAATAAAGCGGTATTACTGAACGATTTTTGAAGCAAAAGTAACTAGAACGACATAATTATCTGGCAACATTATTGCTCGAGTCTCATAAAGAATATGAAAAAGATCTCATAAATCAAAAATAATATATTTCAGTTTTGACGTCAACAGAGTTCGTGTTTATAAATTGTTTACTTAACAATGCTAATATTGCAGTGTTAAATGTATGAATACGACAAATATCGTTTAGGGCTTATGAAGGAGTCACGTTTGCAAATGTCCGGCTTATCACGCGCTCGCACTCGCCGACCACAGGTAATATTCCATTCATGGACAATCGTTTTACTTTTTATAGCTTGACGTACACAGAATGAAGAGTCTGTGCAATTTGCTACTATTCATAATAGGCAGATTTATGTTAATTTGTCGGCTAAACTAGCAATTTATGATGCTTTTGTACCTGTACTTATTTTTAGAATATTGCAAAGAAAGCAAGGTTTATTGCAACTAGAACATTCTTCATTCAAATTGCTTTTAAACGCCGGTAATTTAGAATACCTAATTAACTTTTTATTGAGTTCTTCGCCATCATCTTGAGAATTTACTAACTACTCGTAAAGTATAAACAGTAGCAAATAGTGAATGAGGAACCACCAAAGAGGGTCTTTTATTTTTCACGTAGACGCTAGTGCTACGCCAAAATGGGATAATAGACGACGAGAGTTTGTTTTCGCGTATTTTTGGCTTTGCATATATTTCTTCGTGCAACAGAGATTTATTTGGAATAGCAAAAGTATTCACTTAAACTGGCATTTTGAACTTTTAAACGTCTGAAGCTAACGTCTATTTTTTCTGTTTTTCTGATGTTTGCTTTACATCTTAGAACTTGACCTGTCCTTGCGCAATGCTAAATAACCTCAACTTGAACTAAGGTTAGGTCAGAGTGATGATTTAGACATTCACACGCCTCTGAAAGGTCCTCATTATGTTTTAGTACCTTGGCAGGCATAGTGACATCATTACTCTTATGAGAAGTATAGCAAGGTTGCGGGATTTACCTGTCTCAGACCATGTGACCTTACGTGTGTTTCTTCGGACATTTATTTGAATGACATATTATACGACTTAAAAATAGTTTTTGAAATAGCAGTGTTTTGTCTACAATTTTCGGGTAAAGTAATGGATGCACTTTTGATTTGTTTACGGGCTCTAAAATGAAAATACTTTTATAAGAGTTTGCTCAACTTCTAACATAGCAATGGCTGCTTTTCCATTAGTAAAAATACCTTCTATTCTTGCCTCACTTTAGTATTCATGAGAGACCCTTGCATACGGTTGTTATTCGCTAATCCGAAGCCAACACGTCTCGGTTCTATTTGCTTTTCTTCTTCAAACTAACAAAAACTTGGATAGTAATTAGGAGCAATTCAAACATAAACATTGAGAATAATTGCTGTTTAGTTTTCTTTGAGTGGGGACGAGGAAAAACTTTCGTAAATGTCTTGTGACTTGACCCTGCTTTTCACGTGATCCAGTTGAAGGTCCGAAGTGGTACAATTCTTTTATTACAAGACTTGGCACGACTATTATAAAACTGTAAAACACTTAGTGCAAAAATGATTAAATGTTACAAAAACGGAGTGTCCATGTTAAATAATTATTTCGGTCGTCTTTTAATTGAACGATGAATGAAACAGTTGTCAGTTCTTACCTAATTGACGACCTCAAAAATTTGCAAGAGCACTATACCTGTTGTATTCAGTGAACATCATTCTATGTTTGCTCCGAAACAAGTTCACATCTACTAATGTTACGTCATCGGTGTAAGCTGTGGAGATCTACCGGCTATTAAAGGCTTACTAGAAGGTCGAGGTGCTACAACATAATCCCGGCCTACTGCTAAGGTGTTTGAGATCCGTTACATTGCCCCTACCACCCTTACCGGACATTTTATTGAATTAAAAACTTTATCGCCCGTATAAAAGTTGCACAATGACCTTTTTAGAGTTTCAACGCAATTTATAGTGTGTTATTTTTACTGGGTATTAGGACAGCTGCTTTTAATTTTGATCAGTGTTTGCTGAGGCTGATTGCTCCTTAACCTTTGATAGACTAAATGAAAATGGTCGTCAAACATTATTAAGACTCTTTTGATTTTAAGGGTCCTTTCCTTCGCCTAAAAATAATTTGTGTACCGATGAAAAGGGCGACATTTTTAGAATTGATAATACATAGACGTTTTCTGCCCAAAAAGTGAGATTCTGCATCAGGTGCATCTGCGAACTACGTGTTTTGAATCATCGCGTTTATCAGTCAGTTCAAAGCAAACAACATTATCTCTGTATGTTAAACAAACATGCATATACGTACATATACAAACACAAACATTGCCTCATGGAACTGTTCATAAAAATGACGATGTATGCCTCTAAAGTGATTGTCCATTATTTAGAAGTCAAGGCCGCTAATGATGCGGCAAATGAAAACAAAGAAAAAATAATTGTGGCCAGTTACAATCATTTCGTGATTGGATCAGTAATTGAAATAATACCTCTTTTGCTGGTGTTTTCCACGGAAAAGGTTTGGTTAAACAGTTTTACTGCTACTGTTTTTAAATAAACTCTTGTTCGCTGTTTTCTAAGAGAGTTTCGTTTTCAGTTTCTTTCTTTTTTAAAGTCTGCTGCAGTTGCTATTTCTTGAAACTTTTATCAGGTGAAAATAAGGTATTTAGTAAAGCTTGCTTTAATGTTGGTCTGTGGATGATACGAAATAATAATTTTATTCTAGTTTTTCTAATTAGACGTAAACAAATGCGCTATGTTGTCGTTCCGCACGGTTAGTTCAGCCAACTGAGGGATTCTCAGTTAGCTCATTGTTATGCAGCGCCAACGGCATCGCATCACGACTCTAGTTGTATCTTATCTACGACTTCTAACATCTTTGCACCTCATTCGAGTTTCATTCAGTCTTTTCTATTTTGATTCAAGGTTTTTATTACTTGAGATGGCATTATTATCATTGGTGACGATCACAATTTAAATCAAATTGTTAACAACAATAGCAGGAAAATGTCGTGTAAGGACAAACTGAGTATTATTTTAGGGGTTCAGCGAGGTGTAGTTACGATGATTTAGGTACTTGTTGTCAACATCAGTGGGGAAATCCCCGTTATGGGGCATCTGTACGTAGGTACATAGCTTAGGTACGAGCCATGTCGCCCGCTCTTTCATATGACTTTTGAAGAAGACAGTGAAAACCTTACCTCAATACAATGCTTCATACTTTTATTTTCTGCTATTTCAAGTTGTTAAAACTATATGGCAATCATATTGTACTTAAGCTATTTTTTTTCCAGGAAGATGATATCATTTCAAATCAAATTGATTAGCTCGTCATACAGTTGCGAATAGTGAAGGTCGGTGTTTGCGGAATTGCATTCATTTACTCAATGCTACTTTTTTCTTGTGCCTAGCTACTTCTTAGTAGGTAGATTTACTTTATTTTGTAAATCTCAATTTCAAGATCAAGTACCAAGCATTTGTAACTAATATCTACCTAGAAGAAAAAAGAGGTTGCAGCGAAGTGATTGAATCATTTTGATTTCACTCTCACTTACAGAATATTTATCACATAGATAGGGATAGTATTAGCACCGAAAGCGAAATTCATATCAGAGCATAGTTTATAAACTTATTAAAGTTTAAGCTTGAAATTAAAATCACCGTAAAATATAGTTATGGTTCAATGTAAATTCCAATAAATTGACGTGAAATTATTTCAGCGATGCCATATTTTATCTCCGTAACAATTCACTCACAATTATTAAATGTACTGAAATGAATGCGCTTGCAAATCAATTTTATCATTTCATGTTAATTAAATTGAGGATTAACATCATGATTACGTAAGATGTTTTAAAATGACATTTAGTGTAAATACGTTTACAAGTATCAATTTTCTTTTCCCCGTCTACCAAGGAAGGTTACGTACATATATGAGAATATATGTAATATTCAAGATGTCTGTTAAAATTGTATCGTAAAGAACAAATATTTATTTTTCCAGCTACTTACGTTTTGTTGCTTCTAGATTCAATGATATTTACTTAATATTAATTGACAATACAAATAACGCTATTTTTCTCTTAACGTAATGTCAAATACATTCTAAAATCAAAGTACAAAAAGTTTAGTAAATTAGAAGCGGTATCCATGACATAAATAGGTTATATTCATAACGAAGTGATCGTTGTAAGAAGGATCATAAATGCGATGTAATTAAACTCGGAAATTAGCATTTACAAAGCGTTTCATACCTCTTTCAGTACTTATGAATTTTATATCA
Source organism: Helicoverpa armigera (assembly GCF_030705265.1). Taxonomy (NCBI): domain Eukaryota; kingdom Metazoa; phylum Arthropoda; class Insecta; order Lepidoptera; family Noctuidae; genus Helicoverpa; species Helicoverpa armigera. The sequence continues at coordinate 10,025,779 of NC_087123.1, forward strand.
TTCCCTAGCGAATTTGTACGCTTCATGCTATTAAATTACTCTGAAATATTAAATTAAATAGTATCTAAAATGTAAACATCATGAGTAACTTTCAAAGCAAGAATCCAATATATTATTTGAGTGCTAAATTCAATATAAATATGTCTAGACAGCTCTGAGGATTGGGAATTAAATACAGCACATAACTGATCTACTATGGACCATTTATCACAACGAATGTTAGGAAAAACATTTCAAGAAAAGTCTGTATTTATTATGTACGTAACACTTGGGTAACACTGTCCGACATTTTGATGAAGTGTCGGAGTAAAGGGAGAAAATAAGATTATCATGGTTAATATTAAATTTGGTAGTGGTTTCGATATTACAGAGAAAATATTTGTATACATATAGATCGTTTTATTCTTTAATCTTATATTAAACCATAGGACTGAGACTGGCAATTGGAACGTCTAAGACTAAAAGAGTTTTTTTTTTCTCAAGTTCAAATGTTCTAAAGAACTGGATAATTCCAATTAAATACAATACTAAATTAATTGGTTTATTATAGAAAAATTATGACATCAAGAAAATATGAGATGTCAGATGCTTTATAAAAAATAAATCATTTAAAAATCTATGTACAGACAAAAGATGTTTGTCTTGTACAAGCGTCAAGATGCTAAACTATTCAGTTCAGATGGTAGTATGTATAAATCATTGTTTATTATCACACACAGCTTTTATTATTGGTTCCTAAAGTACTTCTTTAACTTAATCTTTACTTCCCTACCTATTTTCCACACGATCTCCACCTCTTATCTCATCCATAAAACCCCGCAATTTTTCAACAAAGTGAATGTCTAAGCATAGAAAAACTTCATTTAGAATTTTTGCATGCATGCTAAGCACACGACAAGACATCACGTTCCGTACATTTTAGAAACGTGAACTGGGTCAGTGTAAAAATTGTCGCCCAGTTTTATACGATAAGGAACCCGGAATTTTCAAAAAGTACAGTTTAATCCCTCTAACTTAGTTGAAGAAGTGGTCTTTTTATTTTGGCTGATTTATAGCTTACTTCAAAATTGTAGTTGCTGTATTGTAATTATTATTAAAAAAAGGCACGCGTTTAATTTTTTGTTCTCTAATGAAAATATTTAGAAGGCAATATTTCAAAAATATCTACAAAATATGTGACCTAGGGTTAGCATGATATGAAAGAGCCCAAAAATGTTAAATATTCATACCATAACCAAATTTCGTGAAAGCAAAAAGGCCGACATATACAAAGGCCATCCTTTAATGTATGTAGAGGTAGTTACATTGATATAAGTATCTAGCTAATATTTTCTCTGTGTACTTATAAAATTGTCAGCTACGTAGCTGTCGTAAACCATATTTCAAACCTTTACAAGAAACTTTGAATCCTCGTTTGAGTTTTTTCACTAGAGGGACAACCAGTTGACCTATAATATTTTTAAAATGACCTAAAACTGAGCAGTAACAAACCAATGATGACTAGATAGATAAAACAAACGAGTGTGCTCAACACCTGTTTTGTTTTTATTCAAAGAACGTCATCCTATTGTTTTGTCTCTATCTCTGATGGCACGTGCCTTACGAAACGTGATCGATAATCAGGCATTATTATAAGGTTGTTTGTTTTTACAAGTCAGTTGATGACACTCATATTTTTTATCGGCCGTCATTTGTTTTTAGAACGTCTTTAGCCACGGTATTGTACGGCAAAAAGATGTTTCTAAGAACATTAGGTGTTGTTATGTTTCTGATAGAAAAACCGCTACTATGTTAAGAGGTATTCTAGTGATACCTAAAGGAGGTACCTAAATCTCCTCACTAATGTCTGGAAAAGAAGTTCCTTAAAAGTACTTAGAACTCCAATTAGAAACAGTTTTAAAGACGGAAATTAGCAAAGCTTCTGATTGTAGCACACCTCGTTACTTCGCTGCATATTCAATTAGCTGCATTTCAAACGCTGAAGGGTTAGATAAGAGTCGGTAGACCCGCATTTCACTTTAATTGGCACGCCCTTTCAGCTGTAATCAAAGGCAAAAGTTCTGAATTAACTTCAGGGTGGTAAAATGTATTCTTTGTTGAGGCGCTTGGCTCGTTTACTGTACAAAAGCGAATTTTAAGTTTCATTTATTGCAGGATTTTTATTGTACTTTTTGCATGATTAATGAGTGTCAGAATTGTTTTAAGGTTTTATTGTCTGTCAATTAATTAAGTGGAATGTCGTGTATTTTATTTACATGAATTTTCGAAAAAGTAAAAATATTATTTCAATTAATATAACTTTTGGTTATGTAGGACAGATTTAGGTACTAAATTCCAAAAATAGGTAATCTGGTCGTTCGTCCCCAAGAGGTATTTTTACTTTTATCGACTATTCCTTCGTTCCTGGCCATAAACTCGGATTGGGGCATTAAAAACTTCGTGAGTGATTAAAAGTTACCCTATTCAATATTCCTTATCACCTAGGAAATGGAACTTTTCTTCCGGCCAAACATAATTGGTTCTTTGACCTGCAGTGCCATGCCAAGGGTGTTCAGCTTAATTCCAGCCTAGTTTCCAAGGAAACCTTGCCAACTGCAGCATTAAGTACTAAATTGCCTTTTTCCAGACAATGTTAGGGAATTACTTGGCTTGTATTTTAGGTCATTTGGGAAAAGTATGTGTGGTTATTTTTCTCATTTTGTAATGTGAAAAAGTTAGAATGCATACATACTGGTATCGGCGCTTGAGATAGTTACGTGGTGGTACTAGAAATATGTCGTTTAAAACAACTTTTACAAATAAACATATTGAAGTTTCTTCTAAATCTGGTTTCATTAAAGACAGTTGACCTTTAGCTGTCGTTCTCGAAGTTCAACCAAATTAGATTTCGCCGTAATGAAACATTAACAATGTCTATTTATCAGGGATTAGATCGTTTGTCCTTCTGTCCTTATAATTGCCTCGTTTGTCTATCTTTACATCTGATTTATGGACGTTTAATTTGTTTTCTATCTGACTTAATTAAAAATTGCGTTTTCAGATGGCATATAAGACTGTTATGAAATTTTACTGTGGACAAAACATCCACCTTTTTTATTAAGTCAAAGGAATGAAAATATCTCGACAAAAAATTGGCTTCGAAACACTTTTTACTGAAAGCGTTTATTGGAAGTTATTGGGATGAATAAACTTTGGTATTGGCTAGCTATTTTTGGAAAAGGTTGTGTACAGAAGTTGTTTTAATTAGTTATCCCCTAACGAAGGAATTTCCAACTGTAAAGACCCTCAATTAATGTGTAGAGGGTCTGTATAATATTGTTACTTGTTAGGGCAAATGTCGATTAGCTGAATTTATGCGCCATTTCAAACGAGTTTTGGGGTAGACTGCGGAGTCTACTTAAAGACACTACCTCTAGAAAAATACTAACTAGTGTATTTGTACTATCTTGTGTAATTGCTGTTTGAATGAAAAGTTGGTTGATTTGTACGATCATTTCATTTTGGAAATGGAAGAAATAATTTCAAAACTTATTTTATTTTGTTTCAGGTAAATATATTTTTCATCCTTTTCGTCGAGACACGGTAAAGTAACATCATATTATTTTATCAGGAAAGCTGAATTTCGAATAATTAAGTTTTGTACTGTTCATTTTAAACTGCAAAGTTGAGACGTTAAAATAATTTCTGTGCTTACATAAGGTAATTTTTTGTGCTACAGGTAAAATGACAAGCTTATAATTATTCTGGTTGTCACAAGAAGGTTTATTTCATAATCTGTTCATACATGACGCCTTGCTTTTGTACCACTGACTAGTAGGAACAAATCCTACAAAATATAAAAGAGGACATGTCCACTCAACAATTCATCAGGAATTACTAAAAACAACAGAGAACTTTATTATTCTTCTCAATAAAGTGTTTCTCTATTTGACAAACTGTTTCCCAGTTAATTTGCTTTTGATCTCCAGTTCTCTTTGTGAACGCTTCCCAACTGTTCGGAATGCGGCTAATATTTACTTTGTTCTTTTATAGAATACAATTTTGCGAACTGAATATTTTTTGCTAATTGGAAGATTTTGCTTCGGGTCTCGGAATATTGGTAGGTATATGAGAGCCAATATGCTGTCCTTTTTAAAATGTAATGGAATTTTAATAAATGAATATGAGAACTGAACAACATATGGAATAATTGTATGTAGGTATCTGTTTCGTAACAATTTATTTGATTCAAAAAGTTAAGAAACCTCTTCTGTCATTCCGATTGCAAAGAGGCTGCGAACTTTATTATCTAAAGTGGCAGAGCTTAACTGAGGGTTAGAAATTAAGGGACATTTGCTGGTAGCTCTTAAATCATGGTCTTATCTCCTCGGAGCTCCATAAGTATTCCCGTATTTTTTAACGGAATTTCTCTTGGGTGTGGATCTAATTCCGTTGCCTTCATTGCCTGCATAAAATGGTGGCTACTTTTTGAATTTCGAATTTGGCATGTGCATTTTTTTGCTTTTTAGTATACTTCACGCTCTTGATACTAATTGAGAACAGTTGAGACAAAAGAGACAAACACAAGACTGAAAAAGTAAACGGGAAGTATTTTGTAATTGAATATCAATTCACCTAAGTTTGCTCAGTGTTTTTGTTATATTGGAAATACACACACTAATGATTTTGTGTTACTTTAATATCACGTTTTGTTGGTTGAGTACAACCGCAGCTTTCAATGGGATAATAAATCACAGGATATTTACCTCTGACGACTGACATCATCTCCATAATTCCGCAAAAAAAAGGAAAAATAAAAATGTCATTGGCCGTCCCCTGAACATAATCCCTTTATCCTTTCATATGACACCCATGGGAAGTGACGGGAGATTTATTTGTAACCGGAACCACACGACGACGTGGTCACGGGACATAATATTTAGGAGTGGTAACACCTTTTTGGTCGACCTTATTTTGCAGGCTGGAAATGTCTGTTACACATTTTTTTCTTTTTTGTTTGAAATTAGAATACGTTACCTACATGAATTTAAGTAAATAAAGTAGAAGAGTGAGATTTTTTGTATCACTATATTCATAGATAAGAACGTTATTTAAGACCAGTACAAGTACTTCATAAATACAATATAGTACAACAAAATCTAATTTCATCTCACCGAAGCCAATAAGTATAAATGTGATTGGACGTGTCCATAAAGTGTTGACCTTACGTATGAAGAGCAATCATAGCTCTGATTAGATTGCTCCACTCATATTTGTTTAGGTTATGTTTGAACAGTTCGGTTCAGAAGATTCACACATTGGCAGATAGGGTTCGACTCTCTTTGGCTTTATCAGTTTCTTGCTTAATTGAAAGGGAAGCTGGAAGTTGGTTAACCGAATTACATCACATGCACACACGTTGGAGCTCTCGCTCACTTTAGCCGATAGTTTGATCGGATTTAAAAATCAGAATGACAACCATCGGGTCTACTATCGACCTACAGTTTAGTCCGCAGCGTCCTGCCTGGTGGTCTTATTAGTAAAAACGGGCTTCAATAATTATATTTATTTAGCCCATCAACAAACTTCCACTTAACAGCAACATTTACAAACTAATCTGCCCTAAGAGCTCGTTATTACCAGCCCTACAGAACCCGTTAACAGCATCATTCGCAAATAATTCTAAATATTTGCTCGAAGTGTTCGCAGTTTGTGTAAAACTGTTGAATTTTGTATAAGTAGGCCGCAAGCCTCGGGGAAGCCGCGGAGAGCTCGGCTTACTTCTTACTTACAAGGTGCGGTTTTACAGTCACAGTCCGCTGGTAACCTAATTATTATTGTCTCACTGAATTGGGAAATAAATTGTCTTGATCAATAGATGTTTTTTTCCCTTTAGATGCTGGTTAATACTGGATTGATCGTTTTGACCTTGAAAGTGACTGAGATGGCGCTAGGTATATTTTTTATGATGAAAAAAAAAATGACCTCAAGATTTCATTTCATTCAAATCAACAGCAGGCGAGCCATCAGAACATAATAGGGAACATTGTAGCCTTCTCTATAAACCAGGGTTAACATCATTATGGTATTTCCCTGAAGGTATGGCGAGCTATTTATAGTGCTTCTCCGGTTGCCATGGTGATATCCGTCCACGCTCCTCTCTGGCGCCGTCCTTTATATTCCATTTGACATATGATGCTTCCCATGCCTCGACAAAAGCTATTATATCCGATGTATTTATTTGGAAAATTACGACAGTAGAAGCTTTTGTTGTTACTACATATACTAGAGGTAGGTTTTTCAATGTATTATTGTCTCGGTATACGACATACCGGCTTCTTTGAGAGTGGATGTATCAATGAACAATCACTCAAATGGTATAAAAGGGATCTCCAAATATCTTCCAGCTACTTTTTTTTGGCCCGTAATGGGTTTTAGTAATCTGGCTATCACTTCGGAGACAGGCGTTGGTGGTATTGTATTCAGCCATCTATTGTGTCGTCAGTATATTAAGTAATTATATATGGTAGGTGTGATGTATTGTTTGTCACTTGACCTTTATACATTAAGATAAAAATATTCACAAGGGGAACAAAATCGTGCCAATCTCTAATAAGGACATTTGGAAGAGCAGATTTTAACATTACAATTGAAATGACACCATTAAAACTACCTCGGTTTGTGTTAAAACTTCCACTCTTCCCAGCGTGCACTCTAAACGGTACACATTTATTATTCAAGGAGGTAACGCTAGGAATAGTCTGAAAAGCGCCGGCTGCTCTAAACATAATCTAAGTTTGTGCGGCTCACTAATCTCTGGCACAATGTAACACCTGATCTGGCACGCGTTTGCTGCTTAATTAGACGAGGTGCACTCATGCCACGCGCTAGGATTACAGGCTGTTGATGCCATTATATGTGCAAACAATGTTGGGCCAAAGATTACGAGTGTTGGGAGCGTGAGCGCAAGCAAGTAACTCAATCTCGCTAGGGCTTACAACAAGATCAATGTGATTCTTGTTCCTCTTTGTTGAAGACTGATTACAACTTTGATTTCCTCTCTCTGATCTGTTTTCGACCCAAGTGTTGATTTTACCTCTATGCAACATTTCTATGCCAAGCAATTCTCTAATCCCGGTAGTAACACTGAACGTGATCTTCTAGTCAAATGCGTCGAATAATTTGATTTTGCCTTCAAATGCGACCACATCTTGAAGTCAAATCCATTGTTATCAGTTGGGTCTGAAAAAGGTTCGACAGATCACCTGCTGAATGGCTTAGGTTACAAGACGTGGGTCAATCAGATCTCTTGGATTACGTCGGCCCAATCGGATCATTTCTGCAATTCCTCTGTTTTTGCCGACGCAGTTACAAATTAGACCAGAGACTTTCGTCATTGAAACAATAGTTATCTCAGATATCAGATGTTTCGTCCTATTGTGTGTCGACAATAGATGCTCTAATGGAAATGATTCTCGTAATTTGTTCTCTTAGCTTGTTAAAACGACGTTGTTTTCAGAAATATTACATTATTATGATAATTGTTGGCGGTTTTAGGGCATCGTGTAAATAGGAGCGTTCTTATTATTTCTTGTGTTTTGTTCATGATATTTTGGTTTAATTCTTGCGTCTTGGTGATAACATTAATATTTATTTTTTAATTTTCCTTACGTACAAAGTCACCGAGTCGCTTAGTCGTCAAAATTACTTATTGCTGAAAAATATTTTAATAAAACCATTTTCTCAAAGTACTTGATAATGTTCGCGTGCGTGCTTGTTAAGCCTGTTATGTACCTGTAAGATAATGCTCAAGTAATTTCATTACATAACCTCGTGAGCAGTTGACACGAACTGTAATTCATACAATGGCTATATTCTTATGTTAATATAACTAGGTATTATTCTAGTTATACACCTTAGTATTAATAGCATTTCATGTCGCTCATTCGTGACCGGATGAATTCATTATGTGGGTACCAGTCGCAATTGTTATGCTGAAAGATGTGTGTCGTGAAGATACAAGACAAGTTAATATGCTATTTTGTTCAGCATTTGTTTTCGTGGTAATGTGAAACGATAATGCAAGATGTTTTCAGTATTTTTTATACACTGCCTTTAAGTATTAGGATATTTTTTAAAGGAACTCTTTTAACTGCATTTATGAAATTGGTTTTATGGAGCAACATTTTAAGTAAAAGGCGAAGGAGTACCTTTCGGCATATTTTTGTTAGCAATTATTAATCTTATAAGGTAAGTCATATGGGTCAGAAGGAAATGGATATATTAAATAGTTACAGCAGAACGTATAGCAGTCGCAAAGTGAGAGAGAGACTCATCATTGCTCATGAAGCGCAGTAGAAATGAAATAGTAAAGTTTGAAGAAAATTATTTCCATGACACGCGATATCTTCAGAGGCAGCAAACGTAAGTTTGTGTTCGCATTATTCGTAGTATAAGAGTAAATATATGTGGGTGTGGTGTAGATACACCCACATGCTTTTGACACATGAACCTATCTTCCTATTATCCATATCTATTATTATTGGGGCGTGTCTATAAGTTTTTTTTTAATAAATTTTCTGTGATACCTACTGATGGTTACTACATATGTGATAGACTGATTGCATTTTATTTTTGTGTATAAATAGATAGTAGTTAAGTATTTTTTTAAAAGAAACAGTCTTCAATAAATATCCGACTTCTTCCCACACGCTGTCGTTATGTAATAACTTTGCTTATTCCACACGAGATCCTGCTAATATTTCATGTATTTTTACAAGTTTGTAATAAAGTATGTAGTTTTATGGACTTCGCAACAATATTCTTAGTTTATTAAGCTTTGTTGAGGTTGCGTGTTTCAAAGGTCAAAAGACGGCCTGATTTTGGAAGTTTGTCGGAAAAGTTTACAAAGACTGTTACCTAACTAGTATCATTTTTGTACTTTGATGTTTAGGGTCACCTTCAAATGTTACGCCTTAAATCACGTCTTTACCTAGCATATCATTTCCCGTCTCATAGACGTTTGTGGATTGACAGAGGCGCCACCTACCAGCCACGTAGGGAAAGTGGATATTTTTTTGAGAAATAGTTAAAAGACCAAACACATTTTTAATACGATGTAAAAACATGTACTAAGCCTGTTCACTCTAATAATAAAGCAGGATTAAGGTACTATTTTTTTCCTAATCGGCCTTCTACACGTTCGAACGATAAAATTCTCCCCCCATTTGCATATGCAGTACCCATAAGCCGGCGGTTTACGCCATCCCGATAGTATTTGCATGGCGAAGACATTTGACCCTCGTTTGTTTCACGAAGTAAAGAAAGATGAGCGTAGATGCCGTAATGCAGATAGGTCAGGCGCCTTCTTCTAGATCACATACTTACGGTGGGCATCATTCAAAACGATCAGTTTGGAGTGAACTAATGAGCCTTCGAGTTCTTTGAGTCATTTGTCAACGATTTTTGTTATTACTAAAATGATCGAGTCCAAAGAACGCGTATAGGAGTGAAGACAGTAACGATCCCTGCTCCCGCATTTTGTCGAGTAACTAGCTTAGGAGATTTTCCGTTATGGCACCTCCGCTTGTAATTTTGCTCTCCATAGTTAGCGCCCTAACAACAGATACCTACACACATACATACACATGACAAACCCATTGTTTCTTTATGACGAGCCCGGAAAATCGCCGAACCTACTGAGGTCAAGGTGTTCGGAAATGCCGAATCATCTAAAACAACATTCTACCTCAATTATTTTCGAGTTACTGTGAACGTAATCGGGTTTTTGTTTGCTGTAATCGCGAGTTTAAAAGTAGCTGCTTGCATATCATTATCGAGTTGACAACAGGTTTCTGGATTGACATTTACCTACTAAAAGTTAAATAATAGTAACCATGAACATAATAAAATCATTCTATCACTCTATGTTTCGCTGTAAGAGAACGCAATTCCGGGGTAAGCTTGCTGTTATATCAAATGCATTAAGGTAAAAGAAGAAAATCTGAGGGCACGGCAGTGCCCCAGCCAAGACTCGAGCAAAGCGGGCACGGCCGTACCATCTTTTCTCGAAGCGTTTCGCGGCTATTTCAGCCCCCTGTAACTTCCATGTGAACAAAGCTATGAGTTTAGGTTTTCGATGACCAAGAGTAAGTATTAGAACAAGCTAAGTCTCAAAATTACAAGACATTTGAATAAATAGTTTACGAGTTATGAGCGATCAAAGTTACACCATTTTGTCACTGACTCACTCACTGACCGATCATCAAAAGTCTAAGGTACTTCTAGCAAACTTAGAACCTTCAAATTTGGCACCAAGATAGGTTACTAGCTACATATAAAGGGAAAATTATAAAAACCTTAAAACTTAATAAAAAAATAGGAAACAAATTTATATTTGCGGTTTTTCAAGAACATTGTGTATGAATTTTGACTGCATTGATAACTTTGTTATTTATTTATGTACAAAATGTTACTATTTGTTTTATTGTTACGTAGTGTGGTATATTGTTATTATGTATTAAATATACATACATATGAATAAAAAAGCTAGGTTAAAATGAAATGAACAATGATAAAATCTTTCATATTAATGCAGTGCGATACATACTGCATGCTCGTTCGATAGATGGCGTTGTCCTGGTCTAAATCGCGCTATGGTTTCGTTACATAGCTTAGTATAAGTAGTACTTTAAAAAAAATCCAATAATAACATGTGATAGCGCCATCTACCTCTGAAATAAATCTCTTTTGTTCTAAAAGATATTTGATTCAAAAATTCGTCAATTTCGAAAATTATTAGTTTATTTCAAAAAAATGTTGTTTACGTGCTAACTAGGTGTACATATTTAGTTAGTTGCATGTAAGTTAATTTAATTTGTTATATACTATAGAAGAAAGAGATACTTAGAGAAGAAAGAGACCTACAAAAAATAAATTAGATCCCATCAAAAACATTAAATGTAAAATAAGCCAATCCTCTACGCAGTTCCTCCACCGTAAAAAGTTTTGAGATCGCATAGAAGCCAAGTCCTGTTCAACTTTAATTGTAATAATAAATCAACATTTTGTGACTATATCAATTAAATAGTTTTGTTCATATTACAATAATATTGTCTTGGCCATGAGCACAAGTTAAAAGTCGCTCCTTGTAATAATGTGTAAATACCATTGAATTGATAAATTCTATATGGACATGATTTTACGATTGGACTGATTATGCACTGAAGAACTTAGACAAGGACTTAAAAGACTTAGAATTTGAGATCACCATGGACTAAACATCCGCCATAGTACATGTGCAGTTCAGTGATGGATGATACTGACTGTCATTTAGTAACGATTGAATAAACTAAATGTATTTAATTCTGTGATATTAAACTCCATGTTTGACTTTCACCTCTCCAAGATATGCCGTATTATATTTTGTTGATTTATTATTACAATTAAAGTTGAACAGGACTTGGCTTCTATGCGATCTCAAAACTTTTTACGGTGGAGGAACTGCGTAGAGGATTGGCTTATTTTACATTTAATGTTTTTGATGGGATTCTATTTATCTGACATAACTTCCTTTGACCCTCTTTAATCAATTTGACATCGTTAAGAAAAATAGTGTTTTGCAAAGGTCACCGTTACCATACTACATACGTATTTTAAAATGACGGGTTTTCTTCGAAATCATGTTTTAAGTTAAACACGAATTTACGTATATTCAGACTTGTTATTCATTCCGTTCTGACTTGGAACCTGGTTGAAGCGCTCAAAGAGTTTGCATTTGAAATACATTTATTTAATCTTTATACGTTCATAAAATATGTAGTGGAATTTCTATGATCAAGTGAACAGCGATTCAATAAAATCTTCGTTCCTTTTACGAACTGTTTGATCATCGATTGCTCTTGGCGTTCCTATTTTTAGATACTTACTTTCTTTTGTAGTCGCAAAGCACGAGATTTTTTCTTTTATTTCGGAGAAAGGTCGGGTTTTCATACACAATTTATTTCTTAGTAAATGTTTATTGATAAGGAATATTATTTTGAATATTTTGGTGGCTTTGTTTTTATTACAAGAACGAGATACGTCAAAAAATCTTATGTTTTACATTATTGAAATAAACTCTCGAACTGTCCTACTGTGTTACATGTGAAAATAATTTAAAAACTAAATTATATGAAATATATAAAATCTAGATTGTATTGTTAACCATGCCATAAACAGTATAAGTTACAGACTTTTAACACGATACAGACATTTTTGTAGCCCTAGTAACACAATATTTATTATGTACACACTATTGTACCCTGATTATTTCTCAACATTATTAACTTCACACCATGATCTTTAAACATATCACATTATTACCTAACATTGACACATCTATCTAACAACCTGAAGAGTTTGTTTGAACGGGCTATCATCTCAGGAACCACTATTTGAAAAAAAAAATTTTTTTTTTGCTAAACTACTTATTGAGGAAGGCTGTAGGCTACTTTTTATCCGGTTGCGCGGAGGAGTTCCTACAGCGACCGGCTGAAACTACTAGTCACCTAATCTATACTAATATTTTAAAGCTGAAGAGTTTGTTTGTTTGAACGCGCTAATCTCAGGAACTACCAGTCCGATTTGAAAAATTCTTTCAGTGTTAGATAGCCCATTTATCGAGGAAGGCTATAGGCTTTTATCCGGGTTCGTGCAGAGGTTTTCACGGGATGCGGGTGAAACCGCTGGCAGAAGCTAGTAATAAAAATAAAAGCTAGACAACTTCGCAACTCACGAGATAAAATAACTGAATATTCTCCTATTCTAAATCAACAACCTGTGCCATTTGTCTAATGGGCTAGGATCGTCTTTCCTCAGCAAATTGCCTACATAACAATAGACTTTGTCTATTTGGATCATCTTACTAGGATGAGTAGTTTTATTTATACGAAAAACTACGTTTCAGTTCGTTGACTTCTGTCTTCTGTTTTTTTTAGCCAATATGGCTTGAATTTTTTTCAGTTGAAAACATCTTTGGCAGTCGTTACGGGTAGTCAGTCGGACAACCAGTCTCACCTAGGGGTATTGGGTTGCACGGGTAACTGGGTTGAGGAGGTCAGAAAGGCAGTCGCTCCCTGATTAACACTAGTACCCAGCTGCATCCTTTAAGACTGGAAGCCGACCCCAACATAGTTGGGAAAACTCTAAAAATATGACAAATTAAAGTTACTAATAGGTCTCCAAAATATAATAATGCTTTATTTGTAAAAGTTATATAATTTTATGTCTGTATTTGTAATACATTTATTTTTAAAAAAACTTACTTAAGATACAGGAGATAGCTTTTTATAGCTTTCCAGTAATGCTCTCAAGAGATTTACTGGCCAGTAAACCGTAAACTCGGAACTATTTTAACTTTAATCCACTCAGTTGAGCTGTACTTCACATTCCTACTTGATGCTGTAGGTATCGGAAAAATGTTTACGACGTATGGGAACGCTCATGTAAGTATGGGGTAGAACATGCAACGAATAAAGTGCAATTTAACTTTTATTTAACTGTCATCTCTGTATTTTACAATCGAATGGAGAATTTAATTCTATAAGGAATTAATGTCTTATTTCAAGAAGTATTTGGTAGAGTAAAGAGTAATAACACATTGTTATTCTAAGAATAGTTTCTTAGTATCACATTCCGATAAGAAATATAGTCTGTATGATAATACCTACATATCTGATGTATTAGTATTTAAGAATCCTTTATTGACATCGATATTTACAATATGTACATATAAAAAACCGGCCAAGTGCGAGTCGGACTCGTGCACGAAGGGTTCCGTAAATTACAGTTAAATCAACCTATCTCAAAAACTATAAGAGATACTTTGATCAAACCAAAAATCGTTGAAAGAGTTAATTAGCATGCATCACCTCTATTTTTTTTAGAATTTTATACCCCGTAGTTATAAAAATAGAGGGGGGGGGACATACTTTTTACGACTTTGAGAGCTGATATCTCAAAAACCGTTCACTTTAAGAAAAATGTTTTTTAGAAAACTTTATATCATTTTAAAAGACCTTTCCATTGATACCCCACACGGGTATGTACATCGAAAAAAAAAATTTCATCCCTCAGTTACATGTATGGGGGGCCCCACCCCCAATTCTTTTTTTTACTATTTAGTGTCATATTTTTGTAGCGGTTCATACAACACATATTCCCATCAAATTTCATCACTGTAGTACTTATAGTTTCCGAGTAAATCGGCTGTGACAGACGGACAGACGGACAGACGGACATGACGAAACTATAAGGGTTCCGTTTTTGCCATTTTGGCTACGGAACCCTAAAAAACTATCCTATAAAAAAAAAACACTATAACTAAAACGTGTATGTATGTTACTGAAAAGATCCAGCAATATCCGTTGAACAGTTTTTGCAAATAACCGACTGAACCACTGAGTGAACGAGCAGCCTCGGATGTAATACGTCTCTTTTATCTAAAAACTTCAATAACTTCATTCCTGACCAACGAACACTTAAATCCAGGTTTCCTATACTCAGTTGCGTGTTACTGAAGGATTTTAACTTCTCAGTAAGTCTAACTATATAAAGTTTATCAAATAAATTGTACTGCAGACTTTAAAATGCTAACTTTTAAATTGGTTTTCTGATATTGTCTTCTTCAGTTAACATCGTATCCTTTTAGTTCGAAGTGCCAGTTAGATTGCAACTTAGTGAAACGTAAATAAGAAGACGGAAGTTTCGGTTAATTGTAAATATTTGTTCTGACTTGTTATACAGTTTCTATCAGATAGATATACTGCAAAGACATAGCAAAACAAGATATATACCTAATTATTTCTTGTACATTGGAGCATTTAATGAATACAGTGTAACCTTTGTCTTACCCTATTATTCTGTGATTCATAAAAAATATATATATACTTAAATTGCTTAAACAGTGTTAAAGATTTCTCCAACATCACATGTCAACTGCTTAATGTCGTCTTATCAAAGTATGGCATCTTCTACTCATCCATTTCGCAGTTCAGCAATTCTCCTTACATCATTATCTTAGGATCAAAGACGCTAACATGATCCCTATTAATTAACGAAGCTCAATCAAGCGTGCGCGGGGACCCTGTTAATTGGTTTACGAAATAATTACATAAGTATAGGGTAATTGACACGACGTTATTCATGGGATGTAAGCTCGGATTTCTTGGAAATTTAATTACCTATGTATGTGTGTGCGCTAAATAATAAACAGACTTCACTGATGCAAAATGGTGACTATACTTAGGATTCACCCTATCCGATAGAAGAGTTCGCTCACACCCATTATTACATTTTGTTTTTGTTCTGAAATGCGTTCAGATCCCTAAATTATCTAAGACATCACATGAACCACTTTTAATTATAATAAGGTGAATTTCGCCTCAAAATTCAACCAACTATTAAAACTAATCCTATCATAGTCCTCTAGTTAATAACATATTCATCGAAAACATTAAAGTGTAAGTCTCACTAATGAATTCGTTCGCATAGTTTTATCAACTACTTAACTGAGAGAGGTGGTAGCAATTAGTCACACAAATTGGCTGTATGGGGAAGAAGATATTTTACCTTTGCCTGTATTAGGGAAAAGTCGAAATAGAAACGTTAGTGTTTTTTGAGAAGGGTTGTAATTGTTAGTAAGGTTTTTGTTAGGCGCTAGAAAGGATAGCAAATTGAATAGTTAGCTTAGGGATGTACTGTCAGTAGGAAGAGCGTAGAATTTTTACTTAATTTTTTTTTTTAAGTAGGTAAGACATGACATGATTTTTTTTTACTTAATTGGAAATAATTAACTAAATTCGTTTTAGGAATGCGTGTAATCAATCACGTTTTCCTTGATTTGTATTCTGAAAGGCTAGAAGTTAATTTTTAACTAACACCTCGCAGCTTATAGTTATTTCTACAGGTGCAAACAGAATTAGAACATTTAAAATCAAAATGGATAGAAGATTGCGTAACCCTTTCAATATAAAAACCGTGATGTAAATCTACAAAATTCACTTACTCGTTAGAAACTCAAACACGTAGATAAGCCCGTAACACGAGGCTAGAACCCGTACTACATTGTGGTTCCGAGTCAAGTGGAACTACAACATAAACAGTGTTGCAGACCGCAGTCGTGTTTATGCGATAACTTGCTAGTGTGCTGACAATAGGCGCTGTAACCAAGTATAGGGGATAAAAAGAAAAATTGAAATAGGATCGCAGAATCTACGTATATGTACGGATATCGCAGTGTATTTATATTTTGTATAGGGTTTAAAATCAGTTCAGGATCTCCAAAATACTCGTATGCATATGCACATTATGCACGTTTGATTGAAGTAACGCTTTTGATCGCTATTTCATCTGATGGCAAACAATGATGTGGTTTAAGGAACAGCATGCTTATCTAGGAGTAATTTATTTTTTTATCCGAAGACTTCCATAAAATACGCAGCAAAACCTAGCAACGTAACCTTAGCCTGCTAATATCATCTGAGCAAAGAGAACATATCGTCTTCGATTCTCTGCGCTTTCTCCGATTCTTTCCCCTTTATCTGTTTCCCAAACTCCTCGAAATCTTACGAGACTTCTAAAATATACCTCTTCAAACTTTCCTTCCATTTCGTTTTCGTAAAATATTTGTGTACAATATCGAAAGTAAATACAATGTGTTGATACAAAACCGCTGTTAGACAAACTTGGCCAGCAAACATTTGATGAAAAAACTTTGATATTGTCATGATTAGCGGGGGATAAAGTAATAACTAGTTTTCCTCGCGTTTATTAAAACTAAGAGGGACTACAGGGACCGGCAGTCGAGCACTCCTTGACATAGCTCTGCATTATATTTGGATTTTTATTTATTTTTTGTTTGATCTCGCTTGACTGTTGAAATGAGCTCGGGGATCTAGTGCTGCCTTTAGTTTTGAAACTGCGGGGTATAAATAGTTATAAGCTAATGTTCTGATGTTCTGCATAATTTTAGTATTATATCATTATTTTCAGTAACATTCTTTGAGATGTTATTAATCCCGTAAATGTTATTGTATTGTAATGTACATTCTCATAAGGGTATGGGTAACGCGCCGTTGTAGCCATTTAGGCTTCTGAAATATTGTAGGTAATCTAGTATTTTAAAACGACTTGTGAAATATTTGCATACTAATGTAAATGAAGAGTATCTTTCTGTTTCCAGATAAAAACAAGACGTCTCTACATAAAGATAGTAAAACCTCAAAGAAAAACGAAATACAACCAGTTAAAATAGGACAAAGTAAAAGAGGTCGGTAAAGTTTTTCAAAATTCAACCTTCCTTGCCTGATGAATAACTTAATATCTTTGTTTAAACCTGTGCGGTCGTAAGTTTTCCTGTCCAAATATTTGAGGTAGTCATTTTGCTAACTATGCAGTTAAAACATTACCTAGGCATAGTATTGAGCCATAAAGGCACCGTGATAGTTCTTTCACAAACATTCCGAGGGGTGTTGCCGAAAGTTCTGGATATGCCACAGTGTAGACGGATCTGAAAGGAAAAATATCTCAAGTATAAACGAAATAAGACACAAATGATAAAAAAGTGGGATTTGGGAAATCATATAACTAATCCCAATGTGTGGATTGTGAGTGAAGTGAGAGTCAGACATACCGACAAAAGTGTCGCTGTCGAAACCGAGGGTCGCTGTAAATTTTTTTATCAATATCTGGTGATTTTAGTACAAGCTACCGGTGACTAATTGGCATGTTCTGTTCTATGTTTTTTGTTCTTAATGTCTGCTGCAAATAACTAAAAATATGAACACTAGCATGTTTTCTTTCAGCTTTAATTTAATAACTTCTAATTAATTAATACATATGTGTAAGTAACTTTATCACATGTTATTGTAGCCTTCTGTTTCTCATAATTACTTCGGTGTACCACGGGGTTCCATAAAGACCAGCCACTCGCGATTCTCTTTTATTAGGGTTCCGTAGCCAAAATGTCAAAAACGGAACCCTTATAGTTTCGTCATGTCCGTCTGTCCGTCTGTCCGTCTGTCCGTCTGTCACAGCCGATTTACTCGGAAACTATAAGTACTACAGTGATGAAATTTGATGGGAATATGTGTTGTATGAACCGCTACAAAAATATGACACTAAATAGTAAAAAAAAGAATTGGGGGTGGGGCCCCCCATACATGTAACTGAGGGATGAAATTTTTTTTTTCGATGTACATACCCGTGTGGGGTATCAATGGAAAGGTCTTTTAAAATGATATAAAGTTTTCTAAAAAACATTTTTCTTAAAGTGAACGGTTTTTGAGATATCAGCTCTCAAAGTCGTAAAAAGTATGTCCCCCCCCCCTCTATTTTTATAACTACGGGGTATAAAATTCTAAAAAAAATAGAGGTGATGCATGCTAATTAACTCTTTCAACGATTTTTGGTTTGATCAAAGTATCTCTTATAGTTTTTGAGATAGGTTGATTTAACTGTAATTTACGGAACCCTTCGTGCACGAGTCCGACTCGCACTTGGCCGGTTTTTTTTTATAGATATAGGTGTTGTTAAATTAAACGAATGGTACCACTGTTTATTGTTTGCTACACACTACAAAACTTTTATTGTGTGTTATTCAGAAAATGGTTTGTTGTGTCTTTTATTGTTTGTTTCGAAGGACATGACTACATATGTATATGGTAGTCAATTTGCTTCTGAAGTGTGCGTGAGCCACGCGGATACAATCAACCCTGTTGATACTATTCCTAAGCTAATTATTATTATTCTAAAGCAGTGGTGTAGTTAACATTATGGTGTAGGGAAAGTAGTCGACTGTAATTTCATATCACAATATACCCTTTAAAAAGGTTACAATAGTACGCCTTTTGCGTTTTATCGGCCCTATTACCGCGATTGCGGCTTCAACTAGAGTAGGTACACTCATACAGGGACGAGGGTGACTATTGTTTTAAACCGGTCATACGGTTCAGCCAATTACCGGACGAGATTGACCCGGGTCGGATATAAACAGGGATGCTACTGGAATCGGCATAATCAAAGTGTCATATTTTATACGGAGCTGTATACTTGTGAAGTCGAGAGCAATGAGCCATTTCTAGTACTTTTAGGTTTATAGTCGGGCGTGAAGTGTTATCGTCCCCTGTTATTGTCTGACAATGTGAGACGTGAATATATATATTAGTTCTTCAGAGGTGGATAAAGTCTTGTAAAGGGAGTCTCACCCACGCTTAATTTTACTAATAACCAAGTCATTTTGTTCTTCGTGGTATAATAATATAGAAGAAACAAAGGTCCTATCTACTATCTATTGATTGACACCTACGCACACTAAGATGTACAACTAGTGTAGGTGTACTCCGTTTTATGTTTGTCCTATCGAGGATGGTTATCGAGGTCGACGTATATTTACGTATAAATATATTTATGAAAAAGTAAATTAAAGTTACTAATGAAGGCATTTGAAACCCTTATCCTATCGGGCATTTCATATTTCAACTATAATAAAAGCAGTAAACTCCTTTTCATTTGGGTTCATAAACCCACATTTTAATATGTCGTGCTAAGAAACAATAAAATGACGTACTTACTTGAACCCTTTTACATAATATGAGGAGATTTCACCGCCATACCGCGTCTTGAGTACAGTTCCATGTTATTCTTCATATAAATTCCTCGTAAAGTGATATGTACCTGTTTAATATCCCACCTACTGGGGAGGTTTATTAACGCCAATCTCTTGTATGAAGTTGGGATATTACACTGTCTTTTGTTTTTTTTGTAGAGGCTATGAAAGTCTTACTCAAAGCAAGAAGTTTTTGTAGTAATAATGGATCTAATGTGATATAGACGTCGGACAGAGAACTGAGAGAAGTATGGAATAAGAACACATGCTGCGCCGTGTTACATTTATTTATTTATTTACACTACTAATTTACCATCACAGGTTTGTATTTTAACCGAATGCGATGGATAGGACACAGAAAATAATAAAGGGATACGGGCAGAATAATGATGACGATTTATTGAAATATTGAAGAGTTGTGTTAGATAGGAATATACATAGTTATAACATTGTGCATTTTCTACTTAAGTTAGACTCTTAATGGTGATTGAACAGGCTTTTCAACTAACACAATTTTCTTTCTCTCCACTGTTACGAAGAAATGTTCACAGCCTCAACCCATTTCATCTCAATCAAGCGTGAAGTAATTCCCGGAAAGCGTCGCTCGCGACCTCAGATGATGGCGCGCCGTGCTATGAATATTCATGTACCACCACCACTTAACACCGTTGTACGCAAATAATTAAACAAATAATTATGATGGGTTGCTTGTAAAGTGTGTCTGAGAGCTTGTAATGTTGTGGTGTAGGGTGATAGGTTCTGATTTAGAAGTTTGTGTTGTTTAAGGAATCGAATTAAATTACGTGTTATCTTGCGCAGTAGGCCACTTGTAAACTCACGTGGCACATATTTTAAAATACATTTATTTCTTTTCTTTGTTTACATTTGTACATGAAGTGACAACGTGAATATAATTGCATTGCATGCATATGTTCTAAAGTACATATAGTAGGTATAGTACCTACATATAGTGTGGAGTTGAAAAGTTTTTTTATGTTATTTAAAAACATACCAAGAAATACATTTTAACCCTTTATTCCCGTCTCAGTGGTATATTTTATTTTACCATGCTCTGAAAACTGCAAAAAATAATGTTGTTTTTCCCATGAAGTGAAAATCGTGGCGATAGCTTTCTCATGAATATTTATAATCAAACCGCTACACTCAAAACAAATCCTGTAAATAATTGTAATGACGTTGAATATGTATCTAGAATTAACGAGGCTGACGTCAGTCTAGTCAGGCTGAAAACTAAATGCGAAGTTTGTGGGCGAAGGCTTGGTAACAAGAATATTTAGTTGAATTAAAATATTTAGGTCCTGAGATATGTTTTAGAGGTACTTATTTCGATAAATGAAAATGATGAAGGGATATATTTTTAACAAAAAACTGACTGTTCTACATTGAACATAAGAAGACCCATTATGAATTGTTTACTGACAGAACCTTGTGCGATCTACCAATTTCGACCGGTTGGTTAGTCTTGGTTGGCCATTCCATATTGCAACGGTATCTCCCCGCAATAATTTGAAAACAAATACGTACTACTACCGCAGTTTTAAAGTGTACAGGGATTTTAAACCAAGTACATAATGACCACCACTACTGGTGTCGCTGTACCCGCAAACAATGTGCACGTTGCAGGAATTTACTGTTTAATTAAATTAATAAACTACAAGAGCTCATATTCGGCTGATATCGGCCACAGGAGCATACAACAGGCTGTATGAAAACTGGCTTACATATGGAGCCTACTTTGAAATTGGGCAACAGATTTGTTTTAAAGGTGATTTTATGTCATTACTCTTTAAAGACTGTGTCAATCTGAATAGCACTGGCATTTTCGGGTTTACAGGATAATCAAGGCCATGGATTTGATAATTTATGATTTGTTTATGTCCATTGTCAAAGTATTCCTGCTAGGGCTATAGAATATTTGCTAGTTGATTACATAAGTGGAGTGTTTTTAAAAGAAGGTTCCTAAATATGGTTAACCTTTTTTGTTTCAATTAACATACTACTGTAGAAGTTTTATTCCTGTCTAAATTAATGCTGTTAATAAATTACTTTACCAACATGACAGCGTGAATCAATCAGCCACACATTCTGCCATCTCTTAGAAGTGTGATATAAACGTCTCACGCGCGTGACATCTTGCACATAACTGGGATGCTGGGCGCCGATCCATCTCGCCAGATGTTTGGCTTGAACGCGTCGTGCAGGACTTTATATATGAGTGCAGTATGCTAGCGATTTATATCACTTTGTGAGACTTATCGAAAAGTTTGTACGAGGACATCAAGGAAATAAGGACTTGTTTTTAAAGTGGCAGCTAAGTATTGGCTATTGACGTTTTGTATTTCTAAAGTATTAAGACAGAAATGATGATGATTTTATGCCTGTAGATTGCCTACCTATTATCCAGGTCCTTCAAGTGCTCTTATATAAAAATTTAACTATTCTACACAAGTACGATTAAATACAGATTTAATCAAAAATTATTTGAAAATGTTGCGTCTATCTAATACAATTTCAAAGATAGAATTGCTACTCCAAATACAGGAGAGCTCTTCCCAATTTGCGCGTCATAAATCACCCGAAAATGCTTTCTATATCTCTCCTTGACAGTTCAAAGCCAAACAAAAGTCTTTATTAATGAAACAGATGTTACGACTTTCTTGAGGGAAAGACCAAATGATGATGGTGTATTAGGAATTATTATGAACACTTTCCGGCCCATAGTTGCCCAATGGAAGGCATTTTTTTATTCTTATCAAAGTTTTTAGTCGGTCTTATCCTAGCTGAACACCTGACTTTTGTAATGAGCGTACTACCTACTTATCTTCATACTGATTTATGAGCCCAAACAAACTATTGGCCGACTCTTTGCAGTGTGCTCTTTACAACACTAATAACGACGCACTTTGAGAGACTGCAAGAAAAAAGGCCTTAAAAATAACACTTATAACAAAAACCTCTATTTACATAATAAGTATTTTATAAAAGCTATTTACGTTTTTCTAAAGTAGGTTATTAAATGGTTTCTATGTTAATGTTGCGATACCGTCTGGTCGTCGCTTCGTTTGCCAAATAACCTCTTGGGAATACTCCATTACGTAGTTTGAAATATGGTAACTAGCTTTTGAAATTGAATGAACAGTTGTTGAGAGATTAAAATGTAATCTTAAATGTAAATTAGGTTATTTCTTTTGAACGTTTGTTATATTTTTTGTGATTAAACTACAGCAGTTTTTTGAAGGGATTTAAGAAAAATATCGATAAGATGATGTCTAAGATATTTTGTTCTAGTACTTTAAAGATTATTCTTATTTAAATCAGCATACGTGTTGTCTATCTTATCTCGCTTATCTTGAGTATTCAGATCAATCTTAAAGTCTGACATTGAATACGCATAAGTATAGATCTTTTTATCTACATATATTGTATAATCACTGTTTTCACCTCCATGTATAATGTGTAGCAATATTTTTAATAATAATTGTGTAGAAATTTGTTCATGATCAATTGGTTTTGATATCAAAAACAGAGTTCGAAGCCTTTTGGGGATTCGATGCCGCAATCATCGAATGAATTACGACTCCAATCGGCTCACTTTTTGTGTTTGCTATTGATTTGCATTTGTTTATTTTTGTACTAGTGTGACCCAGTTAAAAATAACGTTGGCAAGTGGAGTTGTGTAGTTTGCGAGTATGCTTGAACATTTGGAGATAAAATTATTGTCGACTATTACTTTAAACAATTTCACGAAATTGGCAGAGATGTTTAGACATGCCTGCCCCAAGCTGCTATTACGAGAATAATAATTGTCAACATTTTCAATTTATAAAGTGGTGATGATCACAACTACTTAAACCCAATTGTACTTATTGTCTTGTAGGGACAATAATGCTAGTATTACATTAACGCAGATTCGTATCCCATTGGGGCGGTCTAACATAACTGTGAACTGGCAAACGCAATGTTCTTGTCTACATTAACGAGCGAAGATTACTACTACAGAACGTGTTGTTCTCTCTTATATGACCAAAATGTAGGAAAACTATCACGTCAAATCCTTTGATACGAGCGATTTATCAACAGCGCTACGGTAGTCCCGATAGATCATCGTCTTCTCCCAAAAATCACGTGCCACTCTACTTCTGCGCAAACATGAATATTCGCCTTAGCTTCCCAGTGTAGCACCAGCATAAGAAGTCACAATAAAAAGTCTTGCTTGAGTTAATTAATAGCTATTTAGACAGACGCCTGTAACTTCTGGCGCGCAATATGGCGTGAGCGCTTAACTCGGATCAAATAGGCAGGAATTAACGACATTCCTAATAAATGGGATGCGACATGCGATGCAGTTAGAGGAAGTTTTTTTTGCATATTCCGATAAATATTGTCTTAGAATGCTGTCTAGTTTCTCGTTTTATTGTCGTTCCTGATGACATTGTTGGAAGCTGAACTATTCTAGTATTTTCTAGTACTACGGTAAATAAATTCGTCATATCTTGTTAAATTGCTTGTCAGGTAAAGCAGTACCGATAGGTATTATGAATAGGAGGATTTGGTAGAGCCTTTTTGAGATTGTTGAATTTAGATGGCAATAGAAATTAGGAAGGATAAAATAAATACAATGATACAATTTGCAAGATTGTTATGTAAATCAAAAACAATATCTTTGTCGAACAGTCACCATCTGTGCGTGTTATTAATAAATACAAAAATGGCGCTTCCTAGGTCGATACGTACACGTTAGTTGTTATAAAGAGAAAAGAAAATCACAAGTTATTTTGGGAATATAACCATGTCACGCAATATCAGGTATAGGCATTATGAAATGTAGGCTTAAGTGGTAATAACATGATTAATTATTATATCAATACATTAATCAACTCTGTCTATAGCAATTTACGACTGTAAATAGGTTTACCTAATTATAGTGAACTGTAATATAGTTGCAACCTGAAATTGTATTGTATAATTAGAGTTCTTTATAACATGCCTGTATTATAACTGCAATCTACTACTTCCCTTGGGATGGAAATAAAAAGAAGTACCTGATTGCAAGAGCTATGCCAAATACGAAAGTTTTATTTTGGGAGAACTCTTTTCGTCAGTCGCAAGTTTGGTTAGACTACGTCATTTCTTAACATTATAATTATTCGGTCAATAAGTATCACCAGCATACATGGACCATATGGGATATTTATTCTTTTTTTTTGGAAATACTCAGTTACGTACGACCCGAAACCCACAGTTCCTAATGTTGTTAAGTAAAATAAATGTCAAAACCTTTATCATAATTGCCACCACAATATGAAAACATAAAGGTTCTACTACTAAGGTACTGACACACGAAGTTCTGACAGGTCATTGACACCGTGACACATGAATGAACTTGAGTGACTTCAAGGCGTTGTTTTGACATGTGGCTGATGAGCACGCGATCCTTGTTGCTGTGGTTTCAACGGTGGTGCTACTGGAATAGTTGTGGTATCCTTTTAATTAGAGGCGGTTTTCAGCTGTGCCGGTATAGTTTCTAGGATTTTTATGGGACCAGTTTGGCTTAAAGGCTAGCCAAAGTCTTAGTCAAGAATAGTGTCAACAAGCCTAGGATGGTTTAATTATGTACTTTAACTATGTCAAGTAGGTATTCTGTATAACAAAAATAAGTCATTATTAAGGTTTCAGAACATTACACTTAGTAGCTGATAATTGTAGCATACCAACACATTTGTATTAATTTCATGAGTGGTCATTTACATAGATAAGTTAACCTTAGTGTTTTAGGGCCTGAAATACATTGTTGACCCAGCCCGGCTTATCTATACGATTATTTTAGTGAAACATTGTTATGTCCAACCTATTACTTAAATTACAAAGAAAAAAATTGATTGTAAAATATTCTAGATTCGTCTAAATTTACTAAGTTTAGACAAACATACTGCAGAGTTATAATTTTGTTTTATGTCCAGCCCAAAGTATTCACGGAACACACACACATAATGAGCAATGACCTTTAATCGGAGAGTCCATTAGAGTATTGTTTATGTTTTCTAATCGGTCACTTAGCGTGTCAATGAGCTCCGCGCCTATTTACGGTCGGATCGCGTGATACGAAACGACACATTGCGTGCAAACTGACAACAGGTGTGATAATGCGTAAAGAGTTCAAACATTTTATTTGAATACTGTCTTCCGGTCTCATTGAACATCTTTGGCAGTCATTACGGGTATTCAGAAGCCAGTAAAGCAAGAGTCTTACCAAGGGATATTGGGTCGCTCGGGTAACTGGGTTTGGGATAGGCAGTCGCTCCTTGTAAAACAATGGTACTCAGCTGCATCCGATTAGACTGGTAGCCGACCCCAACATAGTTGGGAAAAGGCTCGGGAGATAATGATGCTTTCCGGTGAATATAATAATTGTAATTACATATCTGCCGTAATGACCTACGTCACAACAAAATGTCGAATGTCAATTGTTTGATAAAAGACACAGGTGTCTAATCCTAGTGTCACCTAGCTAGTTTATGCATAAATCTAAAAAAAGATGGATCGATCGTGTGAAAGAACATATGGCTACAAAGCAACTAATGACAGAGATGATGACTGATAAAGATATATGCAAAAATGCCAGGTGGGGTATTGCGATTGATTGCTGTATTATAAGGTATTTTTTTCTAGAATGTTTCACTAAATGTTAATGCAATAAAGACGTTCCTTTTAAGCCACATTCAGGTCGTTCATTTCCAACTCGCGGAGCTCCGAAACAAATGGAATTAAATTGCTAAAAAGCATCGCTGAAAGTCGCATCTAGATGTTGCAATATTAAATTTCACATCGTCCTAAGTTTCACGAACCGACGTTTGCGCCGATCTTTTTCAACTAAATTCCAAGAAGTTTTTATTACGAGTGGTAAAATTGAAAAAGAGGTCCTATTGTTCAGCGTTTTGTCTTTGCAGTAGAATCGTTTAAGAAACTATCGCACCTATTTGTTTCTCTCGATGGTGCTGAGAAAAGCATCTCTTGCTACTAAGCCGTAAAGTTCAAGAAAGATTTATTTGGCAGAATAAACGTTGATTCGTTGCCCATTTACAGGGAAATCAAAATGATTCATTCGAAGCAGGCAATATTTTAAGAAGTTGATTTGATTGAGTCCCTATATTAAAAGGTTTCTTTCAAATTGATTTATGTAAAGGAAAGTTTAATTTGCAATTGCTTGTGAATTGAAAAAATAAGTTCGCGTTTATAATTGCCTCATTGAAATTGCCATCACGTTGTGAAATAAGTTAGCAGTTGATTAGATTTTTTCCTGAATTTTAATACACATTTGTTTAAAAATAAGCCTTTATAATTAACAGACAACAATTTATAAAATCTTAATTTTAAAGAAGTGCTAGTCTCCATTATTTGAGGATAGATAAATTATGTGTTAAGTAAGTAATAAAGTTAAAAATAATGACCCTGGGTTAAAATATTAAAATTTCCAACCCCGGAAAACATCTTACTTATATTCAACACATGTACACGGAAAATGTCATTTTCCCCGCTAAATATTTCGTTCACAGTGACTTATTGTCACGCTACATTATCATATACGACTGAATAATCACAGTTTTTACTCTATTTTCCACGATTTAAAATGATTAAAAGCCACTTAAGATTCCTATGTTTTTGTTTGCTATCTTTTCTTTGTCAATGTTTGTCAGGTTTATTTCAGGTAAAATGTGGGATATGAAGTATGCATTTTGTACTGAATAGATGTGCAAAATTAGAAGTTGTAAAGCAATAAATAGAGTAACACTAATAGAATATTTAGCATAGATGCTTAACTGAAGCGAAAATTACACTTTTATTTTTTGATTGTTCTAAAATGAAATACAAGTAATTTTTTTTAAATAGGTAAGCCCTTCAACTACCTATTGATTTATCTGTTAGGGTTTCAGTGGTATTACAGGAGAGTAATATGATAAGTTTTCAGTTTGCATCAAACAATGAAGTACTTACCTACTTTCAAAATAGTAACAAAAACCTTTATAAGAACGAAAGAAAATATTTTCAGCCAAAATAAAAAAAGGCGCAATAAAACAAATAAGCATATACATATTTCGTTCCACTTCCACATCGATGCTCCGTTGAAAGACAATATTTGTGCGCAATTGGTTTCACGAAGCCATATGTCTTCCTTGTAACCTTCAAACAAATATCAGTGAGCCACACAAATATTTGTCATACGGGAAAGCGTCAAAGGAAACTTAGTAAGATATATTATGATGATACATATTTGTACGTTTTGGCAAATTCGTTAGTAACACTCATGTTCACTTTGTCACTTTTGTCATTGATCACTCGGCTCACTCACTTTTTAGAGGCCCCGAGAACCACTCTCTTTGTCATCGTTGTGAATAGTAACGTTTCCCGCGCACCCGCGTGGTCCATTGGAGTGTCACTAACGCGTTTGCCAAGCTACAGTAAAAGCAAGCTATAGTCTACTGGTAGACGCTGCATAACTACATAAGATTTATATTTTTCTTTGAATTATTCCATGGGTATGTAGGTTAAATATGTGGTGGTGTACACATGTTGTAGCCGTTCAATCAAAAAGCCCTGGACTGAACACCGCTATTCTGTGAAAAGACCTGAATTTTGCAAGGAAGATTTATTCGTGCTAATCTTTGGTCAAATCGTTCTTCTAGTACTTTATGCGCTATTTTAAACTCTGCAGTTTAAGTAGACAGCTACCGATTTGTCTGCTTGAAACTGGTTCAAACTAAGAAACGGTTTTCACTATAGTACCCGAAGCTGAAGAAAGGTAGCTTTTGATGTACATTTTTATGGTTTAGATGTCTATAGAAAAGAGAGTATAGTAATTAATTGTTGTTAATTAATTGAACTTGTCTTGGCAATTATTTATTTCTACATTTTGCTTTCTCACATTAGAGAAAATAATGTCTTAAAATTATCACAGATTCCTAAATCATCCGTGGTCCCTATAATAAGAAAATCAAGCAATCACAATATCCATTGGACCTCTCATAATTTAAGCAATAGATAGTCCATCCGAAATCAGACCTCGATTGGGCGTAATTCTTTTACTACCGATCGGATTAAGGTGAGCTCAGACAATCTGCAATAGCCAGGGAACTAAACAAATTAGTATTCTATGAATTGGTGAAATTGCTGACAGAGTTAGATGGAGTTTCTGTACTGTAAATAATAGTATTATGCGGTATCATAGTGATTTTAAGATTGGTATGTTTTTATTCTACAATCTGTTTTGATTGTTAAAAATAACCGTACTCTTTCACTTAACCTATACTATAGTAATGAAGAGGAAACATTTTTTGTTTGTTTGTACCATAAAAGCTCCGAAACCACTGGAACGATTTAAATAATTATTCTACTGTTGGGAAGCTATCCCCGACTCACATAGGCTATATTTTATCCCGGGTACGGGTAGTACTTCCAACGGGATGCGAGTAAAACCGCGGGAAAACAGCTACAAGAATATCTTAAAGTGCAAATACAACTGTCTGCCTACTGTACAAGGAGTTTATAATTCTACAGTATCCTCACAGCCACAATGAAACCACAGCACTATTGTAATTATCGCCGACTACACAGTTACGGGGTCTAATTTGGTTTTGACACCACGTGACCACGCTTTTGTCGACACCACAATACCGCTGTGTGACCATAAGCAGCTTCTGTGATTCTGGGGATAAGGCATATTGTACTGAACAAGTATTTACGTACTCTGCTGTAAAACAATTCTATTTTTTTTTCACTTCCTTGAACAAAATTAAATGTGACAAATAAGTACATACCTATTTAAAACGTATACAATGCAGAAAGGTTATGTACAAAGGCGAACTGGGGTTCTTCCAGAGTTGGGTTCTTTATCAGCAGAGCGATAGAGAGATTCAACTACTAAGAATCATTCGATCGTTTTACTCTAATTATTTCCCTGTTCCATGAGTCATATGTAATACACACCGATTGTTTAACTATTGTGTCTGCTTCGTGAACATAGAAGTGGTTAAATCTTTCAACCGTGTTTATCGTGGTTCCGTTCGTGTGAACGCTTCCTTATCTCGCAAGCTGACGTCATCAGAATTCACCAGTTGAGTGGTATTACTGGTACGATCGCCGCTCGTGTATTCACGACGTTACGTCCCCCTAAGATATTACGGAGATTACGTAGATTACGTAGATAGACTTCCCGCTCATGTGTACTTAGCTGGTTTTGAAATTTAAATCTTGGGTCTTGAAGTATTTTTTTGTTACTACATGCATCGTTAGCTTCTTCTTATTTTGCAGAAATACAAAACAGAATTCAGTTTTTTTGCATTATCTATCTGGTAGTTTTATGTCAATTATAAATATTTACAACTTACCTAACATCGTCTAACTAAAGGAATTCCCACTTAATCATACATCAACATAAATCATTTTGGGTTTACAGTTTACTGTCCAAATTCCAACACTAAACAGCAACAGTTTGTTGCTGTTTAGTGTTTTGTCTTTTCCATTTATGTTTTCCTTCAATACAACCTTCCTTGTTTCACATTTTTCATACGAGTAAAAATATAACTACCTCGTTAGTCGGTAATTTCCTGGTTGGTCAAGTTTTTGCCTCATATTATCTGTTTCATTACCAGCCTTTAATGTAAAATGTGGGTGTGCCATAGATTCAAATCGGTCAACCTCTTTTAAGGAAAAAACAATACATTTATTAAAGACTGTTAAAAGTTTACCAGTTTATAAATATTTGACTTTACCACAGAAAACACGTTTAATAAAGGCAAAGGAACATAACTGGAGTGTCTTGTATAACCCCCGGCATTGCTTTGTCTAAAGTTCAAGCTACCATTGAATTTGTTTCAATTTCATTCGCTAATTAGATTCCAAGTTTGTCTGAACATTGTTCACGAGCTTTTAGTAAACACCTTTTTAGTATTGTTCGTATCGAGTTTCCATTAGCTTAATAGGAGTGTAGTTTAATGATTCATGAGTGTTATTTTGTAGTTATCTGCGGATAAATGTATGTTTCACTTACGTCCGTTTTCTATATTCGGTCTATCTGTGGTTTTGCTTCCTATAGATAATAATTTGACATTAATAGTCATGATCTCCTCCTAGCCGATTATCGGCTACTGCGGCTGTTCTCATGTAAAGAGATTAGCCAACTGCGCAGGAAATATTATAGTGCACAAGCATTTGCTCAGACACAGGTGCACTCACTATTCCTTCACTCTCATAGCCCGATGGGTCGGCAATCCGACACGACCGGAGAGAGATCAGGCGCAGGATCTACATTCTACATTTACGTGCTCTCCGAATTCTCCGATGCACTCGTGTATCGATCTCCATCCTCCAGGCTCCGGGCTGCTTTGTGAAAGTCTTCTGAAACCCACAAAGCAATTTCGGCCCGACCCGGAATTCGAACCCGAGACCTCGTGCTCAGCAGCCGCACTTGAGACAGCTAGACCAACGAGATAGTTGTGATATTAATAGTATGGGACTTATGTCAAAACATCTCTAGTAAGCAAATAAATGGAAATGGATTATTGAGAACGGCCATCACTTGATAAGGTATCAAATAACATGATGTATCGGTGTAGATGGTAGTTAGATAAGTCTTATGATATAGTTATGTAGTGTTGGGTAAATCTTGGTTTTATGGTGGTATTCTTGGTTGAACGCTGTGCTGTGCAAAATAAATGTTTGCTCAGTCTGATTGTGGCGTCACGACTGAGTGCAAGCAAGAGATGCATGTCTGGAAATGCTTTGCAAAGACTACGTACGAAGATGTATGTATGTATGTACATAGGTATATTTATATCATGAAATTCAAATAGCCCAAGTTACTTAAATGATATGAATATTTATAGGACACATTATCCTCTATGTAACTACAAAGCTTTTTAATACTTTGCCATACATTGAGTAAATAATCAAAAATACCCTCTAAAATATTTCCCATAGTTTCAGTAAGCCAGTTAACGTTGTCCAAAGTATTCTTTTGTGCATTGCAAACAAGATGGCAGCCATTGTAAGGCTTTTAATATAATGAAGTTTTGACACAAGCTAATGTTCCTAACCGGACGAAACGTTTGTTTTGCATACAGAAACTAATGGATGTTGTGCTTTGAATTTTGTTCTTGTAGTATTTTATTCTAACGTGAGGGATAATATTTTGTGATGAAGAGTTTATTTTTAACGAATTTTCTCACATGGAATTAAATATTTGATGCGGCCAGTTGCAATATAGCTACTGCTCTGTAGCTAATAGCACTAAACGTGCTTCAAATGTTTTATTGCCATATGAATACTATGTGGATATGAATACATTTTATAATATGGTTGTTCATAATATACATTTTCATAATTCGTTTCTTTATTAACAATTGTTTTCTGTTTTCACAGGTATGTATCCTGTCCTTATCTCAAATGAAACACGTATTGGGTGAGAAAACACAACTAAAAACAACGTATCGTACAGGTTTCATTAAAAGTATCACTTTTCCGCGAATACTGTTTTAATCAACAAAGTATCCAGTATCCAAAGCCGAAAGCATTTTAATTATTAACGAAAAGTCATAAAGCAAAATTTCAGGCTCAAATTGGATTCCTTTCAGGCCTTTTGAAAGGACACTAGGCTTTTTCACGTGAATTTTGGCGGTATATTCAGGTTTTTGCGCCGTCACCTCTTTGCCTTTATAGCGGGTATAAAACAAAGGGGAACATTGTCCTTTACGGAACCCATTTATTGAATGTTTACTGCCGGAGTATGTGGTCAGTTTTTAGACGTGCTTTCTTTTCATTGGTTCCTTTTGATCGTGAAATCTGGTGATCACTATTATTTTACGATTATTATATGTACTTTCATTTAACATGTACTAGTGATAAGTTTCGAAGGCTGACTTTTTCCCAGCTTTTCTTTTTAGGATTATTACGACAGTAAAATTGATAAATATGCTAACAGTGTCACTGAAATACCAAAATTTATAGCTACCTATATCTGGATTTTAATATATTACACAAGATATTCAAAATGTTCAAATTCACCAGTAAACATTTATCGGAGGGTAATATTTTGCACCGAAGTGAACGAATTTCCCTTAAACTTGATTTACGTTGCTACGAGATGTGCTACGAATTCGTAGCGGTGTCTACGAAGCATTACTCGTAGCTACGAACGTAGTAGATTGTGCGTCTTTGAGCTAGTTCTATTGAATAAAGCTCGAAGACAGTTTTTAATCTTAAAGAAAGGTCATGTTATTCAAATACATACTTATATTGTATTTTAAACTTCTTATAAGATTTTGTTAATCCATACAAAGGAAAAACATTCATTTTGCAATTTAATTAGTACATCAAAATATAAAATAAAAATGTATTTTTTAAAGTCCTGATCTATTTATTTATCATAGCATAGGATTGAGTAATAACTATACAATTTAACGCCAAGCAAGTGAACCGGAATAGATTTATTGTCCCAGTATACAATACAGAATAAGTGGACACACGATTTGCATTCAAAGCGAAAACCACTGAAATCCGATATCCGCATCCGAAGTACAGTCAACAAAATGGAAAAGTATACAGCCTGATGTCCGATCCTTTTATTTGTTTAAACTTATACGGAACTCAGTTAAATAGAGTATATTTTTCTTGAATAAATAATTGTATGTCATAGGGATATCTACATCTTTTTATGTGGTTGTTTGCGTTTTTCTGTGACCCGCGTCATCCGGGCATAATATCGTCTACGTTACGCGGGTATAGTCTAGCTTTCCAATAGTGAAAGAATTTTTCAAGTCGGTTCGATAGTTTCGGAGCGTTTAGGATACAAACAAATAAACAAAAGAATCTTTCTTTTGTATCATATTAGTACATATATTTGTAGATAAAAGCCGAACATTTAAACTGCATGTAACTTACTTTACAGGAAATCATATTATTTAGACTTTTTGGTTTGTATCTGACTGTACATTCGATTTTTACCCGCGTCGATGCGGAAAAGTTCAAAAAGTTTACAAAAGAAGTTCTAGAACCTAGTTTAGTATTTGCACAGTTGAAGATTATGTTTATTTTGAATCCGTTGTCGAATGTTAGTAAAGTTTTTCTTTTTCGAAAACTAGATCAGTATCGTGCTTTTTTATGTTATAGTTTTTCTAGCATTCAATGCCAGCTGGCACGTTGAATCAAAAATACTTTGTTTATTTTTATGGTTCATGATCCATTTTTACGAATAGTAAATCTGAAATTCACACTTATCACACATAAATAGCTTCTTCTCCGCACCTGCGTCTGACCACCTCTAATTTTCAGCTTAAATCGCGACTTACAAACATACATACAAACTATTACATATAAACTATTTATAAGTAAAATAATCTTACTCGTACATTCTAGCCAACCCATTTTACTCAGCAATTAAACATATACAATCAGTAACAAAGTATTTAAACCTCTCTATTTCCATTCGTGACGCTAAACACGCTAAGAAGTGAAGATAAGCCAATCGACCGTGCTTATAATAATATTAACAGACGTTTAATTAAGAAACATAAACGCAGTAACTCGGTCACGGTCGCAGTGTATCGTCACGCGAAAACACTCCATATAGAGGTAATACTATTCATTAATAGGTTTTATAAGAGCGAAAGTTTGTTTGTATGTATGTATGTATGGATGCTTGAGCCTCTCTTACAAACCAGATAAATTTTGGTGAATCTTAATCGTATTATAGCGTATATATATCATCAGAGTATATAGATAGATATATTAATCAACGCAAAGGTTTTCATTCATGGATGATTGGATTTCTTTCACGCAAAGCTGGATGAATTTTCATGAAAGTTTACTTTATTATAAACTTAACTATAATAACATTATATCCAAATAAGGTAAAGTTTACTTTTTGTTCGGTAAAAGGAAGTCGATAGTTCATAGGGCGCAGTTGAAACCGCGTAATAGCTAGTAACATTATATGCGAACACGTGTAAACAGTGCTTAAGTCCCCGACTATGTAGCGCTCTCGGTTTATTTAAACTGTTCACGGAATACAACTTCTTAGATAGTGTTGTGCTGTTGGTAAGATTTTCACTGTGATTTTAGAACGGGTTTGATATCTGTTCTTTTAGTAAGGAGCTTTTGAGCTGTCATAATACAGGTGCCTAAATGCTTTTCATATTGTTAGAATGTAATAGGTTCCAATCAATATATTGTAGATTTGACAGGGATACCTAGTACAAAAGCATAAACTTCGACTATTACTTTCTTGCTCAGAAAGGATGCTTGTAAGAATAGTAAGATATTTTAAGCACTCATCTAAACATTGTCGGGCTATAAAGGAACGTCAGCTGTATGCTCAAACAATCCAGGAAGGCTTAGGATTAGCAAATTGAATTGGCTGGGTATGACGCCGTGTTCCACACGACTGACTCACAAGCTCGCTTTTAGGCCTACAAAAATAACGTCCAGCTAAAAAAAAGAAGTAGTTCACGTATCAGGGAACTAAGGGTGCATCTACACGGTGGAAGTAGCTTGCGCATGTTGAGGCACATGCATATTAAAAACGTGCGATCTAGCGACTCGCGCATGTACCAAAGCAAGATACCCACCCGCGTGTTGTTGCGTGCGCGCGGGTCACTTGCGCATGTTAGCTTGCTCCAGCTACATGTACCGTGTAGACCCACCCTAAGCGTTCTCGTGAATACAATGGACAACACTAGTGTAAAGTCTTTTCATAAGTGAGGCGTTTCAGTTGAGGCTACACTCGCGTTTTCAATGGCTCTTAACTTGAAAGCTTTTCATAGTGTTCTACACGCTTGGCTATTAGTTAAACGAAGGTTGTTTAAGGTTAATCACTTGTTTATGTATTTTAGGTGGTATTAGTTGGGTTGTTACTGTGTGGTGAAGGGTAAAAGTAAGGAAAGTTGTATAAAACAAACATTATGTATTTTCAAAATCGTTTTATGGCTTACACCATAATAACAATCAGTTAATGTCTATATAATGCAGCGGTTTTTCCAATGCCGTCAATATAAATAAACAGAATATTTAAGTTTCAAGTTTATGGGAATTCTTCTGAACTGTGA
Organism: Helicoverpa armigera; assembly: GCF_030705265.1. NCBI lineage: Eukaryota > Metazoa > Arthropoda > Insecta > Lepidoptera > Noctuidae > Helicoverpa > Helicoverpa armigera. Next base: position 10,061,518 of record NC_087123.1, read on the forward strand.
ACTACTAATGTCTAACGAAACACTTTTAGTGAAACAAACAGTTTGGCTCTATTTGAAACTAATCGACGTGTTCGTGATAGGTTCTGTTAGATAACTAAAATACTAAAATTAATTACAAAATTATTTTACGCAAATTGATCAAAGTTTCCCTAATCTCTCTAATGTTTCATTCGTAAAATACCAACTTAATTTATATTTGGGTAAAATGTTAATATTTTAGGTATCGAGGCAGAATTGTATGCCTGAACTGTTACAAAACTTTTAAATAGATTTTACTTTTGTTTACTTCTAATTGTCAAAAAAATCTGTCTAGTTCAAAAAGTCTGAAATGATGCCGCGTTCCTTTAAAAAGCAATCAAAATCCCCCAACATTCGTCATACAAGTCTCTCTCATTTACAAGAACTTGCATCCATTCAACTTTACATTCAATGTTGCTCTAGGGACTATGGACACTGCTCGGGTTGCGGGACTGTATGAAATAGTTACCGCGGCCCTGATACACAAAGGGCTCCAGAAGGAACATAGGTGGTTTTAAGGCCCGGTTTCCACCAGTTTTTTGTGTAGCAGAGACGTGAGCTATGAGAAATCAGGATACCATACGGTGTACTATGATTCACCACCACCGCCGTTAAGCAAAGAAGAAATGTAGAAATAACAGCATCCGATTGGGTTATTGCCACGCGTAGATTTAAGGTTAATCAGTAAATCAGTCGGTCTGATTCCCTAACGCTGCACCCATACATATCTGGTGCTTATACAAACTCCTTTATTTGATGATTCTCATCTATAAAACGGGACTACGGGTAAGCTTCAAAACTTCAGTTTATGTACAAAACGCTGTAGTGAACAAGCAAAAAGCGGATAAGAGTAGTTTTGTTTGTGTCCTAGTTGAAATGCGGGCTGTTTGTTTCGTTGTACAGAAATGTAGCTTTTAGTGATAAAGTGGCAGTCGGCCGATATTTTAATCCCGAAAGTTGTTAACTCGCAGTCCATTTTCATACCCGTTTGTACCCCATGTTTACTGTTTTCTCTGGCTTCACTCACATAGTGACAAGGATATCACAAAATCCTCTTAAGTTCTACCAATTTTTTTTTTCCTAGCCTTTATTGTCCCACTGCTGAGCAAAGACCTCCCCATCTCGTCTCCACACCTCTCAATCCTCAGAGTGGTCCCTCCAGTAGACGTCCAGATCGTCACGCCATTTCTTCCGGGGCCTACCAACATATGGACTACAAAACACTCACTGTAAAAATACAATAAGTATGCGTTGCCCTGCAATGGGACGCTGAAAATGCCCAGTGCTAGTTACGTGAGTATCAGAATTAAGGACAATTATCACTCATGTCTTTCCTCCAGAGCTACAAATGTAAGAATATGCCTTTTCAATTTGCACATAAGAGAGGAAACATAATACGACGCGACTGATCCCATTAGAAACCAGTGAATAGCTTTGTATATAAGCTATACATAAACATGAAAGTAAATAAGCACTTTCTTAAGTACTTAGGAAAAAACTTCTAATACACCATGATTTTAAATAAGAATGAATCGAACAAAGAAGTTAAGTACCGTGCTTGAATGGTAAGAGCCAATTATTGATAATAGAATTCAATGAAATTCGACAGGAAAATTAAGGGAAAAAATGGCAGTATTTCTTATGTAGACTTTTTGTTTGTACGTAACGTAACGTAGTGTAGGACGTCCTAAGGCACGGTGGAGTGATGACTTGTGCAAGACGGCTGGCAGGAGCTGGATGCGAGAAGCCGAAAATAGATCTATGCACTTGGAGAGGCCTATGTCCAGCAGTGGACTGCGATAGGCTGATGATGATGACTTCTTGTTTGAAATATTTGTCAGAAATAATGGTCAAAATAATTTAAATTCCTATTTTATACAGACGTGATTTTATTATATTTGCATACTAAACATAATTGACTCCGTCTTCGAAGTTTCATCACATTCAAACTGAAATCTAGGTTGTCTATTCAACAAAAGCCTTCGGGAGTTTGGCACTATTTGTGTTCAAAATCTTTTGCGTCTCTGAAACAATCGTATGTTTCTCTTAAAACTGAAATGACATTTTGGTCACTAGAGATTTTCCGTATTCAAGTTTGTGTTACTCGCAGACTAGCAATGGCGTTCACTTCGGGTTTTCCTCAGGAAATGTCGACTCGGGTTTCAGTGCAGCGTCGAGTTTAAATGAATTTTGTCGCGGATCTCCTGGCATGGTCATTTAATTACATAAAAGCAGGCTTACATAAAAAATAACACCAATTGGACTAAACTGGCGATTGCAGGTCAAGATCATACATCATCAACAGAATATAGAGGTCATCATTCTCCGAGCCTTTTTTCCCAACTATGTTGGGGTCGGCTTCCAACCAAAATTCCGAAGAATATAGAGGTACTATAAAATAATAATAATGTAGTACTTTTCCCGTATGTTTGTAGCCAGTCAATAGGATAGAAAACTTGGCAATCGGTCAGTGCGTAGCATCGTAGCAGCTACGCCGTAGTAACCAAAATCGCTCACTAAGCGTTGTGAATGTGCTTCTACGTGCTACGCGACAAATATTTGTATGGTTAGCAAATATTCCCCTTTATTCTTTATGACTGTAATATCACCCTGTATAAACAGCCAATCCCTTTATGTAGCTACGAATGAACATTATTTGTATTGGGACATTTATTTCGGACAAACAAAATGTAATAGAAAAATAATGTGACTACGTGAGAAGTGGACAATTCAGTAACAGTACTTTGTATGCTAAAGATAGTATATAAGGTAAAGATAGTTTATATGCTTTAGATAGTTTCATCATCATCATCATCTCAGCCATAGAACGTCCACTGCTGAACATAGGCTCCCCCTTAGATCTCCACAGATAGTTAGATAGTTTATATAGTAAAGATAGTTTATATGCTAAAGATAAGATTTCGAATAATGATAATTCGCCCTTACTATACGGCGACGAGGTGTAAGACCTGTAACACTTAGTTTATGAAGTTCTGACTTCATAATGAAAGCGACATCGTTAACCGGATTCGAATTAATTAACTGTTGTATTATTTAATGTTTGAACCTAATAAAGTTCAAGATGTAGTGAAGTCTATCATTAGGAGTAGTATTCTGTTCTGATTTATATTATTACCTACATACAGAATGCATTGTGCAAGGTCGCTTGTGTTTTAAGCTCCTGAGAGAGAAACTTCGAACTTAATGCCTTAATTATCATTAAATGTTGGTATGAAATATTGTTATTTTCCTATTACTACTGCACAAAGTATGTACAAAGAACATGGGTACCAGATGTTTCAGGCATTTAGAAACGAGTTCCTACTATTGTTATTCTTTGAACTTAGAAACATTTGTTCAACATTCTTTACCTCATTCTTTTTTCATTGAACTTGGTGTTAGTCATGGTGTACAAGTTTCAAAAAGTTTCAAATCAATTAATTACTGGCATCGATATATTTCTACGTAAAAAAAATAAACAAAGTTTTATTAATCTTTGTAAAAAGCGTCAACTCTAGAAACAACGGATTCTGTGTGTCTGTATTATATAAGTCACATGTGTGAAAACGAACGCACACATTAATATTTAATAATATTATTTTATTATAATCTTTATATTTAAAACATCTATAAGAAATGTGTAAATTATTATGTACATTTTTCAGTCCTGCCATGTAAGCATCAATATATTTTTATTATCTGAGTTCCTTGCACGGTACAGCTTGAAATAATTTAATATTTCATCAGCTAAGCAGAACAAATGGACCATTATGTTGATATGTGGCTACTCTGTTAAAAGTTCGTGTCGCTTGCAAATTAATGAGGTCCGCAGTGTATGGAAATACCGTACTCTCAATATTTTTAAATACCGATATGACAAAAATGAGTAATACTTAAATACTGAACAATAAAATTAAACACATCCATGTTTTGGTTTAAAATAATGAAATATATTAAATGATCCACATCTTCCCTCCTTTACCGTAACATAAAGTACTGAAAACCATTTCAGTGCTACAAATCTACCGGTAGCAATCTTATGATAAGAATCTTTGCAAACATGAATTTTCAAAAACATTGCTAAACTGGTATATAAACATGGCTTATTTTATATGACATTAATTTATTATCGTATTGTTTCTATTTTAAGCCACTACATTTCTCAGAGGTTGTTCCTGGCCAGTATTCTACCAGAGACAATATTTTGTGACCACAGCCTGTCGTGATAAGCAGTATCCAACCCCACCCAACTTTATCACGCAGTTGAGACAAAAATGGACAAAGTTTTAGCTCAAATGACTTTTATTCCTGACAGTACATATTTCGCGCACGTTGGCTCCGCTTGCGTGTACTAAATTTCGGAAAAAATGTGAAAATGCTAACTTTATTCCGGTTTTTATTTCCATGGAAATAGCTTTCTTATGTCAACGGTAATGTACAAGAGTAATTCTTGTTTTTTAACAGTATTCAGTGTGATTTATTTGATGGGAAAGTTTTGGGGTTCTGTCTGAAAATGGCGCCGAAATTATGAAACAATGAGATTCCATAGTACACCAGTTTTCAACAGAACAATCTTGCAGAACTTTGCAGTCAGACTATAGGGACTGTAACTGCAGGCTGCGTCAAATTGCATGGTTGGCCACTATTACTTAGAAGTGAGACGATTGTTCCCCAAGTCTTGAAGTATTTCGTAGTGGATTAAATAATTTTGAAGCTATAGAATCGTAGAGTAGCAAGTTTTAATGGAGTCCATAATTCTGACCTGATTGAAATGAGCTAATGGCGTCTTGAATATAGAGCGTTTGAAGCAAGTAAAAAACTATCTTGTTCGATAAAGAAAATTTCGCTCATATTGTTCGGGATCCACAATCATTTTTATTCTCTTCGGCGGGAAACGAAGGCTCGTTGAAAGGAAATGTAGTTTTTACTCCAAACGGACCATAGTTTCGAAACCCCAGAGAATTATGGTGTGGTCAACGTAACTCGAAAGATTTATGTATTTGGGAGGCGACATAGCTGAGTCCCTTTAACCCTTTTTGCATGAGGTTCTGACATGAGGATTCTGGATAGATTGATATATTTTCTATGTTGATAGGTAATCCTGAGTAGTGGTATTTCTAATTATCTTTAACGGTCTCCAAAGAGCAGAGATCTTTCAGTAGTGAAAGCTCAATTAAAGAAACCTTCTGATAAAATAAAAGGAATAAAAAAAACCACAATGTTCCGAAATCAAACGATATACCATAATGCTGTACTACATACAGGCTTTTTTAGCTCCCAATACAATAATTCCACGTCTCCAACACTACGAGTACACAAAAAAAACACAAAATTGCCGCGATATATGATATACGATCGCACACAGACAGCAATCGAACGGAGAGAGATAAATAAAATATTCAGTCCAACTGCGAACGTTCAAACTTGCGTACTTTTTTAGAACCGGCATACATATTTTATTAAAGACTTCCTCGTATGCTGATTCCGTGGAAGTTAGATGATGTAGTTCACTGCGATAAGGTTGTTTATGATCGTGTTACCAGAGTAAATATATACGCGGATGAATGAGTAGTAGAACCTTTAGCATCTACGAGTATTTCGTGGTATAGCTACTCGATTTCTGATAACTTATAAGCATTGTGTGTATTTGTGAACGTGGTAAAAAATAGTAAGGATTTTACGGCGAGGGGTAGGTATCTGAATATTGTTTTTGAAGAAGTCTGTACTGCGACAGTAAAGTAAAAACTATTCATTTTTTTATTTACAAAACATCTTAAAAGCCGGTAAGCAGATACCTATTACCCATATCAAAACGATTATCGTACGCTTGTCAGTTCCATAAGTTCATTCACGCGATCAATTTCATTTACCAATCGACCACGTGGAGGAACTTTCATTTCTGTGGCTGCCAAATTAAACTGAATAAATTTTAACCCTAAAAATACTTTTCCGAAAAGAATAGAAAACAAAGTCGAGTCAAATCATTTTATTTCATTTAGACCTTAACAAGGACTTTTGAACGTTAAAAATATAAGTCAATTTGATTTTAGTTATCCGTTCCAAAAGTAGCTTCCTGTGGAGAAGAACGGACAAGAAACTCCATGGTTAACTCTTTTTAGTTTATAGCATAGTTTTCAATAACAATTTTCACATCCTACTAACCTAAAAACTTCCCTGATTTTGAGCCAAATATCCTAACATGTCTCTGTCAATTTATGCTGTAATCCATCTAGCAAATAATAATATATGGTTGGTCCGTAATGTGATTTGTACGTTGCGTCGAACGCATTGGGGTCGTGTACCCTGCAATGCGTAAACTACATACGAAGATGGGATGTAGAACTTTTGCCAGATCAAAGTTCCGTTTTGGCTAAACGTCTGGATAATTTTGGAGAAGTTAAATTCAGATTTACTGGTCCAAGTTTAAAGTGTATTGAATTTGTCGGTACTGTTGGCAGAAAAGATACTACATAGATTAAGTTTCTAGTTTTTTTTTTTTCATCTAAGCGTAACTCTGTTGTCGTTTAAAAATGAAGTCATACTGACCAAGAAAGCACTCAAGTATATTTTAAAATCATTTATTTATAACTAGCTTCTGCCCGCGACTTCGTACGCGGATCCTGTCCCTTATGCCAGCGACTACGGGGTCAGCAAAATCAAAGATCTGAATAGTCGCAATAGACGTGACCATAGGGATAAAAGTAGTGATTCTAATTAGTCCGCATTTAAGTTGTGTGAGGCAAAAATATTACACGTATTACTACTATTACATTTATTACGTAAAAAAACATTAAATAGATGACAAAGTCGTGGTGACTTAGTGGAATTCGTGGTGGTTTAGTGGGTAGAGAACCAGTCTCTCAAGTATGAGCGTGTGTCTTTGATTCCAGGTCTGGCAAGTGCCTGCCAATGCAAATTTTCTAAGTTAGTATGTACTTTCTACGTATATTTTGGATACTAATGACCGTTATTTGGAGGGGATGTTAAGCTGTAGGTTCCGACTGTCATTGAACATTCTTGGCAGTCGTTATGGGTAGTCAGAAGCCAGTAAGTCTTACCAAGGCGTGTTGGGTTGAGCGGGTAACCGGGTTGTGGAGGTCAGATAAGCAGTCGCTCCTTGTAAAACACTGGTACTCAGTTGAATCGTGACTGGATGTCGACCCTAACATAATTGGGACAAAGGCTCTTGAGATAATAACGACAATAATAATGAGATATAGGCACCGCAGGACATCTGAGGCTGATGACGGGGAGTAGCGACCCCGCGGGGCTATATATACTGAGTTCTCCAGGGAGTGTATACTGTCCCCCATCTCCGGCCGGTCGGAGTGAACCATGACGGGGGTAGGTCTCACGCCTCTGGCTTGGCTTGGCCGTTCAGAGTGGAGTCGCTAGAGCAGGATTAGTAGCCCTGCTCGGAGGGTAGGTGCCTCATGGTAAGCACAGGGAGCGCGTAATCTGCGTTTAAAGTCTGCCGAGGTATCCTCACCCTTCAGCTGCTCATGTCCCTGTTGCCCTCTTGTTGCTATTCATTGACTGGTTCCCGGGGGCCCAGTAAGTGAGGTGGAAAGTCTCCACCTGCCGTTTTTACATGTACCTAATACATTGTCATCCACTAACATCCCATCACAATAGCCCAAGTAGTTTTCGTCCATAGTTAGCAATAGTTTAGCACAGAACCGGGGATTGTCTTTTTTTTAACGACGTCCACCGGGGATTGTCCTTGGGTTCATTTCTATAGTGTTTAAAGGGATAATCGTCGGTTTTGTGTCACCATTTCATTAAAGTTGTCTCAAAAGGGCTTCAGCGTGTTGGCTTCGGCCCCACGTTTGCTAAAACGTCATATCTTCATATGCTTCATATAGTCTAGCAGGGCTCCTAGAGTTCCACATCAGGTATTTTACATCTTCAATTTTTATAAGTCAAGTCAGAGAATGCTTATCAGATTGAACAACTTTTGCTAAAACGTCATACCTCTATATGCTATAGTCTAGCTGGGCCCCTGGAGTTCCACATCAGGTGTTTTAGATCCTCAATTTGTATAAGTCAATAGAAAGTGCTTATCAAATTGAACAACTTTTGCTAAAACGTCATACCTGTATATGGTACAGAGAAGCTGGGCTCTTGGGGTTCCACATCAGGTGTTCCAGATCTTAAAATTTATTATCTCAACTGAAAATGCTCATCAAATGAAACAATTTTTGCCATAGCACCATATTTGTATCTCTTATAGTTTTATTGGTCTGTTGGAGTTCTGCACCAGGTCTTCAAGTTTCGAAGATAAATTATAGCCTATATGTTGACCAGGCTTAATACTGATACAACAAAGAAAAAATCATTGAAATCCGTCCAGTAGTTCCGAAGATTAGCGTGTACAAACAAACAGACATACAGGCATACAGACATACAGACAAACAGACAGATTTTTTTTTTTGGATTTGTGCTCCACTACTGATTCTAAACCCCACCCAATTATTATTTTTTTAATATATTCAATGTACAGACACAGTTTTTTTACAGATTTATTATATGTATAGATTTGCATTTAATATAACTCATACAGTAACAATATCAAGTTAGAAGTCACCAGACATTGAAAACTACAAAGTTTATTCTGCAAATATTTTGGTCTCATCATGTTTCAATGCCATAATCGAATTGAAAATCGAGTCATACGGAAGCTACAATATGTTATGCGTCCCTGGACATCAATACAAGTTCGTTTGTAATTCTGTGTGTACATTGAGGCGGCAAACTCCTCAACTTCACCGCAAAACAATTTGACATACTCCTAAGTTTGTTCGTTCGTCACTGCGGTAGATCTTAGCTTACAGATAGCCAGAATTATGTTATTAAGCTGGATTGACTATCACTGTAGATTAAGAATCATTCAGTAAGCTTTTTAAATATAATCATTTATTCGTTCCATAGAGATTTAACTGGAATTAAAATAAGTGTTGAATTCAAAGCTGCGTATGATATTGTGAAGACAATTTTAATACGATTCCTGGAGGCAGCATTTTACCAAAATGCTGGATGCTATCTTTACTAATATAAAACGACCATAGCTTTGAACTGCCAGATATTTAACCAGAACAATAAATTTTCTTAAACATGACACAGCCACATACAAAACGGTTTACTTTTAAATCGTAGAACGGGTTTTATTTTGTCCATTTTCTATATATTTTCAAAGGAAACAAAATTGGTTCGACGTTACCACAAAAGATATTGGAACTGCTTGGAGGTACGACTTTGGAATATTACTTTGTCAAAATCAGAAACTTTCTTGTTCACATACAATGGGAATTTGTAGTTAGTATTTCTTTTCTTAACCGTTTGAAAGTAATAGCACAAAATACATAGGTACAGAAGTCAATCTACATATAAAGCGCGTTCGAGTCACGCAGACAAAGGTGTCTATGTGTGCGTGTTCACAGACGCGCTGTCTCAAAACAACTCAAAACAGTGCGAGCGGGGCTGCCGTTTTCTTGAGATACGCGCGTCACACACAAGGTAGATAAATGTGCACGCGTTTTGATACCTACCTAACTGTAATTTGACTGTAATATTTTTAATTTTAATAACAAAAGAAAAAGTAATAATGGAGTAACAAAAAAAGTCGTATTATATGTAATTGTTCAGTGGACGGTTGTTTTAATACAACAATAAACAGTGAACTGTCGTTTTTTAGCCTGCCGTATTACCTATAGTATGGACCTACTTATTTTCTCATATTTCGATGGTTCTTTTAATAAACGCAGTAGGTAGGTACAGTTAGGTGGGTAGGTAAGCGCCCTGGCGGCCTCTGGCCCAATGCCGTAATAAGTTTTGCTAGTGTCGGCCCAGGCGAACCGCCCAACCTACCCTCAAAGATTATTACTAAGTATATTTATCTGCCTCGTTGGTCTAGCTGTCGCAAGTGCGGCTGCTGAGCACGAGGTCTCGGGTTCGATTCCCGGGTCGGGCCGAAATCGCTTTGTGGGTTTTAGAAGACTTTCACAAAGCAGCCCGGAGCCTGGAAATTGGTGATTGATACACCCGTGCATCGGAGAGCACGTAAATGTCGGTCCTGCGCCTGATCTCTCTCCGGTCGTGTCGGATTTGCCGTCCCATCGGGTTATGAGAGTGAAGGAATAGGGAGTGCACCTGGTTCTGCGCAAATGCTTGTGCACTATAATATGTCCTGCGCAATTGGCTGATCTCCTTAAATGAGAACAGCCGCCGTAGCCGATAATCGGCTAGGAGGACATCATCATTACTAAGTAGTAGGAGTTGATAATTCATGGCGAGAGTATGTTGTAAGGTAGACGAAATAAAACTCGCAAATCAAGGTTTCTGTAGGTAGAAGCAAGCTTAGATCAGGGACTGTACCAACCCATTACATACAAAAATATTTTTTTCGCAAGTAAAGAGTAATAAGTATATGTATGAATAACAAAATTATAAATTGCGGTTTCTGAAAAAGTTCGGTATCTCGTTCAAACGAATTTCCGTTGAAAGTGTTTATTAACCTCATGTATGCCACATTAAATATTTTATTATTATTGGTTTATATTTCATTTTTCCTGTTTTATTCTCAACAATAAATCAAATAATTAGATACGACTACCACTACCACGTTAGTTTTATGCGCATAAAAAGTTGACGACCCTAGCGCGACCGCCGAGTTTAGGCATGAAAAGTGAAGTACATACATGAGATTGACTTCTGTACCTATGTATTTTGTGGTAATAGCTTGGGTATTGGAAGATTAGAAGAATTTAATTACATAATGTTAAATTTTAACCGTCTTACCACAAAAACTTTTAAACGTCTGTTGAACACTTGTCTAAAAAAATGACAGATTATGACGTTGAAATAAAGTCCGTTTTGCAGCCACATTTTTTTTAGATAATTGTTCAACAGATGTTTAAGTTTTGTAGTAAGGCTGTATGAGTTTAATTCCCATGTTCTTAGTGTTGTAGTTGGTCAATGTAGAAACTGCAATTTTTGTTAAATGTTTTGTTATAACGATGTTAATTTTATTAAGATGAGGTGCAAGTAATACTGCTTCATGGTTATTACCTTTTTTATGAATGTGCTACAACATTGCTGATGTTTAAATGTCACTTAGCTTATCTCTAATCATCTATGTGTAGATACATCATCATCCTCCGAGCCTTTTCCCAACTATGTTGGGGTCGGCTTCCATATGTGTAGATATATATGTATATGTAATATAGCTGTGTAGGTAAGAGAAAATCTCAGGTTTCTCAAATAAATTTAAACAGTCAAACTCAAAACGTTTAAACATACCGTGGTTAGGAGTTAGCCCCAAACTACACATGAGATGTGTTTCACGAGTCACGGAACAAAGGAAACCCTTACAGAAGCACAATACATAACTTTGTATGTAATGTAATAATTTAGATAGACATATGAGTTAGCTTTTGCTGCTTGAGTACCTAGTACCTGCCACTTTAATCATGTTACCGTCACTGTCTACCATTTAGGCCTGTTTATTTAGAAATAAGCAGTTACTCATCACTGCTATCAAGGGCCAGCCCAAAACAAAAATGGTATATCTTTTCAGTCATAGCCTGTTTGCCTGGATGTACAATCCGAAAAATCAGCTATCGAATTGTTATCTTATTATTTAGTATACCTACGTAGCTATCCATATAGCTGAGATATACAGTGTACACGTTCGTTTAAAAAGCACTTGGTGTTTCCGTATCAGTGAGCCACAAAATTGTTTAACACCCTTTCGAATCAGCATCTGAAATTCGGTTAGGGCAATTTTCATTTCGGGTAGGTTTCATAGGTTAAATAAGTTTTTGGGAGATTAGATTTCTCTCTGATTATTTTATGGAGTAATGGAAAGTTAATCATTCATGAACATAATTATGTGTAGGTATTAATTTAACTCATCATCCTCCGAGCCCTTTTCCCGACTATGTTGGGTCGGCTTCCAGGGTGAGTTATTCATTTAACTATGGATTTACCCCCTTACTTATAAACGTGAATTAAATATAAATAATACTTAAGGGCTGTTTAAGAAAATTCTTACTTATAAACGTTGCTTAAGCATGTCTTAACTAACATTTAATCACTACTTAAGAATTTAAGTAGTGATTAGTTAAAATGTTGCTTAGAAGGTGATTAGAGATTTTATAAGTAAGGGGGTTAAATTTTAGAAACATACAATCTAACCATTGATACATTGTCTTGCTTGATTTATTTTAAAAGAGCTCACCACGAGCTAACTTTGTAAGACTCAGTCTCGAGCACCTGTAATTTCACCTACTGCTGCAAAACATAAAAACTACAAACTAAATTCCTTCACCAAACTTCGCTAACACTACCGTATCAAGTTTCCTTGTAAACCTGGTACATAACCTTGAGAGTTTTGGCGACAACCCTTACAATATACATGGGGCTTGAATGATGCATGTCCTTACCAATGACTTGCTGTCCTGTACCCTTTTGTTAAAGGATGTTGCGGTTTCATTGTGTAAGCTATGTTTACTGTATTTTTCTTGTATATCCAGTCGCTGGAAAAGGGTCTTTAAGTAAGATTAATTTAGTTGGTGATGAAAGAGTAGTGCCGGTCAAATTGATCTTCATTTTAGCATATTTAAATGTTATGAACTCAACTTCCTGCCAATATGTTTGTTCCAAAATTGCACTGAACTTTCTATAAAGTAGTTAACACTGTGTAATGGCATGCCCGTACAGTCTTTAATAAAATAAAGCGTGACAACTGTGTAAAAACAACTGACAAACAAAGCTAGCATATCGGTTCGAAGTCGAACGTTCGAAGTTAATTTAATGAATTCTCAATTAACTTCCGAATTCCGAGGGCAAACAATCGCGGAAAGAAAACATTGTAGCTTCAGTATATGTGAATGAACAACTGATACATATGGTGAACTGGTCTTATGTAACCTCCTTCATTCACTCCTTTGTAAAGGTTGGTTGCAAAAATACCTGCAAGCCTATCACCCGTGAAGTTTTAAACACAGGTGGAGTGTAATTAGACTAAGAAGGGAGCATGGGGCCGTTTGCGGCATCTCAGTCTTTGAAATGCACATTTGACGAAACATTAGAGATAGAACAAAAATTCATTTTTCTGCTGCAGAAAAATGACAGTCAACGTAAGGAGTCTTTATCGTATTCAGAGGAAATTAAAACTAAGGCATTTTTTGTTTTGCCAGTAATTATTATATTAGCTTTAATGTCTCAATTCTATGGGGTATGGAATGGGACATATAGAGGAAGTAATTTGACAACATATATTAATTACGTCCCCATGGTGCGTTGGTATGTATGAACATGCTATAAATTGCGATACTAACCTTCAAAGGAATCGATTGTCCTTGAATATTCGTTGAACTAGTAAAGTTATTAATAGGATTTAATCGATATGCATAATAACTGAATTTTAGTGCATTGCTTTTAAATAAATCCGAATAGACACCGCTGTTTCATACCACTTGATTCTGTATCCATTTTATAAACTTTTCTCTACGACGGATTTTAGATGAATTTACATACGAAAAGTGTACCATTTATTAGGTTAAATAAAATATTATTCAAAAAATGAAAGCCACATTTTCGAGAACAATGTAGTAATTTGCCAGTTTGGCGTCACAATTAGCGTCTAAACTCCCTCACTACTGATAACTTGCTATGTAAAGATAAAATGAGACGCAATGCGGAAATGTAGAGGGGGTGAAGAGTGGGGTAAAACGAGGGGGGGGAGGCGTACGCACTTCCCGCCTCGTACTTTAACCCTTCACTTCCGCGTTGAAACTTAATTTATATTTTATTTTTCAGTACTTTTGTTCGGGATTTTTGTAAAATATTTTGGTGTCCAATAAAATAATCCTGGTTAATTGAGAGCTTAATTTTAGGTCCTTTGACTAAGTGTTCGGTTTCAAAATTGCTAACTCATTTGTTCATGCGAAAGTTTGTTAATTAATTAGTCTTATAGAATGCTTAAATAAATTACAGTAGATTAGTTATTTTAAATTAGTTTGTAAGAGAATACAAACTAGAATTTATTCGTTTATTAGATATCAAAAAACAGTTTCTCTTTGTTATTTTACGTATTTTCGTGACTGGATTAAATTCTCTTACAACTCACTGGTTACACACTAACAGTTGCAAACAATACTAAAGATAGAAGTTTCTTTGATGCTATATTCTGGTACATACATATTTTTACGACGTACATATTGTAAGAACAAACCCTCCAGGCGTTTAACTTTAGCCCAAAGTTTTCGCTAACAGCCAAGTACTCACGTAATTAAAAATTCGCAAAGTTCATACTAATCTTAACGTCTAATTTAACATCAGAAGCTTCTTTGAATTTACACGGAAATCTGCCTTAATTTGGCTCTTTTCAAATTAATTCGTGACGGGAATTTCGTATTTCAATAATCTACCAGCTTTTTGCGGGTTAAGATCTCATTAGCTTTTGGATTTGGTATGCTTTATTGAATCTGTAAATGTCCTAGAAATACTAGGTTTTTCGTGTTTTGGAAGGCACGATAAACTGTAGGCACCGGCTGTCATTTCAACATCTTTGGCAGCCGTTACGAGTAGTCAGAAGCCAGAAAATCTGACAACCAGTCTTACTAAAGGAGTATTCGGATGCCCGGGAAACTGGGTTGAGGAGGTCAGATTGGGCCAGCTGAGTACCAGTGCTTTACAAGGACCGACTATCCTTGTAAAACACTGGTACTTAGCTGAATCTGATTAGACTGGAAGCTGACTGCAACATAGTTGGGAAATGGCTATGCATGCTATATTGGTATAAAGAAGTAATTCTTTCCTTTATAATATTATTTTATATGAGTCTATCAAATACCGGCAGATTTCAGCACGGTTTAACGGCCGGTGACATGCCTCAGTGATCCTGCTGTCATCTTGTGAAACCCTGGATTATTATGCCCTGTCAAGCGTGGAGTTTACATATTTTTTCCTTGCTATCTTTTTCATGAGGATGTCAAGAGTCGTATAAGAAAATGTGACGATATTACTCAGACAGTGGTGTGTCGACGCTCTTTTGGTGAAGTTGTTACTTGGTCTGGGTGTAATAGTGTGGGAAGCAATAAAGTCCTGTCACAAAAACGAGTTTTTCTAAATATACTAAATCCGTTCTTTAGCTAAACTAAAGTTGTAAATTGTCTATGTGGACCAATAAAATGCTTCCATTTATTTTTAATTCGACAAAATCCTGAAAACTGACTAAAAATATTTTTGTTGGTGGATTATAACCCTACATTTTCACCACTTTTTACAAAACAATTTTGTTATCAAACAAAACCAAAATCATATAGGCATAACGTATGCAAATGTATGCGCTGTCACAAAAAAACACCGCCATTTAATTTTATTTGAGCCAACCTAACACGAAAGTCATTTTACCACTTTAGCCATCACTATTCACAAATATCACTTTGACAATGTAAATTCAACTTTAGTGCAGTGATATACGGTTGGGAATTGCAGAATATAGGGGTAGGTTTGGGGATTGTCCTTTCATACACTGCCGTTCAGATTAACGACCCGCTGTATGTCGACGTTTCAACAGATACACGTGAGGTACAGATTTTGAGGCGCACTCGTATATTTAGATTGTATGAACCTGTTCATACTTCCGACACAGTTTCAGAGAATGTTAAATTGGCGGAACTTCAGTGTGCAAGTTCGTTAAATTGCGAGTAATGCATGTCTGCAAGCTTGTTAACACACACTATAATCATTATAGTTGCTAAACGTCTTATAATCATTTTACTGCAATTAGATATGGTAACATGTAATTTAAGCCTAGACTTTACAATCGCGAAAATTGGTACAGCATTGCAGTCTTCTCATAACATGGTTTTTAGACTATAATAAAAACAAAAACAGATACAGTATATTTTAGAGAGTTATGTACTCCTGGGACTCCAAAGATTGATGATGATTGAACAAAATATAGTTGTTGCGAACAATTGTCTCTGCTCCGTAAAAAAGTAGTTATTTTTCATGAATTATGAGCAGTTGTGATTTAATTTATGAGTGGAAGAATCCATTAGTGCGCATCAATTTAATTTCTATGCAGACGTGATTTATTGTTCTCGCCAAATGTGGTGCGAGATAAAACTTCATTTTCATAAGGCGGTCAGTAAGGCAAAAATGAGTTTATGTACGTTAAGCTTTGTTTTATAATTAGGTACAGATAGGTTATTTTAATAAGAAAGGTTTTTGAATACTGACATGTAAACCAGTTCATGAGACCGGTCTTTTGATTTTGCATTTTGTAATTGAATACAAATCGATTGTAATGAATATTACATAGTGTTTGTAGAAGCAGAGTCTATGTAGACTTCGGCTTATCCTCAACAATTTCGATCCAAGCAAAGCCCGAAAAATAAACACGGTGTGCCTTTGTATTTTAATACTCAAAGTTAGGTCTTACGCAAACATTCGCTTTAATAAGACCGTTAAAATATCCGATAGCATCTTAACTACCCACTTACCTACAAAGTAGATTAAAATTTGATTATGTTCAATGTAAGCAGAATTTTCCTCGATATTTTTTAGATTTACCTCCCCAATATCGGTAATATAAATGTTCCCAAATGATTCCCCCGGGCGTTTTTCTTCAGACCTCGAGAAAATATAAGACAGCTCTCCGAATTTTGCATTATTGTAGCCACTGATTACTCCTTTGAAATCCTGGTTCCACGAGGTCCGAAATTCCCTAGAAATTCGAAGTAATCAATTTGGAATTCCGAAAGAATTAAGTCTCAAGAATGAATCGCGTAAATCTCGCAATTTTCTGAGTTGATTGAAAGTAAACAAGGAATGGTAATTTGAGAATAGCCCGGTCTCTGGAGATGTGTTTCTGAAATTGCACAATTTCCTTCGTAGCAGTCCAATTAAACCATAACCGGTCTAGTCTGAACGACGTGTTCACATCAAACTATGTATTGTTTATGTTTACATATACTTTTATGGTTACGTTATAGTTAAGTTTTAGTCTAAGACCAATGAGCTCAAGGTATTAGGTGTTATCATATATCTACTTAATTTCCTGTACTTTTATGATCCTCACGTAAGACGTTACGAACGTTAATTAAGATTAAAGGTTCATAAATATTTTATGAACTGTATCATGGATGTACTTTCATAAGTATTCTAATAACTTATTTATGGTGTGCTTATAAGTAAACTCAGTTTTTGAAACTTGATGAGTATGTAACAAATATTCATAAACTGATGCATCAAAAGTTAGTCTGCAATAATTGGTCCTTTGATATGACAGCTTATTAAAAGATTTTAACTGTCAAACGAGGTGGAATCAATTAATTGGCTATTACTACTGAAAGATTAAAGAATAAAACGGATGAGCGCTGGACAGATGATCGAACAGAAATAATTAGTCTTGTGTAAATGGGTGTTCTTCTTTCGATACCTGCGGGCCTAGCATGGCGATTCTATCTCTATTCTACCTAGAAACGACAAAGCTCTTTCTTTCCCACTCGACATGTCTTCTACCCGAGCATGGCGCGAGCTGTAGACTCGCGTTTCTATCAAGAGAAAGACTTTCCATAGCAACAGATAAGTAGCTAGTGATGGGTCGCTCTACGATGAATTTACGTTTAGTTAGCCAAAAAAATGTGTCACTGCACTATTTTTCACGCATGAACCTATACATAAACTCACGTAACTCAAAGTAACAACAAAACGTATTCATCGAACTTATTTTTATCTGTGGAACTAAAATGGTTCATGTTTGTTTGTTTACAAAAAACGATTTTTGTTGTTGATTTTACTTATTTAAATATTGGTGATTACTGCGTGCGGCAAGGAAAAAGTAAGTAGATTTTGTGATTAAATAAATAAAGTACTGATTATTCCAATAGTTGTGTGTAATTAATCCAAACGAACATAATAATTATCCATACATACGATGAAAAGAACAAAGGAAAATAACATAATAATCTCAATAAATGGTGATTGGAGGCATTGTCTGATGAAAACTTTGCCATGCACAGTTCAATGCGTTCCTCACTGTTATCTTGCTTCCCTATATTATTGTCCGAAGTGTTTTTACTTTCGTCGTTACAAAACCTGTTTATTTACAGCGTACGAAGTCCCATCCAATAAACAGAGAAGATAGTATCGCGATCCATTGGGAAAAGAAGGCCACGATAAAGAAGAATAGGTCCGTATTCAAAAGCTGCTGAAAAAATATGGAAAAGAACGAGTTCTTGGCATACAATGCTGACACGAGAAACATTCTATTAGTAAGTGTCTTTAAATAATATTCATTTACTAGTAATAGTTCTCCAGACTTGTTGGTTTCATTCTAGCAAAACTCTCATGGTTTGTTTTCAAAGTATAATTATGGCAATAATAATTATAGTACCTACCTATTTGTTGCTTGTGTGATATAAGCAACAACTCTTAAGATAAAAAATAAAATGAGACAATCATTTACACAGAGGTAAAGGTTTATTTACATAAAATTAAGGCTACAGATAAAGTCATTTATTCAAAATAGGCTGAAAATCAGCAGCAGAAGCGGTGGAACAAACTCCCCAGCAACTCAATTCTGTCTGTATGGTTTGAAGAACTGTTGATATACAAAGATATTCATAATAGTTGCTCTTCTGTGAGTTGCAGCTTGTAGTAAGCTACCGCTAAGGTCATTAGTGTGTCTCTCTCTCTGCCTTTCTTCGGGAAGAGTTGTAGCATAGGCACCCTGCAAAAAGAAATAACTGTTTGGTAAAGAGTTTTTACAAGAATTATTTTACAGTATAATAAAAGAATAACATACTGATAGTGACACATTATCAGCATTCTTATTGATGTAATGAGTCAAGACCCTAACGCATGACTAGAATCCCCTGAAAATGAATGTTAATTTAATTTTGTGTTCTTGTTTCAGATTACAAAAAAAGGATGCTGAATGACAACTGGGTCGTCAGTTTACAAATTATAAATTATTGAAATGATATCATTTAATAAAGAATGTGAATATTAAAATCATAATGGTTGTTTATTTAAAATGTCATTTTTTTCTTAGCAGATAAAACTGTCCAATTCAAGAGTCATATAGCCTGCGCAGTTTGTTCTTAATGAGAGAACTATTGAAAATTGATTGTTTATGAACTCTGTCAGGATAATTACCATTTATGTTCAGTATTTTGCACTCAGTATCTACAATCTGAAATAGAGGTTATATCTAATATTAGGTATCATCATCATCATCTCAGCCATAGGACATCCACTGCTGAACATAGGCCTCCCCCTTTGATCTCCACAGATACCTGTTGGAATATATTAGGTATACTAACCTTGTATTCACTGCAAAAACAAATTGCTTAAAAAATTTGCTAACAGTGGTTAGTAATGTTGTTAATGACCTAAGCAGGACCCGAACAAAGAACCTGCAACAATTAAGCTTTGTTAAATATTTCTCTTCTGTTTAATTATTTTCTTGCAATGAAGGGCAATACCTACATAATAGACAAAATAATCTTAGAACGAAAAATAAATGAATAGATCTTTCTATATTTAACTTATCTATAAGGACGAAAACTTTGTCATATTTTTGGTTGGAAAGCACAACGAAATAAAATAGACTGTAGGTAGGTACTTACATTGATATGAACAGGCAGACCCTAAAATATCCTAGGAGACAGATTCCGCACAAATACTGCACCATCTCTGCACATTTACGTTTTCAATGTCGAGAGGCTTAACACTCGTATAGCTCGTTCTTTGAGCTTTACACTGATTCTTTTCAGCATAAAAACTGACCACATGACGACGGTAGGACCCCGACATACTTTGTAAATGCTTTTTGAGATCTTAAAATTATAATAATATTCTTGTCTACTCTTGTCTAGGTCCGATGAGATGTAGAGTATTTGACATTTCATATAGAAAGTTATATCTACTCCCAAATGTCAAAAGTAGAGAAAATACAGTCGTCATGCTCGACGCGATAGACACATGTCGACGAAGAAAAGAAACATTTCTTTTCTCGATGTCAAACATCGCCATGCTCGGATCGATAGAAATCTTTCTTCAATCTGTCATTTTGTCGATTCTTCGGTAGACAAAAGCTGTTTCTATGGCGGTCATGCTAGGCCCGCTGTAGGGACTTTTCATACAAAGAAAGAAAGAAAGGATATTAATTACTGTAAATTATTGCGACAGCTATTCTTTAATAACTGTCTTTATTTATTTGTGTCATGAAAATTTATGTTGTTTACTAAAGTGTGTATTTTTTTGTTACAGGTAAGATTATCGGGATTGTCGAGTCAGTATATTGAGATGTAGTAAGTATGTCTATACTTCTTAAAGTAGAAGATTCGACAAAGCAAAATGGGTTCAATTCTAGACAGCAAATATTCGTGCGGGAAGTTAAGTAGTACATATGCAATGATAAACATATTTCAGTAACAACTATACCAACTGTCACAGAATAATAAGTTTTGTTCTTTTTAATAACCTAATTTAATAATTCCTGCCAGTGTTAATCAAAATTGCAAAAAGGATGTCAAAATTGGTTTTTCTCACTCCTGTTCCCCAATATCGTTAGTGGACACTAGTTAATTGAAGTTTGGGTCCTGCTGCAGTTTTACCAGCTCAATTTACTCTCTAGGACCTTTTTTTGGTCCTTTTTTGAACTGTCAGTGAAACTTTTTGGGTGGACAGGGCTTTTATGCAATTTGTTTATTCAATTTTGAAAAGCTTTTGATAACTTATACCAGGTTTACTGAAGTAATTTTTAATATTCATATTTATTTGCGTACAATGATGTTACAAAGGGCTTAGTCAACACAAAATTAAACAACTGAGTGAAAAAACTGGTTATAAAATCAATTAAATATTCTTTTGACTGAATAAGTAATTTCAAACTGTATAAAATCATTAGCTATTTACTTCAAAATTGACTTCTAAAGCATTTATCACAAAACAATATTGATTTTCTTCGTCCAAATCCGAATTTCCAAGTAAACCTTGTTATCTATTTACTAGAAATCCGTTTGTAAAACTAGATATATCACCCGTCAATTGTAATTAGTGCCTTTGCGATACGAGACCGGTCGAATGACAAACGATGTCCAGTCAGTTTTAATAATAGGCTCTGGTGCTGTAACAACTTTATATGGAACTTAGATATATTTTATTCACATGGATGGGAGAAAATTACCGTTATCACCGTAGGGCAAAGGCGTCATTCAGAGAAGGAATGAGCGTTAATCAAGGCGCTTGCTCGAGGCGGATTGGTGACTTTAGACTTTGCAGGCTCTGTTCTCTCGATATTTCCCTTGACCATCAGTATAGAATCAAATCTTAGAGATAAACACAATTAGGCACATGTTACTATTTACGACGATACGTAATGTACACCGGGTATTTTATTCACACACAGTTAACTAAATAAAGAATATTGTTTCCACCATATTATAAAAGCCATGAAGTCAATTCCAAAACAAAAGAAGTGAAATGCTTATAGCTTTAATAACAATGAGATAAGTAATAAATAGCCACTCTTTTCTCTCTTTCATCATGACATAGCCATTCCTTGACCAATTTATCACTATCGTAGTTGATTAATAAAACAATGTTTGTTTCTTCCCAAATTCTTTCTTCTTAAGCTAGGAAGTTGTACAACTTAGCTAGCTAGTATCTTCCAAACTACTAAAAACTTCGAAACATTTAAAGTTTGTAGCCCCAACTACAGGCCTAACTCAAATTAATTAATGACCCTTGAAACTAACAAAGTACAGTAGACCGCACATCAGTGGTAACTGTCATGCACCTTAACTCAATAGTAATAAGTACGATTTTCCTATAAAACTGTTACCACTGACCTGAAGTTGACTGTACGTGACAAAGGCTTGTATTTATTAAGTCTGTACGTAAATTAAGTTGGGTAGGAACCTTACAATTGTGAGGAAACACCTTCATTTGAAGATTTGTGTGTTCTTAGGGATGTAACTATTTATTTAGATAAGATAAACTCAAAAGATCGTAAGCCGCTCTATTAAACACAACTTCTACTAATTTTATTCTCTATGATGTTTTTTAAGCTGATAGAAACAAATTATTTCAAAAAGTACTTTTTGCACTTCAATTTAGATTTATGATTCCATACATGTACATACCACCATTTATGTATTTTGTTATTTTTCGTGATTGAATATTAACGGTAACAAGAACCATTAATCACCAATTATCGAGCAATTAAACAACATAATTATAAATTTAATTTCGAACGCATAAAATTCCTTTCGTCACTCTTAAAACGTGTAATTATTCGGATTTATTAACATTAACAACCGTGCTTTTAATTCTTGAAATAAGCAATTTACTCAATACTTGGAAAAAGAAGAAATTATATTAAACCTCATTCACAAATAAGTACCCACTTTATTATGTTCCCTTTTACAAAACCCAGGAAATGGACCCTTACAATATTTTTGCACCATTTGCAAACCCTGTTAAATCAACCCTCGATAGATATTCTCACGATATGTGGAAATAAATTATTTCCATATCTACCTGTACGAATAATGGGTGCTATCCTAAGGGTTTTTGAGTTACAAGCGAATATATAACGAAGCCCTAGCTCCGATATTTTTATCGCTCCTAGAGTGATCGCGTCAATCTATCACATACGACATCTTTGCTTCGAGATCATTCTACGGTCGTTAACCTTTCCATGTTTCCCGATAATGGCAAGCGATGTGACATAAGTGAACAGGGTTTCTAATGATGCTCGCATTAAGATGCTTGTGATTTTTATATTTCCCTTTCGCTACGGATTTTCCTTTCGTACAAGAATGTGCGGAGCAGGAAAAGTGTTCATTCGATTACATTGCGGGTAAATGGTTATGGAGTTTCTGCGGAAGAGTGCGTGGTTGGGAAATTGTTTCTTTAGTTTTGATCGTTCGGACAAATGCAATGCGGAACGGAGAAATATGCCAACGGACTGGCTACTAAGTTAATTCTTTGAATAATATGTTATGTCATGTTTAAGCAAACTTTCTTTTGGTTTCAATTCAAGTTTACAATGTCGTTGAAGAAATTTTTAAAAAAATTACATTTCAATTTGTATGTCTTGTGAGAACGTTTGCACGAAATAATGTTACCAATCCAAGTATATCCATTCATTTTAAAGCGAAATTATAATAAATCATGGTCAGAGACATGATAGATGGTTTCGAAGTTTAAAGGCAAGTGAAAGGACCACATTAAACAAAGTAAATCAAAAGCCAATAAAGTTCATTCATCAGCCTTTTAATATCAGCATAAAAGTAATATTTTATATCAGTGCTACCCTCGTTTCAACCACATGTTGCTCCCCACTTCACTAAAGACTACGTCATGGGTAGAATTACTGAGGTATCGTACGATATTCGCAGAAGCCGCATAGTACGTTAAATTACTAAGGTCAAACTGAGAGCTCTTGAACAAATCGGTGATATGAAATTTTAATGAACAGAAGGTTAAGTGCTTCTGTGGTTTCATGAGGTAGACAAAATAATCGAAAAAGGTTAGTTTTTCACTTCGATTTTATTTAAAGTATGCTTAGGTTCCTCCTGCGAACAGGTATTCGTGCTTTGATTTTGTAACTTTCATTCGATTAGAAAAAGTATGTACAATACAGGTCCGGAAATCATATCACAAATTCCGCATAAAAACAATCAACATGCCTACTTTTAACCACTTCACTGTCCACGAAGCAGACACAATAGTTAAACAATCGGTGTGTATCACATATGACTCATGGGACAGGGAAGTTATTAAAATCACTTAAAAAAAACATTCAATACACAAGTAGTCAGACAAAGAGCTTAGGTAATGAACCTTGGGTTTGGTTATGTTATAAATAATTAAGCAAATAAATTGTATAAACCTTTTGCAAAAATAATTCTTTTATCGTCCACTAGTCCGAGTCGACATCATACGACCGCGAGCCGTGACCCCACTTGTGAGGACGCGACCTAACGCTAATTTGATAGCTCTACTTACTATTAACGATTTATTTTTCACTTAGTGTTGTAAAATATTAATTTTGTAGGTTAAGTTAGTGCTTTAAGCTGCCTTGTGGAATAGAAATGAGTTCGCGAGTACAAAGGAAAAATGTACGTAAATAATTTGTTAACAACAAAATAAAAATTAAACACAGAAAAGAAAAACATTACAGGCATAAAAAAGTTTAATTTCACTAAAACAATAACAATACGAAATGAAATATAATTGTTTTTTGCGGGACATTTAATTAATTGCCATACTTTTTCATTCCGTGGTTTTTCATTACGTTGTTTTTGCTGAGTCATATGCGTAAAAAGGAACGTTGTGTCAAGTTGATATTAGCGAGTGGCCAAGTGTGAAAGGGGTCGGAAACGCTGAATATATTCAAATGTCATTCCAAGTTTGAAACGATTAACTCAACAAGTGATTATGCTCGGACTAGGGGTGTTCCAATTACTAATGAATGGCGTATTAGACTTAGCTTGCTGGTTTCTGCGATGTGCAGGTGTAACTAATAGATATTTCGTTCTCAAAAGGTTTATGTCTAGGTTCTGAGCACACTTCTCAGTAGACTACATATTCATTTTTAACCGAAAATGAATGGAAATTAAATATTAAGGGCATATAAGACGAGTGACATTGTAGTCTGGCACTTTTATATATCATCATGCCAATCCGAATTTCATTTGAGGTTGACTTAGAATGTACTCTTATTCTACAGCCCTCTATCAGACGTTCAAGCAACATTCTTTCTAGCAATATCATCTTCCACACACTTCACCCGTAGTTTTCTTTGCACAGAAATATCAAATACGTTAACATATTAGCTTTTATAAGACATACTGACAGACAGACACAAAAACGACAAAGGAGAAATATAAGGTTCGAATCCTGTCTTGAGTCGTGACAGAAGGTAAAATGCAAAATAAAACTACAAGAACAACATAAAAAGAAAATGCTAGATTTCTTCAAATTGCAAAGAAATACTCAAATTGCTCCCTAGCACTTTAGCTAATGCTTGTTCCTATAATCCAGCCACTTAGGTCTCGAATTTTACATTTAAGCCTACGCTTTTCCTAAAACGTTCCGACTATTAGGTCTCACTCAGTTTCAGCGATTCGGGACTCACAAATTTTTACTACCGTTAGATTTTGCTGGTAAACTAAGTGCAGAAATACATACATTATGTATAAAAATGTTGAGTGCGAAACGATCTTATTACAAAGTGCATAAGACACTAATTGCAGTGTCAGTGAATTATGACCTGTGAGTTGTTATAGGACAATTCAATTAAAGTTGTGAAGCTGCGAGATTTATAGAGGGATTTAAAGTTCAGACTAATTAATCTGAGAGTTTTAAGTTTAATAATATAGGTAGAATCAAGCAGGGTCTTTTGTCGTCATGGTGAAGGTGCATTTCTTTCATCGACTATCCCTATTCTTATTAATTTATAAGATTAGTTAAATCTTAGACATTTATAACTTTATTGTTATTTCAGTAGAAAAGTGTATGTTTCTTGCTGAAGATTAAATATACTTGGAAAGAGTAAAATTTAATTCTCTGCATTTTCTCTTTCGAACTAACAACGTCTATTTTTAAAAGCAATTTTCCTTCTTCACGTACAATAAAATATGCAAGTCTTTCTGCACGTTGCGCTGGAGTTTCAGATAATTTAGTGCTGACATCATTTAAATAGTATAGTAATGTACCTACATACCTTCTTTTGTATTGTTTCTATTAGTAAACAATGATTTTGTTGCTACTATTGTAGGCGTTTGACACGAAGTTCCTTAGTCTTATAATGAGTACACTATGCTATTTAATTTGGTATTGCGGATCAACTATCTGGTCTATCTAGTGTTTAATGTATCCTCCTTTTAACATTGATCTTCTACTAATCCTTTACCTTCATCTATGACAGTAGTGCCCAGGCACAGAGCGCAAAACTAGAGTGGTGCAGATCACGACCATGACCAACAAGGTTTAAAAATTAGAGCACAAGATTCGAAGATTAAACACTTAAGTCTATGTACGTCTGTGCCTTTCAGTTCCACATAAAATTATACGTAGCCTCAAGGGTGGAACACTTCTGCAATGGGTACTAATTCTGCTTCTTTATCATATTAAAACGCTTAGGAAACCAACAGTAGAACGTACCGATCTTCGTTAGATATGTATAAAATGGGACTTTTAACACAGATATAATCTTTTAATAGTCTCTTACAAAACATCCTCATAAAAGGGAGATGCTTAATCTTAAATGGAGAACATACGGAAACACCATATCGCATGTATATTAAATTATCTTTGTTAACACGTTCAGCGCGGAACGAGACCTTTTAGTTCTCGTTTGTGACGTTTTAGTATCGCGCAAGTGAAATCCTATGTCCATCTCATTTCGGCAAATGATATTTCTGTATGTTTCTTTACTGATAGAGTGAGACAAATATTTTTGTTCACAGTAGGTACATTGGATGTAGTATTTTTATGAATAAAAACGTACGAGATCTAATAGGTCTCGTTGCGACCAAATAGTAAAATTTTGCATCTAGCGCGGAACGAGAACTAAAGGATCTCGTAGCGATCTCGTGCGAATCCTCACAAGAAAATAATTAGTGTCGTGTCAACTTTCGATGTGTGCATATCAATTACGCTATAATCCGGAAGTTGTACAAATATATAGTGAATACCAAGAAGAGACGTTGTGTGAGTTGGTATGAAAAGGCACGAAAAACTATGACTAGCAAGGAAGCTGATGCCTTACACTATAGTATTATAATAAATGATTCATTTTATCGATAATGTTGTTGGTCTTATTGTTTTTCATCACTATTTTTTTATCGATACTATGTAATATCTGCAAAACGAGATCTAAAAGTACTCGCATTTTCTTGCTATCTAGTGCAGAACGAGATCCAAAAGTTCTCGTTTTTCTATTTTGTAAATTTTCCATTATTGTTTTCGACATAACTTGAGGCGGTGAAAACCTACTGAAAGGTCTTATCATCTCCTACCTACACATATAAAAAAAATATAAAATTATTCAAATTTCACAAAACTATTGGGGTTTGAAGTGACTGAGTCGTACGAGATCTGCTGGATCTCGTTGCGTTATTCCTGATGGATCACGACGAGAACTTATAGATCTCGTTGCGTCATATTAACTAGATGCATAAATGGGCTTCCGCGATGAACGTGAGATCAGATTACTGCAATATTTAAAGGGCTATTACATGAGTTTAATTTCATTGTTCAAAAGTGTGAAAGTACCATCCCTCTTTTCCATGGTGATTTGGCCAAAACTACGAAACTGCTATTGAAATGGTACCTTACCAATTTTAGTAATTTTATTATATGTAGCTACCTACGAATAGTACTCAATCTGCCAAAGATCAAGATATTTGTGGTCATTGGAGATACCTACATTTAAGCAGTGAAAAATACTGATATGATAATGATAATGAAGTTAAGGTGCAGTAACTAGTGCTTCAATATTTGAAGTACAACTACATAAATCATAAAGTAACTACAAAAAGCAATTACTTTTCTACATATGTACCTTACTTATAATTATTTAGACGCAAAGTTACCTTCACAAAAGGGTAACTCCAATCTTATGCGATCAGTTACGCCTTGAAAGTGAAAACAGACTGTTTATGGAAACAATTAGAATGGTGTATTAGCATAAATGTAACTGTAATTGTACGCTGATGGATGCGTGTTGCTAGCACGGGTAAGTAATGTGATATGGTATTTATTATGCCTATTTATTTGTGTATTTACGCATAGTCTGTGTGTACAGTTTCAGGGTGACTTAGGTTAGGTTAGTGAAATTGCCTCTGTTGATTATGAAGGTTGTGAAAAAAATAAACAAATGCTGGCATGGAATGGCTTTAATTAGGAAAGGTTGGTAAGGCTCTTCTACGAAAATAATTATCAGTGACCATCTTTTTCACACAAATAAACATAATATAGTTTTTTTTTGCGGTTTCCTTTTCAGATTTTGTATAAGACAAACAAATAGTCTTTAAAATAAGATCAGCAGTATTTTATTTATTTCAAATATCGTTAAGCCTACAACGAGTAAGTACCCAACGCAATTACAGTAAGCCCTATTCACATCAGTGCAAGTGAAAACTCTAAACATCAGATTTTCGATAAAGATCCGATATTGGCGAGCGCTAGCGTGAAGCGATGCCACATTACAGTCATGTATGTCATCAAGAAATATGCGCCTGCGCCGGAGAAACGCGAGAGAGGCGATCACGCTCCGCTGCACGCTTTTTTACACATAATATTAGGCTGCGGTTACAGTGATGGCGGGTAGCGATTTGATTGAGCTAGTTGTGCTTGCATAGTGTTGTGTAATATGGTCTTGTTTTGTTGCTGTTTTAAATAAGTGATTTGAAGAAAGCTATTTCTGTTATGTAAATACAAAATATACGGTTGATCTTTCAGAAAAAAAATGGTGAATGGATAACTGAAATTATATCTATCTGAGTTACTAATATCGACGACGTACATCGACGCGAACCTATTCCCTGTTGCTAAGTATAAACGTAATATTAATTTAATCTATAGTAAACGAGACCATTTTTATAAACAGTCAGAAATACAGGTCAAAAAATATTCCAAATGTTTGCTTCAAAAATGGTCGATCACTACGCTCGCTACGCCACGCTCGATCTATAAAATTCCGCTAACACGCGCACCATAGTCTGCGCCTAACACAGGCAGCCGTACCACTGGGTTTGGCCGCGCAGCGTACGCAAAAACACTTAATTAAACACCTCTCCGCTACCGCCACTTTAACGACTCGCGTTTGTTCAACAACTGAAAAGTTAGGGATTCCTCCAGAGGCTATGTTTATTCAGGATTATATTAAACATTTCAGCAAAGCTAGACTCAATTTCTAAAACTTCTAAAAAGGAAAATACGTTTTGAAAATTAGTCTACTCGGTCCCCATGGTAACATAAAGTACTTATTTATATTAACTCGTTAGAATAGCATTTACATTAATTAAAACTAATACTACAAAATAAAATTCAGATTATTTTTGAGAAATATGCTGTAATCGGGCTTGAAAATAAAAAAATATATGTTAAGTAAATCATTACCTTATTTTGGAACGTCCACAAACTTAGAATTGTGAGCCCCTCATGAAATTAAGTTAACTCATTCCTTCTCAATTCCCATCAGTAGGAACATCATAGACTTTATCATGCCAACTCAGAAGTACAAAGTAATATGTCAAGCTAACATTCTCCTTCGAATTTGAACTCTAATAATCTAATTTTAAACGCGACTTTGCCTCGTAACCCTGTTTGCAGTACGTATTAAATGTTGAATTTTGTACGCTACATACGTCTCGGCTGAAGCTGAGTTTATCCCACGTGGATTGGAGAGTTCGTTGGGGAGCTAGCATGAAATATAAGTCCTAAATGCTACTTTAAGTTTTAGTAGGTCAATCTTTTTGTTGCCGAGAAGTTATAGACTAGACAGTATTAAATGGTTTACTTAAACGTAAGAAGGATTATATATGGCTCCACTCGATTTCCGAGGGAACCGCTTCCAGTACATGGATAAAAAGTTGCCTATACGTTAGTCAGATAAACAATGTATATACATAACTGTGATATATAACTGATTATGATATGATTCATATAACTGTGAAGTGTAATTAAAAGGCATTGATTAGTATTTCACGTAACAAAAACAAAGGGGTAACAACTTTTCGCGTGTATATTATGAGTATGAAAGAGAATGAAAACCTATTGGTATGTAAACTGATAGTTATTTATAAGGTTCGCCAAAAATACGACTTCAGATATCAAATAAGTACATCAACTTAATTTTGTATTCAATAGACAGTTATTTCGTAGTTTTCAAGTATGATTTACGTGGCGTGCCTCAATTCCATTAAAAAGATGCATCTGTTTAAGTATTGAAAATTGTTTTACGGAGCACGATTTTGCATAATATTATGCAGAAGAAAACTTCGCTGACGAGGGAAAAACATTTTTATTCATAACAATATTGCCGAAGAAAAACGTAAAGGTCATTGACATTATAAGTACCAAGTGACTTTATTAAGTTTCCTAATATTTATTGACGGGGTGACTTTTTGTGCATGTTTTCCCCGTTTATAATAAATGGTCACTTAAAACATCATAAATAGTAAAGATAAAGAACAATAAAATTGAACTATAAAGATTTTACGACATAATGACGTTAAGGGTTGGTTGTACCATTTTTTATCTTGATACGTTAAAAGTTTCAGCCGGATAAGTATGGCACGTTAACATTTGTTCAAAACTTAAACATCTGTTTAACACTTGTCTAAAAAAAGTGTGGTTGAAAAATGAACCTTAGATATGTCAACGTCATAATCTGTCATTTTTTTAGACAAGTGTTAAACAGATGTTTCAGTTTTCGTAAGGCCATTAAAGTTTAAATAAGTGCATCTCCCGTTCCCCTCTTACGATTAGATAATACAATAATGGTGGTAATTTATCTTAGTCTTATCGCTATTTCTTTTCTCAGTTTTCCGCGTCTCAGATTTCTTGGTTGCTTTATTAATGTGTAATGTGTAGTTAACTTTTTTTGGAAGACATAGGCCTATTTATTTAGCTGTTGATTAAAAGACTGATATTAAGAAAATTGATCATCGCGCTTGCTTAAGGCCCTTCGAAAGAGTAAGTACATAAATAAATAAATAAATACATTTTATTTATTCAGATAACTGAGATCCATACAGTAGTTAGGTACACAAACAATACAATTATAATTAATACACAATAGTAAGCAGGGACTTGGTCCTCTGCACTAATTTCCACATAAGCGGGCAGTCGTGTCTACTGGCTATATAAAGATCCAGAGACCACGAAAAGTAGTTGAGACAAATATATTAATGTTCTATATAAAGAACCTTACGATTTAAAGCCGAATTTATCACTATGCTACCACTAAGACAAAGATCAAAATACACGTAAAAGAGACTAATAAAATAATATTCCATGTATTTAAAGAATATAAAAAAAAATCTTCATTCATAAAATTAAATAGTTATAAATATTCACTTATTACTCTCTTGTCTAATATTATTATTAATGTAACTTGTGAGTCTTGGAGCGTTATCGCCACTGATTATGTACGTTTGTACGTCACGCTCTCTTCACGTCATTTGCAATCACCGCCGCCAGGTGGCGCCAGTTGCGTTTACGAGAAACTGCACGTCATAATGTACCGTGATTACTTACCATGTGTTGTGAAGAAACAAAGACATAGAAAAAGAAGGATTAAAATCGTCTGTAGATTATTTTTGAACAGATGAATTGAGTGCTTTTTGGGTAGTCGGTTACAAAAGGGTCCATTCGTACTTTTGTTTGTGCTAGTTAAATTAGTGCGGATCATTCACTAGTTTTATAAGCAGCTGACTATGCTATGTTTAAGTTTTTAAAATTACTTGTAATTTCAATTCATTACATAATTTCACGATTAAAAGAGGTGTCTTGGGGGTATCAGGGTTTAACAATCACGGTTTTTATAGTGGCTTTTTATAAGACAAACAACCATGGCACATTAACGCATAATAATTATATAGATGTGAAGAATATAAATAAAGATAATTGCATTTTTTTACTCATAAAACTAATAATTAAACTAGAAAGTGACTATTTAATATTTTTATATTTTCTCTATCATCGTTTGTGATCATCGTCTCTATTTCTATCTGGTAATCATGCCTACACGTCAATTACAATACCATTTTTAAAACTTCTTTTTAACTAACATTAACTTATCAAATAACACTTAAAACTAGAAAGTAGACAAGTGACGTATATCCGCACATAATTACTATATACGCCAACATTTTCCATATTGATAACTAAAAAAACTTTGATAACGGCAGACATCACGTTCAGTTAGGCTATGCTCCAATTGTTCCTGTACCGCTGCGCTTGCGCGTCTCACTGGACGTTGTTAAGATGGCGCAGATCTATGGACCACGGTCTGATGATAATTGTACTTTATAATTTTTTTGTTATGAAATGTAATGTTTGTTTGAACGTAATTGGTGATTGGCTGAAGTGAGGTTATTTGTGAATTTGGTTAAAGGTTATTTTTTTATAGAAAGGCAATCAAACTATCTAAATATAATAAATAGGTACTTTTCTACTACTAAATCTTACGAAGAGGAACATAGGGGAAACAGGAAAAGAAATATGGGTCTATTTCCGGCCCTCTCCTCTCCTATTTTCCACTGACCATAATTTACTTTTTAAAGAAGTAGATACAATTTCATTATCAAACATCTACACAAATCATTTTTTTGTAAGTTGGTTGACAAGCAAAACGATGCAAATTGTGCATAACAGTTTGCATATAAACGATAATTATCTAAAAGACAGCAATGTAAACATAATACGCAAATCTTTCGTGAAAACCCGACATCTGATTTTAATATACATGTATGGTTTATACAATATTTCCATATGTACCTATGTAATCGATGACTTGATCACGCTATATTATAATAATTATAACAGCACTCATTATTCATTGTAAATATGTCTTCAACTTTACATTGCCTAACAGCCGGTCCCAAAATTCTAGATACGTATAGATTTTGTTTACTAGAAATAGAATTGTGACGTAAGCCTCATACAAGTAATGTCAACATCTCTTGGAAGTAAAAGAACAAATAGATAGAATGTTGGAAACGGCCTTTAGTTTTAAGACTATTTCTGCAAGAGTATGGGGCTAGTTGAAACTTATTCTGCCGTTAAACTGTGGTTTTTAACATAACATGCGAAATGATAATTAAGAACTTTCTGCTCAGTACGACGCAGAATCTTGTAGTTCACACAGTCTGAACTTTTTTTCATGTCCTTGCTGCACTGCAGATGTTTTCAGTTATTTGAATATCTTACACGTAATGCCTTTCAAAATCAGCTGAAACCAATAACTTAAGAGTAACGTAGGGGTCTTGGTAAGAAATGGATGCTTTTCATACGTCGACAGCAGCAATCTATCAAGTACTAGCAGTTCTCCTGCGGTTCCACTCGCGTCCCGTGGGAACTACGGCCGGTACTGGGATGAATATAGCCTATGTTACCCGGGAAGAGGGAACAGTGAAAGAATTTTTGCATCGATTTGGTAGTTTCGGAGCTATTACCCAAACAAACAAAAAAATAATCCGCTTTGTTAGCTCCTGTAAGTAGATGTATATTCAGTTGCAATAAAGTATGTTAGTCTAGTATTTAAAATACGCAACATTTTGAATTACTCACCAACTGCATTCAAACACAATTCCAACCGTTTAGTTCCTAATGACGAAACTTTGTTTCTGTCTCACTCTGTTACAGCATTAGCACGTACGTATTTCACAACTTGACTATCTGGAAGATGGCTTGCTTATGTAGAATCGCTCTATAAAAATGTAACACCCTTGGAACATCGCTTGGCTACATAAGAGCACAGTACAAACTTTTACTCGGCCGAGTAAAAGTTGTATCTTCAAACTGATTTATGAGCCCAAACATTGTTTGGGCTCATAAATCAGTTTGAAGATGTTCATTAGTTAGAACATAAC
Source organism: Helicoverpa armigera (assembly GCF_030705265.1). Lineage (NCBI taxonomy): Eukaryota > Metazoa > Arthropoda > Insecta > Lepidoptera > Noctuidae > Helicoverpa > Helicoverpa armigera. Next base: position 10,095,171 of record NC_087123.1, read on the forward strand.
AATGATTAGGTATTTGGCCGGTTTCAAACCGACTAAAACTTCACGATTTTATAAAAAAAAATCTACAGTTTAGTTTGCAGTGTGCGGGCAGGCTAAAGCCCCAATTATAGCATCCATTCTCAAGTATCCTACTGCAGAAATTTTTCTTACATATTTATAAATTTTCGCTCGCTTTGAAAAATATTTTACACCAGCCACTAGTCTTCTATTTTCTTTTTAATTCCTTATTATCTCAGTCCACAAAGAAGTATAATTATAAAAAGGATTGCAAATTAACTTTCCTGTTATTATGAATGCATTTGAGACCAGAGACAAAGTTGTTTCCGTTCTATGTTTCCTTGGGGCAAAATTCACGAAATCTGTCGCATACTTTTTCCTCATTAATGAAAGAGCTCCCGGGAAAACTAGGAAGAACTTCGCGTTCCGCATTATAACACGCCTTTTGACTTTTTAATTGTTTTTTGGGAACTTATTTTTATCTGAACTTTTTAGTTTTGCGACGTCTTTGTACCATAATTACGGTTTCTTGCCACAGTTTGTTTTTGGGAGAAACTTCTAAGGTCACGTTCCCTCTTGACAACTGGTGACGAATTTGTTAAGTTGCTTTCGCTTCAAGTGGTATAATATGAGCGTCATTTGGTAATAAAATTCATTAGCTAAAATATTATACCTAATTACAAATATTTACGCCATTGATAGTCGCAACTAACTAAGAAGGTTAAAAGGTTCATTCACCTCTTGTTTGTAATTTTTATATATTTTCCGCGTATGTTTATATCATTATGTAATTTATTTTTCGAAACACGGTCATCATTATTTCACAAAAAATACTTAAAATTGTATGTAACTTCTATATTAGCAAATATACACGCATGAAATTTTATTCGATTTAGAATAATTTACTGACACTTTTTGGCCTATAATTGAATCAAAAGGGTTCTTTGGTAAATACATATATTGAAACCCAAAGGATTTTTCATGATAGCCAATTCTACCTGTATTTGCAAAGGACTACCTTTACAAATGTAGAATGTGTCAATAAATAAGGATTTTCGTCGTAGTGAAAACGTTTGTCGAACACCTTTTTGACGATTTATACAACATTACGATGTTTACACTAGGTATGCCTAAGTTACCAAATGGGCATAACGCGAAAAGTGAGTACACTTATAACATTTAAGAACAATACACAATATTTTATTCGAAACCATACCGTTTCAGTTGATTTGCCGTGAAAAATAAATAAACGGCAGTATTACTTGCAGGTTACATTAATTTTAAATAATACAATGTCTTAGAACTATTCATCACTAAACCCCAAACAACTAAACAGTACTTAGCTTACAACTAAACTAATCAAACAATAATGATACCTATCCCTTCGAGTTTAGATCTATTTTTGCACGCCCTAAGTGTCCGAAAATGCCTTATAATCGTTTGGGTAGGTGCCAACTTTAATAATAGTCTAGAACTCTAGACCGACTTCCAGACTGAATCCTTGACCTATCGTAATCGTGTAGATTGATGATTTATATCTTTGGTTACGTAATATAATGTTACAAAGATGTTTAAGTATATATAACAGAAGTTCTTTGACTTATTTATTAGGTTACGCATTTTGACAGGAGTAAATAATCATCTATCAAATAGGTGAAGTGATTTAATCGTAAGCGGAAATGTAACATTCTACAAATTCAGCGCTTGCCTACATACGTCTGAATGCAAGTTTAATTTCGTTAGCTTTCCTTCTGTCAGTTACCTGTTCAATTTTAAATAAAATATGATATTCCTCTTTGGCAAAATCACAATTGGGATGTTGTCCTATAATACGAACGGTTTTGATGAGAACATTTTTTTTATTAAAATAATATGTAGGACTGAAACAAATCCAACCATATACTTGGACATAGACCACTAAAGACTACCTTATTTGTAACAATAGGTACCTGTCAAAGTCATAGTATACAAAACAAAACCTTTGTTTACACTTTATTGTTATTTTTGTTATTAGTTGACAGTTGAGCTGAGTTTCACATTCCGGCGGGCGTTTGCCCGATATTTACGAAAGCATGATTGAAGACCAAATCGCTTAGCACACTACGTTAATAGTCCAGAGCAACCGTATTCTTTGTTGAAATTAGCCAAGCGATTTTGCATCTTCTGTTGAATGTGCTAAGGTGCATTTTACAGTTGGCAATTCGTCTAATCTTAAATCTGGTATACTAAAGTAGCTTAGACGTATGGACGCGTAAATTTTTTCACGCTCATGTTTTTACGGTATAGATTTAATGACATTTCAGAACGTAGATGTTCCGTTGTCCGATGATATTTGCATGTTTGGAAATTCTACTCGTATTTGCATCTGGAACACGATGTTTGTAATAGAGAAGATTTTTATACGTTACAGTCGAGATATATGTGAAAATGCAACTAAAAACGTCCGTAATGGTAATTTCTTGTTTGCCCCAGTTTATCGTCTCGTAATTACAGTCGACGTCTTCAATTAAAACTGAATATTTTTACTGTTCTGTACTTAACTTTACGTAAGAATATACAGTACATTTAGGAGGCCTACATGTTAGTTTTACTTTTTATTTTATACATTAAAGAATACCGTTTGAAATGGAAGTTATGAACCATGACAAAAACTCAAATTTCAAATCAATTATCCTGCAATTACGAGTATATACTTCACACCCCAGTAAGACATACCACTATATGAGATAATGAATACACTGCTTGTACAAATGATACTCGTAGTAGCTTGTTCAACAATCTGTAGCAATGTACTCACCTCCGCCTCCTACTGTGTGTCTTGCGCCGGTCGTGGGCGGGCGGGTCGCTTGCGTACGCGCCGCCATCGCCCTCAGCGCTGTGTCCCGCCCCCATCGCTACCCCATTCCACAACACACACCGTCACTGACGACACACGCCACCAACGACACCCTCACACAAAACAGTGACGATGACTTTTCCGACTTCTCCGAGTTTTCCGACTTTTTCGACTCTTCCGACTTTTGTGATTAGGCTACAAAGCGCGCGTGGTTTTTATGAGGCTGAAGGTAGAAGGATCAGGGTGCCGTGGTGCTGGAGATAGCCCGTAACGTATTGCCCGGGCGGCTCGCGGCGCGAATGTGAAGCGTACCGTCGCGTGCGCAGACCACGCGCCCGATCTACGTTATTGTTAATTAGTTTGTGTTAGAAGCTGATGGCGGGTTTGTGGACGCAAGTTATAGTCGATGTTACCTTTATTATACCTTTAAATAACAACGTTTGTTGTTATTTAAAGGTAGACATTGTGTCAGAATTGTTTAAATTATATTTTTGAAAGGTTAAAAATAGATTTACTGGGAATAACGAATTAATTTTTCCTACACTTTTATGATTGTTTCGGGTATTTGGATACAGTTGCCTGATATCGGGCCTGATCTATTTTAAAATTGTATGTATTTAACTCAAAATTATCTTGCCTCTATTGCTGGTCAAATTCAATTTCCTCATTTTGATCACAAGAAACATTAACAATACAAGCTACCTCTTAACCACGTTATGCAGCTAATCCCCCGCTATCCGCTCACAGCGCACTGCCCATCTTCCACGGGCTACTAATTGTTGCGCGATCCGCCTCGGAAATCGCTTCGCTCTCGTTTCTTCTAATTACACGAGTGGTTGCTTTCCCGATGGAAACGTCGTCGGAAGGAACCGAGTGCCTCCTACTGTCCACATGGCCATTTGTTCGCCACGGTGACTGATTAACCTCATGACTATATCTGGGCGTTCGAGCGAGGATGAGTAGTGAATGACTAAATGGTACCACTGTTCCGGGATCGAGTGAGTCGTGAAATTGTTTGTGATTAGATTTGTGATTTTTACTCAATTTTTTAATGAGATGTGTACTAGTTAGATTGGATTGGTGTTGTATATTTGAGGTGAATTTCGGGTGAGTTCAAATAAAATCAAGTACTTGGTAGACTTTTAATGATGGTAGAATTAAAACTTCTGAATGTCTTTTAAAAGTAACTTTATTTTTCTGCCTCTCTATTAAGATGCGATTATTAACATTTTAAACGAAAAATTCATAAACCAATTTAATCATAGTCAAGATTTTCATACATTTTTTCGGGCTAAGATGTTGACGATAACCAACTTTCATAAAATCGATCAAAAGAACTCGACAATGGAATCTGACTTAATAGCGCGTTAGATAAAGCATGATTGATCTATCGACGAGATGATTTAGTGCATCTACTTGAAGCTGCGAGAACACTGCAGTTAACACATATCTGTTTGTGCTGATAGACGTGAGAACATTCACATAGTAAAGTTTATGTAGTGCCCAATACATAAATGTTTAATGACAATGTGAAGATGATAGGAATACGATCAGTAAGACATCAGAAGAATAAGAAAAACGGCTCTTTTCTAAACCGATTTGTATCTCTCTAAATGGTTGATTGTCATTAAATAACTAGTTTCAGCCCGCGGTTTTTTCTACGTCCCGTGAGAACCGCTTTCCGCAACGGTAGGGTCTAAACTATCTGTATACCTTACCTTGGTTCAGTTGTTTTGGTGCATAAGGCAGACAGACAAGCCCTCACTTTGGGAGCTTATCCTATTATCTCAAGCATCCTCTAGTCCAACCAAAGTTAATATTGCAGTCCAACAATGCATTATTATTTCTCATAATAACTTCTACATAGCCCGACAATATTCAAACTCAACCCTGGCTTCATATATTGCATTTCAGAATACAAATGTACATAAATATAATAATATTGTGGACTGTAAAATATCATTATGGAAATGTTTATGGCGATACCACTCCCTACTGGGTCACTGCTAATGTGTTGTTCTGACTTTCAAATTAGAATGCCGACACTTTACTCAATAATCTACTACTTACTAAGTTTCAGGAAGAATGTTATTTGTTTGTGTTTTTTGTTATAAGTTTTTTTAAGAGGACAATTTTCTCTTGTTTTGTGGTTCTTACGGGTTAACAATGGTTGGTGGTGGTCAATGTGAAGTGAGGTTTAGATTGAATGACGTCAAAAAGTTTATAGGTATTTGTAATAACTACATTACTCGAAGGTTAATACATATGATAAAAATGTCTCCAAAAACCTGATAAGAGTCCATATTATTAAGTTCGTAATTTACTGCCATTAAACTGCAAAAATAATCCGGCTACAAAAATATATAAAAATATACAAATAAAGCTTTACAGAAATAAACAATATTAAAATAATTCAAATAATTCCTCATCATACTGAAAAAAAAAGAAATGAAAGCCGGCAAAGGTAATTTCCTAATAAACTGGCTTACTAAGCATGTTTTTCCTCATAAATAAAGCAGCTGAAGATTTACGGGTTTGTTTAACAATGCTCATAAAAGGAACGGTAAAAAGTGACGCACCGTGTACGCGGGATTGGCTGTATTTCACTCGAACTCGTGTATCTACCCTATAAAATGATAACTGCCTTGAAGGGTGGCAGTTTAAAATTGGGAATAATTTAATTTACAGGTAAAGGGTTCAGGCAATATTTAATTTAAGTAATACGTATTTATTTCGAATCGATAAGGTACCAAAATATTCGTATCGTAATGGTACCTGAAATTATATGAATAAAAAAGCGGCTTTTATCATTCATTTTTTATCATAAAAAGAACTTGAGCACACCAATGACGTCATTATATACTTTAATATTCATTGTTGTTCAAAACAGTATTACCATCCCTAACCAAAAAATGCAAATCACGACAAAATTGAAAATTATGAGTTTGGCGCCAACACACTTTCACCTTACCACGCACATTATACTGTTCTGTACGGTACCCCTAATAAATAATGTCTAATACACAGCCCCATATTTTAATTTCAAGTCATTCCAGGTTGGGTTGGCTCGTGTAGGAATGCCGGACATTTTTCATTCGAGTCAAGAGGATAAGTGAATTCCCGGGGTCGAGTCCCGGAATGAAGTTGTCAGGTACCTCACTAGGAATGTACGGACATTTATTGGGGTGCTAATGACAGCAGTTTTTTGTAAACGTGTTTGGAATGAAATGAGTTAGTAAAGAGTATATTAGAGGATAATAGATTTTAGAGTGTTGAATCTATTGATTAAGTGAAATTGGAAGAGACTCTTTGAAACATATCTACTTCTAATATGTTTAATTTTCTTACACATATAGGTACGATAAATTAATTACGGAACTATTTACCGAGTAACGAGGCCCCTAATTCCTTATGAAGTTTTCTCAAAGAATTTCTCCTTGAAACGGGTGTCCATTGAAGTCATAAACAGTTGGACAGTGACGACGGTTCGTTTGCAAAGGAATTCAGACCCGGATTACTAATCTACTTCACCTGGGTAAATCATTTTTCGTAAAAATAAGTAGGGGTTACTTCCTGAGATATAGTGATATGTGCCCAGTAAGTTTGATTGGTAGAGAGTTAACATTAAAAAAAGAAGAAAACAACAGCTAGCAAATAAGGAGATATAAGTAGGCACTATAAATGGTAAAAGTTTGTTCGTTGCTTCAAGCACTATTGAGCTGATTTGAACTATCTTTCAGTGACCGAGATGCTACTGTACTATATTTGCCTCGGGAACTAGATCCAATGGGTAAAACTGCAGGCGAAAACCAGCCTTAAAAATATACTACTTCATAATTAAAACCATTAATAAGGCCGTAACACGTTCCACATTAATTTCGCAGGCACAAAAGCCATAAACTTTCAATCAGCTGCAGAAATCCGATTTCATTTCCATTATCTTATTTAGCAGCGTTCCCACTAAAGTGCTCCGAACAATAAAAGCAATGGACGGTTCCTACGTCAGCATATAATTTTCCTCATGAATTATGGAGCAGCGGCATTGCGCAATAATCCCCACACAATGGTGATTAAAGCTTTGTTCCCCTTTACACTGATTGTGTATTGGTGATTAATTAATAATTTATTTTTGCTCGTCGATTAAACGTCAATATGTTATGTTTTCTTTGAGGTGTATAATTAGTATGGTGTTAATGGGATATTTTGTAAACAGTAGTTTTATATTTTACATGACATTTACAACTACAATACGTATTAGTGTATTGTACCTTCTGCAGATCTGTATTTTAAAGCACAGTGTCATTTTCTGGTCTGGTGTGATCGGAAATATAATTTATATCTATGTAAGATAACATCTTCATTCATTTTAAAAGTTTTCTTTCTCATGTTTAAAAATAAGCATTTAATTTCTCTGGTATTTGATTTTCCCATCCTCATTAAATTATGGTTTCGGTGGGTTTATGGCTTCAAAATATCGTTTTCAAATTCTCATTACGCGACTACACGATTTCATTACATACGAGTACAAACCTCATTAAATTACAGAGTAAATAATATCACATAAAATACCCCCGCATTCTGAGAATCGGGAAATTCTTAGGCTGTGCTTACATTGGTAAGTAAGTGTCCAACTAGGTCTCACCACGTTCTGAAAATAATTGAATCTGAATTACGACTATTCAGTAGGTCATAAATGAAAATATTTTTGAACTTTTTCATTTAATATTTTACAGTTTTAACTGGTTTTATACAGTCGGATTTTGAAATGATAAAAATAATTTTACAATCATAATTATATTTCCAACACCAATCCAGTCTAATCTGGGTATTGGGTTGAGGAGGTCAGACAGGCAGTCGCTCCATGTAAAACACTGATACTCAGATGCATACTGTTAGACTGGAAGCCGACCCCGACATAGTTGGGAAAAGGCTCGGGAGATGAGTTATATTTCCAACAATTTACTGTATCATGTGGACGCGGCCTTATCTGAGTGCGGGTTGATATCCGTTCCGAGGTTTAATATAAGCCTGTTGTTACTGTCCCGGCGTCGCTTGCGATCCGTATTTAGTTTCCTACTTGCATTTTATAGTGGGTATGGAAATATAAACATTTTGTGTTATTATTTAAAAGAGTTTCTGAGTCAGTTTTTATACGCTTAGATTTATAGAGGTAAGTTTAATTTTATTTTGCTGTGCCCTACAGGGTCCACAATTGTACCTAGCTTTAAGCCATATTCGTAACACCTACTCTATACATTGTGGAATGCAAATAAATAATATGAATTTGTCAAATGCTAATAGTAGCACAGAATTTAGGTTGATTGTGACAGGTACATCTCTATTTTGAGGTGGAAATCTGGAGAAATGAGGGTGTGAAATGGTCTCCTCTTATAAGCCGAATCCTTTTCATAGATTCCGTTTTCGAAGAAAAAAATATCCACACACATATTGAAAGTATATGATAAGACATGACTGTTTTAGTTTTCTTTTATATTGTTTCAATTAATTTTATTGTGTTCTACAATTAGCGCGAGTTAATAGCATAGATTGTTGATCAGACTTCTTGCTCTGCTGATTTTAATTAAGATTTTATGTTAATACTTAGAATGCTAATTCGTGCAAGCATCATTAAACATTGCTTCTGAAAGTAATCAAATTCTGAAGATATTGGATCCCCTTCGGATATCCTAAATGCCTGTATTAGGTAAACGGTAGTACTCAATCATCTGATAATACTGTTGCATTTAATACGTAGCCTAGCCGTTTCATTGAGTGACCCGTTACCTCTTAGTAAAACAGGTTGTCATTCTTTCTGGCATTTATGGGTCCCTTTTTTCGTTTATTTTTCACTATAGTAGATAATTTTCTGTATCGGCACGCTTTTAAAAATACTCGGCACTAAAAGCGTAAATGTTGTTCCTAGTTTTTTCTCGCTTTGCCTTTTTCGACGCATTTCGTGAAACAAAACGCTTTAACGAATGGTTTGTTCCTTTATACGCAGAGCCAGTAAGTCGATACAGACAAATAATAACAAATGGCGGTAATTTGTTTCTCCACACGCCGAAATGAGGGCATTAAGAGAATTCGAACATACCAAAAAGCTATAGAAGACATATTTGATATCATTATTTTGGCAGCAGAAGAAATTGCCGATATAAAGACTTAACTAAGAAGAAATACAATCAAAAAGTTTTAATTTATAACTCTACGTGATCGAGATTAAATCGAAACTGAGAATTATAATTGTGTTAAGAAAATTGGTTGAAATTGGTGTGTATAAAATACACAAAAAATAAACGCGCTTTCTTTCTGAGATCTTTTACCAATTGGTTATAGTTATAATGATTTATCTATTATTCTTATAAAGATAAACTTCTTGTTTGCTTGGAAGATAATATGCTGGTCCGAGAAACGAGGTGAGACAGTCCATATAATAGCAACATTTTATTAGGATGCGTGAAACAGTTCCCATGGGAGACGGGGAGATTGCAATGGGCCGAATTTTAATTTATGTTTTATGATGATTTACATCATAATATTGTGTATTTTTCAGACTAAGATACGTGTGGTGGAATAAGGCATATTCTTCGTTTGTTTAGACTGTCGGCTTAGGACTGTTTGGTAATAAGATATAAGGTCGTCGTACAAATACTTTCTACCCTTATTTACTGACGTCTTTTTTTAATGGTAGGTATACAGTGGCATATAATGTATGAAGTTGCGACTTTTCAAACATTTTGTTACTTTATGAAGTGTCGACAAGAATAGTAATATATTCTATGTGACCGGCACCGACATTATTCCATCGGCATCGGCATTAATTTTGAATTTGAATGAAATAAGGTCTAGAATAGATAAAATGTGGTAAAAATATAAGTATATATAAATAAAAGAAAAACTTTTACATCAGATAAACAAAGCAATATTGGTCACGAAAATCAATATTAATCTTTGCGTGGATTTAATTCATTCAAACAATAGAGCATGGCTAACAAAGGATTATGACGTCGAATATATCGGTATTTTGTCACCGTCAAAATAAATGAAAATGCAAAATAGCTTTGCTGATCGGATCATTGGTTAGTGCTGGGATCTTTTTATCCATAATTCCTCTAATCTATTGATACGCTGATTACATGTTTCATTGAATTGACATTGATACCATAATTTTACATCGTAAATACGAGCTGTAATTATAAAACTATTCAGCTATTAATTTTCTGTATGTAAAACAAATATGGCTGTCAAGCAAACAGCGATAAATTCACATCGCATGCAAAATGTTCACATCTTTTTTTGTTGTTGTGAAAAATGTACAATCTCCATCAGAACTTTATTAGATAAATTAAAAGTAAGGTAATAAAAAGAGTAGTGTGTACCGTCGCATGCAAAAGTGATATCTATAAATCAAACATTGGAGAGAAACGCTGGACAACGTGATGATAATTAGGAAAGTGACAGGGCAATTACAACGTCTGCCCACTGCGCGGGCGTCGCTTTATGCTGCGTACGCGCATACTAAATATGGCGGCGCAAGTTATACGAGGTAGCGGGAAGGGCGGATAAACGATTAAACATGGGTTACGCTTTTTACTAAGCCGTTACGTAGATTCTGGGCCCTACAAATTCCTTAGACACTTAAAAATTTTCAGGTCTTCATGGGGGTGTCAAACGTATTTTCTCAGCTTCTTTTTTGGTGTAGATATGTAAACAAAGGCGAATGAAGCAGAATGTCTAGTTGTTCTAGTTGTTTTAGATACGTTCTTCAGATGGTTATGCACACTTCATATATTTCCCTATACCAATTAATTACCCGTAGTAGTATTTAAGTAATATATTGGATGGGAAGGCAAATTAAAATCACAATATATCTTTATCGCAAACAATGTGTTGGATAATACGCTAATTAGTAATAATTACGCAATTATATTCACGTGTAACATGCATATTATTGTTGTTTTCATGTTCACACCTATAATTAATTAATTAATTGCTCTTGTATTATTATGGTAAGTCACATGATAGTAAGTCGTTAAAGTGTGTGAATTTCAAAACAAATGAAAAGCAGTTTAGGGGTGGACAAAAATGGCAGTAGATACAGATTGTTAAAATATATAAATAGACATGGTCCATAGCCTGCCGGGGCTAATAGATTGTTCGAAAGAGTTACCGTGGCCCTGAGGTTTAAGAAAGAACATGATGAGGCTTTAGTCAGTAAGGTGAAAAACTGATGCAATAACCATTTGTTAGTTATTATTTTCTTAGAAAATTATTGCAGTACCTCAATAATAAATTGCACGTGTATTTCGGGAGTTCAAAAGGCTTAACTTCCCCAATACAAAGACAAGCATCCTTACGGTGTTCTTATGAAGGATAAATGTGTATCTCCAACAAGTATTAAAGCTGTTGAACAGGTTTAAGGGTCCTCAAATACCGACCACCTGTGGCTAATAAATATTTTATTAAGTTTTTGGCTGCTTGTCACCGGTTAATGGCTTCCTTAAGAGTATTTATGGGGCTTTATCACCATAGTGCTTTTGAGGATACAAGGTAAATTGCTTGCCATGTATACGAGTATGTATTGTCCATCATGATCCGTATTTCGGAGGTTAAGAACATTAAATTGGAGGGTCCCGGCTGGCATTTGGACATCTTCCGCACCCTTAATAGGGGTAGTCAGAAGCCAGGACACCTGACAAACATTTTCACCAAAGGGAAGAAGAAAAGGTATTACCGAGTTTCAGTGAACATTCTAGGAAGCTTTCAAGCTAAGCATGTAGACTTGAAACTTTGCAACAACACAAGGAGTGGATACGCTCTTAATTTAATGCAAGCATTCCCACTATATTTGAATACTCTTACATTAACATGTTCTTAACTTCTCTCAAACTCCAAAGTTACCGAATGAGTGACTTCAGAATTTAATTTTCCTTGCTAATTATGCGCTTAAGGAAATGTTCCTCTCATTTAGTTGGAATCACGGAGGACAAAATAACTAGCGGAGATGCCATAACAAAAAATCGCCTAAGAAAGCAGCGCGCCTAAATGTGGGAGAACCGCCCTTACAGGCCTTCTTTAGAACCCGTTCATTTTTGGTAATAACAAAAGTTGTACACAGATGTCTCAAAGAACCCGAACGCCTTGGTACTTGAATTGGAACTGATCGTTTTGGTAATGCCACTTTATGTTCTTGACCTAGATAAAGGCGCTGACCTACCTACATTCTGGCATCTCCCTCATCATTCCTTACTCCGTGGTTGGAATAATAACCCAGAAACTCTATAAGCGATTCAATTAGTTATCCCCGCTGTCGCTCTTGACTTTGCCCACAAATAATTATCGTACGTCTCTTTCTAACGATTAATCTGCTTGAAAGTTTAACAAAGTATTTTGTACAGTTGCGTGCGGAATCGTTCAAATTAATTCGCCGTTACTTTTGACGGACCGTCTCATAATTAAATTGGTTTTTATTACACTTAGTTCGCTGTTCCTGCTTTTGTTTATAATTGTTTAAATTAATTGAATTTGCTTCCTACTTCCTTTTGTAAATATCGATATTTCCTTTTGTGATGTAAATTATCGTTCCGTCAATATTTTTGTTAATTTTTAAGCTTAATTTCTTGTTGCACAGTTTGACACTAATCTGAATGTTAAAACGTCATAAATATTAAGGTCTTGAGTCACGCAACAGTTGGTTCCGTGGCTTGGAATAGAAATCCCCATTGTGCGGAGTAACCCCAAATAATTAATTGCGACTCCTGTAGCTTATCCACTTAGAAGCCTCGGACATAACAACGCTCACCTATATTTATTAAACCGATATAAATACAAACCTACTTATTTTAATGTACCTATTTTTTCAAGTACTTTTTGACATTTCCTTTTTCCTTCGAAAAAAAATCTTATGTATAAAAATGAATGACTGTTCTTTAATCTCACTAAAACTCGAGAATGGCTGGACCGATTTGGTTTAAAATGCTTGTAGTGGGTAGTAGTTGTATGGAAAGGCTTAAACGATAGGAAGTTTGTTGGGTTAGCTAGAATGTAATAATAAAAACAACCGGGTTCGTTATTACGAACCCGGTTGTTTTTATTATTACGGGTGGTGTATTCACCACCTCTATTTTTTGCACACCTATACATTAATGAATTCTAACATCATTTAACACTTTCGCGCACAAGTGTACGCGGTAAGTGGAGCGTGAGGACAATCAGGTTGTGTCCGTCCGCGTATAATGAAACTATTTACTTTAGACCACTGTGCACCATAGCGATGGTGGTATTAAGCAATTTTTCAAATGTGTACGCGCATGCTTTCTTTCATTATCATTGATTAAATAGGTGATCTAATGTGGAGTACAAATGAGTGAAGGTACAATCCGTCGCAGAGTTTCATAGTAGGCTTACAATGTGCATAAATACTTAGGTCAATAAGGACGCGTAATAACAATTGAACGTCATTTAGGTATTTTCTGATCCGCAGTGTGGAAGGTCCCTTAGGGACCTCGCAAATGGCAGACTAAACTGTTGGCTGATGCTCAGATGGATGGTCAGCCAACAGTTTATTTAAAAGCTGTCAGTATCCCCACACAATCTTATGTGCAATAGCATGCTAATAAAAGACGATTCAGGAGCAGGTGAAACGGATTGATACAAAAATCTGTGAAAGAAACTAAAAGATCTGTTGGAGTAAAAAAACTGGAAAAAAAAATCTTCAATGAAGTACCGAAAATTACAATCAATGGTTCGGAAATTCCTTTTCATAGATTCCTCTTTACGCTTTTCACACGAATGTTTCACGGTAAACCTGCTGAAGTCTTGTCGAACAAAAGTTCTTTAACTCGCTCAAGTGTAAATGAGACTCGGTTCGTTCCATTTTAATCCGTTTATACCTTGTGTGCTCTTGTACTTAACTGTTTCTGAATTAAGACCGTGTTATTTGATTATGTTACCTGTGTTGTCGGCCTTGGTAACTACATATTTCTGCTTTTCTTTGAAATGATTTATTTGTTTGATGACATGCTGTCATTACGCAATACCTAATGCAATAGCAGTAACTTAAAAGTATAGGGGATATAAATAGGTACCCAATGTAATAGCAGTGACTTAAAAATAAATTAATTTAAATATAATTTAAAAATCATGATACAAGTAGTTAAATAAATAAGTGATGTACATAACTAGTATATAAACATTGTTAACTAAGAGAAAACATTACAAAATTATAGTTCTATAAAGAAAGATAAAAGTAACTTGGTCACAATAGGATTGTTTCCAATTTTCGAAAATCTATTTAAATAGGTTCTAAATAATGTAAAGATCACCCCTCCTACAATTTTGCGTCTTAAATCTCTTTATTTTTTATGTATTCGATGTTTTTCTATTTTTCTTAAAACATTGTCCAGAAAACGCTCGATCACGTGACTGTGACGTCAGAGTATACTATGTGTTCCTTTACACTTTGCACATCTAAATAGAAGATACTAATTAGAAAGAACTCATTGATTTTTAAATTTTAATAATGTATTCTTATAATATAGATACAAAAACAAATATTTTGAACATTTAAATTATTTTTAAACAGTTTAAACAGTAAGAGTTGTGTACGCGGTAAAATAAAACTGTGCAAAGGAACGTAAAGTTTGTGTTTGTTATTGAGGTTATATTTGTGTCATTTTGGTTACTAGCAAAGAATTGAGCGACAATAAAACTATCAGCTTACGTAAATCCTTTCTCCATCTGAGGGCACGGCAGTGCCCCAGCCAAGACTCGAGCAAAGCGGGCACGGCCGTACCATCTTTTCTCGAAGCGTTTCGCGGCTATTTCAGCCCCCTGTATCTTCCATGTGAACAAAGCTAGGAGTTTAGGTTTTCGATGACCAAGAGTAAGTATTAGAACAAGCTCAGTCCCAAAATTACAAGAAATTTGAATAAATAGTTTACGAGTTATGAGCGATCAAAGTTACACCATTTTGTTACTGACTCACTCACTGACCGATCATCAAAAGTCTAAGGTACTTCTAGCAAACTTAGAACCTTCAAATTTGGCACCAAGATAGGTTATTAGCTACATATAAAGGGAAAATTATAAAAACCTTAAAACTTAATAAAAAAATAGGAAACAAATTTATATTTGCGGTTTTTCAAGAACATTGTGTATGAATTTTGACTGCATTGATAACTTTGTTATTTATTTATGTACAAAATGTTACTATTTGTTTTATTGTTACGTAGTGTGGTATATTGTTAATATGTATTAAATATACATACATATGAATAAAAAAGCTAGGTTAAAATAAAATGAATAATGATAAAATCTTTCATATTAATGCAGTGCGATAAATACTGCATGCTCGCTCGATAGATGGCGTTGTCCTGGTCTAAATCGCGCTACGGTTTTTAGTTAAAAAAAAAAAAACAATTTCATGTGATAGCGCCATCTACCTCTGAAATAAATCTCTTTTATTCTAAAAGATATTCGATTAAAAAATTTGACAATTTCGAAATTGTTTAATTTATTTAAAAAAAATGTTGTTTACGTGCTAGTTTAGGTCTACATATTTAGTTTGTTATATATTTAGTTAGTTGCATGTAAGTTAATTTTATTTGTTATATACTTAGAGAAGAAGGAGACCTACAAAAAATAAATTAGATGCCACCAAAAACATTAAATGTAAAAAAAGCCAATCCTCTACGCAATTCCTCCACCGTAAAAAGTTTTGAGATCGCATAGAAGCCAAGTCCTGTTCAACTTTATTTGTAATAATAAATCAATATTTTGTGACCATATCAATAGTTTCGTTCACTTTACAATAATATTGACTTGGCCATGAGCACAATAAACTACAAATATAATACAGCATATCTTGGAGAGGTGAAAGTCAATCATGAAGTTTAATATCACAGAATTAAATACTTTCAGTTTTTTCAATTGTTACTAAATGACCGACAGTCAGTATCATCCAAAATCATGAACTGCACATTTACTATGGCGCATGTTTGGTCCATGGTGATCTCAAATTCCAATCAGTCCAATCGTAAAATCATGTCCATATAGAATGTATCAATTCAATGGTATTTACACATTATTTCAGGGAGCGACTATTAACTTGTGCTCATGGCCAAGACAATATTATTGTAATGTGAACAAAACTATTGATATAGTCACAAAATATTGATTTATTATTACAAATAAAGTTGAACAGGACTTGGCTTCTATGCGATCTCAAAACTTTTTACGGTGGAGGAATTGCGTAGAGGATTGGCTTTTTTTACATTTGATGTTTTTGGTGGGATAATTCTTTTCTAACTTTCTTTCGCTCAAATACAAATAAAAACTGAAGAAAACAACACATCAATTCTCAGGTTATACCTGTCATAGACTGTCTTCTTCTTGGCGAGTCGATGGCAACTTAAATTATGGAGGCCCAATATTTCGCTACGCATACGGCATTGTCAGGAGCGTTATAAAGGTCCTCCACTATGCAGGTGTCGGGGCATAGTGGGCAGCATAGAAGGTGCCGCATGGTTTGTGGTATGGCACCACACCCGCAGCTATTGTCGTCAGTGTAGCCCCACTTACATAGGTTTTCCCTGCACCTGCCTACCTGTGCACGTAGCCTGTTAAGAGACTTCCATACAGGCCACGGTTGGTCGTAACCTGGTGGAAGTCGTTCCACGGGTGGAAGGAAGTCAGGCAGAGCAAGTTCTTTCCATTGTTCGATGCGGGTCTTAGGAGCATCTTTAACTGGGGCTACACTGGCGAGGAAACTGTTCCTGCTTTTTAGTCGGCTGCGCGGTGGTCTAGCGCCATGAAGCGGATGACGTTGGTCCGTTTCTTGGCGCATTTTTTCCAGGGCGGCAGCCACGTTCCTACGTACCGCTGGGGGTGCAATTCCGGCGAGTGGATATAGCATTTGAACCGGTGTTGGTTTGAGACAGCCTGTTATTATTCTACACGTCTCATTAAGAGCTACATCCACCCCCTTTGTGTGCGTGGAGCGACCCCAAACCGGGCAAGCATATTCACCGGCAGAAAAACATAATGCTAATCCAGTGGTACGCAGGACATTCGGGGCAGCACCCCATTTGGAGGTGGTTAGACGTCGCAGGAGGTTATTGCGGCTGAACACTTTCTTCTTGACGTTCTCGCAGTTGGTCTTATACGTCAAGGACCTATCTAAGGTAACACCCAGGTACTTTGGGCAGTCAGTGTGCGTGATGCGTACGCCTCTCCAAACGACGTCTAATTTGCGGTTAGCCATACGGTTGCGCAGGTGATAGGCGCAGGACTGTGTCACTGTCAAATACTTGTCATTGTCAATGTAAAGTGACGACATCGGACTCTATTCGCCGTTTTCAAGGGCGTGACGTAATAGACGATAAATTTAAATTTCATAAATTATTTTAAAATTATGTGTTCAGTTATTATGAATATAATATAGCTTATCGTGTTTCTAGTTTTGTGAACTTTCGGTGCATACACCTATTTTTAATTGACTGAATACTAGGAAACAACCCTATTATTCATTTTCTCACAAACCCTTACAATAACGTACCTCAAAAGAGTGCTTCCCAAATATTGTCAATCATTACCAAAACACTTCCAATTTCCTATTGAAGCGGCAAGCCTCGTTCACCTTCATTCCAGCACTTGTAAGTGTTTGAGTGTCACGCACACAAAGACACCAATAAGCCCGAGGGCACAAGGGTGCTTTATGTAAGGTGCTGTAGAACTGAAGATGTTTCAAAAGCCGGGATAGAGGGTATGCTTATGAATGGGGGTAAGCACTTTGGCTTTAACATCAATCAAAGAAGGCACGTTAAATTGGAGGAATAGCGATAAAAAAAATTAAACAATATTTGCTAATCTTATAATTGGCTATTGTTTTCATTTGACCGTAATTCGTAACCAAGCGTGGTAGTTATTTAAGAAAGGCCCCAATAAGTAAGAGTGAAAGACTAAAATAATTTTAAACAATAGTATTTTTACAAGCTCTTAATCCCAAAATAAACGTCAATTTTCACGTAAATTCAAGAAGTTTCACGTTTTTTTTAAAGTTGATTTAAGAAATACAGACGTTTAAGTAGTCAGTGAACTCGGGCCTTAGACTGTTACCTATGTCAGTACCTCCATGGGTATGCAATCCTCACCAATAACGCATCATTTCCTTCTCTTATTTCAGAGGTGACGGTAACGTACCGGCGCGGGTTGCCGGTGATCACGGTCCCGCTGCCGTCCCGGCGCGAGCGATGCCGCTTCACACTCCGTCCCGTCTCGCAAACCGTCGGCGACCTGTTGGAACAGGTGAGTAATCTCCTTTATATGATGTCAGCTCTATTCTAATGTACCTAGAGTAGTGTAAGGAAATAGGGTTAAAGGCGTCCGAAGCAAAAAAGAAGCTACGCTAGCTATGCCCGGTTTAAGCGCGTTTAACCTATCCGAGAGACGCGGATGAAACCACTGGGAATAGCTAATAACTAAATAAAGTATATAACGTCTATGATCTTAGAAAAACTTATTCAGTATTTTACGTCCAGCGTGTTTTGGACTTAGGTATGTATGACGAAATCACTTTTTGTAATTAAGTCATTCAACATAATTTTTGTAATTAGTGTCTGACGAGGATGTTAAGCGGCCTTCCTTATCTTAAAAAAAATATTTCTGAAGACTTTTTAGGTTCAACAGGTGGATCGGCCTTTTAGACATTACTTAATGCTAATTAAAATTTCCACTAAGCAGTGCTGGATTCTTGACTTTTTTACGTAATGATCATACAATCTTTGTCAGATGAAGTAGTCTTTTATAGCGTGATAAAAACAAGAGACACACTTACTTTTCATTCATTTCACGCGAATAATATAACAAATGATGATGAACGATAACAAAGCCAAATTCTTAAGCCAAGGACATTTGTTTTTTATTTCAATACTGAATCCTGCCGACTCCAAAATACGAACTATATCAATAGATACAAGCTTCCTACGAGTGGCCATCAGTCTGATATAATGGGCCCTTAGTGGACTCACGACACAATTGCCCACTTTCCGTTCTACGTCTAGTATTTGCATACATGTCTGTCTGCGAACTGAATTGTATTTCAATTGCGATACAATGGACAAGCACGCACGTGCTCTTTGAATCCATGTTTGTTAAAGCCCTAAGGAGGAGCGAGCGTAAACCCTTATATTGCAAAACTGAAAAGTTTATTTCTGTATTTGAAAGTGCTTATCTCAGGAACTTAGGCCCGATTTGAAAAAATATTGCAGAGCTAAGTATGTGGCTTCTATCCAAGTACAGCAAAAATTCAGCACATTTATTGAGAGGCTATAGCTAATTTTTATATGGGTGTGCGAATTCGTACCTACGGAATGCGCCTGAAACCCCCGTTCTTTAATTAGGTATATTATTACATTTCTACACTTAAATATTTGCCAAGATTTTATGGTTCCTACATTATCCGTGGAACAAAGTAAAAAACGTTTAATATTGCGAACGTTCGTCAATTTGAACATAAAACTGTTTGAAACACATGGTTCGACTGAGCTGGATTGATTGCCAATCAAAGATACGATGGTTCGTTAATACCTCTGCTGCTAATCAATTGGTAGGGGAGAAAATATCGATAATTACTTTTATTACTTAGCTCTAGTTTGTCCATCTACGGTTATGGTGAAAGTTTTGATTGTGGCTAAGATTTATCGACATTGTATGTTACAGATTTTTGAAATTTTAAGTTTGATATCGATTATAGACCATAAAAGGCAGTCACTTAAGTACTTCCCACACTTTAAGACGAAAAATCTAACGTAAAATTACATGCTGAAATGAACCTTTAATTACAAAAACCGTGTTTTATGCCACATTTCCAACCATTCTTTGGGCGAAATTCACCGACACCCATTAACGTCCGCTTTTCTTAAATCAACTGTTTACTTTCAAAATTGAACGTGAAAATTCATAATAGGTAAACAGTTGTTTTAGGAACACTGACGTTTATGTTATTGGTGCCAAGTGGGGCTCAGTTAAGTATGCTTGTTATTAAGACGAAGTTGACGAAAATTATGCTGCTTCTATCTACACATTTATTGATTACTTATTATCTGATCCCGAACTTCGTATCGTTTAAACCTTCTCTGGACTTGTACAAACATTTTAAAACCAAAATAAGCTAAATCGGTCGAGCTATCCTGCTGGAACGATTTAGCTTATTTTTACTTACGAACAGCAATTGATTTTTATATATAAGATGTACTAATGCAGTATTCCTTATATGTAGCTGAAATGTATTTTCTGACCCTCTTAACTTCAACAGGTGAATGAACTATTCAGATTAGATGTTAGACGTCAGTTATTATTAATTTAACTAGAGGTATAATAACTTCTTATCCCCCCAGGTGAAGGCAGAAGACCGCGGCGTGGAGCGCGCAGCAGCACTCGCGGCCGACGAGCGCGTGCGCATAGCAGCCAGCGACACCATTGAAGCGCTGCTCGAGACGGACTTCCGACTCATTATCAACGACACAGAGTATTATGTCAAGACTCCGCCTCAGGTTAGTTCCTATACGAGCAGTTTATTTGTTTATTTTGGTTCACCAATGATTATTTACACTATTAGTGTAAGTTGTTGGTAAGATAACATGTAATATATTATAACTTAATAATGATGTAACAATCAGGTACAGGCAAACTCAGCATGTTTATGAAGTACCCACAATCCACATGACATGTATATTTATATCGGGATAGACATCTTCTAAAATTTGTTAATTAATAGGGACTCGAAGGACAGTTTATTACTATATTTAAAAAAAATGCATTTGTCCGTTGACTGATACAACTAGACATTATGACATTCTAAAATCGTTGAATCATTTTGGATGAAGATTAAAACATGAAAGGCTCTGATCGCTTTTTGTGGACTAAGCAAGTAAAACAAACACACACAATTCAATATATGCAATGAACCGACACAACAGTCCATACCGAAATTAAATCTCACCCAAACGCTTCTCAAACTGCAAACTAAATCAAAACCATTTCCCTCTACATATAACACACATATAGGTCCTCTCACAATATATGTCCCATACACCAATTTAATTGATATTCGGTCAAGCGCGTTTGTGTTTGTCAAGCGGTCTAATTGGCGGCTGGCGGCGAGCCAACCACATACACACACAGCTGTGAAGCTCCTTAGACACCATTATTCAATACTCATTCGATTAGGACCATAGTTCTGATTTACTCGTGCGAGGGTAAAGGATATCCGATGGATTAGCAATGGAGTATGTAGACTAAGATTGTTAATACATAGGTCTGTATGTTAGACCAACTGGGTTGAATTTGTGCTTGGAAGGGGCGGTATGGCAAACGCCTCACGTTTGATAAAACTGTTAATAATTTAAAATTGGCTGAGGCGATTTTAATAAATGAATCTATGAATCACCTATGGCCAACCAGCTTTCAACTAAGAAACATCCCATCTCAATTCGTTTATTCGTCTAAAGGCTACAGAGCCACAAACAGACATATATGGCGGTTAAACTTATAACAGCCCCCCTTTTTGCGTCGAAAGTTCAAAACACAACATAGGATATTTGTACATTAAGAGGCCTGAATGTGCTCGGTACATTCATATTCAACCATCCTGGCGACAAATTTATGCAGGTTTAAACATTCAACCCAGTACCAGGCCAATGACCTAATATTATATCAACAAAAATACTTATATAAATTCTTATAAAAGGCATAATGCCGGAAAATAAGTGCCACTCCAAAAATAACGCCGAGAAAATAAAAGTGCCAAAAGAAAATACTTATACGTGCGTGAATGAAGGACGGAGAAAAAAGTTATTTACCGAATAACAGTCGCCGGTAAATATAGGCCAAAGTAATTTGACGTAGATTTCTATCTTAAAGCAATAGAAGAAAAAATAAAAGTCAGCTTTTTGGGGAACTTCTGACAATAGTAAGTTTTTACAAAGAAATTATATTGATTAATGATTTTGATAAAATATTTGACAATCATTGTTATCGTTAATCATTTTTGTGATTAATTAGTCGATCCGAAGTGGTTGTATTGTTTGTTAGAAAGTTATTTAACTTGGAAATAAGACTTGATGATATTTTGTGGAAATGTTCTTGTGGTTGAACCTTGGGCTTTTATATAACGTTATTAATTGATTAATATTTAAGTTATCTGAATGATGGATCTACTATTTGGTTAAGTGACTGAGCAAGTTTGTATTTAAGATGTTTTTATGTTATTTTTGTTAACCTTTGGGAAAGGAAACCTTAAAAATTACTCTAAAAAGGACATAGTAATCTGAGTGTATTGTAGTGTTGGTAGTTTTCTGCCATTAAAATGAAGCTGAACAATGATAACACGTATGCAGTCTATGTAGGTAGGTACTTATATTTCAGATGTTTCTTTCCCGGATTAAAGCACTGTAATCCTGAAAAAGGGCTTAATAAATCTGACCTAACAAAGCCACAATCCCGCACGCGGCAATAAGCAGCACATAAACATTTATTTTATTTACCCATATAAATCACGGTATCACTTAAAGAATGGTATGTGATTGCGATTATTTAAGATAAATATGTACTAGGTTTTTGCTGTATCTGATAGCAATATACATACATCATTAATGATATTTTTTGATAAGCCTTATTAGTATGTAAGTATACAAAGTTATATGTATAGTATGCATAGTATACAAAGTTGTTACATTTTTGCTAGTTTTAAAACTGAAAGAGTACTTGACGGCTTGACCATAAACGTAGTTCTTGAGACTACTTCAACTAAAACGTTCTACAACTTTATAGATAGTACCTACGTCACTTTTCATACACTTTTCATACATGTAAATGGAAGTACATAAAGTGTCAATACTTCTACTCTGAATATTTTATAGGCGACATTTTAAGAAATATAGTTTTATGGCACAACAAATACATATAAGTAAGGAACTCAGGAGAGGGTTATAATGTCACCGTGAAATGTCTACGTATGTAAATAACTTTCTTCTCTCTTACGCATTTTTTTTCTTATTGGCTCTGACTGCACTTAGTCACATCAGATGATGAGTATCAGACTTTTACTAAAACCCAGCTTTGTTCCGTCCGGAGCCTTTACCAAGGCCGCGGTAACTCTTGCGAACAATCCCGTAGCTTGTTCTCGGGCTCCCTAAGTACGGCAAGATATAAGCTTTTTATACACTCGGATATTCTGGCCTTGCTTGAATATCCCCGGAAATCCGTAGATATCTTAGGACATTAGTGCGAGGGGAACTAACGAGCTTTGAACTGCAAGATTATTCGAATGCTAATAGACTGGAAACAAACCCATTTGGAAATTGACTTTACTCTGAAGGGCTTTTTCTTATTAACCGTTTTACGTTTGTATAGGTAGATAGGCAGTCGCTTCTTGTAAAGCACTGGTACTCAGCTGAATCCGGTTAGACTGGAAGCCGACCCCAACATAGTTTGGGAAAAAGGCTCGGAGGATGATAGGTAGATAGGCAATTTTGATCAATTATTAAATGAAAAGTACCTTCAAATTACGTCGGAATAAATCATGGCTTTATTTCTAATAGGTTAATTTGCATTGCAAAATAATTGGCGACCTTGACATAACTGGCTCTAGCGGTTATAAATACACGGAAAAAGTTCCCGTCATTGAAAAACTTAGGTTCTTAGAATATTCAATCAATACGAAAATAGATTAACGAGTAGAAAACGTAATCATTTTCTGGGAAGTGGTACGACGTGTCTTCAAAATTTTCAGTGTCATCTACGACATTTCTTCTAGGGATAGCCTGAGCTGAGCTAGTCATCTTCTTGGGCCTACCCCGTCTGCGTTTGCCGTCTTGGGGTATCCATTGGGTATTATATTGGCGCCAATTGTCCATCTCTCCGGATTTATTCGGTCCATGTGCCCATCTCAGAACCGTTTTAATTTGGCCGCATTTTGGGCTACATCCACATCATACATTTGGAGTAGAAAACATTTGCCTCAATATGATCATTATCAATTATAATGATATTCTGATTAAGGATCATTAGGGACATAGAAGTTATTCCACTGTTTTCAATCTTGAACAGCAAATTCGTTTGCCAATTATCTTCACTAATTCCTCAAGAGCTTGCGTATGTCTAACATGCGTTCCGTATCACCAGTCGAGAGGAAGCTTCGCGCCAGTCAAATGCCATGCAACTGAAGGGAGGATTAGTGGCAGCTTAACCGCTCATCGAATGATCTAGAACAGGATTAGTAGTTCCATCAGACATATCAGATTGCGGAGCAATTCGTGTGAGTGGATTTTGGGAATGCTATTGTGGCTGTTAGTTTACGATTGGTACGACTGTAGAGTTTACGTACTTGTGTTTGTAACCATTTAAATGGTTAGCTAAGGTTCAATGTAATTTAGGTTTGGTGCTTTTTTTTGTATTTACGAACAAACACCAGCATAGCATACTTAGAATGCAAAGCTGTTTACGCATTAGAGTGAATATAAATATTTTTTATTGTACTGCAGCGGCACTTACGAGTGCTCATTAAAACCAAAGAAAAAGACCCGTTAAGCAAATCCTATATATTTACACTCGTTTTTCCTGGTTGTTAAAGGAAAGGTTTGTTCACAATGCCTATAATACGCATTAAATTGGTCCTTCCATGTCCTTTACAAATAGAAAATCCTGCAGATAAAAATAACCGCAGTCACGGTCGGTACTTAAGCAAATTAATTGCACCATTGGGCCCGTGATACAGTAATTAACTATGAACTAATTGCTGTGCACAGTGGTGTGAAATGCAGGTGACGTGGACAAAATGCATCTATTTTCAGGTAAAATAGATATTGGGACAGATTGGCGGTTATAAATGTCCTGTATGCGTATAAATGGATTACGTTTGACAAAACCTATTGTCGCTTTAACTATTCCAGTAAATAGAGTTATCTAAATATTCGGTAAATAGATAATTCAATGCCATGCCAATTCAGGTGAAGCCACGTTGTATTTGAGTTGTTCATGTTACTATGAAGGAAGAGAGATGGACATTTAGGTGTGCAGTTTTTAATTTAACTTCAAACCAGCAACTGTCAAACCAGCAACTGGTATTTCGTGAGGTGTATTCAAACATTCCAGAAAGAATTATCCTTGTCTGTATGAGAGGACGCCTATTCCCAGCCAGGAGGATAATAAGGACAATAATTCTAGAAAGGACTTTTTCCACCAGTCAACATCCACAAATGTCTAGCAGAAGCTCTATAACGCTGCAAAATTACTTGTATCCCCATTCACCACTAAATTGTAGCTTCGAGAAGCCTCAATTAGTTCGCTTACTTTACTGAACAGCCGTGTATTCCCAGATGCTACATTGTATCGTAAAATATAGTGCAACACTGTGTGTTCACATACTTAATGGTTAGCAGAAGTTTTTAAAAGTACGAGTGGGTTTTCTTTTAAAAGTACTGAATTTCCACAGGCTATATTTTTAAATAACACAGTATTGCAAGTCGATAAAGCAATATTTTTGATAAAAAAATTGTACTTCATTTGATACATTCGTTGCAATGCAATCCACTAACCAAAATCACACTAGCTGATTTTCCGTAGGGTTTTCCGAGTGATAACAATGGCTAGGCACGAGTGAAAAAACAAATGACAACTACCGATACGAAAGATGACGTTTAAATCCGAGCGACATAACAGCGAGCGACAAATTTTTGCCGCTGGAAATGCATTTTGCTACGAACAACAAGAATCCACTAGTGTGTTTGTGTGTTTACTGCATTTTGTTAATTCATGTTGGTATTTAAGTGCAATCAATATACCTTCAGTTTATTATGCGCTTAAAGCCAATCCCCTTAATACCACTTCACTGGATATCAATATCGGACACCGGTCATAATACTGATAGCATCTGCAAGCATTGATTAAGCTCTCTATCTCTATATGTTCCGTAATTTCCAACCACATGTAGCCGTTGCTTATCGGACATGCCAATATTATGTAGTAGGTACATTGATATACATGTTATGTGTAGTACTGCATTATAGTATAAGATCAAAGCACTGTTTCAATAGAGCTTTGGTCTGGTTATGCACAAGACTATTATGGGTTAAGACATCATCTAAATGTACTGTGTCAAAGGATAATAGAATTTGCATTTATGTTTCGTAATCTATTGAATGCTTGGGACTGGTTCCTTGGTTATAGGACACTAGTCATTACTACTGGACTGGTAGTCTTTTGTTTTTCTTGATTGAAATGTAGTAACGTCTATCTGTACCTTTCGATCCTTCTTCTATGGCCGTGTACGGTAATTTGCGCCCAATTAATGATAACGGTCTTGACCCTAATTACGAGGTACTTGAACGAGCAAAATTATTGTACTAATTTAGGTAGGTACTTGCATAATTCTCTTACCCTGAAATATCAAGGACTACCTTTTCTCTCTCACTTATGTCTAAGTCCAGAGATAACTTTTGACCTCGATTATCTGGATATAAAGTAACCAATAATCGTTTTTAAGATCCCATTTATCTTCATACCAAGATTCAATCACATTCGGTTAGATGTTTTACCGTGAAACTGTGACAAACAAACTGATATTTACATTTATAATATTTATTAGGACATAAAGTGATGACTTACGGTACCAACATACATATAGGTACCTATCTTCTCATTTCCTTGCTGAGCTTGTACGACAAAGTTCCGCAATATTTAAGTGGCCCCGAAACTACATAATCTCATTTAGTGGAGTTGCTGCAAACTAATTGAATTTTTAATTGTTACTGGCCGCTCGGTAGGTTATGAATGAAGACATTTGCGGAAGCTCAGGATATTAGACTTATGTATCTCTACGTATATGTATATGTATGGAGTTCAGAATTAATTTTAGGATTAATCGCAATGGAAACTAGTTATGTCGGAATTTTGGAACAAGTTAGTGCATTCTGGTTGGGTATGTTAATTCTAAATTATCCGGATAGGTTAAGGATTTATTTTGTGTTCTATATAAATTAATGGTTTCAGTATAAGTACCTTTATGTAAACTCTGGTATTTCATAACTGCTGCACTGACGTTAGCTATACTTTGATTTTATTTGGCAATCACCTAAATCAATTTTACTGACTGAATTGAACCCAACCACAACACAAAACCGCTGATAAGTACAATACCGGTTTTTGGTTAATTTATTTATCGTTATTTGTAATGTGGCATCATCATTCTACAGCAAGTTGAGAAAGCACGCATTTCAATATTCCACTTATCCGACATATACACTCCCTTCAAGATTCAATTCAAACACCCAATTTTTCACCTGAAGAAAATCCCACAAATCACTCTATAAAAGCGAATAATTTGACACAACCACGGTTCGGGTAACAAAAGCCCCCAAGTCGAAGTAACGAGCGCACGTAACCAGGCCTATAAAAAAGGCTTTACTTACCAGCCTCACAGTATAGTTTCACTTACTGTAAATCCTCTTTTGAGGAAACCTCGTTAAAGCCAGACAGTCATTACCGGTGCCAGGTGTAAGGAGGATACAACTATTTCATTACCTTTTTTTTCATTCTTGTCGCCAGTGCTGGGATTTTTAAATTAAGAATTTGTTTTGTTTTTTTTTTTGTGTGTGTTCGTTCTGAAAATAATTGTACCTATAATTTAGATCCAAGGAATTAGAACTTCTTGGTGGTTTGAAAAAATTGATGTCCCATGCCACTTTCTGCCTAAGCTAGCTGTAATTTAGCTATAAGCACAATTCCGCGTCACAAATACACCAAAAATAAACCCAATTTTAATTAACAAAGAATGATTCTTCCGATTTAATCTTGTCTAGATACAATCAATCTTTTAAACGACATCAATCCATCTTGATCAGGCACAAATTTAATCAACGTCATGTATTAATGTTCTACTTAATCCATTATTTGCTTACTCTTTGTAAATACTTTGTCTGGTTGCTAACCCATTAGGCAATATTAAAAAACGAATTTTAGATCATGTAGCTTTTGTTATGCCTAAAAATAAATAAATCGTCTTCAGAATTAATTATATTTACAATTATAAATATTTAACTACATACTCCGGTTACACTGGAAGCCGACCCCAACATAGTTGGGAAAAAGGCTCGGATGATGATGAAATATTTAACTACAAATATAGGTAATTAGTATTAAGGTAAGTCCTCATCTGAATCTGTGTTTCAAAACATGAATGGAAAATTTATTTTCTAAAAAAATTTAGATCATATAAAATAAATAATCTTGATTTTATCAATGTCAAGGTTACACGATAGCTTACAATTATAACATATCTATCACTCTAATGTTACAGTCGATGTAATAACACGAATTCTTGAATAAACAATGTTCACATGCATTAATTGCATTAGAAATTATACCCTGAAAGCTATCATAGTTATGGCACGCGATTGCTATGGTTCTCTATGGGTATCTGTGTTCTAAAGGCTATTAGTATTCATGTTTTAATTGATAGGTTCACTGAGTACTCTTGGACAGTACATTCAGTGTAAATATGGTATTTATGTCTAGCTATGTGTAGTTCAGTTTGAATCAAGAAGTCACTTTTATATGTTTGGAGCTAGATCAAGTCATTTCAGCCGAAATACGTTTGATTTTAAGTCTGCCTAAAGTTCGAAAGTTACAGACTACAAAAAATTTCGATAACAGTAGAATCTAAAAGAATAGCTCACAATTAACATAATATGATACAAGAATTAATTAATAAAAAACAAAACCATAAGACGAAGGGAAAGTAAATTTTCTCTCATGAAAGAGAAAATATGACTACGCTCTTATGAAATTTTAAGCTCGATGCAGATTTTCATAACAGCGATAGCACCCTCTGCACAAACTTCATATCAGACTGATATTTTTGACGCGCTGTCAACATCGTATAATATGAACGTCATACAAAGCTGGTGAGGCAGAACAAAGCTGTGTCAGAAGTTCCAGTATGAGCTGAAATCGATAGCTGTGACTTTGTTACTTAGAAAATTGTTGTTACTGAAACCGTTTACTAGATTGCTTATTGTCAAAAGTTTTCTGTTAAAGTAAGTGGGACGAAAAAGAAATAAAAACCTGGACTTGTATTTTTTTTATTACATTGCACATCTTATTTTTTTTTAGGTATTAGCCATAGCGAAAGGTTAACGGCAGGTTAAGGTCACTTGTAACTCACTCACTCAAGGTCACTCGCTAACATTTCCAAGTATTTCATTAGCTTATGTTTCATATGATCTTCTATGTGATCTATAATGTTTTAAGTCAACACATAGACGAAGAAGCGAAACGAAACACTTGACACACAAGAGAAACAAAAGAATAGCTATAATAATTTGAAGCACCTTTTCCATTTGGAACTTCTGTCTCAATGTCCTTATAATGTATGTTACCACATGTGGTAGCTGCACCTGTCTTTGGCGTCTAAATATTTGATCCTTACTAAGTAGCTTTAGTCTGCTACCTATTGCACTACGCTTTATGTAAAGTACTTTAAACTTTACAGTGTATGTAAGTGAATTTTGTGTATTTTCAGTGTTTATAATTGAAAAAGTGTACGTACAATGTTGCTACTTCAGTTTAGCTGTAACTGTCGAAAAAGTTTGTTACCAGCCAGTGTTAAACTTTTTACATGTTATTTACTTAATTCTTATTTTAACTACATTCACCTATGTAGGTACGTTACCTTATATTTTCTTAAAGTTGAAATGTTTTAATTATACGACTAAAAATAAGTTCCATTATGTTTCTCAATTACCGCTTTGTCCAAACATTCTTCCCAATCAGAGAGTCAAATAGTAGGGTATTTTAGGCTGCATATGGAAGTTTTCAGTTAAATAGAGGACCGTTAGACTGTCCATTAATTCAAGAGTGTTTCCGAACAAGGATAATCGTTTGAAGTACTGCAATTTTATTCATCCAAAACAGTATCGTCTAATAGGTCTACTTAGTACCACAATGATCTTATCTTGGGGCATTATGAATTCTTTATCGTTCCTTAATGGTCGAACTTGATACCCGCTTGTCTGTTGCCGCAAAAAGGGTTGAAATCGGGCACATTTTGTAATCATTATGGACGTTTTAAACAGCCATAGAATATGCATTGAGTTTTAAGGACGCTGCAAAGAGGAAGAGTTTCGATATCAGTGATGGGGGTAAAAGTTTAGGTCCGATTATTCAAATGAACCGTGGTTTATATGTAATTAATTAAGTTAATACGTACTCAAGTGTGTGTCATTAAAATTCCTTTAGATTTTAATTGAAAACCTGTTAAACCTAAAATATTTTCATTAAAAACACGGCCAAAGTACGGAAAATTACCTTTTACACGCCTGTTCGAAACAAACAAGCAACACATCAAAAAGCGAACAACAACACGTTTCGAACGCAAACTCCGAAACATCTCGGTTTAATCAAAACTCTAGAGATTTAATAACGTTTGACATGTCAACAATCCGCAGACCTTTGTATGAAACATGTCGCGAAAATTTCACAAAATGAAACAATTCGCTCTTTGCATACCGGCGAGATTTTTCCCCACGACACCAATGTGTTTGTAAATTAAACCTTACCTCTGTGTACGTAAGGTTTTTTGTTGTAAAAAATATGCTTAACAATAAAAGTCGGAGATTTTCTGCAGGTAATACGGTGGCAAATGGATATGTCTTCAGCGGAATCATAATGTAGCGTCTGAGGGAAAATGGTCCTTGCCTTGGTTTGGCCTCAATGAGTATTATATTATCTGAGTATCCTTGACATAATTGTAAGAAGAAAATTATTAGGCCTTGGGGTTTGTCTGATGCTTTATGAACTGACATGGAAATCGAAATTTTTTAATTTATAAATTCATTCTCAGAAGACATTTGATAGAAAAGTGATCTGTCTACAATCACTATTTTTGTGGTTTATTAGAAAAGACTTTCTCGTATCGAGGAAAAGATGGATTGATCGCCTGAAAGAAGATATGAAGCAGGAGGGAGTGGGTGTAAGTATGACGTCTGACAGAAGGGAATGGAAGAAAAACACATGTTGTGCACCGATGTCAAATGACTTGGGAACAGGGCAGGAAGATGATGATTAGAAAAGACTTTCTCGTACCTTACAAACAATCGATAGTATTGCGAAGTTAGCTAGTTTTGCCATCAATTTGTCCAAGGAAGGAGATTAAAATGCGATGGACCAACTTGTGCGCCCTTTCGACCTTCTTACAAACTTATAGCAAACTTTGATAGGCACGACTGCTTATAGGAAACTTTTACTATTTCCGACTAAGTTACGGTTCATAAAAGTTGAAGATGGCGTATATACACTACCTTGATTTGTTGCTTAAGCTTTGCTTCTTCGGTTAATGGATCAAAAGTTTTTAAAAGCACCTATTAAAAATGTATACTGTTGATGTAACTTTAGCGGATCTTTACCAGACATAACTCGTCGCCTGGATTCTTGTTGTTTACAAGAAAATGCAGCGTTTTGGAGGTCTGTTTTCTGTAACGAGACATACCACATTTGCATACCTACTCGCATTTCACAAGTTAATTTAAGAAGCATGTTTTGGGTGGGGTATCCTTTGTCAGCCAGCAAGCATAAACCCTGACTACTACGAGTTTTTCCAGAAAGCGTTTATGATAAAGCCAGTATATATTGTCACATTTGTTTGACATGATTGAACTATCTTTTCAACCTAGCCTTGACGATAATGTGAAACTAAAATAACTTTGTAGTTTCAAACTGGTCTCATTCCATTTTGTTCATAATGTCGATCTGTGCAATTTGCTTGCAGTGTCAAATAAGTTTTTACTACATATTGGATTCCGAATTATAGTTAGTACTATCTTCAAATCTTCTAGTTAGAGCTTTTAGAGATTTTCTATCGATAGATATCAGACTTAATTTCGACCATGAGTTGTGATTTAAACTAAACTGGCAACCCAGCCAAAAAAAATACTATTCAAGTATCTGAATTACAAATTGTATGCAATGCAATGATGCGAATTTATTTATGGTTATGTGTAAATTCACTTTGTTTAAAAAGATTGTCAAGGACGTACTATAATGTTCTTTATAAAATTTTGCTTTGACGACATTTTTGCCCTGGAACAGGTGCATCTTGACCCATATTGTGTATTGCCAACGTTGCAACAAGCTAAAATGCAATATGGAAAATGCTAAACATTCTGAAACAAGAATATTTTGTACCGCTAGCGTAGTTTCAATCTGCAAGAGATTTAAATAAAGAATCGAATGTCTATTCATATTTAAATGATGATAGTTTTGCGTTTTTAAAACTAGATGGCGCTATTTAAAGTATGCTCAATGGAAAGAAAATATTTTTCTAGAATTTCGCAGGTCATAAATTTTATACACCCTAGTGAATATTAAAAGTTTATCGCTGTAAATGGGTTTAATGGTGCTTGGAGCATCTATAAAATGCGACAATTCTAAGTTTTTTAAGCCATAGAATTTTATCGCTCGTGATTTTCAATACTATATTTACGTCGGATGTCATATTTATACATACCTAGATATTTACAAAAAGTCTACGTAGCTAGGCTATTTGCTACATAAGAAAATTAATTTGAAAATGAAATATCATGACTTATTGTGTTTTCTTTTTTGCAATTTATGTCTTGTATTAATTGAATTTCTGTTACTAGGTAAATAATAGCAATATGGTATTTATATTTATACCTTTGTTTTAACGCAGGTCCTAGAATTAGGACTACAATTAGTGTTAGGTACAACAGTAATAGGTAGGTACCTACCTATTACTGTGTTGTACCTAGTTGTTCATGAATAGTTCAGTAATGACTAGAACAGGTTTAATGCCGCTAATGTAACCACTACGAACCCACTTCAGTATTAAGTGCTAGGCAAGCACTAAATGTGCTGGGTAAGCCAATTTGTTCACATGTGACTTCATAGAGATGATCATAAAGGAAAGGTATAGTCAGCATTTCAGTTAGAGATTTCACGTTTAACTGAGGTAGAAGTCAATACTACATTAGATATCTAGAAAGCCTCAAAGCGTTTTTTTAAAGGCCGACAATTGCTACTCATCTTATGTATGCAGGCGATCCGTCTGTCATATTAAAAAGAGCAAGTCTTTTA
The DNA here is from genome assembly GCF_030705265.1 of Helicoverpa armigera. Lineage (NCBI taxonomy): Eukaryota > Metazoa > Arthropoda > Insecta > Lepidoptera > Noctuidae > Helicoverpa > Helicoverpa armigera. The sequence goes on from NC_087123.1 coordinate 10,128,154, forward strand.
CAAATAGGTTCTCAACAGTAACTTTTTCGAGCACCAAAGTAAATAAAGAGATTAGATTGTTATATCTATACTAATATTATATAGCTGAAGAGTTTGTTTGTTTGTTTGTTTGAACGCGCTAATCTAAGGAACTACTGGTCCGATTTGAAAAATTCTTTCAGTGTTTCAGCCTATTAATCAAGGAAGGCTATAGGCTACTTTTTTATCCGGGTTCGTGCAGAGGTTTCCACGGGATGCGGGTGAAACCGCTGGCAGAAGCTAGTCTAAAATAATAACGTAGTCAAACAACAAACGTACATGTCAAACTTGCTTTGACTTAGTTTGGAATAACATAACCGCCAACAAGACGCCAAGTTAGTCTGAGGGAGCTGAATTCAGGCTATGATTGAAACTCAAACGTGTCCGTCTATTTGTCAACGATACAATGCAAGCTAACGTCAGCTCAAACATAACATATGTAGATTGATACAAATTGATTTCAATTCCGAGCCATTAAATGTTTTTCGTTAACAAACAATGACTTAAAAAACTACTCCAATAATATACGTAAAACCTTCTCCTAAGTTTGAAAAATAGTATACTGAAAACCGCATCAAAGTCAATTTAGCCAAAAGTGAGATAATCGCGCACAAACATGCATGCGTCCTACAGGTCAAACTGAAAACCTCCGTTGTTTGAGCTAGTTTTAATAGAATAAAGTGACCTGAAAATAAAATTGTTACCTCGACTATTTTGATATGTCCACAAGCAATTTGAACAATGTTTTTGTTATTCCATCGGGAATGTTTTCATCAATCTGATTGTGAATTAATTCACTGCGCTTTACGGTAATGGAAATTGCTTATTGGTTTTTGAATTTTCGTCCACGACTTGTTATTATGGTGGTATGTAGGTTATTACTATTCCTATGGTGATTCTTTGTTATCCATTTTATTGACTACCTATAATTTTTATACCTGTAGGTATTTCATGCCTTTTTAACACGGTTATATTAGCTTCACTTGTAACTATGTATGTAAGCAAATCTTGGAATCTTAATTTCACCCACTTCCCGGTCTTCGATTAGGATGAAATTTTGCTCACGCCCTGAGTTCTGATGACAATACATGACAAGCGTGTTTTTTAAAGTATACAATTTTTTCAACTGTAAATAGGTATATCCCGAACGTTAATTCAGGGTGTAAGGTAGAGAAATAATTAGATTCGGAATTACATTTGTCGAACCTTACAGTTCTTCATGTAATTGTAATTCCTCCATAATACATGAGAGGGTGAGCCTTACAAGACGGGTCTGTTACAACACTCTCCCGTATAAATTGAGACCTACAAACACGGGTCCATGACCTTTGAGGAGCAATAGATTTTCCTTAGGTAGCTCGTAAACGTCAGGTGCGGATGTTTACTCAGTTTTTACTGTTTTTTACTTGGAGACTTTTGCAGCTATATGAGCGTTACTTCAAAAGTATGCTAGCGTTGCTACAGTTAATTTTACACTCGTATTTTCTTTGTCAAAAAGCGTTGTTAAGTTGCAATACTTCTCATTTTTTAATAATATTGTATGAGTAGCTTAGTTCAACTGGGTTAGTTAGTTCAATTCTGTCATCTATGTAAAACACTGGTACTCAGCTGCATCTGGTTAGACTGGCAGCCAATCCCAACATATTTAGAAAAAAGCTAGACAAAAGATTATGTCAGAGTGTGTAATACTAGAAATAATAACTTAAATGTAAATGTTGTGTTTACCCTTAATTGGCATATATACCTATGTATTATAAAAGTTCTTAAGATTATATGTATTATGTATGTGTATAATGTATATGCTGTGGGTGAACTTAATCAATAAATAATTGAAATTTATTTTGTGATTACCAGGAGCGCCTAAGTCAAGAGGAGGTGACGCGATTGAGCGACGTGCGGAACTTAGTGAACCAGCTGTATGAAGCGCTGAACGTGAGGGAACACCAGATACGTAAGGAGAGGGAGCTGAAGGCGCAGCTTGAGAAGCTGTCTACTGAGCTGCAGCCGCTTGAAGAGGTAACGTGTATCATGAGTCTAACTTAATAGAGCACCATGTTTTGCTTTCCGGAGCATTTCAGAACCATATACTACCATACCATATACTATTTCTTGCCAGTTATGGATTCAAGTTTAGATCCACAAAATGTAAGTTGTAATTGAAAGGCTCTTCTCATGTCTCGTTTTACCCGTAGGGTACGGAACCCTAAAAAAGACAGGAATTGTTCACAGATATCGTTAAGACAGAATTTGACGTACGATCAGCTTTACACGTGATGTTTTCTATCACCATCCATACTTATACTCAATGTTCGTCTACCTGATTCCAGAAACGCTTGAGCCTTGAAGTGGAGACCACGCGCCGTACTTCAGCGCTCACGTGGGTAGGCCTGGGCCTCATGGGCGTGCAGTTCGGCGTACTAGCGCGCCTCACCTGGTGGGAGTACTCCTGGGATATTATGGAGCCTGTTACGTACTTCGTCACGTACGGAACCGCTATGGCCGCTTATGCGTACTTCGTTTTGACTAAACAGGTGAGTGACTTTGTGTGGTACCTACTGTAATAATCAGGTCCTTTATAGCGAAAATTCTACATTATTTTATAAAGTAAATAAATAATGAATATGTTTTAAATCACTTTTAAATCGAAGAAGATTGACTGAATCCGAAAATATTTATAGTAGCACCTATCCTCTAGATTTGGAGTTCCAAATCTATCCCTATTTCAAGTGACTTATCCACTTCCTGGTTAAAGAAAATATAAAAACTCATTGGATGACATCTAACTTCGAAGTCTTTAGAAGACCTATCCAGTAAAAATGATTAAAATATGTATACTGACGCAATCAATCAACAATACCTCATGTATATTTTATCAAATATTCCAGGAGTACGTGTTACCAGACGTGAAAGACCGACAGCACCTGTTGACGCTGCACAAGAAGGCGAAAAAGATCGGACTGGACATCAACCACTACAATACTCTCAAGGACGAGGTGAGGACAGCTGTATCGGTCTTAAAGACACTTCTCAACTCGTGGGGGGAGATTAATTACTTAGAGCTTTCAGATTAGACTACTTTTGGCGAAGAAATCTCAATTAAAGTGTCATTAAAATTTGAGATATTTAGCAAGATACGGTTGAGAGGCTATTCAGAGATTAGGTATTGGCTATTTTAAATGAAGGTGTCTTTATAGTAATGCTTCGATATTTTTTTAGTTTTTATCTTCATTTACTATGTTTCCGATGAGTAAAATTCAATGAAAAAAATAATAAAACGAACAATACTGTTGTACTTAAAGACCTAAGCTTAACTAAAGGGTGATAACATAAAACTCAACATAAACAACGTAAACATAAAGTCGCAAAGAACAGTTTACAATATAATATACTAAAGCATCAATATTTCCCATTACAGATAGCAAAACTAGAAAAAGATCTGTCCCGTCTTCGCGACCCCCTCCACATCCACTTGCCGCCCCCACTCAAGTCAGGAGACAGCGACAAACGCTCCCCCCTCTCGAAGATCAAGGATATGTTGGAGGAAACCAGCAAGAAGATGAAGATCACGTAATATTGGCTGAACTTCTCGCGCCAAATGACCAGACGGTAAGGCGCGGTACATCGGTTGTTTAGACTAATGACCAGTTTCGAAGGCTACTGATAAAGTATCAGGAATCTGGCAGATAAACTGTGACTTGGTTGCAGAGGTAACAATATCTGGCGGAAATTATAAGTAGCATTTATCTGACAGATAACTAACTGACACTTTATCAGTAAGCAGTGAAAATTGGGTCTTAATATAATAATGCTTGTTGATAAATTGTAACTAGCTTCCTCCTGCGAAGCCCACGTTGGAGAATTTTGTTTTTGTTTGTTAAATTGAGCACGTGTTGTGATTTGCAGGATAGATAATGTATTTGAATTGTATCCAGGCCTTAATTTAAAATAGTATTTATTGTTATGCTGTAATTATTTTTATGTCAACGCGCTTTTCGTCACCACTTTTTGTAACTAAATTGTAATGTCGTAATGAAACGTAAACTTCTCTCTTTAAATGAATAAAAATCCAAATCTCCAGTTTTGTTTTTCTGAAAATATACTCTCTTGTCTTCATTTGACTTTAGTAAAATATACAAATATAAAAATATTCTTAAATTATTTTCTTTTTAATGTAGTTAATTTTACTAGTATAATTTGCGCTCAGTAAATGGTTTCCTAATTTATTTGATAATTAATTTATTAAGTAATATTATTTGAAGGTTTCGGTTTGAGATGTGCAATAACTAACAATATTTAGGTGCCAATGAATAAGGTAAATCAAATTGAAAAACTTCAGGGATGTGTTTTTATAACGTAGTTGTACGAAATCTAGTCTTTTAACTAATGTTTTTTTTTGTAGTTCGTTTTCTATGTTTAAAATTAAAAAAGACACAGCGGCCTTTAGAAAAAAATATTATATAAAGAACCTTAAGTGGCCAGCACTTCCTAATTCAGGATGAAGTTTTTATTTAAACGTAAAAAATAATATTAAAGCCTCTTTGGATATATACAATTGAATTTGAGTAGTGTTTTCTTTTTTTCAGTATTTTCAAGTCTGATAATTACGCATTCATTATTATTTTTGTTTAGGAACGCAGTAAAAATAGGAGTTTATTTCTTGTATTATTGTATGTATCTAAGCATTTTCTTTATTTTAGAGACTCAAGTAAATAAGCATTATTTAATATGCATTATTGAAATGTATAAAATCCAATACATACTTCATAATTTTACGTTTTATTTGTAACTGCAGATTTTCATACCAAATCTATCACTGGTTTTGCGATTAGAGATGAAAATTAGACATAATTATTATGGAGCTAATTCCAAAGTTCAATATCTGATCGGAAACGATGGATAGATCGCTTATGGAAATCTGCTGTAAGTTATGAATTGCACAAATAGTTTTGTTTATTTAGTGATCTGAGGCTTGTAAGTTTATTGCGTAATGTTGCCAGTTTTTTTAATTAAATTTTATTGATGAAGCCGTGTGTTTAGTAGCTAACATGTCTATGAAGTACTAATTTTTCCCACGTTATGCCTGAGAATGGTTTATTTAATTTTTATTGGAATGTTATTCTACTGATATTTTTGGTGAAGGTTTTTAAGCGTAGGTACTTTATTTGACTGGTCTTTGAGAGATAACGGGTTTGATACGTGAAAAAAAATAACTCAAGCATGATTTACAAATCCCAAAAAAATTTAGCTTTTTAATTTCTTTGTTACCTATGTTATGTAAATACTCGTATATCGTAGCTTATTAATTTAAGCGAAGTTATTATTTATTCCTCAATATCTAGTTATTTAAGCTGTATTAACAGATTTCTATACGATACGTATGGCTTGTTATATCTTAGCTTATTCGCTATATATAAAATATTATAAGTAGCCTGAGCTTCATGATTTGCAACATTTTTGTCTTATAATGTTAGGGAATGCTGTAGGTTAAATTTTGGCTGTGAAATTAATGTGAAAAAAGCATTATTCAGTCCATAGTAACGTTATAGTATATCGGATATATTAGTCGAGTAAAAAATCGATAACATACGTACCTAAATGTTTTGTAATAACATCGAAATTAAATTAAACATAGGTATCCTTCATTATTTTTAACCTACCAACCAAAGGCTAGTCGATTGAGGCCCAAGATAGCCCAAAACGTTGGTTTTTCTTAAAACAATTGTTTACTTTGAAAAATGAAATAGTAAATTCGTAGGAAACAGTTGTTTTAAGAACACTGACGTTTAGGTTGTGGGTGGACTTGAGCCTCAATAATTTGACGTCACAAATTGGTAATGCACTCCAAATTCAAAGTCGACTATCGATAATCGATAAAATTGTATCGATACATCGATTCGAAAACAAAATCACCAGATCTGAATTAAAATTAGTGTAAGCTATGTAAAAATCGTGTAAAAAATAACAACTAATATAACGCTGACGGACAATTAATCTGTCTCATTCTTACACTAGATAAGAGATACAATATAGAAATAGCACAATAGTGGTAAGTCTAGCGTTGTGTACTTCTACGGATGAAAATATTGGATTAATGTTAGAGCCTAGTTCAAAGCCTTGGGCCCAATAATGTAAAAGGGGCTGCTGCCTCCAGTATATCAACGTAAAAAAATAGAATTTCTGATTCGGTAGCTTCGCACCTTTAGGTCTAAACTTTCATCTGTAGAATGTTTGGTAAAACTCATCCTGTATATAACTGTATTCATATACAGCGTGAGTTAAAATTTGAAATACTTCAAGATCCTGCGATCCTCTGATCAAAATTGTACTAACAAGTGCTTTTTCCATTTGTCGGGTAAGAATGCATTGGAAAGTGACTTTTAAGGCCTTGGGAATACGGTCTAAAATTCTTTGTACATAGCCCTTGTATCTAATCTTAAGCACGCACATAAAATTATTCGCTCAATAACGGCTTCTTCTCGTGATTTGCTAATTTGCCTTTTATAGTCCTTTTCTATGTAATGTTTTTTCTATCTATATAATATAGAATTTTTATATACATCCCTAGGTATAAGGTTAAGGAGCAAAGCTTCTGTTAATTGAGGTTTATTTACTGTAGTGTGAAATAATATTACATTTATTTATAACAGTAATCTTAATTTCGAATAAGTGGAAATATTTTTGTTGTTTGTACGTTCACAATGTTGGAAAAGTCTTCTAGTTTGTATTAAAAAGGTAATAGTTAGACTTTCTGCTATAGTCATAGTTAGCTATTATAAAATTATGATGGTGGAGTTTGCGGACGAAAGGACCGGAAATGTTTGTAACCCGCCTAAACTTTGGGTACTCATAGAAACTCTTACAATTATTGTACTCATATTAAACCAATGATTAGTGATGGGTTAGAAAAGTTGTAAAATATCGCACACTTATTTTAGTTCATAGTTATTTTGTTTTAAATAGGTTTTCAAACTACGCATACGTATAACTATAATAATTTATTTATTAAAGAATTCTTACAATATTTACACGTTAATGTAACATTTATTTGACTATCCTAGCGAACTGTAACCAATAATTATACATTTTTGAAATTATTAAGAAAAAATATTAGACATTGTTTGATCAATTTCACAATCGAGTAGTTAGGTACTTACTTAATTATATTATATATAAAAAAATAAATATATCTATTTAGTCTAAATTAATTTAACCACAATAACTTTCCTGTTAATATTTCACTACTTGAGAATTGCCAAATTTAACCCTTCCAATGATATCCTATTCTTGTTATCTTTGTTACACCATTTTGCATAATTCCTATCGTAATGAGTAGGGGTGTATACGGGAGTGGGGCATGGGATGACGTCACGCACACACACATACAAACAACCCGACTCCTTGTAACAGTTACTATTTTGCATTTTGTTATTACAGTCGTGTTGTTCGAATAAATTTTTTAAAAATCATTTTGGACTCGTTTTATTTGTCTCCTCTTGAATTAATTGTAGGAGCTGCGGTTATTTATTGTACCTAACCTTTGATAAAAAAGACTTGTAATAGATTTGTTTTATTTATGTATTTTGTATCTACTACTATTAATGATATGATATGATATTTCTTTAGGTCTTATCCTGTTGGTGTGCCAAATCAAACGCAACTCAATTTATAGATACTTTATTGCTTAAATTACAATCCTTATATCTTTAAAAATAATACTTCGATGTAGGGAAACCGTGATCAGTCCATAATTTACGTCTGATCGTTTTCTAACGCTTCAGCAGGCGATATGGGCTTAGAACCAAAAGGGTATAAGTCGATACTCTGAACATGTGCCCTTACCGACACCCCGGGAGGAACGCCGAAGTAATCCCGACCTAAATTCCTAATAATCGTAGTACCAGGCTTATTATGGTTTATATTAAATCCTATTGCAAACTCTGGAGTGTTTCTATCATGGTCGTGATCTATGACTTCGTCGCTTATATCGTTTGGAGTCTGGAAAGGTTTTAGTGGCACATACGGTTTCTTCGCCGGCCTATAAGGTTTGCTGGTCGGCCGGCCCGGCTTGCCTGCAATTGTTTAATAGATTCAAATTTCCTTGTTTAGTGAACTGTGCTGTATGTGCTGCGTGCCGTAAGGTGTTGGTGTAATAAAAACCAAATTGGTTGTGAATAATATTTATTGCGTTCAAGCAAATATAATAAATAATATTCGAGTGCATCTTCAGGCGGCGCAAGCGGATTGAAACTCGTGATCTTGTGTCACCTGATTAAGATCGACTTAACGTTATGGCTAGTTTTAAAGTGTGAGCTTTGGACTTTTTCGCAAAAATCTAAAGTCATTTGGTAACCAAGATTCAAAAGTTTCAACAGAATTTTCGAATTACAAGTCTACGTGTTGAAAATTCCGTAAAAAGTTTTGATCAGAATAGTCGATATGACCGCTCGAGTCACATGTCTCTCAAAGTATGGAAGGACCAGAATTATTGGTCCTTCGCTTCACAGTTTTGAAAACAGATCGAAGCGGTAACTATTACAATTATAAACAAGATCACTAACATCAATCATTGCCGGTGCTATTCATCACCTGGTCCTTTCGTCGGCTGAGGTGGTCCGAATGGTCCTGTGGGCGTGGAGTCTTCATCTATGATGGTTCCATCATCGGCGCCTGAGGTTTGAGGGAAGTTCGGAGGCGGGTTGTACTGGGGTTCGCTTCCATCAGCCGGGCTAGAGTCGGGGGGTACTGGGCCAGATGCTGGGACTGTGTTCGTTGGTCTGTCGGAGTCGCTGGTTGGGAACGGAGGTGGTTTTACGTGGCCTGATGCTGCGGTACCGTCTGGGCCTGGAAGAAAGAATTTTACAATTTCCATTGCGAAACGCTGCCTATCAATTTTGACTAGGCTAATGATTTGAGCGTAAGAAAAAGGACCAACAACGATCAGACTTAATCAACTGAAATGAAACTTATTCCAATAGAACATATTCTTGAAGTCCAGTCTATGATTCAAATTGGTCCGTCCAAGCTTTTATGCAACTTCATACAAGTTCCAAGGAAAGGGTCTTATAGAATCCAAACATCATTCTAAGTTCTCTCTAGTCTAGTTACTCAGTTGAAACTAGTTGCAAGGTTTTACCTTTGAAAACATCATCAGCGGCCGCAGCTGGCGGGCTTCCAGCACCATACTTGGAGCCAGCGTTGATGAACTCAGGGTCATACTGACTGGGTATGGTGGGGAAGTAGGGGGGAATGTAAGGGTCGTTGCTGTTCTTCACGATGCGGTAGCCAATGCCGGGACCAGCTATGTAGTTAACGGTCCTGTTGGAGAGAGAGAATAAGTAAGAGAATTATATTTTCTAAGAACCGGAGCACGTTACGAATGGTAAACGATTGTATCAACCATATCAACATATTTTTTTTTAATCTTGTCACCTTGCTTGTTCTCAAACAACATACCTTTGAACACCTTTGTCGTCCAAGAATGTGTACGATCCTCTGACATTGCCTTGTGAGTCACTACTTTCAGTTCGCCTCTGATCCGGACCAGCTGATATGAACCTGTGGAAAGTGGACAGTTTTAAGAAGAAATGTGATGCCTAATGGTAAGTTAATAATTCTCTAATATTATAAATGCGAAAGAAAGAATGTAGGTTAGTAATAGTTTTTGTTAGGGGCTCTTTTACTTAAACTCGGCACTAAAATAACATAGCTTTATTTGTCAAAATACTAATATAATAATGTGTACTCAAGTGATGTGTCATTTCAAGAGGATATCTTAGAAAGGCAGTTTTTTGAAAAACAACATAATGGAGGCAATTCCTTCACAATGTCGTTGAAACCGCGGGAGAAAGCTAGTTCAATGTCATCTGCAAATCTTAACAAGCCCTTACCTATAAGAGCCATCCCTTCCTCTTTGCACAGCGGTCCTGCCTCTGGCCTTAGTCTCGCCTCTCACCAACGGCACCCTATGGAACGGAGACCCGATGATGCTCGGGTTGTCTGGATGTGCTGAAGACACGTGGAAACCGGTGTCCCTTCCAGCTATGTAGGAGACCTCGTGACGTTCTCCCACGTCGTCAACGAACGAGTAGTGACCTGGTGAGGAAGATGATGTTTGAAGCAGTATTGTTGATCTTCAGGTATGTATTAAGTTCATGGTCCATTTTAACTTGTGTACTATTTCTGAACCTACTTTTTTTCGAGGAAATTTTTATGGATCTACTAGAATTTGAATCCGTATAATTAGCAACGTTTTTAGAAATTAAGTCCAACGCATTTTATTCGTCAAAAATATTTTTGATCTTCAACACAATACAAAGTAAAAGAAGAAATTAGTAGAAACCCACTAAATAAACTTTCTTGAATTTTAGTTACATTAATTGTTAAAAAAAAAAACAAATAAAAGTTACGAACCAGTGACATCGCCCCTGCTATCAGCGTTCTCATTCTTCGTGTATGTCCTAGTGTCGATCTTGAAGGAGTAGCTGGGGTCTTCACTGGGGTCAAAGTAGGGGTCATCCTTGTTGCCGATGTTCCCCCTGGGTCTTTGGTCCAAGTCCATGTTCCTGTGCACGTTGGGACCCTTCGCGCGGAATCTGCATAGTAAGAATGTAAGGACGGAGAAAGAGGCATCGATTTAAGAGAACCGAATTTAATTCCAAGATTTGAGAAAAATGGTTCTTATTATATTTAAGAGATCTATCTTCATTATAAATTATTAATGTCTTGCCTAGTTAAGCAAATTTTCAACTAAACGGATCTCATTGTAAAATATTTAATATAATCGATAAAAAAATTAAGATCTGGACGAATTGAGATCCTCCTCCCTTTTGCAAAGTCAATTTAAAATGTTACCGAAATCAGCGCGAAACGAGCCCAAACTTTAACAAAAGCTCTTTATATTTTTAGGCGTAAAGACGAAATGCTCTTAAAATTGCACAAAATTACTTGCAAGCTTTTAACACTAAACTAGATCTAAATACTCACCCTCTAGGCCCAGCAGTATAAACAGTTTCCTTCACAGTATCAGTAGCCGGATCCTTAGCTCCAAACCTCCCCCCGACCACGCCATTAGCATTCGCATGAGCTAAATGGTAGCTTGCTCCCCGATCCTTGTTCGCGTACCTACAATCAGATATCATTCACTTGCAACGGCCTTTAGATTCGGCTTTGTATGCAATATAACGATAAAGCTAATGTTTCTAAAAAAAACACCTAAATTTTGCTGACAATAGACCGTTTGGGAATCCTTGGATGTTAATTGGTAGATAATTTTGTGTTGTTTTGTCTTGTTGGGGAATTGTTATGGTTGTAGACTTTGAGTGTGGGTGAGCTTTGGAAAACATGGAAAACTACCTAGTCAATTTCCATTAATTTAAATTGATGCTTATTTACCTAATCTAGTAAAATACTTTATACTAAGCACAATTATATAGAAAAGTCCTCTAAGAAAATTAAATTGAATTTTCATCAATTGTTGAAATATTTTTAAACTGAGACAAAGTCGAAGGATATATAAGGGGTAGTTTTTTCACGGTAGTGTAACACTATTTCCGTAAACAGAATAAAATAAAATAAATTACATCAATGAACTTTAAGCTCAGGCTTATCATTGATACAAAAATATTTAAAAAATATTATCCACAACAATAATTACCCAAAATCAAAGGATCCATCAGGATTCACGCTATTATAATCCCCATCACTGGTCCTAGCCTTCCCCGGGATGACCTGAGTCCTTACGGCCGCACACATACACACCACAACCACACTTTTATAAGTCCAATACATTTTCACTGACTCCTAGTGTTGCATCACACACGATATGTTGATTCGCTCAAATTCAGGGTAACTATGGAGATAAAAAACGTGGTAGCTCTTATATATGGCGGTAAAAATGACCGGCCAGCGGAGGCATACCGCGTGAAAACGACCGGACGTCATTGTTATTAATATTAGGCTTTGCTGTAGTTCAAGCTATATAGTATCGCTTAGCTGCTGCTTGATTTACAAAGAGTTACCCCGGTCCTGGTAATTAAGGGTCCAGAAGTAGCAGACGTTGATTTAAGGCTGTAAATTCTGACACTTTCTACCACAGCACCAACATCATGGAAGGAATTATCTGATGATTTCCCATCCCCAAAAAAATTTAAAAAAATTGTATCTCATGAATCCTGTATCAAAATCATTCATGCCTGTTTGCCGTATAAATAATAGCTTCCAATTATACTTGTATCTATTTTCCACCCTTTATGCTACCTATTGAACAGAGACTAGTAATTATTGCTATTTGAAACTTTTCCAGTAGTTCATTTAGAAGAAATTAATTTTAAGTTCTCTGGGAGTTATCAAGAATGTACAAAAACAACATTGAAAGCTGTAACCGCTTCGTATATTTTCTCTATCAATAGCATATCACTCAGTACAGCAAATCCTGATCAAGATGCAGCGTCTACAGATACAGGGGCCGTATCCTCTCGCATCAACCAGGAACAAATCGTTTACGATCATTATAATTATTCCGCCTAAAAGCTGGTAATTATGTGCTCAGAAATTAATAACCTCTTTCGAATTCACAGATATAGTAGATACATCGTTACACGGATTGTGTGAACTTTTTGATATGATGATGGTATTTTTTTGTTGTAGTCAGGTAGTAAACTATAGGAACATTTTGAATGGATGGGGGAGCCTGTTAGTTATATGTCTAGCCAAATGGCTAAAAAGGCCTAAAGGAAATCCTTTAGGCCTTTATTATACATTAGATTAACAAACGAAAATATGTGCTAGATAACAAAACCACGGCTACATGCAAAGAATTTTTATTTTAACCTAATTTTTGCTGATCTTGGTCATCTAATTTGTGGATTATAATTTTAGAATATGTGACCATATTACTTAATTGCTAATTGAATATTAGACCGTTTCAAAGTCATACAGATCATTACACTCTTACGAAACAGACAATACACTAATGATTTGATAACCCGTGTAATATAAATTCATAATAGACAATTAAATTGTGTTACTATCACAAAATGCATTAAACAAAAACCTCAATAAAGATCATTATAAGATCCAGAATTAATTGAAGTTGGAACTTGAAACTGAAAAAGAATAGATAGCTTAATTATTCTGGGAATTTGTTTCATGCCTTGTAAACACTTCGAACAGGATCTCAACATCCGAAAACATTTACGCTACATTCAAAGCTTTCAAGTTTAGCAGGCATAGCGAATGTTTTTATATTGCAAATAATTAGTATTAAGTACATATTAATACTCGAGTTATTTGAAAGCTAACAATTGGCCACTATCCGTATGTGGACTGAATTATATGAGCACGTAGTGTATATTTATGTTTCAAGAATTCTTTACATAAATAAAATATATTTTTCTGTAATAATTGTCAGACAGTTAATATTTAACTGCTAACAAATACGAATCCAAAATAACTGTTAGAATAACATAAGTTCTCAAGCTTTAAATGATCTTACGAACAGGCGTTCATTCAGACAATAACTCCAAGTATGCTAACAATGAACATTATTAACATTTTAGTTAATTAAAGATATCTAAAGAAACAGTGTTATCACCAGTTTGTAAGTTTAGTTAAGGTAATCTACTCAGCGACATTTTAACGGTAATTTTTTAGACTCGAATCAAATGAAGCATTTGATTTGGTGAATCATATTGCTCATAAATTAAACTAGGAAATGTTACTGCGTACTAAACTTGCATTGTTTTAGAAATAAAAAAATATGATCACCAATATAACAATAATGACATATTTCCTTCAATTATTCATTCTCTCAGGCAGCAATTTGTGCACGTTCCTCAAGGACGCGTACTGGGACCATCGCCAATGGTCTCTATTCATTATCGACTTAATTAATATCAGCGTCCGGCGTTTGTTTCACTTCCCTGTCCGACGAGCCTTGTGGATGTAGCACAATGCTGTAATAAATGTCTAATTCTGATGAGAGACCTTTGTTACGAGCGGTTCCATGGTGAAACGAGAAAACTGATCAATTGTATCGTATGAAAAGCAGGCGGAGCATCCGAGTTTAGGAGCAAGAGTACCATATATCCTTTTTTTGGCTGACATATTATGTTGCATTTCATTAATTAATGATGTTAGTATAAATAAGCGTATCAGTAAACAAAATTATACAATTTTTGGATGCCAGGCAGATGATATGCCGTGTAACAATGAAAACAGTTCCTCCGATGCTCGTTCCGGTGCGATCATCTCGGATTATAGTGTCGAATTGTACTCGCTGACTTGTGAAGCGAACATCTAACTTGACCTCACATGCTACACCTAATTGTTCCATCTACTTTTAATAAGAGAGCTCAAGTTACGTTGGTTCTTTGGTTTGCATTTGCATGTGTCCTTCCACCCGTACTATTGTTTTGTGCGATATATAAGTTTGGTTTGCCCCGAAGATTTATAATGATAGGTAGCAGCACAATGGCTATTTGCTGGTCAGTTGCGATAATTAAGGTGGAAGCTTTGACGGTTGGTTAGTCAGCTGGATTACACGTATAATTAAATACTTAATGGATATTAAGACAGTGGTAGAACATTTAATTTGAAGTTTGCAATCGCTGATATCAGCGATGGCTTTGCAATTTCTTCATAAGAGATAGGTACTTTTAAATAATTTGCAAAACTCATATTAAACGATGGTTACCTATATCTTTTTTGTTTTGTTTTGGGTCAAACGGTTTACTTTTCAGAAAACCCAAGACGTCAAGACAGCATATTCAATTTCTCACGTATCCGGATACTTAAAATAACGAATTACTCGTACTTTGCGCTCAATTATAATATTTAAGTTCTTGTACTTAAGAAAAACAATGTGTGCGTTCACACAATGGCTCGCAGTAAGTAGAAGTTATCACTAATGTATCAGCATCATATTCGGAGCGGTTTGGCAATATCCTCACTAGCTACCCCCCATTCAATGTTAAACCAAATGCTGAACGCTTCGGTGCATCAGCTATGTACCTGATATTGAAATTCGTTCGTATAACCTTTTGACCTGGATTCTCTTGATACTTCGGTCTCTTAGGAAAAAGTTGCTGTCCATTTTATTTTGGTTTTATTTTTTGCCGGATTGTCTTTTGTATTTCCTAGGTTAAAGATGCTATAAAAATCTAAAATTAAGATATGACCAGGGGTTTCCCTGATAGGTCATATTTTTTAAATTGTTGTTTTATATATATCTTACATGAGAGTTTCATTGTTGCAAATGCAACCAAGCATATTTGCCTGCCTACACTACAACATTCCAACTCGACTCTTCTTTGTTCAAAATTCATTTTGACAACTGCCATTGGTTCAAAGCTGCGCCCGCGCCGGTGCGCGCCCACCGTGAAGATGAGAGATGCCCTTCGAGACTGGCCATTGTGCCCTACGACCTCCGTCCTCCTCAACCGATATTCAATCATGCTGGGTTGAGAAATTTTGTTTCGAACCTTGAAGATGAAAATTGATGCATCCTTTGGCCGAGGGTCTCCTTATAAAACCAATCAGGATTTATTATTTTTACATACATATTACATACGTAACGAAAGGAACTTCAGCACTTTATTGTATTGTTTGTATCGTGGGATACCAAGAGCACATATAGAGGTAGATAGGTAAAAGCTTCTTATCAAATCAATAAAACTTTGATGACCGTTTAAGGCAGTATTATTGTCGACTTAGGATTTTGCCAACTTTTAACTAACGATCGGACTGTTTTAGTTCGAAAACACACGACATTTTTTTTGTTTTCTTATGGAACTCATCTTTTTTTCTCAATGTAATAAAGTTGTACTAAATCTGCGACTTCCTTTGCATGCTGTGTTTGATAACACCACTTCCTCAAAAGATCGCGTTGATAAGGTAGATCCTGCTGACTTTGATGAAAAAAACGAAGTGTTTTTGTAATTAGTTCCTAGGTTTACATGTGAATCACGTGTATCATTTCATAGTTAATTTACATAAAAACATTTTAATTACCGAGAAATGTGTAGAACTCTAAGCATCATATTGTTATATATTAAGCCTGTAGGGTGCTGAGGAAATGTAGCTGATAGAGAAATACAAATGCTCAAGTGGAGACTTCCAAACGCAGTGTAAGACGGCCGATTCTTTTGAAACTCAATGGGGAGACCTATGTCAAGAAGTAGACGTCCTATGTCTGAAGTGATGATTACATTCTTCACCTAACTGTAGTTAATTTTTCACAGCAATTTATTTTAAACTTGTAATTAAAAGCAGCCTCTAAATTCTCATTCTCGAAATCTTTGCTATTATTCTAACCAGTATCGTAAATAAAACGAATTCCTGTTTGAAGTGTTACGTACTAAATCAGCATACATAATACAACACGTTTCCTAGTCATAATGCCTCTTAGAACACAAAGCCTGAGTAAAATCGGTGATCACTATCTGTCATTGTGTCTGTCCGCATGTCCCACGACCTCAACTGAATCTGCTTAAATACAAAATTCAATTGTACAAGCGTGATAAGGTTCACCTTTTGCGTTTGTTAATTATCATAAATGTAGGTTTTTCCTATGTATAAAGTGTTGATGCGGGTGCTAGTTCAGTAAGATGGATAATGACTTGGCTAGGATAAACTAGTGTTTTAAAGGTGCGTCGCGAGTTCAGGTTTTATTTTAAGCATAGAACATATGCATAGATTTTTTTTACGAAATTTAATAATTGGATAAAATGTTGTTAAATGTTGCTGAAGAGGGCTATAAATTTTTGATTTGCTTCGGCATCTTCACACTGCAACCTAGTAATAATAAACATATGAAAAGCTCTAAGAAGACGTGAAGCTTCACAAAGATGAACCATCGCAAAATTGCCAGTTAACAACTGTAGATATTAGAACTCCTATACCGCGAACTGTTATTAGCCGTGCCTTTTGTACAACTGTTGAGCAATCTTTTCAGGGGTTCCAGTAATCAGCTGTCATTGTTTAAAGCTGGCCATAAGCCTTACCTGGCTAATTGGCCGTACTCATATATCTCTCACGGTTTGAACGTTCTTAGCCTAACAATAATTTATATTTGAACACGCAATAGATATTTTTATGCAGATAAAGTCAAATTTTTATTGAATCAGGAAACAAAAACTCGTGGGAGTCGAATTATGGTTATTAGTGGCTTGTTTTGAAATATTATCTTAATTCCAATTACGAGTAGTTTACTAGTTACGCAAAGCTTAAGGTTTACCTTCAGTTACCGCTTATATCCTCATCATGTTTAACACAGCTTTTAAAGTCTACCTGCTGTAAGTAGCTGTTGTAATCGATGCTTCAGAAAACCAGCTAGCTTTAGTAAGAATATAAAGTACATAAGTACACCTTTACCTTCTGGAAAATAAGAATACGTTGGTAGTTTTGGTAGATTTATTAGTTTGAAAACACGTAAATACATAAATGATTCTTTTAGAGAATCACTCACTCATTCAATGTTCTGCTTTCGACGTATCATTGTGGGTAAAATATGCTGTTAATAAATACAATATCGATAAAAATTCAGGTATTTGTATTTGAAAAGGGGTTAAAAATATTTACAATATTGTATTTTTATTTCGTAACATTATTTCAAAGAAAATATTCTGTCAAGGTTTTTATTAGCGAGTCACAAGTTCTAGTGCGAAGTAAGGCGCCTGGTAGAAAATGCATAGCAATAAGTGTGTTACGTGTAACTATTCGAAGTTAAACGTGAAGTTCCATTAATCTTAACCACTTCATTGACTATTCCAATGCTTAGGGTCATACCAGTAATGGCATCATTTTTTCCGCTTGACGAGGTGTCCAGTTTAATTCTACGTATGGACGGCTATGCTTAGTAGTACAGCTGATGTCAAAGGCTTTCAAGCAAAGTCAACACAAGCATGAGTGCTTCTTTTTAAATAAGTAGAAATATCCTTTCTTAGAAGTCAGTGAAAAAACGGTTACAACTATAGCGCGAATGACTATTAAAGATTCTGCTTACGTTAAAATAAATTCGCAGTATTGTCGGTATCTGCAGGACCAAGGGCCATTGTTTCCATAAAATGCACCAGGTTATGAGGGAAGCATATCTGGTCCAACAATGTATCTGTTATTGACTTTAATAAAAAATCGACTTGTTTCCAATTTGATGGAAGTATTTCTAGCCGAAATGTGGGGAAAAGGGTACACAAAAATAAAACAGTCTTATAGATATATACAGAACTTTATTACATAAACTTAAAGCTATGTTAAATCTATCAGTTCGTTAAGTTCAGCTAATTTAAGAAGTAAGAGTTATCATGTGCAGTAGATAGGACCTTTCTATATGAAACTACCAACTTCTGTTGGAACTTTTTGTTTCCTTTAAAGTTTCTGCCAAGTAATAATTTAAAATGGGAAAGTCCAGATTTAGTTAAAATGGAGATTACGTTGAGGTCCCAATAAAAAGGGATAGCAGACCACATCTTTAATACTTCCAAATAATCTGTCTCCAATTATAACAATATAAATAGTCCTTTTCATTTTCTTGGTCACAGTTGGGCTAAATAATATCTAAGCTTTCTTAATCGAAGAACGCATTAGAATATTTTATGTAATTTTCATTTGATTTCTGACACTAACGCGAATATTTGACATTTAAATAACACTACTTTTACAGATTTTATCGCGTTTACATTAATATTATTTAATCCCGACGTTTCGGATCCGTAAAAGTAGTTATATTTAATTTTCTTTTTATCAAAATCCTGGGTATTTTTTTTATGGAATAGAAAACTATAGAGCTACCTTACAACTAAAATTATTGAGCATCACATTTTAGTATAATTACAATCTATGTACATGTACTTAACTCTAGTGGTTTGTTTCGTGTTGGTAACTTATGTATAAGATAAAAAAAAATATAGTATGTATTAGCCAATTTTGTTATTTTAAGCAAAATGTATATTGAATTCTTTTTTTATTGGTGACTGGTAAGTTAGTCTGGCCATCTCGTTACTGACGCGCAATCAGTTGGTATAAAAAAGTTTCTCAGGAAAAGTTGTCTGTAGTCATGATTAGAATCAGGTTATCACAAATTACCAGTCACCCTATGAAAGATGTAAAATTTCTAAAAACTCAAAAAAAAACCTTCAAAAATATAATGACAATTCATTTTGCAAAGTGATGTAAAAATAGTGTACTGGGATTAATTTCATAGTATCATCTACATGGAGAGTTTTTTAGAATATTTGTATAAAGGCAGTGTTTTGGTGCATTGTTGTAATATTATAAAGGGATGGTGGTTAGAGTCCTGAAGTGCCGCAGTACTCGCCGATGCGGTCAGAGATGCACTCGAATATGTCGAACGAAACGTCGCAGTTGCGTCCGTTGTCTGAAATTAAACAATGTCCTATTAATAAAGTAATATAAGAAATACGAAAAATGTACAGAAAAATACACATTGATCAGTAAAGACATATATTTTCTTTTAGATTGATACTGCCGACGTTTCTGTATTTGAAAACCTTGCAGTTTTTTCTTTTGAAAGCACCCACAAGCTGTTTTTCGCGGTTTCTAGGGATCTAGGAGACTGGTTCTCGTTCCCAGAATATTATAGCTTTAACATAGCATGTAGCATCCAAACGATTAAAGGGTTTCTGAAATTGGTCCGCTAGTTTTTGAGGCTATTCACATCTTTTCATCAAATCTTTTTCGTTTGTAATAAAGGTCTAAGAATTAGAGAAAATGCTAAGTATGAAGTTGAACTCACCCATAGGAACAGATCTGGAGAATTTATCGTGGTTCTTCATGAGGCACTCGCGCGAGGCCTCGAGCACCGCCATGAAGTAGCCGCGCTCGTTCACGCCGTCCGAGTACAGACCCACCAGCCCTTCCAGCGTCGGGAAACCGTAGCCGTCCACCTGGAGATGTTAAAGGCAGTACAAGTCAGTATTATGATGTCTGGATTTGGTAAATATGTTCTGCGGATACGTTGAACGCTTAAGGCTGTGGGATGTCATGTAACTTTGATATTGTAGGTTCAGATTTTCAGCCTAACTTTTGTAAAGAGCTTTTGTTTAGTCCAATACAATAGGCCAATATTTATTTCAGGAAAAAACTGTTGGGGCTGGTATTTTTGAAAAATATTATACCTCTATTTTCGCGAAGCCAGATTTGTCTTCATGGTCTATTTTGTTTTTCATTCTGGCAATACTTACTTAAAGTTTATTTACTTATCGTCATACGTGAAAAGAAATGCGTGAAAGTGAAATGAAAGCGTTATCATTTTTAATAAGACTAAGCAATTATAAGAATATTGATAATCATAACTTCTATAAAGAAGCCTTCATGATTCCATGAAATATGTACGCATACAGACATATTTTTAATTTGATCTCGGCCCATTATTATAAATATCCAAAATCGAAAACTGCGACCCTAGTCCCACTTAAGTAATAAAATTACGATTATGACTGGGGGGGATAAAAATAACATTTATTGAATCCAATTCATAGCGAGTCGCTCGAGATTTTATTGTGCGTCCCTAACTAGTGTTATACCAGCTATAAAATATTGCATACAAAACAAATTTATATAGAAAAAACGTATGACAAGCACAAACTGATGTGCCCGACCCCCGGCTATTAAATTCAATACAGCTTTTTGAATATAACACAAATAAAATACAAATTACTGCGTGTACCGAAGGCCTTTTATGACCGCAATATACCAGTTCAAAGGATTTCAACTATAATAAATAAGCAACGAATTTTTCTTTTTCAGATTTACGACTTTACCCCTCATGTTTTATAGTTAACAAATTGGAGCAATCAGTTCGTGACAGAACTATAAAGCATTAAAACTCGATTTAATATTATTTTATTTTTGGTTTACGAGTAGGGTTGACCTCGGCCGGGAATAGCCACCTAACATTATGCGAAGATTTTCATATTTTTTATATTGTTTTCATATTCAAGTAATAGCTTTGATGAGGTCGAGACGTGTATTTATGTTCTTTAATGATGCTCCTAGAAAAATATTAATGCAAGTAATATTTTTTGTTTAAAAGTAATTATGTTATTTTTATGAAAGTGGAGTAACGAAGCAATTTGTACATGAAAAATGGGGTCAAACTTCTCATAAACTAATGCAATCACGTTTAACAAACACATTTACGTTTTCACACTGTCATTTTTACCGAACGTGATTTAAATTGACACAAAAAACTGTCACTTCACACAATGTTCGATAAACCCAGAATCCACGTGAAACAATATGAATTTTCTCTCCATAACGAGATAAATAATAAAAAGTGTAACAGAAAGCTCATTTGATCATTATTTGCTCTGAGTACAAAAAGTGGATTGCGCCGATCATATACAGGGTTGAAGAGCATCAAGTTCTACTGATGCATTTCGATGCTTTTGAAAATTTTATTTTTGGAACAATTTTCGATAATTTGTATCCTTCAATCAAGATCGTAGGTCATCATCCTCATCCTCCGAGCCTTTTTCCCAACTATGTTGGGGTCGGCTTCCAGTTGAATGTAGCTGAGTACCAGTGCTATACAAGGAGCGACTGCCCTATCTGACCTCCTCAACCCAGTTAAACAACATCTAAAATTTCCGCGCAAATTCAATTATTGTGCGCGAATAAATTCTAGCAGTAGATTACACTGGTGCATACGTACTGACATAAGTAATTCTTGGTTTTTTGTTTGAATCTCGCTACGAGAAAACCCAAATCAAACCCCGCACTCAGAGACATTTAATGATTACTTAAGTCACTCCTTAGTGATGGATTGTCAAAGAAATCCTTCACTAAGGAATGGCTTAAATAACCATTAAATGTCTCTTGAGTGCATCCAAAGAATACTTTTTCCTTAAGCAACGTTGCCAGCCCTACACTCAATCAGTTGAATCGGTGTAAACTCGTTAGTAGTTACTTAGATAAAACAGACGTAGTGGCACACTGGGCTGATACTCACGGCTTTCACTTTTCTGTATACACACTGCAGCAAGCACTGGAAACAACAAATTGTGTTTGATTAGTTATCTGTACAAATAAAAAAGTCTTTAAGTAAAGAAAGTGAAATAAAGATCGATTGATGAGATTGGTTGTATGGTAACATGGTACCTGTTGGAGTTTATTCGATTTTAATGTCTTGGAAAGTGTCAATGAAAACCATGTTTACTATAATAAATTGAGAGGTAATTAATAAGTTACTTTACTCTGTTTATTGAATGAAACAAGCTGTGTAAAACTAAGCTTTTATACAGTTATAAACATTTTAAAGACGTTCATATTTTTTCGTTAGTGGATTCGAAGGAAAGCAATCAATACATTTCATCGAGCCTCTTTTAGGCCCATTGTGATCATAGGATACTTTATTAAGTATTCTAACTTATTAGTTAGAATTAGTTTTATATGCTTACCCCAGCAATTCTCTTCTCGTCGTGTGTGAAGGGCACCTCTCGCTTGTCGCGCCGTCTCTGTGCAGGCATCGTGTGTTCTTCTTTAATCACGTCAAGAGCCTCTGGAATTGATAACAGAAGTATTATTAGAATGATATAATATACATATAATATACCTAAACAGTAGTTACACCTATAGGTAAAAGCAGAAATTCCAGAAAAGTTTTCCAGAAAAAAATCCAAGTCTCAAATGCATGTAAAATCATGAAAGAATATTAGTTCTGCTCTCGATTACATATTACTATATTGTCTATGAAAATAGAAGGTAACAAACTGGATACAATCAGAAACTGCAGCATGCAACATTGATGAAAAGTTAAAACTTCGACCATATGTACAATTTTAATTTCTCATTTGCTCATTCATTATGCAAGAAAATAATAACCGAGTGGCATCATATCACTCATCTCTTTAACATGGATCATTATATGTTTTCTCTATCCATTATGCACTTACATGTTTCAAGACGAATGCTTATGGGCCCTCGTTTAAATCAAATTAGCGTGTATCCAAGGAGGGTGTAATTGCTATAGTTAATATCAAGATGGAGTAAGTGGTGTGCGATTATTTTTGCGCAATAAACGATCGCTTTGGTGAATTGAAGGAGGTTTTATGTTGTTTCAATGGAACTTTATGAGTTAATGTTTTCGTGTTAAAAAGAAATGAGGAAAATCAATGACGACGACGAGAAAATTCAACGACTTTATTAGTCTACTTATTAAGAATTAACTTCCAAAATGGCAATGCAAATAAATAAGCAAAGTAACTTTTTTTCTTGTTTTTTTTATGTTGTCTGAAATACCTCTAACTAAAGGTAGAATCTTATAGTATTTTGTATAGAAATCTAATCTAGAGACCTAATCCATTCTAGCACGTCCTTTAGAATGCACCTAATAATAGACATACGTAGTCCGTCTAAATGAACGTGAATACCTATAAAGCAAGAACGCAGCCTAACATTTGACTTTTGAACCAGTTCACCTCATTCTCAACAAAATGCCACTATTTAGCAAACGTTTAAATTATCTTAATGTCCAGCTTCAAAAGGCCATATGCCAATTAAAACGCATCTTTGCTTCATAAGGAAGGATTGCTTGAGACCTGAGTCTTGCGTTAGTATTTAGTAAGTATGCAACTGTATGTAGGTCAGGCGGGTCACGGTGCTGACACGAGTTAACCAACGCTTACTTTCGATAGGTTTCGATGGTTCTGGATAGTGTAAAGCTCGTGGTTTGATTTTTGGTAGGAATATATTATGTCTTCTGGTACTAAAAAAATCTTAGATAATAACTTACAGTAAAACATTTCACGATAATTAAAATTAAGATATATGAGCTACGATGTAAATAAGCAGAGATGGTATTATAATAATATAGTATATTTGAAGTTTATCATATTCTAATAATAGCATTTTTCAGACACATGTTGACATTTCCTTAAACGAAAATTCTATAAACAAATATTAAATAACTCAAGATAGATTTGAAAGAGCTAAGACAGCGATTATAAGATTGTATTGTATACGTGTAGCTAACATTAAGGTCTGATTAAACTATAGCAAAATAAAAAAGTAGGAACAACAGCGCATCAAGTAGAAAAATAGCCTATAAAAACAATTTCATACTTGTAAGTTATGCTTCTCATAAAGTACAGAGCAAAGTAATGTTCGTGTAATCTATCACAAAGTCTGTTGCAATCATTAAGTTGGAACCTGAATACCTAATTAAAACCTCGTAAGAGAAACCGGGTGTATGTACCTACTTCCCACACCAACGTAGCTAGATTGATTGAGTAATAGTACCGAGTCTTTGATCCTTTAAAGAGGTCTGTATTTGAAGTTATGTTGCTGCTATGACATTAAAAAAGGGCTTTTTGTTCATGACCTTATTCAAAGTCTTGTCTTGTGTAGTTGTTCTACTTTGATTTTTCAGACTTTTCATTACATTGGCTATACTGAAACTTATATTATAAATCTGAAATGTCTACTAGTTTGAACGAGGTAATTTCAGGATTTGGGTTCCTATTGGACCGATTTGAAAAATATTTCTCTGTAAGATGGCTTATTTATTGATGAAGACTATGGGTTATCAGTTATATGCTATATCCGAATACACAGTGAAATTACAACTGCTGCAACTTTTTTTATTTATTAGGTGCAAGAAATAATAAAACAATTTCCTTCTGCTTCTAAAAAACCTGACCTCATTCGGTCCAAGCAATCATAGTCAAGATCTGCAGTAGAACAGGATAAATTAAGCTGCTTGAGTAATCATACTAATCATATGATAAGTGCTTCTACAAATAGTTAACCAATAATGATTGGCCAATTATATGTGTTACAATATCCTGTAAAACTGAAGGAAATACTGTTACCTCAGGCTTCCTTCTTGTACTGACTGGTTTTTTTATGAGTTCGATGCCATATTGGCTAGTAATGCTGTTAACTTCTGTTTTATATTTAGTTACAATTACTTACTTTTATGAAATAAAAAAGCTGTATTAGATACCTACGTATCTGTTACAATATGTTCATAATAATTTATGTAAATAAGGTATGTTTTATTATTCATCGTAATCAGCACAAATAACTACATATAATTAATTTAAAATTAAACATTGCTAGATAACGGTTACCTTCGCTAGATTTCCTTCTTATTAGGTCCGACATCACGTTTAAGAAATATAGTCTTAGGTACCTAATTGGGTACGAGAAATATGCCTAACTATAAAACCTTTCACAAACATACAAAGATCCGTCTTTTTCCTTGTAGGCCTGACATTAAGTGTATCTTTTATGAAATATCAGACATGAGACCTAGAATGTAAGCGTAACATAATAACATAATGCAATTTAGTTGTTACAAACCTGTTATTGCGGATCATCATACTCGCGTTTAGTTTATCGTTTGAGGTCAACTACAAATTGAAATATGTAGAACGGAGATTAATAAAATTA
Source organism: Helicoverpa armigera (assembly GCF_030705265.1). Classification (NCBI taxonomy): domain Eukaryota; kingdom Metazoa; phylum Arthropoda; class Insecta; order Lepidoptera; family Noctuidae; genus Helicoverpa; species Helicoverpa armigera. Next base: position 10,153,582 of record NC_087123.1, read on the forward strand.
ATAGTTTTTTTAATGCATTTTTAAGTATAAGATATATTCAAGAAAATAGTGGTGCAGCAAGATGTTGCTGCAAATTGTTAAAAAAAATAGTTTAAATTAGGCTAGACAGGTATTATGCAGTATTTAACTGGAATTTAGCTGGCCTGCGTAAAATCACTGTAACGAAAACTATCTTCCTACTGAAACGTCTTGAAGAAATTCGGTACATCCATAGAAAAGAATCTGAGAAAGGACATAGTCTATGCCACATGTATGGAGGTCTAAGTATCATTAAATAAACAAATACCTTGCAGAATTGAAATGTTAAAGTAATTACAGCTCAAGGCTTGAATGGAAGCACTTTATAAGACGGTCACGTATTGAGTTCAGAGGTCGAAATGCCACAACCAAAAGATCACAAGCAAAATAATGCAAGTTTAATAAGCACTCGTACATTAAAAATAGTAAAAATAAATAATTAAAATGTGTAGTTGGATTCAATATTACTAGGAAATCGAAACATTTTTGTAATAGCATTAATTAGCAAATTACACAGGTTTTTTTTCTAGTTTTTTATTACCCTTAATTGTATTAAAATTAAGAACTGCTTCATTTACACAGATAAAACAAGATAGAATTTAGTAGATATCAAGACACATTGAATATTAGATATCTAAAACTAAGTGTTCACAGCAAATAATCTCAAAGCCGACCACAAAAACATTCAATTACCTATTCCCAGGAAACGGTCAGCTCATCAGACATATTTTGATTACCAGATGCAATATCACAACTCACGAGCCAGTACATATGCATCTGCCTAATGACTCCATATCATATGAGGTTATATGTCGTCTTACATAAGATTGCCTAAGACCTGCTATTTCCACCTGCGGTTTGGTACATACATACAACTGTAGGTTTTGCAAGCTCGCGGCATTCACTGCACTTTTAATAAACATACTCGTACTGGTTCTAGAATGGTCTGCAAGGACTGTCACTTGATTTGGACTGTAGTTATTAGAAAGTAAATAATATGCTAATTAGTATTTTTAATACTATGTTAATTTTTGAAGGTTTGAAGTAGCGCGATAGCGGTGAAGTTTTTTTGTATTTCATGCACTCAGAAAAAGTAGCCTACTTACAACCTCCCACGATAAAAGAGCTAACTAACACTGATATATTTCTTCAAATCGTACCAGTAGTTCCTTTATAATATTAAGTATAGATTTTGTAATATACACATAGTAGATACATGCGTCTAATACTGGTGACAATTATCAGCTTTGGCAATTCAATAATTTTAAATTCCTTAACACCCACCCTTCTCGTTACATACATATATGTATATAACAACAGCTACTAGCCCCCATCATACGGACATTTACAAAGGGGTACACAATTAACTACAATACATTCACTGCAGTTTCACAAGCTATGCAGTTGAGTGCACATCGCATGTCTCCTGCAACCTGCGCTTTGCAGTGTTGCAATGCAACAGACTTATATGGGTCACTTGAACGCACTGCCAGTTTAGAATGTTGCTAGTTTATGGGTCAGTCGAGTTGTCTATGGGTCTTTGAAAAATTATAATACGATATTTAAGTATAGTATTTGAATGTATTAAATTATCCTAATTAAATACTGTCCGGTAATTAAATAAAAAAATATATTATGGACCTCTAAAAAAGACCTTTTACTAATGCACAAATATTAGATGTACGAATGCTAATTTAAGTATTAATGAGTATGTAAGTGGATGAAGGTCAAAGTTAATAAATATTGGTACACATATGCGTTCCGTATTTGTTTTAGTTAAAATGCTGAAAATAACTTATTCAACCAAAATGAATAGTTGAATTAAATACATATTACAAAATAAACTGGGTACCTATAGCAACCAGGAAAATAAAAGCAACAGGTTTTGTCAAAAAGGTTGCATAAAACAAAATGTAACAATTTTAAGAAAAAGAAAAAAGCAGCTTAACTGCTTTGGCATTCTTTTTCATACCCTGACCGGGATTTGGGAAATGTTAATAACACAATATTAAGGGTGTATTACACAAGCTAATTATACGCTAATAAGACGGAATAATGTGAAAATGTCCGGTGTTCCGTAAGAGTGGTTTGAACGACCATCGCACCATTTTTGGGCAGTCAGTCGTGTGTGACCTCCGCCCAATCAGTTCAGAATACTTGCGACATTTTAGTGTCGTATGTTCAGAATAATAATGTGGTGTTTTAATTAGTTAAAATACATTCTATTTGTAAAGATAATAAAGTTGTTTTAGTACTTTATTTATTTTATTATATAGGTATTGAAAGAATAATCTATTCCAAGAAACTGGCACCATTTGCATCTTGCTATGCTTTGCTTCAGTAGTAAGTAATATTGTCTTCTTAAAAATATGTAAATATGTACTTTTTTGTCTAGTTCCAACTAGAACATAGACCAAGAAAAAAAAAGGTAACTGTCACGTACAAAATTAGCAAGCATAAAAAATGGTAATTTAACCATTCGCATTGTGTCATTACTTATCTACTTATCTACGTCTCCATTACTTCTCAATATTCTTGTTCATGAACAAACTGATCTCTGAAACCAAGTTCACCGACCACATAAACGACCGTTTTTCTTAAAACAACTGTTTACTTTGAAAATTGTACGAGAAACAGTCGTTTTAAGAAAACTGTCGTTTATTTCGTTGGTGACTTTAGGCCTTAGTGTTTTCAAAGACAATACGTCATAAAACTAGTCAATATTACTTAAGTGTGGTTATATTTTGTACAAAATGGACGTATGTGAGTCAGAAAATGATCTCAGGCTGTACAGTTAGTGTTAACCTTCCTTATAAGAGACGTGCCCACGCAGTTTCGTTGTGCGGATAAACGTCAGAAGATACTTTTGTAGGTAGTTAGGTACATGAGAAGTAGGTAGATTCACACAAGAATATTTTCGTCATCAACATCTCAGATATATTTCATAAGCCTCTAATAGACTTTTTCTTTAGACAGAAAGTTTTATAATACTTACTGATATTGCCATGTGTAGGTATTTTGTGCCATAACTGTTCATCATTACTGGCTTTGAGAAGTACAAAACCTACAAACCTCAGTAATTTAATTAACTTCGGCTATCTCTTTTAGGGCAGACTAACTATTTAGGTACATAATTTAGCGTATTTGCATTTTGGAATACTAACTTTTTCTTCGCTGTTGTTTTAGGACGCTTCAAGTATGGTGTTGAAGATTATTGTCAAAAACCGTTATGGTAAGTTAACCTCAATATTAGTCAATATGCTTTACTTGTTATTAAACAATGACTAACATTTATGTTGTATTTAATATTGTTGTTTTGTCTTTATGAGCATGCTAGAGCTTAATATTGATGCTTCACCTTTATGAGACTGAATGAATCTTAATTAATATAAATATAAGAAACAGATTTTTATTAATCGGTTTGTATCCCAAAGACTCCGAAACTTCTATTAACTGAATTAAAATATCTTGCACTGTGGTAAGCTACAGTATTCCCGTGTGACATAGGATATAGATATTTTATTCGGCACCGGGAAGAACTTTTCCGAGGACGTGGATGATACTGCGAAAAATCGCTAGTATTGAATTTAGGCGCTTTAAACATTACGCTTATGATCAAGGAAGTTCTGACTGAGTGCTTTAGGTATATCTGAGTTTCCTGTTTAAATGTTTCGTGATCTACGTGCCTAGACATCTTTTAGCACGCTATTCAGAGAACTATATCGAACTATACTTTAGAGCGATTCCTTATGAAAAAAAAACCTACACAAAGGTGATCTTGAAAATATAACCTTTATAACATATCCGATAATTTCAGATAAGGTCACTGGTACGAATATATTTGCAGTAGATCTTCTGTTAATGCTAATTTTATGTATTAGCTTATTATAATTTAAATAAAATGTATTAATTGGTTCAGTGACCAATTTAATTTAGATCATATAACCTAAATTTTAGGTATAGATTTTCTTGCACGTCTCGAAATGATTACCTACCACCAAAATTGGAACAGAACGAGATGGAAATTACCGAGCTCATTGATCTTTTTGATATGAACCACTTTTAGAGATACTAAGGCCCAAATGCACCGACAACATAAACGTCAGTTTTCTTAAAATAACTATTTACAAAGTAAACTGTTAAATTGATGTATTGTTGTTGGTGAAATAATGGGCCTAAATATAGGTTCAAACTTTTTCAAAATTCAAATATTTATTGTTCTTCATGCCAAATGTTCGACCTAACAAAATAACCAGAGTACCATAAGTTACCAGATCTTTTGTAGATATTATACCTAAGACCTACAAAATATTTTAACACAGACATAACAAATAAAACCGAGGTCACATAACAACACAATTGTATTAACAGCTGTTCTCTAACTGAACTTAATAATTAGCATTCAGCAAACTTAGTTGCATAAATCAGCATTCAACGTTACCCGTTTTGGCAGTCGGGTAAAGAGAAGTAGAAAGTTTGTTTTAAATTACTCTTTCTTATTTTTGTTGCATTTGCGATTGCATGCGTGATCCTAATTTGTATTTATCTTGCACATATTCTGCTCGGTCAACGACATTTATTTTATTTAATGTAACATAAATGAAAATCTCATTTCAAATAACTCAGATCAAATAAATTCAAATATCTTCTCAAATAGATTTCGTTTAAAATGTAAAGATTGTATGCTGACTCTAAAAAACGTTTAGTTAGATACTTTTTATTATAATTTTAATTTGCATTACAAATATAATTATTAAAATTCTAACAACATTTTTCCCCTATTACCTATTTTTCTAAATTATTACTTAAATAAGCACATAATAATGCCATACAAATGTACCAGAGTGTGTCGAGTGCGTCTCGTTACATTATAGTGAGCGTTTACTTTCACTGCGCATGCGACGACCTTGACAAAGCGTGACCGCAGCTGATCGAGTTTTGATAGCAGTTTGGATCTACTACAGGTCATGAATTTAAAGGAAGTCTGTGTCTGTGTCTAATATTATGAATTACTTACATCTATACTTGAATACTTATATTATAAAGAAGAAAACTTTGTTTGTTTGGTTGTAATGAATAGGCTCAAAAACGACTGGACCGTTTTTTTAAATTCTTTCACCATTCGAAGGCCTCATTATCCACGAGTAACATAGGCTATATTTTATCCCGGTACGGGCAGTAGTTACCACGGGACGCGGGTGAAACTGCGGGAAAACGGCTAGTATGAAACAAGTCTGATATTTGAAGCCTCAAAATTGTTTTTTGTTGTAGTAAAATGTTTTGATATCTGCTGATTTAAATGAGACAGACATTTAGCCCTTTTCAAATAACAGATTGCCTAAGAAAATCGTGACCGTCAAAGATCCCGTAAAATCGATTCTATATTCAAGCCATACCGATGCATAAGAGCTGGGGCCTGATTCTCCTACACGTTCGACTGCGATCCAATCCCGACTCGATTACGATTAAAACGTATGTGGCATTCCGCTATTTTTTCTTTGAAATAAACGTTTTTATCCTTTTCTGTCAATCAATAATGAATCATTTTGTCTGCAAATGATTAACTATTGCAATATGATTGTAGAGCAAACTACCGTATAGACCAAAATCACCAAAATAGCCGACCAATCGCAAACCAATCGAATGTCGTTGGAATACGATTGGTCTTATATTAGTAGCAGAATGCCCGATATGGTTGAAACTGCTATTGCGATCATATTGCGATTCGATTTCTATTCGATTTTGACATTATTAACTTAGGAGAATCGGGCCCCTGCTCGATTAAACTTCGGTATAACGATCGCTGATCTTCCCCTTCACTTATATTACGTAGAAGCTTTAAATGTTACGACTGCTGTATACACAAGGTTTCATTCGGAATGAGTTTTTTTTTTTGTTTGTCAGTAACATATAGGTACTGCATTCATATGATTTTATATGTTGAAACTCAGATTAAAAATTTATTTAGCTAACTATAAATTTAACTTGAATTCAAGCAATAGCTTAATTGTTTAAAATGTACCTTTTAAAAAGATTAAATTAGTGAGATGACGGCAGATAGAAGAGTATGGAGAAATGGTAAGAAGAAAACATGCTGCGCCGACCCCAAATAAAATTGGGATAAGGGCAGGAGGATGATGATGATGATGAAAGATTAAATTACCGACTCGAATGGAGTAAAAATAATTGAAACAAAGTTTTCCGCCTGTGCGCGATTATTGATAAACAAAGGTTCGGATTTTCTTATAGTTTTCATCTATAGGCAAGTAGAAGGATTCTCAAGGAAAACTTTCGTATATACCTAATATATGAAGCCGTTTTGCTAGCCATGGAATGATTTCTTCATTACTAGTCATGCCTCCCGCAGAGTTGTAGTTCCGAAAACATAACTAGATGGCGTTGTCGCGTTTAAATGCAAGCTATGGTTTCGTTCACAAGTTTTCACTAGGTTATGAAGGAGTAACAAACCTCAGTGTCTTTTAATTTTGGACACGAAAGAAGAAGATTTTTGGACAACGCCCTAGTTTGACTGACTAGTTGCGTTAATTTATCACTTTAATTATATAATTATTAATTATATTATACATAATGGGATGTATTATAAATTATAATACATTCCATTACCCACTAATAACCATTATAATTTTTAATGGTACGTGCCGGTACGAGTGAAAATCTCCTTAGTAGCATTAATTGGTATTTTTTAGTAAATATTATAAGTAATCTGTAGTAATAAGTCTGTTTCATTGTCTCTCGTTTTACATGTTGTGTGTGCATGACTTTAAAACCATGTTACATAATAGTATATGGCACTATTCTTTTCATCAAATAGGTAGGTACCTTTGTTTTTTCTCGATCTCACAAACGACAATAAATACCTAATGAATGAGGGACCACGATACATTTAATGCGTCTTGTTTATAAGGAAACATGTGTAGGCAAATAAGGTAGCCTATTATAGCATTAATGACTGTCTCACCTCTTAGTATGGACAGTTTGATTTCATCCTGACACAGAGTTATGACTCGTTCTATCTTCTGAGGAGCCGTAGGCGGGTTGCGGCATCGCGACTCCTGAAAATAGCAAGAAAACGTTTTTTAATATCGAAGATCCTGATGCATTGAGAACCTCCTCCTTTTTGGGAAGTCGGTAAAAATAGGTACATACGTGCATATTATAGTCTAGATTGACAACTTCGTCAATTAAAATGAATGTTATTGTTATTCTTAGTTTTAAGGTCACATTAGTTAAACTTGTTATATTGTTGCTGTGTTTAAATGTCACATGTTCACTTAATTCAAATATTTCTGAGATTTTTAATTAAGTTCTATTAATATTTACCAAAGAAGGCTAGCTTATCAATTTAATTTAAACATCTTGACGTCAAAAATATACCAGCTTTAGATTGCCAATTGCAATTTAAAACCTAGGTACTCTATAAAAATCAGTAACAAAACCTATTACCTACTTAGGTATAGCAATAAGCTTGACCAGGAACTTACAAATATCATCACACAAACTACAAATGAGTCATTGTGTACGTCAAAAGCCTGTTACGTTACCTCGTTCCGCATGTACAGACAACAGCAAAGTTTTAACACCTGTCATACAAATCGTAGGTAACCGTTGTCTTGCGTACTTACACTTGTTAACGTATGTACCTACCTACGCATGGGAACTATGCACTTTCTCCTGACACTACAATTGTGGCAGAAAATCTCTTTGTTTCTATGCACATTGAATTCCGCTGTTGTGTTTATACGCACTTTTGACGGTGATGTTACTTATAGTTTCTATTTTGTGTTTAGAAGTGGGAAGGGACAAAAGAATGTGACTACTTTGTATAATTATGAATGGTATGCTACAAAGATTATGTCAAGTGTGAATGTGGAGCCGCACAGGTAGACACGTGAAAATATGGATCGTTTGCTTGCAAGATGAGGGAGTGTACATATGTTGGTTTGACGGCTGACAGAGAGAAATTGAAGAGGAAAGCAAGTGACGTTCCTAATTATTTTGAGAACAGCGCAGGAAGGAGAAAGAAGACCGTGTGAGTTGAAAACTTAGAGGTCAGCAAAGTTACCTATCTAGATGTTGGCCACATGTTAGATCAAGCTATAAATCCGGAATTCAGTTTTAAAGTCCGGATATCTCGGAATTTGCCCTGAATTCCCGGGTTTAAGTTTTTTGTTTAAACTAGGTATTTATATCGAACGATTAAAGAATAGTTAACCACTATAGATAGGCCAAAAGTAATTGCATCTGCATAGTAAAATAAAGATGTTTCAATAATGGTACTCGTAATATTAAACTCGCATGAGTAAAGATCATCTCCGTATGCATCTAAGTGAAACAAAGAAACTTCATATGTTTTGTTACACTTTCACATATTCATTGCTAGAAAGTTAAGGCTTAAATGCACAGTGCTGGAGCACGCACAAATTAACGTAGAACTGTATTACTCGAGTCCCAAGAAGGGTTTGTTTAATTTTGACAATAAAAGGATCATCAGGATATGTTTTTTCATAATATTCCTAGCATTTTTCTTCTGAGTACCTAATGACGTAAATAAGACTGGTTATCAGTAAGGCTTCTGACAACAAAGGTATTATTCTGATGAAATCCACACAAAATTAATTTGTCTGGCATAGGTACTTATTAACTTTGGACCTACTTATCATAGCAGTATTTTACGCGCTATAGAAATTTGGCTGTGACAAGGAAGATTAGACACGGCATAGCCTGTGCCATAAAGTTACAAAACGACCTAAAATGTTGTCTATTGTTTGAGGAATTGGAAAACAATAGATCATAGTAATCGGTTATCGAATGACCATTTGTTTAGCTGTTGCGTGGTGTCAAGGATATCCTATGTGGGAGTACCGTTTTATGTGCTGTGGGCGGTAGTTGCATCATAAGGTAAATAAATAGGCATGTAGTTTTTTTTTAGGATTTTTTTAAGTTGGCAGTGAGATCCAAGTGGTTAGCTTGAAAGAAGGTTTTATACTACCTAAAAAAATGCTATATTAAATGTAATTATTTTATTTTCCAATATTCACTGTAGAGGTCTTTCAAATGAAAATGTAAAATCCTCTCAGTAGGTAGATATTCGCTGTTGCCATGCTTCGTAAACCAAATAGCAAGAGTAATAAAAAAGAGTGTAGGTGCCTAGCATTTTATTTTGACATTCAGAAATTATTAGAGTGGAATCTTCAGTGTCATATCGTCAGTAAGTACATTGCAAATAATAAATATAACTAGGTGTAGCTTCGTCACACTATGAAGTTATCAATGTCACTTAGTAACTATTGGTGCGTAACTGTTATTTATGTAGGCGAAATAAATCATGTGTCTCAACTAGGTATTTGTTATTATTTGATAATCAATCAGGGTTAATGTTCTAGTGACTAGCTAGGTACCTAAATATTTTGGTTGTTAGTTGTGTCGTTTTGAAGACTTACTTAGGTGAAACAGAATCAATACCAAATTGAGTCTGGTGTTGCTACAATTGCACAAATTAAGGCCACCAAAAATTAAGTGTAAGGCCACCAATGATACTTATAATAAATAATTCGGTTAATGTCTATTTAAATGCATGAAACTTAAGTAGATACTTAAGTACTCCAAATAGGGTGTTCTTACCAAATACAAACATACTTGAAATCAAATCATGCTAACTTATTCAACCTTGGACCTAATATTATCACTCGACGTATTTCTAAACAACCAGGATTCAACATAGCAATGCATAGCAACAGTCCTAATTTCGAAAGAAATGTCATTTTTATTGCAACGCTACTTTCGTAAGATAGACGGCAAATGAAATAAGTTGCTTCACCAAGTAAAAGAGTACCATAATTATAACGGATAGTATGCAAATAGGATATTTTGTAATTGTTAGAAATATGAGGAGGATTTAGGACATAGGGTCAGCTAACTATTGTATAATATGTCTAGCCTTTTCCCTAACATATTGGGGTCAGCGTCTAGTCTAACCTCTTGCAGCTGAGATCCCGTGTTTGACAAGAAGCGACTGCCTATCAGACCTCCACAAACCAGCTTCCCGGGCTATTCAAAATCCCTTGTTAAGACTGGTTGTCAGACTTTCTGGCGACCCGCAATAACCGCCAAAAAATATTCAAATTACAGGTTGGGATGAATTGAATGTGCCTTCTGAAATACGGAAGAACTCGTCATGAGAAGACGGCAACCCATCCACGGACTGTCCGGCTGTTACTTAGCCACGGGCTCATTGCATCATAGTAAACATAATATGATTGGTGTTAAACTGGCAATAGTGAGCGTTGTATGCTAACCGTGAGAATGCGGTTATGAATGGATACAGATCTTTGTCAAAATCTTAATGGATATTGTGAGAAATATGATTATGATAATATTAAAAGAATTTTATGCAAACAATTGTTTTTTCTATTAGATAATATTTTAAAAAATAATTTAATGTCGTTAACTGGGATAAGTATTTATACAACGCTATTTAATTTGATAACATAATCTATTTAGCCATGATACCTTACAACGGTCTTAAAAATAAACTGAATGATTCACCTTGCATTTAAATCATATACCTACTAGACATGGCCAGATAAATTAATATAGTAGGTTACCTTAACACCACTAATTACAGAACCAATGATACATGCAGTTAAAATAAATAGTACAGTATTTATGATAAGACCATCAACACTTATTCAAGGCAATAATAGACCGTAGGCGACAAGTCGATGTGAAATCTTAAGACATTGACTACTACTGGTTTAATCCGATCCCTTATACGTACCAAAGCATAGAAAAGGTCATGTATGCTACTTAATTATTCTGATAGAGAGAGCTGCAGGTTTATTCACCTAACAAGCCCTAGTGTTAGGCCGGCAATACGCGGACCTCTTGAATAGTTGCAACTGCTCGAGCGGTTCGTGTATGTGCGTCCATAGAACTCTGCAGTTCACTGTGCAGTCGACAGCATGAAGCTGTCACCCTTGACTGCTTCAAGCGGTCCGTGTATTGCCAGCCGTAGAGTTTTCTCAAATCCGCCTGATGGCTTCTGAGGTAAAATAGTAATTATTAACGCTACTGAGTTACGTGTAACTGTTTTACGTGCCTCCCCGGGCAAGAGATTGTAACATTGTCATTAACTAATCAGACTGGGCTGCTCTGTGAAAGTTTTTAAAACTCAAGAAGCCAGTTCGACCCGACTCAGAAATCAAAACTTCTGCGACTACTGTTAGTCAGAGTCAAATTTTAATCATTTATTTCATTTAGGCCTTAACAAGCACTTATGAACGATAGTAATTGCTTTAGCGTTTTACAACATAATTAGAACTACTTATATGCTATCGTTGGAAAGTTTTAATTCGAATCCGGGAATCGAGGGAAAAGTTGATCAGTGTGCAATTATCTTTCACGCGAGGTAGTAACATAACCTTGTGTGATTTGCATGACTGATTTGATACTTGATACTGTTTACTATCGGTCAAGATGCTATTTATAGTAAGCTGTTAAACTGTAGGTCCCAGCTGACATTCAACCTAAGGCAGTCGTCACGAGTCAGAAGCCATAAGCCTGACAACTAGTCTTACCAGGGGGTATTGGGTTGCCCCTGGGTTGAAGAGGTCAGGCAGTCGTTCCTTGTAAAACACTGGTACTCAGCTGAATCCGGTTAGACTGAAAGTCGACCCCAACATAGTTGGGAAAAGGCCCGGGAGATGATGATCCAGTCCAGATGAATGGAAGGATGTTTTAATGGAATCATATGGATTGCTCAGTTGCTAAACAATATTCAATACCCAATGTCAGTTGAATCATCTTATTTATTTTCGGCTTTATTTTGCTGTTTATCATTTATGTCAGATCATTGAGCATCTTATTTGATATTTGTTTGTATTGTCCTGCCGTTGTACAATTAACATTATTCTATTCTATTCATTTATTTTCGTGTGTGCATTCAACTATGACATTTGCCTCACTAAATTCGTCACCTAGCGAAGATATAACTTTCATACATCTGTCCTTATGTCTGTCTGTGACAGCCTTTTTTTTATCGTCCCACTGCTGGGCACAGGCCTCCTCTCACACGGAGAAGGATTGAGCATTAATGTCAATACGTGATATGATTAAAATTGTCATTAATTTATAGGTAACAGCTTAATTTAAAAACTAGTACGTACATAATTTAGACTAAAGCGTCTAGTATCACAAGTACTACGTCCTAATTCGCCAACTTGATACAGCTATGCAGTCTATGATGCAAGATGAACTCTAGTTCTTAGCCAATAGGTCCAACTCGGATCTTGCTTCAACGTTCTGAACCACTGCTTATATAACTGGTAGAATATCGTAGTATAGCTGTGTTTATGGATTTCTGTAAAGATGCTTGTGGTTTTGTAATCAATCTTTCATCTTAAAATAGATTGACACATATTATTAAGTGGTTTATTTCATATTTACTGTTTGGCGCCATTGACTTGTAGCTTCTTATAATTCATATATCTATAAAAAATGTATTTTTGACAAAATATTTGACATTAAACAATTTGGTCTCGTAACAAATCTGTACTTAACATTTATTTATTTATTTAACAGTTTATGTACACACACAGAATACAGAGAACAAAACATTCTTCTTTTGCAAGAGATGTTTTGTTATATTTCTAGAACACCCAAATTATTTTCAGTTTCACAAACAGTACAGGATGTTTCAAAAATAATAAGTATGCTGGTCGTCGCAATGCACTTACTATGTGCAACCTATACTGTGCGATCGAAACAGTGTCTCTTGCAAAATTTTCCGTGACCACCGATAGTGCAGTCAAGTACGACGACTTGTTTCTAGAAGCTTATTCAAGGCAAATTAGAACTCTTTTAATAAACCTAACACATTTTATCAGAATTTTACTTTACTTTAACTATGTGTATTGAAATCTCCGTTCTTAAAATAAGAGGCATAAACATCTGCCTTGCCTTTTACTAGAAGTCGAGGCCGAAAAATACATGCAGCATGAATTCATCTTTTAACACGATCTTTTATTTTAGCCTTTGGTATAAATGTAATTAAGTAAATGTTTCTTATGGATACTCTTTGTTGCAGAATTCAGAATTCTTCAATGCAAGAGTTAACAGTCATCCATCAACAGCCCGCAATTCCCAAGTTATAGTCGTTCAAGATAACATTTTCAAGTGAATTCTTTAACAAAAGACGTATGTGAATCAGTCACCTCGGCTTGAGTGGGCGCGGCCTTGCTAAGTAGACTATCTGAGCGCTTTATAAGGCATTGTGTGGGCTCCAATGACGGCCTTATGAGCAATTTTTAAAACTAAGCTCGATCACAAAAGGTATTTGAATAATATTTGGTAGGGAGTTTAAGTATTAGAAAACTGCTCCTGGCATATAAAACAAACATTGAAACCAGAAGCAGTGAAAGATCGTCGTATAAGATATATGGTCGTATGGACGTAAGATGCTCGTATCTACAATATCGAAGTCAAAATGGAGCAAACTATACCTGAATCTAGAAAAAGATCAATCCTGATAAGAAGACAAATGTTCTGATTACGGACCTATCATGTACATAGGTTAAATAAATGGAACATGGTGCTATGTGACCTACATTTTGATCTACATCCTACATTTTTTATAGTCGTCACCATCCATCGTTTGATATGGAATGACAGCTGACGACCTTCGCAGTTTCTAGGTACCCTATTAGTCTGGATTCGTGGGACTAATAGTGGCACGTGGCCTGTTAGCCTATTGGGTATCAGGATATTATATGACCTAGCGACATATTGATGTGTAGGTACCGATATTTGTTCTTTATTCAGTGAGCATTTTTTTTTGTATTGAAACAAATAATGATCTTCGTGTTATTTTAAGCTTTAATAATTAATTGTTCAACGATACATTATGATTATTATGCATATTCTGAGCAAGGCTTTGCAGATTCACACATATTATGTACTTTTTATCTGAGTCCAAGTAATAATCCTTTAATTTCCTTTAATAAAACAAGTAAATAATAACCTGGAAATCGCATACAAATCTTTGTAAAACGCGCATTAATTTTAACGATATTTAATGCTGTTGACAATCATCTCGTTATGTCAGACAGAGATGTCACACCTCCGGTTTTTATCGCAGGAAATTACTTAATAAGTTGCATCTCGAAGTTGAATGGAACTAAAATAGAGTGAATATAAAGTTCTCTGCATACGGCAAATAGATAGCTACTTATATAAAAATAAGTAATGATGGGAAAAATATTGTTCTATATTATTTATTTGACGTAATAGAAAAGTTCATCGATATCATAATATCAACCTCAGGTACAATTTTACACAAATATATGCAGTTTAACTTTAATTTAAACTTATATTTTATTAGCATTACAGTTTCTATTGCATGAAGGTAAGTGCTTAATACGACCTCGATGGCGCAATGGTCATCATGCCGGACCGCCGAACCTGAGGTCCCGGGTTCGATTCCCGGTTCGGTCGACATTTGTGTGATGAGCATGTTTGTTGGCCGTGGTCTGGGTGTTACGATATTTATTTATAAATATGTATATATGTAGCTATATGTAGTTTATCAGTTGTGTTAGCACCCATAACACAAGTTAATTAATAACTTACCATGGGGCTAACCGACCGTGTGTGAAAAAGGTGTCCCGATATATTAAGGTGTCCCGATATATTATATTATAATCAAAATAATTCACAAAATTGTTCGAAATTTCTGTACTTTTCTAGTCTGTGGTGTAATGTAATTGATTCGTTGGTTGTTGGCGCAGATAACATGGCTATAAGGAGGCCACAGCCGGCATCAGAGCAACCTCCTTATGTAATCGTACGTCGAACTTTTTAAAGGGAAATCTTCAATCAGTTGAAACTGAGGTATTTTTGATACGGAAGTTATTAAGAAGAACTTAGCGTGGATGGAAATTGAGCCGATAATCTATAAGCGGTGAGTACCTAATTGATAGAAAATTGGTTATAAGAATTTGAACGTTTACTGGAAAGTGCCCAAGACAGACAGACCCGCCACTTTTCTCTGGAACGTAAGTACTTAATTATGTGATTTTGGTTTGATTGACTTTCAAAAGTTTGTGAAGTAGCTTACACAGTGAGAATGAGGAGGCATTTGAAAATGATTGCTAATAAAGTATCAATTTAATTTGTGCGAATAAAAATGCTAACTGTATTTTCTACTAAACCAGTAGCTACCTAATCATAGAAATAGTAACTTTATGTATCTGTTGGGTTGATATATGTACCTACTTTCAGAAGTCACATTTTTCTTACGACACACATGTAGTGAAGGGGAGATCCTTATTAAAATTCAAGAACATGATCAAGTTTCGATATAGGTGCTTATTTTTATAACGTTGTGGCTATGGTCAATTTCAATTGATGACTTTATTAACGCCGATTAACTAAAGTTAGTTTTGATGGAATATAATCGCATCAATCGTAAAATCTAAATACTTAAAGAAATTACAGCGGATATAGATTCCCAATACCTACTTATCTCATTATTTGCATCTATTTTAAAATGTTTTTTAAAGAATATCAAATAGGACCTATATGGGCATTCATACAAAATGCAACTTTTTCAGTTGCATTGCGGAGCATTGTTTTTTTACACATATTTTTTTTCGAATATTTAAATTTAACCAATTTCAATTTACAATTAAATCAAGTTCCGTAAAACAAAAGCATTATTTTTACTAAATCCACCGTGACCAAGAAATTCGGATACTGAGCCATTACGAAAATTATCGCAACCGGTTAATCCGGTTCGCGTGAAAGCATATCAAAATGCATTACTTTCTTACAATTGTATCTGTATCATCGGATTGCTAGTACCCGCACACTGCAGACTAAAAAGTCGGCCGACAGTTGCCCGATGGTTGGATTTTTTATTTATTTAAGAAAATCGGGAATTCAGCCAAAGTTTTTTTGTTTATCTGATACGGACCAAATACCTGATCGTTATTAGGTACCTATGTGTGACGCACAATGAAAATGGTATACTGAAGACGCATAGTACCTAAATGAATGGTTACATAACGTACAGTGTGCGTACTACCACTCATTACATTTTTATAAGCCCGAACAAACTGTCGGCCGACTAAAAGTTTGCAGTCTGCGGGTGCTCTAAATGTTAGATTGCTTGACTATCGCTTGCGTCGGTAATTGCTTTGGCAATAATTGACGGTGCCATAATGCCATAATTAGCATATGCCATAACGTTTATAGTCCGTTGACTGTACTTTCTACTATTTGCACGCACCAATTGTTGATGACACCTGCGTTGGGAAACGCTCAGTCGTAGGTATCTACGTATTGTTGCGTTATGAGTTTCCTTCAGTTTCATAGCCAATTAAACGGGTCTATGATTTCATTTGAATACTTACTTAAGTTGTGGTTTGTTTTGAATTTATTTATTAAACGTTTATTTGTGACAATGTGGGTGTCTTCGTGAAGCTTTAGTATTGTAGCACAAATTACTATTATAGTTACTTCAAACTTAGCTGCTGTAACTAGAATATACCTACTTGGATCGGCAAAACGTTCATTAAACTTTAGTTTTTTTTACTTGTCCACAATATTGCCAAACTTTATTTAGTGAAAACTGAAGACCTATTTAAGCAGGAACTTTTCATTTGAGCACGAAAACAAGACAATTTATTCAATCTCGCAGGACAGAATATACCTAAGCGTGATTGAATATAGAAGTAGGTATAGATCGTAATTCAAGGTTTATTCTATATAAGTACGTTTTAGCTATAGCTTTAGGTATTTAAGATCAAGGTATGCTAAGTAAGTATCTGTCATTGAATATGTATTGTTGTGATCGTGAATGACTCACTCACTTGTTTTCGATCAATGGCAATAATATGAGATAGAACTTAGCGCAAGAGACAAGTGGATATTGGGAAGGAGTCGCTTTTGTCCTGCTCCACAAAATGACTTAATAAAGAAGAGTTGTGTCTAAAAATGTATACCTAATGACTGCATCATTGATTAACCTACATTAGTAAATGATATAAATGCGAATGTTTTGATGAATGGATTTTGATGAAACTTTGGGATCATATTTGACTAAATTGCTTCGGAAACTGGATTCCTCTCGGTGGAACCATGGAATTCATGCCGCTAATAAAGTCGAAACTGAAACATTTTTAAGAGATCAATGTCATGATCTTAAGAGATACAATATGATTTGTCGTGCTTCATTTATATAAAAAAAAACTTAATTATATTGAAAACGTTAACATTTCCGTGTATAACCAGTCTGGTTTCTTTATTTATTGGAATTATAGAATATTTTATTACAGGTTCATAATGCTATGCAGACTAATAGGTATACACTTAAGTTTGGCACAGTCATTTCCTTCTACAGACAGAATGTAAAAAATAAGGTCACTTTTCAGTAAGTACCTAATAGGATTTAAAACTTCGATAAGGAAAAATATATCTACATATACATAGAACCTATTTAATATTATGTCGCTTGTTATAATAAGTAGTGTCCACCAGTATGACGAGTTACATTCAATACTCAAGGCCGACATAGAAACTAGAGCAAGCTGGCATGTTGTTAAATCTACGTAGGTCACTAAATGTGGATACAACTATTTTTAAATAATTTGCCTTAAAACCTTCCACTATTTAAAAAGTTAAGAAAATTAACATTTTTAAATTAAGAATGTCACCTTCTTTAGTAATCTCAAAATTAAGAGTAGAGAGTTAGTTAGTATAACAAAGTTGTTAAAATCGTGTTTAAGACTGTGAACGAAAGTCATAATTCTGTATAAGTATCGCAATAGAACCGTAAAAGATATTTATTGAACGAATTTCCGCATTTATTCGTACAATCAGTGTTTAATGACGGGCAAGCAATATAAAGTTGCATAGTTGAGCTATTAACGAATTAGTTCATGAAGATTGATTGCAAACAAAATTATTATTATTTGTTTGCCAGAATATAGATACTTAATAACATGTTCGATACAATAAAAATATAGTCTCACTATATTCGACTTAAAAATAATTTAGTCATACAAATATACAACCACCAATGCTCTAAGTAATTGTTCAAATATATCGGAAGGAAATATGAGTATGCATAGATCTTAAGTATTAGTTTAATTACTTACAGAATCAGCTGATATAGCGCTATCACTCAGCGAAATGCCGAAAACGCAAAGACAGCACAAAAGTCCACCGATTTTGCGAACCATTTTTCACAAACACAATATTTCTTTTACAAACAAAAAATAACGCTGTCAAAACTTTCGTTTGAAAATATAAAAAAAATTAAACAAGAAGGCGGGCTTATATTCGGTGTTCGAAATTCGAAATTTAAAATATGTTTTTTTTAGCCAGTGTTGTCGGCGTGCGGCGAAAGGTGCGCGGCCGGTCGCGATATGGAACCGTGGAACGTTACTCGCAAATGTGACGATATTTGAAAGGCCCGCGTAGGAGGGTTTCGCGCCGATTTCTGCTTGCGTTCCGTTTCATTCATGCATGTTGTATTTACACCTGTTGTATATGACTAGGCAGCGTAAACGGAGCTTTTGTACGGTAATAATTACTTAATAGTAAATTGATTTTTCTTACTTAATGCGTAACATAAGTGAGTGACTGATAATGTTATTAGCAAGCGTAGTAATTGACCGCTAGTTTGTGAGTAAAACCTCTGTTGCTTGTATAGAACTTTTGACTATACTTAGTTGGACATAATCACAGATACTTAAGATTAAGACCTATATGTATCTTTCGCCGTCATCTATCTATTGATTATGTTTCATTATTTTTATTTCGTAATATCAAAGCATTCGCCAACGCCTGAATGGATTTCATTGCACGCACGAGAGCGTACTCAAACGATTAAGTTATATCTAGGCGCTTGTCTTGAAAAAAAAATTACCAAAAAAAAATTAGTGACTATTCTAATATATTGAATATGCTAAAACAATGTCATTATATTCTCAAAGTATAATAGAAAAATCTTTGTGAACAAAAATGAGGCATGACTTAGGTACGTAAAGCATGTGGTTTTCATAGAGATTTTATTTCCCAGGCTCAATTTTCTTCGAAGTGCAATAAATAGTGCCAATACTCATACATTATTGGCACGACTGGCCTGGCATTCTGCCCGTTAGTGATAGTCAACTTTCACTCTTTTCTTATCGGTCGTGAAGATGG
The DNA here is from genome assembly GCF_030705265.1 of Helicoverpa armigera. Lineage (NCBI taxonomy): Eukaryota > Metazoa > Arthropoda > Insecta > Lepidoptera > Noctuidae > Helicoverpa > Helicoverpa armigera. The sequence continues at coordinate 10,172,827 of NC_087123.1, forward strand.
CTTTACATTTAAGCTGACCATAAAGTTTGTGTTAAAAAGTTTTTTATCCTTAACAACAATTGTGAAGCTCGGTGAATGGAAAGACATTCATAGATCAGGATACTGTATAACAAACTTTAAAATTCTATGTTTTAGCAAGATAAAATATAAGTATACCTATCTATCAGCTGGTTATTTTTTTTAGAACTGTAGAGAAATTAGGTAAATAAATGGGATGATTTCATGATTTCTATAAGACACCATCATGACAACATGGGTTGAAACAAGACAATAGGCATGGCGAATGAAAAAAATATAATTAGCCTGTTTTTCAGAAAACCCTAATATAATGGACTTTGACAAACAAAAAATAACGAAAATACAACACGATTGAATTTTGTGTTACGTCATTATTAAGTAAGTAGATATGTGACGTCACTAGCCCTCACTCTCAATCTTTGTTGCGTTCTGCCTGCGTAAATATCAAATTATTATGTACATACTTTTTATTTAAATCAAATAAAAAATATTTTCTGGCAATCTTAAATGCGGATTAATTAGAATCCCAATTTTTTAAACCTGTCACTTCTATAACGTGCTAAGTTTCAGATCCCGCGGTAAGGTGTTTATGCCTAGTAGCTAATTTATAGCATTGATAACCGAGATTAGGTACTATTTACTTACAGTAATAATTAAACATTTCAGTATTTGTTTATTTATATTTGACATACATCTTGCAGACAGGTGTTACGATATCTTCTACAGAATAATGCCTACTAAATACAAAACCTTTGCAGGCAAGTAGGTATAGTAAAGGGTGTGTAATAGAAATTAATTTGCTTACACAATCTAATAAGAGGTTAATGAACCCTAGTTGCTAAACAATTTGTAAGTAAGTAACTGTTGAAGATGTTTGAATCATAAAGGATATCAAACGTTTCGTTCCACAGGATATGAATGAAAATAATAAATACTAATGTTTTTAGTTTCAAGGAACTTAAGGAAGGAAGGGTGAAGGGAACTTAGTATGATGTTGATAATATGTAATCACTTAATCAGGATACTAACGGTACCTATTGATACTTATGAATAACTCTAGATACTTATGACTTAATGAAATAAAAAAAAAAAACGATCATGATATTCATAAGGAAAAAAAGTGTTATTACCTATCTAATAGACGGTGATTATTTTAAAGTCGCTTAAATGTTTATTCTTATGTTATAAATGTTTGTATGTCTATATTTTTTTCGCAAATAGTGTGTCAGGCCTTTTTGAAATCATTTTCACTAGACCATCTTTTAAGTATTTATTTTTAATCACAGTACGCCGGTTTCTATGATTGCATTTCCATCCTACAGCATTATTACATTAAACAAAGTAATTAGTAAAACAAACATGTTTACACTGCATTTATTGAGATAACTTTATTTATGTAGTCAACTCAAACACGTTTGTCTAGCTAGATATAGATAATCAAACTCAACTTGGCGGGAGACATAATACCACAGATAACTTATTGCAAACTAGTTCAGTATCGTTTTGTAAACAGGGACGAATGTTGCGCGCTCCGTGCCCGAATAAAAAAAGTTAATATTCAAATTAAGAACACAGAAAATGGCGGCCAAATGGGACAATGATGAAGTTGTGCAAAGGTTCAGGGAATATTTACAAATTCCGAGTGTTCATCCCGATATTGATTATGGTAAGTTTTTTTAAATTAAAATTAGGTTTTTAAAGTTTCAATTTACGTAAATGCTTATCTAATGTTTATGTTTAGTTTACTGTTCTGCTTTGTTTGTTTAATTATTGTAATCGTTTTCTTGTCAAAATCACGTTATGTCAAAAAGAACAAATTATCAACTAATAGTTCAACTAAAACAAATTCAGTTATTATTTAAATCAAACTAGTTTATCAGTAGTTTTAAAAATTAAGATGCAAAACATCAAATTGACAATTAAAAAAATAATTAGATTTTTCTGATACGTTTATGTCTTGTTCTTTTTCGGTCATGAATTGACATAACTCATCATTTTGATACAATTACTCCTATCTCCTGAGATTCGAGAAATAGTTTATTTATCGTTATATTTGAAATCTAGGAGATTGATTTGGATGCAATATTGCCTTCCCTACTCCTATGGCTCGCACCGAATTTTGATCTTCAACTTTCTCCCTCTATCATCATTATTACCATACCCTTCATTTATTTTAGCTTTTCAGTTTCCCACAAAAATCTTTCCAAATTCACAACTTCAAATTATCTTTCAGGCGACTGCGTCAAATTCTTGAAGAAACAAGCAAGTGAGCTGGATTTGCCCATAGCTGTGTATGAGCCTGTGCCTAACAAACCTATAGTCGTTATAACTTGGGAAGGTCTGCAGCCAGATCTCCCTTCTATATTGTTGAATTCTCATATGGATGTCGTTCCTGTGTATGAGGTAAGCTAATCTTCTAACTGGTTGAATGTTATTACTACTAGCTGTTTCCCGCGGTTTGGCTAATGTCCCCGACGAACTTCTTCCCGAACCCGGAAAAAATGGCCTATGTTACTCGGATAGTCTAGCTCTCCAGAAATGATAGGATTTGTCAAATCGCTTCAGTAGTTCCGGACCCTTTAGGGTGGGTACAAATAAACAAGGAAATGTTTCCTCTTTATTTAATTTTTATACTTACTTAAAAGTATAGATACCTATAGGTTTGCTACTGTTATTTTTTAAAGAGTTGTTATAGTTTAAACTACTTCGAATATTCGTTTTTATGAAGAGATATTGAACCAGATAACATAAAAATATTAGACTTAAATAGGTATCTACACAATATTTTTTGAACCTTGACCGTCGGTACAGATGGTCAACGCTCTATAAAAAGGTAATAGTTTTGGCCAACTAATCCCTGCTATTCAAGATAGTAGATAAAAAGAGATAGCATCGAAAAATACAGCATATTTTATAATAATCAGCAAAATAAATACTTGTCATACAACATAAGTACGCATATAAAGATAAAGATCTGATAAAGTGATCTGGTACACATTGTACTCGTGGCAACAACACAGAGATGGCTTCGAGATGTCTAAATGTACCTACGATGTACCTAAATTCTTTGTATGTAGATACAATATTATCGCGTGCGTTTTCTTACGATGTTTTCAACACTTTTTCTTGCATAAACGAGAGAGGAAATAAGAAGGTAGATGCGAGTGCAACTGCGAGATACAGCCTGTACCGTATGCTTAATTAAAACATCTGATCCACATAGACCATGTAGAAAATGTAGCTTCAAACCCATGACTCACCATGAGAACTACCTACTCCATGCACGAAATCAAAAGTCCTGTATAGTCTTTCTCGAGAAACGGGTTATCAGACAATTGAAATATTTTTCAAATCGTTCCTGAGATTAAACAAACAAACTATTCATCTTTAGCATCCACCTAAAGCAATAGATTTTGTCTGCAGGAATTCTGGACCTACCCACCTTTCGCGGCAGTCGTAACAGAGGATGGCTACATCTATGCGAGAGGCACTCAAGACATGAAGAGTATTGGAATGATGCACCTGGAGAGTGTGAGACGGCTTAAAGCAGCAGGAGTCAGGTTGAAAAGGACTGTGCATATTTCTTTTGTTCCTGGTTAGTTTGACAATATTTAATGTTTTAATACGTAGGTATCGTTTTTTTTAATGACCTTCGCCTATTCTTGCAATATATTTTTTCAAAACGGGAATCCTTTATCTGCATGTGTTATGTAAAGTACCCGCTTATCGATGCACTTGCGATGCACTCATTACTCATTTACGAAAATGAGACCTGTTTTCAATCAGGCTGGATAACTTGACGCACAAGATAGTAGAGTTCAAATCAATACTTGAAATAAGGGCAAAAAATCCGTTTAAAAATATATTCCTTTTACAAAATAAATAGCGTTTTTATTTTTCAGATGAAGAAATCGGCGGCGTAGATGGTATGAAGGCTTTCTCATTGACACCTGAATTCAAGAATTTGAACATCGGTTTCGGTTTAGACGAGAGCGCGCCCAACGAGCATCCTTCAGAGATCCTAGCTTTTCACGGAGAAAGGACTTCTAGACGTGAGACTTACTTTCATTTACAATTCAGAATGAAAACTTCTTCATGTCCATAGTTACATATTTTCGAAAAAGATTTAAATGAAGAAATAAGAATATCTAGGGATATAGACATCTATCCTACTTATTTAAAGCCATATATTCACTAAGAAACAATTGTTTATAAACACTGTTTAGAAATCAGTCAACAAATCAGTTGCGCAACATGTGCATACAAGTGTGGACGCGTGTTTCAATTGTTTATAAACGCCAAATAAATGTCTTAATAGCAAGTAATTTCTCTTTTCTTTTTCTTTTTACTAGAAATGGACTAAAATAAATGTAGGCACCACACAACAACACTACTTCCTCCGGCGACATATTGTAAACATTTGACGGTGTGGACGGCAGTTTCCGAAACATTGTTGCTGTAAACATCTACGTGATGTTTCAGAAACTGTGTATCTGAAACATTGTTTCCCAGTGAATACGTGGCTTAAGGGTATCTCAAAGGGTCCAAAGGAAGCCTTTGCATCCATGGTGCATTAACAGAATTATACCATGAAAGATATCAAGAATTATTTGAAAAGGTTTACCCATAAAAAAGTTCATTTCTGTCCTTTAACACAAGTTTCATCAACAACTTCAGTTGCTACTATTACACAAATTATTACAATTGCTGTTTTACTAGATAACTATCAACATTTATGCTCTGTATAAATCTCCTAGGCGTAAGTAGTATGAAATGTGTATGTATAATTAAGCCAGATTATATCTATGTGGCAACAGTGAAATGTTCTCGTAAATAGCCAGAATTCCTGCTTGTGAAACTGAGTAAATGTCCTGATGTGTCGAAACTAGTGAACGCGTTTTATGTGACAATTAATTAGTAGTAAGCTGCATAGTTTAGTGAGCATCAGCTTTACTCTGCGGCCCGAGGAACTTACTTCTACTTCTCACACTTGGATAAAAAGTAAGCTGTGTCTTTTCTCAGGATCTGGACAGGAGTACAGGAGTACCTGTACCCCATCTAAATCAGTTCAGGGGTTGAGGCGCGCAAGCGAGACAGACAAACGGACCAAAAATTAAAGCGAAAATAATCGCATTACTAGTATTGTTAAGGATAATGCTACTTTACAAAATGTATTTTATCCCTTATAGAAATCATAGTGACGTGTCGAGGCGAGCCTGGTCACGGCTCATTGTTGATCTCTGGGACTGCTGGTGAAAAGGTAAATATAATTACCCCGATAACTACAATAAATATTAAATAGCATACCTCTTATTAATTTTACATAAAATAACAAACAATTTTAGCTAACAACTGACCACCTTATCAATGTTTAATTTTATCAGCCGCTGAGGATTTCACTAAATCCCTTCGGATTTGACATATCAAGTCTAATAAACATTATCGAAGTACACTGACCAGTAGGCATGGTAGGTACGTATAACCAAAATTATTTTGTTTACAGCTTTGTTTTCCTGTTTACAGTTACATTACATGATCGACAAGTTTATGAAACTACGAGCAGAAGAGAAGAAGAAAGCAGATGGTAATGTCTGGTATGGTGAAGTAACCACTGTCAACTTGACACAGATATGGGTAAGTTATCAGTAATTAAGTATTGATGTACAGTATTTTAACTGAAAACTATAAAGCCCCTAGAATGGAATTTGATGATAGTGAATACAAAAGTCATCAATGATGAAGATTTACGTCGTTACGAGTTGTCAGTAGCCAGAAAGTCTGATAACCAGTCTAAACAAGAAGTATTGGGTTGCTCAGGTAACTGGGTTGACGAGGTTAGATAAGCAGTTGCTCCTTGTAAAACAGAGCTACTCAGTTACAACCGGTTAGACTGGAAGCTGACCCAAAAATAGTTAGGAAAAGACTCAGGAGATAAGATGATGATGAAGATTTATGGCAAAACTATCTGAGAGACAAAGTTGAAATAAATTGACCATACTAAGATAAATACTCCGGTACAGGTAGACTCTGTGCCTGCAATTGAATTTATTTTAATTTATAACTTTGTTTTTAAGGGTGGAGTCCAAATCAACGTGTTGCCAGAGAGTTTATCAGTATCTTTCGATATAAGAATCGCTCCACAGTATGATCATGATGAGTTTGATCAAATGGTAAGTGGTGATTTGACGTATTTGGTAAAGTAGAAGTTATGGAATTTTCCCAGATGATATGATAAAGATAATTCAGCGTATAGCAATCAAAACTGCACTGATAGTAGATTAACTTGAGATTACTATCCAAGTGACATCATCCATGATTTTTGTTTGACTTTGAAGATATCTCAAAAGAAAATATCTCTTTTGAAAATTTTATAACCCACATTTTTTTCAGATATCGAGGTGGTGCGAAGAAGCGGGTGAAGGAGTAAGTTTTGAGTACATTGTCAAGAACCCTCAAGTTAAAAGCACGAAAATAGATGGCAGTGTTCCCTTCTGGGAAGCTATGAAGAAAGTAGTTACTGATATGTAAGTTGACATATGGGTGAAGTTTTAGAAACCAGTATGGTAGAAACATGTACACTGCACAGTTTTGCATTCTAAATTATTCGCAGAATAATATTACATTTTTTCAGATATTGTTTTAGAGATGTTCCAAAAGTTTTGTCGTTTTTAGTAACAAATTATTATTTTACTTTAATTTCATATGTTTCCTTCTTTCAGGGGCATTTCAGTGAAATGTGTAATTTGCCCCGGCGCAACCGACGCACGATATGTGCGAGCCCAAGGAATTCCCGCCATCAACTTCTCTCCCATCATGAACACGCAGCTGTTAATCCACGCCCACGATGAGAAAATACATATAGACGTCTTCAAAAGAGGAATCGATATAATCGAAAAAGTTGTTGAAGCCGTTGCTAATGTTTAGATAAATATAAGCTTGGTCGTACATATGAAAAACATAATTAAAGTTCTTTAAAAAGTTGTCCCTAAATTACTTTTCAAAGTTGTGAAAAACCAAAAGGCAAAACAAGATCCTGATGGCTATTAAAAAGGCTAGATATTGAAGAAGCCTTGTGAACACCGGAAAATATATATTTACATATTCATATATTTTATTTACAACTCACACTTAAGCACAATAATTCAGAAAGTGATTCACATCTCCATGATTGTGATTGCATTAATTAAAAGAAAGAAAAGGTGTTCAACATTTTTCATCATCCTATCAACTAACAATTTCTTTCAAACCTTCTATAGGCCATAACTCACTAGTTATTCAATATTGTTTAGTTCTTTATTCCTTTTGTGCATCTTTCTTGCTTGTATTCGGTTGATTTTCTTCTTCTTTTTCATCTTCTTTTTTATCTTTTTTCGCCTTAGCGCTCGTACCACTTGCTTTAGAGTCATTGCTTTTTATACTTTTTATACTTTCATTACTTCTTCCTGTTTCCTTAATGTCCTCGAGGACTTTAACTTTCTTATCATGCTTATCATGTTTATGTGTATTATGATGTTTTTTACTTTTTAACGATTCAATACTTATATTAGATTCACTATTGATCAGCGATTCCTTACTTTTCAACGACAGTTTACTTCTCTCCCTGCTGCTTTTTTGTAATTCTATAGATTTTGCATATTTTTTTAGGTAGCTTTCATCTTCAATTTTGATAACATCTTTCGATTTAATGATCACCTTTTTTGGTTTCTCTGGATTAGCTTCAGTCACATTCTCTATACTTTTTATTCCTAAAATGTAAAAAAAAATGTCTTTATACCTATTTGATTTTCCTGTATATGACTCACGAATGTTTGCCGTTTGATTTTGCTTTTCTGTTTGTTTGTTTAATGTAATGTCGTATGGGATCTGGTACCCGCTCCAACAGTATCATGATATATCAAAAGAGTGTATTTACTTGAAATATTCTCTTGGGGATTGTCTCAATTAGGTATCTGCCAAATACATAATCAAATCGAATCAAATAATATATCAAATGAAGGCGAAAACTTTGTCATTAAAATTTTTAATTTGTGTTTACATTAATGATGTAATTATTGCTCATTATTTTAGTCTACCTCACGAGTGACAGACAAGGATTTGGGACTAGTCGCCGCTGAGATTCTTTTTTGCTTTGCCAAGCCCTACGGAATGGTACTATGAGCAACACTGTTGGAAAGGGTGCCAAAACATCTATTGTCCTTCATTACTTCCATGACTTGATTCCCAAATCTTCGATGTTAACAATCGTCTCTGAGAAACTAGTGTAGGCCTTAGTTCATTATAGTACTCTTCTATTTCTTGCAGTGTTAATTCTTTTGTTTCTGGTAAAAAGAAGTATAGAAATATTGTACCTGTGAATAGAAAAATGAATTTTGTGTTAAAATATTTCTAAATATTAATATTATTTGATTAGTCACAAGGTTTGTTAGCAGTTTCGCATGCATTTCGTGAGAACTGCTCCCATAGTCTACATATGGCCTTCCTCGATATATGGGCTCCCAACACTCAACGCATGTTTTTAATCAGTGCATTAGTTCCTGATATTAGCGAGTTCAGAAAGTTTGAGACAAATAATCTATAACATAAGATATACCTATTTTGCATTTCGGCTAGTATTCCTGACGCTTTATTTATAGTAGAGCCAGAAATACAAAAAAAAATTACAACAGCCTACCAAATAGCCAATAGCAAACTATTATGCTCATGACTGATTACATACCAAGTAAAGAACAAACGCCGAATACAATCATTGTGTACATCAAGCCCAGATTGTCCGCTAACAAGGGATATGACTTAGTGGTCCCAAATATTAATAGGCTGGTAATGGACACTGTTATGCCATTGAGTACTCCTCGAACCTGAAATTTAATTTTAGGCCTTGTAAATTAAGTTCCTAGGCGGTTTTCGTGGCAGAATACTAGTTATTGTAGTAGAAACTGAATCCCTGATTTATCATATCACACTTCGTTTCTCATGTATGACATTTTTGAGGTCCGTTTTCACTAATATACCGGCTTCGACAACGATTGTCAGAAGAGTCGAAATTAGCAGAAACATAACTGAACATAGGATATTATTTACTTACTTGCAGTGGATATAATTCTGACGCCATCAATAATGGCAATATATTGTACCCTAAACTAGCGAATGCCATGTAGACCATGAAACATAATTGGGGTACAATACTTGGGTGATCATTGTATTTTAGGTACCCTGCCACAGTGAAGCATGAAACAGTCACCCCACATGCTGTAAAATGTAGACATAATATTGAATAAGATGATGACAACGATGATACTGATCAAGCAAGTGTAGTCGTAAACCTTCACAAAATGCTAAAACTAATGTTGGGTCATCTTAGGAACCGACAAAATAGTTTGTGACCCGTTTCGTCCAATTATCAATATTAGGTAAGGTATGCTTAACATCCTTGGCTTGGGGAGAAACGGGTTAGCCAGACAGGAAACTGCAATGTTTGAAATGAGATTTGAAAATGGCTAATCCTATCGCATTTATTATAGCCACATCATCTGCATTTCTACCTCAAACACAAAGTTTCAATTTGTCGAGTGCTTGACATTATGGAAGCTATATTACCTGATATCAATGACAAGGGCTTTCTCCCAACTTTGAAAAGCAGTATTGATGTGAGTATACCGATCCCCAGTCTTGTTAAGGAAACTAGAAAGTTACCAGCTTGCACGTCGTAAGATGAGTTCGCTGCCTGCAAACAAAAGGATAGACAAAATAATAATAGAAGAAGAATTAATATTGGAAGAAATAAAAGAAAATTGGCCTACTATAAATGGGTAAATGGAATACATAGGTAAATGGAATAACAACAACGAAGGAAAGACCAAGAGAGAGTTACATACAAATATGACAGTGTACATGTAGATGCTCTTAAATATATAAAAAACAATAGGTAATGTTTTACCGTCAGTATGTCTATAGTCCACAGCAAAACGACTGAGGTTCCCGACATTTGAGTGATGAGAATATAGACAATGACCAATGAGAACGGCTTACACGATGATTTAGAAAACAAAGCTGTTAAATGTTCCCGGGTAGTTAACCTGTAGAAAACGGACAATAGATTAGATAGTGGGTACTTTGGGGAAATTCAAGGTGTCCCAACATTATACATATATAGAAGTGATATTGCTACTGACAACTTTAATTTTTGATAAATTTTCTTCATGTAGCCAAAAAACATAAAGTGTAAGTTTTATTAATTAACAAAATACAACCTACTTACGAATGTCGTTGTCCTCCTTAAAATCTATGAGTTGGGCCATTTCTTTGTCAATATCATAATCCTTAGCCCTATACTTTCGGAGACATTTGCGAGCCTCTTCTGGAGTTTTAGTCTTGAGTACGTAGTAAGGTGTTTCAGGTAAAAAGTTATTTAATAAGAAGTTTACAAGTGTGAAAGCACAGCAGCAGTAACAAAGAGTTTTCCATTTAAAGTATTGACCGAGGAAGGCCTGAAAAAGGGACTTTCGAATGTACATGTCTACGTTTTGAAAAAAAAAGCCGCAAAAACAGTTGCACCCAGAGCGGGTGTAATACAAATAAGAATTTATATCGAAGAAACAACACAAGAAGCATATAGTTTTCTCTGTTTTCTGTGCGTTTGGACCACTCCTTACGCCTAGATATAAAGCAGATTATAGATACATTCTATACCTGTATACTGATTCCAATAGACACACCCAAAGTGGGGAACGCACCAATCACTCCTCTCATATTCGGTAGCGAGATCTCAGTGCTAAATATTCTGGGAGGACCCATAGCCATTCCACAGCCGAAACCTGTGATAGCTCTACCTACAGAAGATTATTAAAATTAGCTATAATATTTTGAAAAATATCTTTGGAATGTTCCACCCATTTCTCTGATCTGATCTTAGGCCACCTAAGATCCGTACGATTGGGAATATAAATCCACATAATATGTAGTTCCTAAAATTGTGACCAACTATGATTTAGAAATATGTGTTTGTATTTGTATGTACGCTGTTGCTTTAAATAATTTCGGGTTAGTTGTTTATTTGTTGTTTCACGATAAGCGTATGCTTCGCAGACAACGTTTTTAAAAGAACAAAAAGAAGCAATCTATCCAAAATGTGATATTCATATTCAAGACTTTAAAATGAAGACTTCAAACCTATTATGATAGATCCCGGAGTTTTGGCGATGGCAGTGAAGATCCAGCCAATAAACATAGGCGCTTGACAGATTATGAGTACAAGCCTGCGCCCCAACCTGTCTACCAAATAGCCGCTTAGCAAGCAGCCGATTGGAGAGAATAATGGCAATATACTAGCTGAAATCGAAGAGATTAAGACATTTTAAAAAATATCATCCGTAGGACAATCTGAGAGAAGCATACTCAGATATGGACGTAGAGCTCTAAGTTCGTCTACGACTGAAGTCAAGCACCAATGAGATCCCTTATACCATTGATACAATATTTAGGTAGTAGGTCCGTCGGTTGTATAGATTTTGCAAGATTAATATAGGTACTCTTTGCTCTGTATTTGAGCGTATTCTTTCTCCGTTAATTTGAAGTTACTTACCTATCCAAGATGCCTGACTTCGTGTGATCTTTATTGGGGAGCCTGGTGCCGACAACTGTGGTACCTGAACTGCCGTCAGCCCGAAGCCTAAGCCAATGGCTACTTGTGCCATATTCACCCAAATTCCATACCCCAATTGTATTTGAGAGGTCTTTGTGAAGAATCCAGGATCAAGTGAAAATGAGCTCTTAAAAATCCCCGATATTGACGATCTTTTTAGCTCAGTTAATGAGGCTTGGACTTGGCTTAACATTTTAACCAATATTTTATTCGCACTTTTAAATTATATCATGAATAACTTTGATATGTTTCGATGTTGCGTTATCAACACACTAGAAAACTGACAATGCTTTCTTGACATTCATAGATCATTTTCGTTACAATAAGTGTCATGCCAAAAGAAAAGCCTTTAATGAAAGAAGGCGGCAAATTACTCTATTACCAATAAGGGGTGATCAGTTTTTTGGAAAGGCTAAAAATTAAAGGATGAAGCGATTGAATAATCTCCAAACATTAATCTAAAATGAAACAAGAAACAATGGTTTAAAATATATATTTTTCTACTTTAAGCATGTCATTTTCTCCCAAACATTAAACTCCAGTTATGCAAGGACCTCAAGATTTTTCTCTAACTTTGGACCCTACCGTAAATTGCTCAAAACAATCTATGCGATTATAATCGGTAAACATAATGCAATACAACAATCGCACAGATTGTTTTTTGTTATTAGAAATAATAAATCAGCCGGTCCGGTCTATCCTTTCTATAATTGACCTTATAATTCGGAAAACCATGTAGGTAATGCTTTATCTTTTTCCTTCTCTATACTGGTTCATTCTGGTTCATGCTTAGGTAGACTTATCTATGAGTTAATGAAATCATTTTTTATATATAAAAGGTCTCGTATAAGGGTTATTAGCGAACTGGGCTGTAAACACTGGTTTCACTGTCTGTTTCTTGAACTTCTTATGTATGTTTTGTTCAAACGCAGTCAATAACTTCAGAAGTGATGCCCGGGAGATCTTGTTGAATTCAATGCCGTTTGCGAATTCTCTTTTCTTCGAACCTGAAGATTTTAATAATTATTTGATTTGAAACAAGGTCATCATCATCATCTCAGCCATAGGACATCCACTGCTGAACATAGGCCTCCCCTTTAAATCTCCACAGATACCTGTTGGAGGCCGACCCGCATCCGGCGTCTTCTGGCGATATTCTGGCGTCTTTATAAGGTCATATTTTACACAAAAAATTTCGTTCTTCGAAAGTCACATCAAGTTGTGGATACCAGTCACGATAATATCGATTTGTTTTCCATAATACCAGCTGTCAATTGTGTCTGGCAGTAGGTAGTTAGGTTGCCAGAAAGTCTGTTGACCAAGTCTTTTCAAAGGGTATTCGGTTCCTTAAAGAAAGGTCAGATGAACTTGCTATATACTGTACTTAGATGCAGCGGGTAACCACGGCGGACCTAAGTGGATACCCAGCTTAAGACTGGAACCATGAGACCAACTCTTTTAAAACCGTGCAACTAACTAGGTACTTTGACGTTTCGAAAGAGCTTTCATAGGCCTATTTGAAATAAAAATTTTGAATTTGACTAACCCTTTTTCCGCTGTTCTATTTTCATAGCGTCGCACAGCATTATCAGGCAACAGAGCAACAGCGCCAATTTCATGACTTTGTTCAACAAACACTCATTACTGACTGAACTAGTTTTCACGAGTGTTTTGAGTTAGCGATAACGATTCGACCACTACTATTTGTATTCGACTGTGAGGAAATTTGGTTTCAGTGATTAAAATAGGTATAGTTTCTGTTGCCTTTCGCCCGCAACCCAGAGGAAATGCTTAGTTTCATCACCCGCATAGTGTAGCTTATCTGTTTCTAGAGTACCACCTATCTGTAAGTCAATTGTTGAGATACTTTCGCACTGATGTAGTAGGGTATCTACTCAATAAGCTGAACTCTGTTATAATTTCTTTCTCAAGGTCAACTCTATCTCTGTGCCAAATTTTATTAAAATCAATTCAGTGGTTTAGACGTGAAAGCGTAACGGACAGACAGACGGACAGAGTTACTTTCGCATGTAAAATGAATTTTGTTCGGGATATTACATATCCCGAACAAAATTCATTTTACATATGGAACACTTATGGAACACTTATGGAACACATATGGAATACTTGGTAGGGGTAGGTTAATTATCTTTTTTTCTTCAGGTACGATGTTTAAAAATCAAGAAAATAACTTGAATCATATCGGAATGATACGACAATGTCATGAAATATTTTCTTTATTTTCAATAAATCAGATATGTTCAACAATTATTTTACATTTACACTATTTTCTATTCTAAATCACTATCACAAAATGCTTCACTATTTCATTTAAAATAAATTAATATAACAATAAATAAAATGCATTGTATGCTGAAGACAGAAAAATGGTAACATAACGTTATTTACGTATTATTAAATGTACATTGTAAAAGACAACATCTATTTGGATTATTTTGTACTTATGTTTAATGTACAAAACTTGATATTACATGAATATAAAATAAAATAGATATGCCAAATAATCAAGTGCGCTCTGCATACGAGGACAGAATAATTTTATTTCACTTGACAAGTTATGGATTATTTTAAATGGATATCTATTTCATTTTATATCCTTATCGAGGACTATTCCGGTGTTGTCGTTATCATGATTTCTTTGTGACCACATCTTGTGACTCAAACTTGGTAAAATGGCACATTTATTCGTATAATTTCTACAAAAATAGAATTATTTAGACTATTCTTAGTTCAAACTACAGTATAATACTTTCACAAAATATACAACAACATCACATACAAATCACAACAAATGTTAAGACCTATTTTATATTTTCTTTGTATAATGAAAAGTTGGTCGGTAAAATATGGTTTGTACATAGAAACAGGTCTTAACAATAAATCAACTTTCACACAAGTTAAGTAAATAATATGCCCTTCGATAAAGGCACTTAGTTTTTCAGTATCTTTAAGTTAACATTATCGTATTTACATAATTGATCAGTTTTATCTTTTATTTTTATAAAAAAAATATATATATATATTTTTCATATGAATTTTAGCAAAAGTATTTTTTATTGGTATTTTTTGAATTTTTGTTCGTCAATTCACATTTATTTACAAATCCAATGAGGTAATACTGTACAATAAAAATGTATAGAAAAATCTCTTCTTGATTTTTAGATCTTTGTAATATCAAAACTTTGTCAGCTTTGCTGATTTATATGGCATTAGCTTACTCCGAAGAGTTATTATGTACAATTAAATATGTTTCTTAAAGCATTGCCGTTACACTGAAACCATACCTCATATAAATTAATGAGCTTTAAAATAATACCTAAATGAACTGGAATATAAAACTTAAAAAAAACTGAAGGCGTGTTTAGGGACACTTATCTGCCGAAAACTGTTTTTCAAAATTTTCAACAATCATGGCCTACTTAGCAACAATTTGGAGTCGACAATGTGATTTTTTCCCAAACGACTTCATAGTTTAGTTTCACGTTTTAAGTTTTCTTCTTTTAAAGCTCATTAATTTAAAACTATACTAGGTCCAGTATAACCTCTCACATCAGATATCCCCTATTTCACGTTGATTCCGTCACGCACCCTCAGTCTGCGTGTTGCGTCGCGTGAGGGATTTCGTTCTGCCACTGAAGTAGTCCTCTATCTCTTGTAAAGTCTTGCCTTTTGTTTCAGGGAGGCAGAAGTAGAAGAATATTATGGCTGTAACAAAAGATATTGTATGTTATAAAGTTTACTTTGTTTTTATATTAAGTGGAACTTGTAAGCTGGTAGGGTGGAAATTATAAGGATCATCATCATCATCATCATGAAGAGCTCTTGCGGATCATGAAGAGATCTTGCGGACTCCAACGTAGGAAGTATGGAAAACGTCTTAAGTCTTAACGTCATAAGGTTTTGGACGCAGCCGTCCCACACATAAAAAAACGATTGTTTATTGGCTATTTCTAGTTCATGTGTTAATGATTATGTTTTATGAATTTAAGGCTCTTTTTGAAATAAGATACAACTATTTTATCCTTGGAGCCCATGTTTACAAATACTCAGGGCCTATAGTTAGACTTACTCCTTTTAACTTCTTTTCTTTTAACCTCAAAAGCAGAACACAACACAAAACTTAGTCCACAACAACTTACCAAGCAACGACATGGTGCCATACAAGCCGAAGACGCCGTAGTCGTTGAGATGGTACTTGAGGAAGGGGAACGTCTTCACGACGGAGAACACCGACATGTGCGCCACGCACGTCGTCATACCGCCCACTATACCACGCACCTGGGGGAAGACACAAAAAATTATTAGTTTGAAGAATGTAGTTATTGTCGGGATATAGAGAAAATGACGTCAAAATTATAATAATATAAAGGTTTTTGTATCAAGCTCTTGGCCAAAAGACTACGCAATAGGTAACCATATTCTGGAATTGGGTCCTTAATACAGAAGCTTGTTTTAGGACTATGTATGACCTGAGCAATGTTTTCTTATAATTAATTACATGGCCTTCAGCCTTGTTCGGATGAACAAGTAAATATTTGTTATACAGACAATTATAAGAATTAAATATTCACCTGAGTAGGATAAACCTCTCCAATCATGACCCAGGGTATGATCAAATACCCCAGGGTACAAGATATAACAAAGATGAAGATGCTAGCGACGGGTATCCAGGAGTACTGGGGCTCCAGGTCGTTGTCTCGCCAGAACTTCACGAAGTACATGTAGATGGCCAGGATTATCATCGTAATGCCGCAGCCGAGTGCTGGGGAAAGGGAATTAGATTAGTATTAAATACAAAATTGGGTAATTTCTGTTTATTTATAAAGTACCTAAGTAACTGTTTCCTGCGGTTCCACCCATTTCCCGCACCTTGCCATAAGTCTTTGGCTCCAGATCATCTATTTACCTTAAATTTATGTCTTAGAGTCGAGACATTTATTTAAATCTAAAAGTTTTGGCGTGAAAGCCGAAAAGGATGCCACGAAGGGATATAGGTACAGATATTTAACCATATAAACCATCAAAGAACCAAATTCAAGCAATATTATAGGTTCAATTATAATAGGCTGAGAATCATTTGTCAAAGACAGATAGACCTGAATACGTGTTTTAGCAACACTGATTAGGTACGTATAATTTCAAAACCCAATACTTACCAGAGACAAAGGTGAGCATTCTTCTACCGCACTTTCTACAGAGTATACAGCCGATGACAGTGAATATGACTCTCACGATCCCCATGGATATTGTCAGCCAATACTTGTTCGCCATCGCCCCTGATGCCTGCAAACAGAAAAATAATTATTTTTAACACTCATACGAAGGTAGCAAGACAAATATCTTATTCGAAGATTGTAGGGGAATTACAGAGGCTAGAGGAAAATTAACATTGTAGTAATTAATTTAAATAACGATTGTTAGAATCATAAAAAGGTGTAATTGCTTTCAAAACACAGTTAAAATTGATTTAAAGCGAATTAGACTTTCTACTTTACGCGGTGTTCTGCTATGAGAAAATGTGTAGGCGCTACAATCAAACAACCACATTTTTCAATACAATAGTCCAATCCGAAACCAATGTAGGTGATCTGATGGATTGAAAACATGACAAGCAGGCAAATAGCTTATAAAATAAGATTATCATCAATATCCTCCTGCCCTTATCTCTCATACAACTTGTTAAAATAAGATTTTTAAAAGCAAGCATACCTCAAAAACTTCAATGGCATAGAAAGTGATGGTGTTGACTCCACACCACTGGTATACGAAGAAGTAGATCGCCAGGATAGTGAAAGGTTTCAGTGTTGAAGGTGACAGCAACGCTTTGATTATCTCGCGGGCTCCGTGCAACCTGAAAAATATATTGACATAAAATAACAAGTTCTAATCTAATGACATTATGTAATCTAATCAACATTATGTAATTGAGTAAAGGTGAAGTACCTAAGTCATCTTGAGAGGACTTGAAGCTCATACCTCATCTATATGAGAAGAGGTCTATGGACTGCACTGATAATGTAGATGATAATGCTGTAAAAAGCTAAAGCTGCTGATGATGATGAATGGAAGAAGAATAAAACAGGACATGAAAACGAGAACTCATTGATTCATGGCTACTCTCGACACCTAGGTTGGCTTACAAGCCACGAATTGAAATGATAAGATTAATTATTTATAACTATCAACTTAGATACACTAATCACGAGACATTTCTACAGTACATTAATTAAACATTCTAATTAGCATCTTACGTGCATTATATATTTAGACAAGGAAGTAATTACTAGACACTAGACGGATGCATATGCAATCGTATTCATATTATAAACACTTGTGCATCAGTGCGACTAATGACATTATCTAGCACAAATAATTCTAAGTATCTGTGGAGTTATGGATCGTGACTCTCTTTCTATGAATATGAGCATTGAGAGTAAAATACATGAATAAGTGACTAATATTAATACGAGTAATCAGGACGCATCAGAAATAATACAAAGTAAGAAATGTTAGCGAGATTATTTGATTGAATGGAAGTGGAATACAATAACATCCATTTTGTTTCAAGTTTATTACTAAAATCACGTCACTACAAAATTATGGTCTGTCCACAGTTTTTCCAAGTATACTGGGGTAGGCTTCCAGTATAGTATAGTAGTAGTAAGAATGCAACTGTGTACCAGCGTTTTAGATGACGATTGGGGTAATTGCCTATCTGACCTCCTCAACCCAGTTACCCGAACACCAAGTCGAGGAGGTCAGATACTCCTTGAACTCGACAATAGCGGTTATATGTATATGATCATACCCATGGCTCATACCAAAATTTATGGCTTTTAAAAATAGTTTATTGTACTAGGTTCTGCGAGCTATTTTTCATTCATGACGTCACGTTAACGTCATCTACACCGATATTAAATATTGAACAGTTCACCTGACTTATTTGTAAACAGTAGTACCTAATGTGTTAATACAACCAACTACGTCTACAGTTAAGAAAAACAAAGTAAACGAGAGCAAATTGTTTAACAAAACCTTTTGTTTAAATACAAATATATCTTGTACACTAGATATTATTGTACTAGTGTTATAATTAGCAAATATTAACTATAAACAATAATATTATTGAGATGTAAAGTGCAATGTTCTAAACAAGAATATTAACAGACTGAATCTCGTTCTTGTATTAATCGTAAGGATACAGAGTACGACTCATATTAGCCAAAGAATAATGACTGGCCAAAACCAACTTAGTCAAAGGCTCTTGAAGCCAGGCCCAATATATGTAGCAGGAAATATAATAAGCAAAAAGTGGAATGATGGTATTAGGCTGATGACCAATGGGGCCGATGGATTTTAAAGTGGCGGTCACGGACCGGAAAATGCAGCGTAGCAGCACAGGCTAAAAGAGGTGGTCACTGCCACTCTGGTAACGGTCGCGGGTAATTTTGACGCAGGCCGCTTAAAACCGATCCTTTTGACAATTAATAAGTGAGGCCTATATTCATCGGTATATGTCCTATGGCTGAGATGATGATAAATAAAAAAACTTTGATCATAGCACTTACGGTTCAACATGATTCTTCTCTTTAAACGCAATCATCTTCTGTATTTCATCTTCCAAGTTACAAGTGGAACCTCTTAGTTTCGCAAGAGAACTCTCAGCTCTCTCTCTCTTGTCCTGTTGCAGTAAATAGTTGGGAGTCTCCGGGAGGAATAGCATCCCCAGGAACGAGAGTATCGGCACTGTGGCGCTGATCCCTGCTAGAATGTTCCATGACGTTGCACTGCCTATTACGTACTGGAAGAAGACGGATGTTGGTTAATGATGCTGTCTAATTTTGAGCTCTAAAGTGAGGGGCTAAAGATCGTTTTTTGTTTTGTGAGTATTTGGTTTATTGGTATTGTTCATGGAATTTAATAATAATAGCGTAAAAGTTTTCATATTTTTATCCGGAAGACGCTGGATGCAGGTCGCCTCCAAAAGGTATCTGAGGAGATCTAAGGGGGAGGCCTATGTTCAGCAGTGGACGTCCTATGGCTGAGATGATGATGATGAAAAGTTTTTTCTTTTGTGTCGACCTAAATAAATCTAATATCGCTACAATGGACTATAGCTGTTGCAAATATGAATACAATTACATTATTTTTATGTAATATCAAAAGTTGTTTGTTTTCTTAAAACATCCTGTTCCTATCGTTATCTCAAATTTATTTGGGGTTGGCACAGCATACGTCACTATCACAATGATTTTCGGAAAATTTCGCACGTTACTTAATCAAAGTTCAACTGCAACCTTGACCGTAGTATGAACGGTTTGTTCCCACTAGTTCTACTGCTTAGTTCTACCGTAGTACTAATGGGAACTTTTTTTCCCACTAGTTCTACTATTTGAAGTGTAACAAAATAGTAGAACTAGTGGGAATTATGGTTTTTATTGGTATTCCCACTAGTTCCACTGAACATTGGCAGTAGAACTAATGGGACATAATTTTGTTCTACTAGACAGAAGAAGTACAGTCGACGGCCGATAGTTGTGATTTTTTTTAGAGCTCAAAATCGATAGCAGTCAGTATAACTTACATTTTTTTCATTACTTTCAACAAAAATTTAATGTTTTTCTTTATAAAAGTACTAGGATAGCAGAAATGAAGAGGAGCTAGTTAATCTTTTTGTTCTTCTGATTTTTAAACAGGTGGAGGTGTTATAAAATTTTATATTATTATTATGGTGGTAGCCGAAAATCGATCTCAGTGGCGTGCATTAAAAAAAACATACTAAAGTTAGTTTAGTTAAAAGGTTCTTCTAACCTACAGACAGACATGTGTTGCTGGGGAGTTTGTTGCGCCACTTTTTCTTCCCAGCAAAAACACATAAGAAGTGGTGAAGGGTAGTAGGGAGTTTTGGGGGCTGTCTATTGTAAATTACTAGCGTTCAAAAAGTGCTGTCTTGCAGCCAAGTTTGAATAAATGATTTTTGATTTTTTGATTTTGTTAGTTTGATGTGAGTTTTGTGTTTGAAACTAACAGTATTAATTCAAAAAGTTAAACATCTGTTGAACATTTGTCTAAAAATGTGTGGCTACAAAAGGGACCTTAGTTCAACGTCGTTTGTCATTTTTTAGACAAGTGTTCAACAGACGTTTACAATTTTTTGTGGTACGACGCGACGGTAAATGTCCGAATTATTGAGTTTTTTTAAAAAGATTATTTTTATTTGTTATGTTTTTGCCTAAATCATAGGGCTGCAGTTCAGATTCAGTTATTTTAATGTAAATTGCCTCCTCCATAGTGAACAATATGGCTTTACTCGAGGTCGTTCGACCACTGATGCTGGTGTTGCTCTTTTAAAACATACATATTTTTAATGCATGGGAAATCTCTCAAAACGCAATAGGAGTCTTTTGCGACCTCTCCAAAGCTTTTGATTGCGTTCAACATGACACACTTTTGCGCAAGTTAAGAGCAATTTGATGAAGTGAATAGTGCACTCTCCATAGTTACGCACTGGTTTACAACAAATAATTTAGTTCTTAATGCTAAAAAAACTAAATGTGTTAAGTTCACCTTGCCTAATGTGAAACACTTAGGAGCTAATATTATCCTAAATAATGAAGTTCTTGAAACTGTGAAGTCAACAGTGTTTCTGGGAATAACAGTTGATGCAAAGCTACAGTGGGGCTCGCATATATCTAGCCTCGCGGGAAGGCTTAGTTCTGCTGCCTACGCCGTCAGAAAAGTAAGACAATTCACTGACGTAGACACAGCTCGATTAGTCTATTTTAGTTACTTTCATTGCGTTATGTCCTATGGTATTCTACTGTGGGGCAAAGCTGCAGATATCGAAAACATTTTCGTACTCCAGAAACGAGCCGTTCGTGCAATATATCAGTTAGGTAGCAAGCATTCCTTAAGGGAGCTTTTCAAAGAAATAGGTATCCTTACTGTGGCATCTCAATTCATCCTTGCTAACATACTATATATTAGGCAGAATATTCATCTCTACACTAAGAAAAGTGATGTCCACAGTATCAACACTAGGAATAAGCATAAACTGTGCGTACCCATTCACAGGCTTCACAAGGTGCATGGAACATTTAAGGGGCTAGGTATACGATTTTATAATAAACTTCCTCAGTCGTTACTAGAATTGCCATTTGATAAATTTAAAGTCCAAGTCAAATCTATTCTGTCGAAGAAAGCCTACTATACTGTAAATGATTACATAAACGATAAGAGTAGTTGGTCCTCATGTTAAACACCGGACAGCTTCAAGAGTTATCATTGATAGTTGATTTGATTTACTTTTATTTTACACGTGACATTTTCCATTTTGTATGTATACTGACAGATTACCACCATCGTACTGTTTTCACGATGAGTTGTATCGCAATTTTGTAAATGGTTTACTAGCGACTGTAAAACTATTAGTATTAACTGTTTTCTTGTTATGTGGTTGCAAGTCGTCATGCTCCCTTAGACGGTATTGCTTGCGGTAGCGTCGGTGGTCGGGTTGCCTCCCTCCCTCAAAAATGTGCGAGGGGGGCGATGGCTGATCCTCGCGTTATGCTCGTGAACGGGTGCTGCTTGTGGTACCAGGTCGTCTTGCTGACTACATAATTATTTTCTTGACCCGTAATATAATGTGTATGACTTTTGATTTGAGCAGTAGTCCTAGTTCACCGTTTTCACTGTTTATGTTGTAAATTCGTTTTTTTTATATATATATATATATATAAAACACGTCGTGTTTCACATGTCGCTGGGTACGCCCTAAAACTATACCTATTTTCAATGAATGGAGGCATTATGTTCTCTCTTTTTTTTTCCCCACATTATTTTTTTTTTTGTAGCTGCTTGAGTAATAGGTATGGGAAAGGTGTGTACTAGCTAACATGATTACATGTTTACTTGTTTTTTTTTTTATATACAAATTTATGTGTATAATTTTGAGTGATATTTTTATTTTATTTTTTTTTGTATACGGTTCTTCAAACCATACAGACAGAATTGTGTTGCTGGGGAGTTTGTTCCACCACTTCTTCTTCCCAGCAAAAACACATAGGAAGTGGTGAAGGGCGGGCGTTTTGGGGGCTGTCTTTTGTAGATTTGACGTTCAAAAAGTGCTGATTTTCAGCCTACTTTGAATAAATGACTTTTGATTTTGATTTTGATTTTAGATAGTCAGTCTCTTCAAAGTAATTTTGGCGTTATTGTATACTTACATTCCTATTCAATGTGTATTATTATAAACAATGTCTTTTAATTAGTAGTGTTGTAGATTAATATCAATGTCTGATTTTAAACACCACCTCCTCTTCATGTCTGCTGTCCTAGTACTTTTATAACGATAAACATTTAATTTTTGTTCAAATTCATGAAAAAAATCTAAGTTATTCTGACTGTTATCGATTTTGAGCTCTGAAAAAAATCTCAACTACAGATAACCACCCAGGCCGTCGACTGTACTTCTTCTGTCTAGTAGAACAAAATGTCCCATTAGTTCTACTGCCAATGTTCAGTGGAACTAGTGGGAATACCAATAAAAACCATAATTCCCACTAGTTCTACTATTTGAGGTGTAACAAAATAGTAGAACTAGTGGGAAAAAAAGTTCCCATTAGTTCTACGGTAGAACTAAGCAGTAGAACTAGTGGGAACAAACCGTATGAACGGCAAAACACGAAGATAAACCAAGCACGCCCCCTACTATCTTAATTTACCTAATTAATCTTAAAAAAATGTTTTGAGCAAACATCTAGTGACGTATCTATGAATACGCGTGTTCTTTAGGCACCACGTGAAGTTTGCTCTACTAATATAGGTACTTAAGTCTGTTTGTCCGTTTGTCAGGCGACAGGTCTAATTTTACATCAGCAACTATTCAATTATGATAGTTACCATCTTTGACAGCGTGACTCTGTAATATTACGTGATTGATAACGCTAATATGTATATGCAATTTTTATAATATAAAGTGGGTAAAAATACTAGATTTCGTTGGCTATACTTTTAACACATAATTTATCTCATGATATTTTTTTAGATGTTAATTTTTAAAGGAGGCTTGAATGTAGCAATCGTGATTGTAAGATTAGAGCAATCAATTATAGTATTCATTCAACTTCTTTGTATTAGCTCTTTGGTGTGAAATACCTCGAAAGCGAACGTTTTAAAATGTATTTTTATCAATTTGTGAGCTCGTAATTATGTTTTGTCTTTAAAGAATTTTGTATAATAGAAGTGGTGTTAAAAATACTCAGTCAGGTATATAAAGTTACGCTCATCCCTAAAGTTCATCTACCAATTTTCAGAAATGAGCCAAATTACATATTTTCTAATGCGAGAAAAATTAAGTTCAATAAGCTAATTTTTACGCGGACATAGAACTCACGATTTTCTGTCGATCGCTCAAATCACGTCTAAGAATTGATGAAAAGTCATGTGATCGATAGGTACCATTTGCAAAATTCGTGTCTATTTAATTAGCAAGCTATTATAATTTGCGAATCGCGCTATGCGCTATGTTCCACATAAAAATGATGATAACGATCTAAATACCTGTTCAAACTGCTTATTTTTGTAAATGAGCAAACCTTGATCTTAATTTTACACTTACATTCTTATTAATGTTTCACATTGCTAAAAAAATTGAATCACATTTGAACCAATTTGAAACTAAAGTCTTACTTCAGGCCTGAAGAAAATCTTTTCTTTAATTACATACTTGTAAAAAAAACATATGAATAATCCAGATGACTTATAGCTCACCTGTATCAAAACACCAGTTGACACGCCAACAGAAGCGAGGGCTCCTAACATTCCTCTGAGATGTGGCTGCGAGACCTCACACGTGTAGACCCTGGCCGGCGCTCCCACCATGCCGGAGCCGAAACCGATCATCAGCCTGCCTGGAATAGAGGATCAAGTAAATGTTGGAAGGCAGAGTTAGCCATAGCATAGATCATGTCTGATTTGATAGCAATTTTGCAGAATCAACGGCGAGTAGCTGATTCTGCAATACGCACAAGAGGCGCAAGGGATATGTGCTATTATAATATATGGAGCTCTGATCGCTCCAGGCTAAATTATAAATGACCTTTGAAGGTTTTCTTTATGAACCTTAAATGTCGATTGATTCTACTTTTAATAAAAGGTCCGCCAATCATCAGACTAAGTATCGGCTGACAGTTTTGGCTGGTATGCCAGCGCAGTGGCCGTTACTGTTACAGCCTTTTTGTCGTCCCACTGCTGGGTACATGCCTCTTCTCACACGGAGAAGGATTGAGAATCGGAGCGCAGTGGAACCTAACAAAAATGTATCACAAACTAGCATTTTCTAACTTACCAATATAAAGCATAGGAACATTCTGAGCGAAAGCGACCATGAGCCAGCCGAAGATGAGAGGTATTTCCGTGATGATGAGAGTTCGCCGGCGACCGATATTGTCCATGAGGTACCCGCTGAGAATGCATCCTATCGGCGTGCCCGCTGCGCTTAAACTTGCTGGAGAAATAATGGCATAATTAGGTGAGTACATTGAGGGGAGAAGAGCCGACCCCAACATAGGTGGGAAAAGGCTTGGAAGATGATGATGAGCATTTAGGGGAGAGTGATAAGAAATAACAATTGATTTAGGGAAACTAACGCATGTTGAATGAAGGTTGTATAGGTGTAATGATCCGATGAATTTAGAGGTCTCGACAAATAAAAAACTTTGAAGCTCTGAAGTTGAACTACTTACAAAC
Source organism: Helicoverpa armigera (assembly GCF_030705265.1). Classification (NCBI taxonomy): domain Eukaryota; kingdom Metazoa; phylum Arthropoda; class Insecta; order Lepidoptera; family Noctuidae; genus Helicoverpa; species Helicoverpa armigera. The sequence goes on from NC_087123.1 coordinate 10,198,253, forward strand.
TTGTATGTGTGAGGTGTCAAATGGCTGATATTTCAAATTAATTTTGTTAAATAAGCACTCAAGTAAAGGCAAAACGAGTTCGCGAGATTTCAGTATAAAGGATATGTAATAGAGTTACTTGCTTATGGCAATTTGTCTTATAATGTTTACATAGTATAGATAATCAGCAGATAACACACATGAGATGGGATGTACTTAAGATAAGATTAATGTAACTGATTATTATCTAACTGCGTTGGCGCCATAGACTTCCGGGAACTATTTCTGCAATTTTTTTGTTAATCACTCATGTTTTCGCAGATTTTCCGACTTTTGAGTGAAATTGATGGCATAATGTTAACTTGCATTAATAATGAATCTTTTACAAAAGTTATGCAATCGAGTAATGACTTGGATCGGCCAACAGTGATTTTTTTTAATATTTGTGTCTATGTCGTGTCCTTTGCACAGCCTTTGCTACACTCTGACCGGGTGTAAGTAAAGAAAAGTTTCCTGGAGTTATGGGTGAAACTGGCTAAACCTACTTACACTAAAATCAAGAAACACCGGATAACCTATTAAGTTAACTCACCAATCCAACTAGCCTGATCATCCGTAATATGTATATAGGAGTCCGGTCGCTTCAGCTGCGGGAGTGACGTGGCCGAGAATCCAAAGGCCATGCCAGTATTAATGGTGCCCAAGTTAGCGATGAACGAGGCCATCACCTGCCTCAGGGCTTTGCCCCTTCCCTCCTTGCTTGCCTTGCTAGGAAGAGGCGTCTTGGTGATGGTAGCTGGGAGACCATTCTTGATGAATGGTATTGAGTCTTTCCTGGAACAAAGGAGGTGGATTGTTAAAATTTTTGTGTATAAAGCTGAATAGTGTATAAAGTTGTTTTAGTGTATAAAGTTGTCTTTTGAACGAGTTAATCAGAAACTATAAAAAAATATTTCAGTTTCCCATTTTATCGAGGGAGGCTATAAGTACTTTATCAAGCCACGCGGGTTAGCTCCCACGGGTAGCTAGTGCGGATACAAAAATTCCGAAAACTTTTCATTTACGAAAATATTACTGGTCTAATATGAAATAAGTCATTAGTTTAAAGTTCTTAGTGATGAATATTCAAAACAAACACGTTACCAAAATAATATGCTTATTGTTCACGAGACTTGATGAGCAGTGTAAGGGTTATCAACCAGCGATAATGAGGCCTTTTCGACCTCTCTACTCACTTTAACCCTCAGAGGCCAATGGTACTCAACATTTTTATCAACAATATAAATAAAGATTAAAAACACATGCTTGTTTTACAAAGTAATTGCTATTTAATGAAGATATTTATACACCTTAAGTACCTACAGTGATGTTTTTATGATAATTTATTACCTAGTAGTTTGATTGTAAAGAGGAAATGCTTGATTTATCAATTATCGCTAATAATGTCGTCATCACTTCGGCGTAGCCTTTTTCCAACTAAGTATGTTGCGGTCGTTACCAGTGAGTTACAAGGAGCGACTGCCTATCTGACCTCCTAGGACCAGTTACTCTGCCAGTACCAACTGGTATGACTGGTTATTAATAATTTTAACATATTTTATTTGAATCGATTCGCCGTTAGTTTTTCTTAGACAGTAATTGCAGGAGGTAAATAATTACTAATGTATTTATGTACATTGAACTTGTGGGAAAGATATCGCTTTGCACACAATATAAACATTAACACCCGTATTTATAAAGAAGTAATTACTTGTTGCTAAGTAATTTCTTAATTAAGTCATTACTTATGGTTAGAATTCTTAAATACAAAATCTCATTCTATAGTTGAGTAACACACGTTACTTACTTGAGCAAATGCTTAAGTAATAGTCGACATAGTATTCATACAGTTATAAACTAATATTGTTATGGGATATCTTCCATGATTGGTTTTTTTTTTTTTTTTGAGTAAGTAATAACAATATTAGTTTAAAGTTCAAACCGTGAACGCTTAAAACAGTTTCATACAGTTTTAGTTTTATTGTTTATGAATAATAATAAAATATTACTATACTATTATTTACCTACCTAGTGCAAGGATATCCTCCATCAGCAAGTAACACCCCATCAATTTCATTATTGCATAACCTTATATTTAAACGCGAGTTTCTATAAATTCGGCTATCATGTGCACTGCCAGCCCAACGTACTACTATATCATATATCATCAAATTAGGGCCACCAACTACTTGCACATTCAATGAAAAATACCCTTTTCTGTTCCGGTACTGCTCTGTATGAAGAATACCTCTAGGCTTGGTGATTTTAATGTGGGTGCAATCGATTGCTCCTACAATATTTTTCAGTCCAGGTGCTCTGCCAATGCAACCAAGGTTTTCGAAATCATCCTTTGTTTTCCTCAAATTTGCAGGAAACTTAATAAAATCTGGCATTAGCATGCCAATGCTCTACTAACTCTCTTCACTATATTACACACTGTCGATTGAGAAATATGCATGATATCTCCACATACAATCTGAAAGCTTCCAGTGGCATAAAAACGTAAAGCAGTTAGCAACTGACACAGTGGAGTTAAAGGAAGCCCTCTTTGTGTCTCTGATTGTAAAGTGTCTTCAATTCTCGGTAAAATAACGTGTCTCACAACACTTTTGGTGAAACGAAATCTCTTTTTAAAACAATCTTCCGAATAGTCATGAAATGGATCCACATCACGAAAGTAAACTTTGGGATTTCTAGGTTCAGCAACTTCTATCTCCTCTAATATATTATCATCTATATTGTCTACAACAGCAAAAACCGCTTCGATACTATCCAAAGTGTCCATTTTTTATTCAAATAACGTCAAAGTAGTGCTTTAGTAAAGGAAATGGTGACTATTACTCTGCTGAGAATTCTAACTTTTGACAGTTCTAAGTTTGAGCAATTACTTAACTATAGAAGACAAATCGTTACTTAAGTAATTACTTTTACTCAAGTACTTACTTTTACTTCTTTATAAATACGGGTGTAAATCTATTAGAAATAAAATAAACATCAACACAAAAATCTGTCCGTAAGTAAAACAAATTCTTTCCTAGCATTGCAACTATATATGGCTATTAATTTAATCGGACCGGCTATTTTAGAACGAAATAGTCGAAAAGAGGAAGAAGAATTATATTCGCAATTAATAATATTTTTCCACGAGCACAAAACGCGACGATCATCGATAGCACGTTACCGTAGTAAAATAAGTTTGAGAATAACTGAAAACTAATGCGTTAGATAACGTGTAACAAGACGGAGACAGATAAGAAATAAATGCTCGAGATATCATGATATCATATGCATTTTGTTAGATGTCACACTAAATTCAATTGACAATAAGTAAGATCACTTGGGTTATCTTCAATAGCTTATTGTGCAATTTTGTTTCTAACCAAAACTTAATTGTCTGTTGTCTTAAGTTTGAATTACCCACTGCTTGATAACCCCATCCAGAAATGTATAGTTGAAGTGAAGTATTCATTCAATACAGGGAGCCAAGCTCAATAATCAATTTTAATTCAGGAACGAGCTAAAGGTACCCATGTATTGTAAATAAAATAATAACGGTTGGAATAAGCTATAGGTAAACATATATTTTTTGGAAGAAGCAAGAATAGCAACAAGCCATAATTCCCCAATTTTTACTGCCGAATAAAATTGTGTCTCTAGGGGGCTTAATTGACCACATAGCGAGCACCGCAGGGTTTAATAATGACGTCAAAATTATAACAACTACCTATTCTACCAACAAATATTTTTACGTATGAGAGTAGATACGAACTCATTTTCTCAAAAATAAACCGACTGAAATAGATTTGACATTTATTAAATGAACAATGTAGTGAAAGAATGTTACGTATTAACGTATTTATATTTTTTCCGCGATATAAATACATCTAAAGCGGACGACATTATAGAGTTTGTGCGTCAGACGCTGAAGTGTGCCCAGAGAGTAGCTACTGGAGTCGCGCCATATCGCCAACTTCAAGGCGGTCGTGGTACGAATGTCAACGTGTTACTTGCACCTTGTGTTGGACAAGAACTTTTATCCACAGGACGTGATGGTCCGAGGATGGGTGACAATCTCGACAAGTTTCTAGTCATTTGAATATCTCTGGCAGTCGCTACGGGCCAGAAAGTCTGACAACTAGTCTTACTAAGAGGTATCGATTGCCTGGGTAGCTGTGTTCAGAACTCAGTCTGGCAGATAAGTACCATGTAAAACACTAGTGTTTAGGTGAATCTGGTTAGACTAGTAGCTGATAAATAAATAATTGGGAAGGGGCTAAGCAGATGATGACAATATGGGAAGAATAAGCTACTTGATGTGTAAGGGCGGTTACGAAATTCGCATATTTATAAGGTCACAAAAACAATATAAAATTGGTAATTATTAACATTCTATAGTGCTGCAGGAAAGTCATTAAATAGTCGTAAATACTGTCATTGGTGATAACTGCATTTGTTCGATGTCGCTTGCTGCACATTGCACATGGCTTTGCATATGCATTGCTTGTAATGAGATAGCTCTGGTTTGAATAGAAGGTGGAATTTTAAATGGAGTAAATATGTATTAACTGGGTGCTAGTTATTTCTCCTATATTACTTATCTTTTATTTACTATATAGTATATAGTACTATACATATATTATATAGTCTTGGGTTCATGTTCACCAACAAAATAAACGTCAGTTTCTAAATTTTAAAATCAAACCATTTGTTTAATAAATACGGACGTTTATGCTATCGTTTAAGTTGGGCCGAAGTCAATTCTGGCTTAAAAAAAAATATATTTCAACTAAAACTTAACATGTCGCCTACACTAAACGTGTAATACCTACTTATAACGCTTTTTAGACCGATTTAGATTTGAATAAAAACAAAACACAATCAAAGTGTCCATAGCGGTATCCTCGATTAAATTCTCCAAATGTAGGCACCAAAATTAATTGTCCTTAAAATACATCGATAAATTAAGGAAAGGCTTCAAATAAAACGCCTAGACCTCTAGAATAGTAGCAATCAATACCCGTGAGGTCGATTGCGACACTAAATAGTGATAATATCAATGCAATGTCACAACTTTGGGATGCTTAACACGACGACGAATACGTGTGAATGATCTTTTTTGTAAACACACAGAATCCTTACAGATATTATAGAACTCTGTCTGTATTGTATTGCAATTTATTCCAAAACTATCACATAGTATAGTGTAGAGCCTAAGAAAGGACTTAGGCTTTTGAATCCGGAAATATCCGGGTGCGCTAAGTAGTGCGGAGTGCAGTGTTATTTTTCCCGCCAATACTTTTTAACTTGGGTTTTAAAATTTTTATTTTTAATCCTTTATCAAATGTGATTTTTTATTTCAATAACTTCAAAAGCATGTGTTTCTACTGTGAGTGGAACATATGATACTTTTGTTGACACAAAGTATTTACCCCGGTTTTGGCCGTGGCACACTAAATTATTTACTTTATTTACCACCTCGTCATATCGCTCCAGTTTCCGATGTCTAAGTAAATAAGTATATGACTTTAATAGCATATGCAGATTATTTTATGACTTAAAACGGATTTTTATTCATCTAAAAATTTAACTAGATGGTTGAGACAATTCAAAAAAAATGTCAAGCTCATTGAACGTTTTTCGTCGATTTTCAACGGTGAATATATCGGTTTTTGAGCTGCATTTTTTCATTCAGAAGATGACGAATTCAAAGTAACTTTTTTGCAGTCAAATGCATTCATAACTTATAGATCTGTTCTATTCACATTGTTCTGCCGACTTCAAAGGGCGGAAGCGACAAGACTGTCGAAACTGCTTCCAATTGTCCTAATTAACTCGCAATTAGTGCTTACCGGGCAATCCAAGACGTGGTTTGACGAACGTTAACAGCCAAACCGTTGTAGGTCAGTTTTTGTAAGATTGATTTGGAAAATACTGTCAACCAAATAATAATAAATAACCTTCACCAGTAAATATGTAATGTAATCAGATACTCCCAATTTTTCAGACAAATCACACAAAAATCTTCTAACTAACTAAGGATCGAACATCAACCATCACCGAATGTTGCATTAAATCATCATCAACAGCCTAAATCATTGCCGTAAACAGGGATGACACAACCGTCATCTAGAACTTCAGCAAATAAATAACATACCCGTAGAACAAAAACATAGAAAACAAACAAAAAACCCGAAAAAACAATTGAACTCGACAAAATATGGAACGTGTGGGAACCTCCGTTGATGAAAACTCACCTTAAACAGCTTATGTGAACAAATATATAAAACTACGAACAATGAAGTTACTACCAAACAATCGAACAACACAGTCTGGACCAATGGAACAAATCCCAAGAAAATCGCCAAAAACTTACTCAGACAAGGCACCGTAATTATTATCTTCGACATCAGAATCTGTCACCTGATTGGGACTGGTCAATCTGCTCCTAGGCAAAAAATATTCATGAATTTATGGAATAAAATCAATAAAACATCTCCCTTCATAGCTTCTTCAACTAGACTTCAAACTAAGAAATATCCTATGCGCTGTAGTAGTATTACGTAGCAACAAAATTCATCCACCCCTGTTAAATCAAATCTTACATCACCGAGGTATTCGTTTTCAAAAATAAAATCACGAGAAATTCTTTCATTCCTCCAACAAAAAAAGCGGTAACGTCAGGAATTTCAAATGTTGGTTGCCAAGACCCTGGTACATTGGCGCAAATCATACGAATCGTAACCAGGCATGTTTGTTTATTTACAAAGTGTTAATGTGTTGCCGCACGAAATCGAATCACACGACCGTTTTGTTGTACACCCACGTGATAAAGCATATTTACATAAGATATTATGCTCCATATAAGCTTCTACTATTAATTGGAGTGACGACCACATGACGAGAGGGACACACAAGTATTTTGCATGACATTACACAAGGTTTTTCCTATTCGACGAACCTTTCCGCTTACACCAATTTAGAACATTTAAACGCAGGATATGTGTCGATTGCTATTCTACGAATATAAATGCAGTTCATGTAACTAGGGAATGAGCAAAGGATCAATGCATTTTATGCATCACAATGGGCATACCAAATAAATAGGTACTTTCATAGAAACTTTTACACGGTTTTTTTTTCAAGAGAAGAATTTACACTAACGCCTTGATGTTACATAAGACACTAGAAGAAACAAATAAAGCGACGATTATGTACATTTCTTTCCCATAATTTCGTGAACAAGGCCAGAAATGGCAAGTTCATTACAAGATAATGTACCACTATTTATCTAACAATGCGAGCAGTCAAACGCGTCACCGCTATCTGTCATGCGACAGTTATCTTGTACAAACAGTCTGTAGTCTTCTATTTAATTACTGGTCAAACACTTTCGTTATTTTCTCTGGTTTTGTGGCAATCACATGTTTTGATGCGTGTTACTATACAAACATTTTTATTGACTGCAAAGTTGCTAGATATTCGTCAGATCGTTTCTTCTTTCTCATCATCGCCTTTTATGAAGGAACCTTTACCTGAATTGCTCTCTCATCCATGCTTTAAGCTTCATCAACGACCGAAACGATAACTTTGGTTCCTTAAGCATGGATATTTATTTTATCCTCAGAGTGAGTCAGTGATCAATGCAAGGCTCTTGATTCAGCTTCTCTAAAAAACTTCGCTAACAATTTTAATTGCAACATAAAAAAATCCATAATACAATAAATAGAGTACAAGCTACACATGTCCTTTCCAACTCTTCAAACCACTACAATGAAGGGCATGAATATTTTCCAAACCTTGTTAATGTCAAATGGATAGTCACCCCGTCAAGGCCCGTTGGCCACACTTCACTCGAACCCCTTTGTATCACGTGGCTAACAAAAATAAAGCTATCGTATGACATTGACATCACGCCCAATGATTACGTGGAAAAATAAATAAAGTATAAGTAAACAGTGGAATTCAATATTTGAGGGTGCAGGCGTGGATAAAAAAGTAGCTGTAAATAACACAGAACGTTGAGTGACTGAACTAGAAGGTCATTTTTGTAACGCTTCTGCAAATTGTGAAGGTCCTACAGTTTTCTAATGGCACACCTATCACGGTTTTTGCTTGGGAAAATATGAGATGAGACAAAGAGTAGAAACAAATTGTTTTAGTTAGTTAATAGTTGTAGGGTGACAGTATTTTGAGTCATCATATAAGAATCCGAATGAACATCTAGAAAAAAATAATGTAGCCGATTGTCAACTGTTACGCCGAATAAAGTCCAGAGTCGCAACCTAACCTGCACGTGGAAAACCTTAAAGCTGTAACCGCTTTTGGAGTGAAGCTTAACGAGCTTACACTTGAAAACGTGACGGGATCCTAAAATAGCACCAATACGTCGGCACTTCATGAATTTAAGCAATTCACGTGCGGAACCGATATGCAAGTGCATGCCAAGATTTAAGCCGTTGACGATTGCTGCATTTAGGTGCAGTTTGTTGTACAAACAGTGAATGTATTGAGAGGAACTAAGAAGGAAGCAATGATTTCACAAAGGTTTGAGACAAAAGATCCTATGTAAATTTTAAGAATAGACTTCTGGTTGACTCTGTAGACAAAGATCGTCCAAAAACAAAGAATGATTATGAAAAAACACCCTTACCTATATTTTTTTATTTGCTTTCATTCTTCGTTTGTTTATATCGAAATCACTAGGTAACTTAAACTGTAGGCAAAACAATTATTAAGATATGGAATGTATCAAAGGTAATTGACGTCAAAACAATCCAGATTATCATTATCACAGTGCACGAGAAAATACAAACATAATATTAAATTGCCACGATACTAATTGTGCATATAAATAAGACTTACCAGTCTTTAAGAATGGACTCATCGATACATATGGTAATATGATGGTCATTAAACCTATTTTATGTAAGTACGAGTAACTAATAAGAATTTGAAATATTTAAATTTGTTTATAGATAGCCAATTGAACTTGATTGTTCACATGTCAAATGATTGGGTGTTAATGATTTAGCGAACTCGACATAACAAGAGCCGAAGCCGAATCTATTGTTTTATTACCATGTCGGTGTTTATCGTTAAACAGTCTATGATATTCTCAAGGGAACATAAAGAGTGACTGATATTCTAGTTCCTAGACTGAATTCATAAAAAATATTAGTCTCGGTTTGTATATAAATGCACATACTAAGTGCTTACTAAAAATGGCAAAGTGCTCGTCGTCAAAGCGGACGCTAGAGACCATTGCCAAAACTACGAATTACGACGTAAATACTGAGAATTGTAATGGTTGGGATAAACAGAATATTACCGGGGTTGCGGAGTTGTTTGGAAGAGTTACCGCAACCCTGGAACACGAAGGATACCAGAGAAAATATGAATAAGTTCAGTTAGTAAGAGTCTGATATCAATCTTCACCGACAGCGGGAGGGGAAATGTGATTATTGCCCAAAATATATTAAGAATGTATAGTTATAAAAACGTAATTATAAAGTTCGATGACAATCGTAGTAAAATGGTGGATGGTAAAAAAAACCACTAGTGAAGGTCCTGGCTACTGCTAAAGATAGAAAAATAAACCAGAACAAAACACAACCATCACCCAACATGATTGTATTCTATTATTCAATAATCTTTACTCAATGTATACTAATTATCGTGATAAATAAGACCGATTATGCGCATACACAGTATATAATAGTGTGGGACTTGTATAATGTATAATGTCACGTGTTTTACAATAATCTGTATGTATGTATACAATACTAGCCGGTCTAAAGTAAATACATAATATATTAGCTACAAGATTACGTATAATATGGAACTGGAGGGCTTCCAATAAACTAGGTTTGGTTATTTTTGATTTTATGAATCAACATATATATTTATTAATAGCCCTAAATCTAAGCGGAGCCTGATAAAATAAAAACTTGTATATTCTGAATTTGATGCTTATTTGTGTCTGCTGAATTACTTTCATCTATCATCATTTCTCTGTCCGTATCCCAATGGAATATTTGGTCATTCCCTACTTTCTTTACCTTTCTATAAGACGTCATCAACCAATTACCTTTATCAACATTATATTTATCTAGAAAAACATCATCAATAGGTATAAACAATTAATCCTATTGAGCTGCACCGCAGTGCGGGCATTAATCATTGAACAGATTATATAAGTAAATGCTAATTATACTTATCAAAAAACGCAATTGGCAACACAGATTTTTTACAAAGCTAATTTATGCGACAAACGTGACTTTAACATGATGTTCACACGTTTGTTTGATAAGATATGTGAAATTGATAAAATAGTGTGTTTAAAAGAGTATGTTACTATTTTATAGCCGAGCATAGAGGGAACACTCAAGTGGCATGGTGCAACCGAATGTTGATGATATCTGCTTAACCGATATCAATTATAATGGTGTTAGGATAACACGATAATGGATTATTGAGTTCTACTACATATTATTTGGGTACTCAGTTTTAATTACACTCAGGTGACTAAAATTCATAAGCCTAAAAGCACCGTAATTCTTTCGAGTTCTGCCTATTGCTTCATCTAAAATATTACAAAGAAGTAAATCTTCTAGACCTTGAGACGGCTTTGTACCGACGATCAAAGTTTATTCCCCGTTTTAGCTTTTGCAAGCTTTGTAGTGTTATGGGAGTCATCCAACTATTAATGTCTTCCTATGGATTGCCGCCAAGTAAAAGATAATTGTGACTCCGAGTAGCAGAACTATTTATGAAATAGGTTGAAAACTTTTTGGTGCAAAATTTCCAAGTAGGTAGTTACTGGTCGTATGAGCTCTGAAAATGTCAGATGCCATTAAGTTTTTTTTTTCTTTATTTTCTTCTTTTTATTTAGTTTTATGGCTACGCTTGAAGTTTCTAATAAAATGGACAGTACCTATTTAATTAAATACTCATTTTAATTTCTTTTTTATAATAACCTTTTTTTGATTATGAGTAAAAAAGAGGATTCAAAACCTCCTATAAAAATGTTTTGGTGAATTAAAAATACAATAATTATTTTCTTATATAATATTTTTATGTTCTATTTATTATTTACCAGCGAAATTACAGTCCCACCACATAAAAATCAGCATTTATTGAAAACCAAACATTTTGGCATGCCTCATTTGACGTTTGGCACTGCATTTCATTTCTCATTATCGGTACCATACGTCATTGTGAAGATTTGTTGGCTACGTAAATATCTGAAATAACTTTGCCACACCCACTTTGGTTATATAAGTCCAGTCTCGTGTTTCGTCTCCTTCGGTACAAACATTGTTCCAACAAGCCCAATGTTTCAACCAACCCCAACCTTAGATTAGACCAATGTTTGTATCCTTCCTGAAATAGTGCAATCAATTTGAACCAATGTTTGGTCCAACATGTGTTGGAGACATTGATTTTGCATTGCAAACTTTTTTGACAGTGAAAAGAAAAAAAATGACGTAATTTTTTGGCTCCTGTTCAGTCTAGTTTTATTTTGTGCCAATGAATCAGGCGCCATTTATTTGTCTGTTCTGTCTTCTGTAATTGTAGTTAGATTATACAAGCTGTTGATTTGCATCCGTGCCATATTCAAGGAGGTAATTATGCTAATGATTCTCGACCCAAATCAATAAAAAAATTGGTACTTAATTTTTTTCTTTAATTTTATTCGGAATTCCGTAAATGTCATCTAGCCTTATTTAAACTTGGCGCGTGTGTTACTGGCCTTAAAACCGTGCTGCGCCCTCACACAAACGCAAACACAAAGCATACGCAACGATCACTCATAAAATTGGATTACTTCTGAAATACCACGACATTACAATGACAAAAAAGGTGCATAAAAAAGCAAAAAAAGTGCATATTAGTTATTTCCCATCTACTGTAATTCCAATCGATTATATACGTATTGTATGTCCTCCTCCTGAACTATGGCACAAATGCAAATCAACAGCTTGTATTTATACGTAAAGAAAATGTCGTTAAGCTAAATGCAAGAGACGATTCAAACTGCAATTCTATTGTTTGTAAGAAAAACGATCGTTTTTATAGAAAACACATTCTTTTATGTTCACATAATTTAGCAGCTAAACGCTGTTTGTTCAGAAAATATAAAATAAGTATGTAACTAGAATATTTTAGGATACATCGCTCATAAGGAACCCATATTCATGATAAGTATGATTGTAATTTAATGTGTATTGTTTTTCTTTTCAAATGTATTGTAAATGCGATATAAATGGTCACATCAGTTGATATATTTCAATAAACGATTAGTAAGTTGTAATGTCGGGTTCTCATTCTTCATTTTATCTGCGCGTTTCAGAAGAAATAGTTCTTGGAACAGATGAACACATAACAAAGTGATCTCATAAGGGATTTTTTCTTTTAAGGTCTGAAACCCCAAAAAATCGAATTTACTATCAAAACGTTGCTACAAACGAACACTAGACACGAGACGAACGCATGAAAACAAAACATAAATAAACTCCTCATTTTGGCGTTTGGCAACACCACAGGGAACGAACTTCATAGAGTAAGGAATTGGCGCGAATTTGCACAAGCTTGCATGATTCTTGTGAAAGATTTATGAACGTATTTCAGTAGAGATTATGGAAATATAGGTACCTATTTATATACACAGTTGCATTACGAAAATGGTTAGGAAAATTTTGACGCACGTGACTATCCTACTGTTCTAAATACTGACATATTCGTGCAAGGTCGACAGCCCTGTAATGTCATTTCTAAAACCGTTTTGTTTTTACGATAGAAACGTCACAGCCAACAAATTAATTTGAATGATTTGAGGGACGAAGCCTTTGACCCGTTTAGTTAATTTTATACTATTTTTGCAGCCATGCTTCGCTGTTACAGAGGAGCCATGATCGGTGATGCAATAGGCCCTTTGGGAATGTATTACGCTTTTCGTTACAAAGCATTTTACTGATATTAACATTTCCTGAAATAATAAATTCAAATGAATCAAATTGTTTACAATTTATCAAATTGTTTATGTTTAATTATGTAGGTTTTTTACTACAATAGTTTTTTTTTATTTATTTTAATTGTAAAAATAATTAATGAATCAAAACTAAAATGGTTTTACGTTTTCTTGACTTTTCTTCCTACTTTATTTAATAATTTTATTGCGCTTTTCATGTCACCTTAAAGTTGAGTAAATAAGGAGCTGTCGGTCTTCCTTTCATATCATTCAAATCCATACAGAATCTTTGATATCGTTTGATAAAAATAAAAAAGGTTTTTATTAGGCTTAGTATGACACGAAGGGATAAAGGCGGATGATGATAAGTATGACACAAAGCCTAACGATATCATCAAAATACTTTATCTTATGAGTTTTCTATAAGCCAAAAGTTATGACGCCATTGCCAAACCCCTATCAGACAGACCACTCGAACACGTTTAATAACTCTTCCGTTAATCAAGCGACAACCATCCATAGATTATATACTGTGTACTACCTACTACTAAGTACGTAATCATTTACCGCACTTGTACGTAATACTGGTAACACTGTCTGTAGTGATTAATCATGTTTACCGATGAGAACTGTTAGAAGATAGCGATAATAGATCGGTATGGTGTAGTAAAATTAGCTTTGGGTTGTATTCCATCATATTTTATCGTTGATTTGGAATTTTGGCGAAGTCTTTTAATACGTCGCATTTTTTTTCATTAAGTACAATATTTTTGAAGTTTGATGAATAAAGTTTGAATTCATTATCTCTAAAATATAACATCCCACTTTTAGGGTCCCGTACTCAAATTGTAAATCGGGACCCTATTATAATGACTTCACTGTCCGTTTGTCCGTCCGTCTGTCATCAGGCTGTTTCTCAAGAGTCACGATAGTTAGACAGTTGAAATTTTCTCAAAAAAAAATTGTACCTACATATTGGTACGGAACCTTTTGTGTGCGAGTTCGTCTTGCACATGGCCGGCCACAATAACACTGTTTTGTCTCATCAGTATTTATTTTAGACTGAAAAGCAATCTACAGTAAAATCTAGACCTAACAGTTTTAGCTACACAAAACCCACACAGCAAAGTTCCAGTTGACATACACATTAATAACACGTTAGTTCGCATTCTGACTACCCACATTGAGGTTTTTTGTCCAGAACACGTGATGGCGTAACTCAACGCCGGGGCTTTGGTGCCAAGAGTGCAAGGTGAAGGGTAATGGCAGCCAGCCAGATCTCATTCAGTGGGCACACGTGAGCCGGTCGACAACCTGAATCATTTCCTATGTGAATTTAGGGATTTTTAAAAGGGTTTTTAGGCTGTGAAAGGTTCTTTGAGTGAATTTAGGTGGGTTTTAGATGTTATGTGATTGATATAAAGCTCGATGCTCAGCCTAAGCTAGATGCTTAGTCTGAATGGATCGAAAAAAAATGTGATGTTATCTAGTTCCCCACGATATACATGGATAGTAACTAAGTGTACTTGCTATAAAAATATACAAAAAATATAGGCAACAGATACCTAATAATACCTATTAATATTCAGTTTAGTAAAAATAAAGTCCCAATAAAACAATCAATTGAGAGCCCTCATCGAATCGTAATAATTAATCAGTAAACACTAAAGGTCATTGACTTCTTATCACGCCCTTCACCTATCACTGCACTTCGAATGCTAATTATTATTTATAACAGTAACATTCAAAAAAGGAATTTATATCCATATGGAGTAGAACTGTTAAACTGATTAAGGTAAAATATTCTAAAACCGTGGTATGGCTTCAGAGAAAAGTGATTTTGCAGTATGAAGAAAATTATACATGGATTGAGATCACGTGTTTTACATGAAATAAGCCTTAATTATAAGTTTAATGAGTGATAAACTTATTACTTTAGTGTTACTCGTCTCGTTAATATCATTAATTAAAATTATCTGATCTCCTATTGGCAAAACTGTAGATACCTTATTAGATAACAATATTAAATTTTCTAGAAGGCAAATTCTTAGCACAACCACATAATTTATCACTATTTATTTTTTTTCATTTTTGTTGCATTTTTGGTTTATTTAGGAGGCCCTTTAAAGATCCCAAATTACGTCCATACAATCCAACCAATCTTTTATCTCTAGCAATATTACTATTGCCAAGCCAAACAAGGTAAAATTACTGCAATATTACTCATCAAACTATTTTTCGACAAGAACAACTTGAGATAATGTTCTACTCAAATAACCGTAATTCCATAGATAACTACACAGTTTTATTTAGGTATTGGATTATAACATTTTTATCTTTACGTCAACCTGTAAAATGTGTGAACAAACATACAAATATATGTAAGTACCTATGTACCGTGTCCCTCCCAAACTGTTGTTACAAATAACAATGATAACTTATACTTTTACTGTAACCATCATGTAACTGTAATAAGACGAGGAATTTTTACAGCGCTTTTGTCTAAAAGCACTCATCAATACTAAAATGTAAACATATTGTTAATTTGTTTATTTTAAATTTTCACTTTCAAAAACAATCTTTCAACACCACAAACATAAAGCAAAGTGAAAATTTTCTTCTAAACTTTTTAGTTAAAATTCTAAAATTTTAATACTCATAATATGTACTTAAAATTATTTTGTTTTTTAATATTGATTACCCTAAGCCAAAGGTAAGTTCTGTTTATTCGAACACTTATTACTTGAGAACAGTTGGATTTTGATTTGTTGCTCCTTCTCGAATAGCAGAATGAATATGAAAGGCTACCTAATTAATACTCTAAGTCCACACGGACGAAGTCGTGGGTAAAACTAGATATTTTTTCAACAAACGAATTGTGCCGCATAGACAGCAATGTTTATCGTATCCTGCGCATAGCGAATACGGTCACAAACGACTGTTTTATTTAAGTGATAATGGTTGATAATGAAACTATTTGCAGCACCATTGCACTACATATAGCGTGCTCGTTAATACTATTTATCTATACAAGTAAATGGTGTAAATATTTAAGTACAAAAATACTTTTGTGTTAATTCCTCATTAAGGTTTGCTCCATCAGCCTATGTTTGCAATTTGTGCTAATCTGTTCTGAATTATCAAGGTTTTACCCGCGTCCCGAAGGAAACTCCTTCCTCATAATCGGCTAAAATTTATGTAAATAATATCAAATAATATGGCTGTCTATTGGTAAAAGAATTTTCAATACTGGTTCAATAGATCCAGAGATTTTATTTCTAAAACATCACAAACTACACCTCTAATTACCAGTTTAGCTTAATTTAAGACTAGTGTCATCTGCAATATCTTAAGAAACATTCTAACTCGTCTAATAAGTTTACCTAAATTATCACTCGGCATTTAACTAAATGGCAAGATGTTTTCGTAATTTTTAGTCCACAAATGTAGTTTCGGAATGTGGCATCGGATCATGCGTGTATTGAAACGTTTCTCGTGCTTGCTTACCTACTTAGATAACGGGGCTAGCTATTAGGAATTAGATAGACACTAATCGACGAAATTATTTAAATTATTTCGCTTTTTCAAACATTTTTGTTTCGTTATTTTTAACGTTATTGACATTCCTTACAATATTGTTAGTAGTTTAATAATAGATGAGTTTTATATAGCTAAGAAAAATATTTAGTGCATATTTATCGAAAAAATACATATGTCTCAAAACAATAACGGATCTACCTACGTTGAAAATTATAGATACTAACGCCATTTATATTGTTTTAATCAAAATAAATGTACATAATTGGAAGGGCATTAATGTATAAAGTACACGTGAGCATATTTACAAGTCGTCTTCGGTAAATATATTATCTACATAGGTATGTAGACACATACAGTTGAGTTATTATCTCCTCCGTAGATACGCGACATTTACACTACTTAGTTCCCTACCCGCATAATGGTATGAGAATCAAAACATAGAAATACCCTATTATTTAAATAAACATAATAGTAAAATATGGCAATAAAATTTCATGTGATATTCATGTGATTCTATTTATCTATTATTTATATGTCTGAAGACTATGTAAAATTATTCTGATGAATTCAAACTGTGCTTAAAAATCAAGAAAATGGGATAGACGACGATATTTCTAGACCTTTGTAAATCTGAGACAAACCGCAGGAATCTGTTGTTTATCTAAGTTCCTTGCGCCGGCTAAGCATGTTTTGTATCATTTAAATAAATAATTCTTAAATAAACAACACACAATTTTAAGTAGGTGCAAGTTCATTGAGCTCATCATCATTAGCATCAAAACTTCTACTTACTTTTCATCCGCCATTATGATAAAATTGCACTTTTACTAAAAAAAAAGTACTTATGTGTACACAATATCACAGGGAATAATTTCACTTATTAATTACTATCACATTATTTTTGACCGGAACTTTAAAAGCACTATTCGAGTTTGGTCTCGATCGATTTCCCGCGCATTGTATTTTGACATACGCGTCTGCGCTGCCCAGCGTTTGCGCGGCAACTGACAAGAAATGCGATTTTCCCGCGATTTATGATTATTTTGTTCACGCGACAAAGCTCGCCGGTCGACGCGATCTTTAATTAACACTGCTGACTGAAACCTTTGTGGTGTTTACCTACGCACGGAGACACTGATGAAAGAACAGAGCATAGACTCAACAAGGTTTTCAGGACGTCACGAAAACTTAAAAAACGCGTTATATTTTAATTTCGAGGAAATTATGGTATCAGTGATATGTAATTTAATTGTTTACATCGATATCTTAGCCACAGAGATCACCATATTGTTACATACCATCAAAGAACCGTTCAAATGTTTTTTTTTTTAATATATTAATAAAATTATAAATAATCTAAACGTAATAAAAACTCATCCAAAATTACAAACAAAAAACAATTATTAACCAAAAAACATTTAAGTCTCAACATATACCTACGTGCGTACATATTTATGTCGAACAATCAGTTTTCCAAAGTATTTTCATTGCTACGGCGTAGCATTATTATTAAATCCTTGACCGTAGCACTGACGAATATTGAATATTGTATGTGATGCGTACATTAAATAATTTATTATGATTACCGTAGCCAAGCTTTCATGAAATTAAAGAAGTTTCGAGACTGTTTTAATATTAATGTTGTTTTGAAACATAGTAACTATGATACTACAAGCATATCTTTTACAAATATCGACGTCATTAATAGATAAAATTCTTTTGAACTTTCGATATCGGGTTCGCTTTCAAGCTCGAACTTTCGTTTGTAAATTAACTTATTTATTTTCTAGACAAAACATAAAATACTTGCCAACTTTTATCACAATTAGCATTCAAGTTATTTACTATTTAGTATGTTAAGCAAAGTAGCGTTTAATAGTTTTGTTTACCTCGTAACGATGGTCGATTGGCAATAAAATGGATACGGCATTCCTTTAATTCTAAAAGGTAAATGTCAAAGGGTAAACAGTATTATGACGTTAGAAGTAGGTATTTATAAAATTTAGCTGGTACGCTATATGTTAGGTTCTCCTTAAATCCTTTCTAGGGCGCCCATAACATGATTTATTCGGCGCGTAGGTACTTACGTATGACAGGCTTCCCTAGGATTCGATTCGTAAGATGCGTTCACCATTACCATGAACTTCAAGGTAAGGCCTACAGCTTCCAACCTCTAATTATATAAACCTTATTTACATTGTTACAAGCTGGTTGACAGGCAAAGGCTGTATAGTTGTTAAATATTGACCAGACACCACGACTTAGGGTGCTTCTACACGGTGCATGTAGCTGGAGCAAGTTAACATGCGCAAGTGACCCGCGCGCACGCTACAGAGCATTTGAGTGGGTAGCTTGCTTTGGTATATGCTCGAGTCGCTAGATCCGCGCGTTTTAAAATGCATGTAGCCTGCTCTTGTACCTCAATATGCGCAAGCTACTTGCACCGTGTAGATGAATCCTTAATCACAACTTAAGTATCCTTTCCTCCATCAAATCATTCCACTTGAATGAACAAACAGTTCTCAGATTTGTCGTGAAATTCGCGGCATATTTACTTGTACTCTAAATTAACAAGTCGGTGATCAACAAGTGATGTGAGCAAATATTATTTGTTAGTTAAAATAGTTCGTCTCCGATCATGTGAACAATATTTACACAGACTAGGTACAAACAGTTGGCGACAACTTGCAGTGAGAAAAACAAAACGTTAGGATCCTAGTATGTTCCTCAGAATGAAGGAACTATTTTTCCGCACCCGGTTGGAAAGAATTTATGATGTATCTCGAAGTAGTAAGTAGATAGATTTTCCCGCTATTTTGAGCTTACCATGAGCTCATACCTAATAAGCATTACTCTGAAATTTGACATTCACTAATAGAGCTTCAAGCCTCAATTATCAACTCGGCCCAAAATTCCACCGATATGAAACTCTCACCTTTTCCGCAGTCAATGCCAACATTTCATGTCCATTCGTATCTGGTGTGATCTGGTTAGTAAAAATCTATTTTAATACTCACTTGTCCTGCAGCCATCGATACCGTTTAATTTGACAAGGATTCAGCATGAAAAATATTAGCTGAATTATTGAAACACCTGCACGATCACTTCCACCTTTACAAACCCATATTATGTAGTACTGATAAAATACTTTTATCGGCATACAATAAGCATTCCGGCAGTAAAACCGCCAGTATCACATTTTACGAGCAATTTACTATGAGATCAATGAAATGCCATGGACCATGGCCGTCTATACATAGCATCGGGTTTACAAGTTGTTTGTTCATCTTGTATCGAATATTGTCTGATTCTTGTTTGTTTGGAGAAACGCCAGCGTCAGATCGGTGATTTGTATTGGTTGTAATTCATTCAATAAATGGAGAGATTCTATTTTAGAAGTTATGATGATAGTGAAGATCTTGTGATAAGGTTGGTGAGTTGTGCAAAAATCTAGCACAGGTACCTAGCTGTGCGGCCGAATAAAAATAATGATATCATTATTAGGTAAAAATTCATTTAGGTCCTACAAAGAAAAATACCTACAACAAGCTTTTTCCTGAAAAATTGGGTATCGTAGAAAAACAATAAAAGAAGCAATATCAAATTCATTATTTTTCTTTGCTGTATCCATTTTGGCACGAACTTTATCCACTCCCGATGTTCTAATAATGTCTCAAAGTAGGTAGGTCAGGAAGATATTTTTATATTTTAACTATCCTCTCAAGAAAAAACTATTCTGTCTGCCCCTTATTTCGAAATATCTTCGAGTAGTTGTCTCGTTCACACATTGCTCTTAATAAAAACTATGATAGTTCGGTTGAATATCGTTAAAAATAGAATGTCGTCATACAATCTTGACAGCAATTTTTTTATACAACAAAAATAAATAATAGTTGAACGACTTTCCCTGAAAAAATGTCCTTTGCATTATGTTGAACTCGCGTGATGATAAATTGTGTTATTATTTGTGTCATGATGAGACTATTTACTTCGGTCACGTGCTTGTTTACACTGAATATCGTAAAGCTCATTGCAACTGATTATAATTTGGTGGGAATTGCTTTACAAATACTGTAATGCCTGCGTACTTTTTCAGTAGGTAGGTACGTAGACTTACGATACCTTGTCGTGCCATGCTTTAAGCGAAAGCCATTCTACGTACGGCTCAGTTCTTACCGTAAAAGCTTTGAAAGCATAAAATAAATCATTGATTCATTGGATCTGGCGTTAGGTGGCCTATTTATTTCGATTAGAAAGTGGCTCTGACGGCACTCAAGCACGTGCCATCAGATTCACATACTTAGTAAAATTCCCAGTTTGAGGAAAGAAAACGTCTGTATTCACACAATTTCGCCAAAGACGCTAATATTCTAGAAATCAATAATAATAAACAAGTCATCGATGCAATTAACGCGCAGTGACACATCTGCAATGACCTACGTCACGCATGCGCAAAGTTCGCAGAGTCAATGTCTGGCAGACGGCTTTATGATACCTCGTATCTTATAGATGTGAACCAACTGGACACGCCATAATTGAGCATTTCCCATCAGCTAAGAGTATGAAAGTGCCGCTCATTTTCGTAGGTATGTCAATTTCGGTCGTGTGCGTGCATAACGATATCATTAAAAATGCATGAATGAGCTAACATTTGATTTGGCATATAGAAAGTGATTTGTGCTCTTGGGGGTTCACCACCTGCTTATCCTTTTCCCACCTATATCGAGCCGACTTCCTGTCTTACCAAATGCAGCTGACTACCAGTGTTTCACATAGAGTGACTGCCTCTCTAACCATCTCAACCCAGTTCTCAACCTGGGCATCACGATATCCCTTGGTAAGACAGGTTGACAGACTTTCTGGCTTCTGACTAGCTGTGAAGAGCCAAAGGTTTTCAAATGACAGCCATGGTTGTCCCAGTTGGTCAAATGCTCTAAGCC
Source organism: Helicoverpa armigera (assembly GCF_030705265.1). Lineage (NCBI taxonomy): Eukaryota > Metazoa > Arthropoda > Insecta > Lepidoptera > Noctuidae > Helicoverpa > Helicoverpa armigera. The sequence continues at coordinate 10,219,721 of NC_087123.1, forward strand.
TCATATAAATTACAGGGCACACTATCGTTTCCTCTCGCAGATATAGCATCACATGACTGGACGCGAACCGATTGAGCCTTATCTCCTACTCTGGTGTAGAGTAAATATACGGCCAGCCTCGTGATCGTATGTCATTCACTGACGCTTCAGCTACCTACTGTTTGTTTTGTGACCAACTTCAATAAGATTAAAAAGTGTAGAAGTTGTTGCACAAGAATATTCAGCAAAATCATCTTTCTATCACGACTTAAACATCTGCATGCTAAGTCCAGGTAGATGATGACAGTCATTTGTTTTTCTTTCTGTTTTGCTTTCTACGTATTCACCAGTGACTGCCAAACTTGCACTTGATAAAGTTATATCCGGGCATGGTTATTATCTAGACTTGTGTGCGAACAAGACTTTTTTATTTCCAAGAATCTCCAATTCGAAGAATAGATGAATAGCTTGCAGCGAAGGGCTATTGGTTATCTCAGTGCGTCAATGTGTGATATTTAAAAAAAAAAAAACAATTTGTTAGAATTTCTGAAGATACTGAGAAATTAAATAAAACTATTAAGTTAATACCAAAAACGATTATATTTCCCTTTTCCCCTTAGCTGTAAACATACAATAATGATAAAAATACAAAACAAACAATTCTATTTCTAAGTATTGCTTTCAGTTAATTGTCTGGTTAAACATTGAGAGTTAAATAAATATTTTTAAGGTTACATCGGAATGTTAGTAAAATACACTTTCGTTACGAATACATTTACATAATTATAAGATAAAAATACATTTCTTTAAATATTTGTCTACACACAAAGTAAATATAGACTACCTATAATTAACGTTATTTAAGAACAATGATACGAAACACTTATTTAAATAAAAAAATGCGCAAACAAAATAATCATTTGTATGAAAAAAAAATTGGAATTCATCATATATGACAATAGTACGGAATGCACAGTTCAATTAAATATTATGCAACTGCAATATGAGATGGATTAGAATGACATAAGTGCGGATAATGTACTCTTTATGTCATGGGTAAATATCATTTAGGTTTTATACATGCAGATATAAAATGCATTGTCCTTTATTGGGCTTCACATGTATCTTCGCGAGAGTAAGTTTTTATAAACTGACTAATTTAAACCATGTTTTCAGGACTTTAGGCTATACAAAATGACATTGGATGCATAACATTGGAGCAGTAAATTGTATAAAGTAGGTGAATACTGTGAATGTATTTAAAATGCAATCAGACCTCACCACCTCATATAAAATCGGTTAATATATTTCAATTTCAGTTTCATTCTTATTTTATTTCAACGAAGGCTAATTTTGTTGTAAACTCCACTTTCATAGTAGCACAATATAACTAGAATTAATAATATAATTAGTAAATATTACAAAAAATAACAATATACTTATAACTAAAACAGCACGTCAAAACATTAAAATAAAATGCTACTCCACATACTTATTGTCCCATCTTCACTTTATTTGCACTAAAGTTTATTATATAGGTATTTAAATCATTATGGTCACACATTTTTATTGTCTTTTATCACTTCTCAGTACACATATCATGTTATGTGTAAAACAATTGTAAGAACGTCTGTTGAACACTTTTACAACATTATAAAGGGGTCCTTGTTTGCTTAACAGTTTACGATAAGCTACACGCGTAATTATACTAATAAGCCTGCATTGTTTGTTTATCTCGTTGAATAGAGTCGTATTGTGACACTACATTTTATGCAGATTCCCGTATGTGAGAGATACGGAGCCATACAGGATAACGATGGAGTTTCTTGCCGGTTTTTCTCCGTGAGACAACCTCCTTGGAGCTTGACGTTTCGAAAGAGGTTTTATAGACCCATTTGAAAGAAAAAGAGAACTTGATCGTGCCAGCTATAACAACCCATTTCTTGTTCCAAACTGTCAGTTACGACGTTTTCGTGTTTACATAATTTCAAAAGTCTGTTTATTTCGTTAGCTCGTATATTAGCTTCCGCGTATTCTGTGAACGTTCCAAGTTTATATTTAGCTCATATCCCATGATGTACGTCGGGACTGTTTAAACAGTTCATCATTTCATTACGTCTTTTTGGAATATATTTTGTTCATTAATCCTTCAGCAAACTCGTTTGAAATCTTTCCTAGTTTCTTTCACTTTCATATAATTTTCCTGTATAGGAAAATTTGTAAGGCCTTTCTGGAATACTTACGTCTTACGCCTTGATTTTTTGACTCCCTCGCTCTGCGGCAGTTTTTCCTACGAGTGAGAGAGATTCAGTATGTCCGTGTATATGTCTTACTGTAGCTACGCTGGAGCCCCTTGGTAGGGCTCTTCAGCATTGACTTGGTGTTGTTCCTCAGAAGGCACGTCGTCATCAGTCGATGAAGTTCCCGGTAGGAGAATGTAGCGCGCCTCTCTGTTGGAAGAAAATGTGTGTGTAAAGACATGTTGTATTGTTCATTTCATGTATTTAGATAGATAGATAGATATTCTTTATTAGGTACACCAATGTTACATTTTTGATCTTAAACTAGGTATTTAAAGTAGGTGACATAATGGGCGGTCTTATCGCTAAGAGCGATCTCTTCCAGACAACCTTAGGATGGATTGAGACGAGAAGGAAAAGATTATATATGGTATGGTGGTATGGTATGGTGGTGGTTTAGATAAATGTTTTTGTACATCAATGGCATTTTACTCAACCACTTCAAAACTTAGGGTTATCATTGTAGTAGATAATATCCTTCAAATTCATTGTATGGAATGATTTCTCATAAGAATTCCAAAATAAATATAGCATGTAATGGCATATGGGAGGATGATGGCCAAAGCCTTCACAAGATTTAGATATATATTGTAATCTGAGTATCGTAGGTGAGTGGGTAGGTAGGTACTCATTACCTACATTGTATAGCCCGTCCTACATTGACTTATATACAGACCTGTATTGTAGACTTTGTTTATTATCTACCAGCATGTTCAAACGACCTAGGTTACGCAGTCTTAACGGGGTATACCTAAGTAGCGGCCTTTCCAGCCCATATTGTTAGTTCACTTAATACTTATTTAATTTTTAATTAGATAGGATCGGATTTTCCGACTATGCCATCCTAAATAAACATGGGCCTAGTCACGTAAAAAAATACCAAGCCTTCCAGAGATTTTGGTCGTGTTGAATAATGCCTTTTGATTGGCTACTTATTATGACCTACATCAATATGATTGATCTTGGTACTTACTACCTATATATGGCGCTGGGAAGCAGGTATGGTCTTGACATCTGTCAAGACTTCTCAGCAAAGGGTGTCACTATTAGCGACCACAGCTCGCACAATTTAGTAAGTTTAAGTATACCCAGATAAGAATAAATGTCACGAGTACATTCACCCAGCCTACTATGGACATAATACCTCTATGATGTTACTCAAATATTGTAGAGATAGTCGCACTATTTACCGACCTGTGGTTTACAAAGCTATTTTCTCATATATTGTATATAATTTAGTGTCCTCTCAATATTGCATTTCAGTAATTTTACAGTCCTAAACTTCTTGTTATTTCAAGGTGCTAATAAGTGCAGCGTATGTTTGTCAATATAACACATATGGTAGATATGAAGGTACACTAAGTTCCAAGAGTCCCACAGCTATACTATTTAGTTCTTCTTGATGCAGACACGTACGCCAGTATTGCCAGTCATACTTGTACAAGATCCTTTCTATTCTCGTTCAGGCTCACAGGATTCGCCGGTGCATCATTAAAATATCATACTCATCAGAAACTAGTGCTCAAACACTCGAGCGAAACAGAGTATTTGGACGTTTCTCAAACTCTCCAAAGTAAAGACCATGTTATTATAATTTGTGCAATAGTGGTGGTACGGTGTTGTGTATCTATATATATATAGGCTCTAGGATGCTTAGACACACATTACGAAGCCCACAGCGGCAGCGGTACCTCTGTCGCTGAGGGCAGCATAATGTGTAAACACCCTTAGTCTGACATCATTCATTGTGTGTGACATCTAAAGGCATGACATTAATTTATTTACCTCCATAGGTACCCTAAAGTGTAATTCATGTAACACAAACAAATGAAAGTGTAAGTTACGAGTATGTACATGGCTGTGATGAGCATGAGCAAGCTCAAAATTCTGTGATTCTTAAATCTTAAGGAAGGTTTACAGGGTATAAAGAAAAACACAGCCAAACCAAGATTAATTTATTAAATACCATAAACAAAAACCTTATATACTACTCCCTAATTATACCTAAACTTAATTTCATAATTACATAAACTTTAGAACTGAGATTTAAATCTGTTTGCCTATTGCTTTACAACTTACAGTAAATAAAATCAATTTAATAGTGTTGTTACTTGTCGATATTACAGGATAGGGATGGGAAGTTGTATCGAAACTTATTTTTAAGGATGGCAATCAAAACAGCGTGATATCATTTCACATTTTAATATAAAATGTGTTGTCATCACAGATCTTTGAAACGAATAATGACTTGGTCATTTAACAAACATTATAATAAATTTGTAAATAGAAATTATTAAATTTTCAACTTTTTTAAAACTTCAGTTATGTATTTTTTTCTTTTGAATATTAAAAGTTTTCGAGCTCTGCATGTCTTAGACTATAATTACAAATTAATATGTGGTCACTTAGTTACGAATATTAGGTATTTTGAATTACATTCAATACGACTTTTAATTTTCATAAGAAAAAAAAATGGCGGGACCATACATTAGCTGGGAACAAATTACGACATATTAAAATGTATAAATAAACAAATAAAAACAGTCCCGTAATAAAAATCATAAATGCATAAAATACAATGAAAATCAGTCTGTTTATCTTGTTTTAAACAGAAAATAATTAAAACATTCTGTCAGACAGTATCCTATCTAAAATAATATTATTTTTGTTATATAATAAAAAATATCCTAAATATAATAAAATAAATACATATATAAATTATTGCATTGCTGTTTCTTAATATTGGTATCCCATTAGGCAGTGAATGATTTAAATGAAATGCTGTTAATAATATCCCTATACCCTTTACATAAAAAAATATAATTATCATCTTGATTTTTACCCTCAATGAATACTGCTTGCTTGGGAACTCAAAGCTCCAAAAATATCAAAGAAAGTAAAGCACTGCAATCCTTAACTAATTGTATACTTTCAAAATTATAACCGAAAATATCTTAATAAAGCTAAAATCAGACATCAGCAACCATCTGAAAGTTGTAGTTCAAAAATAAACCTAATTGGATTAAGAATAAGATCTAAATTACTACGGGAAACTGGCACAGGGCTGGCTTGGGGCTTCATCACGCTTTGATGTCCAGATCATACTTTTTCTCGTCGGCGTGCCTAAAATATATTAAAATGGTAAAGAGCTGGACAGGGGTTTTAAATATGGACAGAGGTGGCGAATTTTTTTATAATTAATATTCACAGAATTTAAATATCGAAAAATATTTTACCTTTAGTTAAAATGTAAATAAGGAATTGTTTTACTTACACTACTTTATTAATTTGGGAGCTTCTCAACTTTTATAAAAACTGAACATAAATGTAAAAAAAACTGTAATTTTTTTATCGATAAAATTATCCCATCACAAAGGCATCGCCACCCCTAAGGCTCTAACTACACAAAGCTATTCTAAGAAACAAAACCATAGACAATAGTATATACAGCGGGTGTTAAAGAAGGCGGCATACATACCAGTTGTGTACCAACACAAAATACTCCCTCCCCTCGTTACTGCTGGAAATGTCGGACCCCTCGTCACTACTGTTTACCCTGACAAACTCTTTGCCCTCTCTGAAATTATATATCACAAAAAAACGTTCCTTCATCATTGCGTAAAATCCGCCATTTTGTATTTCCCCAAGTGCGTAAAGCGTAAGCGAATGTTCCCGATGTGTCGATGGTGCGATATTTTTTGTAATATTTTGTATTGGTTTTTTTAATTACAAAAAATATTTTTTGTTTTGATGTATTTTTGATGTTTGGTGTTTGTTGATTGGTGTGATTTCCTTCGAGACGCTTCCCAAATTTCCGTAATGGCTTTCTTTTCTTCTTGTTGATTCTTCTTTCATCTATCTTCAAATCCCCTCAGGTCGTCGACAAAGGTGCATTGGTAGATGATTGGCATCTGTCTCTGGTGTTTCCATCCGTCCATTTTGGTGTATATTGTCTTGTCTCTCATTTTTCTTTCATTTCTTTCCAATTACCACATAATTTTCTCCGTTTTTCAAAATGGGTGGTGTTTGATGATGTTCTTGATTCTTGAAGTATTACAAAGCACAGAAGACAGGCGTTTGTTAGGAAGTTAATGTAGGCGTTAGTGAAAACAGGACAGTTTATGATAATGTTAGATCGAACCAACACCGCTTAGATGAAAGAGGAAAAAGAAAGTTCTATTCCACTTCACATCTTGTTAGTAAGCACCCGAAAAGAATTTTTAAGGAGTTGTCGTGTCAAATAGATTTATTAAGATTATTTACTTATCGAACAGTACAAACTACTAACATAGTATATGATTCCCCAATGGTAATGGAATAGAATTTGAACGAAACATTTTTTTTTATTATTTTAGCATTATCACAGGATTTTTCTAAAAGTTCAACAAACACTAAACACTTTTCTACAATATTTCGTTCAAATACTACTCCCATAAAAGATCATGCTTAGTAAAAGGTAAAAAAATAATACTTATCAAACTCAAGAGGGAAAGATCAAAACCTCATTCACACATTCAAAAATTAAAAAAAGATCAAAATCACTCAAGAAAAAAAACACGACAACTCCTAATTCAAATATTCAAAATTCGAACGTACCTATAGAAGACGTAGTGCTGTAGAATGAAGAATATGTCGAAGACGAGACTGAAGAGGCCGAGGCCGAATTTGGTCGCGTCGCCGAAGAACGAGATCCAGTCGTTGTAGTTGTAAGCGTTCAGTGCCATCTGCAGGATCGAGAGGAAGCCGCCGACGAAGTCCAGGAAGATGTTGCCGATGCTCCACCCTACTGTTGATTTGCGTTTGTAGTTCATGTACGCCTGGAAAGTAAAAGGACAATAATAAGAAAAAATGATTTTCAATTATTCTGAGACTTTGTGACAAATTAGGCAAGATTTGATAAATTGGCATTTGTACATTGTTGATATATCATTTATGAAAAATCAGATATTTAATTCTGACTGGGGGATTCCAATGGGCAACCAAGCAAGACACATGTAACGTAACTGCCACTTTACATCGCAATGATTTTAGACGGCTTTATTTTTGACAGAGTAATATCAACCTTATATCAAAAAACTTAAAGTTTAATTTCATATTCATAGCACAAGCTTCATAATCGGCAGCAGATATCTTGGCCAGATGATTTTTCATCGAGGGTAAGTTAGCCCATACCTAGTGCTTGTTATTATTCTGGGGTTCTTCCCATCATTTTTATTTCTATACTAATATTATAAAGAGGAAAACTTTGTTTGTTTGTTTGGTTGTAATGAAAAGGCTCAAAAACAACTGGACCGTTTTTAAAAATTCTTTCACCATTCGAAAGCTACATTATCCACGAGTAACCTAGGCTATATTTTATCCCGGTACGGGCAGTCGTTACCACGGGACGCGGGTAAACGGCTAGTATTATATAAGTTTTGTACAAACCTGCGGCACATATTTAATGAGCGTAATAGACAGCTTGATATAGCTGCAGTAGTACAAGAAGTCGAGCCACGCCAGCTTGCCGCCCGCGCTGACGCCCGCTGACACCAGGACAATGACGGTGAACACGCCCAGTATGCTGCGGCCTGTTGTTGATACTCGCTGGTCTTCGCGCTGGAAAATTTAGTTTGGTATTAGTATACTGGAACAGCAGAGGTAGGTACAGTATGACGATTTACTTTCTGGGAGACTGGATTGAACAAGGCTATGTTCTTCATGAAGTAGCTCTTTCATGTAGATTAGAGCAGATTTCATGTATATAAGTATATTCGCACATAAATTCACACCTTAGATAGAACTTCAGTCTTTGTTGTTATAATCTAATTAAGTTGCAAGTTTGTGTTCCATCTACGTTCCCTGGACAAATGGATAGTCCCGAATTCTATCTATTTATTGTTGCTATTTTAGCCATGGCATTACTTCTTGCATATTGTGCAAGTGATATCTCATTATCAGTTTGCCTAAGTAACTTGAATTGAAGACAGATAGGCAGTCATTCCATGTAAAACACAAATCCTCAGCTGCAAGTAAGACTAGAACCCGACCCCAACGTCTTAGAGAAAAGACTCCTTACCTCATACAAGAAGCACTGAGTGATAGTGATAAGCGTGGCGAAGGCTGCGTGAAGAGAGAAGAACACATCGTTCAGCTGCACCGGGTTCAGGCCGCGGGGGTGACGGGCGAAATACTCGCTCTGAAACGTTAACAACAAAAATATTATAATGCTGCAATAGGTAACTGATATCGTTGATGAAGCTGATGGAAAGTTTGACAGGACTCTGAGAACCCATCAGGAACTTATTTGACAGATAAACTATAACTTTTGGTTTTGCTGGTCTTGGATAGCAATATATGGCAGAAATCATAATGAGACTTTATCTGGCATATGCATTAACTATCACATAAGTAACTGACACTTTATCGGTGACCAGTGTAACTAGGCCTTAATTCTTTAAATAAAAAAAAGAATAAGAAAAGTACAATAAAGAAGTCAACTCGAGCTATAATAGGGCTCTCAATATTTAATTCTTTGTTTCATTTCATAATGTAGTGCTCTAAGGATTATTAGCTATGTGTAATGGATTGAATGTCGCCTAGGACTATTTAAAGAGATACTTAATTAATAAAATAAGGCCAATTAATAATATTAAGTACTCGTTTCATGTATTTAATTGTAATTACATCATGTACTATAACGGCTTCGGTAACGGTTGGAAGCCGACCCCAACATAGTTTGGGAAAAAGGCTCGGAGGATGATGATGCATGTACTATAACGGCTTAACATTGAGTTACGCACGTGTGTCCATTAAAAGGATTTAACTATGCTTATCGTAATAGGCTGTAAAAGGGCTTATGGTATTGTTATTAATATCTAACTGTGAACTTATGTAATTGTGATCGGCTACAGGACTTCATTAATCGAGCATAGTTTTGTACGTACCTACATACTTAATGCAGAAGCATTTTTTATGAATGCAACAAAATAAACGCTTTCTTTACATCTTGCTCGTACGCGTACTCGTATTAAACGTAGTATATAACTTTCTAGGAAAATTAATTACATTAAAATTTTATCTTAACTAGCTTGTGCCAGTAGTTTCACTCGCTTCCTAAGGGAACTTCTTCCCACACCTGTATAAAAGTAATCTGTGTGCTACTCTGAGAAAAAGCTATATTACTACCAAGTTTCACACTCACAAACTTTCAACTCAATAAAATTAGTATGACATCAACATACCTGAATATCTCTCGAAAAATAAAGTCCGCAGTTAAACAGAGAATACATCGTAAATCCCATGATATTCAGTGCCAAGAAATCGAAGTTTAATCCAACGACGCTCTTCCTCTTAAAGTTGATGTAGATCTGAGGGTAGAAGGAGACGGACCAGGCCGCGAAGTATATCCAGCCCATGATGTAGGAGATCACGTTGATGGCGTGAGAGTGCATCACCGTGATGCGGAGGAATACTGTGTCCATGCTGGAAGTTACAATGGTAAATGGTGATGGTGGGTTTTTGGTACAGGGATACAGGTCTTTAATCTTTAATCACGATTTTTTTAGACGACTTTTAGGTCACCCCATAAAGTAAGATCAATTGTACTTTAGAGGAATTTTAGAGCATTGTAAGGATTTTGTGATATCTTGATGGTCAAACATTCGGTCATTTAAAATAAAATAGGCTACTAAAGTACAATTTGTTGCTATTTGTAAATATGTTTCTTTTGGGTGGCAGCCCCATTCAAATATATTTGTCGTATATGATAAATGATCAGCATTGGAACAGAAAACATCTATCTACACTAACAAAAAAAAAACATTCAACATTAATTAAACAGATGATGAGCATTGTTCGACATGAATTCTAATAATGTCTACACAAACACAATTTCTATTGTCTTTTAGACACATTTGTATAAAAAATAATTTCCTCATTAATACAATACTCACTTGACATATCCAGCAGGAGTGACATTGAAAGTAACTTCAGAATGTCCCGGACTCTTTGCGTAAGCGCAGATATCATAGGTAATCTTGACCGTGGAGTTCGGTTCTTTCGAGCCCGGGATGTCTATGGTTTGAGGGACGAATTGCACGATGTCCGGGTGTTGGATGTTAGCTGTCACTTTCAGACTTTCATTGTATTGGCCACTGAAATGAGATAGGAAATTTTTTTAAATGGCTGAATCGCTATTTTTCATATTAACCAAAAAAGTACCAGTAGTTCCTAAGCCTTTCACCAAATCTTTAGCTTTACAATATAAGTATACCCTATACTTTATGCCGAAATGTAATAGGTGCGATTCAGAGGAAAATACCAAAGAAAGAAATTCCGCAAACTCTTGTTCAACCGGTTCTATATTGACATTTTAAGGTAAAGATCTTAAAATTCATTGCTCGATAAATATTTAGTAAACTGCTATAAGTTAAACTGTAAATATAAAGTGTTAATACTCACATTTGCACCAGTTTCATGAGGTGTGTGTCGTCAACAAGGATATTGAGATCCGTTTCGGTTATATACAATTTTTCTAACTGGGAATGTGCACTTGGGATACCTGGAAATACACAATATCGAAATGTTATAAAAATGAAGACAGCAATTTAATTTTTATATCAAAAATATAAACAATGATTCTGGTTTGGTTTATTTGTGTGGGATTATCATCTGCCTAAATTTTTCCCAACTATGTTGGAGTCGTCTTCCAGTCCAGTACTTTACTGCAACTGCTTATGTGATCTCAGCAACCCACAGTCTTTGGGCAACCCGGTACCCTTAGCAAGACTGGTTGACAGACTTCCTGGGTTCTGACTACCTTAACGACAGCCAAAGATAGGACCCACTAATACTTATAATTTAACGGGGCTATATAACTGGAAAATTTCAGACATAGGTTTAAAGAAAGGACATGCGGAGCCGACAAAATTGTTTAGGATTGTTATCAAAGAGATTATTAAAACAAAATCACTTACCTAATAATAAAACAATAACAAAACACAGGCTTATTCTATGACTAGAGGGCGCGCACGCGACCCCGCGCGGCTTCAATACTGTTGCTGCACCAGCCATCTTCTCGACTCTATCTATACTTTCTTGTTTCTGTGGACAAGGGAAAACGTATTATTAGTAAAATTAAATTACGTAACAAAAAAATATCAAACAATTTTTGTATACTTTTACACTTTATGTTTAAAGTGGCTATAGTTATTGTTTTTTATTGTATTAGCTACATAACAAGCTTAAAAATAAACTTATACTAATATTGCAATTAAGATAATATAACTAGAGAATGGCGATGTTTCTATGATTGTTGAATCCTATCTTGCCCAATGCCAAGTAGCCTGAGAACCTTTAAAGTAAATTTTATTAATTTATTACAGAGGCGTTGGCCAGGAGTTAAGGTATAAAATTACTCGCGAATAAGAAATATCGAAGTTTAGGCTTTACAACAAAACATTATAGACCCAGCATAAGCCGAAGTAGCACAGAGCACTTCTATTAATTTACCAAATTAAGATTAATGTTCTTAATAGCCTTACTAGTCGTCAATAAAAACAAGTAGCTAAATAATCACTTATTATTCAAACTAAGCTCACGATACTAACGTGCTGGCTTGTCGAAGGCTAACAGGTAACTGAGGTATCTACATTAAGTTATAAGAACTTGACTTATTAACTTGTTACTTATAAATAATGAAATCATGAAATGTATTAATGAGGGACAATACCGCAATGTAGGGCTTATTGAGCTTCTTTAGCTGTACCTTCAATTTCAAAAAAAAAAGCTTAATGCTTAAGAAAAATTGTTAAGTAGTGGCGAAGTCAATATGAACCTTAGCCAGTCCAAGTCCATACTTACAAACACTTATCTATGTGTACAAAGCTTTAAGCTAGACTTTATGTGTTAAATAAGTGATCAATAAGTATAATTTGTTGTCATACAGTTGCCGTGACAGAAAGGCTATTAATATAATTAATAAAATATCAAATCGAATAATGATCAGTCATACTGAAGAAAAGCTAGATTACGTAATATTTAACACTCACTACAACAATTTTCCCAAGTGTCGAAATCTCGATAACCATAGTTTTCACCATTACATACCCAGTACGAATGTTTCGCCGTCCAATTAGCAATAAAAAGGCTATCGTACGATAAGCAAGCCTAGTGAACGTCGTGTTTTCTTTTTCTTTTTTTAGGAGCCTTGACTTTGTACTGTATACTGTACAGTAACCTAGTTTGAAACAATGTCAACAAAAAAAAAATACCTGAACATTAAAACAATATGTATAGAAAGGTAACATTTTTAGAAGATTGTTTTTGCAGTCCCACAGCCTTTTTTATAGTCCCACTGCTGGGCACAGACCTCCTCTCACACGGAGAAGGATTTAAAGCAATATAATAACAAAAATATGGTTCGACCAAAGTATTTCTTTTATCACAACTATCCTTGTTTGTCTTTTAACATATTTAATACACGTGGATTGTTAACACATATATATATAAACAATTTTTCCACTTTCTTTATAAGCTACAAGCCACTAATAATAATTCACGGTACCTATCTATGCCTAAGTAATATTGCTGTGTATTTATAAGAAACATCTGACGGCAGCGGTTTAAATAACGGTAGACTGAAATGACGGAATGGACTACCAGTCTATCTATTAGGGGTTAAAGTATGAAATTGCCGTTTTATTCTAGTAGGTTTTTGAATTGCCATAGAGTCTTCATGGTTTGAGGTTTTCGAATTTAACTTTTTTCACGTGGTTTCTGTGATGTTTTTCTTTTAAAAAATGTGAAACATTTGATTATCGATGTTCAATTGTTTTTGTTATTCAACTTAAACAAGAAAGATGGATACTGCGAAAATTTGAGTAATTTTTGAATATGAGTTCCGACGCGGGATTGAACGGCAGAAACAGCCCGCAATATCAATGCTGCATTTGAAGAGGTGTCTGCTAAAGAACGCGCCGTGCGATTTTGGATTAAACGCTTTCGTGGTGGAAACTTCGACTTGAAGAACGAGCCATGAGAAAGACCGCCTGACAGGTGATTAACGAGAAATTAAGAGAGACGGTGAACGCCGATCCTAGTCAAACTACCCAGATATCCAGCCGAACACCGAATAATGTTGAAAAAATTAGCAGTAAAACAGCCACGACTCATGAATCGACCTTCACCGCTATTGCTCCATGACAACGCGAGGCCTCATACAGCAAAATAAACCGTTTTAACTCTTCAGGAACTGCAGTTGGAAACTATTCGTCTTCCTCCATATTCGCCAGACCTTGCTCTAACGGACGACCATTTTTTTTTGTGATTTGGACAATTATCTACGTCACAAGAAGTTTCTTCCCAGGAGGCAGAACAAAATTCTTTCACACTGTTTGTGCAGTCTAGATCCTCAGAGTTCTATCGTAAAGGCATAAATGACCTTCTTATTAGATGACCGCAATGTATAGATAATAATGGCAACTATTTTGATTAAATAAGTTTGTTAAAAATTAAAAAAAAATACAATTTAGGTTTTCAGTACAAATCGGCAATTTCATACTTTAACCCCTATTATTTATAAACTTTTAATAAGTTACCTGATCAAACCGTTGAACTTTAAATATACGTGATAGCGTAATAACTACGGTACAGCTATAAAATAATATTTTTATTTCGTACATAGGTATAATAATATTGTTGAAGTTGGGGTTACGTAAAGAGTAAAATGAAGGAAAAAGGACTTCGCAGAAAATACATTGGAGCTAAGAGTAATTTACTTGAAGCCACATCTTTCATTAGTTCAGGTGTCCAAAAGGACACACTTCAAATAACCTAACAGCGTCAATTCTTATATCATCTCGTCTAAATTCAGTATTATATTTATTCATCTGGCAACGAAGAACACATTTAAAGTAAAACGAGGTCCAAAAAGATCAATAAAACAGAAAATACAACTTCAAAATTGAAAATAACATTCCAGCAAATAATACATAAAACATATCAAATTACAGGGTGCCAATAAAGACAGAGAAATATTTACATACCTCCTACTGTACTGAAGCTTCGATCACAGACATAAAATATGTGTCCTATGAAATAGCTATACGTAATGCAACGCCAATAATAGTTAAAGCGATAAACCAGCTAACAACGACACTTACTATTGCGGAGAAAATTGAAACTTATCGAATCGTATTTTTATGTGCAATATTTTTGATATATGTGATTGCGTTCTCGTCTTCTTATGTGGCTGTGTTTATTTTCGTTGTTTTATTCAACAATATAATTTATTACTGTAGAAAATGACTTTCACAATATCCAGTTTTCACTGGTTTGACCATTACTTCTGTAAAGGTTATTAAGGACTATACAAACAGTCATTTTAACCTCAGACGTTTTGTTTGCCTCATTGTAAATTTAGCTTTGTTGGGGCGTCCTTAATTTTTACTAACATATCTTCACTTTCGAAGATTATATTGTCCTTCTGAAAGTAGTCATTTACACAGTTGTGGAGGACAAATCTATCAATTTCGTGGTCAATATAAAATAACATACTTCTAAAAACATCCAACTATAACCCTGTTACTGCTACTGACATAAAATATTAGTATCGAACAATAAAACACAGCTGTCGGCCTTACCACACATTTTCACTGTCAATGCTTAGAATGAGTTCAATAATAACAACAAATGTAATGTAGGTACATAACGTAACCTCGTTTCTTTATGTCCAACAACATTTGTTTGTGCAGACAGAATGCTAAGCAACCTGTTTTAATGTTTAGAGGAAAGGACACTGACTTATTGCCGTTTCGAACAAGCAAAGTTTTGAGCATAATTTGGTAAAACCGAAGGATTTTATTTGATTTGTGAGTCAGCGTATCATCATCAGCTTAAAAACTATAAAAACAGGTCAGATCTAGCAAATCTTGGAATTAGGTTTCGGTTGACTATTTTGACTCAAATTCAAAATAATTTATTCAACTGGGCTGTAAAACAGTACGCAGAACTAGTGGCACGATAAACTCCCCAGCAACACATGTGTCTTTAGGTTAGAAGAACCTTTGACTCAAACAAAAAACATAAAAAGGCCATTGAACATTTCGCCACTTACTTAAATGCGATTCAATAGCCCTTATAAAATAAATTGAGGAAAAACCAGCAGGTCCTCTAATAAATCGCTTCGGGGGACTCCCTATGGGTATCGAGGCGTGAAGGTTGTCCATTTACATGAACATACGTAATTGTCCTTTATTACTGCAGTGAACAATATAGTGACACGCTAAACTTCACTACATAATGTGTGTAGCTCTTCTGACAGGTACAAAATATGATAATGCTATATATTACTATAACCACAATAATATGCGTAAAAGTAGTTTGATTTGAATGTCTTATATCCGCGTTAGTGTCAGAAATCAATATGGTAATACTGTTTAGGAAATAGCAAAAAGATATACAATTAGCCAGTATAATTCAATATGATAATCTAAAGCGGAAAACTGATAAGCAGCATTTTTTATAGAAAAAAAAAGATTAGCCATAGATTAACAAATAATCCATGAAAATCTGATCGATTATGGCAATTTGCTAGTAGGGATCGCATAGATAAATCATCTATGAATTATGCTCCTGATTATAAACGTATTGAAGAGGAAACAGCACGAAACGTGAAACTATATAATACATTATTGTACAAAGTTTCTATACCTACCAATAATAATGCTACCAAGGTTAGCATTACAGTAGGTATTAGTCCTAACAGTTAAGATTACACCTATCAAAGAACACGTTAATGAGCTAGATTAGATCTCAATCTTTAAGATACTAAAACCATTAAAATAAAGATTAGATTTATTCGTTAAATAACAGCAATATAGAATATCCGCACCCACGTCAAACGTAAGTAGAAAAATGCATAATTCATTGCAGTAATAAATATTCATACAAATAAATAAAACGCTTTCAGATAAAAATCATCATAAAATATATACTAAAGTCGTGCGTGTCGTACGTCGCCTGAGATAATCAAAGACTCATCACGGTTGCAATAAAATAAATATGTATTTGCACATTATAAAAAAATACTTAGCTATAAGGGAATTGCTTTTAGCAAAAGATAACAATAGAGCCAAATTGCCGGATGTCAAAAATGAACCGATCAACAGAACAAACTGTGGAACACATTTACAAAATAATCTGAAAACCAAAAGCGGATCAGCAAGCAAAAAAATACCACCACGTCCACGTATCAATGATAGAACTTATGTCACTATGTATGTATAAGGCCTCTTGTAACTATGCCAAATGAACCTTAATTGTCGTCAGGGACTAGCAGCTGGAGACAAGAACATCTCCTAAGAAGTAATTGACAAAGATAATGAACAACCAATCTTTATTTATGGATACGATGACAAAGAAATGTAGAAACAAATCCATATCAGGCTTGAAATATAATGATATTGTTCCGTCACATACATCCTCTTTATTATGATACCTATATCTTTAAGAGAGGTGACAAATACTCGTAAATAAAATAAAACAGTAGAACACATTTGCTACATAAATCGGAAAGTTATATAAGGTACATTCTACAGTATGAATAGCTCTTCCTACGTAAATATCAGATGATTTATCCTATATTGTTAGAAACTGTGTAGTTAGAAAGAGGTGGTAATTTTACCGTGGTCCGTAAGCAGGTCAGCACTCAAGAGTTTTTACTTAGATACACAGTAAGGTGCCAGTCGCCTGCGCACTAAGTAGCACGTTTCTTCTCAATCATAAAAGGTAAACAGAACAGTCACCTCGATGGCCATACTTAGGTGTAATCTGATTTCAATCACGAGCTCTTGAACCAATATGATCCGGAAATGCACGCTTCGTTAGCAACAATTGGCGATTCATTAAACACAATTGATTCCAGCCTTGAAGATTGAGACGGCTTAGTAAACGATTGAATCGCGAACTCATCTGAACCAGTTTGGAAACTGCGATTCGGTACACTTACACCACGACTGATGCGTGGACAGCAAAAAGTAGTCCGTTCAGAACCTGTTGTCCCAGAGTGGCGTGAGGTCGGTAATCATACTTCCAACAAACAACAGGAATGCCAATATTGGGAGAATGTTTCTCACGGGGACGCTCACCACTGCATGAACTTGTACCGTTGGAAGACAAATCGATTTGTTGTTGCCAACACGCAACTTGCAATTTTCTACCGCAGCACAAATGCAAACAGAAAGCGACTACCGTACTTTTGCTTCGTCTAGAACGCCATTATCTCGCCTTATATTTTTAATCCTTCCTTTATCAGATTAAATAAAAGTGTGCGGTCATTTGACATGCAGTGATTTAGTCGTTGATAAGGTAAATGTAGCAAGGACGAACATGCAATATTAATGTAAATTACAATATTTGAATGTAATTGGTATTGTTAACATGTGTTCCGAAGCTGATAGAATCGCAAACACTGACTTACCAGACAGCATGTCACTCGTGAATGCTAAAGAGAATCTTGTTTATAAAACAGTTGGTGTCTGCTACCGTTATATTGTAACCTATTTGTAAGTACTTAAATATTTGTGAATTCGTTTTACACTAAGCAAATGCGGGACGTGATAATAGAAAGCGTTCATCACTTGATAATCCAAAGAATACTGCCTAAAGTTTTGCCTTCCAAGATAACTTAACGGAAACTAGGCTGTGTATACGTCAGGCCTTTAAAAGAAACAATAACAAAGATGAAGTATACTAAATCAGGAACAGTAGTGACATAGTTAATAATAACAATTCTGTTGATATGCCTACAATTGCTGTACTGCTGGTACTAACCAGGATTACTCGGTACTAGCCGGCTGCATACCGATGCTACATTATTTACATTGTCTTAATTAGCCAATGACATGATAGGTAGCATAGCACAAGAGTTATGCTTGGCGACATCGCAGAATTTAAAAGAGTCGATTTTATCCTTCGAGAAATCAGACTTGATCTATATCAGTTTCCTCCATTATGCTTAGACAGTACATATGCAGCAATTGCAATGACAATAATGACTCTCTTGAAGCACCAAAGCTAAGAAATCAAAACGATACTTTACGATAAAACGAATAATATTTTGGTTGTGATTTTTATATCACAGATAAATTAAAGAGATATGATAGCGCCAAGATACCATAGCGGATTTCGTCGTGGTAAAATTGATAAAAAAAATATTTTGGGAAGAAAATGAGTTCATGTGAATTTTGTAGTGAAACGTAACGACGATATAGTGGAAGGGGACAACCACAGAAACGATGGATGAACGGGGTGGATATGACGTAACGTATATAATTTTAATATTAACATGACAAAGATAAATTGAAATTGTTTCTTCGATCCAAATTAAGGTCCAAAACGAAACACGAAATATAATTCTCTTGCAACAGCGTTAATTAATAACTATAATTGTTTATATACTGAGGCTAGTGATGCAAGATCCGTATCAGCAGTTGTTTTTCATAACTTCACTACCTATGACCCAAGAAAAACATGTTAGGACCAAACATTACAACTATGTTTCCTCTACGTAACAAACCAATAATATTTTCGTATTGCAATAGTTTCAGAAGAAAATGATTCAGAAATTAAGTCAGCCATTTATTAAAAGCTATTAATTTTCTTCGGTTTCTTATCAACAATTGCTACTGCTAATTATGCATGCACCGCTATGCAACTGCAATTTTACACGAACGAATTACATTAATTCGTTTTGAATTGAGACGTTTTACCTGCTCATAAATGTTTAGTTGATCGAAAACAGGTAGAATGTTGAATTCGTCATGTATTAAGCCCTTGATCCAATTGCAATCGATAAACTAGATTAAAACCCTGATTTGTCAGTAGTTAATTGTACAAGTATACCTAATAACAAATCTAATTATAAAAAAATAATACAGATCTTCTATTATAATGTGGCCCTTATGCTCAATACACCTATATGGAAATGAAGGTCCGAATTATCAAAACCCCATACTGAATTTTCATAAGAAAACTTCAACAACATTTTGGAGCTGCTCAAATCACAAAAAACAATGTTAAGAAACCCCAATCCCCAAATTGTATGATGAATTGTGAAGAATTCATTTGTTTTCAACCTTATCTCGAGTGTTCATAATTACGCTGAGTCGACGTCACCTGTTACGCTTCACAATGCGCATACGCAAGCGACAATTTGTGTCACTGATAAAATTTACGATAATACCTCATTGACACATTTCTCTTTATTATTACATATCGTATGCTTATGACTAGATAATTATTATTTTAAGTTTATCTTAGTCTACATATATAAATAATATTATGTTAAACTGACGAGCCTATATCTATTTTAAGCCTACTATTTACAATTCGACGGCTGGCAGGAGCTGGATGCGAGTAGCCGAAAATCGATCTCAGTGGCGTGCACTTGGAGAGGCCTATGTCCAGCAGTGGACTGCGATAGGCTGATGATGATGATGATGATGATGATTTACAATTCTGCAAAACAAATATCTACCATTTTAACATAATGTCACGCCTCAGTAAAACCAGCGAATGTGAATGACCCCTTCAAGCTTTTTATTAGCCTACACTTAAATCAACACGTTATAATAATTAAAATAACACGTTTGAGTAAATGACTAAACATGTGAAAAATAAATACTTGTAATAACAATTGTTGTTTTCCATTTGTTTACAAATACGACGAGAACCTAGGACCAATACGATAAAAATATCGATAAAGGCTGATGGGATTTTGTCCCCGCCCTAAGCACCAATCCCGCGAAAATTACCAACAGTAACTGTGAACAGAGAACGAATAATCTTGATTGTTAATTGTTAATAAGATGAGGACAGTGTTGTACACTTAATGAACGTGATAAATTAGCGTGAACTCTGTTGTAAGCAGGTGTCAACTAATAGTTTGTATTTCTAAGACTATTCTCATAATCAATTAAAAGCAATATTGTTTAATAAATCTATGCTTTTAACATTTTAAAAAAGTTTGTGATATTCTGGGAGAAAATCTCTGGATTAATGATACGTAAGTTTTGTGTCATAGGCTATATTTAATCCAGGTACGGAAGGTAGTTCCCTCAGGACGTGGGTGAAACGGCGGAAATCTAGCAGTAGATGTGTCATTTAATAAGTACAGTTCAGGTAAAAAGTTTGTAGCGAGCCGTTAACCTTTTCGTACAAAATAATGTTTATTGCTTCGGCAAAGGCAACTTTCATCTCAAGCGCTAATATAAATGCATTAACGCAGTTACATGACAAAAACGTTGACCGCTTGGTACAGGTGAAAGCAACATCAACATCTCAATTTATATTTTTAATTAAAATTGCAAATGTTTGCAAAACTTGCGGTTTTTGTTACGCATACTGCAACGTATTAATAAATGTTATCTCATTTTAAATGATTAAACTTTATAGACCATTTGAAGCATTTCAGCAAGAAATCAATCAATCATACCAGGCTGCAATTTCAATTTCTTTTAGCAAAAAGATTTTGACCTTTATATTAAGCGAATGCATTAAATGTGAACCCACAATTTGCAAATAACTTGCAACATTTTTATCTAACTTACTTATTACTTCTTAGTTACCATCCAGTACGTAAAAAAACCTCTGTGTACGAGACCTTATTTCCCAGAGCTATAAAAAAATCCAAGAATAAGTTAACACCATTGATAGCGACTGTACTAAAGGGAAGCGAGTGATACGGTCATGGACGAAAGCCGCTTTCGCGACATTAGCTATATGATTTTCGTGCTCGCATGTACGTGCGAGTTTTCTTGGCAGATGCAGGTCATGGATGCAGGCCACGATTTATTGATGTTATAATTATAAGACTAATGTGTTAAATGTTGATGTTAGAATCTAGATCCAGATCTAAAACGCATCTAAAGTAATTTCTACTTTCTCTTCCTGCTTGCATTTCTGGATTTCCCGGATCCAATTTTGACAATAAAAAAGTTACTAGTAGCTACAAAGTTGTATATTCGATTTTTTATCGCTCGACGACGAAATCCCACCGATTTTATTGTATTCAATGAATCATGTCAAAAATAAAATTACAATTGCAACACAAAAAATGTGTTGCAACCAACTCAACTACATGACACCTTTTGAATCAAACCATACTAGGTACCTACATATAATAAAATTAATTGGGCAAACTGTACCACAAGTCGCTCCGTGGTTGACCCTCGTCACACAATACATTGTAACCCGAAACGTTTGACCCAAAACATTATGTAGATCAGTCTCAAAACATAATACTATGTTGCAATTACAATCGATCGATTCAAATTACGTATTAAATCATTAGTGAGCGCTAATCCGAACACCGAAAGACCAGATATGAGACCAGAGGATACACTACATATACTAGATACAACAGCGTTCAAGCTTAAGTCTGGTTATATTATGACTATGTCTGCAGGGAAAATCCAGACAGGTGCTAGGATTTCCCCGGATTTGTTCTACTTTAGAAGCGTTCAGTCCCGTCCGAGTTCCAGTAGTCAACCCAATGAAATCAGCAATCTCTAATTCAAATGTCCACGTTTTTCCTAACTTCAAACAAAAGAAATCATAACTTTTGAATTAAATACATAATAGGTACTAAAATGAAAGAAAGAATACTTAAGTAATGTGAAAAACGTTCAGAAACTTTTGTATGAGAACATTAATCATAAGTTTGAATTACTAATACAATTGTTTTTCTTTTATTTATTGTTGGGGTGACTTCTAAACCTGACGCATGTTGTATGTTACTCATTGTTATAACAAATGTTTCTTATACATTCTGTGGGTAGTTAGATATTTTGACATCTGTACTGACGTAGAGCACACGTGTCTTTGATTTTGTTGTGTTGCTATGAACTTGTTTACTGAGATGAATTGATAATAGATAATAATTAATTAATTTTATAGGTAACTAGCGAACATTCATAAATAAAAGACATTTACATAATTTGACACTTGAAAGACATTTCATAAACGATTGATTTACTTTTACTTCCCATTGTTTTTACTGTTACTTATTAGCTTAGAAAATACCTAATCATAAATTACATATTTCACAGGTATATTACCTTTTTTTTTATAACACCTTATAGAAGATATTATGATACAGTTATACAACAGACTTTTGTTTGAATAGTACCTTTTTAATAAAGAAATGTATAATATGTTTTTTTTAATATTTTTTCTAGGTTCTTCTTCTTTCAAAGTTTACAAATTATAACTTGTGTAATTTATTTGCATACTTTCCTGCTCGAAACCGGTTTGCAAATGTCTAAAGTTTACAAAGTCAAGGTTAAGCAATGAATGTAATTAAATCAAAACAATGTGCATTAAACTTTATAATACACTAAATACACATAAAATATATTATGATTTTAAAGTGTAGGTATACTTACATTAGTCAATTTTACCAAAATATAATCAGCGCCTACGGTAGGGAAATTTCAACTTTTTTCAATTTGCTCAGTACCACTCTCACAATATATTATTGTCTTTGACTTAGAACTTCATATAACCCAAAAGATTTACAGGATGATACTATTGTATTTATTTTACTATTACTTGTTGCTAAACCAATGCTACAATCTGCAATGTCATGGCAATGATGTAAATCTAAGCTTTTTCTAATACCCAAGAGCAATTTAAAACATAATAGTGACATAACTCAAAACTAAATGTCAAAAAACACAATCACTTCCTTGAGACTCTTCTCACAAATAAATCAATGGACATTTCAATTTATTTCTATTTTCGTTTAATGACGTAACCAAAACTACGGCGTAGAAGATAGTAATCAGAATATTTTAATACATTTCCGTCCCACTATTACGGAGACAGTTCACCACCTTTCCCACAAATGAAATGGTAAAAAATATTCATGCATGATAATTTCATGATAATTAAATGGAAACATTCAAGCATAATTCATTCACAGTTTTGTCGATTTTTTTCGCAGTTCGTCGTAAGGGCTAGATATATACTCCGAACCTCTATAAAATTAAAGGAAGACTTATTATGTTTCCATATTTTTGTAGTTTCATTTAAAGGCGCGATCATTAGGGAAAGGCGTGATTAATAAACATCAAGCTATGACTTTTATAAGTCCTAAATACCAGTTGAAAGGACCAGTTGCAATGATCTCTTAAGTGATCTCTGAACATAGCTTTAAGATATCTATTTAAAGAGAATTCCTAACGTAATTCAGTAATAAACAACAAAGGTCAAACATAAGTTGGTACATCGGAAGGCGACGAGGACGCTGCCTACATATTATACGACAGTAATCTCATTGTAAAGGATTGTGGAGATGTCAGATAACAGATTGTGATCGACACCACGTTAACATACTTAATGCTGAGACGTCTGCTTATCTGTTTGTAAAATAAAATTATGCAATGCAGGCTGTATGGAGAAAAAGAACAGGTTCAAGGTACACCATGGAAGAATACGACAAGGAACAGAATCTTGAACCAATATACTATTTTTAGATGTAATCATTGAGACCGAAATCTTTTAGTCACTATCGTTTATCGATGCTCCTGAAATATGACTGAGAGAAAGATATGAAGACGCTAAGACGATACAAGTACCTATTAATACCTACTCGCTCAACACAATCGATGTCCTTAAATATTTATCTAACAATATGTGATGATTACGTGACTAACGAATACAATATATTTCGGGCACTGAAATATGACATTGAAGGAAATTAAATGAAAATTGACGCAGATAAAGTCAGAATAAGATTGTGCATTGTGTAAGAAGTTGTTTTACGAGAAAGAAAGTAAATGTCAATGTGTATAAAATTCCGATGATGTCATTAAATCTCAAATTAAACAACCAACCCGTTATTAGTAGCCATTAAAGTGTGCAGTCGCAGTCAATTTGCTTTTTTTTATTTTATTACATTTTAACGTACAGTCATATGCAAACATTTTTAAAACTATGCATAACCGAATATTTTAATATTTTTTAAAACTTTTTTATTTATCAAGAAATTCTTCTTAATACGTCAAGAAAATATGAATGAAACTGCTACAAGATTGAATCCGACACAAGTAGGCTAATAGGTAATAAGTGCAACGAAGGCGTATTATGTAACACCGGTGTTCACATCACTTCTTATCCAATTTACTAATCTAAGGTGATTCAAACTACAATACCAGACCTATATATACGAATAACTAGAAAATTGCTGGCTGGAAAAATCTAAATGGAGGGAATATTCCCTAAAATCACATTTTTGACCATGCTACTGCGCCTTACACGAGTTGTCTACGTATCAGTAGGTACATACATTTAAAATTATAACAATAGTACATTGTGCCATTTGAATTTACATTAAACAAATGTATTATAATTACCGTCATTAAGGTTACTACCCCACTTCTTTCACGTGAAAGGTTCATGGAGTGTAAGCAATGAGGCGATGATTAAAGGTGGATGCACATATTGTTGTAACACACCAATACCGGAACACTGACACAGTAATTGCTATGCTTCATTGGGCAACTAGTGGCTTTGCCTTCTTGTTTATTTACTAAACTACTCCAAAAGTTTATTGTTACTACGAGTGACACCTATCGAAACTTTCAGTCAGCTCGACGAACAAGTGGAAAACTGTCACAGTAGCCAAGTTACGGTGTTAAGACATGTTACAAATGTGTACCCACCTTTACAGTCATTCATTCCGTACATACATTATCACAAACACATATTAGGTATTATTGGAAACATGTCTGCAATTTAGAAAGCATTTGTTTTGTAAATCATGACGTATTTTGGTACTGATAAAATGTTTTGACTAGTTTTAATATTGTTTTTGTTCATGTCGATAAGTAAACTAGTCTTAAAATGGAAAGAGAAAAGAATTTCTTTTAAAATTGGATCTTATTTCTAAAAATTGATATGGTGTTTTTATTTTTAATTCAATTTTGTTTAAAATAAAATTTAGCGCAACTATACATACATATTTTTGTGTGCATAAAATTACGCTACCGACTGTACATTAGACTGGACACTGACCAGCTTTCCAACTGTTTCCAAGTAAATTGGTGAAGTCAAACTGGTCCCAACTTGGAGTGTCATTATACCATAAGATACGAGCAGGTACAAATAATTATATAATGAACCGTCATTACTTGCTGTGATCGATTTCTGAAAAGAAATTCAGGTAATTTCAATTGCAAATATTTGTTTGATGTTAACAATTTTTTTACAATAATTTAGATGAGTTATCCATAGAACAGATTATTTACCAAGGTCATAACAAAATCTAACTAAAGATTTGTAGTTTATTATACAGTAACATTGCATACAAGTTTGGTCTGCAAAAATTTAAATACCAGGTTTTGCACGCAACTGTACTTTTACAAAATCACATCATGATTTGCCATCTACAGCAAGTAAATTATTATAAAGGAAAGTTGATGAGTGTGTATAAGAACATTTAATTAAATATCAATTGATGAAGTCAGGATAATTCTTATTTATTATTTCTAGTGATGTTTGCCGCTTCATTAAGTTAGATTTAATTTAACTTGTCAAGCTGGTTTTCACTTACTGTTTATCTGCTGTAGATTAGTTTTCACACAATTTATATTTGCGCTTTCCAATTGAAGTAAATTATACTTGGCTCCTACTTTGTACAAGGGGTCTAGTTAGGTCTAGGTATGGATATTATTTTTATATCGTATATTTTTTTTCCTTTGACACGCGTCTTCTTAGACTACACAATATGCTGATTAACTACCAAAACTACCAAAAATTAATTCCCTAACTTCCAATTGAAAACATGTTACTTTTCGCAACTCTTGCGCAAGTCACTAACGGTACAATGATCGCAAGAAGCTAAATATGCAACGACCAGTCGACTTCCGAATTTTATTTCAGTATTGTTTTCAAACACAACCGTCTAGCTGTTATGTACTAACAGTCGTTTTGCAAAACAATCCCACAGTACTATAAGTATATACTGAAACTACATGTTAAAGGAAATTGAACTTTAATGGCTAAACAATACGGATGATTGGGAACAAAATGTCTTTGGCGTCCTCTCCGATTCGGTTTCAATGTACCCGGTAGTTTCGTGGGGGTTTCATGAGAATATTATTAAAACACAACATTAAAAAAAAATGAAACTGGACGCTCTTGTGACCTAAAAAGGAAAATCATAACAAAAGAACTTTATTTTGGAATAAAAGTGCTAAAAATAAAAATAATATTAAACGATAAATTTAAAAAGTGGGTCGTTTAAAATTAATAATATCTATTATCATGAGTTTGTATAACGTATTATTATACCTAACTAAAACACTAATCAGATAAAAACAGAATAAGATAGATACGTCAAATAAAAGTTTAAAAGTCATCAAAATATTTTATTACGTGATAGATAACCGACTATTTATAAATTAGCATGTTCACAATAACACTGAATATAAACAGAGACTTTCTAGCGACACATATAAACTTTCTTGCAATACGTAATAAAGAACGTGTTCAAGATTAGTTTAGTGGAAAATAATTCTGATGCAAGGCACGTGGGTATTGCAGTCACCTATTATACTGATATAATGGGGAATAGTAAAACAACGTAAACTAGTTCAAAAGAATTTGGACCTGCAGACCCAAGACCCAAGTGCACCGACAACATAAACAACACACAGTTAGTTTTCTTAAAACAACGGTTTGCTATGAATTATCATGTCCAATTTTCAAATTGGACGCCTATTGTCGAGACTAGTGGACTCGATCGAGGGATCGAGAAGTGTGGAAGCAAGATGGGGAGGCCTTTGCCCAGCAGTGGGACATTATAGGCTAGTAATAATAATTTTCAAAATAATTATTTTAAACGGACGTTAGTTTCGTCAGTTAAAATGGGCCTTCAAATACAAATAGAACATAGTTCTACAATAGTTCCTTCGGCTAATTCCGTAGTCAACAATACTTATGTAGGCATAAGTATAGGCCGTTCCCCAAATAGTAGCCAATGAAAAACGTCCTTTCAATTTCCGCATAGACAAGGACCGAGAAGTCGGCCGAATGTTTTGTTGTAAACAACAACTGGTTTGATAGGTCGAAGACAGTATTTCGTTATTGGTCCTTGAAAATCAAATTCCATTGACCTAGGAATGCGCTAAAGAGATGACCAATGAAATTGAGATCCAATCCATAAAAACTATAAGTACTAAGATCCCTCCATCCTATGGTATGGTATTTTGCTACATTTACTATTATTATATTTCTCCAAGAAACACGAGTTTATTGTCAGTAAGTACAGGGCGAACACTGTTTTCATCGCGACCATAGCCAATGAATTCCTAATATTTACAAACTCATAGAATCCGGTCTTTGTTGAATATTTGAAGTGTAAACAGTAGTAGGCACTTACATAACACTTGGAATACCTAAGAGCTGATCATAGCTTAAGTTTATGTTTTATGTGTATCAAAGGACCAGAGAAATATTTGATTGGTCCTTTAGCCACTACGTCGTCCATAATTTGCTGGAATGCAAAATAGCTACGGAAGCATTCCCAATGACTTATCCTAGGACACACAATATTTTATTGCTATGTTCTAAATATTATACGATGCTTTGGCAACAAGGTGCAGATTCCTACAATTGTGGCAACATAAAATACCGCATATAAATTTTGATTACACATTTTAGTTTCAGAGGAGTATATAAACAGGCTGTTTTATAACACGTCTAAAACATAGTAAATTGCGGTAGTAATATTTAGGTTATTTGTGAACACGGATGAATATACTTGGCCTACCACAAAGTTGCACGGTGTGGCCGAGGGTTTATGACTGGAGTTGTAATGGTGCATTCTAATAATAGCCGAGGTATTTCGTTTGAGACAATTGGATAATGCTCGAATGCTATGGAAGAGAGCAGTAATGGCATTGTTGGAATTTCTGGCTAGGAAATAAGGTGACCAGCAATTCACCTGTGTTTTGAACGTTAGGAAATATTTGTAGTTCAGCTCGGCTATTTATTTCTTGTAATCAACGACAAACTGATTAAAACTAACTGTTATCCGGAAACCCACAAGTAGATAGCTCAACGACCGTCATGATTTTTGCATACAACCCTCTCATATCCCTGTCTAGATCTTCTTTAGCAAAGAACCTCTAATATACGAGATCGCGTATTCATTCCAAACGGTCCAATATTTAACAGAGTGCAGTAACAATTTCACGAATAATGTCCTGGCTAAGAGCACTATTAAACTAAGCTGTGCCACGGACTACCGGTCTGGACAACCTTGAAGTGCGTATTTATAGTCAGCTGCATGTTTGTCTATAATTATGTTTTAAGATCAAATCATTCTTCGGATTCCAGCCTGTCGATAGGCGCATGAAGACGACATTATTGAGACAATAAGAACAGATGAGAGTCTAAACATTGTTATTATAAGTAGAAGAGTTTATGAAGTGCAGTCTGAAAATAATACTGATTTACAGTTTGAAGGACTCGAACAAACTATGCTAGATATTTATACTAGAGATATTTTAGAACTGAAGACTTTGTTGTAGGTACATACTTTGAGGATGGCCTGCATTTAGAACGAACAGCTGCATTTACCACAAACTGACACTCAACAGTCGGCATCTTCTGAGAAAGAAACCACAAGTGGCACATGCAACTATCTGATCTCACACTCAAAGAGTATCTGCAAACCACTTGCATCTAAACCCAATTCACCTCTAGGACTCCAATACATTTTATTAGATCTCTGATAACGAATCTGTCATGCGGCTGATCCATGATGTCCTAATATAATAATCTGTTGTTCGAGAGCTGATAGCTGAAGTGCCCTCAACATTATCTACAGTAATCCGTTCTGTCATAGTTTCTAATACTAGACGAAGGTATTTATTTGTACAGTCTAGTAAGTTGCAGGTCGTTGTATTATCGGAATGTTATAAAAATATGAATGAATGTGATGTGAAGATGCTAGACAACATTAGGTGATTTATGAGAATAGAAAATGAAGAAACGAAAGAACTGTCAAAAATATGTTATAAGAAATCAACAGTAACAAAACTGGAAATGAGATAAAAAAGCAGTCACACGTGTATCTATTGTAATTGCGCTAGAAATAAAAGAAAGTAACTTGATAATAAAGAAATGTACACTTACAATAATTGTTAATCATCTTTTATTCGGAGAAATTGGAAGCAACAAAATTTAGGTACTGTCAAGTAGTGAACCTACATATTCGATTCACTTTAGCGCCTTTTTTCTGCTTTGATCTAAACGCATTAGTAAATAATTATGAATGGTTACAGTATTTTCCTTCCTTTCCAACCAGTTACATAAGTAGTGCTTTACGTTTACGTTGATGACATGTTCATTCATGAACAATAGGAAAATCAAGAAAAAATACTTCCTCATGGGTTTTCAATTACAATTTCATTCATTAGTTTCCTTTTGTGTGTCATATTTCAAAGTTCGTGCGTTTTTGTATGAGGAAACTAATTAGTGACCCTGTGACGTTTAAGGAATGCACAAAACTATTGTCATATTATTTTATTCTGTGCTAAGTTGGTTTAATAAATACTTTACTAACTAATTTTAGTGCTGCAACTCTAAAAGTCCGAAAGGACCATTTAGGATAATCAATTGGTCTTTCGTCACTCGTCATACTGACACTCAATCCCTTCCTGTTCATGTCATCTATCAGGCAATCCATCCATCTTTTCTTAGGTCTTCCTCTTCCTATCCATTCATTTGCATTCATACTTTCCGATTCTAATATCTAAGGGTATTAAAGTTTTCTAATTCAACCTACACCCAGAAAGTGTTGTTTGTAATACGCACCGACCGATCGTGTTGCACGTGAAGTGATACGCAAGTGTACGCGCGTGAAATTGATACACATGCGCCCGCGCCGTTTCACAACGGCCCCGAGTGTAATCTTTCTTCAATGTTACACTATATTGGAAATATTATAATAAATATTTTAATGGAGTTGGTGACAAAACAAAAATGGATAATCTTCACTAATGCAATAAAAAGGAAATATTTTTATGTTTGTTTGTACACAAAAGGCACGGAAACTACTAAATCGGTTTGAAAATGTTTTTCACTGTTGGAAGGCTACAACCTTCCCGAGTAACATAGGCGATATTTTATTCCGGTATGGGCTGTAGTTCCCACGAGAGACGGGTGAAACCGCGGTAAAACGTTTAGTAATTAGTAAAAGAATACCATTACAAAAAAAGTTTTGCAAACACTTGCAGTAGATTGCATAATGAGTTTCGTTTAACTAGTCAATAAATTACTAAGGAAAGTGTGCAAGCAATCTTTCATGGCATTCATTAAAGAAAACACATTAAAACGACTAACAACTGTTAGGAAAATTTCAATTGAAAGTCAACGTACTCAAATCGACTGTTTAAGTCAACTAAACAACT
Source organism: Helicoverpa armigera (assembly GCF_030705265.1). Classification (NCBI taxonomy): domain Eukaryota; kingdom Metazoa; phylum Arthropoda; class Insecta; order Lepidoptera; family Noctuidae; genus Helicoverpa; species Helicoverpa armigera. The sequence goes on from NC_087123.1 coordinate 10,250,463, forward strand.
CATTTCATTTTATTCTGAGGTCAATTGTAAAGAGTATTTTCGTAAGAATTTTTGTTCAATGTAAAGTTGTCAAATAAAAAATCCACATTAAAGATATCTCATGCACCTCAAACACGTGTTAGCCCATTATCGTACCAACGCTTTATATAAATATTAAACAAATTCAAGCCAATGCATTAAATACTGTAATCACAATTTAAATATTAGGTAGTTGACTACGCAAATCCGTCGCAAAAGGTTTTATAATGATTATTGCAGACTTTGTTTAACGATTTAAGTATTAACGTCACTAAGTATATATACTACGCATTTTCTAAAACGTAAAACCTTAATCGTCGTACCACAAAATCTTTTAAACGTCTGTTGAACACTTGTCAAAAAAAAAATACAAATTATGACGTTTAAATTTTTAGACCAGTGTTCAATAGATGTTTAAGTTTTTGTTGTTTAAGGCTGCAAGTTTTTTCTTACTTCATCACATTTTACGTAACTCCTAAGGGGGACTCACTGACAGCATTTAAGCGATATTTTTCCTAAAACAATTGTTTACTTTGGAAACTGAACATTAACATGAAAAATTCATAGTAAACAATTGCTCTAAGAAAACTGGCGTTTACGTTGTCACTGAACTTGGCCTAAGAGTATCTTTAAAAAAGTGAGTTTTCAAAACAGTAAAAAAATAACCCCTGAGAATTATTACGAGCTGCGTGCAACAGCCGCTCTTTTCGAGGCCTATTAATATATCGGCGATGTAGGTTAGTACTGAAAATTGCTTGCAGCTAACATCTTTATTTATGTAAGTTGTGATTTATTAAGTTAATTGCTCGCAAGTTTTCCATTTTCGTACCTACAGAACAATTGTCAAGCAATAATCTCGCTAACCCATAACCACACTACGACAAAATAAGAGATGAAAGCTTAAAGATAGTTTTGTTTGTATACCAACGTGCGGAAACAATACAACGTAGGGTAGTTTGAAAAAACTTAAGCGCAGCAAATTTTTGCTGGTCAGAAAAAACTTGGTTAAAAAATATATATTTCATTAATTTTATCCACAGCTAACTTAGAAACATTCCTGCTATTCTGAACCAATAAATAATTAATTGCATTACCATTGATAAGACTCGGATAAAGCTCTAATTCTCTTCTGACATGCACATCATTGCCATAAATCGTAATACCACAGATAAAATATACCGTACATTTATAGAAGTACCTACTAACAGTAATTATAATTACGTACGGAGATAAATAAACTTATCGTTCGTATCTAAAGCACAGGCATTTAGTTATACAGCTCAACCATAACGTTTTCCAGCCAGTTATGAATGAAAAAAGGCCTTTTGAAATTAGTAAACAGCGAGACAAATTAATGCTAATTCTTGTTTTGTTTAAACAATTTAGCACGTTACACAGTTTAGAATAGAGATTAAATTTAAATACTGTGACGTGTGATATATTTAAGGATGAATTTGTACAAAAGTTTTTTTTTATGTAAATTAATTTTAATTTCGTATCGGAGGTCACACATAGCTCAAAGTCAAAAAGATTTATTTTTAGACATTTTCATTATTTTTTATTGGTTTTCTAGATCATAATTATTATTTTGATACTACAGTTTTTTTATTTCAATTTATGTAGAAGTATTTTTAATAACTCTAATTTTCCAAACTGTTAAAAATTTACGCAACGTCCAATTTTATTACCTTAACTATATTTCATATCGAAGATTAAGTTAATATATTTTATTTTTCCTTTTTTTATATTTGCATCTAGACTACATATCTACTATTTTCACGGTGCCGATAACTGAACGCTGTTAAAAATATCAATTTAAATAAATCACATAGCATATCCGCAGAAAATTAAATATATAAAAAAAATACATTTTAGAATTACCTGAAATAAATAAAACTTAAAATATTAACACTCACCTTCAATAAAGAATTAAACCGACTGGTCACACTGGCACTAAACACTTCACTAAAAGCCAAATAAAAAAATAAACTAATATAAAAATAATATTATTAGTTTATCTAATAAAACTTTTGAAAATCGAAGTGCTTATTGAAAATGGCGGAGCGCGCGTCCGCGGCGGCGTTTCAACGTTGAATGATAACAGGTTGGCGGTGGCGAATTATATCAATGAGAGTCGAGCACTTTTGAACGAGGCAAGAGCAGGTATAGGAGTCAGTCACACTAGTTATTGAATAGCTAAATGAGTAATACCATAACACGATTTTGCTTCATCATACGCGGTTGCAATTCGACAGGGAAGTCAAAAAAACTTAACGACTGCGAAGTGCCTGTCGATCTGGTTTGGTAGCTTATGTCGTTGATTATTATGGCCTCTTTTTTAGGGTTCCGTACCCAAAGGGTAAAACGGGACCCTATTGTTTTCGCTCCTCTGTCCGTCCGTCCGTCCGTCCGTCACCAGGCTGTATCTCATGAACCGTGATAGTTAGAGGGCTGAAATTTCCACAGAAGATGTATTTTTGTTGCCGCTATAACAACAAATAGTGAAAACTAGAATTAAATAAACATTTTGGGCTCCCATAAGTACAACAAACGTGATTTTTTTTTCGTTTTATAAATAATGGTACAGAACCCTTCGTGCACTATTCCGACTCGCACTTGGCCGGTTTTTTGTACTGTCCAAAATCCTTTTTTTCAATCAAAGTTAAGGATGCCAATATCCATAATTCTGTTGGAACGCAGCGTTTCCCCTTTTGCAAATCGCACATTCTTATTTTGTTAAATATGCAATTGTGCATGCCTAGATGCACTAACTCTGTATTGAAAAAATAAACGAACATTAAGAGACGTAACTAATCCAACCAGCGTTCTCACCTGGTAATCAGATAAGAACAAAGATTGGTTACGTACAACACTCAACACTCTGTTCAATCACAATCACCTAAAGAACAATCACCCTATTATTTGACTCAAAATCAATATTTTGCAGGTAGGTAATGTTTTGGATAAATAGACCTAAAACTCCATTTAATGGACTATGACATAATTCCAATGGTTTAATCCCTTTCATGGAAAACCTTTTTATGCTCACTTCAGTAGGCATATAGGGTGGGCACTGTAAGAAACCGCAATAACATATTTTTATGGGACTATAGGCACCTAATATCCTTAGCTGGGAAAACGCCGAAGCAAGAAATGGACCATTTAATATGTCAAGGAAAATGTCTTGAGGAAAGAACAATACCTAGACTAATAAAACAAATAGATATCCTGAGCGCGTAATTACAGAGGCACCACATGCATTTATCAAGAAAACGGTAGGGGTTTAGTAATAATAGGTCGCCATTAGGAAAACTAGGTATTTGTTTTTCTATGCAAGTAACAGAAACGTGATGAATATCAATCAAAATAAGAACGCCCCACTCAACTCCATTTTAACTATTGGTACCATTCGGAACTTAGGACCAAATATTTTACCCACAGGCTACAAATGGAAGAAATATTATAATCTTAAAGGACCAATATTTTTTTCGAAGCACCATCAACAAAAAACTGACTTACAACTTTAAAGCATGATTTTGCAAATCATTGAACAACAAGTATTTAGTAAACTCATGGGACCTATGGAGCTGACATCATGTTTCATGACAAGGCAGTTTTCTATTTCATAACTTGCGCAATTTTATTATTTAATTACAATAATTAATTTCTATAACAAGATTTCTGATAATAAGAGTTGGATAGGCTGGAATCAAGTCGGCGTGTGCCAAACGCGTCGTGTGCAGAAACTTGAATTATCTTTTTACGGTCATTTATTTATTTATTTATTTAACAATTTATGTACACAGTGAACATATAAAAGAAACTGACATGGCATAGAAATAGTACAAAGGTACTGCTTATTTCTAAATCGAAATCTCTTCCAGCAGACCCGTAGTAGGAGAGTTAGAATGAAGAGAAGTAGGTAGATAGACTGTGTAAAAGGACATAGTAAAGATATATAAATTACACACATATATACATATATAAAGCAAAAGATAATACATACATACAAAAATACATATTTTATAAAATGACTCTATGAAGAAGAGGAGGACAAATAGTAAGTTTTGAGTTTCTGTTTAAAAGTAGCAACAGTTTGACAGTTCCTTAATTCAGGCGGCAGCGAATTCCACAACCGTACTGCGTTTACTGTGTAGGAGAAGGAATAAAAGTCAGTGGAATGGGAGGGGATTTTAAGGAGAGATTTGAGATGCGTTCTACAGAGCGCATCAGGCGAGCGAACAAATGAAAAGCGTCATCTGTTATCATACTCATCATATTAAGTAAACATAACAATTTTTAGGGATCAGTTCTCGCAAAAGTATACCATTTTAATATTCCAACTCATGATAGGTACCTTAGAAGCTAGTCGCAGAGAATGACATATTTTTAACTTCGTAAGTAATTGTGTAACGAAATTCTCAGCCTTTCTACAGTTTTCTCAGAACCTTACCACTTTAGATACAACCCCATAAAAAAAATTGCTGATGCAACCAGTTAGGGAAAACAAAAAGAATATCAAAGTAGACAATACATACTTCACTTATTTGTCATTCTAGAACTACGAAAAATAGGACTTATCTTACAAATTGATAATTCAAAGGAAAAGGTTGAAAAAAAATATAGAGATTCCGAAATTTTTTGAACAGCCTGTGGCAAATTTTCCTGTTCAATATAAAAAAGAAAAAAAAAACAAAAGTCAAGGACCACTTAACATCATTATCAAGATCTGCATAAATCGAATCGGCTTTCTCCATACATATCATAGCACAGTGCAATGCGTGTTTAAGAAAAGTGAAACGAAGCGTTCGATGCACCTTTATATCACACCAGCCAATCGGCCATGGAGACTGGCGGCATGTGCGCACGCGCATCGAAAAAAAACATGGTAATTGCATCATGCGTACGTTTGTAAGTACATAGTTGTAAAAGTAGACGTAAGCAGATTACCACATCTTTAAAAGGCTATTTCCATGTTTCTAATTAATAGTTTCTAATAAGGAGGATGAATATCACGGGTTGCCCAAGAACCGGATGGTTGGCGTTTGTTGGGGTAGGTTCAGTAGTGGACGAGGAAGTGATGTCGCAGAAGGAATTTGAGGAACGGGAGAGGGAGATTTCGACCCCCTTCCCCGGCCGCAGAAGGCGCACCGGGCGCAGGAGACGGGCGGACAACGGCCTCTTCCGCCCCCCATGAATGGGTCCAAGGGCTAGGGACTTAGGTAAGTTCCCGCCCCTACTCAATGGACCCGAGGCGGTGGCGCGCGTGTGTGTCGGCGCGCGCCCCTGAGGCGATGCACGGGGTAGGGGAACACCTCACTAGCCCGTGCAAGAGACGAGGCCCGTGCGAGGGCCAGCACTAGTGTGGGGCTGCGAAAGAATTTGGAGTCCCGCGGCCCCGCGCCCACGTGCAAGGAGGACACAGGGGGGTTTTAGCCGGTAAGAGTCCGGCACACCCCTTCGCATCTCCCCAGGCGGAGGCAGTCGAAGAAGGCGAAGGATTTCCCCATCCCAAAAAAAAAAAGGTTCAGTAGTGGACGGCAATTCGCAGATATGATGGTGATGACGAATAAGGGCGAAACTATTTAGCGCCAAAACTTTCAGTTGCAGTTTTGTAAATCCTACTTTTCTTGAAAATACAAATGCACTAACATTCTTCGTGCTTATAAGTAAATTACACAACTTTTAACTCGACTAAAATAACTCGAATGTTAGCCAATTAGCTAAGGAGTGTCTAAGTCATCTATCTTAGTGTTTGTTTCAAATACTGCATAGTCATGACGTAGTGCAAACTGCATTCTCATCTAGATGACGCCAGATACTTTTATGTATGAACATAATTTAGATATAGATATAGATATTAAGTTGGATGACGATGATATTATAAAGAAAATATTTTCCTCAATATTTTAAACATCAGGATTAGTAATTGAAACGATCTACTTCTGAATTAATTGACATATAAATGGAAACACCAGATGCAGCATATCGGAAAGCCAAAAAAACTCGTTGATAAAAAAACCAAAGAATTATCCAATACCTAAATCATATTATCACGTAGTCTTTATCTCATGAGAAAAATACAATTACCCCCAGATGTCAAGTACGTATTGATTAATAAATGTCAAGTCATATAATGAAACTCGTTTGGTCCAGATTACGGCACTATGGCAATATATGGTTGATTGTCCGTGTGTTTGTAGCTGGGTTATATTAAAGCAATTATTGAGAACATTGAGAATGCCATTTATACAGGAACAGTTCTCTTAGCATGCTAGAATCTTAACTGATTTAGAGGGCATGAACAAAATTAATGTTTTCAACTAAAACCCTTAATAGACTGCTGTCTAGAATCAGCCCATTAAATAAAAAAGCATACAATTAACGTCGGCATCCATGCAAATTAAAAATACTCTATGCATCTTCATAACCATGCAACGACCAAAAACCCGTATCTGAGGACCAGAAAAAACGTAAGTATCAAAGGACCAAAAATTTGGAAGTCAAAAAGTAATAATTTGTCAAACAAATCCAGGAACTTGATTACTATCATAAAAATCATGCAAATCACAGCAGAAATTAGTGGGGCTATCATAAATGGACATATAAAAAAACGATTACTTGCAATACATAGTCTTAGATAAAACTGCTTCGTAATGTTGTTATCAGCTAAGTTAGGTATGTCATTGACTCACGCACAGATAGTTTATAAATACTTGAAAATATTAATTAATGAATGTTTGTAATTTCGCAACTTATGTCGTGTGTATACTTGATCAGATTGGGGGTCTCACTCGGATCCCTTAATAGGTATAAAAAAATGGGTTTCAGAAAAGTCAGCACCTATTTTTCAATCCCAGAAGCTATGATGAAGTGACTGATGTACCTACACAAACACCTATTGATATCTGTTTGTTTTTAACCAAACTTAAAGACTTGGACGATGACTTACCAAGTTCTAATCACCCATTCCAGAGGTGTAAGCTGGTCGCATTGTTCTTATGATTTGGGCCATGGCAGGGTTTCATCACCTGTAGAAAAACAAATGCGATCATATTTCGGAATGAATGGCTCTTATTTAGGTAAAGGAAAAATATGAGCATAATAAAACATCAGGTAGCAAATATTTCTGAAGAATGATGACTTAATTTCTAAGACATAAATACCATATACATGCAATAAAAACGGAAGGAAAATACATTTGCATACCTATATTTAAATTAAAACTGTTCAGAAGAAAAACAGAAAATATATGTGCCTACATAAAGGGTGAGTTATGTCTTGATTTATGACTGTACTAAGACAATAGAATGTCATAATGGAAATACCCCTAGATGGAATAGGGAAAGAAAACTAGGTTTTAACTACGAAGATAGGTACCTACTTAGGCAAGGAGTACCTATAACAAGTTTGAATCAAAAGGACGCAGACGAGCCCAATAATATGCAATAGCAGCAATCTCTCCTCATTATCCTGTCTATCCATCTATCAATCTAGCATTCCTACCAAAGAGGAGGTAATTTGCAATGCCGCTGTTATCCTATCATCCGATAGATCAGAGAGTTCGGGTGTTCGCACAATTGGACAATTGTCTGGTCGTTTAAGAGTTACTCCTTCCTATTCGTCACCAATAGCCGGGTCAGACGGTCATACAAATGTCGCATGAACTATGTACTTCATTGCCACTGCATTGGGGAATCGTGCACTTTCGAATACGTCAATTGAGGCGGAATTTTCCGTTGTAATAACTCCACAGGTGTGAAAATACTAATGAGTCATGTTCAATGAATTTTGGTCGGCAAACAACGAAAAGATTTGTTTGACCATGATGAGAATCAGAAATTTCGCGGCATTGAAATGCCATAACGCTCATTAACGTATTGAATAATAATTAGAGGTTTATGAGTGGGCACATGTTTAATTTTGATACACCTGCTTGTTGTACGAGAATTTGAATGTTAGTACCTCCCTACATAACATAACGCCAATCAATACTGATTCAATTAAGGCTCGAAGGACCAATGAGATCCTAATCAAATTGATGTTTGCGACGTTATTTTTTTTTCTTCACTTGATACTTAACAGGGGTCATCCATCATTATGCCTTTTAGTATCATTGAACTCTATGAACAGACTCAACAAACATTGATGATTCAATAATTCTCAATATTATGAACTTGATTATCTTCACTATGCCTTTAACCTATAACTGTTATCTTGCCCTCTAATATTTGACACAATCAGTGGAAGTTATCGCTTTGCAAAGATGAATATTTGCGTACAGAAAAATGATAGCAGTTATCTGAAGCGTGTGATCGGAGACTATTGAATTTCAATTCATTTTTGATGCCTACAACCCTGATTGGTGAGATGATTTGATAATCATCTATGTTCATATTTTGTACGTATCAACGGACCGACAGGTGTGGACAGGATATGGGACAGTTCAGGCTAAGAAAAAAATAATAATTTGATGCCAGTAGTAATAGTCCTGTAAAAATTACTGATTATCCGATCAAGGTTAGCCAACCAAGATGCCATATTCACATGAAGTTCAGTATTTTAAATATATGCAATCTTATATTCTGCGCTTTTTCAAACATACCTAAACCTATCAGGTAGGTAACTGGGTATGCAGGGCATATAAACACAGGAAAATTATCGAGATTGCCGTATTTTTGCAGGTCACAATAACGGTCATTATCAAGTAAAGGCGTCAAAACAAACGGCCAAAATATTTACTTGCAAGAAGAAATGTGAATGACATACCAATGCGATTATTAAAAGATAATTAATAGAATGTTTAATAAATATTTTTTCATTGAAAAAATAATAAATGCATTTAAGTATTTCTTTCTTATTTAAATGGCATTAGTTCATCTATACGAGAGTTCGCTTACCTAGATATTTTTCTCAGGGCCCATTTACTGTCTGGACAATTGGCGGGAAGCCTAGAAAACTGGCGCAATGACCTGCTAACTCATAGAATAGATTGGACAGACAGGATAACAGCTAGAGTAGTCTAGACTGAGAGATGGACAACATGGATAAAAACAAAACGATTCAGTTTTGTTTTTTATATACTACTCACTCATTTTTTTATGTTAAGGCTATTTAAGAACATAAGCTTACACCTCAATCATAATAACTATTTAGTAATGTGTGCCTTGAGACAGAGGGTACCGACTAAGATCTTCCTTAAGAATTAAAATGGAAAAAATAATATTCGGCTTTAGCAAGCAACATCAAACCACAAAGTTATGCAGTTAATATAATTACTATGTCCTTATGAGCATAGCTACAATTACGTTCATTCATTAGCAACAATGAATAAACATGCGTTTGTACATGAGTACTCCTTATACATAATGATCATCTTATGTGGACGATGAGCAGACAGTCATCCATTGACTCTGCTCAATATGAATAGCCTAAGATAAGTCAGAAAGACTGATAATATATTTATTTATAGCTATACTGAATACCCTGTCTATCCTCAGATTTGCCAACCCGTCTCAGGTTTTTGAAAACAGTTACACATTAGCCCATTGAATGTGAGAGAAATGCATGAGACAATTGATTTTCTATTGTCAATTAATTATATTACCAGTATACATACAAACAGTAATGTCTGAACAAACCACAAATGCTATTGATATATGAAATTTATTTTGTATTGTGTGCATAGGTAGGTACCCACAGCTGTCTTTGGAATGATTATGTTATTTGACGAGACAGTACTGAAGGCACACTACATCTACACCTAATCCTTTGTGGAATACTGTATAGGTATGGTAAGTACCTATATTATGTTTATAGTTCAATAAATGTTTATACATTCCACAAGTTCATTGCAGGAATATAGTGTCTATGTCTTTAGTCAAATTAAAACTATGATCTAAGTATTCACTTGGTATCTAAGTAGGTATTCTATGAGATATTAAGAAATATTGTTTTAAGTTAAATATTATGGCTATAAAAACTAGTCAAAGTATTTTAATTTTTACAATGATTGAATAATACACTTATGCTGTGGTGTTGGAATTTATTGTGTGACAAAAAAAATATGTACTTGCTTATTACATGAAACAATGGACTATAGAGAAGTATTTTTTTTTGTTTCAGACTCATCTTCTTTAAAGAGTTCAAAAATAAAAGAATGGAAAGCTATTATAACTACCTACTACTACTTAATAATATCTAAGTTGAAGCAAAATATTTTAACTAAATGAGATGACTAATTAACAAAACTCAACAAAGCATGTGAAATGCCAACAAAACAATAGACTAATTGTTTTTTGACCTCTCTTTAAACCATTTTTAGGTTCCAACTCAATCCCTCTGAATTCCTGATGCTCTTGATTAATATGGTTTTATCCATATTCTATCTCCAGCCTGGTAGCCCCACTATATACACACTAGATTCACTATTATAATGAGTAATACTTAGGTATAAAGTGGGCGTTCCTAATAGAATATATAATATTGGTAGGTACCACTTCTATTATTTTTTATGGGTAAGAAGCAAAAGCATAGTGCTGGTGAGCTGGTCTACGTAACTAGTGGATGATATGATTTTCTTTTTAATGAACGCTGCTCTACTATCTACTTAACATACAAGAATAAGTGCAAACCGAGATGTGCAAAACCGATGTGAAGTTACTTACCAATGTACTACGTCCCAAGACCAGATGTAGTCATACCTTCAGCACCCTCAACGTACAAATTGTACATCATTCTACATTTCTACTACATATTATAATAAATAAAATCGATTACATTTTATTTCTGATAGGAAAATAAATGCAACAAAACAAATCCCTTGTCAATTGTCATGCAGTGACATTGACAGATATCATGACATGACGTCACTTCGTTTCACTACCACAGATTGCACAGTTCTGTGCAATGGTATGCTCATTCATACTGCCTATAGTTACTGGCACGGATATTGAGCTCTCGGCAGAAAAGGTGTGCGTTCGCGCAGCGGAATGTTGTTGAATTTAAAGATTTTAATTATGCAGATAATTAGTGTAAGACGTCCTATAATTGTGTATGGTAAATAAAAATTTGTGTATGCAGCCATTGTGGAGAAATTCACCAAAAACAGATTCCGCTGGGCGAACGTTGTCCTGGCGGAACTTTTTTTAATCCATAGACTTTAGAAGAAAAGAGATGTGTCCGAAAATTAGTGTGTATTTGTGTATAATTGATTATGTATGAATGAAATCAGTGCATGCATAAACTTCGGAGAAATTCAAGTTTCCGCTACGCGAACGTTTGGCCATTAGCTAGTTTTCATATAAAGCGCTTACATAGAGAGCTGTAGATTTTTACATACGTTGTTTTGAATTTGTTTATATTTGTTTAAAAAACAGATTTAGAAAAAGTCGTAGGGCTTAAAAGATAAAAATATAAACGTAAAATACACTTATTAGGTCTTAGTTCTTAAAGTATGCAGTTTGGGGTCTAGATTTTCACGTTTACACAAACCTTGTAAGTGTCTCCAACATGTTGCCAAGTATCAATGATGTTCCGTTAGTAATTAAAAAGTTATAGGATATTTTACCATTTATTTACCATGAACAGATCACTGTTTACAAAGCAGTCGAATATCACGACGTTCTAAAGGAATTGCATGGTAAAATGTATGCCAATAATTAGTTTAATCATTCAACTATTCACTTGCAAAATTTCATGTCATTAAATTCAGTAATTAAAGCAAGACAATTATAATACTGACGGAGCATCGAAACCCTACATAATCCGACCAAGTTCGGATAGCTACAAAAAAGCGGCCGTGCCATATGTCTAAACAACGTTTTTAACTTGGAAGGTTAGTATATTTATTAATATGGTACAGTTGCGTAAACAAGCGTTAGGAAAAAATAAAACAATCGCATTTCTTGAATGAAAAATATTTTTTAAATAATAATGCCACTATCTACGACATTTTAGTTAAAATACGTAACGTTTACTAACGTTATTTTTAATCACGTAGTCAAGTAATTTATGTAAGTAATAATAATAAAAATATTTTTGTACACGGATATTTAAATAGAGAAGTACTTGTTAATTGAAGATTTATTTTTATCGTAGAAGTGGCATTATTATTAAAAAAATATTTTTAAGTCAAGAAATGCGATTGTTTTATTTTTTCCTAACGCTTGTTTACGCAACTGTACCATATTAATAAATATACTAACCTTCCAAGTTAAAAACGTTGTTTAGACATATGGCACGGCCGCTTTTTTGTAGCTATCCGAACTTGGTCGGATTATGCAGGGTTTCGATGCTCCGTCAGTATTATAATTGTCTTGCTTTAATTACTGAATTTAATGACATGAAATTTTGCAAGTGAATAGTTGAATGATTAAACTAATTATTGGCATACATTTTACCATGCAATTCCTTTAGAACGTCGTGATATTCGACTGCTTTGTAAACAGTGATCTGTTCATGGTAAATAAATGGTAAAATATCCTATAACTTTTTAATTACTAACGGAACATCATTGATACTTGGCAACATGTTGGAGACACTTACAAGGTTTGTGTAAACGTGAAAATCTAGACCCCAAACTGCATACTTTAAGAACTAAGACCTAATAAGTGTATTTTACGTTTATATTTTTATCTTTTAAGCCCTACGACTTTTTCTAAATCTGTTTTTTAAACAAATATAAACAAATTCAAAACAACGTATGTAAAAATCTACAGCTCTCTATGTAAGCGCTTTATATGAAAACTAGCTAATGGCCAAACGTTCGCGTAGCGGAAACTTGAATTTCTCCGAAGTTTATGCATGCACTGATTTCATTCATACATAATCAATTATACACAAATACACACTAATTTTCGGACACATCTCTTTTCTTCTAAAGTCTATGGATTAAAAAAAGTTCCGCCAGGACAACGTTCGCCCAGCGGAATCTGTTTTTGGTGAATTTCTCCACAATGGCTGCATACACAAATTTTTATTTACCATACACAATTATAGGACGTCTTACACTAATTATCTGCATAATTAAAATCTTTAAATTCAACAACATTCCGCTGCGCGAACGCACACGCAGAAAAGTGGGGATCGCTTTGCGCACTGTACACATAAGGCAATAATCCAATAAATCGCTTCTGCGCAGGTGAAGGTCAGGGCTCAATATCCGTGCCGATAACTATACATGTTATTCTTTTACATGCACATCTTGCAATGAAAGGAATTTCTGATAATGCAAGAGGAAAAGAAAAACTATTAAAACAATTGTGCAGAAAATATATTGATAAAATGATTACTTAATATTAGTGAGGTAACAAGATCACATCTCTAAAAATTTATAAAAACAAACTCTTAACTTACACTAAACAAATTAAACTTTTTAAACCATACAACTATGTCAATGGTCGCTTAAGAGCTTTCCTCTCTTTATTTAATTTATAAGCAACTGACATTTTCTGGCAGTTCTCCTTATGAATTGTATCATGGTCAACAATCCTTTTGGGATAATCCTTTCCAATAATACAACCCGCTGTAGTTTGAACATTCTTAGGTGCCTTCCAAGGCTCATAAATAAAAGCAGTAGGGTATTTCTTCAATTCAGGTACATACTTCCTTATATAAAGACCTTCTTTGTCTGTCTTCTTACCAAATGCAACAGGACTGTATACTCTAAAGAACTTGTAAAAGAATGCTGATGCAGAGAGCCACATCCAATTGCCAGCATTTAGAGACCAATCATAGTCTAACAAATAATCCTCAAACACTTTGGCACCTTCTTCCCAGGATATCCACAAGTCTCCTCTTGTTAAGAAGCAAGCAACCATATGGCGAGCCAAATGATGTATCCAACCTTCTTGCTTAAGCTGGCGCATAATTGCATCAACAAATGGGTATCCAGTCCTACCTTCAGCCCAGGCTTTCAAGTGTTCATCATTTTTGCCCCAAGGTATTTGAGTGCAAACAGGATTCCCAACCATCTTATCAAAGTTCTCTGTGCCTGCCCCTGCTGTGTAGTAGAACTCCCTCCACATTAACTGTCCTAACAGAGACACTGGAGGTTCTGAGTGTTTCCTGCCACTCAAAGCTTCCTGTAATTTGTGGTAGAAAAGCTTTGCTGATAAACAGCCATGGCTGATATAGGGGCTTAAAACTGTAGTACTTGGTTCTATGCTGTTAGGAGAGGAGTTAGGCTTCTCAAACTTACACACCCATTCCCTTTTAGCCATGTACATGTGTAATCTCTTAACTCCCTCAGTTTCACCGCCAGGGTATTTCAAGAGTTGAAGTGCTGATTCATCAATATCAAGTTCATTGAGATTCGGTACATCATACTGCTTAGAATCAAAATCTTTTGGCTTACAATCATCTGAAACTTCCTTTGTGATTTCAATACATTCTTTTACTTGCACATCTTGTACAAGAGAAAGAAATTTTTGATATGTAAGAGGAACACTGCCATTGTTCTTTTTTAACACACTGTGGACATCATAAACTGTGTGTTGGACTCTACGGACAATGAAGATGTCACTCTTTTCAGCAATCTTGTCTATTATTTCATCTTGTTTCACATAAATAGGATCAATATCAACTTGGCTTGTCAAGTACTTCACTTGCCATTTTGTAAATAGCTTAGGCAGTTCCTCAACAGCATTCCCTCTTATAATGTATAGACGAGTATTCAATTTCTTGAGATTTTCATTCAGATCTTGAAGGCTTTGTACTAAAAATCTTAGCCGGTTGATACCAACCTTACTTTTGATGTCAGGATCTATGAAGTAAACTGGTCTTAAATGATGTTTACGATTTTCTGCCTAAAAATAGAAATCATAGGTGATGATTATGCGATTCAAATAAGCAATAGGTACCTATTTATAACCAAAGCACACTTCAAAACGCTAGCAATTTTATAAACTGCGAACACCATAAAATAAAAACATATAATTCGATGAGCTTTCTCATCGAGAAATGAAAAAGCTAATACTTAATTACAAACTGTACAAGCCGAGATTGGGTAATGTGTTCAATGTCTAAGGAATTACAATTCAAACTCACTTCATTTATAGCATTACGTAGAGCGAGGTTGTCGTGAATTCGCAAATCCAACCTGAACCAATGAATAACAGATGGAACCTTCGTCATATTATTATAGTTTAAGGAAAAGGTATAATGTGCTATAAAATTCTATTTGCCACAGTTCGTTACGGTTAGTTTACGCGCCGTAACGCGCCTTGCTTTGACGGTAAATCTTTTGATCATAAATCATAAAACTGAGCTAATGTTTTGTTAATTCAAAATTAATGAATGGACACTTTCAATATCAATTGTATTGCGACTATTACAATCATTACGACTGACTGAAGTACTAAATAACTGTAAACAGGCCAGTCAGCTTCGAATTCTAGCCAAAAAAAATTATTCATGGAAGACTTACATTTCTAAACGTTACAAATTTGACACACATTTGTTGATAAAGATGTCGCCATGACAACAACACACCAAACTTTTATAGTATTTTGTTACCCTTTACGCTTTAAATTCTTCTCTCTTTTATCGGGTCAGAGTTTAATTTTGAAATAATATCCAATCGGAATGTAAATTTCTTAAAATATTATGTAAAGCATGATGTTTATTGTTATTTAAATGTAAACATCAGATTCTTTCAATTGATATTTTGCAATAAGAAATTAGCTAATAATGAAAAACTTCGTAATAAAATCATGTGCTTAGGCATGAATGTATGTGAAATCTAGATAATCAGCGAAGTGATGTTGCACCATGCCAAAAATTATCGAGTTAACAGTAGAAATTGATGTTCAGAGGGTGAGTTGATGTGATATGATAACAATAACCAGTATTCTCTTCACGAAGTTTGTGTTTTCCGAACTTAGAACTATTGTATCTAAATAATAACGTACGTAGCGTACGCTAATTTCTTGAAGCTACACTATTTTAATATCTGTTTAACACAATTTGATGAGAGAACTGTCTTGTTGTTCCCAGGTATCATGTCCAGGAGTTTGGTTGTGCCAAGATGGTCGCGTCTCCCTCACAGTGTTTGCCCTTGGTACCAGCTACCAGACCTGCCTGCTACCTCCAAGCTTCCCCCTCATGTTCAAAGATGTGTTCTACTTCAGAAAACGGTTTCAGGAGTCTTGCGCACTTAATAACATTTGCTGCTTGCTGAGTAAGTTATCAAAATATTTTTTTGTTAAATGTAATTTCAGACTACTTTTGTCCAAATTTTGTTAGTAGTACACAATACTTAATAGTTGCATGTGTTTAATATTGAATTTAATTGACTTTTTGCCATGATCATCATAACATTTTAGTAATTTGTCTTGCGGCTTGGTCTCAGGTTACTGTTGTACATAAATAAGACAAATAAAATTAACAATCAATTTGCAGAAGAAGAAACTATATATTGTGAACTGGTGCAATGGTGCAGTGAATGTGGGAGCAATGAAAGTACAATCCTGGCGCAGTACCTCGGCTCTCTGAATGACGTGCTGTTCCCACCCAACATGTGCTCCAATGAAGGAGTAGATCTGCTCATGAGGAGGTCTAAAGAGTTTCCTGTAATCACCTTTTTTTTCTTTACCACTTGTAGCTAAGTCAAATCATAAAATGATTTCAATCATAAAAAATTTTATAATAATAAAAAAAACACCTAACGTTATTAAAATACCAAACTTAGTATGTACTAATGCACATTACAAACATTATAAAACATATTTGTACTACTTTCCAGGGTATTTTATCCCCAAAAATTGAGATAGCAACAAAAGTACGTATAGATGAGGTGTGGAATCAACCGTGCACTGTGACACCCTCGATCAAAGTAAGCACTTGTCAATGTGTGCCGCGGGATGACCCAAAGAGACAAAAGCAAGTCTGCCATTCTACAAAGTTCCACAGGTGAGATAATGTGAAAGGAGAAAAACCTTATGAAATAAATTAAAAACAGGAAAACACATTAATGTAGTTCTGTAAATGTTCGAAAAATCATCAATTCTAGCTAAGTAGTGTAGACTCAGTGTTGAATATTGATAATTTATTATTATCATTTATAATTACATTTAATTCTTTGCTCTGTGGGTAAAAGCCTTCATGTTTCCCTGGCTATGTATGTGCATCTATCCTTTCCCTGCTATATTTATCAGTCATCTGCCCATAATTTCTACTGTCTGCCTATGTATGCTACTTTTGGCTACTGGGCTCTGACAGTTGATTACTATGTCCTTCCATGAAAAAGTGATAAAAGGATAATGGGACTCTGATTCCTATATTTAAATGGTACTCATTAAAAGGTGTATTTAAAAAATTTACAACCCAAATTCATGAACTATTGTTTTCTGATTACTCAATTACTTTGTTTTTAGGAGTAAATGCTTTAAACAACAAAGGTCACCCTCAACAGCGAGGTCAAGGTCACGTTCAAGATCACGGTCAAGGTCATCCGGCTCAAGGTCATGTTGCAGCTTTACGCCGAAAGTACACGACTGCGGCGTCGGCTATTTCAAGTACGTTGCTTAGGTATAAACATTTAGGTAATTTAAGCTCCAGTACAAATGACAACCATTGGTATCAAGTCAACAATAACAAAAGTGATAATTGACCAGTTTTAAATCATTCATCCTGCTGCAATACCATCTCCATGGTCCATAGACCTCCACCGAAGCCTCTTCTTCCTCGAGCGCCTCGTCGGACGACGGTGGGGTCCAGGCGCAAGCGCCTTCCTTGTGCAGACGTCTGTGTTTACAACGTCAAAGCGCCGCCAGATCCCTGGAGATCTATCACTTGTGGAGTCTGCCGCAATGAGCGTGAATATGAGGTCGAGCCAAAGAGGTGAAGTGTAGGACAGTGGCCGTATTGACCGATCCATAGATCCTAGAGCGTTGATTTTTTATACATAGTTCAATAGACTGGTAGTCCAATTGTTGGTAGTGCGGTACATAATAGCGTTTGAGTTGTTTATAATGTATTATAGTGGTTGTTGAGTATTTGGTACTTACTGGAATTCTTACAGTTTTTGTTGTGCAGAACAGCGTCCGTTGAGTTTCTTCTAGAGGAATAGTACATTTGAATTGTGTGTAGTTCTATAGAGAGCCCCTTCAATTGACCAATACGGACTAGTAAAAATGCACCAATAATATTTTTTAGTAAAAAACAGACTATTAAATTGTTTGTAATGCACAAAGCATGTTTAAATAACTTTTTAACATAATTTTCTCATTACTTTCCAGACCCGAGAGAGTGATAAACACAGAGAAAACCTACATGAACCATCATGACATTGACCGAAATCCCAAGACTATCCTAGAAAGCCGTTACATACACCAAGACAAATGCACAGATTCCGGTGACAAACAGAAAACAAAGAAATGCTACAAGGTCCAGACGAAGCCCTGTGTTTGTGAAATATGCAAAAGGTACCACGAATTGTTTCATGTCCAAGACAATGTTCAAGGAACCCACACAGCAGATGCCAGGACCTAACTCCAAATTTTGTGAGTAAAAATTATCTACCTCATTGTTTCAAATAAATTGTAGACTTTGTCTATAAAAATCATGCGAGTACAGACTTATTTCGGTCTAATAAATACTTTTAAATCCGAAAGGATAGATTTTTAGGGGCAAAGCGAAATTTGTATTTGACATGTAACTAATATAAAATCTGTAGAAAAAAATATCAAAATACATACACAAAGATATTTTTTCATCAAAATTATTTTGTAAAGTACTTATTATGAATTGTAAAGAAAAATCTAGTATGCTGTATAGTTTTGTTAAAAAGATGTTGTTTTTGAAAATGATAATTTATTCTATTTATATAATTTATAATCATTAAAAATCATTGTTTAATTTTTTATTATTGCATGTTCATAAATAGAGGGATCATGAAATAAAACGAATAAAATCATTAAATTACTATTTTTATTATTACATTATTTATAGTTTGACGTTAAGGTAACTTAAGAATAATTTTTAATATTAAGTGATATGGCTTCACTTTAAAACTAATTTGACAAAAAGGTCTGGAAATAAGACCTTCTTGAACAAATGTTTACAACACTTAAGAGTTTAATAAATCCTATCTACATTTTTCTCGATCGATTTTCATATGAGCACAAAATCAGTTTTGTTTTTTCAATAAACCGGGGTAACATTAAATCAGTGGGTTTGGCTAAGTAACTAATATTCGTAATGGAACTTTTTTGATATATTTGTGAACGAGAAATAGGCCTAAATTTTAAATGTGCGTCTGTGTACATATTTGATAAACTAATTACTCAATTTACCTTAGTATTATGCAGATTCTAAATCTAGATTATGTACAAGGCACGCATTGTAGTTCAAAGTCTATATTGTTAGCAACATTACCATATTACGAAATGGTATTGCCACTTTTTTACTTTTCTACTAATAAAGAGGTAGAGAAGGAAAAGCTAAGTATCAAAGCAATTGATAGATGTTTAATCGTCTATATAGAAATGGCTCTATTTCTAATTTTAATTAACAATATAAAGTAGTGGGATGAATAGAAGCTAAATTGTAATATTTTGGGTGATTAGAAAGTCCTAGATTTTTTTTCTCATGTCTTTAGTATTTTCCTAAGCAGGTAAGTGAGCAAGTAAGATCTTCTTAAATCCTATTCAACCCACTAACACAATCCTAATCCTATCCACTGTAGATCATAGACAAAATATATATAAACCCTTAATAATTGGACGGAAGACCTACAGTCAGCCTTTTAATTCAACTTCATAATTGATTATACTCCTATCAATATAATTTTATTATGACAATTCATACTTTTGTACATTGTTCGACTTTTATATTCTTAATTACAAATCATTTCAAATACATTTAGCTTTCTGAAACTAAAATAACTATAATCTGCAACATTTCAAAATACCTCGCAGAAAAGAGATGACTATACGTTATGTATAACTCTATATCTCTCAAACACGAGGTACAGGTCCCAAACCAGAAAAAAAACCCATTAACTAAACAGTCTAAATTCAAGGAGTATTAACACTAACTTTATGCCCTTTCCTAGACGTGAGGTCTTTTCTCTTCGTGTACTTGGTACAGTCGGCTACAAAAGCTACTAAGGCCACGAAAGCGAAGACTGCGTAGAATATAGCCAGAGCTATGAGGAAGGACTCGTCTGTCCACTCCCAGAGATGGTCTGAGCGAATGTATTCGTAGTTGGAGAGTACTTGTGTGCCGTTCGGAGGGGGGCACGGCGATTGTACTATTATGTCTTGGTATGGTCTCTGAAAATAAAAACAAAGCTTTTGTCGAATGTGTAAACAGATACCTATAATATTTAATTATTACTGAAGTATGAAGTTAGAAGCATTGCTATCCTGTATTTTTATTGGTAGTGGAAATAATACCTACCACAGATTTCAGTGACTGAGAAATGGACTGGAGCGTGCGGTTTCTCATAGGATATGAGGAGAGATGAAAGTTTTGCGAATTTAAAACTATACAACAATTAGGTGTTTTTGTTTTACTCACTTGTTTATTAGGACACCTCACATCCTTACTAATACTGCTCCTCAAGGCAACTTCACTCAGTTCCCTTCCCAACAACTCTGGGATCGTCCATCTTGAAGGAGACACATACTGTAGCCACGTGACGTAGTACGGCAGATCCCGTTCGTGTATCATCACGCCATTGACCAACGTGCTCAGTAGTAAGCAGAGACCTGATATGATGGCTGCAGTTTTCTCCATTGGCACAATGAATATTGTTGCTCGACATAACATTTGTATGCTTATTAAGTAGACCAGCATGTAACCTGAAATAGAGGAAAAGATTCGTGTATATGGACGTCAGCACATAACTTTAAGCAAGGATTTTGGTACTTCGATGAGTGTGAGCTCCCATATCGTGCATCTAGTAAGACAAAAAAGTGGTCCTCTTTATTGCTGCTATGGTTATTGAATCATCTATATAACCCTTTCTAAAGCATTCATTTGGGAATAAATAAGGCAAGCAGACAGCATGCCCCATTTAACTTCTAAACAAGGAATATTCTACCAAATCATTTCTTAAATTGTCTGTAAATACATACCTAAGTAATAATAGAAACCGTCGAAGGAGGCTGGTGCCTGCGCATATAGGCCTGTCATGGCGTAGCTCGGCACCAGGTACGCTAGCCACGTTATACACGCTGACCATACCTCTAGCAATTGCTGGAATATAAACAACGTTATAAAATATTACAACTAAAATTCAAGACTTCGCAGTGTGGAGAAAACAGAATCCTTGGCCCTTGTAAGCCTAAAAGAAAATCTGGCAAAGAAAATATTTTACAATGTTGTTTGAACATTTATCGATTGCTATAAGTGCAAAATGAAGCAGTCTGGAGTCTGATACCCCATAAGATCTCTAGAATGAGTTCCAGACTGGGGTCTAACATTGTACCTAGTGCCAACGTTTGAACAAATCATATTCGATCTGGCAAATAAGGAGCCAGCTATGTTTAGAAATGAAAACAAATATCTTTGAAATTTTGATCTACTATATCAGGCTAAATATATAAAGACAAAACAAACTCACATCGAACAGTATGAACACAGTCCTGGAGTACAGTCCGACGGCAATATCTCTTTCCACGTGATGTCGCATGGAGCTCGCTTCTCTCGCGCTCAGCCACAGCAGTATGGGCCATACTGTGAGGCACATCACAGTGTAATGGTAGCCTACACGGTCGTTTTGTGTTAACTGTAAGACAAAATATAATGAGAACCTAATATTTTGTGCAATGTGCAAAACTAGGTTGAGGAGGTCAGATAGGCTCCTTGTAAATCACTGTTTGTCAGCTGCATACAGTTAGACTGGGTGCCGACGTAGTTGAGAAAAGGCTAGGCAGATGATAATGTTGGTGAGCCTTTTCCCATCTATATTGAATGGGGTCCTCTCCCGGTCTATCTGAATGAGTAGTATCTACTTTTTATTGATTTTACATGGAATGAGACGATTCGCTTAAACGTAGTCGTAATCCGCTAAACAGCTGAGATTTTAGTTGGCACTTACTGCTGGGTCCGTAGAAGGGAGATCCCAAAATATGGCGCCCGTGATCAGCGACATGACAGCCGCGAGGAGTACTCGTGTTATCACGTTCGATATAGTTGTCGATTGTGTGTATAACAGACTCTTTCTGAAAATGAAGAAAGAAAGGCGTAAATAACAAATGTGTTAGTAGACTAAGAATAGCACCGATACGCGTCGAAATATCCCTTTTTTATCGGGGTTTTTGCATGTTTTTGAAGAATCAACCAAAAGAAGATCCATTGATAAGAAAATAAAATTGCAAAACTTCTGGTTGGATAATTTCCATACCGAATTTCATCCGAATATTTTTCAGCATTTTTTCATGAAAGCCCAACTTATTCAGATTTATATATAAAGATGACTACGTACTGTATAAGCGCGGCGGCCTGCACGAGCACGTTGTGCCGCGTGAGGGGCGCGGGCAGCGGCACGGGCGGCGGCGGCTCGGGCGCCGCGTGCGCACCCGCGAACACGTTCGCTAGCGCAGATATACGCCCTGAAGACTCCAACATCGCTGCCGCTGATAGATCGTCTAGTGTTACGAGGTCCACTGGAAGAAACAAAATTTTTTTATGAAGCCTTTTTTAAATCAGTCTTGTTACTTGGCAATAAGACAAAATAATAATTAATGGAACATTGATGTTGTATCCAGATAAGCCGTGAGGACAGCATCCGTTTACAACAAGCTACTATAAGATTATCTGTATAGGTACTAGTTGCCTTGCGGAAAAATGAAATGACGCTCATCAAAAGATTGCAGACTGAATATTGAGAATGATGTACGACAAAAAAGACGTCGCTGTTAGTAAGGCATCAGAAAAATCTGCTGAACTAAAAAATATATAGGTATATATACTTACGATAGTAATCCGAGGGGTTCTTGAAAGCAGGGCAGGGATAATCGATGGAGGCAAAATATGGCAACATATCCCTTCTGTACCCGCTGAACATCGTTCTACCGGCTGATATTAAAACCACCTGGAATTAAGGGAAAGCACATTGAACCATTAGTATTACACCTCGAGAAGTAAAAGGACACTGAAAATTAAAAAAAAATCTCATCATCATCAGCCTATCGCAGTCCACTGCTGGACATAGGCCTCTCCAAGTGCACGCCACTGAGATCGATTTTCGGCTTCTCGCATCCAGCTCCTGCCAGCCGTCTTGCGCAAGTCATCACTCCACCGTGCCTGAGGACGTCCTACACTACGTTTGCCGAGGCGCGGTCTCCACTCTAGAACTCGTTTACCCCAACGGTTATCGGTTCTTCGGCTAATATGGCCAGCCCACTGCCACTTCAGCTTGCTGATTCGGTAGGCTATGTCGATGACCTTGGTTCTCTGACGGATTACCTCATTTCTGATGCGATCCCTCAGAGAAACGCCGAGCATAGCTCTTTCCATAGCCCGCTGAGCGACTTTAAACTTGTGGACCAGCCGTACCGTCAGTGTCCACGTTTCGGCTCCGTAAGTCATGACAGGTAGGACGCACTGATTGAAGACTTTTGTCTTTAGGCACTGTGGAATCGACGATGTTAGGACTCGGCGTAGCTTCCCAAATGCAGCCCAACCCAACTGAATTCTCCTATTCACCTCGTCCTCAAAGTTGTTTCTACCTAACTGCAATGTCTGCCCGAGGTATACATATTTCCGAACAACTTCGAGAACGGCGCCGTGTATCGCAATCGGTTCCGGTAGAACATGTTCATTGAACATGACCTTGGTTTTGTCCAAGTTCATCCGTAGGCCGATGCGTAGAGAAGATTCAGCCAGGTCGTTAAGCATCTGTTGTAGGTCCTGCAGCGTTTCCGCCATGATGACGATATCGTCAGCAAATCTCAAGTGAGAGATGTGTTCGCCATTGATGTTGATGCCGCGTCCTTTCCAGTTCAGCGTCTTGAACATATCCTCCATTGCATTAGTGAACAGTTTCGGGGAAATAACATCCCCTTGTCTCACTCCTCGATGCAACGGTATGGGCCTTGTTTGCTGATTCTGTACTTGGACGGACATTGTAGCGGCTTCGTAGAGACATCTCATCACTTGGATGTATCGCCAATCTACTTGACAACGCTGCAGGGACTCCAGAACAGACCAGATTTCAACCGAGTCAAAGGCCTTCTCATAGTCCACAAATGCTAGACACAGGGGCTGATTATACTCTTCGGTCTTCTGTATAATCTGCCGCACTGTGTGGATGTGGTCTATGGTGCCGTATCCGCTCGAAACCCAGCCTGCTCCGGTGGTTGGAATTCGTCGAGTCTTCGCGCAAGTCGGTTCGTGATCACTCTTGAGAACAGCTTATAGACGTGGCTTAGGAGGAAATGGGTCGATAGTTCTTCAACTGGGTTTTGTCTCCCTTTTGAAGAACAGGACGACAACACTCCTACTCCACGCCTCTGGAGTTCTCCTTCAAACAGGACGGCATTAAAAGCTTCTGGAGCTCCCCAGTACGGGCTTACCTCCTGCTTTTAAAAGCTCTGTTGTAATGCCATCCTCGCCAGGGGCTTTTCCATTTTGAGCTGTCTCAGAGCGATCTCGATCTCGCCACTGCTGACTTCTGGCAGGTCTTCGGTGAAATGGCGTGTTAATGTGGCTCTAGAATCCTCATTTCCGGGATCAGGTCGAGATGCATGCGATGCGTATAACCGGCCATAGAAATTTTCCACTTCCGAAAGGACTGCCGGCACCGAAGAAACGACTTCTCCACTTGTTGTGGTCAGCTTCGTCAAGTGGCTTCTTCCAAGAGATTGTACGAACACCTTTGACCCCGATTCAGCTCAATTGCTCTTTCAATGGCAAGAGTATTGAGTACCGGAGGTCGCGTCGTACGTGCTTGTTGATCTCTTGGTTTAGAGCCCGCTTAGCTGACGAAGTGACAGGCGGGTTTTCACGTCGTTTCTTCATAAGCCCTAATGTCTCTTCCGAAAGCTTTGATTTCTTGCCCTTACGCTGCATGTTACAGAATCTCGAACCTTCCTCCTGAGGATCCGAACCACATATTCGTGGTTCTGGTTAACGTCTGTTGTGGTTTCCACGGCGGCAAATCGGTTCTCCAAATTTGACTGGAACGTTTCGGATCCTGTCATGGTTTGGAGCAGTGTTGGTCGGAGCCTGGCCTTCATCAGACGGAAACGTTCGGCCTTGAAGTTGATATTCAGAGAGCCTCGGACAAGTCGGTGATCGCTACCGGTATTAAACCTATTGATCACGGAGACGTCTCTGAATATGTGCTTCTTGTTCGTCATGATGAAGTCAATCTCATTTTTAGTCATAGTGTCGGGGCTTTGCCACGTCCACTTCCTTTGGGGCTGCTTTTGAAAAGGAGTTCATCAAAAGAGCCCTCGCGTTCTAGGAAGTTGACGAGCATTTGCCCCCTATGATTCCTGCTTCCAAATCCATGGGATCCTACTGCCGATTCGCCGCAAGTCTGTACTCCCACTTTAGCGTTAAAGTCCCCCATGACAACGGTGTAATGGGTCTTTGTAGTGAAGTGGAGGGCCCTTGATATATCATCAAACATATCCTCCACTTCATCGTCTGAATGTGTCGAGGTCGGTGCGTACACTTGCACTACCTTGAGGCTATACCTGTCGGTGAGCTTTATGATAAGGTACGCTACCCTGTTCGACACACTAGACACCTCCACAACGTTATCAGCTAGGGACTTATTAACCAGAAACCCAACGCCACC
Organism: Helicoverpa armigera; assembly: GCF_030705265.1. NCBI lineage: Eukaryota > Metazoa > Arthropoda > Insecta > Lepidoptera > Noctuidae > Helicoverpa > Helicoverpa armigera. Next base: position 10,276,240 of record NC_087123.1, read on the forward strand.
TTGGGATTGTTGGTCTCCCTCTCGGAAGTACATTAGGTGACCTGATTCGAGGGTTATGGTGTCCTCCCCCTCTCTTCGAACTTCACATAACCCTAATATGTGCCACCTAATCTTCCCAAGTTCCACCTCGAGTTGCGCCAGATGCGAGTCAAGCCGTAGCGTGCGGCCGTTGTACGTCGCCAGAGTCAGTTTTGTTTGGTGGCCTCCCGTAACCCGGAGATTCTTCGCACCCCCTGCCCCGCCGTAACCACGGTCGCCACCGTGACCGGGAATAGCGGGACTGCCGGGAACTAGGGGCCGTGGCTTTTTTGTGCTGCTCATGGAGGTATTTAGCCTACTGCTATCACGCTGGCCAGACGGGTTGATAGAGGGTTTTTTTCGAGTTTTCCTTCTCTCGCACTGGTGTTCGGTGCAATTGTCTCCATTAGTCGACTTCTACGACACCCACTGGAAGAAGGGGTAGCGACATATGTATTCTTAAGCCGTCGCTACACGGCATCTAAAAAAATCTTAGAAAAGTTAAATAAAAACTTGTTAACAGTCATACACACCTTTGTGAGCATCGCAAAAATCTCATAAGTTGGTGGATGGAGCGACATGATAACCACTCTTCCAGTACTGGCCCAATTCCTCAAATATTCCACCAGGAAGAAGGTATCAAATATATCCATCTCCTTGGTGGGCTGGTCAAGAATTAATATGGCCATGTCTAAGAGAAGTTGACATGCTACGTTCAGCCGCCGGATTTCGGAACGAGTTAAACGACCCACGTTCGTGTCCCGGACTTGTTCAAGTCCTAGTTCTTCTATTAGGAGGTTTATCTGGAAAAGCATGTTAGTTCTGGTTAGAGTTATCATACGTTAAGGTGTATATCAGATAGGATTTATGTTTTTTGAATTCTAAAGATGCAATAATTGAAGATCTATAGGAAAACTTTAAAACAGGAGAGGCAAGCAATGACGTTCTAAGATTTTCAAAGTTCTTATGATAACGTACCCGGTCTCTGTCATCCATCTTCACTTGTCCGTTGTTCCGTGGTCTTCTCAAGGCGGCGTGGAACCTCAAGGTATGTTCTACTGTCATGGCGGCACATAAAGACGTATCTTTGCGTACGTATGCGGCTACCTTCCGAAGAGTTGAGGACGCAACTGGCTGGCCGTTGATGACTATGTCTCCCGTCAATTTCTAAGACAAACGGAGTATGTAATCATACATTTTTTTATTCGAAATAAATATACAATTTTAGAAAAACGTTGAAGTAAATTATCCCTAGTATTGTAAAGATATTTCAATTAAATATATTACCTTTCGTACACCAGCTAGAACATCTAATAGTCCGGTGGCTTCGTGATGAGATGTTGCTAATACAGCCAGAATTTCTCCCGACTTCACCTCGAAGCTTAGCCCAGATACTAAAAGAGTTGACTTGTTTTCTGGTGCCGTTATTTCTAAACTGTTTACCTGCAAACCCAAAAAACAATCCTTAAATTAATATCTTTCTTTATTTTCATAAAGGAGATTCAGAAGGATCATTCATTAACATTTGGTAACGTGCTTTGATGAAAAAAGTACTCACATAATAATTAGGGTAAATATAAGCGGAATGCGTGTATCCGTCTAGGTGGTCTCCCGGTCTCAGCGTGGAGTGTTTCCTAGACTGCGCGATAGACATGTGACTGCCGGCCTTAGACATGCGACCGCCCAGGTGTGAAGGTGACATTAAGTAGCTGAAAGATAACAATTATTTGTACATAAGCATGTCAGCAGCATTTGGGACTCTATTAAAATCCCCAATGCAAGGTAAGAGCAACATTTAAAGCATACTTAGAGGGAATTTAAATCTTTATTTATTTTTCAAGCGGGATTGCTGAACCTTGTATATGGAGAATATAATTGACTCTGGAATTCAGCGAGACCTTAAAATAGCATAGGTAGGCATACTTATAATTATGGTCCTTGATACGGTCCCTGTAGATACGAGGGGTCTGATTACAAATGGTTATAATATGTATATCTTTCTTTTTTAACCACTTTTGACTCTGAAATATTACACACATTTAGTAAGAGTGCATCATACCTTTGGTGATCTCCATCGGGCACATAATCTGCGACACTGTTTCTCCTATTGCTGTAGTGCGTGCGTTGTGGTCGCGCGTCTATACCGAGCAGGTTCGCTTCACTGACGGACTTGTGGCGGGAGTTCGTCCACTGGCCGTCGCCGCGGATTCCTGCTTGCTGCATCGCTACTACTGGGACACCGGTATTCGGCTGCGGAAATAGAAAAACATTGAAAAAGTTCCATATATTCTTAGCTAGAAGCTTCAAGACTACTAAAACTCCGGCACTAGGGCCGTTAATGAGGACGAGGAGCTGATACTACCTAATCTTCAAAATTGTAGCTTTGGAGAAGAGAATAGTCCCATCCTACAGGTTAATAGGTAGGTAATTTAACAAGTAAATTCAGAAAAACTACTATACGTATAACGAGAATTTACTTTTATGAAGTAAAACAAGTTTCACAAATTCAGATTTTCACGAATACTTGTTTTGGTTTTATCGAGACACGTTTTAGTAGAAAGTATTTACCTGTAGAGAAGGATGTACGTTTTGCATCCTAAAATCCGGGTCAGAGCGATACTTTCTACTGTACTTGTAGTTTGTGGTGGTCTCGTTGTCCGAACTGTCGTATCCTGATGAAGTTTCTCGCATACCTCGACTTTGCCTTTGGATCCTGTTAGAAAATGCAAGTGAGTAGTTTAGTTTGATTACAAGATAATAGGATGTCTCTTATTGTGATTAGTAAGTGTTTGATTGAGGCTATATCTCTTAGCCATTGCATTTCTTTGGCTATTATAGGTGGTCCAAAAGCTGATAGGTATTAGGTTTTATCGTGCCATGCTACCTTTTATATCGACAGATCCGAAAAGTACATACACTGCTTTGCGAATTATTCTGTATTCAAAAGGACAGTGGAAAACTTTCATAAAATTACCTGGGCACAGGTTTCATGCCACTTCCAATAGAAGTCTTGGGTTTAGGAGTACCAGACCTCTGGGATCCGTTGTGGTTCGGCGGAAACACCCGAGGTAGCCCGAACTTCAGGTACGTATACATATTGGAGCCGAGCGCCGATCTGGTGACAAAGTGTTAAACTGCTGTAGGGCAAGGTAAGGTAAACCGTGACATAAATTTCATTACCTACGAGGCCGATTCCGTAATAAGTAATAAACTGTACGTATGCTACAATCGGTTTTTATGAGTTATTGCCAATTTTAATAGTTAAACAATGGTGGTTCGTGAAGGTATGTACTAGAATTTATGGAGTTTACGGTACTAGATTCACGCAGTGTTATTCTTGCATGTTTTATAATTTATCATGCGAATATTATGTTGCTACCGCCTTCCGAAATAGATAGGTGCTAATTAACATACCGAGGGTCTAGCACGAACATTGTGTTACCGGTAACCAACGAGATCGTGCTAGGCTAACAGGAATTTAAAACTAATAAGTAGAAGTTGTACTCACTTGGGTCCATATCGAGGATGCGATAATATGGACTGCACGGTAGTATCCCTAAGTTGGAAGTTCCCATAAGGCAGTGGGCTCTTGTCCGTGCTCCCCAATGCACTGTCAGTGAAGTCCGAATTCAGGTTTTGCCTAAAACATGACACAATTATGTTTATTTGACGCACATTCATTAACAAAGGCTTATCGTACACAAGATCTGTGTTACTGCCACGGTTCTCACGGCGTATGACAATACTGTTTTTTGTTAGTAGGTAATTTGTGGTGTGTGTCTTTATTTGGGTTAAATTCCTGTGGAGTGCTAAAAATATCTTAGTAGGTAATATTCAGAATAAAGCCTAAGCTTTTGTAGTCCAATCGTCCTATAAGCTGCTTTACTTTTGTAAGGCATAGGTACGTAGGTAACTTGGTATACTACCTAAAGTATGGAAGTAGTGGCCTTGTCACATAAACAATGAATACTATGCCCTGCTTTTAGACCAGACCAGAAGGTTTGTTAGGAAGGCCGAAGTTCACTGCTATCACCACCCCCACAAACATAATTGTTAAGCTAGTACTTTATGATGTTTACCTGTAAATAGACCAGGCATGCAGGTCCTCAGAGTGCATGCCCCGATGGTCGTGCATCAGCGGGTTGGACGGCACCGAGTACCTCCGCTCCCCGCCGAGGCCCAGCGCTGACTGCGACATTTTGCGCCTCTATTGTATCTGTGCACGCAAAATTAACATGTTCACCTGTTTTATGACTAATTAATTATATCCTGCTAATTAAATAAATGAGAAAGTTTGAGCTATATAAATGAAACGCGACATTAATGTTAGCGTGTACTTCACTTGCTCGCGTTTTCCCCTATTTCCTTAAATCGATCAGGAAATTTCCCGCTAAAGCGTAAGTAGGCAACTGACTCGGGTAAGGTTACAGGACAGAGCTATGGGACTTATCTCTCACAACATGATAAACATCAGGAAAAATGCTATTGTTATTTTAAATATCCGATAAATAACTCTAGTAATATGATGCTTACTTCTGTCATTCCAATGTTATGTCGTCGTGAGCTGATTTCTTGAGCTTACACATGATCATTTTTCTTGCTTCATGTTGATCTGAAACAATGAAAAAATCTATAAGATATCATCTAACTAAATGACCCGATATGACACTCGTTGCAGTTCAATGTTCTTTGTACAGGACCATTCAAAACATTAAATTTTCTCTTGTCCTATTTTACCTTGTTTGTGCTCAATGTTTCAAGTACAGCTATGCTGTGTGCTGTTGTACACTATCGACAAGTTCTCATGCAATTTCCCAACATCGATCGACATTGGCCATATCCCGTTCAAAACTCGTCTGGCTCCATGCCGAATCAAAGGCCGTTGCGTCAACAGTTGACTAGCACACCGGACGCGCACCCGACCACCAATCTCACCATCTCATTGTCGAACTTGCGAAACAAATGAGCGCACATGTCGACAAGCGTTTGTTTTTGATATAATGCGTAATTTGGATTATGACCCGTCACGTTTGGATACGAAGGTCGTTGATATCTATACTAATTTGCAAGGTTTTTGCACTTCCGCGTTACGTTAGAGGCTTCATTAGTTCAAATTCTAAGGTGTCTTGATGCACGAATGATGCGAAAAAAACGGATTCGATATCTGTAGAATTTCCTGTATCAGTATCCATAACCATCGATGATACAACGTTCACACAAAATATCTCGAACGAATCATGTAAATGGAGTTTCAAAACCACGACAAACGCGGAAGCTATCACTGCGGCTGTACGGGAGTTATAGACTTCGCATACATCACTTCCAACACCATGCCTTGAACTAGACATCGATTATGTGGCGGTAAATAGAACCATTAACCAACCGTGGGACAACAGAACGTATTGTTCTACAATTACGAAGATTCTGATAATTGAACAGACTTACATGATTTATTATTCTCGTCTGGCTTTAATTGGATAAACGACAACTTCATAGACTGGCAAAAAGTTAAGCTAGTCAGGAAACATGCTGTCGTGGTTGCAGTATTTCAAACTTAGGAATTAATGATGACGGTCGCTTGTATCCTTAAGTTTAATTTGAGACTTTCTCATAGTTAGTTACGCTATCACTCAAGAGAGGCAATTAAAACTTACTTAAATAGGCTTGAAATCAAGTGTTCATTAGTCCTGCCCTACAGTGCATTAGGACCAGATGCACGACCTCAAGATGTCAAGAGAATCTTATAAGACAGCCCTATCTCAACTAATAACACTAGTAAAGTAAATTCATAGACCTGACCTTTCGCCTTCCTGATAAGTATGCTTATTTACTTTATCATTCGTACAACCAGTACTAAACAATAATGAGGCATCAGCTTTATGTCCACCAACCCAACCGGTAAAGCAATTACTAGTTAATATCCAATTACTGTGTTTATGTGCCATTCGGAAGCAGTTGGGGACCCTCACCCACTTCGCGAACGTGATGCTGCAGTACTGGTTCTAAGATTCGCGTGTCATTATGGTAATCGAGGTAGTCTTGCACGCAGGCATTGAGTAATGTACTGTGGCGCACAATGTATGGGATAAATAATTAATTACGAAGATAACGAAGAGGAACAATTGCCACTTATGTTATTTATGGCTGGATGGATTGTTTCACATCAGTCAAGCTATCCGTCTTCATTTGTTTAGTGGAGATCCGGAACATATTCTTCATGTTGCTCTGGATGCTCAGAACAAGAAAATTTTAATAACGCTTTAATATACTGCGATTAAGACTAAAGTCTTCATAAGAATTTGTTAAATCACGTGTAATTTATATAACTTTTTATTGTACAGCTAGTTGAGATACGTTTTATTTTCATAAATCAAAACTTTAGTACATAATCTAAGCAATAAAGCTTGTCGTTAATTCATTTACTTTCCTTTGTTATGAACTTTTATGCATAGCGGTCCTATTAGGACTATTACCAGATAATGTCTGCTATTAAATTCATCCTATATTTGATTATTATCTCTTAAATTGGAACGTTTATGTTTTACATTCATATCTTATGCAACATTTATGTTTCCTCTATTATGTTCCACTGTACCTACAAGTACGATCTTATCTACCGTGTTTGCATCTGACTCACAAGATGATCTTGCTCAAGTAAAATGTTAAGCAGCTGTAAGCCTACTTCATACAATTTTATTATGTCCATATTTAGCACTTTTTATATTCGTTCATGTCTAGATACAAGAATTACTTTGTGTTTTAAGCCCTTAACTTTTATATTAAGCCTACTGACTTATGAGTGGTTAGCTCAAGAATGTAGATACGCCTATTCTTTCAACGACTACCTAGAATGTTGTAGGTACGTATTTTAAGCCTCAGTCAACGCATGATTAAGCCCGCAGGTTTGTGCAGTGGGCGGTCATCAAGATATCTCTTTGTATGTTAATTGCTAGTAATTTGGTATTACCGACACGACCTTCCCTCCTCTGTTCGTACCGATGAGGAAGCTTTGAAATGTCACGTAACTACTCATCATGTAATTTATTTACCGTGGGCTTTATAGTTGATTCATGCCTTCTTTAATGACGTTTTTAATCAGTAGGCTGTTTTTGTAAAAAATGTGTCAAGGTGCACGAAATTACAGACAAAATTAATAGTTTGGATATCAAATAATTTGGAGGCTCTTATGAAAAGTCGGACCATAGTTGGTAATATCTGGATCAAGAAGGCATAACTCGATATCTATCAAATAAGCGCTTTGTTTAAATAATACCTATCAGTCAAGGTTGAAATTAAAATTCTATAAATACGTTTTACGTGTGTAAGTCGTTAACTGTTACTGAACACTCAATATGCGCGGGCGACCCACGTTACATAACTCTCGTCCTCCAAATACCTACAGAGTTTAGTTAACACTTACAACATTTGCGTGACCAATTAGTGCCTTGTTCTTACTTTGTCGTAATGTAACAAAAATACTACAATTCTATAGATTTAAATCTAAAAAAGCTATTGGCTGTATAAAAGGATTCCTGAGTCGTATTGTGAGGGTAAAGCAATAAATCCTGATAGGCAAAGACCTGCATTGTTAGTGACTTGATTGCATAAAGAGAACCGTCTGGCTCTAGTGATATATCGCCTGGGATTTGATGCGTAGGCGCCTCGCGAATACCTGTTTGAATTCTGAAACAAATCATCCTTCGTAAGCAGCAAAAAGCGCATTCCATTCGCATTATAAGATAATGTTTTGCATAATGAGATTGACAAGATACAAATCAGTGTTTTTCTTACTTTGCATAAACGTACAAAACACAAGATGTTATTGTGGTGGTGATATCCTTTGCAATGTCATGCATTTGTTTTTATTAGTTCTTATACTTATGTACCCTTTGTACACACAATTTTGTAGATAGCGCAATTGTCATGTGGCCACTCTGTGAGCTTATCAATTAATCAACACAGAATAATACAAATTGCTCTTGTTTTATGTAGGTTAAAAATTGTTTACCTTAATCATAATTGAGAAACAGCTCGTGGCGCCATCATAATCTACATCTGACATACAATACATTGTCAGGCAAAATCCAGTGAACACAAAACGTCAGAGCGTGACTCTTGCGCACGCATAGTCTATTACGCCTTCAATGTTGTACGCAAATTTCTCTGTTCTCCAGTAAATAGCCAATGCGTGTACGAAGGCTATAGAGGCTTGGAAAAGGGGCTATTTTTACCCGGGATGCCATGCGAGCTCTGGCGCTTTAGGGTCGGTGACCTCGGCAGCCATATTCAATCGCACGTAGGCTCTTGCAGTTGAAATTGTTAGAACAAAGGTATTGAGACAAATTGATTTCGTGGGCTATTTGATTGTTGTTATTTGTTAGGTACTTTTATGGTTGATTTAAGTAGTTAAATTACGTTAGTGCTGCTGTAATTTTGTTCGACAGTAAACTTAGTCATCCCGTACGACCACAAAATGTTCTCAAAGGAATTTTGCTGTCTCGATTATTTTTTTGGGATTAAGTACGTACAGCTACCTACTTCCTGAAACCTAAGCATCTTAAGTAAACTTACACAGTGATGATACAATGTTTGTCCAAAGTGTTTGCAAGACAGATTTATACGTGCACTTTTTCACAGAGATAAACCACGAACAAGCATGCAAATGTTAAGAAATTATGGCCAAGTGACTTCATCGTTTACAGAAGTATTTTCAGGATTTATTTTTCCAAACACGTGAGTGCCTAGTTTATCACATGAAACTATATTTGAGTCAGGGTAAAGCTTCGTTCACACCTCGTTTTTGTCTAGGGATTAACGGACATTAAGCCATTACTGCACTTCATTGTGAGACAAAATATTAAATTAGTGGTCTCTAAATTATTTATTCGATTGCATAGGTCCTCTTCAATATATTTTAATAAAATCTGGCGTCCCACAATTTAACTGTAAATTAATGCATCAATTTGTTTAAAATGTGGTCTGGATCAACGATTTCCTACACAAACTGGTAGGAAACTAGGACCTGACAAACAAAGAAATATGACTTTTCATTCATATTTTATTTGCGGAACATAATTTAAGATCCGCATTCCGTCATAAAGCAACTAATTTACAATATAATAAGTTCATATATCACTTCAAACGCCTACATTGTCATGACATAGCAGGGATCGTAGTCACGAGATATTTAGTGTCAATAAATTGATTTACATTAACGTAACAGTTGTTGCGAGAACGCATGTCGTGAATAAACTTGAACTTAACATGGGAACTGCATTTATGGTACAGTTATGAGAATATATAGAATATACTTAGCTGTAGTTTTATGAGAATATTGAGAGAAAATGCGTTATAAGTAAGATACCTACATCTATGAATTAAATGTTAATGTCAAAGAAAAGTCGCCTTATTTGCCATTGCAACAATTCGCTCCTGGGAGGTGGACCTGAGCGATGAACCCATTTTGGATTGGTTATGCTCCCTAAACAGTCCATTAGGAAATATACGTGGGTAATTAGTTAAGCTGACAATAAGAGAATTGTTACGTTTAGCAAAAAAATGCATAAGCATACTTAGTTGAGGTAGCTAATTTTCAAACCATTTTCATAGACGCAGCTAACCTACAAATAACTGAAAAAAACCTCAACAAATCATAACGAATACAAGCAAATTACTATTATATTGCAATAATTATTCACTACAATTAGTGATTTTAAACCGCGTTACGTTACACGTTGCCTGCGCGAGCGCAACTATTGAATACATTAGAACATAACATCCGATACAATTCGTAACTGTTCCGGTTTTTTAACATCAATCGTAAGATTGTTTCTTGTGATGATTACGGAGAATTTTGTGGGTTGCATTACAATACAAAAACATTTGTTTTCCGATATTCGATCTCGAGACATGGAAATTGTTTTTCTGATATGAAGATTTCTTTAAGTTATCATCTGCCTAGCCTTTTCCCAACCATTTTGGAATCGTCTTTCAGGGTGTGGTCATTACTAGGTACTATTACTTTACAATCTACATGGAGCATTCAGTCAAACTTTCGGGTAAAAAATCTAAGAATTTCCATCACTTTTCCATGATTTTCAGCTTCGATCTTTATGAAGAATCTCAGAATCATCTGTAACAAGTTGTGTATGTCTCCATACCTGATTAAAATTCTCACTCACATTGGGGTTCAAGCAGTCACCTCAAAGTGGCTCATTCGACCTCTGTGTCATAAAAGCAGAGATATTTCAACGTGTATGCAGACTGACTCACGTAACGTGTCATACCGGGTATCACTGTACCGTTACGGTTCCAGCGAATTGATGAAAGTATGTGCTGTTGGTTTGTGTATGGTGAATATTGGGTTCCCAAAGTTTTGGGTTCCCAAAGTGAGGCATCGTCGTCTTCTTTTTTTAACCAGATGCTAAGATCAGCTATTGTAGTAGATAATGGCTAATGGGAGACTGTTCTAAGAACCACTTACACACACACATTTAGCTAGGGGGTTCCTTAACTGCGATTGTTCAACTTATTTATTAAAAGTAATTCTTGTACCTGTTTTTTAGTTAAGACTGTTCATGCAGGTGGGTTATTGGGATCAATTTTGAGCATCTTAAATCAAGTCCCTAGCCACATTCAACGTTACATTTTAAAGTATAGTGTTTAAATTGAACCTGTTTCTAAGTACATATTAGTAAACGCAACGTTGGCAGTACGTCGCTACGTCTGTATTGAAAAGAAACGATTGCTGATAAGTGGAACGAACCGAGATTGATTGTTGCTTGAGAGATTTCATCTAGATTGAGTTTTCTAACACTTATTGTTTCATATTATGTTGAAAACGCAATAATCTATTCTATAGAAATGTATGAGCATGAGTAACCGCACCTTATTTTGTAGTCACATCATTCAAATAGCTCTTAATGTATGCGCCCGCGCCATAATGCATGAATATTACCGACCAATAGAAGCAAGCAATATTTATGAACGATTTTACTTTCTTTTTTGTGTTAAATGTTTTACTTGTTCATTTTAGAGATTTTGTGATCTATGTTGATCTTCTACGTCTGGATAACAATGACAACAGTGAGTTATCAGTAGTTTCTAGTTACAACGGAAAACTGAGAAAACTTTGAAAGTACTTTCACAAACGTTGTTAAATTCTACAAGTGGCTCAAATTCAAATTTAAAATATGTACTGCTTAATAAGGTAGACCAGGTCTTATTATAAATGGATAACAGCTAAACGGTCTGCAAAGCTGTAAGAATTTAGCCACTCAAGAATCTATATGCACTTACATATACGGTGTATCAGACAACGCCTTGAGGAGATACTAAAACAAAACACAGGTTGCCATAACGACATAATAAACAACAAATGCGAAAAAGATGACGGTACTACAGACTGCAATATAAAATTACTTACAAACGCGTCCCGTTACGAATCCATGGTATTACTACCATTGTCAACAATTCACACGATAGGAAATACTAAATTAAAATAACATTATAGGAACCTCTAAATTATACGGAGATATCTAAGCAAATCATATGCTTGTAACCGGTCATCATTGAGACCTATCGTTTATAATTTGGACCTTAGCAGTTAATACTTAAGGAAATGCTGATTATTTACCTAGTATATTATATGTATGTCTCAATGACATATCATAAGCAATTTAAGATTGACTCTTTGGTCTCCGATTGTAATGTAACTACTGATCATTGTCCTAGATTCGAAATCAGGTCCGACCAAGTCGGGGTTCAAATTGACTGTCTTTTATTTTTATCTATTCTTAGTAATGCCTTTTTCCAACAGTCATAATTATTTAGCATATCACATTTTAATTAATATATAGCGGAAGAAACATATGTAAACTAGATCAACATTATCTAAAATTCTAGATTATTACAGTTAGTATAAATTCTTCTTTACGTATCAATGCATTTCCTCCTTTCAAATAATTGAATATAAACGAATTCGTTTCAGTTTTGGTCTGATAACATCTGTAATGTAATTAACAATTCTCTCAATGTTTTTCAATGCTGTTAATAGTCAATTTGTTTTTATTGATTTCTCTAGATAGCTAAGTGGGTGATTAGCATACGATTTCGCTTTCTTATGCACGAAGCATATGAGTATTTACATATGCAAAGGAGCGCCTGGCCATCTCTAGCTAGCATTCATTTGTTTTGTGTAGACCAAGTGATAAGCGAATAGCGGGAGGTATCAAAATACATTCATTATGTAAATACATATGTATGTAAGTAGATCATGTACAGGTATTTTCAAATATGTAACTTTGCTATGATTATGCATTTAAAGTTTAATTATCTACCAAAGTTAAATTACCAATTTAGTACACTGTTAAATGAACTGAGCAAACTCGTGGAACAACCAGGAATTGCCTTCAGAAAAAACAAGAAACCTCAACATTTACAAAATAGCGAGTTCATTTATTATTCTAACAGCGGTCTGCAATTCAAAGAAAATAAAGAGGCTCATTACCAATCGCTTCCGCTTATGAATTGAAATCTATTACTCAGGGGTATTGCGCAAGCTCAAATATTATTCAGATTGAAGGAATGTCGCCGCCACCGGACGCGGGACCCTATCAATGAAAGGAAACTCAATTTTATACAGTACTTAATTTGTTACTTCCTTCATATTTCAACTAAATAGTAGGTGATTACAGTCTTTACTTTAGATACACATCTTAACTTCAAATGAACAGGTTTCCAGGGTTCCATTTTCATCTAAATTATTTTTCCTTTCAGTTTTCCTTGAAAACTTAAGTACAGCGTATAGCCAAAGTGGACTAGAGCAGCAATCTATTTTATTGCCTGGTCCAGTTAGTGGCCCGCGAGAATTAGTCACGACACGATCGCCGATGTTTATCGAAGTAGGTAAGCGATGATAAGTTTAGGCTATACTAAGTTAGGGCTGGCTGAACAGTTTTGGGAAAAGTTCTAAAAAATATGGTTAAAGCTAAGTCAAGAAAAAGTTTGGCACATCTATAAAATAGAGATGAATAGAATATTCTACATGGAATTGAATATTTATAAACTGTCATAAAATGACCATTTCATCGTCGTTTTATTAGGAATATGTAATTCCTATTTATAACTGTGTATGTATTTTTAAGTTGTTATAGTACCATTGACCCCAAACAACTCAAATAGGTACTACATCAAAAAAAATTAAGTCACGCGATCTTCTAACGGCTTAACCAACGGTTAGATAACCAACTACAGATTTACGTATTTTTGTGAACAACAAGACGCAATAACCACATGTTTTAATTACCAAATTAAAGTGAATACTTACTTCATAATGTTCCAGCGTATGCCTAAGGAATGTATTTACCCAAGTAGGTCGGTTCGCGGGCTTTCTACCCGACCATTATCGACACAATGTGGCTTCTCATAGACGGAGGAAATCGGTTAGACAAAGTTAATTGAAGATTATGCGGAAAACAGTCATCGTTGCTAAAGTCGGTCATTATTAGTTTAACTTTATTTTGATGCGAAAACAAAATCCAGTGATTAAGAATACCTAAGTTTAACCAGGACATGGAAAGCTTTAGCAAGCAAGTATAAGAAAAGGATATGGAATATTAAATATACTATGGAAAATTAAAAGGTTTTAAGAATTTACATATTTTGTTTCGTGTTAATGTTCTAGATGAGTACACATACCACCTAGCTTTCAGACCACCCAAGTAAGGTAATAAAAATCAATTTCCACAACCAGAATTGACATTCATAGCGTGCTCACCTAAACCTGCCTGTTTTACATTAACGGAAGTCAAAAACATTTAAGAATAAGTAAGTATGTGATTCACTACAAAACAGTCTAGTCACTATAAATATATATCATTTGTTGCCAAACGATTGTAAAATCGCAATAAAGTAGATGAGTTATTAAGTTTTTATGATTTACGCCGAGATGACACAGATCGGTAAATGTGATTGGAAAATGATCGCAAAGAATTATAGTTACGTCGCAACAGTAATGATTCTGATTCGCTTTCATTCGAGTTAAAACGCTCGATCATCGAGTTATAATCGAAAAGCAACGAAATTGAATGTTGCCCAATCGAGTTCATTCATAAAGGTTTTTGCTTAAAATTCATTTTCCATTCTTGGACTGCAGTGGGTCAACGAGTTTTTATTTAACTATGTGTATGTAGTATGCCACGGGTAGATATGAAGTTAGTTGATATGATACAGCAATGTTTAACTTTGAGAACGTTATGACGAATTTTGTTATAAAAGAACGGTTTTTGGAGAGTAGTTATCAGTTGAGGATATAGTGAAGGAGGTTATGGGCTGACATGACAAAAGTGAAATGCCGGGTGCCAGAAGTTAGGTCAGAGAAACTACTACGGAAACAAAATACCTGAGTTTTGTAAAGATTTGGAAAATTCATTTCATATTTGGTAACCAAATTATAGTGAGGAAAGCTATAAGTAAGCTACTTTTTATCCGGATGCACATGGAATATGGAATACTGTTCTTGTAATAATTTTGGCAGTATAGTGTCACAAAATGTGAGAGCTTGACCATATGAAACCAAGTTCTTTAGATGGACTGCTTGATAAAATTGCAATGATCCGGGGAAACCTGTCGGTGGACCACCCTGACCTCTTCACGAGAAAGATGGCTGGCATACAAACCACATTTATATTTCAATACAAAAACTTTCGCTTTATCGACACAAAAGTTTATTTACGTTACTGCACTTTTATTGAAACAAGAAACTTTCTTCGTAAATGTTACGGAGTAAAACAAGTGCCGCGAGAAAGTGGTGATCGATCATATTTAAAAGAATCGAAATATCCTTTATGTTTTTTACACAAGAAATTCAATTTAATAATTGTTTAATTTTATTACCATTCCAAATGTGTTTCATAGTATTTTTACACATTAGTTAGATACTCGTATTTGCACCAGTAATCAAACGTCACTTAATTGTATGAGAATGACAGCTAAAAGACCAATCCAAAACAAATGACTTTCTGTCAGACTTCTCAACTGCTTCAAGCTTGATTTCCCTCCTCAGATACCTACTTTAAGTACCTACATAGGTTCCTACTTTTAAACGTTTCCCTAAACAAATTAATATTATCTCGTAACATTAGTAGATAACACTACTTCAGTCCATTTTCCTTCCTGAAACACGTGTCTATCACAAGCGATCACTCACTTCCGACAGAACGTAACATTACACGCGCCGGCGCATCTAATGATCGACCGATTAGTCGATAATTCGATATAATCATCGCACTTCTCGAGATTTAGCTCACTAGTCAATACTAGGGTACATTACGCATGGTTATTGGCTAATTACTGTGAGAAAGTAGGTTGATTATAAGATTACTTTATCGATAGCCCACTGAACCAGTGCGATCTTGTTGGTAGAATTTATTTAAGAGCCTAGACACGAATACTAATATTGTTAACCAGGAACGCATTTGTATGTACGAGATAAAGTCAACAATCTTGTTTTCACCTACATAAGAGTGATTCATGGGGATATTTATACATAAGTAGGTATCCGGGGTGGATGCATTTCCGCATACTCAAGTGCTTGTAGCAGCATATGATCACCTGTATCAAGCTCACATATGCCGCACATATGCTTCTTTTAGAAACAATCCCTTTTAAAACCTTTATACCTAAGTACAGAATAGTACCTGTCTGTAGGTTATACCTATTGCAACAGTGTTTTCCACGACATTACGCAGATTATTCGCATAAGATCTAGATGCCATTCATTCTTCGCGAGTTAACATTGTTATGGACATTGTCAGAGCATACATAATCAAGACATTATAGCTTGTCTACCTTACCGATTACCTACTTATGTTTCTTTTTTGGAATAATATTGTGAATCACTCCCTTCCAAAGCACAATCTACGTCAAATCATTTGCTATATTGGCACTATTTTGTACCTCAAATGGGTCTTAGGTAGGTATACAACTAGTTCCTATTTTTGAATCAATTCCACAAGTTTTAAAATAACTTACATGAAAAAACAGCCACAACACCAACAGCACTTATGGGCTCACGCAAACTCTGTAACAAAACAAATTACAACATGAAAAAGGGAAAACATTTTCGTGAAAGCAGTTACACACAATCTATACATTCGTAATGGACACGCAATGAGCAATTCTCCGGTACCTTACATACCAATACGCATCCCAATGTGGAACTAATTCAACCTGAAGTTACGTCAAGTCACGTGAAGTTAGCAGCAAGCCATGTAGCAATTGTTCACGCTACTTTCTTTGTGTCATCAAAGAAAGCGACAGGTGCACTTGAGACTTGAAATTCTTTACGTAATTATCATTCTACATTCTAGGGCATGACTAGTCTGTGACTGGCTGAGACAGGACTGGAGAAAAAACTTTTGCTATGTGTTATCGACGGCGGAAATATGTAGTTGTGGCCCCGTATCCCAGAGTTATTTAAAAGATTTTTTAACATGGGACCATGCTTTTCATTTGATGTTTGTTTTGCCTATGTTTATGTTTACAACTCGCAAATGCAAAAACTTTTTCTCGAAGTGAAAAAACAACACAATCCTTTAAAGAACGAATCTAATACAGACAATGGAAAACCCAGCCTCCCAATCAAGCATTGCTGATTCATTTTCCTGACCAATTTGCTAATAAACCGCAGTATCTCGACGAGACCAATGAGGTAGAATTAGTAACTCGGGCGCAGCAAATTGCAGCTCAGTACCGTGGCTTATAATTTCATGCCCTAACAGAATGATCTAGTCTACTTTGCTCAGGAATGTTGAGTAGTTGAGCTAAATTCCTATGTGATGGGGTTAGGAGTATTGTCTCCTGATTACTAGGATTTGTCGATAGATAAATTATGAGTCAGTTGTTTGGTTATTGGAACAAAGTATTGAGAAGATTGTCTTTAAAGAAAGTAGAACTTTGTAGTGCGATAACAACTAGTGCTTTACTCAAACATGCTATCCTGCTTATGTGATGTAGCTTGATGCAAAGACCGACTGGAAAATTAATGGGTGAGGTAGGTGATAGTATACTAGAGATAATCATATTTGTAATACTGTTGTCAATGATTCATTTGGTTTAAGACGCTTAAAAAAAAAACAATTGCAAAGTCGACGACAACTTTTGCAATGGCCTTTTCATACGCAAATAACAGTACCTCGCATTTGATTAAGCAACGGAACCATTAGCAATATCAATCAGTACAACCGGTCGTACCATCGAATTCAGATTAATCTTCTGTCAGGATTCAGTTGATCGATTGTCATTGAATGAACGTACCGGAGCTCAAGAGCAATCAACGCAATTGCAACATTTACTACGACTACCTACGATTTATCCGGTTTTTATGATTGCAGAATTGCAAAACAATGAGCTGTCAACGATGTTGTAATCCTCATAAATATTCAATACGCCCTTCTCGGCACCATCAACGAGTATTGCTAATCGATAGATTTATTCGATGGTTTCATTAGTTCGGATCCCGAGTTCTCGATTCACAATCGATAAGATGTCTTTTGCCATGCAGCTGGTCGTCGTTTGCAAATGTTTGCAATTAAATATACTGTACTGAGTTATATTGTTGTAATAGTTTATGACTAGTGATAAAATGTGCGTGATTTTGTAATTTGCAAATCTTACTTCATCCGTACTGGTACTAGGTATTACTGAAGTACTATTATTCGTACTGGTGCTATTATTAACGGTGGAATCGATGTCAATTAATAGCTTTGATATTTATATTCTTTATGCATGTATTTGCTAGTACTTATAAGTTATATTGTAAAAAGGCATGTAAGCATTTGATAAGACATATTTTGAATAACAACGTTTCCGTACATAACGGAAACACAGGTAACATGAATGCATAACATGTTATAATTCTCTCAAGGATTACGAGATGCAGCTATTTTTTTTACAGTCGCTTATGTTCCAAAGAAAATAGCTAAGAGCATTCCTGCCTTTGTTCAGTCCGAGATAATGGTTTTATTTTTATAAATATATTTATTAACATCCATTTATGCATTTCCTGGTCCATTTCCTCTTTCAGGTGATTCATCCATCTTTTCTCTCAACAGAGGTTTAGTATATTCTAGAAATCACCGATCCCAATCAACGCGAGAGTAACACTTGTATTAACAACACAAACTAGTTTAATTGCAACGTTTAGTGTTTCTCACTTATCTGGCATCTGGTGATGAGTGTGGACAATTTGACGATAACTCTGCGCAGGCGCAGTAGATCACGATAATGGCACAGTTGGTCATCAAACGGCGACTAGTCACGAGAACTTGACAGATTTATTGAGTTTCTTGAAATACAATAAATAAAATAGCTACCGATGTATAAGTTACGTCAATTTTAATTGAAAAAGTGTGCAATTGAAAGATGTAATCAGTACATTAATTATAGCCTATTAACAAATAATAAAAGTAGGTAAGGTAGTAGGTATACAATATAACCGGTAATATTATCTGAGTAATAAAATTCGATTGCAATATACGCACACTACACTTTACTATTAACACTATATTTTATTACGAAACTATAAAAATATAGTACATCGTTTATCTTATATATAAAAATGAATTGCTGTTCGTTAGTCTCACTAAAACTCGAGAATGGCTGGACCGATTTTGTTTTTGTTTGGTTTTAAAATGTTTGTAGAGTTCCAGGGAAGGTTTAAACGATACGAAGTTCGCGGGATCAGCTAGTTAAATTATAAAAATGATGCGAAAAATTTTGCAACGATAAAACTATTTGTGTTGTATGCGCAAGAGTCGGATAGCGGTCTTCGAAGTAAAATTTGCACGTTGGTTATAATTAAAATTATACTGCTAATGTGGGTCAAGATTACAATGATAGACGTTTGTGCAATTTTATTGTGACGTGCAGGGTGCAACGTTCACATCAAATTGCTGATGCCCGTTTTCATTGCATTTTTAACACGAAACTGGCAAAATTTAATGGCATCTATACTTAAAAGTATAATATCATTTCAGAGCCTCGTTTATGATGGATCCCAATACGTTGCAACGATCACTTTCCCATTCACAACAATTCCATGAAGCTACATTTTACCGGCAAATCTCCATCGCTTTCCAAAGCCATAAAACACATTGTTATTCTACAATTGCGGTAATCAGGTAATCTAAAAGCAAATCATTGTATATCAATCACACACCTTTCTTCCTGGCGTCGGTTCGAGTTAGTTTTCTCTCTTACAATTAATGAGTGAGGCTGCCATGGCAGTGGTTTTAAGTCAACAGTGATGTTAAATGCTTATGTGTGTTGAGTAGCGACGCACGCAGGTAGGGTAAGCAGCTGATAAATTATGAAGGAAATAAAAATAAGTATGAGAAATTAAATGAGTTATTAAAAAAAACAATAGAAATTCCTCATCATCTGCCGAACGTTTTCCCAACTATGTTGGGGTCGGCTTCCAGTCTAAACAGCTTTACAAAAAGCGGATGCCTATCTGACCTCCTCAAACCAGTTACCCTTGCAACTCAATACTACAAAGGGTGAACCTATTGAGAAGATTAAATTAGGACTGAAGCTAAGCCTGAATTCCAATAAAAAAAATAACTTGAAAACTATTCTGACGATCTAAGACAATCTCAATTAAATCTAACGGTCTGTACACACTAATTCTCGATGGCGCTTACCCGCGTCCGATTATTAACGGATGAATACACAACACAATTGCCGCTCTGAACGTAATTGGACTATTAGCAGCAATCGTGAAATAACACGTGTGATAGCCAAGAAAAATGTCTTCCATTTGAAAAGTAAATATGCACACGCATGCATATTTATGCAACTTACGCTTTTGTTGAATGTATGACTGTTATGTGTTTCTTTTATTGAAATTATTTCATTTCTCTTGCTTAGGAAAATTCGCTTTCCTTTCGCATCCTAACGGTCTCGGTAACCCGGCATCATATACGAAAATGCAAGAAGTACATAAGACATTATTTAATCAACAACGCTGTCCGAAAAAATCTTATTTATAAATCTCTTCACACCTTGCAATAATGATCATTACACGTTTACAGAATGAGAACAAATGAAAAAGTAAACGACCAGTTAAGTAACGAAGATTGTTTAATTTTCAAGCAACAGCTAATTGCCTAAAATCATATGTTTCACAAACCAATACTTACTTACATGTAAGAGATTACGTCTGACGCTTTTAACCTGATTAATGACTGACAGTATGATTAATTTTACGAAAGAAAGCTGCCCTTAATTAAGGCAGTTGGTTATAAAAGTCACGTAATACATTTTTATTACATTACTGTGAATACTGCTCTTAAAAGCTGGGTTTATAAGCTTTTATTATCGCTTGATAGCGATTTACGGACTCACTATATTTTCAGACAGGCATAACACTTGATTAAGTTTTTGGTCCAAGACATTGTTAGTTTCATAACTGACATGTTTCGCCAATTAAAAATACTTAAGGAATCCTTCATAACCAGATAATCATCATATAATCACAAATCAAAATCGCAATCATAAAACAATTAAGAAAATTAGAAATACGCGTGATTTGATGACACAGTTACCTTGACCGGGTGTAACCTCGTGAGAATGACATTAGCATAAGAATCGGCTCCCGCATCTCGTTCACACGTCTCTTGTCTTTCTATATGTAACGCACTGATATATAACGTAAAATAATGATGAATCATTATATCAAATTGCTGTATAGATTGTCTTGTTAGCTTGGGAAAACTTGCCTTAGAAATTGGGAGGCGATACCTTATCTTGTTAAGTTGACCAAGTATTTGGTAACGTAACGGGATTTTTTTGGTTGAATGGCATTTATATTACACGTGTACAAGATTCGCGCCCGTACAATGAGTGTAATTAAATAGAGTTAATTCCTCTGAGGATCATAAGTATATAGTGCAAGGTGTATAGGAAAGTAATAGACTGCTACTAGATTCACTCCACCGTAACGACAAATTATGACAGAGAATCAAAACATGTGAGTGGTGTGTAAGATAAGTGCTTAAATACTTACGTACGCACAATGACCCCTATTTTAGTTTTCGAAAAACTTCGTATGACTTTGGCTATGGCTCTTCTTTTGCCATAGCCATCGTTTTGCTATGGCTTTCTCCCACTAATTAAGCCAAAAACCGATGTCGTATGGAAATATTGCATGTAAAAGAATTAATTTTCGTATCGCGAAAAGGCTTGTCGACGCTTCGCGTGACCAGAGGGCTGGCTTATTCTTCGGACAAAGAATTAGCATTGCCATTCAACGTGGCAATGCAGCCAGTCTTCTGGGCACGTTTCCGGAGGACAGTGATGCGGAGCAATACTTCGACGCCTGATCGATGTTCTTTTATATACATATGTTTTATGTTTATATATATTTTGTATATAGTATTTTATTTTTAGATTTGTATAAAGATAATTAGTTTAAGTTTGTTTATATAGTGTGTACAATAAAGACAATAACTTATTAACCTAGGCGAAATAAATATTTTCGTATCAATCTTGAATATGGCATTGGTATAGTACCAATGCCATATTACTGAAGTATCTAAACATTTATAGTGAAACTAAGTAGGGCTCCTAATTCAACGCGTACGACAGATCAGTGTCGCGACAATACAGATGTTACGATGTACGTGCGACGTTACTCGATTAGATGGGAAACGAGGCCGTTGTCGTGGACGTGACATTGCTGGCTTGGACGAAAGTCTCTTGAGGCTGTAGGCTGTTCAACTTGGAGGTAAATGTATTAACTGAGGTTCGCTTTCATCATTATATACTTATATACTACTCAATATAGTTAAAATTATGGTTGTAATGGTGCTCAAAACATTTTCCACTGCTGGGAAGCTACGCTATCCCTGAATGAAAAAGGCCATGTTTTATTTCTGTACTCGAAGTTTCCACGGGACGCGGCTGAAACATTGAAGAACAGGATGAAACATTCAGGACTCAGAGTTTGTTAGAAATTATCTACTAACGATGAAAATTATTATCAAATTCTCGCGATTGTAAAATAACATTCAGTGGAGCCAAATTCGCGGATTTAAATAATTTGCATTTCTGAAATGATGACATAACAAGGATATTAGATGATTGCATGAAGTAATATGAGCATCTTATAACTCTTTAATAAGATAACAAATCGTTACGTGAAATATAAAAAACGATTAATTTTTGTCAGTTAATATGCATTTTTTATTTCCTTTACAAAATGTTAAATAAATAAATGCAGACCAATTAAAAAATACATTTCATTAGAAAGTAGATAGACTTTCTTAGGTAATCAACTATTATTTAATATTTTATATTATTTAACGCCGATCACGAATTTAAATAAAATGAAATAATTTACATTAAAAAATTTGAATTCTAATATAAATTATCTCATTTTATTTATAATTGTCTGGTTTATATATTTACTTAGTAATAAAGCATTGAGTATTGAGTAATACTAAAACATATTTCCGGAAATATACAAATTCTGATTATAAGAAGTATAATTGGCAAAGGTAACAGTCTCGTGCAGCCAAACGTAATAGCAATTAAAAAGTACAATCAATAGTTTATTGGCTCAACATCCTGTTGTTTGCCATAAAAAGCGGATAATGCAATTAGTAGTAGTATTGCCACGCAAAAAATACCAGTGCACGATCAGATCTCGTGGTATTAATTGATTTGCAGAGATAGACGCTTTTTTAATCCATAGATTAAAGACTGTTTGTTTGGCAAACTTCGTTTAGAATATGAATTTGACTCTATTTTAATTCGTAGATTAAAAAGACAAACTTCTTTTAGAATACATACAATGACAAGATCTGAGGGCTTGTCAAACTCCTGCATCCTGATTCCTGATATTATGTAAAATAAAATTGTAAAAGGTTTTGTGATTTACATAGATAACAAAAGATTCACTATGGATCATTTTCAATAAAAATCTATAAAAGGAAAATCGAATTTTCTCTTTGGCATAGGGAGTTTCCAATCTCAATGCAAAGTTTCGGATTTCCATAGTTTAAAATTTCAGTTAAACTAAGTGTACGCTTTAACAACAGTAAATCAGTTTCCCTTTATACTCAAATCAAACAATAATTACGTTTTTAATGGCATAATTATTATGTCCAATTGTATTGCCTATTGTCATGTCGAATATGTTGGTTGTTGCAAAAACTTTTATTCATACCTACAGTGATAATTCAATTAAGAAATTACTTTAGCTACCTACGTAACGTTTTTTAATACCAGAGTTTAATCTTGGAAAATTATTAGACAGTAACTCCATAAAAAGGGCACTGAGTAGATACTTCTTTCCAATTATTTTGAAATTGATAAAAAACTGACGCTTGAAAATTATATCAAAAACTTTCCCATCAAATGTCCAGCTGCGTCGCTTATAGGTTTATACCATCAGAACTTTTTACCCGACAACCACGAAAAAAGAGGAGTGTTATGTTTTCTCGACATGTTTATGCTCCAGTTTTTAACGTACTGACAAGACATAGATTCGTCTCGCAGTGGGAAAAATGAAAAGGTTAAAATATCAGCCGTTATGTTACGGTAACCGCTGAATGTTTGGTTGGACTCGGTTTCTGTCCACATTGTTTTGATTAGCCCAGTTTTCGACTAGTCTCAACTCAACTTAGCTGTAAAATGTAATTACTCGAACGAGTCGAGATGTGTTATGCTTTTTATTGTTCACGCAACGGGAGATGCTCTTTATATGTTAATTTCTCGAAATTATAGTTGGAGTATCATAGAGTCCACGGCAACCGGTCTATGTTTTACAACGTTTTGTAAAAATTTCTTTTCTTTTTCTATTCTCTCGCGCCAATTGGATTCGTACTAGCTATCTCAAAGTCACAGGTCAATAAAATATTTACGTGCGAAACGACTACGTAAAAAATAACAGCTAGAAGCTTATAATCGGCCGTGCATTTCGAATCACCCATGACAAACTATCTCGCTAAGAATTTCTCTTGAAGCAACAAAAAAGTTTGTATATTTATCAGCCCTTTATGATGTGTAAGGATGGAGTCACAGAATCCAGCCTCGGAGAATTCTCATGACCGTCAAGGTCTTCCAATGGCTTCCAGTAAATTATAGATAACCATGCAGGTGGATTCCTCACCTGCCCTTATATAGGACAAAACAATGTTTATAAGTTGCCATGTTTAAAAATGGAAAATAACACCCGCATTTATGTTCTTCTGTTATAATTATGAGATCTCAAACCAGTCGACCAGGGTCATACAAAAACATTCCTGGTGTTTACGAAGATGAGAAATGTGGCACTTACTCAGTACCTATGTGAATAAAACAGACAGGTACAGTTTCATATCTGCCTACTCATTACATTTGCATTCCTTACAGATATAGGAACATCTAATGTGTTTTTTTTTCAATGTGTCAAAATATTTACTCAAGGAGGCGCAAGGAAAGAGTGCCTACGCTGTAGAATAACACTGGCATTCACAACTGTTTATTTCGCTTATTTTCTCTCAATAGCAAAGAGTCTAAGAACTAACGCGACAATAGACACCGTCATCTGACCCTCGGTCGAGTCAACCGTAAAGGTTATTTACACGAACGATTAGACACAGAGGTTTTCATGTAACTGGCCACTTAACTATTCCTAGTTTTTAATGATGATTATTCAGCCAGTTACACAACGGTTTAGCACAACGAACCTAGAAGTCTGAAAAAAACTTGGAAGTCTCAAGTCTGAAAGACATTTTTTATGGGAAATCATCAAATTACTGAATAGCAGCGTGAGGGAGCGTCAGCCTCTTACTGACTAAAACCCATCATGTTCCTTCTTAAGCCCTTTATGTCCCTGACGCCGCCCGCGGTAACTCTTTCGAACAATCCCGCAGCCCCGGCAGGTCTTAAAGATCAAAAATGTTTCAAATGCAAATACATTTTATCTAGCAAACTGGTAAAAACAAAAGTACAGTCTGTAACTCTAGAACAAGCTTTAAACAGTTCCTTAAAGCCAGCGATCCGTTTTCTACGGACATTGAGACTGCAATGGACAAGTCAACGCTATAATTGTTGAAGTTCATGGCGCAATAACACATCATTTGAGTCATGTGGACTGCGACGGTAACTGATCCGCTACTTACGTAGTAACTATTAGAGTTCCCGCATACTGCAGACTAAACAGTCATCCGACAGTAAACCAAACTCAAGCTCAAAAAAGTTTATTCAAATTAGGCTGATACATCAGCACTTTTCCAACGTCAAAAACACAAGACAGCTCTCAAAACATGCACCCACCCTTCACCACTTCTTATTTGCTTTTTTCTGGGAAGAAGAAGTGGCGCAGCAAACTCCCCAGTAACACATATCTGTCTATTAGGTTAGAACAACCAGATTTATACAGAACAACTCCAATGAAACCCAAAAGTTGGCAATATTTTTTTAGAAGTCTTAATTTTTTTTTTCTATTATTATATTTCTAGATTGTAATTATCTAACATAGGTTAAGTTGTTTTTTGTTACTAACATTTTATGGGCCTTGGCGTCTGAATAAAAAAGATTTTTATTTTTATTTTTTAATTTCTGTCAAAGTTCTTAGTCAGTCTGATACCGGCTAAATACCTGATCTTTGCAATGTGCGCACTACCATTCATTTGCATACTACAATCATGAGCCCAAACAAACTATCGGCCGACTAAAAGTTTACAGTGTGCTTAGTTACCTGTGCCGCTACTCACAGTTATGTCGGAGTGACAACTGGCCAACACCATTATATTACACATAAGTACAGACATGTTAGACGTTACGTTATCTTCACAATTTCATGGTAGATCGACTATTGACGACACTGGGGCCTCCTATGCAAATAACTGTCTACAATACAGGTACCGTGTTACTGAAATCGGGACAGACCTTTTTTCCAGGTTGGAAAATGCAGCGGGAGGGAGTGCCAGACTTTTATGGACTAAAACCCACGCACCTATTGTGCGTTGTGGAGTCCTTTATATACCAAGACCAAGGTAATTCTTTCGAAAAATCTCACATAAGGAAAAAACTTCGAAACAATAACTATGTGCGATCGCACATATTTCGTAGCAACCATTTCTTTTACATTGACGGGTAAGTAAAGCTATCGATTTAAATAATTTAAGATACCTACAACTTCCCAATTGTGCATTAGACTTTCAAGCCCCAAGCTACAACGTCACCACCATAGTATTTACTCTTCAATTAGAATGCCATTCGTTTCAATAATTGCAATGTAAGTGGTAGATAGGTATACCAGTTTATAGCTGTACTTGATAAACTGTAGAAATGTATTTTATGTAGGTAAGTTACCTGATATGTTAATGATAGGATAAGTAATAGTTATACCACTTCATCATCTGTAATGAGATTGCATGTTAGAGCTGATATCCCTAATTACTTAATACGATACGCAAAAACTCCAATCTTTTTAATAGATACTTTCTGCGTGAGGAGGAATTTCATTTGACCAAATTAATGTTATCGTAATTTAGGTAGGTAATCTGTCAACATTTTTTTGGAGTTGAGAATTTTATTTCGTACTGAGCTAGTCTTTCTACTAATTTACAAAAATAAATAAAAATCTTAATCAAAATCATGATTAAAATTATGTGGATATTTGAGAAAAACATATAAATATTTCCTATAGTGTTTCTGTGTTTATGATTTTAAAGCTGCATCAAACTCATTTTAATATGCATAAACAAGACGGTCCTAAGTCTTTGACCTCATGTTATTCAAAATGTTGTTTTACAAGGTGCATGATAAAATCTAAGAATGTTGAATATATTGAAACTTTTTGCGTAACCTCCTATTATAGATAGCAAATTATAATCGTCGGCATTGGTAATTAAATTGCTATGTGTTTTTATTACTATAGTGGTTATTATCAAAATCGCGCCAAAATTACAAACTAGTTTTTAAGTTTAATTAACGTATAATGTAAATAAATTGATGCGAACTTTCACTCTTTCCAATATTAAATCCTGTTTTGTAAAGCTTCACCACGCCATGCTAACATTGCTGTAATTTTCCATTTTTACAACGTTTACATTGTCCAAAAAGAAGATACTCATGCGCTCAACTCTACATATGTTATACTATAAATATCTCTGGCTTTAAAAGTCAACTGTTTTATGCTAGACAATATGCACAATCTAAGCAAAGATCGTAAAACATACAGCCTACTCCATGTCACGGTGTTCGAAAGTTAAAAAGCGGGACGTGCGACGCGCTCCATCAGGCATACAAAACACAAGAACAGCTGAGCTATTATATTATCTGTGGCTGAGCTTAGCACTGGTGAGAGCAAACTAACCTTGATGCGACCGAAGAAAGCGTCCGGAACGATCGGCGAGATGCCAATTAAACGGAATACGAATAGACGTTCAGGTGAAATCACTGGCTACAACCTCCTTACAGTTGTGCAGAGACAACGTGATCAGCGTTCGATATTTGAATATCGTAGTAAGGAGGTAAATCTCCTTTCTTTTTTAAAACATTTAGGAACAAGAAGTTCGCAGCTCTGTCTGAGTGGTTTTGTTTACTTTTTACGAAATATACATAAAGTGGGATATTTTTTCTCGATTACAAGCAATAGTTCACCGAAGAGAATCGACCAAGGGTCAGATAGGTACAATATACTTTTACAAAACATCGATTGAGACCGCTGTTACGATTTGTTACGGTGTAAAATTTAAATTAAATAGTTAACCACTGCGGTTTTATTGCTCCGTGCTTTCGTCGTGGTCGATATACCAATGAAACATTAGATAAATAGGGGGCCTTGACCCCTATTGTATATGGAATTGGACTTCCGAAATTATTGCGAATCTATAAATCAATCGCTCGTGTAGTTTATAGGCTATAATCTGATTCAGAATTCAGATACTTACCAATGAGGAAGTTATATCATTAATGTATAGGAAGTTTTTTCATAACTCAGTTTAACATGCAGTGATTACTAGCTTAATCGCAGGTTTCTTAAACTGACCATAATTCAGTAGGAAGCCAAAAATACACCTCCATCCTTTGGTAAAAACAGGAAAATTACAAAAAACAGAACAATACATACACAACCAATAAATACATGACTAGAATCCTAAGCCATAATATTTGGTGCTCCATCATAATACATTGGGTAACATAACCTTACCCAATGTCAGTGGTAGACTGACTGACCGAATGACTGCTAATTATGACCCATCAGCTGTTCATTATGAATTCTAGTCACAATGCCACCTGGTCATGTAAGGCTTTAAGGTCAAATGCTTAAAAAGTCAATGACAAGGTGTGAATCAATTAATTGTGGTTGAAAAAATGCAGAAATGTTGATAGCTTGGCAATTCATACATATCACACATCTCTGGTAGCAGAAATCTGATGTTTCTTTTAAACATCAATTTTTCTACGAGTTCAATTGTTTAGTGTCGCCGCTCGCAAGAACCGAGCGATCGATAACGCTTGGAAAGACCGAGCGGAAAATCCTCTAGTGTGAATGTGTTACAAAAGAGATCAGATTAGAGAAATTAGATGGTTAGTACAACTCACGAGTAGCTTGAAAAGTGGTCAAAAATTACCAAATAAAAAGATTAAAATAAAGTAATACGCAATGCACAATACAAGTAATAATTTCCTGTCAAAACTATCAGCGAAGTAGATCAGATGCGAGAGAGGTAACGGTAGCTCATGCATTCCTAGTTCATAACGGCAACCTTGGCTATCCGATGAGATTGCTCATTTGCCAATATAAGGCAGATTTACCGTTTTCATTCACTATATAGGTAATTATAACATCTATTACCTTGTAAGATTAAATCTAGCATATTATAAATAAAAACATAATTAAGGATCCTTGGATGTAAAAACCTTTTTGTTCGGTCCTAGGACTTGAAAATTGATTCCAAAAATCTGGTCTTATGGTATAAGTCTCACAGCTATTTATTTATGATTCTTTATAATGACAGGCCGTAACGCAATAGTTCATGAGATAATAACACAATGGGTAAATTACTGTGATCTGTTTTAGCTTTATTTAAAAGCTAAAATTGGGTCTCGAAGCATGGAATACGGCAGCATAACGCATTGCCATACTTCGTTTAAAAAGTGGAATAAAAATTACTGAGTAATAAAACTATACTATCAATGGGCGTTTTCTAATGCAAAGGTTATTAGAGATCTCGATCTTTTGATTTAATTCGTCTTAGGATTAGATATAAACTTCTCCTTTTCCGTGTCAGATGAGATTGTGCACTTTTTTAACCCCTCCGGCTGAGGGTGCAGCGAGAAGGAGTGTCTTACTGACTAAAGCCCACCATGTTCCTTCTTAAGCCCTTTAGGTACCAGAGCCGCAATAACTCTTTCGAACCATCCCGCAGCCCAATATAATATCAACTGCTATACCAATTGAAAATCGCGTTAATTGCATAAAGTGTCACTTTGGTTTGATAAATACCGTATTATTTTACTGTTACACTTTTGTAGTGTCACTCGGAATTACTTGCCAGAGATAAAAATGCAGTTACTAACTGTTTAACTTTCACGTTGTATGGAAAATGTTTATATACCATGTTTTTGATACAGTCCTACGATTTCATTTTTATCTTTAAAAAATAGCTGTACATATTTATGTCTTTTACTCATTTCAATATCTTAAATTGAAAAATTCTGGATTTTCGTTATTCGCAAGCTGGAGGTTTGTACTTTTTTATAGAAAATGTGTATGTTCATACCAAATGTAAAACACTTGAAAAGAGGTATCCCTTCCATTCGCAATTACATGGACAGTATAGAGTGAGCATATTTGTACCTAGATGTGCCTTATTATTATTAAAACATATAAAAACAAATGTTAACCGAAAACCAACGCAGATTGGTTTGCCATCGACACTAATCCTCACTGGATCGCTGCTCCGATAAAAATGTAAAACAATGGCGTCCGTTCCGTTCGCCGCCACTCTTGCGCAGGTCTCGTTGCGCGTGCGCTAGGAAACTATCCTGCATTACGAAATACGAGCTGTAAATTATATTAATTGTACGTATTTAAAAACTAAAATACGTTGATACGTATCTTCAGTGAGCCTTGGATGTTATTGTGTAAAGTCTACAATAGTTAGAATTAAAATTGAATGCAAAACGTTTAGTGTAATGCATCAGTAAGATGTTCAGGTCTGATGCACAGTTAAGAATGTTAGAAATAACTTAATGTCGTACAAGGTGAAATATTCCTAGCGGCATCCTTTGAGGTTGTTGTTAATTAATGTGTGCTAGTAAGATAAGCGATAACGTCGCTTTGTGAGTGCATAAATAATATTTGTTTAACGCAATAAATTCAACTGCAGAAATTAAATTCATAATGGAATTAATATAAATTTAAAATAAGAAATCACTGTAGTTTGATTACTTACTTCTTGCTATGTTGTTTTTATTGACGTTGATTTTCAATTGTTTACCAAACGAAGTTTTTCTCATTAATTGACTTTATATAAAAATGGTCATCAATTCGTATGTTTGAGGTATGTATATCAAGATTATAGTGGTACTTTATGGAGCATTCTAAAGCAGGGCCGTCTAACAAAGATTAAAATATGTAACTTTTTATAAAAACCTTGCTTTTTCGTCCATAACCTCACTCCAATATTGGCGGTCATTGTACAAAACTAAAATGGAGTAACAGTATCGTTAATAAATGTTATTGAATTACTAACTGCCTTTATGGTCCATTGTTATTTCTAGTTAAAAAAACGTGCGAAAATTTGTTACTGTCGAGGCAATGTTACAAACGAAATTGAGCGAAGATTTATTTAGACCTTTCATAGTAACTATACCTACCTGAGCTAAAAACCTGATTGCTGATGCTGATGCTTAAAGAATTAAGTACCTGGTGTAAGACACCGTCATGACCAAAAGTATTCTGCACGCAAGGACCACAATAACCATATCGATACCTAACAGCTAAAATTTCCATATTGCCTTTTTATTTTCCAAAAAACTTTTATAAACCCGACTTTGTTTCATAACTCAAATAAAACAAGACCTTAGGACTTAGATTATGTTCTAAACATTTTACTCCCAACTTCCTTCAACAATCACAGCCATTAGGTTAATATGAAAAAAAAAAAACATAACAAGCGATGCAAATTGTAGTGGAACCGCACCTCAAAACCAGAGACAAAGTGCTATCGTTCATGATGCTATTTATTTACTGTGAGAACAATCTTGTTATTAGGCGCCATTTTGTAAGTTCCCGCTATAAATCCCGTTCGCTTATATGTAAATTACTGGTATTGTGGAGACGATGCGATAACAATTTAGACTATCATTTTAGAATATCGTTTTCCTTGAAATTTCGTAAATCTGGGAGTCTTAGAGTGCAATTTGATTTTCCTGATGTAAATCTTTCTGTTTTATCAACTTTGCAAATCTTAAAGAGTTTACGGACGATTTGTGAGGTTTGAACATGATATAAGTGCCATACAAAGTGGTATAGAAAACCGCAATAAAATGAAAATGATGACATAAACAGAAATTCTATTAATTCAGACTTCATACCACACAAACAATTTACTGTCCATAAATATGTAACATTCGTGTAAAAACCACAAGACCACACATAACATTTATCCATTACCATTATCTAACCTTATGAATGTCTTTTTCTTGTCTTTTTTTCTTTCAATCATGGTAGTGAAGAAAAAGTTTATAGAAAACTGAAAATTTATTTAATCTGGCCATTTAAAACTGGTCACATAGAGGTAATTTTAGTGAATAGTTTACCTAAGTAACAGAAAATTTATATTCATATGTTGGTATACGCGCTATAATTGGATACCTCCTTTGGAAAGGCAGAAAGCCGTTCTATCCTATCCAGAACTTTATTCAGCCTTTTTATCGTCCGACTGCTGGGTTTCTTCTTACACTGCGTAGGATTGAGTATTAATCCAGAATTTGGTCAATGACCAAATATTGCGCCTCATTTTAATTCCAATGTTCCATTCCAGCTACGTAAACACAGGTTTTATAACATGACAAACTAAACGAGTTACGAATTAATATTCAGTTTTTGTTTACCTTTTTATAATAGTCTAATGAACCGTAAAACGGGTTCCGTTTACACAAAACATTTGTAATAACGTATTAGAGAGTCATGGCGGAAGTCGGGTCACGTATAGATTGGGCCCTCTTTCCGTTTTTTGACATCGTTGTTCAATTTAAATTAGATAATTTTTCATTGCATTTTGGTGCAGTTACGTGAATTTGAAATTGCCATTATTAGGGGGCTTATCTCATGATTGAACAATCCACTCATTTCTTAAACATAAATCAATGTCTTATGTAAATATATGTAAAACATAGTTTACAACATTGAGGAATGGAATCTTCTTTGTAATATTTTAATCAAGGATCATATCAAGGGAATATACAGAAAGCTTTATGGAATATCAATGTGAGAAAATTCTGAAATGACTTCATTAAAAGACCAGTTACAATATGGTTTATAGATCTCTAACCTTCATTATAAAATACTCGTTCAAGCGTAAACGAAGGTGCAACAAAAAATCAACAAATCGGTAGTATCGCAATTTTTTATATCCTTTTACTGAGATCAAGTGACACACCAATATAATATGCCGCATATAAGAATGATGAGGCCACAAGGCCAGTAGTCCATGCTGGCACTAGCTTTGGGCCCAAGATCACCGACAACATAAACGTCCGTTTTTCTTAAAACAACTGTTTACTTTGAAACTTGAACGGGAAAATTCAAAGCATAGTGACATCGCGTCTTGTCTAGTTGACAGCTGTCAGTTTTCAATGGATGATAACATCTTTCTACTAACTGACTGCAACTGTCAATGTCAACTGTCACCAAAAAACGGTCAGACCATAAACAGTTGTTTTAAGAAAACTGACGTTTAAGTTGTCGGTGAACTTGGGCGTCGAGAAGCTTAGTTTATGACGCAATGATGCCATCATCCCACATCTAAGATGTCAATGCCACTGTTAATGAACGCTGTGCACATCTCGGCTTAATGATTACATACTTCAATGAGTCTGTAATCCTAAGTTTTTTGCTGTACTAGTGGACGGTTTCGTAATGAAGAGTGGCTTGGAATTAAAAAAAGATTTAGACGAACGGAATACATCCTCCTTTTTTAAGTCGGTTAAAAAGGAATTGTAAAAAATGTTTGGTTCTTTTATACGAGTGTTCTTGGTTGATCGACGTGTTTTTAAATAAATTAAAAAAAAATAAGAAGCCTTATATTTCTTGCATTACAGTAGGTATTTACATAGTAAGGATAAAGTTATATATATTATTTGTACAACTCTTAAAAAGTATCAAAACTGAAACTTATTCATGTGCAAGAACCCCTCCCTAGGCGACGGCCTCCTCTAAAGATATCCATTTGTCTCTGTTTTGGGCTATTTGCGTCCAGCAGGGTCCCGCTATTTTTATTATTCGTCTGCCCATCTCGAATATGGTCTACCCTTGAGACGTTTGCCGTATGGACCCTTCCACTTTGTCACCCTGCTACTCCACCTTTCATCCTCTAGCCTTGCTACGACGTGTTCTTACTCAATTATTTTTAAAGGTTTGAAAAAGTCAAAGTTAAGTTTCACTATGCCCTGCTCGTAGAGCGTACCTACAGATAAGTGATATGAATCTGTTTTAATAATTCATCTGGCTCCCGTGCCAACGACATCGGCCATCGATTGCAGTCACACACTGGCCTCGGATGCGCAAAATAATAAATTGCTAACAAACAATAGTGTTGCGCAGCGTTGGCACGCACCATTGGATGGTGGTCGCCTTCACGGCTATTGATAATAATTTGTAGGACATTTGGTGCAATAAATATTGGGTCATTCTTCTGTACCTAGTATACAGACCTAATTTGGGACAATTTAGTATTATTATGATCATACATAACTTAAATGTTTAAATGTAATGTAATTAGTTAAGACACAATCAAAGTAAAGATCAACACTCAAACGTATCCAAAACAGCTCTTAATCGGACAATAGAAAAAATAGGCCAGAATTTATTTATTTTAGGCTATTGAAGGATTTGGTTACCTCATACACCATATTTGGGAATGGCATGCGGCTTAGATTATAACCAACACACTTTTAATATAGGTATAATACTGATGAATCATTGGGTTTTTTGAGTGGCCATCTTACCAATTTGCGGTTATTTGATTCATATCACAGCAACTCATTCAAACTGGTTGCAGTCTTTTTTAATCGGGTTTGAACTCCAGCACAGTTTAGGAGCGTTTTTCTCATTGATTCACTGATTCAATTTAAAAACGATTTATTCTATTCTTTTTATCTAAAGACCACTTCTAAGCACATACGTACCAGACAGATAGTATATAACGTTTTTCTCAAAAGAAGATTCAATTCAAGGACGCTTCATTCCATTTTCTTATTTAAGCCCTACTTCTAAGTTTAACCAGGACTGGACGGATAATAACTTCGTAGTAAAATGTAAGTACCTAACGGCGTGCATAGTCTACATTCCGCAATATATAACAATGTAGGTTGCTAAGCTATAAGTACATGGTTACAAACATAAGATAGCATACAAAAGGAAACATGCTTTGCTAAGCAGGTCAATGACTCGCTTTATCATGTCGCCTCAGAACTGGCGCCAATGTTAATACGCATACCTACGTGTTAGTTAGGTATAATCCGCTATAATTATTGGACGATAACCGTACATACTTCATTATGTTTCATCGCCGCAGGACATGGTCTCAGAATATTGGTGATAGGTATGGCAGTTTCCTTGAGATTTTTTGTTTCAGTCAGTATTTTCTTAAGGAAATTGGGATTAAGAATTGTATGCCTATTGTATTCTATAAGAAGCTGACAGCCAATTAAAGTTAGCCAGGAATTAGAGCTATCAAAAAAAGATGATTTCTTTCCTTAACCGCTCGTATACGTTTTGGTATCTACGCTTATATCCTAAACTTACTACTGACTAAATAAGTACCTACCTACTTACCTCATAACTTTCTTTATTACATCTTTCTTAAAAAATAATCCAGTTAAAATATGCAATATTATCAATCTACAGTCAGGTGTGATTAATCCCTAAGCGATTAACCACGACGGCTCGTCACGAAGCCATGTTGGAACAATTATAATGGCGGCAATTGTAAGCCCTTCGTGTTCACGAGTCGAGCTAACACTTTCCTCCTTTCAAAGAAAGTCGCTTTTGTAGACGTTGTTTATTATTAAATAATCGTTTGAACGTGGTTATTACGTGGTGTCTAACTGATAAAGAAAGGGATGTATTTATTTTGGGCCATAAGTTGTCCTTTTTTGAACCCCAATGAAAAAGGTAAAGAAAAGAAGGACAATTTTGTTCTAATTTGTTTACACATAAAATACGGTATCTACCTGTTTATTTTAAAGAAAAAGGTACCTACGTGCATTTTGTACGAATAGTTTGAGGACAGGATATAAAATAAAATATTTATTAACTTGTCCGAACCGCGTACGTGCAATGTGTTGGTATTTTTTTCCGAAAACATAAAAGACACGAAGACCACTGTTATTGGAATCCGATTCTTCGACCTAGACATTTGATCAGGTGAATAAAATACATCCTATTTTTCTTAATCTTGGAGACTGTTTAGAAGCGTAGCTAAGGTATGTAAATAACTTAGACTTTTGTATATAAATAGTTAAATATAAGCTGAATGGTTATAAAGGACGCTTTCTTCTCCTTGGAAAGCTAGTTAATCCGGTCTGTCTCAGGCCAGTTTAATGTTATTATAATTTATTGCATTGTTACTTGAAGCTGACCCGAGCTAAGAGCTTGTTGGACATTGAGCACTAAACCATAGTAACTCAGAGATTTCTAGAAAATTATTTCACCCATAGATAACTAACCTTAAATAATTATATCTAACTAGCTTTTGCCCGCGGCTTCGCTCCCGTCAACTGACTTCTATACTTTACCCTATTTTTTTTTCATAAGAACCTTCTCCTGACAATAAGAAACACAACAAAAAAAGAATTAGCCAAATTGGTCCAGGCGTTGTTGAGTTATGCGCTTACCAACACATTTTGCGATTCATTTTTATATTATAGATGGTTACTCGTAAATTATAAATACCAATAACTTTCAGAAAATTATATAAAAAATCCAGGACAACTATTGCTTTTTTCTACATTAGGTTACTAATGCTATAATTTTCAGAAATAGAAAGGCAATCTAATCTCAATTACTGCGTGCGTGCAAATTAGCACATTACAGTACCACAAAGGAAATACCAACAAGCCGAATGTTTGCAAATTTTGAAAACAAATCGGTCGTGTTAGGAAACAGTGCAATCGTGAAGATGCTTTGCAAATCGCAAAGTGCTGTGTATCGTACTTTACGTAAGACGAGGTGGTCGCTCGTAATGATAGGTAATGCGTAGCGGGACCGTAACCATGATTGTGGGGGCTATGAGAGTCCTGCGTCGGCGAGACAACGCGAACGCGAATGCAAAGCGATGGGACGAGAATTCAGAAATATACGTTGACGTAGGCCACTTCAAAAGAAATCGACTATGGTCAAAATCAGTTCTAACGACATCGAAGGGACTATTAATATTTAGTCATATAACATCCAGGGCCTTTGATTTTGGTCAATTTAACCGGTATGTTGTTCTAAGCGATATCGCCATAAACAGTTTTGACTGTAGGGTATTTCTTTTTTGGCGTCTCATCGCACCGCTTCGCGTTCGCATCCAGAACTCTCACGTAGGACGCACCTTGTGCCACACATCGTGTTGACGACTTGTATGCTATAGAAAGTACACACATTTGATAGATGATTGTGATTGATGACTGACATAAAGGGATTGGTTCGATAGATTTGAATCGGTTATAGACATTCCATTTTCCATTTTAGAGTAATGCCCGTTTTCACCAACAATCTCTTAACGTTTCCCTAACTAAGTGTCAATTAGAATAAGGGCTTCCCCAATAATAAAGGTGATAAGGGACACTTTTTGGTGAAAACGAAATTCGTATTAAGTATTCCCTAAATGCTCTTAGGGGATCCCTAAATTTAGGTATTTGTTGGTGAAAATGGGCATAAGACTCTGTTTAAGCAAGTTCACACTTCTGTTACCTAGTTAGGCTTTTGAGATAAGGAATAAAGCGCTGGTCCTTTAGTTTAGTCTTTTATCGGAAACATGTAAAAGCACTTAGCCTATCGAAATTCAGGGCGACGTCCGCACAAAGCAAAGCATTCGCCATAGATGCGAATATTGTATGGACTTTTTAAGAATTGCTTGAGGTTTTCGTATCCATAAAGGTCTGAAAATAGTTTTCTTAGGTAAGTTAATTATCTTAGGAAGCATACACGTGACTTTTAACTACTTTTTAATCATCATCAGCCTATCGCAGTCCACTGCTGGACATAGGCCTCTCCAAGTGCACGCCACTGAGATCGGCTTCTCGCATCCAGCTCCTGCCAGCCGTCTTGCGCAAGTCATCACTCCACCGTGCCTGAGGACGTCCTACACTACGTTTGCCGAGGCGTGGTCTCCACTCTAGAACTCGTTTACCCCAACGGTTATCGGTTCTTCGGCTAATACTTTTTAATAATTAATGTAATGTCTTGATTATTGCATTCGTAGCAAATATCTGTGCAAATCCAGACTACGCGTAATATTCTGTAACATTTACAAGCGAATATTGGCCGTAAGATGATTGAGCAAATATGTAAAACAAGGTGTTCTAATTTTCGTATAAGGTTTCATTTATTGTAATATTGTTACTGTAATACGACTACACCTACTTCTAGAAATAAGTAGGTGCATTTGCATGCACAATTTGCGCCAGTTATGCCATTAGATAATTTAACTAGAGCGAGCTCATTGCTCAAACAAAACGTACTTATGTGTATCAGCATAATTAACTAAACGCAATTTATTTTAGGTTATGTTTAAAATCGTTATGCTGTTAAATGCAATCATGTCAATGAACTCTACTCGGTACTGTTTCATTCGTTGAATTAAAGGAGTATGGCCCATTCTTTTGTTTCTTAGTAACAACTGAAAAGGAATTCAGTCAATTTCTAAGAGGTAGGTAGGTTCAAAGAATTAATGTGTTTTGTAAATCTTAAGCCTAAGTTCACCGACAAAATAAGTATCAATTTTCTTAAAGCTACTTACCTACTATGAATTTTCACATATAAGATTAAACAGTTTTTTTTAAGAAAACTTTGCTGGTGAGCTTGTTCCTTAGGCTTCTAAATTTCTTCGTATATGAAAGCAATGCCATGGAAAATTATTCCTAGCATTTCAAATTTAGATATACTTACTAAATATGTGAATGGCAGGTGCCGCACCTTGAAACATTCACAGTCGAATTTGCTATTTAAGGAATTCAATTTATCCAGTTTCATACTAAATTGTATCACACAAGACTAACGCTTATAAACTATAAGAAATATTAACACACAGTCATGGTCTGACGCGGGGGCAACCACATTTAATTGGCTTACCTTACGATGTTCTAAACAGACCGAGAAATAACATCTAAATAATAATTTTACGTATTAACTATATTTTAAGGTCAGATTCGTTAAACATGCTGATGGCCCAGATACGTTATTTAATTTGAATTATCCGTTTTAATACTAATGTACAAGTAACTAATTGCATAGAAACTGCTGAAATCAATTCATGGGTATTTTTCTGACTTTCTGTAACTACATGTTCAAAGTAGAAGGTAGACGCTAATATTCGCACAATTAACTAGGTCTTCAATCTTCAGAAGTAGGGCAACCGAAATTATAATAATCTAGACAGATATTAACTCTTTCTAAACGGTTCCTAATCGTTTTTGAATGGATCTTCCGAAGCTCTTTCCTTAGCAATTATTTAGCTGGCCGTTTATAATCAGCCGTCAAATTACGGTGCAGTTCTCAAAAATGTTAAAATGTACAAAAAGTTGTACAAAACTGTGTGAATGAATCATCAAATATCTTTTGTGTTTGGTCATATTTTTGCATCCGTAACACTGAACTTTGGCCTTTTCTAATATGTTGTTAATAGTATTGCATTGCATTTTGAATTCAAGTATATTTTTGGAAATATAATGTGTTAAATTAACCTGAATGAGCTCCTTCAAAAACTGCATATTTTAACGCAACACAAATAGCTGGATTTAATATTGGAACCACCAGAATTGGTTCATCAAGTCATTGATTTGCACTTTCGGTCGTGATTCCTTGCGAAGTCCAAATCACATGCAAATTAGGTGAAGCGCTGTTTTGGAAGGTAGGAATATCGTTTTCAGACAGTTACCCCGACCAAACCATAAAAAAGCCAAAGCTGGACCTAGTACCTTATTCCTCGCAATCTTATCTACAAGGATTCCAAGACAAATATTATTTAATACCTATAAAAGGTTTATTCCTACGATGAGGTCAGTGGTTTGTCTCGGCAGTCTCCGGTACGACGCGATGCGCCCGCGCCGGCCTGTCAGCTACACATTGACTCACCTCAAACCAAAGTTCGTTAACATCAACCATTGTTTCATGTCGCCGAATCATGAGAAAACTTGACGATCAGAGAGTCATGATTGAAGTCTTATTTGGCGATTAAGGCTAATCTTTATGATATTGACACCAATTCGTTTTAAGCATTTGGTAGTAAGGGCACTGATTACTCAATAGTTATTTATACTGATATAGTACAAAGGTTTTTTTTTTTGCTTGATTGTTTGTATCCCAAAAGGCTCCGAAACTATTGAATTAATTTGAAAAATTCTTTCACTGTTGGAAAGCTACTCTCTTCCTAAGTAATCTACCTATGTTGATTACTTTTTATCCCGATACGGACAGTAATTCCCACAGGATGCGGGTGAATCTGCGGGAAAACGGCTAGTGGGTTATAAGCAACATTGGTTTCCGAAACTCAGTAAAGTGTGTTGAAGCAATAAAGTTAACTTATTTTCATGGCAGTTGGAAGATAACTTTACATTTTATACCTAATCGGAACTACAAAATCTTTTTGCTAGTTCATTGTAAGTGCTTGGACACAAACATTTTACGATTTAAGTAGGTACCTAACAATTTATGCTGGAGTTAATATTACCAAACTTAGCAAAACTTTATGCTTAACACTGTTGCAAAACATGT
This sequence comes from Helicoverpa armigera, assembly GCF_030705265.1. Lineage (NCBI taxonomy): Eukaryota > Metazoa > Arthropoda > Insecta > Lepidoptera > Noctuidae > Helicoverpa > Helicoverpa armigera. Next base: position 10,316,468 of record NC_087123.1, read on the forward strand.
GAGCAGTATGAATGTAACTCTATTTTTAAATGAGCCTTTTTATTGAGGACTCGTGTTTTTGCAACCATGACGTGTTTGAGCGATGCTAGACTGCATGCGGGCAGTCTAGCACTATTCATATAATTATGTTTATCATAGGTAAATACAATAGAAAATATGTAAGTACCTATCTGTTTATGTGTAATTCCTAAGTAGGAATTGCCTATGTATGTAAGCATTGCTGATAGAATAGAAAACACCACGACAGTTTACAGCGAAAAAAGTGAAGTGTGTTTTTATCTAATTCTGGATAGTAGAACAACGTTGTATTTTAAACGATTATGAAAATGTCTGAGAACAGTTAAGTCTCGTGTTGAATCGATTAGAGATAAAGATAAACCGCGACTTTAACGCCTCATTGAGGTCTCACTGGCCTCATTGGGTACAAAACTAACGTTGTGGCCGAAACTTTTTTGTTTCGGTAATCGGGGTTTTAAAATTAATTTAGTGGAGAGCAAAAACTCGCTTTTCAGAGAACGGAAAGTTCGTGGATTATAACGGTGTCACAGCAGATTTAAGTTTAAGGTTTTTGGGGACAGGAAAGAAGTTAAGAATATACTTAATGAGTAGCAAAAAATAAAATAATTTTACTGTTTAGTATTATCGTCGACCAGAACTAATTGTCATAATTATGGAAAGAAACAATTTAACACAGCCTTCTACTAATTTTCTGCACGTACGTTACCTCGACCACAGCTTCGAAATTAATTAAAATCTTCACAGAAACAGGGTTCCAAAAGGCTTCGAGAGTTCAAAGGCACATTAACTAAGTCTCAAAAGTTTATTAGAGGAACATTTTCATTGAACTTACCGGTATCACGGGCCAACGGGACTCGAGCGAACACTTCAACCAAACACAGATGCACTAACTTACTAACTTACACAACTTGACAACACTTAACTCACTAAAAACATTAATTTTTCATAATATTGTTACAGTATTTTTATCGTTTATTTTTCGTTCGTTTTCGATAAGACCCTCCTTACAATATAAGTTTATATTTTAGCGAGTAAGGCGAACAGCGGCTGAGCGACTGGAGTCGGACTGAGTCAGTGACACTGCGCATGTCACCCCCTCTCTTTCTAACACTGCATCATTCAAGTAAAAAGAGCGAGACGACTAATCATTGGAATGCATCAACATAAAGTAGGTAGTATGCGTGGGCGTCTCACCTTCATATCAGGTTTTGTAACGGGAGGGAAAGGGACGGAGTACGTGTTTAGCCTTTCTGAGGTTCACGGTGAGGATGAATGGCAACCACGCGTAGAAATTATGTGGAAAAATGAGGCTTTCATCGTTAAGGCGAAGCAGTTTGAGCGAGATAATTAATACTGTTATGAGTAGATGATAATAATTAATTCAATGGACTAGGGTCTTAACAGCAATTTAGGAGGTCAGAAATGGAAACAGTAGACTGTAGGAAGATAGGCGATTGTGTGGGTTTACTAGACTGGCCTACTCCTAGTGTAGACAGGTGAACAGGTAAACATATATATATAACATACATAACATGTATTTATGTTAATAAAGGATATGCAGGTTAATTTTTATGGTAAACTTAGCTTGATAAACATGTTTCGCTTAGCTTACAGTTCATAAAAATAAAACACCAAAAGTTAATACTTCGCCTTAACAAGCATATTCCCATATAGTTACAGAAAATTAAACCTTTTGCCACTAAAACTAAGTTACATTTTCCAAGTAACAACCAACTCAACTTAAAATCAAGTGCACTGATAAACACGAAGTGAGCAACGAGTAAGTTTGGCAACGTCGCTAACTGTCACATTCACTTTGAAGTTAACCACAATTGCTTTAGTATTGTGCATCTCTTTGAAGCGGAGGCTGTGTCGCTCGGAGATGCATCTGTTTGTGTTTTTAAAATAAAATTCTACGATATTTTGAAAAATAAAAGTCAAAAATATGATCGGAAGTGATTATACTTTGGAGTTGTGCAATGTTTTTCATTCGGGACAGGTTAGTTGTGGTTTTTTGTTTGGTAAATATTTCAGTTGCAACACAGCAGTAGTAAAGTTAATGTTGAATTATTTGATGTTAGAACTTTTTGCTTGTATGTTTGTAAGTTTGCGCGTTTGGGAAATAAGCTAAATCCACTTTTGGTCTTCTCAACGCTTAATGGACGGTCTGTTATAAACTGGTTAAGTTTGTATCTTATAGAACTAACTGTACATACGGCCATTTAATGTTTTCATGGAATAAAATAAAGTTTCATATAAAGTCTAAATAAAGTTTACAACTGTTATTTAGCTTAATATTTTGTATACATAAAAAATATACAGATACATATATCTGTTTGACCCATTTCGTATGCAATGACGCGTAACGTGCTCGTTGATGTCTTTTGCACGGCAAGATATACAAATAGTGTTCCTTGCTGACTGCTACGCAGTGTACGTAGTAGAAAGTAGAAAATATTTTGGTATTTAAAATTCCTAAGTTTTTATTATTCTCGACATATTAGTGCACTTTGTGTAATTAGAATTGTTAGTAGTATGCTTCCAAAGATCATTTCAATGATATATTTATGCACGTACTTAAGTCAATTTTGAGATACAGAGGCCCGAGACATTTTATTTTTTTTTATACTAAGTCGTAAAATAATGTAGAAACATGACTATTGTAATTGACAATAACATTTTTCTGGTTCCTATCGGTATAGGTATTTTTACATTGATGTCCTAAAGATTTTTAGGTATCAACGTAGGTTACTGTTTTTATTAACTGACATTCCAGTATACACTTAGGAATAATCACGTTTACTTACAAACCAAGTGGTCTATACCCAGGTGGAACCAGGCAGTTTCTTCCAGCGGCTGACAGGCGGAGTAAAGACAGGAGTTATCCTCAAGGATGTCTCCTTCACCACTCACAGTGGAGAGGTCACCGCTATCCTTGGATCCAAAGGTACCACTAGAGCCTACTATCCTAAAGTAGGACTACTGATTGATGTTGAAATAATGTTTGTAAATTCTGTTTGATGTTTACGGCTGTTAGTAGGACTTCCTATTGATAAAAGCATCAGGTAGAATTGTTCAACCACCTCTTATGAAAAATTGATTTCGCAATTAAAATATGAACGCAATGGCGTAGTGCTCATCTGAGCCGAAATTAAAGCCCCACTACCATGTGTATGCACATAAGCAATGCTGTAGCGGAGCGCATAATTTCAACTTCGAGCTATACCTACTTAGGTAACTTACAAGACATAGGCAAAGACCGTCACTTGCTTCCAGAAATCTACACCACATTTGAGGACCATTGATTTAAGACTCGTACTTCCTCTGCAACCGATAATAACACCTCCTTTTACCCCCTAGGTAGCGGCAAGAGGGCCCTCCTAGACGTGATAGCGCGCCGCGTCCCCGCCAAGGGTCACATCTTGCTAGAAGGAGTTCCTCTAGAGATGGAGCAGTTCAACAGCACGTGCGCGCTCGTGCGACACAACACGAGGCTTCTACCAGGACTTAGTGTTCAGCAAACACTTAGCCTGTCACTTACTAAGGTAATATATTTCGCGTAAACCCCCAGATAGAACCGTTCACTCGGACCAGTGCGCAGTAACTGTCCGTGCCTCGCATACTTCATGCTCACACAAGTTTTTGCTTGCCTTGCACTCTGCCAAACATACTTACATATGTCCCTACAGTACCTTAAACCCAAGCTCCTATTTGAATTATTGTCTTACTGGTATTATGATTTTTTTTTATGTCAGAAAAAATATTTGCTCAAATTCGTCTTGTTTGACACACATCACGCAAATAAGAAGTAACCATGTTCCATTTCTTCTCAGATTTCAGGATACTTGAAATCGTCAAAAGTGAAACAAGTAATGGCTGATTTGGCACTATCAAATGTAAGTAGCTTTGAACCCTTTTGGTGCTTACTTCTTACTCATATCTGGTTAACTGGACTAAGAGAAGCTTATATTTCCCTTTTAAATATTTCCACAGGTTGCAAAAAAATGTGTAACGAGCCTAACAAAGAGCGAATACAGAAGATTAGTTATAGGAGTGCAACTGATCAGAGACCCCAGTAAGAACCAAAAAAGACTTCCAAAAGTTATTTCATAAACACCCTAATATACTTGGAACTACCTTAAATCTAATCTTTTTTTTAGTAATTCTTCTGCTTGATGAACCTACTTGGGACTTGGATCCACTGAACACATACTTGGTGATTTCAATATTGTCCAATGCTGCGAAGAAATACGGCACTGCTATCATACTTACCATGGAAAAACCTCGATCAGGTATAAATGGATCCATTGTTATATGATTAAATAGAATACATAGCTTTATTTTCGAAAAAATATAAATAAATATTAAAGAATAATTCAGTAGGTATTCAGTATATGGAAGAGAAGAAACGCAGTATACCAATAGGATTATTATATCAATGCATACAATAGTGATAGTCAAAAAAAAAGAAACAAAAAAAAAGTATATATACCTATAAATACATAAAATATTAAGTAAACTAAACAGACTTAATAAAACCATACTATAAAAATATAAGAGAAAAATAACTTTTTTATTGTTTTTATTTTGAAATTTTTGTATTTATTTTTATTGTTTGTGTTATTTTTTATAGAAGTACCTACCTTTGTGCGTTCGAATCATTTATGTTAGTTTTAAATATTGTTTCTCAGTAAGTGAATTATGTAAAATTCTTTATGAGAAATAAAGTTGTTCTTAAACCAAAAAAAAAATAAAGTACTGATACTGACATTAAAAAATGAACCCCCTTTTTTAATGCCAGATTTTCTCCATCATCTTCTTCCGAGCCATTTCCCAACTATGTTGGAGTCGGCTTCCAGTCTAACCGGATGCAGCTGAGTAGCAGTGTTTTACAAAGAGTGCCTATGTAACCTCCTCAACCCGGTTACCCGAGCAACCCCTTGGACACCCATCCACTGACCGACCGCACCAAGCGTTGCTTAAATCAATTAATCCCTGCGGCTTTGACTAAGCCACGAGGTCCTTCAAAGTAAACCATTACCAAAAAAATTACAGAAACGAACGCTCGACAGTCCGTCGACATTTCACCTACATACGCCATTGTGATGCTAATCATAGCGTTTAGCTAAACAATCCAGTACACCACTTACTTTATGCCTACGTTCTGAAAACCTTTTGTTGTTGGTACAGCTGAGCACATATTATGTGAAAATGTGTCAGTTTTCACTCGTCTATTTCATAATTTTGTCACTAGGTTAGTGTACTGCGAAATGTTTTGTGTTTTTTATTATGAATATGCTTTTTGAATATCGTTTGTAACTCATCACTCATCTGCGTTACCTTTTCCCAACTATGTTGGAGTCGACTTCCAGTCTAACAGGATACAGCTGAGTACCAGTATTTTACAAGGAGCGACTGCCTGTCTGATCTCCTCAACCAGTTACCTGGGCAATTTGAACATTGTTTGTAACTGTCCTCTGAACTGTTTATTGAACCACCCTCAGAGGTTATTTATATTTATAGTAGTGATGACGACATTAAATGACGTTGAACTCATAATTATTACAATCAGCTGGAATGCGGAATACCTACATATTTACCAGTTTATCAGACGGGAAGAAAAATAGAACAATCAGGCACAAAAGCACTGCTTATTTCTCAAGAAATCTTACTGGCGCACAATGCACCATTTCATTTCCTTTCATATAAATAAAAACCTACATTACCTCATCCACTAGTAATTTATATTATAATACTTATATATATCCTACGATGATAAAAGATATAAACTTAATTTATATTTTACAGATGTGTTCCCGTTTTTGGACCGCGTAGTGTACTTATGTCTCGGAGATGTGGTTTACGCGGGACCTACAAGGAATCTACTGGACTACTTCGGCAGCATCGGCTTCCCTTGCCCACAGCTAGAGAATCCATTGATGTACTACTGTAAGTTGCTACAATATTTGGACAGAAGAATAAGCGGAATCACATTCCACCGCGAACATGATGTACCTACCACATCACACACACACACCCCGTGCCATTTTTAAGCTAGCATCGATGACTCAGATTCGCATATTGATGAGAACCTCAAAAAAAGTGACTTTCTTGAAATTACCCAACTTTGTAAGCAACTAGCATGTGGCTTCAGGCGTATGTGGCAGTTTTTAATTCAACTTATATTAGAACTAAATCTTCGAAACAACCCTATAAACACGACACTTCTCTTCGCAGTATGCCTGTCAACAGTAGACCGAAGATCTCGAGAACGGTTTATAGAATCCAACCACCAAATAGCAGCACTAGTGGAGAAATTTAAACTAGAAGGCCAGGGCATAATGCAGGGAAACCTGCATGAGAACAATCGCATCGTCAATCCTAATAAGATACAGCTTAATTATGGAAAGCCGGGAGGCATGCAAGTTATATGGATGTTGTATTTGTAAGTATATACTTTGTTGATAGTCCAAAAATATCTAAATCTATCTAGGTCCAAAATTTCCCATTTTTCGATATTCGTATAACACTTCAGAATTATTGTAGGTAGGTATTCTTTTTCTATAGATTCTGGTACCTAGCTGAAGAAAATAGGGCATATTATTATGAAGTATTTGGCTACTTCGTGACAAATTAAAACGTGCATGTGTGTTTTGCAGGAGATTACTGGCATCGATATTTAACCTAAAGAAGAACGGTATGAAACAGATGTTCATGAGACTGTTCAGCTTACCGTTGTACTTCTCCATACTGTGGGTATTCTACAATGAAGCTAAGGTAAGATTACTTTTGAACTGATGAACTTTACAAAATAAGAGGTAGGTATTTGTTTGAACCCTTAAGTTCGAATGTGTTCTCTGATTCTCTTCATAAAGCTTTAATTCTTGTTCTTTAAGATAAAGCAAGTTCTTCCTCAAATAAATTACAAAAGTTTTTACTTGGATTGTTCACAGGATTACCAGAGAGCTTTCATCACAAAGAGTGGCTTGATATTCAACGCGATGGTGGGGACCTACTTCATCAGCATTATGAACACGATTTGTTTATGTAAGTTGATTATCACTGTCAAATCCTAATTAATAGTCATCTGGTAAATGGATTATCACAACAGCCCGAGCTCAGGCTATATCAAATGGACATAGTTTTCATTTTAAAAGACTTCTTTCAATTGTTTGCATGACTGATGTCGTTTGGTCATCATCTCACGAACCTGTCCCCAACTTTTTGTGTGTGTAATGAAATTCACTGTTCAGAAAATAATCGTGATTTTCTCCCACAGTTAGTCCATACCGAACGCGTTACTACCAGGAGTCTCAAGAAGGCCTGTATAGTGGCGCCAGTTTGCTCCTGTCTTGGAACTTCGTGTCTCTGCCATTCTCTTTCCTGACCGCACTGGCCTCTGCTGCTGTTATTTATCCGTAAGTATACTTTGATTGTATTTTGGGAAACAAACCTACCTTCGGGCAAAGTGACTGAGTGAAGTGATATGGCATACAATAAAGGAGATCTAAGCCCACCATTAGACAAACAATAACGTCATGACAAAAACATAGCTTAACAAGAACAGGTCAATAGGAATTTGACTTTTAAATTGACTTTCTTCTTAACAGGCAGTTAGTTAGCCTAGAAATTAGCTTAGAAATTAAAAATTTCAGAACACTACGACTCGAAATTCTCTTAACCTTTTGAACGCCAATGTCGGCTATAGCCGACATGAGCAAGCGTGCCCTGTGCGCCAACGACGGCTATACTCGACAAAAAACAGGTCGCAGAAAAATACAAAATAAACCTATTAAATCATTACTTTTATGTATTTTTTAGTAGATATTTAATTAAGATTTTCGGGCTTGCGTACAGGGGCGTACAGGGCATAGGAATACCGATATGGCGTGGCGGTGAAAAGGTTAAATATTACCAGGAATTCAGGATACTGGCAGTCAGATACTAGAATTTGTCACTCAACGTTCCTTTTTAATACCCATTTTTTTCTTGCTCAGGATCCTATCAGACATATCAGAGAACATGGACTTCCTCTACTTCTCCCTGGCGTTGTGGTCGAGCTACGTGTACGCGGAACAACAGACTATAGCTGTCATGATGTTTGTCAAGAACGGTCTGATCGCCGCCATTGTGAATATTTACATCACTTGCATTTACGTCATGCTGGCTAGTGGGGTGCTCAGGTAATTATTTTTACTAAACCATTTTGGGGACCTTTTTTATTGGAAATCTTATTTTTCTTCCGATACGACAGAATTATTGTAAAATTATCAGACCTCTATCGACTTTTAACTCTTTAGAAAATTGCCAAGTTTCACAATTATTTATTGTGTTGGCAACACTGAAGACCAAAAATGTTGCCATCATCAAAATCATCCGCTGGCTTTTCCCCTTCGAAAGTCTTACTTTTCCTTACAGATCCTACAAAGGCTTCGAAGAATGGCTGTACTACATAACCTACATCACCCACACACGCTACACATCAATCTTCATGCACAGGAATGTTTTCAAACAGCCAACCTTCAACATCCTACCGTACAGCGACACAGAAAACTGCACATCGACCATCTCCAGTCTTATACAAACTTCTTCGAACCTTAATACTAATTCAAATGCTAACTGCCGTTATGCCAGTGGCAAAGCGTTCTTAACAGAGAGGTTCGCTGCAAAAAGTTTCAATGGCGACCTCTATGCAGCTGGTGATTTTAATCCCGAGTTTAATTTGGGAGTTTCCTTCGCTTTTTCAGTAGGTATAATGGTTTTCAATAAGTTCTTGTACTTGATGCCTTTGCCTGGTTATATTATTGATAAGTTTAGGGAGTAGCGTTGGTTAGAATTTTGATTTGATTGATTTTGAGTTTATTGGAATCCGTCCCAGTTATTGATATATGGAAATTATGTTTAAGAATTATATGATCAGTAATTATTTATGAATGCCTTTTATTTGAATATCTTTTCCTACTCCACGCCTTCCTTCAGCGAATTTGTAAATAAAAACATTAAATAAAGTTAGATGGTATATTTCTAATAACAATACTTACAATATCACGCTATATTAGTGTAACCATGCAAAAATTATGGTTTCTCATTTCTAGCCCTTACTAGCCAAAGTTCATAACATAATTATCCAGTATTTATCACACTGCACGAAATTAAACAGAATAGTGCTTCACTCTTCAGGTGTATAAAAAATAATATTGAGGAAGACACAACCAGACCAAAACTGTTACTTTTTTTGTTTTTCTTCTATAAATGTACTTTTCAACCCAGTCTTTAGTGTTTGGAAACACAAGAGTTAAGTGAATTACCCATAATAATATTTACGAATTATAATAAACTTACAGTACTAGGTATTTATTCATGAAATAGTGAAATCTTCTATCACTTTTAATTCTTTGTATGGATACAGTACTGCGGAGTCCGTTTGCGTTTCATTGTCATTTTCAGCCGGAATGCATGCAGTGCCATCTTCTGAAAGTAATATGTTCATATATAGAACTTGTAAAAAGAATATTATTAGGGTGTGTTGCACCATTAACTATAACGATAACTAAACCATAACCAACTGTCAAATCGCTAACTTCACCAATAGGCGGTAACTTCACTGCTGATTATAGTTTGTTCATCATTAGTTACATAGTGCAACCCACCCTTAAAAGCAGAATATATAAAAAAACCCTCACCTCCATATACTATAATAGGTTTGTTTAATTTGTTGATTGTGACCTGAAAGCAGAAAAAATATCAACAAAAGTCCACAGTGCAATAAATACTATTAGTGAGTCAACTCTATTGTAATACCACAAACTATGGTTCATATTCAGGTGACATACCAGGACTTGCTGACAGGTAATAACGCTGGCCGCTCATCATCGTTGCTCCATCTAAATACCGAGTTGTCTCACTATTAGTATTTTCATTGTTATAGTGAGATTGGTTAGTTAGAATTTTCCATGGGACACAATTTATTATTATTTACTTCACTATAGCATCTAAGGCCCATAGATACATGTTTATTATAAACCAACTTAAAACTTTATTTAGGCCAAGCTGTCTGAGATAAATATAAAAATATTGAATAATGGTTACATTACTTAATTATATATTGTTTGTAGCTTATAATTCACTAGCTGTTCACAGTTCCATCCGTTTTCTGAGGGAACCAGAACTTGTCTCTTCTTAGTCGATAGTAGACTAAAACTGTGTAACAAACTTCTTTAAAATTGGTTCAGTAGTTTTGTTACACAAGCAGGACAGACAGTTACTTTCGCAACTGCAATATTAGTAAAGGTTCTTACTGCATTACTTACAGGTGAAAGCACAATCTCCCTATATTTCTTGAGGTACAGCTTAAGAGGCTCCACGTAATTATCAAAGCCCAGTGCGTTCATAGCAAAGAGTACGTCTTCACCATTAATTGTTTTTCTCTTTTCCACTTGACACCTATCACTGGCCTCGCTTGTTACGAAGGAAATGAACTCTGATATGCATTCTTGTACACATTCCCTTGCGTCTTTTGCTATCTAAAATTGAAAAGAAAAAAAAAATATAACAATTTTCTCAATTTAGTGTTGCTCCTTGTAAAGAACTGGTACTCAGCTACATCCAGTTAGTCTGGAAGCCGACCCCAACATAGTTTGGGAAAAAGGTTCAGAGGATGATGATGTTGCCATTCTCAAAGAGGTGTTACGGTATACTCCTTGCATGAAACCTTACCTTCCCATTTTCAGGTATAGCTCTTTTCATTATTTTAGCAATATTTGCGATAGGTAGAAACCTATCTTGTTCTCTCAATGGAGCATTCTTGCTGCCTGAATCTGAGTTGTTTTCATCATCTGAAAAGATATCATAAACTTTTTGAATATATTTTTATTAGGGAATACAATTACACAGACATATAAACACTGAGTGGGTGAGTTAAATGGAGATTTTTCATCGATTAGTTTGAAATTACAAGTCCAAGGTAACCATTCGATCTTTTTATACATACTCCGTACTTGTGATGTCGATGTTAGAGTTAATACTGAACCCAACCTGTGTTACTATGAATAGAATGATACTACAATAGTAAAATCAAGTAAACTACATGACAGAATGTTCAAGAAGCATAGTTGTCTGATGTTATGACGACAACACCTTTATAATACATACCCAAAACGTCGTCAGAGTTCACGACATATTCGCAGCGGATATTATTCTCCTCGTCCACGAGGTACCCGTTGTCTAAGCGCACTAAATCATTACCAATCTCATCGTTATCCATGATTTATCATACAGAAATCCCAACGCAACAAATAAGGTTACTTGTTGTTGAAAGGTTGCACTCAAACAAAAATCTGAAATTTATGGGTGATATACAGCTGATATTGCAAAAAATTGTGTAACCAATTTATGTTCAGAGGAAGTTTAGCATTAATTTGCAATTTGCAAAAAACAATTGTTTACAACGCCACAAAAAGAGACATACTATATGGCCATAGACAGAATTAGACGCAGATAGTCAATTTCGCACAGATTATATTTGGACAAATAGAATTAAAAATCGACTACGACTTGTCTATGTAAACGTATTATGTACGTTACAAGATTCCATTTACACATTTTACATTATTAACTTACGTTGCAAGTTAAATAAAAACTATTGTTTGACATGTTAGAAAGTAGTTCTGTTCGTTGTAAATCACTCTAGCTTCTTTAGTTCTAAGTCGATTTTCGAAGTCGACTATTAGTTTTAACAGGACTACACCACTGCACGCATTGCACAACACTAAAAATTCTCCGTTCCGCGATGTAGGTTGCTGGAAGATAATTTTTCATAACACAATACATAATTACAATTCATAATACTACTAAAACTACAATATCAGAAAACAGTGGGTAGCGCCATTGTATAACAGTGGGCGCCGCCGCCAAAGTTACTGGTAAAATAGGTTATTTCAGTTTGGGGTCAGTGCACAACAAACGCTAACCAAGCATTACTATCGCAAATAATCGGCAAAATAATCAATCAGAATGGGTGTACCCAAGTTCTTCAGGTACACAAGTGAGCGGTACCCTTGCCTCAACGAGCTGGTGAAGCAGTATCAGGTAATACTCTTGATAATCAGTATTCTTTTGTTGTAATCTTAGTTAAACCAATACCCACCAGAATACAGTGTTCCTCAAGTTAAATCTTGTCATTGTTATTTATTTGTGTGTTAAATTCTTATTGGACCTTAGATTTCATGGATTTCTATCACTGTGTAATGTGATCTCTTAATTCATTATCATAAATCAGATTAAAATATTACACAAGACAATATTAGCTTAAGTACTGATTCTGTATGAAATGTAGCTCTCATACTCTATATCATACTGTAATCTTGAGTGATACAGTATTTTCCATACTTTAAACAATGATTACATTCAGTTCACTGTGAATAATTTAAATACAAACATAATTGCACAACAATCTGCCATACTATACCTACCATATGTTATCACAATATTTTGAAAAAATTGTGTAATCCAAAATTTACCCACACAAAAAATGTATTGAGAACCCTTAAAACTACATCACTAGAAACTCCAAAATAACTTGCATGTTTTAAGTTAAGGAATAAGAATTAATGAATAAATTACTGGCGTTAGGCACATTTTGAACAAAAAGACACCACTACCACTGCTATTTCTCCACTACCCAAAGGTAGACTGGGAGAAAACGCATAAGTCGTTAAGTCTGCCATTGTACAAAATGTTCAAGAAGTTTTCAATAAATAAATAAAAATAAGTGTTATCAATCCTCTTTTTACTAATATCACGCTTGTTACAGATACCAGACTTTGACAACATGTACTTGGACATGAATGGAATTATACACAACTGTTCGCATCCCGACGACTCAAACCCACACTTCCGTATAACGGAAGAGAAAATATTCCAGGACATATTCCATTACCTCAGCATACTGTTTCAAATTATTAAGCCTAAGAAGTTGTTCTTTATGGCTATTGACGGTGTGGCTCCGAGGGCTAAGATGAACCAGCAAAGAGGGAGAAGGTAATAAAATACAAAATGTACATACACACATATATCATCATATGTATTAAAGTATACATCCACTTCTTTAACCAGTTGTATATTGGAGCTCAGATATACATGAGACACAATTCATTTTGTATTGTTTTATAATTAGCTACATAAAAGCAGTTAGTCCATACAGACAAAATTGTTTTGCTATAGATTTTGCTCCACCATTTCTTCTGCTCAGAAAAAACACATAAGAAGTGGTGTGCATTTTGGGGCTGTATTTTATAAAGTTAACTTCAAAAAGTGCTGATATTTAGAAATTCCATATTAAAGAAAGCTGAGTTGAATGACCCACACAAAAAACATACATATTACTTAGCCTGTCAATTGCAGGAAATAAAGTTCTAACAGTAAATAAACCAAGACTCAATACTTTCTAGAAACAAAATGCTTAGATTTTTTCTATTGTATATTTTTGTCTGTATTTTTATGAGTACATAAACTGTTAAATAAAAATAAATGCTGAACACCTATGTATACTGTTACATAAACTTTTTTTTGCAGAAAGTATATTGGAAAATTTGCGTCTTGTTAAAATAACTGCTTTTTATATTTTATAGGTTTAGATCTGCAAGGGAAGCAGAAAAATTGGAACAGGAAGCTAGAGAAAAAGGTACATTTATTATACTTTGAAGTTGTTGTAGACAATCACAACTTGTTGCAGTTACATTAACTTGACTAAATATTTAATGTCCATCTATTTATTAACCACAATCAACAAATTAACTAAATAATGAATTTTTAAGTCATGAAGTACAGACCAGGGTAATCCCCTACTAATGTATTTATGGAGGTAATTTGTGTGATGAACAATTTTAATGTTGTCTATGAACAAGGACTTTCCAGGTTCTTATATAAAGAAGCAAAAATTGAACCATGCAGTTCTTAACACTCATCTACATTTTCAAATTATTAAATAGCCTAAATCTGACTTGGTGTGCAACTGCCCAATAATGCCCAGGTGACATAGCTATTTTTTATCCAAGACGGAAAGGAGTGTCCTAGGGACTTAAGAAATTGTGGAAAACAGCCTGTGGATAGACACTTGGAGAATATATCCTTTATAGTTATGGGCACGGATATTGAGCCCTGACCTTCACCTGCGCAGAAGCGATTTATTGGTTTATTGCCTTATGTGTACAGTGCGCAAAGTGATCCCCACTCCCCCGCCGAGAGCTCAATATCTGTGCCGGTAACTATAGGTATCAATATTAATTTATCTTTACCCAGGTGAGGTGCTACCGACGGAGAAGCGTTTCGACAGCAACTGCATCACGCCGGGCACCGTCTTCATGGCGCGGCTGCACGAGCAGCTCAAGTACTTCATCAAGTACAAGATGTCCACTGACCCTCTGTGGTCCAAGGTCAAGGTTGTGCTGTCTGGACATGAGGTAAGGGAAAACGGTCATTCTGCTTTGGTACTTACTGGAATTTTCTCTTGAAATAACTAGGAAAGCGAAAATTCGAGAACATTATTTTATTATGAACTAATAACCCGTCCCCGCTTCGCTTCAGTAACCTATAAAATTATTAGTGTTGCTCTATTATACACTTCTGGACACATCTATAGGCCCACCTTGTATTTTCAGTTTCGTTTGGTCCTAGCTAATTTTTTATATTAGGTCGAGCAAAAGGTTTGTATGCAGTTTTCAACCTTGCCCATTCACAATATCATTCAATAGTCTTTTTTTGAATTTCGAATACAGAATTTAAAGAAATAAGAGACAATTTGGAGCCTGCTTGTTGATATCAAACAGTCGATTACTAAGAAAACTTGGTTTTATTGGTTTACTTTGACTTAATTCTTGAAAAAGTGATTGATATCTTTGGTTTTGCAACAAACATTACTTATTCTTTACATTAAGGTGAGGTTCTCTCAATAATCTATGGATACTTCACCTGAAGTCGCCGCCCAAGCTGTGGCACTTATTCAGGCCGGACGCAGCCAAAGAAATGTGAGTGCTCAACTTAATTTAAGTCGATCTGCGGTCTGAAATGTTTATCGGAGGTACCTAGAGACTGGCGGCTTTGTTCGTCGCCAAGGAAGGCCACGATCTCGGGTCACAACTGAAAGGCAGGAGCGATTCATCGTGATGACCAGCTTGAGAAATCGTCACCTTACCTCCATTGAGACACAAAAACAACTTCGCGACTTCCACGGAGTATCTGTGAGTGCTCGAACTGTTCGGAGAAGGTTAAAAGAACACGATATGGTACCACACAAGCCAGCTAATGGGCCCAAACTAACGCGAACCCACCGAACAGCGCGCCTTCATTTCGCACGCAGTCATTTAAATTGGACACAGCAAGATTGGAGCCGTGTTCTCTTTTCTGATGAGTCCAAAATTGTGTTTCATGGCAATGATGGAAGGAAGAAGGTCTACCGACGTAAGGGAGAGCGTTTCGCACAATGCTGCTTTGAAGAGATGGTTGCTTATGGCGGTGGCTCAAAGACTGTCTGGGGCGGTATATCCGCGAGCGGCAAAACTCAACTTGAGGTTGTTACAGGACCACGGCTGCCAACATTAAACGCTGAAAGGTACATTCGTGAGTGCTTAGGACCTCACGTGATACCATACGCGGACTATGTGGGCCCAAATTTCCTTTTTATGCATGATAATGCAAGAGCCCATGCGGCCGGCATTGTCAGGGAATATCTTCGGGATGTGAATATCACAGTTATGGACTGGCCAGCCAGAAGCCCAGACATGAACCCCATTGAGCACATGTGGGACAAGCTAAAAAGACGTGTTAGGGCTCGTCAGCCAGTTGCCCAGACGATGCAGGAGTTGAAAATTGCCATAGAAGAGGAATGGGAGATGATCCCTCAAAACTTCATAGAGCGGTTGATAACTCTATGCCTAATCGTATGAGAGCTGTGGTAGATGCCCATGGAAGCAACACACGTTATTAAATTAAACCTTTATTTGATAAAACATGTTTTTTATTCAAAAATCAATTGCCTTTAACGAGGCACATATCCGACTTGTTAAGCGTAGCTCCATGTCGTATGGTATTCCAAATTCAAATTTAAAACAATACGATCGAAAAAGAAGGTAAAATGTATCAGGTTTAAAACTGCATCATCAGTTTTTTTCAATCTAGCAATCATATTTCGGTAGGGGCCATCGAAACCAAAACTCTAAGGTGGGCCAATAGATGTGTCCAGAAGTGTATTATGCATTTACTATAAAATCGGTATTATAAAGTCGGTTGCTTAGTTTTGAAGATTTAAGCGCACAAAGGGATATAGGGACAGAAAAAGCGACTTTCTTATAATAAATATGTAGTAATTGATTCCAAGTACAAGGAGAAAAAATATAGTATACTTAGTTCTCGTCAAACTTTTTTTCGTCATGGAACATGCAATAATAGTTTGTCTACACAAGTTATAGTTGGGTATCTATTTCTTGGAACACTTCTCATTGCCCAAAACTACAAATTAATAGTTGCAATCTCCTTACAGACGCCAGGAGAAGGCGAACACAAAATAATGGACTACATCAGATGGTCCCGTTCTCAACCGGACTACGATCCCAACACGAGACATTGTCTATACGGGCTTGATGCCGACCTCATTATGTTGGGCATGTGTACCCATGAGCCGCACTTCGCCTTGCTTAGAGAAGAGGTAAGTTTAAAAAAAAAAAACATTTCAAAAATAGAATTAGCTCAGCTGTTTTTTTTGGCATGAAGGTTTTATTTACTTAAAACAAGCCATAATGCATAGAGGCGTTTGTTTGTATGTGGTATGTTTTAAACGATATTTTTAAGAGCAGTGCATATGTGTACAGTAGTAAACTGTTTTTCGAAGTCATTTGTTTTGTTTAAAAACTTATATCTATAAGTGATATTCTTGTTATCACGCGGGCTAAATTTAATATTTTGGTTGCTTTGTTCAATTTATACAAAGCTATGTCGGCCCGAATCCGGATGCGAACCCTAGTTCTTGTTCACCGCAGTCGCTTTCGCGTCCACTTGACCAGCTAGGCAGTTTACTTCATGTCTGTATTTTAGTATGGAAATGCTCCTACAGATATTTAAATCCCTATTGGAGTTTCACTTACATTGAATGGGAAATAAAGTTATTGATGGTTCTTTATTAGAATCGAAAACCCTGTATACAAACGTAAATAAAAAATGATATTTTTGAATTCTTATGAATTGTGTGTAGTTGTAGTTTAATATCAACGGTTTCTTCCACAGGTAAAATTCGGCAGATCAACACAGCGTGCTACCAGTCCCGAAGAGACTAATTTCTACCTCCTACACTTATCCTTACTAAGAGAATATTTAGAACAAGAGTTTATTTCTCTGAAGTCCCAGTTGCCCTTTCCTTACGACATAGAGAAGATTGTCGATGACTGGGTGCTGATGGGGTTCTTAGTGGGCAATGATTTTATTCCTAACTTGCCCAATATGCATATTAGTAATGATGCCTTGCCTGTTTTATATAAGACTTATATGACTGTACTGCCTACTTTAGATGGTAAGTTTTCTTAAACCTTGTCTATATTATTATCTCTCTTTAACCCGATGGTTGTCTGGTAGAGAATGCCTTGTGGCATTTTGCATGTAGCAAGTCCGCCAATGTAATATTTTTTGTACATAAATTATTATAAATAAATAAATATTAGTATCGCAATTGTAACTATCAGCCGAAATGGTCCGATAAATAAAGAATTGGTATCCATAACTTAAGAATTAATATTTTGGTACTCGTATGTGTTGCCACAAGCTCTATTGCTAGAATACGGCTAATCTTGATTACGTACATTACTGAAAAGTATTCAAATAATCGGCACTTTCTTTTCATTTATTCTAACCAAATGAATATGTATCAAAATTAACTTGCTTTCTCAACAATAAACACAAATTTTCTCCTCCAGGTTATATAAACGAGGCAGGAGATTTAAACCTGCGTAGATTCGAGGTGTTCATGCAGGAACTGGCGAAGATCGACAAGGAGAAGTTCCAGGACACGTACGCTGATCTCAAGTACTTTGAGGCCAAGACTGGGAGACGGCCTAATGCTAACGAGAGGAGAGAGGTATAGCTTACTTATGTAAAAAAAAGTTGATATTTTTGAAGTAGTGTTCGTTATCATCTTTGTAGAACTTTCCCAACTATGTTGGAACAATTTGGTAGATTTGCTCATATTGCTAAAAATACCCCTACTAATTACTGACACTAACGCGAATATACACATAATTTGAATAAAACTACTTTTACGGATTTTATAATAAAAATTTTATTTCATAATATTGATATAACCCGATAAAATCCGTAAAAGTAGTTTTAATTAAATACATACCCCTAGTCGTGGAGCTTTAGAAAAAAAATCGCCAGGCGGTCTCGTTATTTTTTTTTGTACATAGTTGTACATTTATTTACAATCTCAGTATGATTAAGACAACAAAAAACAATAGACACCAGCATTGTAAAATTAGATTAATTTAAATGTTTATCTTATTATTAATTCAATGTTTCATTCACAGTACAAACCTAACAATGACGATACGTTTAACGTGAATATAGAAGACATCAAGTCTAATAAACCAGACGATGAGCTACAAGCTCTAATCAATGCTACACAAGACATGGTAAGTTAATAAAACTTCAATATAAAGCAAATGGATCCAAATATACCTAGATACTTGTGGCCCGCCCTCGCTTCGCTTCGGTAACAGAGTTATATATTATAGCTGATGTAGTTAGTGTTTCTCTAGTATATTATGCATGAGTTATACAACCTTTCTCTAGAAACACTCTTTCTGATAATAAAAAACCGCATAAAAAATTGGTGGCGCAGTTTTGAAGATTTAAGCGTAAAAAGGGACAGAAAAAGCGATCTTGTTTTCTACTATGTAGTGACTAATTGCACTATGTAGGGGCACTTAATAAATTAGATACCGCAAAACAATTTGTATTTTTACAGCAGATTATTATAGAACTTTTGTTTTTCAGTTCATGGATGATATGGACAATGATAATGAAGACGAGTATGAAGAAACTAGTGACGGTAAATATGACTTATTATCTACAATTCCAAAGACAAAAGTTATTTACACTTTTTGATAATGGATTAATTTTATTCGTTATTTTTGATCTCTAATACTATTTTTAAATAATTTATCTTTTCTATTTTGTTTCACAGAGGAAGCAAATATGGAAATGGAATTTATACTTCACAAAAAGGATTATTACATGAATAAATTAGACTATTCGAAAGTCACAGAGTAAGTTCAGCAAGACACTCTTTGAAATAGTTATAAACGTAAATAATCTTGAAATGATCCAATCCAGTTAGCAACGCGTATATTAAAAAAAAATACTACAAAATTCAAAATTGAAACAAAAAACCAGTCTTAACCTGCCTGTGGCATTAACCGCGGATTTCAATAACCTTTTTATTTATTTACATACACAACCTTACATCTACCATTGCAGGACGTGTCTAATGCGGCAAATGGGTTCTTATTAATTCTAAACTAAACTTAACTAAATTCGTAGCTATTATTCGTATATTTATGGACTTGCTTACTGAGATAGGAATATTGAAATCCGCCATTTTATTTATTCCGAATGATAATATTAACCAATTATGAAATAGCACTACCTTTGTAATTTTTTTCTTTCCTGTCGTCTTTCTTTATTATGTGTGTGTACAAAAATTCGTCAACAAAGTCTTCCTTTTACCCCCAGGGAAGTGCTAGCCGACCAAGCAGAAGGCTACGTCCGTGCTATACAGTGGAACTTGCACTACTACTACAAAGGCTGTCCGTCGTGGTGCTGGTACTACCCCCACCACTACGCCCCCTATATATCGGACATCAAAGGGTTTAAGGACTTGAAGATTGAATTTGAGCTGGGAGACCCTTTTAAGCCTTTCGAGCAGGTAAGTTTTGAATGTGGTTTGTGACGTTATTTGTCTCGTGGCAAATTACACTTTATTACCATGTATGTAATGAATACACTCAAATACCACTGCACCAATGTAGTTTTTTGTCCTTATGGTTTGGAAAACTCTTATGTAACAATCTGACCGCATTTGAATCCATAGAGCAGGATGAGAATAGCTTTTTTACTTATGTTTTATACCGGGACAACTTTCTCTGCCGTCGATATTTATAGCAACATATCC
The DNA here is from genome assembly GCF_030705265.1 of Helicoverpa armigera. Classification (NCBI taxonomy): domain Eukaryota; kingdom Metazoa; phylum Arthropoda; class Insecta; order Lepidoptera; family Noctuidae; genus Helicoverpa; species Helicoverpa armigera. The sequence goes on from NC_087123.1 coordinate 10,336,698, forward strand.
AGCCAACGCGCATCGACCATGGAACTATCAAAAACGACTTTTCCGAGCTATAGAATACCACACCCTAATAAACGACAACTATATTTGAATTAATTCCTCCGCGACGCAATTTTGTTCAGAAATTGGTGTAACTTTTACTCTCACCCATTACCCACCAGATTATGGTAGGTAGATTTTATCTTCACCCTGTATACTTTTTTTCCAGTTGCTAGCAGTGTTGCCAGCAGCCAGTAAACAGTTACTCCCGGCGCCGTTCCACGATCTAATGACAGATGAAGACTCGCCCATAGTGCACTACTACCCACAGAACTTTGAGACTGATCTCAATGGCAAGAGGAATGATTGGGAAGCTGTAGTGCTTATTCCTTTTATTGATGAGGTAAGAAATAGGAGATAATTTGGAATTTCGCCTCTTTTGGCAGGTGGATAAATCAAAGATTTTATTTAATCTAAGTTCTGTAAATAATATCGCAGCCCCAGATAGCTTATAAATTTTCTGTTTGGAACCGATTTATATTTTTGTCTGTACTTAAAATAAGGTTCAGAACCAGTGTAGTATTGTGTACATAACTTACATATTTACTATACATTATATTACAAAGTTATTAGAAAAAACGTAATAATTTTAGGTGAATCTACTATCGGCAATGGAACCTTGCTATCAGAGGTTGACAGAAGAAGAGAAGAAACGTAACTCACACGGACCAATGATGGTCTATAACTGGACACCACAGAATCAAGGTATGTCATGTTGCAGTTGAAGTGAAGACAATTAGTCTGGTGGTCCTTGTCAAATATGAAGAAAATTTACAACACAGACCCCTTGATATTTCATTATTGTTGTGACACTTTCAGAAATCACTCCTTTTCACACAGAATTCTTGAACAATAAAATTCTTATATCTGTCTACTAAATAATTAGCTAACAGCATTTATTCAATAGGCAAAATGTTGGAACAAAACTTTCTTTTTTATTGAAACGGATAAACGTTTCTGTTAGTGTGTAAGCCTTTAAAATTTAATAAGTAAATAATTACACCAAACGGCCGACTCACATTCGCAAAATTATTTGATCAGAACTACACCCCAATTTCAACCCATTTTTTCTTTGAACAGGAGTAACCCTAGCCCCGGACTACTTCCCGGCGATACCGGAATGCTTCGCGATCGAGAGACAGGTGTGGAGACAGGAGATCGAAGTCCCCGGCAGTATGCTGCGAAGAGGGATGCTTCCCAATGCCAAGAGAGACATGTTGTATCCTGGATTTCCTACCATGAGGCATTTGAAGTATCAGGTTAGTGGAATAACAAGTAACTTTGACTTGAGATAAAAATTGCTTGACATAAAGGTTGCCTTTGACTTAAGAATTATTGCAGAAATGGACTATCTCTTAAATAGCTAAAAATATTTTAAATCTTAAATAATGGAATAACTTCACTCCTTATAGAATAGATTTTGTCTCTGTATATAAAATTGAGTTACTTACCTATAGGTTTGCCTATATTGTTTAGACAAATTCCTTTGTGATTAGACAATTTAGTGTCATTTATTTAATCAATTTCAGGTTCTGTAACAATACGTTAAACAAGATTTTATAATTAAAAAATCCTATAAATATATTCCTCTAAATATGCTATTGCATTGTTTAAAATACCATATAATTGTCAGACTTTCACATAATATTATAATTTTTATTCTTTTAATAATTTTTATGTGCTATTTTTTTATTCCCAGACAAGCTTCAAGAAAGGCAAAGTAAAAGTGTTCGACCAGCCATCTCGCAACGAGAACATGATCGTCGAGATAATCCGCGACACTGAACAACAGGACTCCCTGGAGAAAGTTGCGCAAGAGTTGCTCGGACGCACGATTTGGGTCGGATGGCCACATCTTACTAGGGCTAAGTGAGTATTATTATTACCACCCAACACGCCGTGGTGTCGAGAGTTTTATCAAATCCGCCTGACGGTCTCTAACGTAGAATAAGACCAACGAGGCAGTCACAGACAATACATACTAAATAACAATTTAGAACCGAAATTTAGCAAACTTTCGGTTCGTTTTATACTTAAAACTTAATTTCCCTGTATGTAACTTATGTGCCACCGTTATGTACTCTCTTATGTACTACCATTATATACTCTCTTATGTTCTACCATTATGTACTCCGGTATGTACTTTCTTATATACCTACTCTCTTGTTTACTGCCCTTATGTACTCTCTTATGTATATATTACATGTCCTAAAAAATCTGACATCATGGCCGAGCAACCTTATCATACATTTTTAACCTGACAATCATGTTTCTCCTAAAGAAAACCTAAACTACGTTACTCTTCCACAGAGTAATATCAGTATCAGACGAGAAGATGCGTTTACACTACGTAGATAAACAGAACAACAACGTGAATGGGGCTCCTACCTACACCACTGAGGCTAACTTCGGTAACCTGCACAAACAGTGGATTAGCGAGAGATCTACTATTATTGAACAGTAAGTTATATTTGTTATTTAAATTCACTAAGTATCATTTTTGAGTTACTCATAGTCAAAGTTTTGTAATATATTGCACAAATTGTAATAAATTAATACTTTTAATGGTTGGCTTTAGCCTGTCTATAAGGCATGGAAATGTACCTTAATAAGCAATAGTATTTCATGTAATTAAATTGGATATTTGCTTTGTGAAAGAATTGTTGTCAACACATGTTCTTGTTATTTTAGCAATATGAATCGTCTTGGAATCGAATTGGGAGATGTGAAGATTATCATCCACGCAGTCAATTTGAAAGGTAAGTTATTTATCATCGACTCAATGAGTGTGGGGGGCGCATAGATATCCAAGATAAGGCACAAATGATTTATATTGCTTTATATATACGAGAGGTAAAACACCATTCATATTACATTTTAACAAGTATTGTTTGATCCTTTGATAAAGAGTCAGTTAAGCCTCAATTCAATTGTAAGCGTTTGTTGTGACTACTCTGTGAAAGAAAGAAAAGAAATGATGAAATGATGCTATCGTCAACGTTGACATCGGTCACATATAGATTATCTAAGCATTCATGTTGTGTAAAATCTTTGCTACAACCTTAAATCTCTCCACAGGGTTTAAATACATGATCCAAGACAACGTATCAATGGTCCAGGAGCCGGAGTGGTGCAGTGTTCCCTGTGGCTACGCGCACCAGGCCGTGGTGAAGGACGTGCGGGCACACGTCATACAGGAGGGCGGCAAGTTCAGCACGCCGCAGGAGGCATACCCGCCCGGGGACACTGTGTTCTTGCTGACTCAGGGACAGCATTACGGGAGTCTGGCTACGGTAAGGCAAATTACATGACCCAAGATTATGTGATGATGATATCCTCCTAGGTGATTATCGGCTACGGCGTCTGTTCTCATGTAAGGAGATCAGCCAACTGCGCAGGACATATTTAGTGCACAACCATTTGCGCAGACGCAGGTGCACTAACTATTCCTTCACTCTCATAGCGCGATGGGACGGTAATCCAACGCCACCGGAGAGCGATCATAAGCAGAACAGACATTTACGTTTTCTTCAATGCACGGGGATTATGTATCAACTAACGATGTTGCTAGTCAACATCACGTAATCTTATTTTATTTTGTAAATATTTCATATTACTTTCTGTTTCAGGTGGTAGACTCGGAGTCTGTCAGATCGGGTCGTATCAAGGTGATGGTGCGTGAGCGCGGCGAGCCGATCCCGTCAGCCAACGCCGCCGCCACGCCGTACCGCACCGCCAACCATGCCGCCGCTGCTTGCGGTAAGAAGTTATTCATATTATTTATATCTTGATGAAGTCTCTCTTAGCTAAAAGTAATAACAACCTATGTCATGTAAAACCCACAGATGTCTAAATACGTTTGAAACTAACAAAATAATAAAAACTTCAAGGAGGTTCATACGTGACATTAGTTAATAAATTATCTTCATTTATGCAGTCAATAATTAACTTACAATGTACTCTAAAAAACTACATAACGTTGATATTCAGTACTTAAAAATAAAAGAATAAGAAAATTTTGATTTATACTACAGTATAACTACTTAAATGTGTGTTATTTAGTTGCTTTTAAAAACTACACAATATAACAAAGATATTTAGCAAAACCTATTCATATTTTAATTTATTTCTTGTGTCTCAGGTATATCAGCACAGATGATGTCCCGCATCACGGGCACAGTGCTGGTGGTGACGGGCGAGCGACACGACATGCCCACTGAACAGCTCAACAAGATCAACATAGGATTGAACCTCAAGTTTAATAAGAAGGTAAGTTTGTTAATAGTGTTGTGAATGTGTTTAGGTATCGATTCAAGTCGATAGGATAGATTAAATTGGATTAGGTATCGATTATTCTAAACTAGTTGTTGGTTTTTAAACTAAACTGTCTTGTTTGCACATATGAGAATAAGCAATATTTCGTGACAGTGACTGTTTTTCAATAAAATATTGTATCACCATACTACCAAGACCACCAAAAACATATTTTTATGTCATCTGATTTCAAAATGTCGATTTAAAATCCCAATTACACGTCTCTAAACTTTACATTGTATTACAATCTATCAATTTACAACTGAAGCTTCAGATGATAAAAGTCAAAAGACTTTTTGTCGATAAACAGTCGTTTACCGATACATCTAGATGAACACATATCAAAATAATTTAGGGCATCGAAGCCACAATTGTTATCACACCTATAACAACAACATTTATCAAATAAATTGCTCATTTCTCTTCAGAATTTGGAAGTATCAGGCTACACTCGACGCTGTAAAGTAACCAACGCATGGCTGTACTCGGAGCGATGCATCGAGCTCGTCAAGTCGTACGAGCGAGAGTTCCCGGACCTGTTCGATAGTTTGGGCTCGGGACTTAATAGAGACGTTTACTTTGAAAGTGATTTGTTCCCTGGTGAAGTTGGGTAAGTTTCTCTTCAGAATCTAGAAGTATCTGGCTATACAAGTTATTGTAAGGTAACCAACGCGTAGCTGTACTCGGAGCGATGCATCGAGCTCGTCAAGTCTTACGAGCGAGAGTTCCCGGATCTGTTCGATAGTTTGGGCTCGGGACTCAATAGAGACGTCTACTTTGAAAGTGATCTGTTCCCTGGGGAAGTTGGGTAAGTTTCCCTTCAGAATCTAGAAGTATCTGGCTATACAAGTTATGGTAAGGTAACCAACGCATGGCTGTACTCGGAGCGATGCATCGAACTCGTCAAGTCGTACGAGCGAGAGTTCCCGGACCTGTTCGATAGTTTGGGCTCGGGGCTTAACAGGGACGTCTACTTTGAAAGTGATCTGTTCCCTGGTGAAGTTGGGTAAGTAATTTTTTTATCAGGCAACTATGGCCCATAGATAAATGAGGTGTATATCGTAAAATTAATTGTATGTGGTATATAATAAAACTTTTTGGTAAATATAACTTAAATCTATGTTTTATGGGATATATGTAGTTCTCGCCAGACAACAAAACATAATGGTATGAGCCACATTAAAAACTTATGTTTTTAATTTAGTTGTGGACCGCTATTGACTATTGAGAAAACTGTACAAGAGTTATATCATGGTGTAAAACGTGGAGTGTACTAATATTAAAGAATTGGGTATTGATCACATCAATATACCTTTAACTTTAGACTGCTATTGACTGACTTCTCGCTAATAAAAATATAGAAGAAACAAAACACTATGCGCATGCGCAACTCGTCTTATAACCAACTTCAAACCAGCAAATATATTTGACAAGACCTACATTTACGTAACATCTTTCATTCTACAGCAAAAACAAGGCCCAAGACATAGCCCAATGGATAAAAGCGCAGCCCCACACTAGGGCTTTGCGTCGTGAATGTGGCTCCGAAGCCCTAGAGCCTGAGGAGATGAAGTTACTAGCTGATAGCCTGGACAAACAGCTGGTGGACCTCGCCGGCAAGGAGAAGAAGGTCACCTTGCAGGTTAAATGGAACCTGCTTTATAAGGTCAGTGCTGTTTACTGGTGTGATGATTATATAAGATAAAAATGCGGTACAATGCAATTCACCATGCGGGTGCATTGTTCCTAGGGAAAACTTTGGTACTCCACGCACCTGAGTAAAAAAATCAAGTGAAAAGAACCCTTTTTTCAAACTAGCAGTTTTTACAGGTGACTGTATCTTACCTAAGGCCATTGCAAACAATGAATTGACAGTTATCGATTCAAAAGATGGTGGCAATCTTGTTAAGCTTTCAAGATCGAATGGATGCACCAATTTCAAAAATTCTTCCACTATTAGATAGTTCATTTATCCATATCTACATTCTACTTTATACTCTTCTATAAGCTACTTTACATCCAGGTGCGTGGAGTTTCCACGGATCGCGGGTGAACCCACATAGCAAGGTCGTTAGTGAGTGACGTTCCAGGCTCCCTCGAGGAGAGGGGGTGATTACAGGGGCGCGTGGGACAGTCACTTACAAGTTGACCAAGCTATAGAAGCTAGTTTTACATACATTTATTTTCGTCCCCCAGCCGGAGCTCCACTGCGGCAACATATCCCCGGACCCTCGCGCCGACTTCCGCCTCTACGACCGCGTCGTCTGCGTCGCTCGCCACATGTCCGTGCCGCTCGGCGCTGCCGGCACCATCACCGCAGTGCTACCCCCGCCTAACACCAACACTGTCCGGCTGTCGGACAAACTGAATGCCGATCATTCGTACATGGTGATGTTCGATAAACCCTTCCCTGGGGCTATGAGTGAAGATCTCTTTGATGAGGCTAGATTTTATCGGTAAGCTTGCATTAAAAAAAAAATAATCTCAAAAAGCCCTCCCCTCCTTTCCCCCCCTTCTTTTCTCAATTCCTTTTAATTTTGAGGAGATCCAAAAGCTGCTGAATATATGCCTAGTAGGTAAGTATGTCACTATCACTGCCGTGCTACCCCCGCCTAACACCAACACTGTCCGGCTGTCCGACAAACTGAATGCTGATCATTCGTACATGGTGATGTTCGATAAACCCTTCCCTGGGGCTATGAGTGAAGATCTCTTTGATGAGGCCAGGTTTTATAGGTGAGTTTAGCCTTTTTCATTTTGTAAGACCAAAAAGGGGGGAAATACACCCCCTTCCCCCCTTTCATTTCCTTTGTCTTCCCTCCTTTTCTCCCCTCTTAAATTTGGGGTCCAAAAGTTGCTGAATAAATGCCTAGTTGGTAAGTATGTCACTATCACTGCCGTGCTACCCCCGCCTAACACCAACACTGTCCGGCTGTCCGACAAACTGAATGCTGATCATTCGTACATGGTGATGTTCGATAAACCCTTCCCTGGGGCTATGAGTGAAGATCTCTTTGATGAGGCCAGGTTTTATAGGTGAGTTGAAGTTTTTCAATATTCGTTGGCTTCTGAAGGGAACCCTCTTTTACCTCCATCTTTTCTCCCCTCCCTTTCTCCCCTCTCTTCCTCCCCTCTTCTACTCCCATCCTTTTCTCCCCTCCTTTTAATTTTGAGGAGGTCCAAAAGTTGCTGAATAAATGCCTAGTTGGTAAGTATGTCACTATCACTGCTGTACTACCCCCACCTAATACAAACACTGTCCGACTGTCGGACAAGCTGAATGCCGATCACTCGTACATGGTGATGTTCGATAAACCCTTCCCTGGGGCTATGAGTGAAGATCTCTTTGATGAGGCTAGATTTTATAGGTGAGTGTGGCTTTTTAAAATATTGTAAGCTGAAAAACAGAAACAATCCTTCCATTTTCCCCTCCTTCCCCCTATTCACTCCCCCATTGTCCAATGCTCAATAGGCATATCCATATTAGACAATCCAAGATCCCGCGATCTATGATCGTGATGCCTGGAACTTGTTGAATCTGCGATCCTAAATCTACGCTCACGCAAATAAGTCGCCTTTGAGGCCGACCCGATCAAAATCGGATTGACCGATCAAGAAGGTTGTGCTCCAATCGTGTGTTGTTGACTTGGCTACGCCGATCCTGTCACGCTTGATAGGAGCGCGTTGGATCGTCTGGTGTAAGCCCAGCTTATGGGTTTAATAACTTCTCTGTCCCATGATACGTGACACACCGATTGTTTATCTGTTGCGTGTCTGCTTGAAGTGGTTAAAATTTATAATCGCATCTCTTTCGCAGATTATCCCCAAACAACATGCTGAACTTATCGTACGGACGCAAACTCCGCGGGCTGTCGAACCCGGCGCCGCCGGCCGACAGCTTCCTGCCGCAAGCCAGCCCGCAGCCCAACCTGCTGCGCCGCGATGACGGACACCACTCCGCCTTCGCTAACTATAGGTAATAATAATAATAACGAGAAAGGTATCTAACTGAATGTTTAAACAAAACTGCATAAAACATAAAATTTTCTATTATCAGAAACATGCAAATCTCAACTACGAACCTACGGAAATTGATAGAAATCAAAGTACAAAGTTTTTACTCGCCTCCTAAGTAAACTACATTTTAAATCTAGACACACGGCAGTGTGTCCGCCAAGTTCGAGCAAAAAAAAGCGACACACCGGCCGTGGGTTATATTACACGAACCATTTCGGGCCAAATTCGACCCCCCTGTAACTCAAAATCTATTTTATTTACGCATATCAAATTTCTAGTATTTGTTGAGACCCCTCACTTATCTAAAATACAAAATTTCATTAATATACCTATTGTAGGTCTTGAGATATTGACGTCAGAAAATCGCTATTTTTACTATACACTCACTGACTGACTGACTCACTCATCAAAAACCTAGACCACTTCCAATGGTCGTATTGACTTGAAATTTGGCATGGAGGTAGGTATTTATGTCAAGGTAAAGGGAAAAATCTGAAAATGGCCAAGTGTGAGTCGGTTTCAAAATAATGAAGGTGTAAATTTATACCCGGTGATACCTCTAAGGAACTAAAACGAACTTTTATCTATATTTATATAATATATCTTCGAATGGTCGTACCGATCTGAAATTCGTTACAAAGGTTTGTATTTAGTCAAAGTAAAGTAAAAATCTGGAAACGGCCAAGTGTGAGTCACTTTCGAAAATAACGAATGTGTAACTTTGATCCACAAACATAATATATGATAACATCTCATGTCAGTCAGTTGGTAAGTCTAGTCCATTTAGTTAAGATACAGTTACACATGCTAGTTAGTAGCATGCTTTTTAGTATGCTCATTAGGATACTAGTTTCGAGCATGCTCTGCACTTGTCTACATTTGCTAGATATAAGCATGCTAGTTTTAAGTATGCTTCTGAAAGAGTATGCTCAAAGCAAACACTCCGGTACACATGACATTTTATAGCGTGCTTAGGGTCGGTTCACACCTAACGGAATATGCGTCGCGTATTATCGGTCGCGTAACGCCAGAACTGACAAATATACGGTAAAACATTCAATCATTCACACCTAACCGATGATGCGTTAGTGCGTCGATCATACATTTACGATACGCTCGACGCATTTTCCGTCAGATATGAACCGACCCTTACTGTCTGTTCAAACAAATCCATGGGCAATCAAACAGCCATTCGTATGGAGTTGAATAGAATTATTCTTTTAGTAGCGTTGCTATGCGTCCAACTTCTCTCAGATAGAAAAAAGAAAAAAACAAGATTGAACAAAACAGAAAAAGAAGATTTGGGTCCGTGATTGGCTGAGCAGAAGAGAAAAACTTGGAGCAAGTACTCAATTGTTAGTCGAAATGCGCGAAGAAGATAATGGTTACAAAAAATATTTACGCATGCTACCGAACCTGCTGCTGACGACTGCTCGATACTAGCATGCTCAATAAGCAAATCTGTTCACACACGCTATAAGCACGCCCTCTTCTACCCGCGCTGCAGGTAGCATGCCCAAAAATCGCACGGCCGTCGATTTTCGAGCAAACTCGAACCTAGCATGCTCATTATTAGCAATGTTTCGACACACGTACCACTAAGTAGCAATTGCTCAAAAGTAGCATACTTTCGTGCTACTAACAAGCATGTGTAACTGTACCTTTAATCTAGTTCATTTCTTTGTAAGAAGCATAGTGCATATTCAAAAATCTGAAAGATAGTATAAATGAAACATTTCCTTAACTAACTTAATCAGAAAAAAAAAAAAAATAAACAGCCTTACAAAAATAAATGAAATCCCACCCAAAACAAAAATGTGAAAGACTGCCAAGTTCGATAATATGGGAATGCTTCGCCTATAAAAGAAGTGAGATCTGAATAAGTACCAAGTTCAAGACACATACCTCAGTTAAAAATAGTTACTTTTTAATGATGTTACTTGGCAAGTTTTAATAGAAAATTAAATACTTGATTCATTGATTTTAGTAGGTTTATAACAAGGTGTGTGAAAACTTGCCAAGTAACATCATTAAAAAGTAACTATTTTTAACTGAGGTATGTGTATGGAACTTGGTACTTATTCAGATCTCACTTCTTTTATAGGCGAAGCATTCCCATATTATCGAACTTGGCAGTCTTTCACATTTTTGTTTTGGGTGTGTTACATTTAATACGCAATTTTTAATATTTATTTAGACTATGTGTTTGCGAAATCGTCTGTCTAGATATCACAATTAACATCAAAAATTTGTTTCTAGCCCTCCGGCAGATAAGGCCGTGTCTCCGGACAATCGCAACCACGTCGCCAACGCCCCGCCTAGCAACGGTCCGGCCACACAGGTGAATTATTTATTATTTTATTTCAGGCATCTAGGCCCATAGAAATACAAATACCTATACATCGTACATAACAATACTTAGAAACTAATACATAAAATTATCCATAGCAATTAATGTTCTAAATCGTTCGTCGCATCTGCCTGTCTTTTGCTGTTTAACCAACTCACGATTTTCATGCGGCGTTTACCAGTTTACCAATAGACTACTTCTGTGATACCATGAATACACAAAAACGATAGTAGTACATTATTAATAAAATATTATTTTTAACAGGACAATGCCACACATTTACTTAGAAGCTTGCTGAAGATCAGCGAAACAGATGCTGACAATAAGAAACCTAAGGTAAATTTAAACTTTATCCTACTATTGTTATAAACATAAAAGTTTGTATTTTTTGTCCCTCTTTTACACAAATACTACTCGAAGTATGTATGTTGATGAAACTTGGCAGTATTACAGCTTGTACTTATGTCGGAATAACATACAAGCGACTTTTCCATCATGGTGCGGGAAGTAGTTCCTTCGGCAAGCGGGTGAAACCGCTGACAGAAGCTATTATTTACATAATTTATAATTCAAATAAGGGGAACTTAAGACTTTAATTGTATATTTTCTCTTAGACGACAACGCCAGAACAGAATCGCAATTGGCGCGTCAAGAATGAGAACCCACTGCTTCACCCACAACCGCCGCGGTAAGTTTACATACTTATCACATCACATCAGTCTGATGTTTGTTACTCTTTCACGTCAAAACTAGTCAACTTAGGAATAGATGCAAAACTTATCACTTATATAAGATTTTACTTAATACTTACTACATTGGTCTAGTAATTTAACTAATTAGGATTTTGAAGATCTGTTTTATTCTTTTTTGTTCTGACGCATGGCATCTACACCACAATACATACATTCAATATAATATTTTGAATGTTTTCAACTTTTTTGCAAGCACCCCACCTGCGTTTTGGAGTTTATTTTCTGGGTAAGAAATACGTCAGGCCATCAACAAAGAATATTATTTATTGTTATTAATAATTTAAAACATAATATGACATAGGTTTTTTTTCTGATAGCCTCCTCTTCCTCTGTTTATGCCAATATTAAGTTCGTTTCTTTTAATAACGGCTAATGATATTGAAATGGAATTTTGAAACCATGTACGGTTTTCACACGGTCATGGCATGGCTGCCCTGGAAATGCATATGAGACTCATTGGCACGGTTGCCGTGCCATATGAAAGCTTCCTACGTAGTAGGTCATACATTACTATTTCAAATGGCTCGGCAACTGTATACAAAGATACGGCCATATGCGTATATAGAAAGTAGCTACATATGAGTAAGTTTACGTTGTATGTGCAGAGGGCCGCCGCAGCCGCAGAACTGGCGCAAGGAGACGGCGCCGCACATGAACGCGCCGCGACCACCGCCCACCTACACCGCGGAATGGAACCACACCTATAAGGTAACATATCTATAGGTTTACTTTTATTTTAATTTAGCATGTAAATAATCTGTCATTTGTGAGAAAAATTGCCCATTCTCCTTAAGAATGTGTGATTTATAGAGAGAAAAAAGAAATAAATTAAAACCTCTTCCACAGAGTCAACCGCCCATCCCTCCATACCCAACCTTCGGCCAGCCTTTCCAAGGTCCAGGTCCCAGCCAGATCCCGTTCCCCCAGTTCCAAAACCCTCACTTCCAACAGCGCAACCAGTTCACATACCGCAACCAGGACAACCAGCGCAACAACCAGCCGAGAACGTTCGAGAACCCCTTCCCCAAACATTTGCCGAGCGTTGGCGCCGTTGGACCCAATGTCACGTTGGGGCCAAGTTGGAACCAACCTAATAGTCAGGTTAAAACACAGGTATGTTTTGTTCAAATACATTCATTAGTGCCACAAAAACTACAAACATATACAAGGTGTTGATTTGCATTTGTGCCATAGTTCAGGAGGAGGACATACAATACGTAAATAATCGATTGGAATTACAGTAGATGGGAAATAACTAATATGCACTGCTTTTTTTGTCATTGTAATGTCGTGGTATTTCCGAAGTAATCCAATTTTATGAATGAAACTTATGAGTGATCGTTCCGTATGCTTTGTGTTTGCGTTTGTGTGAGGGAACAGCACGGTTTTAACGCCAGTAACATACGCGCCAAGTTTAAATAAGGCTAGATGACATTTACGGAATTCCGAAAAAAAAATAAAGAAAAAAATTACGTACCAATTTTTTTATTGATTTGGGTCGAGAATCATGAGCATAATTACCTCCTTGACTATGGCACGGATGCAAATCAACAGCTTGTATAACAGTAGAAACAAATGATTATGTAACATTAGAAATAAGTCAGACACAGCCCTGCCTCTTAACCAGGATAGCCTGTACTTTATGAGGCAGGTTCCTTGAACTTTTGTACAAGCTAGGACACAAGTTTTCGGGTTGTTGGTCGAAGAAAAAACATACAAATAACATTTTGTAACAATTCCCTGTTTTCACAACTTTTTAAAAATCTTGAAATGTGAATAACCATTAAACAATCGTATTGTATTCGGGGAAGTTTTCACTCAAGTGGCGTGACGCAAAAGATAATATAATTGATACAATTGTTAAATGTTTGCCAATCCCGATAATCTCACATGAATCATCGAAGACTGTCTTTCAAATCAGTTCAGATGGTATTGTAGCTACAACCCGTGCCGATAAAGAATGGGATTAGAAATCGCGACAGCTGTATTCAACTCTCGCTCATGTGCTATAGTGTATGAGCGAGAGGTAAATACAGCTGTCGCGATTTCTAATCCCATTCTTTATCGGCACGGGTAGTACCTTTCTCTCTTCTAGCAGTAGTCTGTTTAAAAGCAGAATCAATCAAAATTGATTGATGGATGAATTGTGTGAAGGTAGATATGGTACAAAAGAATGTTACTTGTGAGATGACGGCAAATAGAAGAGTGTGGAAGGATAAAACATGCTGCGCCGACCCCAAATAAATTGGGATAAGAGCAGGATAAATTGACTTTTTCGCCCTATAGGGCATTGTCGTCGGTGACGGGCCCGGGAAAACTTAATGGGAAATCTGTTAGTGTGAAAGCGATTTTGGAATATCACTAATAAATAAATTTCAAAGCTGACTTTCCTTGTACTGGAAGGATTAATCAAATCCTAATCTTTTACCCGACTGCGATTTTATGACTTAGTTCATGCATAACGACGGGTAACCTGAGGGGATTATAAGTGTAACGATCGTAGCGTGAAGTATGTCTATATCGTCAAGTGTGGCTGCTCATTGTTACACAAGTGTTGTTTGTCAGCATTTCACGTGATGGACGAATCACTGAGGGAAAACTAACTTATTGTATGTGGTTTTACAGCTTTTTTACACTATCGGATTTTCCTCTCGATTTCCCCGCGATTCGTACAGGCAGTGTCGAGGCTACAATCAATAATGATGATTACCGGTACAAACGATGACACCTTAAACCCATCTATATGACGGGTGTATGTGAATATGACGTGGTTAAGACACCGACCGTATAGATTCTACTCGGTACGTGCGACAAAAACCGCTCGTGTAAAAGAGCTGTTAAGATCGAGTACTGTATGAACAAAAAATCCTACACACCAAAGATAGTAAATAGATTAGCACTAATAATAAACATTGTGGCAATCGTTTGAACTTTTCTATTCGTTTCAGAACACAAAGCCACCGCCGCCTGCCGCCAACAAACAGGCCGCTGCGCCCGCGCAGAACAACGCCGACAAAGTCAACAATCCCTTCGTGCCGCTACAAGTGCAGACTAGTCAGAGGTGAGATAACTTCGCTACAGCAGTCCTTAACAGTGGACGTAGGACATATTTGCCGATATTAGTCTACTGGAGAACCTAGGAGGCATAATTCTCGGCAATAGTTCACTGTTGACCTTAGGAGACATATTTCAGATGTCAGATTCATTACATTTAAACATCCTGCCTAATAATGGCACTAATTTTGAGATTTACAGGCTTTACATCAGTATTCTGGCTATAAATACAATCCATTTCTCTGAATCCTACTATTATTTCTAAAGCCTAAACCAACGTATATTTTTAAGTCAGTTGCCTTGAAACAACTGTTTTTAAACGGTTTTATTTAGCTCACCCCGTTTGTTTTATTATTTATTCATTCTTGGGTCAAATTTAGAAATTGAAATTTCAGTGCCTTCCTGTTGTCAGATTGATCTGAAATTTGGTACACACCTTTATTTCCGATGACAATACAATATAGTAATATCAATAACATTGCAAATCCAAGATGGCCGCCGGTACAAAATGGCGGATAACGTAGGTTTTATCAATCCCGTCAATGTGGGTATCAAATGAAAGTGCTCAACCAGTAGAATACAATGTACTATATAAAATTCAAATCCAAGATGGCGGCCTCTACAACATGGCGGATAACTTAGGTTTTATCAATCCCATCAACATGGGTATCAAATGAAAGGTCTCAACAAGTAGAATACAATTTACTATGAAAAATTGAAATCTGAGATGGCCGCCGCTACCAAATGGCTGACAACAATTTTTAAACGGTTTTATTTAGCTCATCCCGTTTGTTTTATTCTTGGGTCAAATTTAGTAATTCAAATTTCACCCTCTTCCTGTCAACCGATTAATCTGAAATTTTGTATACACCTTTTATTCCGATGACAATACAATATAGAAATATCACTAACATTGTAAATCTAATATGGCCGCCGGCACAAAATGGCGGATTACATATTTTTCCACAACCCCCTCAATATGAGTATCAAATGAAAGGGCTACACAAGTAGAATACTGTCAGCAACCCCAGCAGGGCCCAACAGGGCCAAGGCCTGCCTGGGCTGCTGGATTGTTCGAAAGAGTTACCGTGGCCCTGGTACATAAAAGGCCTACGACGAAACATAACTATTTTTAGTCAGTAAGAGTCTGGCACTCCCTTACCGCTGCTGACCCAGGACACCAAAAATCATCAAGTGATCCCTCACTTGATGATTTTTGGTGTCGTTAAAAAAAATGACTTTTTTAAAAATTAGATTGTAATAAATCATCAGGTAAGAGACCGTGTAATAATGATGCACTAAATGAATTAGATAGAATGAGGAATATTCGGTAGGTATTTTCATTAAATACTAAAAACTAGAAAATAAAAAATCGGTAAAAAAACTTTTAAGTCAAACGGTTTTATTTTATGTGCACTGAAAACTAGAAAATAAAAAAATAGTTACTTACCTGCCAACCTACGTAGGTGGTCCCAGTCATATTAGACTAAAATAAAAACGTGGGGCCCCTCTGAAATCCTACCTATGGCAAAGCATATCTTTATACTTTGGTAGATCATGAGCTCGGCGTTCGCTGTTGAAGCCGCTACGGCTGATTATTGATTGTCAAAATCTCCAGTTACGATTATAGTAAGTCGATCCAATCCACACCTATTATACCTCTAGAAGAAAGTACTACAGCAACAGTAAATGGGCCCCACGTTTTTATTTTAGTCTAATATGACTGGGACCACCTACGTAGGTTGGCAGGTAAGTAACTATTTTTTTATTTTCTAGTTTTCAGTGCACATAAAATAAAACCGTTTGACTTAAAAGTTTTTTTACCGATTTTTTTCTCAGTAATCAGTTGATTTAAGACAAAAAGGATTTTGTATTGTTGGTGATGATAGGTCTAAGCTTACCTACATAAAAAATAAGTATTCTTACATGTGCCTACCTATTTAGAAATAATGAGTAACCACAGGTAAAACCCAATCTACCTAGTAGCTACCCAATTAATTGAATCATAAATCTAGCAATGAAACATACGTGATTGTCTTTGAATAATTGATGCACTCGACAGTGAGTGTGGTAAACACTTCCTTCAGTACGTAATCCTAGATAAAATACTACCTACAATACATATCTACTTATAATTTATAAGTTCAGTGTATAAAGTCGCTTTATAATTTTTATGACATGGTATGCTATGTATGATACACTTTGTATTGTTATTATAGAGGTAAAGCAAAGAGATAAGTTTAACTTACGTACATATACATATTATGCTGACCACAAGAATTTTGTTTTTATCTGAAGATTGTTATGTTTCATAAAATTATCTAAGGGTATAGGCAGACAGTGAAATCAGACCAGAAACATTCCTTCGTACCGTAGGTCTTATTATTTCAATATTATTGTTACTATATTAGGTATTATTCACACTCTAAGTACTACTTCAGTATCAAGTGTAAGTGTCTGATATCGAAAGGAATTGATTTGTTCGTGAGCTAAACCTTGCAAGGTCTTGTTAATTTCCATGTTCTTGCATATTTATGTGAAATGTTTTAGTACCAAAATCCCCTTCCACTTTAAATTATGTACTGTAAAATATGCTATTTGTAGTCCAGTCAAATTATATAGGAAAGTGAGATTCACCTTGCATTGGTTCCAAGTTAGATGAAAGTTGATATGAATGATATGAAATCAAATCATCTTTATTGTCAGGCATCAAAGGCCCATAGATAAATACCTTAAAAACTAGCATACATATGTTATACAAAATTGTTAGTAAATAAAAAACTTAAAACTATGTTAGTAGCACTTCACTTATGCACTATGTCACTGTGCGTAAATAACAGCTTTGTAATAAAACTATAAAAAGAGTCCATCAATCCGATGTATCATCCCACATTACATGTTTCATAGTTCCAGATTTCTAGAAATTATAACAAGATCATAATAATAATTTAGTTGCAAGTTTAATTTTATTTTGATGTGCCTTACTACAGGGTCCACAATTGAACCTACCTCTAAGCCAAATTGTAACACCTACTCTATACATTGTGGAATGCAAATAAATAATATGAATATTAATGAATGAATTGCTCGTCTATTTTAAATAATATGTCTATTGCTGAACATTTTACTAAGTATTTTAATCTGAACTTGTTACCAGACGCGTGTCACAGCCGAGCGGTTCATCCAACAGACGGGACTCGGGACAGATTCAGGCTCCCAAGTCGACATTACCGAAGCCACAGCCTTCTAACACACCCGTAAGTTATTTATACATTTTATGTATAGACTAGAATTCGCTACCGGTTTTCACTCGGTTTCGTACGAACTATATCCCCCATCTAAGTATAGGACAAAGGTCATCCCAATCATCATCCTCCTCCGACCCTTTTCCCAACTATGTTGGGGTCGGCTTCCAGTCTAATCGGATTCAGCTGAGTACCAGTGCTTTACAAGAAGCGACTGCCTATCTGACCTCCTCAACCCAGTTAGTTACCCGGGCAACCCAATACCCCTTGGTTTGACTGGTGTCAGACTTACTGGCTTCTGACTACCCGTAACGACTGCCAAGGATGTTCAATGACAGCCGGGACCTACAGTTTAAACGTAGGTTTAAAGGTCATCTCAATCAGTTGAGCTGTTTTAGCGAGAAAGCATGACTAGTGAAGATATTGGATCTCAATTGTACGTCTTTAACAGTCATTATGGGCATTCGGTGCCACTACCGAATCGAAGCCGGAAACTCTGTATGAGTTAAGTAATTGCAACTATCTTAGCAGTTCATCTTATGTTTCTTATTCAAAAAAATATATCAATGTTCAAAAAAAAATCCAAGTCAAATACCACAGCCGATAAAACTAAACAGTAGAAACCTAACACACTAATCATGTAATTACAAATTATTGATTAACAATTTACCAAGTAGATACCTCTTGACAGTCACCATATTGACGTCATGTCACATTTACGTCACAAATAGTTGTTATACTTTTTAAATAGTTCCTACGTAAGCATTTGAAACAAATTCCTTAGAACCCTAACCAAAACAGAAACTTTTTCGTTCTTAATTTAGTTTATTTAATCCTATCATATTGTTAAAAACCTTGACTCGTAGCTCTAACTTATTTATATCAAGGTATAGCTTGAACTATTAACATTTAGGACTCTTTTTTAAAATTAATAACATGTTCAAATATTTTAAACAGATTGTACAACAAAACCAGGATCCGACACCGCGGCCTATAAAGAAGAAAAAGCCCAGAATAGCGGCCAACCTGCCTTTCCAAATAGACTAAATTATTGTTGATATAGTCTAACATAACGTTATTCAAACTCCTTATAGTGCAGGCTGTATGCGTATAGATTCCTTGGATCAATCCGTTTTTGTTGACGTCCGGTAGGTTTTGACATAAACGTCAAAAAAGTGTCATCAATAAGCGAATCGAATCGTTTCTCGTTTATAGGAAGACAAGACAAAGTGCCAAGTGCATTTAATATTCTAGCATGAACTTACTAATGTAGTCTTGTAAAAAGTAAATTACACTTGATTTATGAAAAAAATAAAGATTGTTTTTCTTTTATTTAATATTTGTGAAATTGTTGCATTTGACATCATAAGACTTTTGTTTTAACCACGATCGCATTGGTAGGATTGTGCTAGGTGATAGTTATATTGTCGATACGGGTATTATTTATGTACTACAAGTCTATCTGTAAACGTTTCTGTCTTATTTCTTTATATTTCAGAGTTCCTACATTTGCATGCATTTATAGTGTACGTAATCGTAACATAATTACGAAATCAAACATTTGTCATTCGAGGGATTGAATATTATTCATGTCATAATTTGCGTATCGACAATATAACATGCGAACTTTCGACAGCACTAGGAATATACATTTAGTACATTCACTATATTTTATGTACCACAGATGTGTTACTATCCTACATTAAATGAGACTTCTGATCTCTCACAGAGTACTCTTTTTAGATAATACATAGGTATTTTAAACATGCATAATATTGATGCGTAATAATTTTATTCGCACGGTACAGTCTGCATTATAAGCAGTAACTAACGATAAGTAACACCTAGAACTGAGCTTATAACATGAACGACTGCGAACGGAAAAAATAGGAAAAGCGAGTTTTTTGGACAAAAATTCAGGTTTGAATACATCTCACGATTATAGAATAAAATCTTGTACATTTTGTAAATATTATGAAGTTATAAGAATCTGTAATGAATGAGTGTGATCAATTTATTTAAATGGAATTACATTAAATCGAGATTGCATACGTTCCTGTTTTAGGGCCGATTTAAAGTATTATTATTAAATTATTTGAAAATGAATTGAAGGGGTTCTAATATATTAAATTGACGTGCGAATGCTACGTACGTAATCTCGGTCACTGAATGGCAGCATTCGTTTCAAGTTCCTGAGTTACTGTATTTTCACCTTTCATAACAAATCGTGTAGTTTTGCTCACGACGATACCAATTTTCCTGACGAATATCAAAGAAAAGAAGTATTTTCGATAGATATAATATCTTTCTTTCCCAATACATTTGACTTTTCAATATATTATGTCGTGTACAAAAAATAAAACAAAATCTTTCGACTTCCACATGTACACTAAACAGTACAAAGTACTTAGCATTATGAATAAATATATTTTTCTCGTGTATAATAAAATAAAACATTTCAATAAACTGTATCCCCTGAATTGTAGTAGAATGACGCAATAGGCACATTGTATGTAAACGTAGTTTGAAGATACTTTTTAATCTATCTGACTGTCATAATAGTACCTATCTAATATTGTATGAGTCATATTTTGTATATCTGAGCACAAATTACTGAGCCTAGAGATACAAAATGTTATCAAGAAAAAACCTCTTGCAAGACATTTTTAAATACCTAAATAATGCAAGAGTGCCTTCATAGTTATGTGACTCGAATTAGTTTATAAATAAAAAAGTACATGAAACGTGTTTCTACATTTTTAGTATGTACAGACATAAGAATACAACTTCTACTTACTTTTGAATGTGTGTCATTTGCGTATCGAATTTCCAAAACTGAATGTGACTGGAAATGTGATTTATTTCCTTCTGACTTATTTTTTTATATAAAATCAAGATTATGCCTCAATAAATGGAAATTACCTACAACTCTGAAGTTTTGTTTTGACTGTTCTTTTACACCTACTAACTATCTAGTACCTAAAACAAATGTTTTGCATTTTTTTATTATAATGGATCTGGGCAGTATTGGTAATAAAATATTTTCTGTTCTATGGTACATTAATAAAATTACAAATGTATTGTTTTAATGTATATTACTTATTTACATAGATATTTACATATTTACAAAACATATTAAAAACTAACATCCTGATAAAACAAAAAAAAAACACTATAAAACGCGTCAAAAAATTAATATGTAATTGAAATAAAATCAATCAAGTTAACTAGAATATTGAAAAAAAGAAAACTTATGAAAAAAAAAATACCCTTGCATTTACAGCATACAAATCAAAACCTAGGTCTAGAATGAAGTAGGTAGAGCCTAAGTATTAAAATCAGTGATAACATATCGTTTGGAGGCAAACAATGTTGAGTGCATTCAGTGGGCACTTGAGTCTGCCTGCATATAAGGACCGACCACCACTGACCATCACTATTCATGGAACTGCAGCGGACACAGGTTAGTGACATCCCAATTATTAAAAAGCTTAAATTTTTATCATAAACATTTTTAACACATTAACCCCCGCACTTACAGACTTTTATTTAATGGTTATTTAAACCATTCCTTAGTGAAGGATTTTTTTCAATCCGTCACTAAGGAGTGACTTCAGTGATATACTGAAGTCAGACTAACAGACTTAAGTCAGGCAGTAGACAGTAGACTAAGGGTCCGTTCAGATAGACCAGCTCGGAGAGCATCGGTGCGCATTTTTTTTTTCACACAGACCGGAATCGGCTCCGATCGGCTGCGTGAGATACAATCGGAGGCAAACGTCAGCAAGACCGAGAAAAAGTACGCGATCACACGGAGCGCCTTCGAGCATTCTTAATGACAAAAGTAGTGCGCATGCAAAAATAAACCTTACTTCAAATACTTAGTACCCGATTTTCAACGTGTTAAGAATATGCTCTCCTCTCCGAGCCGGTCTGTCTGAACGGACCCTTAAGCAATCCTTTCAATAAAGTAAGGATTTTTTGAAAGGATTAGTAGTGTCTTCAAGAAAGCAATTGTCAAAAATTTGAGCATTATTTCTCAAGACATTGTTACAGGTAGGTACTGATTGGGCTTTCATACAGACGTGTCAGCCGTTCCTTTTTTGTTACAGTACCTCTAGTAAATGACAAATTCCTTACCTAGTATGGTATTTATTTTGTAAGAATGTATTGTATGTATAAAGCCTTATTTTTACTGTTGAGCCAGTCTTAAGTAGTGCCTGAGTTTTCCTTCAACTTCTTTAATTCAGACCTAAAGCTCTATTTAGACCAGTGGCAAAATAGTGTGTTCATGCCTTTACATAGAAAAGTGTTGTTACCTTGATTACTCGGAAACACTTGAAATGTTTTACAATATCACGTTGCGTGCTAAGTGTGCACTTGACGCAGGGAATACCTAGGTGCTTGTGGAATGCAGTACCTTTCAAGACCAAATTATTCATTGCAATAAGACTTCATGGGCACTTGATTTGATAGCTAATGAAGGTGACTATTTCTTCCTTTCCTAATCGACTGAAGATATAACAAAAAAACTATTGACTGCTTATACATAAAACTCAATTTCTATTGTATCTTATTTCATACAATGTTATATGGGTCTCTGTGACTTAATGTTTGAAAAAGACACAAGTTTAAGTCAAAAATGCAATCATCCACATTCATTAACTTCTTACACCTAAAACATTAATTCATAATACCTTTTTTAATCTAATTAAAAAATCCATCTTAACACAATTTCATGTAGGTATAGTAAGACAAAATGCGGGAGTTTTCGCTGTTGGTGATGGTCGCGTTGGCGGCGAGCGTGTCCTGTGTGGACAACTGGTGGAAGTCGGCTGTGGTGTACCAGATATACCCGCGCTCCTTCATGGACAGTAATGGAGATGGCAAAGGAGACTTGACTGGTAATATATCTTTCCTTTTATTCCCTTTTTGAGAGGAAGCCTGAGCCATTAAAAAGGCTGATGATTATGATATCTTCTACCTCCGTTAACTGAAAATACTTCAACATGTGAACATTTCGCAAAAGCTTATCCTTGCTAATCTGTAATTGATACAGTTGAGATATATTATGATCTAACTAATGGCTATTCTTCGTTCTATATAAAAAGTTTGAGAAGACTGATTGAAACCTGTCATGTAGTACCTACAAGTTTTTTTTTGTTTTTAAGGTATAAAAAATAAGTTGCCGTATCTTCAAGACCTTGGCGTCGATGCGATCTGGTTATCCCCTATATACAAGTCTCCGATGTACGACTTCGGTTACGACATAGCTGATTACAAGTCCATAGATCCTGACTACGGTACTATGGATGACTTTGACGCCCTCATGGCTGAAGCTAAGAAATTGGGTAAGTCGATAATAACTGCTAAACGATTATCAACCTTACGTCTGTAAGACAGAGTAGAAAATGTCGTGAATACTTGCAATACACGCATTGTTATACTGTGGAGACAAAAGTTGAGAATACAACTTGCAAATCAAATGCTGATATGATATCGGATACTCTAGTAGTATATGAGTATTGTACGCTGTAGGTACAGTTTTTGTCCTTCAATGAAATTACAAAGCAATTTTAGCCTATATATTTAATCTACCGAAAGGTAGGTAACTCTTTCAACAAAGGGTTTAGCACCAATATTATAATAACTAGACCATGTTAAAAGTCTGTTGATGTTCCTCCAGGTGTTCGCGTGGTGTTAGATTACGTACCCAACCACACGAGTAACGAAAGCGAATGGTTCGTGAACTCTGCTAAAAGGAATGGAACCTACGCTGATTACTATGTATGGGCTAACGGCATAACTAACGCTTCAGGCTCTTATCCGCCGAGTAATTGGGTAAGAAGATCTTTTACTACTCTTACGTAGACTCCGTTAGAACGGAAGCTGGTTAACAACTTATGTGATATTGTAATAATGCAATTCTTGCGGTTGTTTAAAAACTTCGCTCCGCACCGCTTTTGGTGGGTCTTCCGTGGTGGGTTTCGCCAGAAAACGCAATAGGGTATTACATGCATTTTTGAAATATATCTTAAATAAATTCTTTAGTCTTAATAAATCTCTAAAAAATTAAAAATATTTTTTTTTCTCACGTTATGTACGAATATAAATTAATTGTTTTATCATAATTTCAAATTTCGCGCGTATTACGCGAAAACGCGGCACACAACGGACGCCATGATTGTTTTTTGGTCATGACGTCATTACGTTAGTAAACAAACTACAGCTGTCAGTAATACATATTTTGATATGTATTGAAAATTTTAATAATGAGTAATTATGCTCCGTATCGTTGGTGTGTTGTTTCTGAATGTGAGAACACTAGTGTAAAAACACCAGACAAATTATGGATTCAAGTACCAGTGGATATAAATTTGTTTGACACTTTTGTTTACTACCGTAATGACGTCATTAGCATGGCGGCGACATTTCGTAGTGTTCAAAGACAGATAAAAAAACCTAAAAACTTTAAACTGCAATAAAAAATATATTTATGTACCTTACGAAGTGAAACTAACATTTCCCGATTGCTTTTCCTCTAAACAATCATTGTAATACACTTTTAATTTTTTTCTCATCTAGACTAAAATACCCTATTGATGCTAACCATAGTGGAAACCAAGGTCTCTAGTTTACAAAAGTTACTTGGGAATAACTTAGCTAAAATAGACTTTCCCTTTATTAAAGATGATTTTGTAACTCTAAAAAATTACATTTCATGTTATAACAAATTGTATATAGGTTAAAGGACAATGGGCAGATTGGTATACCCCACCAATAGCAATGTCATATATATCATTGGATAGGCCTTTTTATGTAGAACAATATTTACTATGACAGCTTTGCTGAAATGTTTGTCCGTTCTGAGATATAGATCAAAAACTGTGCAAAAGTTAGAACTAAGTAATCTATTGATAACTCAA
This sequence comes from Helicoverpa armigera, assembly GCF_030705265.1. Taxonomy (NCBI): domain Eukaryota; kingdom Metazoa; phylum Arthropoda; class Insecta; order Lepidoptera; family Noctuidae; genus Helicoverpa; species Helicoverpa armigera. The sequence goes on from NC_087123.1 coordinate 10,361,392, forward strand.
GTTTTTAAAGGAAAATCTAAGAACTACTAAGTGTAAGTCTTGTATGAAAGAAAATCAGATTACAGTATTGATTAGCATCAGTTTTAAGATTGTTTGTTATCTATATCTCGGAACGGACAAACAATAGAACAAAGCTGTCATAGTAAATGTTGTTCCAGTTAAAAAGACCAATCCAATGATATGTATGACTTTCCTATTGGTGCGGTTTCTCACTACGCCCAACATCCAGTTGGTAGAATAAAAGGTTGAAATGCTACATAATAGTAACAATTATGGATCCTAACGGGCACAGTAGTACTTACAAGACTTAAAGTTATTAGTACTTAGATTTTCCTTTAAAAACCTGAGGTATCAATAGATTACTTAGTTCTAACTTTTGCACAGTTTTTGATCTATATCTCAGAACGGACAAACATTTCAGCAAAGCTGTCATAGTAAATATTGTTCTACATAAAAAGGCCTATCCAATGATATATATGACATTCCTATTGGTGGGGTATACCAGGTCCCATATATTTGTGCCCATTGTCCTTTAAATGTGCAGACCTTTTTGATTGACAATCTAAAAAACAAATCGCTCGTTTTCTTCCTCTTATTTTATGCGTTTGTTTTCTTGTTTTATAGATCAGTATATTCCACAAGAGTGCGTGGGAGTACAACAGCGTCCGAGGACAGTATTACTTGCATCAGTTCGTCATTGGACAACCCGATCTCAACTACCGCAGTCAAGCTCTACAGGAAGAAATGAAGGTATGATGTCGCTCTCAGCTCACGCATATGCTTAAGAGAGACATGCCATGCAACCGAAACTATACTCAACGTCTCCTGGCCTTTAAAATTTCGTAACAAATACCTCTAGAATCTCTTCATGGTTAGTGAGCCGTGATTTGTAAAGCTTGCAGTTATTTGCAGGAAGTGCTTAGATTCTGGCTACGTAAGGGCGTATCGGGTTTCCGCGTGGACGCAGTCAACATGTTGTATGAAGTGGACCCGGCCGATCATGGCGGCACATTCCCTAATGAACCTCGATCTTGTAAGTTACCAACATCTCTAATCCATCAAAATATAATACTGTTCTTAATAAAATATATAGAAGAAATGTTTATTCATATATTGAACGAAAAAAAGTCTCGGAGTTGACACACCGAGACAGACAGAATTTGAAAAAAAAAAAACGGATATAAAAGATCACCATTCTTAAGTTTCCATTCTGCTTCTAAACGTGAATTACTCCCGATTTTAGACAATCCCTCGGCCACACCAGACGACTACGAATATCTTTTGCATTGGTATACAAAAGACTTGAACGAGACATATGAAGTTGTGTACGATTGGAGAGAAGTACTCGATTCTTTCGCACAAAACGAGACTAAGATCATGATGACTGAGGCCTACACGGACATAGACCTGATGATGCGTTACTATGGCGACGGCAAACGAGACGGCTCCATGCCTTTCAACTTTGTCTTTCTTGGAAACATTACTGGATCTTCCAACGCGAATGATATGAAGCTTGTCATTGATTCATGGCTGAGTAAAATGCCTAGTGGAAAAGTTGCCAACTGGGTGGTAAGTTTATTTTTTGTACTGTATTTTTTGTGTGGGAATATTGGATTTTTTGGACTATTATAAAAAAAAATAAGTATGTAATTGTAAAAATAAATTATCACTTTTAAAATGTCAAACTAACAGCTTCAAAATACCCGATATTCCTGAATTGGTGTTTTACGTTAAGTTTTTTCAGCGGTTTTTCATAATTTGATATATTACAGAATGGAAACCACGACCAAAGCCGCATGGCGACCAGACATGGCGTCAACAGGGTTGATGCCATGAACTTGCTAGCTCTAATCCTACCCGGAGTCACCATCACCTATCAGGTAACACATGTTTATGTAAAACAATATTTGTATAACTATGTACCTAACTATAAAAGTCTGCATAGGGAATACTACTTAAGACAGATTTTCTTATATATTTTTTGAACTTCCGTTACTCCCCAAAAGACTACTAATCCGTTATAAAATTATAATTAATCATTAGACTATCATTATTTTTCCCCAAACTTGACTAAAAATCCCTCCCCAAACTTGGCTACTATACAGCGCAACAGTCAAAATCTACTAACACAACATGAGACTTCGGATAGGCAGAGTTATTTGACGAAAAATGCTTCTTTTTCTGTTAGGGCGAAGAGTTAGGCATGACCGACGGCTACATAAGCTGGGTGGACACGAAGGACCCTCAGGCTTGCAATACGGAGGACCCCATCAACTATTGGAAGAGTAGCCGCGACGTCGCTCGGACCCCCTTCCACTGGGACGCGTCAACTAATGCTGGGTTCTCAAGCGCTGCCAAGACTTGGCTCCCAGTGGCCAGTAACTACCAGACTGTTAATGTAGAGGTTCAGAAGGTGACCAACAAGAGTCATTACCACGTAAGTTTCTTTTATACACTATACTACATAGTATAAAACAACAACTTTTCTGTGCCTATATCCATATGTCCCTTTATACGCTCAAACCTTCAAAACTACGCAACCGATTTTGATGCAGTCCTTTTAATAGAATAAATAGTGGGCAAATACTGTTATCCCGTGCGAAGCCGGGGCGGGTCGCTAGTTTTATTATATTTGGAAAACATACAGTATTAACAGCTAACAAAAATAACCAATTATGCAACTAATAACCAATGAAATGTTTTCGCAAAAAGCTCGCAAGATGATGATGATGATGACCAAACAAATTATGCTACTAACATATCGTAATTGTCGATTGCTTGCAGTTTTACAAAGACGTGGTCGCTCTGAAGCACACGGCAGCGGTCGCGGACGGCACGTTGGGAACACACGCAGTTACCAGTAACGTCTTAGTTGTTACAAGGTAAGGTTTATCTATGGTTATTATGGTTTAAGTATTTCCACTTGGGGTAAACGAGTTCTAGAGTGGAGACCACGCCTCGGCAAACGTAGTGTAGGACGTCCTCAGGCACGGCGGAGTGATGACTTGCGCAAGACGGCTGGCAGGAGCTGGATGCGAGAAGCCGAAAATAGATCTCAGTGGACTGCGATAGGCTGATGATGAAGTATTTCCACTGTTTTCAGTAGTGTTTTTTTCGAGACTTCTGATTAACTGCGATTAGATTGCATAGCATGATGAATACCTAATCCAGTCCTAAATTCCAGAATTAGATTGTTAAGTGAAATTAGTGATTACCTGACATCGATATAATAACCAACTGACATGGGAAGATTCTGTGTAAGACTTGTTGGCTTTTCGTGTCCCCATGTCTTATTCTGATTTCTAATCTACTTTACTGGAAAGTTTCATTAACTGTTGATAAATCATGTACATAAAGAAAAGATTTACATATTATTTTCATTTTTAAATATAAAAGACATTAAAAAATATATAAGTAAAAAAAATAGGTGGCCACCGATATCAAGCACATGGTCCAAGCTACCGGTGGTTAGGGCCCCAAAGACAGAAACCACCTCACAACAATTATAATGTGAGTTTTATTATTTGTTCATCAGAGTACCTCCGTCTTCGAAGGACCATACAATAGTAGCTATTATAAACCTGGCTTCCACGTCCACTACCATCGACTTGTCTAAGATCGCGGGCGTGCCAGAGAACATGAAAGTCATCGCCTCGGGAGTTGATTGTGCACTCAACAAAGAGTAAGTTTCTATTTTATAACCGTCACCTATTTGGTTAGTTGCCTGTGTTATATGATCCTCTAAATAAAATATGTTTAACCTTGCAGCGCTAGGATATATACTCTTTTCTTTTCTCCCATTTTATCAGGCCGTCAAAAAGGTAAATTTTTTACAATAAAAGTGTATTTACCTACTCTAATAATATGTTAATGTATTTCAGTGCAACCGTGAAAAGGAACAGTGTTTCCCTGTCGGGCAACTGCGCATTGGCATTCGAAAATGGCGCCGTGAGATTCGTAGCTCCATTCTTGTTATACTGCATCACATTGTTCCTCATCTGGCTACAATAATCACTAAGAACAACTCTCGCCAAACTTTTTGGCGGCCCGTAGCTAAATTCCGAGCACAAGTACGCGCATGTAGCCATACCCATACCTAAAATCAGTTTCTGTGACTCGCGCAATGTTCCGAGACGTCAAAAATTTTGGCGAGCACTATACCAATTTACTCACCCAAATATCCTCTAATTTCATTGTAATTTGTAACATTGTTGTATATGTATAACTGAAACTATAGTTTATTTTGTTAAATATTTTGTAAATGTTGTAAGATATAAAATTAAAATTATGTTGTAATATTAACTTGTTTCATTTAACACTTTATTAGAACATGAGTTAGTAAGAACCCATCTTGCTATGTAGATAAGGCTTGATTAAGCATTATTGTTAGTAAAATAGAAGACATTGCATTGTGTCAAACCAGCTAAACATGTAGAAAAAAAACCATAATATATCTATAGCTATACCAAGAACATTCTAGAATATATTCAAAATCATGTCAGTGTCGAGAAACTGACAACACACTGACCCACAAGCTGTGTTGGTGCCCAGTACCCTAGCATCACAATCATCTTATATCAAACTGCTATTAATACTAATGTTATAAATAAGACATAGTTTTGTTTGTTTGTACCTCAGGCTTACAAACTACTGAACAAATTTGAAAATTCTTTTAGTGTTGGCAAGCTATCCTTGTGTGTATAGTAAGAGCTGAAACCATGGAAAACAGCCAGTTACAGTATAAATAAAACGAAGACACATTTTAGTAAAATGTATTAGAAAAAAAAATCTTAGCATGATTTATCTTACATGCTAAAATGTTACAAACACCCATTACTTGTTTTATGCCAAAAACAACGAAGGTGGGGTGTAAAATAATGGAACCACTTTTTGCAGTATTTCTAGCCTAAATTACAAACTATTTTAAAAGTCCATAGCTCCTTCTAAGAAACACAAACAGTCCACTTTATTAATGACAAGTTCTAGATCCTTCTTGGCAATCGTTTTCCGTTTATTTGTGGCTGTATATGCATATGTTTCCTTTGCTATAGTTTCCAGAAATAATTCCTGAAAAAGAAAATGGTAAATATTAATTTGTGACATACATAATAATGAGTTCCTGCATATTTTGAAAGGCACAATAATTATTAGTCTCAGTCTTCATTTAAACCTCTTTGGCAGTTGTTACCTTTGGCAGTCAAAAAGTCTGGCTCCAATGATCAGAGGGTTTTTTAAGCAAGACCAACGGTTTGTCCTTTAATAGGCGCTGAAGTTACAGTAACCGCCAATAATACTTACTGTGGCTTTAGTGACCAGAAACACTGCATCTCCAGACACTACACTAACGTCAGGGTCCATTTTCATAATATTCTTAATCCTAGCTATCGGCAACCTTGTGGAACGTACAACTTCGCTCTTATTGTGAACCGGAGCCTTCTTCTCGTCAGTAATTTGCTCTTCAGAGTTTATTATTTCTGAGTCCTGTATCGTATTTATGTTTTCCGAGTCTGTGATTTCTGCGATCTCTGCATGCTGATGGTCCGCCTCAAGGTAATGTTCCGATTCATCGATTATATCTGATATGTCTACGTCGTCGTAATGCTCTTCTTCTGCCATTGCTAATACACAAATAACTTGCTGAAATAAATAAGAATTAGAAAAACTGGGTGTTATGTTCCGGCGATTTTACTTGGCGCGCGGATTTGACGTTTTTCTGACAACAAATGTCAATATTGTCAAAACTGAGTGTTTTGTATTCGTTCAGGAACTGAAACACATCATAATAAAGAATTAATAAATCTTTCAAAATCGTAGCAAAATATACGACAGAAGACACCATCTAAGGGTTATAAATTACATTGAAAATTGAAACTGAAATGAAATTACAACATTAAAAATTAAATTAAAACACTAACAACAATCACAAGCAAGTGCATCCTACTATTGCACCAACTGTTGACTATTATGAGTGGGGCAATTCTTTAGTCAAGCAGCGACAAGGAAATAATGCAATTGATCCCAAACACATCGAATGGACAGAGCTACTTACCTATATTTACGCAGCGCAGCATAAGTGGTTCACAATTCTACTTTTACTTAAGTAGCCAGTTTGCCGATGAGCTTTTTAGGCTTCCAGATATAGTCCTTCAGTGCCACCTTTAGATATATCACTATCTACAGAAAATTTTAATTCGCGACACGGCGCTCGCTGTTCCTAACAGTTTATGAATGACAAACCATAATAAAGACTTAATCGCATTGCATTACTTTACACAAACGATATTTAATACCTTTGACACCACCGGTTACGGTTTTAAATAAATATTTACTTAATAATTTACATAATATCCCAGCGGGAACCAATCAGAAATTGCAAATGGAAAAGATAACATTGAAGCGAACAATTTGATGCATTCACATAACACCAAGATGCTACCGTTTATAAGGATGTGTCGACTTCGCTTGCAATTATTCGCGGAACAGCAGTGAGCACAGGTCAGTTGTGTGTTCATTATACTTAAGTAACTACAACAAAGTTATCAGTCCATTGTGCGAACAGACGTGGGTTTGAGCATACTGCATTACAATTCAGACCCACGTAGATCGCATGGGATTACAAACTCCAACTCCTGCATTAAAGCGTTATTATCTTCTGATGGGGCTACCATATAAATCTTACCGGCTCTCTTTGGAGTTATAGGTGAATTCACTCTTTTTAATGACTACTAAAATTAGTTTCCTATTAACGTAGTAAGACAAAATGCGGGAGTTTTCGCTGTTGGTGATGGTCGCGTTGGCGGCGAGCGTGTCCTGTGTGGACAACTGGTGGAAGTCAGCTGTGGTGTACCAGATATACCCGCGCTCCTTCAAGGATAGCAATGGAGATGGCATCGGGGACTTAAATGGTGAGTTACTAAATTCAATGGTATCTAAGTAAAAAGCGACTGTCATAAACTTTTAGAACCACAGCTCTCCGCGTTGATAAGCGGATCTTACTTAAATTTAGATCATATTTCGATGTTTTTTTACGAATCTTCATAGGACGTACCTTCATAGGACAAATAAACATTAGTCTTATTTTTACGACAGTTAAAACATCGTAAATCTAAGTATTGATGATGCATGTCACGAAGCTTTAACTGCAACAGGTGTTCGTTGAAAAAACATTCACTGTTCGTCATAACATTTGTCTTGGCATAATTTTTCTTCCTTATTATGAATTGTGACGGATCTCATACCTGCTGGAAAATCTCATACTTAAAAATTTAAACAATGGAATTATACTTGATGAGGCGACAAATGTTAGGTAAATTAGGCATATTTTCTTAGAATTATTTCTGTTACCGCTTAGGCCGCAACTTGTGTCACGATTCTCAAATACAACGCATTGCGATTTTGCTATTTTATATTCTAAATGTAAGTAGTCCCTTCATTTTATAATAAGCGGAGAGTTGTCTTCCTTTACCTACCTCCCAGTTTAATAGTTGTGACGAACTATCAAACATGTCAAATAGAGTAGTAAGGAAAATAACTCCTTCCAGTAGTTTTCACTTCTCAATTCTTCTTCCAGGTATAACTCAGAAGCTGTCCTACCTGAAGGACACCGGTATCGATGCCATCTGGCTGTCGCCCATGTTCCAATCTCCCATGTATGACTTCGGCTACGACATAGCAGACTATAGGAAGATAGCCCCGGAGTATGGCACCATGGAGGACTTTGACGCGCTCATGGCAGCTGCGAAGAAACTTGGTAAATACTATCTAGCTTTTCTATACGTTTAAGAAGACTAAGAATCTTTATTTGCAATGACAAGGTAGCACAGTTGGTTAGATATATTATGTACAGCGTAGGTATCTCAGGGTTCAATCGATATGCAGATTTGACTAGCTTCGCATGGCGAATGTTGGTTGTCCTACTTTATATACAAAGTTTCTCCAGATTCAAACTGGCTCTTCAGCTGGTCGAAATCGGATCAGCTGTTTTGTTATGACTGATTGACACCAACAGGGTCATTGGGCGATCACTATCTCTGTTATACCAACTAAAGAAAATTCAGATGCTGAAGATAAAGGTCAAACAACCATATTTCAAGTCCAGTACCTGTTTGTTTACCCAAGTTAAACTGTCCACGATTACGTTCCGCGATACGATCGCAAGACATAATGTCTTCCGGTGTTTGGTCTCCAATGCCGTACTTACTCACGTTTGGAAGGCCTTTGAATGGCAACCAATTAATATTGTCAATGAGGAGTTGAACGTATTTTTTTATTATATTTTTGCAAACAAGTGGTGCTTTTCGGTATTTTTTTTTTTTGGCTACTTATATGTCTATCAGGTACCTACGTAATATGGCGTGGAAGAAATGAATTTTAGAGGTTTTTAAAATAATTGGAAATGTTTTCGTAAAATGATATCAGAAATCACTTTGAGTTTTAACCGACTTCCCAAAAAGAAGAAGGTTCTCGATTCGTCCGCGTACCTGTACCACATAAATAAAGGAAGGTAGGTAGGTACATTTTTGTACTGTAAAACAGTTGGCAAGCGACTAGTCTACAGGCTCCTTCGTAATGCATACCGGTGCAATAATTGTTTCAAGCAACGAAGTCAAAACAAGTGCATGTCTGCCATAACACCAGTGTCTTTTGCATATTTACAAAATCAATCTTATAAACTATCGGGCTGCGCCAGACGTATTAACTTACTTAACCAAAATAAACTTTTAATATTACCGTCGATATCAATCGTATCACCTACCTACAATAAAAATTTTCTTCAAGTACCAAACAGAACAATGTGCTTAAATGAATAACTAACTAACGTTATAACCACTCTTACGCAGGTATTCGCGTCATATTGGACTACGTGCCGAACCACACGAGTAACGAGAGCGATTGGTTCGTAAAGTCAGCACAGAGGGATCCGAACTATGCTGACTACTACATCTGGGCTCATGGGAAACCTGACCCTAAAAACCCGGACTATGTAGGACCTCCCAACAACTGGGTAAGACAAGATCATCGTACATAGGTAGATGGGAGTGGTGAAGTTGTGATTCAAACACCCGTTGTGTTTGAAATCACCAGTCCAACGCACCGAATCAAAAATTTAATAATGTAAGGTTGTCATGATCTGATCCTCTTTGGATAACTTCTCGTCTGTAACTAGCAAAAAGCAAACTTATGCATGTAATGCTCTTTTTCACTAATATATTCCAGGTCAGCGTTTTCCGCAAGAGTGCGTGGGAGTACAACAGCGTCCGAGGACAGTACTACTTGCATCAGTTCGTCATTGGACAGCCCGATCTCAACTATCGCAGCGCTAAAGTCCGTGAGGAGATGAAGGTACCACATTATTCGCATGAATGATTAATTCTTCATAATAAGGTTCCGAAGATTTATCCTTTGTATTTACTGTTTCCAGGATGTCTTACGTTTCTGGTTGGAAAAGGGTGTCTCCGGTTTCCGTATCGATGCGGTCAACATGTTGTATGAAGTGGATCCATCTAACTTCAACGGCCAGTACCCTGACGAACCAGTATCTGGTTAGTCAATTTGTTATTTACTAATACTATAATATAATACTATAATACTATAATCGCAGATCTTTTCGAGCCAACCAATACTTTTATACATTAAAAATTAATATTTTCCCCAATAGGAGCCGCTGGATTAACTCCAGAAGACTACGACTACTTGAGCCATATCTACACTCGAGACCAAAACGAGACATACGACCTTATTTACGACTGGAGGGCAGTTCTCGACGAATACACAGAGAAACACAACGAGTCCAAGATCATGATGACCGAAGCTTACACCAAGTTACCGCGGATGATGCGTTACTATGGAGACCAGACCAGGAATGGATCCATTCCCTTCAACTTCTTGTATTTAGGAGAGCTGAACAACCAGTCTAGTGCTCGGGAAATAAAGACGGTCATTGATAAGTGGATGGCGTATATGCCAGCTGGAAAGGTTGCCAACTGGGTGGTGAGTATTAACTTATCCAGTTACTGGTTCCTTTGATAAAGTTCCAATAAAGATACTTTGACCTTGACTTATCATCATGAAAACACGATTTTTTGTCGTGTCATGTTCTCTTCAAAGTCTATCAACTCTATTTAATAGTCGCTTAAGCAGTTTTACTTAACTTGTAGAACGGCAACCATGACCAGAGCCGCCTGGCGTCAAGATTTGGCACCGATAGGGTTGACGCCATGAATATGTTGGCTCTTATCTTACCTGGAATCTCCGTCACATATCAGGTAAAAAAACTAAGCTAGTACATCTTACAGTTTTGGCTTCATTTAACTTGAATGCTAAGACCTACTTTAATATTTCAAGTTAAAACATCTTAGCGGTAATATTCATTGCAGGGTGAAGAACTCGGAATGACTGACGGTTACGTAAGCTGGAAAGACACCAAGGACCCCCAGGCGTGCAACACGGATGACCCCGTCAACTATTGGAAGAGTTCCCGCGACCCCGCTCGGACCCCATTCCACTGGGATGCCAACACTAGTGCTGGGTTCTCCACCAGTTCTTCGACTTGGCTCCCTGTTGCTGATAATTATAACACTGTTAATTTGGCGGCTCAAATGTCTGCCGCTAAAAGCCATTACAAGGTAACCGAAACGTGTCTGAAAGTTGTTGGGAATTACCTTTACACACGTTTTTGGAGCATGAGAAATCCGTCAATGCGCAAAAGGACCCTATCCCCTAACAAAAACTATAGCAAACTTGCAGCCGCTATGGTTTAACAACGCGAAAAGAAATCAATGGCACCCTGAATGCGAGCAATAATGACATATGAAAATTAGTCTACATAATCATCTTTTTCGCTACTTTCTAATGATCGTACATTTTCAGTTCTACAAAGACGTGGTTGCGGTGAAGCGCCTCCCCGCGGTGCGCTCGGGAGATTTGGACGTACGAGCGCTCTGTGAATCTGTGTTGGCTGTAGCAAGGTAATTGCTGGGGAAAACTGTTACTGCATCCCAATTTAATAACTTCGCAAGGTTACTTTCAAGTTAGAAATTGGTGTTATCAAGGAAAGTTTCAGACACTTTTTGGTTCTATGAAGATAGAAGTTTTCACGTCTCGTCTGCTCTGTGTCTGTTGACTGCTCTGTTACATACTTATCACCTAATCACATTTTGGATCATTAGATCTAATAATAGATCATAGATTTGAGAGGACGATAATACTATATTAATAGTAGGAAAACTTGATGCTTTGAAATTTTAATGTGTTAGTATATTACCCACACGGTACTATCTAAGTCTGGAACACCCGTCTATATCCCTCAAAAGTTTTTTGTGTTTTCTCTGTGCAGACTCCTGCCCGGCCACCCCGTGGTCATCGGAGTAATGAATCTGTCTGACAAGGAGGTACCAGTGGACCTGAGCTCAATGCACCTGCTGCCACAACAGCTGCAAGTCGAGACCTCTGGCATCAAGTGCTCTTTGGAAAAGGGGTAAGACAACTTCCAAATTATTAGGTAAATAGCTTGAAGTATGGCTATGGCAGCATCCTACTAGCTGTTCCCCGCATTTCCACTTGCGTCCCACAGGGGAACTATTTTCCTATATAAACAGGACAACAAACAGAGAAAATGATGTGTAGCACGAGACTCGGCTCAGTATACGCTGTGCATGCAAGACTAGGAGCCACACTAGGACTAGGAGTGCACAGCACTGATTTTCTGCTGGCTCCTAACAGTTGAGCAACATTTTAGCGTGAATGTCTGACATACAGATAGGTACTTTCGCATTTAGGTATAATATAACGGTGTGCCTAGTTATATTGATAATTTATTAAGTTCATAAGTTTTTTGTTTCAGTGCGAAGGTCCAGAAAGAGAACGTCACGATGCCAAGCCACTGCGCCCTCGTTCTGACGTCTTTACAAAAATGTTGCTAGCCAACATTATTATTATTCTGGAACTTCTACTAACTACTAACACTTAATGTGAAAGATATTTAAAAGCTCTGTATTTATGTGTTCAATATAAATTATATTTCAAAATATATGATGTTGAAAAATTTTCATCGTCTTTTATTGGATTTAGAAAAATCTAACCCTTTTTTGTTTCTTTTTACCCTAAAAGCTCCGAAACTATTGAACCAATTTTAATAATTTAGCACTTGGCTGTTGGGAAGCTGGTATATTTTGTGTCTGGACTATCATCGAGTAACATACATACTTAGGCTATATATCGTTAAAAATAAAACAACTTTTCGTTATAATAAAATATTATTATCAGTTCGTGTTGAGTATCAAAACAACATTAAAATAATTATCCGTATATATACATTTGTAACACTTATAATTACAATTAATTATTTTCTACTGTACATATCATTAGTACATCGTACATAATATGTGTAGATACAGTTTTCCTAATAGAATATCACCACATTGGTATTCATTTTTTTTTGTTCTATCCTTACATGGTTTTTTAACCCTTAGGTACTTACTTCATAAAATATTTCATTCATGATTAAAATCGCTGGTGTTACCAGTGCAAAAATTGTCTGTAATACAGTAACTTCACAGTATTCAAAATTCACACACACATTTCATTAAAAAAAGTTTATCGTTGTCATTATAAAAAGGGGCATGATTTCTATATCAACTGAGTTATACTTCAATCGATCCACTGATGTAGGCCAAGGCATTTGCGAAGCCTTGCAGTAATACACAAAGACGTATTATTACTGCATACATTATTCATTCTTAAGTACTTCATGGTACACTATTTATGTCATCATTTAACAAGCTGCATGTGTTTTTCTTTTCAAAAAAAAATGTGGTGCACTTTTTTATTTAAATGCCTGTTATTTTCTTAATAGCAATGTACATTGGTCTGAAGCAAGCTAAACAATATCAAAAGGCACTTCAGTAGAACCGTACCAGACAGGCAGTACCTACAGTCCTGGTTTAACAAGATTTTTAGCATGTTTTGTGTTTCACAAATCGTCAATATAATTTGACAGGCTATTTTCCAACAACTACAATTCAATTAAAATATCTACTAACAACAAAGGAACGCAGAATCGCTACATTTTAAAGCTTCCTAAATTTCATTATCCACACATTCTTCATTTCATTTAAGAATTACAAAAATAACAATGTTCTTAACTGGTCCATTCATCCGTTTATTTAAATATACTTTCTTATTCCCAAGAAACTGTACACAACAATTTTCCGAATAGCCTTTCATAAAATAGTTTATTTGTTCTAAAGTTTCTAGGTTAGACATAATAGTTTTTTCCAAAAAGGTTTTTTCCCGAGTCTGATTGGCAGCCCCGCTAAGATGGCGGCGTCGAACGCATCTTTCAACTGTTTCCTTGTTTTCGCCGAAGTTTCGATGTAGACTGCGTTGATTTTGGTCGCTAAAGCTTTCGCTTCGACTTCTGACACAACGTGCTCGCCACGACCCTGTGAAATAAACAATCAAAGTTATTCCTAAAGTCTTGTCCGATTAACACAAGTCTCGTTAAGTGAGTAATTGTGTGTATTAAATGCGCAATCACGCGCCATGTCATGTGCTTGACATTTCACAGAATTTACGGTGAGATCAATTCGATCATGATCCGTCCATCGGTCACGAACGGGTACGATCAATATCTACTTATGATAGATCATCACTTGAGATTGGCCGTCAGATTACGCTGACTGTTTCTTGTAATTTGCAATCGAAAGTTCGGTATGGCGCTTTAAATAAATACATTAATAGCCCATTTATCCGTCCCACGAAAGAGCCTACTATAGCCTGAATTAACTTAATACTCTAGGAAAATCCAAGTTAACTCACCTTTAAAGTCTGCAAGACCCTCGAATCCAGCGCCAAATCGCTTTGCGTGCCAACAAGTATGAGCGGGGCGTTCACGTTGGCCACAGCCTTGGTCCACCTCTCGGCAACAGACCTGAAGGTCTCAGGCCGCACCACGGAGAAGCACAGCATCAGCACATCGGTGCCAGGGTAGCACAGCTCTCGGAGCTCAGACATTGAGTCCTGGAATTAGGTGAAAAGAGGTTTTAGCTTCCGAATTTTGTTCCTTTGTGGCTCGAAGTTTTTTAGGCAAAAGTTGAAGTCGACCTAACACATGGACAAGTGTCCATTGTTAAAGAGAATTTTGCTGGCATTCTAGGTAACTGATATAGGTAGGTATTTATCTCGTAGTTTCCTCTTACGTAACCATACATAACCCTTTGTAATGTCAGCAACAGGGAAATTGCAGCACACCGACTAAAATTAAAAAAGAAAACAACTGAATGAACAAGAAGGGCTAACTGAATTATCATAAAGCTGTAACGGTGTAAGCGTGCAACCGGACCTTAAGGCGGCGCGCGAAGGGTCAACGAACAGAACATTTGATAGATAACGGTACCTACATTATAATTACTCTGACCGACTAATTACGAGTGATAACACGAAACGCATTGATTTTGTACGGTACATTCGTAATCGACTTGTTTTCTCCTGTCTTGTCTAATAGAGGCCATTCATAAGTCTACATTTGTCTCTGAACGTGTGTCTTTCTAACCTCTGGCTTCAAAGTTCATCTCTGTTGTTATATCCAGCTTTCATCTATTAACTACTTTGTAAATATATGACCCATTTAAAAAGATTCACCATACCACGAGACCTATTACCACTGCATTGGTCTGCAGGAAAAAGGACGCATGATTTTGTTTAATATCTGATATGTGAAGCTAGAATTTTTATCGTCGCACCTGCAATAAAATGCCATAACAAATCATAATTTTGCGCAACATCTGTCAAGTAAAAGAAAACGTCTTGTTTAGTGTATGAGTGTTAAGTTACCAGTGTTGCCAGCAACACGGCTATGGGTGAAAGTGACGGTAACCATCGTTTGTACGTACATACTCCATGGTTATCTAGGGTTGCGCAACCTCCCTTTGTAAGAATGATGCCTCCTTTTACAGAAACGATTTCATATCGTAAAAATTATATGCTTGAGTAGTTACTGTACATGGAACGTGATAATGTGATGAAATTGTTTTACTGTCATGTTAATGTTGCGTAGATTGAAATAGAAGTATTAAACATTTCTATACTTTCATGATTTGCCAGTGACCTGTTCATAATTCTCTATGTTACAGTATTTAAGAAAGTACTCTACTAGCTATAGTACTATACTATAGTACTATACTCTACTAGCCAACTAGGGAAACGCCTACATCGTCAACTTGCATTGACCTAATCTTCACAAATAATAAAAATGTGTCGATATCTGTCGAAGATAAAGGAATATCCGACCATAAATGTGTAACTTATAAGTTTGACGCATTCACTAGAACACATAACAAACCAATCTACAGGAAAATCCGACTAACAAACCATCCTAAATACTCCACAACCTTCAAAGATAAACTAAAACAAATAGCGTGGGAAAATATCTTATCTCCTGTAAATAACATAAACGAAAACTACAACCATTTCGAAAACACATTAACAGCAACTATGAACACAACCATACCACTCAAACGTGTCAAAATATCAAATACCAAAAATAATAACTATATAACCAAAGGAATAAACAAATCTTGTAAACATAAAAGACTTTTAAAAACATTCGTAAACCAATCAAAAGACAAAATATTAAAGAACCACTACAAAAAATATTCTAAACTCCTAAAAAAATGTGTAAAATTATCTAAAAAACAAAACTACTCACAAGAAATGGAAAAATCTAAAACCAAAACCAAGACGATGTGGCAAATAATAAAACGTATAACAAATAAATCTAAAAATATTTACAATGAAAACCTAAAACTAAAAATAAATAACAACACAACTAATTGTCCCTACACGATCGCGAACGAGTTCAACCAATACTTTGCTTCCGTGGGCTCTCCAAACATACAGAATAACAATGCGCGTGCCACCAACGACCATGCAGTAATTGCGCCCGCCACTAACACCATGTTCCTAGAACCAGTCACAGAACAAGAAATATTCAAAGTCATTCTAAACCTTCCAAACAAACACAGTTGTGGAATCGACGAGATACCCCCCACACTCATAAAAGCCTGCGCCACAGAACTTACCCCTCCACTAACATTCCTTGTAAACCAATCCCTAGAAGAAAAAACTTTCCCGTCCCGACTCAAAATTGCGATAATTAAACCCATACCAAAAAAAGGTGGAAACTCTAATGACCCGAGCCAATACAGACCCATAGCACTTCTTCCCGCATTTTCGAAAATATTCGAAAAAGTAGTCACCAAACGTATGTGTAAATTCCTAGAAAAATACAACATTCTTGACAATAACCAATTTGGATTCCGGACAAATCGGTCAACCACCTTAGCAGTCTATAAATACACACAAGAAATACTGACATATATAAAGGACAAAAACTATGCAATAGGCCTCCTCCTTGACATGACAAAAGCATACGACAAAGTATCCCACTCGATCCTACTAACTAAATTAAATGGAGTTGGCATCAGGGGAGATGCACTTGACTGGCTTAAGTCGTATCTTGCTGATAGGAAGCAGTATGTGCAGGTGGAACACCTCGATCACGACACATGTGAGCTACAAAACGTGCGCTCGGACATCCTGACCACGAACTGGTCCATTCCACAGGGAAGTGTGATAGGGTGTATACTATTCCTAGTATATATTAACGACCTGCCCAAAATATGTGACCACCTTTGTGTATTATTTGCTGATGACATCTCCATCCTGTTTAAAACCCCAACAAATAACCAAGAATACACCTATAAAATAACCGAAACATTTAACCTAATAAAATCTTGGCTCTTACATCACAACCTTGAAGTAAACAATAAAAAAACTAAAATAATACAATTCAAACCATACCAAAAACAAAAAATCAACCTCAAAACCATAACCAGCAATATCCAAATTGAAGAAGTCGAAGAATTTAAATTACTAGGCATCACACTGGACTCACATCTAAACTGGAAAAAACATGTCGAGCAGATAAAAACAAAATTATCACAATTTTCTTATGGACTTGGTGTTCTCAAAACTAACACAAAAGCCGAGTGTGCTCTCACTGCCTACTACGCGTATGCCTACGCATGGCTACGCTATGGTGTGATCATGTGGGGGCACAGTGTCGATGCCAAAGATTTATTTATAGCCCAGAAGAAACTTATCCGAATAATATTTCACATAAAACCAACAGACAGCTGTAAACCCCACTTTATAAATAATAAAATACTAACATTACCATCAATATATATATTAGAAATAGCCATTTTTGTTAAGAAAAATATAAAAATGTTCAACTTCGAAAAAAACGAGCGACGCAAAAATAAATTAATTTTACCTACACCTAGAATACAAATGTTTAAAAATAGCCCAGAATACCGAAACATTCAAATCTATAATAAGTTACCTGAAAGTATCCGCTCCACCGAAACCTTAGGTATATTTAAAGCTAGACTTAAGTTATTACTGATTAAAAAATGCTACTATAGTGTACAGGAATACCTAGACGATAGAGACTTAAAGTGATAAATAAATATAATTAATAAAACAACGAAACAGTATTATATTGTTCCTATAGACACTGTGCAATAAATAGTCGATATAATAATTAAGAAATTAATAACATTGTTAACTTATTATACACAAATATAATATATATATATATAAACATATTTATGTATGTATTTATTTATTAAGTCACAATTATAATGTAAATAAATAACTATATTGTCCTTTTAGATGTAAGTCTAGTTAAGAATTAAACAGTATATATATGTTGTGTTGAGATAGTTTTAAGTTAATTTGCTGCGCCCTAACAGGGTAATGTATACCTAGGATAAGGATTCATTTCTGTAACTGTATACATTTTTGCAATAAATAAATAAATAAATACTCAATTTGGAAGAGCGGTTTCTCGCTATCATGTCTACAAATATTTGTTTCATCAGCATTTAGATCCTTATAAGTAGTTGATAGAAAGGTCTTTTAACAAATTAGTAAGCAAAATACATTATGCACGTTTTCACTAAAGCCCTAGAGAAGTTTCTCTAGGTTTTCATACAGCATACAGCTAAAATGATAAATATGCGTATTTTCACTTTCATCGCCATTCCTGGACAGTTGCGGATTTAATATCGATAGACACACGTTGTGTTTGAGAAACTTTGACAGCAAAAGAAAATGACCGCAGATGATGAGTTACTTACCTATGAAATTTTGGAATAAAGCAAAAGTGTAGCTTCAAATATCTATGAGTGTAATTAAATTAGTTTAACTATTTTCCTTTAGGTAGGTACAGTTAAACCTACGTAGTTATGTATATTCCGGAATCAATCTAGTAAGAAAAATGTAAGGTTTCTACCAATATGGCATGGCTACGTCTATGCGTAAAAGTTCTAGTTAAATCTACACTTGATAACAGTATGCTTAACTATTTCCGACTAATGATTCTTTTTACTAACGTATTTTAATGCTTGCAATCTGATAACACAATCTTTCCGCAATTTAAACGACGATAAAAGTCTTTAATGCAATTCCAACAGTAAACAAACCGATTGTTTTGCAACGAATTCATTTGAAACTTGTTTAACATTAAAATGTCGCAAAATGTACTGCATAATACCTACAAACTTTGCTTTGCGAACCGTTGGCGATGCATAAATGTGTACTTAATTGAAAAACCAGTCGAAAATTCCGGCAGTTAAAGTGCTTTCTTTATATCAATAACGAAATAAGTGAAGTTAGCAACAGTAACATGTTCTCAGTTCAGAGAATCAGGCGATGTGTCACGTTTTTTCAATAGGTTCTCTCTGCGAATCGTACAGTGATGAAAGCATTGTAATGATGACACTCTGAACGGACGAGCCAATGTGCCACCACAATAGACTGAGCCAGTCACACAATACCACATCTTCACTTTTTTATAGATATTTTTAAGATGAAATTGTATAATATAGGTACAGAGATGATTTTCGCACGGGGTCTTAAAAATGGAGAAGCAGCTAAAAGTTTTTTGAACAGTGCAAAAAAAATAATTAATGTCGTAGGTGATCCTAATACAAATATGTAACAAGGAGAAGCAAAGTTGAATAGAAACCCATATAAGTGATAAGATCGAATTTTGCCTCTAGATGAACCTTTTCTGATAGACCTTGAATAAATTTAAGCTTAGGGTATTCTGTCAACAGCTTACAGAATAAAGAATGCAGGATATGGTGCACCTTCTAGTTACCACCTGCATACATTACTTCATACAAATCTATGAGTTTTTGTATGGGTTTCACAGGTAGAGAAACTGTGGGAATGAACCTCGTTGCGTTTCTATTGTTGATTTAAAAAAAAATTGGAGCCAGCATGTAGGAGGTTGCACGTGCTATTTTTTTTTAATTCGATGAATAAAACTTTTTTGTTACATTAATATGGCGCTAGGCCAGGGCCCCGATTCTCCTAAATTAATAATGTCAAAATCGAATAGAAATCGAATCGCAATATGATTGTAATAGCAGTTTTAACCATATCGGGCATTCTGCTACTAATAAAAGACCAATCGTATTCGATTGACATTTGATTGGTGTGCGATTGGTCTGCTATTTTGATGATTTTGGTATATACGGTAGTTTGATGTACAATCATTTTGCAATCGTAAATCATTTGCAGACAAAATGATTCATTATGGAATGACAGAAAAGGATAAAAACGTTTATTTCAAAGAAAAAATAGCGGAATGCCACAACCGCTTCAATAGTAATCGAGTCGGGATTGGGTCTCAGTCGAATCGAGTCGAACGTCAATCGAAGGTCACTCAAGTAAAATTAGGAGAATCGGGCCCCAGGTGGAGACTGTGGGAGCCGCCATTTTGTAGGTATTTGAATTTTCTTTGACAGTGTAACGTAAAAGGATGTGTGCACAAGTAAGCCAAAGTAAGGTTGGGTGTGTGAATTATTGTAAGAAAGATATGTATTCCATGTGATCGCTAATTGATAAGCAAATGATAGCGATGCGATTTTACTGATAATTCAAAATTATGTCACGGTTGTCGTGAAACTATTTGCGATAAAGAATGTAGGAACACAGGTTGGTTAACTATTCAATAAAGTCATTTACGTCCATTTTCTCACAAGTATGTGCTTTACTTTAAACAGATAGGTACATATGTTAGAGATGTAGGCAGTATATAAATAAATAAATAGAATAACTGACCTGTCCAGCAGTATCACAGATTTCTACGCAGAGCGGTCTGTCGTCCACGTCCACCACAACTGAAACGAGACAATTATTCGTATTAATATAAAAGTAATTAGAAATTGAAGAAATATCTTAGATCTCAATTTCTGGCTTTCAAAAAAGGAAGAGCTCCGCAATTCAATTTTTGTACAAACAGAGACAATGATATTGGAGTATTGGACCCTCTCTCTAATTAGTCAGGCTCACCGGGCTGTGTACAATTAGATATATGAATAGGTAGATAGTAGAAAATGGAAACTCAAAGTTAACTTAGGTATTTCCAAACTCCATTTAGTTGTTTGTTTACTTATCATAACAATAAAAAATACCTATGTTTATTTTTCCCCATTATTATTTATTTTGTTTAAATTACCTACGCAACGTTTTATAGTTAGCAACTAAATTCAATGAATAGTTTGTCGTAGTACTTTCAAGTTTGTTGTAGGTACACAGTTGTGTAACTTAAAAGTAATATTTTAAATGTCAGTGCGAACACGGTTTACAACCGCGAGTCGCAAGCGCAGCTCAGTTAGGTAACCAACTTGATTATTTGTATGTATTTTATTCTAACAATATAATGTACTACACTGAAAATCTAATTGATAGATCAGTGCCTAAAATTGGCCTGTAGATACCAAGTTGGCGTTGCCAAGACAGATCGCGCCCAAGTTTAGGACTAAGGTTTTCAAACAGGGGTACAAGATTAGGTACATGTTCGCACCGGAGAAAACTCTAGTAACGGAACTGGGAAGATAGTCGATAGATATATAATATGATATAGTCGGTAGATAGATAATTGGAGCTAATAAACTCCTACGCTTTCACACAAAAAAGGCATAAATTAAGTACCAA
The DNA here is from genome assembly GCF_030705265.1 of Helicoverpa armigera. Lineage (NCBI taxonomy): Eukaryota > Metazoa > Arthropoda > Insecta > Lepidoptera > Noctuidae > Helicoverpa > Helicoverpa armigera. The sequence goes on from NC_087123.1 coordinate 10,382,464, forward strand.
CAATAAAACGCAATAACATAAATGTCAAACGGTGCATGATTTCTTTTTTCATGTGACAACACTCGAGTACAGTCGACACCCGATACGTCATGTCACCCTCGGCCCGGATACGCGCGGTAAACAGCAATGGCCGAACATCCTGGCTTTTGTCCACAAAACCTGTATTACCGCCATTCGCAATTACTGAGATTACTGGACACAAGCCGACTCGTTTTGTTTCGTACTGCATTATTTTGTTATTGTTTGATTATTGTTTAGGTTTAATGTGAAAAGGCAATTCATAACAATGCATTATGTATTTGTTAAAATGGTTTTTTATTTACATGTATTGTACATACTTTAATTTACTTATAAATTCCTGCTGCCTGCCTCCTGGAATGCAGGAAATTTACTTCACTGCATCCTGCCAATAATCATCATTCCATTTTCATTTATTACAGTTATGTTTGAAATTGTAGCCGTTATTTCAAATCAAATCTACCACAAAATGAATCCAAATGTAACAAAAGAAGAGTAATAGTAATATTATACAACTGGCAACTAAATAAAAAGTTTGAGAAAAAAGTTTCCAATGAAAAGGAGGTCATACTATAAAAAAGTTTCAAAAAAAGAACTGAAATCGAGAGCGTATCTGGCTGGCAGGCTGTATGCGTCCAAAGTCCAGTGCCTCGAGTGAGTCATGGCGTACTAGCCGCGGTCGCGTAGCCGTGACCGTGTCTCACGATCTTTGTGTATTTACTTGTTATGTCACTACTTTTATTGGTTTTAGTAAGCCTTTAATGAGTACTAAGTTTTATTTGTACCTTTAATATAAGTCTCGAATAAATAAGTACTAAAACCACGGCATTTATAAAAAGAATTAGTTTTGTCATTGTCAGGGATCAACGTTCATCAGCAGAGGTCAATCAGAGCAGTTAACACTTGTCTCGCCAATTTGCTGGAGACCTGTACTGAATTCATAAAAACCTGAGCACCATTGGCACTCTAATGTCATGGCCATAATATGTAGGTAACTGAAAATCCTAGAACTACACTGAAACTAGTAAGTAGGTAGGTACACAATTTAACTGTAAAGTAATTTAAAATATTCGCTACTTAAAAGAAAATTCGTGAAAACATCAAAGAAACGGCTCAATTCTTTTAACAGACTTCCCAAAAAGTAGGAGGTTCTCAATTCGAATTCGTTTTTTTTTTATCAAGATGTCATCCAACAAAGGAGCCTTGTCCAACAAAGGAGGTTCCACAAAATAAAACAAGAAATTGTCGCCGACTCAACCTGATGAAGATGCGGGACAGACCAAATGACCTCGTGTCACAAAACAAAATAAACTAGTCTAGACAAACAAAACATGCTTGGAGTTCACATAACCACACTACAAGTATACTGCTTTGGTTACAAGATCTAAGATCTGCCAGTAAAATTGTAGGCTGTATATTTTGCAGTAGGAATTACGACGCTGACGTTAGATGGCGTACGTAAATGAAAATGTTCTCCGTAATAAAAGTCTCCGTTTTACAAGAATCTAGATTCAACGAAATACCGATATCTGGTAATGATATATTGTATCCAAGTTAAGAAAGATACTCTTAATTTGAACATAGAACTCCATCATAAACTTGCATTCATATTGCTTGATATTTTTTGAAATGAAAAAACTTATGAATAAGAGGAGAACAAATAAACATTTCTTTTTAGATAGATACTTCTCACATTTATTTATCAAACGCCTCGCATACTAAAGAGATAATCTAATTTGCGACCTTTACTTGCCATTTGGCACGGTTCGCCGACACTGGTAACCTCGTTCAGATGGCGCCACTGTGACCTTCCCGAACACCCAGTTCAACTTGACCTATTATCGAATAGAATCCAACTAATAGGTGTATACCTACATGATAGAGTGAATCATGCTATAATATAGTATAATATGCTTACACAGATTCCAAATAAAATTGGGGTAAGAGCAGGAGGATGACAATGATGCTAAGACAAAATTCAAAGGAGTGGTGACCATAGATCAAAAATGCATCCTCCCCATAAAAAATAAACCTGTAGGTCATGTCTTCTAACCCATATCTACATTCTTTATACCAGTAACTTTACTTCAAAAGCAAAGAAAATGAGTTACCTCTACGGATACAGAGAACCTCTCAGAGGTCAAACATTTGATCCTCTTTACAAAGTCGGTACCATATCTCTAGGCATATAACACTCCAATAATTTTCACGGCCAAACCGAACTAGATTGCGACGATTTAGCTCAAATCCTAGCGGTCGGTAATCGATAAGCCATTGCGCTCGTGACCGCAACAGGATGGACGGCAAGTGGTCATTTTGTGACCAGTGCAGTCACAAAATGGCGTATATTGGACCGTGTCGAATGTGATGGTCAATGTGCATTATTGTGTGGACCACGTCACACCAATTACCTCTAAATATAATATTGTATACTGTATACTTTACATTCTGTCCCCCTATGGTTTAAAATTAAAAGCTTATTAATTCGATTTTAGTTCAGCCTAAGCAATGGTGATTTCAATAACGCGATAGACCGAACTATGCCAATGTACGAAGTATAAATACAAGATTCAGAACGAAAAGATCATTGCACATTGTATTTTTCAAAATAATAAAATGTTAATGCCTCTCCACAAAATTGTAGACGCTTGCAAAAAAATAAACGTAGCAATTTTCCCAGTAAAACAATCCCGCCAAATTCAGCATAATTTTAATCTCAGATGAATTATCCTGCAAAGGAGAGCGGTCAGAATGGTTTAACAATTTCAGCTAACCTATTAGCCGAAGGATTTTAGTATGCCATTAAATTAGGATCACATTTACGACGTCTCGTAGTTTTTATTGTTGGTCGGCTTTTACGAGGCTAGCAATGATAGCATGTTAGGACGAATCGTTTAAATGTTGCGATCCTGCAAAATGTTTAGCACCTCAGAAGTGTCAACGGCCTGGATTAGCTTCGAGCATCTAATTAGACTGAAGATAATTAGATTAGCAGTTTTTGTAGAATGACAATCGGCTTCAGACACTCGAAAAGTCATTTTGGCGCCGTGACTTCCAAACGTCGTTTTGTAATCTATTGCTAATCAATATTATTATCAGACCCAGAATTTAATGCATTTTCTAATATACTTAAACCAAATCTTATTAATACTAATATTGAAAAACCTTTATGGAGCATTGTTTACTTTTTAATACCATTTAAAGAGCCAGAGCCACCGGCTTTAACCGCAAGAAAAATAATGACAAAAAATCAATAACACTGGTTCAATGAAACCAGTAGATATTTAATTAAATATCAACAAGTTTTTTAACCAAGCACCACCTTGTGCCAATAATATTCTATAGAACCTTAAATTAACCGCACCTTAAAGAAAATATCACGTTAAAACATTATTATTCTGCATGAACGAACTAGATATAATCTACTAGCTGTTTTCCCGTGGTTCCACCCGCGTCCTGTGGGAACTACTGCCCGATCCCAGACAAAATATGTCCCATGTTATTCGGTGGTAATGTAGCTTCCCAATAGTGAAAGAATTCAAGAAAAGTCGTTTCAGTAGAGCCTTTACTTTTACATTTCACCTATCTTTTTTTTATTGCTCTTTATTATATTAGCTTAGACTCTAGGCAATAATGCAGAATCGTTCTCAGAGTAAGTAAAAACTCTTTGCTTTCCTAAAAACAAAAGTGTTATTTACTATTTCGCACGCGTATTCTTCACGCACAAGATCTACTTATTACCAAGCAGGTAGGTCATATGAAACGTGCTCGAGAACAGCAATTTTTTCACAGAAGGTGAAAATATGAAAAGATTAAGGTCACATGAAAATATCACGACATTGTACCTATATACTATAGACTATACAATGGGGCATTGTCGATTGGTCGTTATCTGTGGCACGTGAAGAGTAGCTGTCATGTAGAGCATAAATTACGGTTTTTATTGAATAGAATTTTAATTATAAATTAAGTATTTGTAACTATGGTTTATTAATAGAACAGGGGATTGTGCATTTATTTAGTAAACAGATTGATATTTGAGATGCTAGGTATTTGAGCCTATGCATTATTTCTTTATAACTACCTATAAGTATTTATATATGTATGTAAGTATTGAACCTTAGAAAATACTATATGCCTTTCTCCGTGTGCTTTCATTATTACTGTATCACGAATTGATCAATTTAATATCTATATCGTAACAACCGGCAAAGTTACTTTCGCATAACTAAAGTTTGCATGCAAAAGAACCACTAAAACAATTATCATGGTTGTTACTTTTACAATCCGTCAATTTACGCTCATGTTACGCAATTTATAAACATAGCCGTTTTTATGCCAATTATGCCGGCTTTTTATACGAAATAAATACATAGGTACATATGGTCTATTAGGAAGGCTTTGCAAAAATACATGTAACTTATTCATCCCTCACTCAAGATTTCAGTGAAAACGCGGGAAGCGGGTTTGAAATTCGAATCGCTACTTTTTTCTCACCTCAGACGTAGTGTTGTCCAAACAAGATCTCATATCGACGTAGCGTTTGTTATACTATGAATTGATATTGTTGACACGATTCGTCATTGTGCAGCCCAATGTTTATTCTCTATCGTTTAAACACGACGGCAATTATTACATGAATCCATCACATTCCCAGTTGCTAGTAGATTTAGGTAAATAGTTCTATGAAGCTGATTGACAGTGAAAGAGGAAGTTTCTAAAATGTTTATGCGATCTCCTTGTTCCATAACCTCGTTTTGGTCGCCATTTAAAGAAATAAGAACATAGTAATGGATGTGCATGCGGATGGACGGTGTCTTCCTATCTTCTTCCTTCCAAATCTAATTAGAGCAAAAGTTTGACAGATGAAAAGTGTAAAAATCGATCTTAAAGAATAAACAATTACATTTTGGCATAGGGTCCATGAGACATGGGCTCTGGCATCTATAAATAAGATAGCTTCATTCTAAGAGTTTCCTTAACAATTTTTCCATGACAAAATTGAAGGACGACCTTTTTCGTGGTATTTATTTTTATTCTTATCGCAGTCACGATAAATAAACTCATGAGGAGTGACAATCGTAAGTAGATAAGTATGCACACAGTCGAGAGTGCAAAAAACACTTATGTCATGATACCATAAATGTTATCATTTATTCACGTGACATTCACGTTGGTAGTTAATTTATAGAATTTCTCAGAGATATGGGCACCTACATAATTTAATAGCATTGCTTATATAATATGCATGTTGTGATTGGAGTGCAACAGTTGATAAAGAATGCAACGTATGTAGGCCACTGGGCCATTCTGTGTACACTACAATGGCCCATTTCCCAGTTCTTTTACCTTTATGGAAATGTGTAGGTACATATAAATAAATAACATTGACATTTATTATTGATACTAATGAAGTGCACGCGCATTTTTTAGAGCGAACTTATGAGGTAAAGAAAAATACGACGTTCTGCATTATTATTTTTAAACTTTCGTTATTTGTGGTTAAACCCCAAATAGATTAATAATATTTTTCCCCATTGACTAGCTGCACCGCAAGAATGACATCATTTTAATTGCCAGACAAAAAACAAAACAACATTTTTCATTGTTTTTCTTTGTGTAGGTATAAGTTTGTTGTTATTCCTGCAGTATCATTTATAATGAATCATATAATAAGAGGCGATCTACTGACCTCAATGTAGACGGTTGCACTGATATCGATCGCCACAAGAGTTATTGCTGTGTTGTAGCACATGCATCAATTTGCAAGCAGGATCGACTGCCCGCAACTGGGTTGCCAATGCTGTTATTTTTTGCAGCGCACCCATTGATTTTATGGTATCTATCTTATAAATTGCTTGTCTATTAGTTTTGTTTTTGTAATGTTGCCATCCGGATATGTCAAGACAGGATTGTATTGAGACGACAATGCATTTGTTTTGGCAAATTCATTGATTTAATCAATTGATAATAATTATCAATTAGAATCCTTTTAGTACAACAAACAACAAAGATATAAATACAATAGCCTAAAAAATAAATTGGAAACTTTTGCCGTTTGTTGATACAACACATATTAAATAATTGATGATTAGATATCAAATTGATTTCAAGGAAAACGAAAACAAACAGTAGGTACTATCTTATTTTCTTCGAACAAGAACGTGCACTTTATCTGAATAAATTACGTAGCATTGTGGCCAGAGTGCAACAGAAAAAGAAGTATAAACTTCTTGGAGAAGAAAGGGTTAATCTAGGTCATCTAGTGCTGAAAATAGACTTAGAAAAAGCTATTTTTATAAATGGAAGACTTGTGGTGTGGTCGTGAATGCACTCGAGTTGAAAAGTAGTGGGGTTCCGTAACAATCTTATAATGGAACTAAGTTTTTGTCGCTTACATTAATTAGTTCGGCTGAGGTATTACCATAAAGGAAAGAATGAAAGGTCGTTTGTGCCTCACAATGACCGGAACGAAGAAAAGTAAACATTCCTAACTAATACTAATTATACAGGAGCACAGTCAATGCCGTATGCAGAACCTAGTCTTCAATAACATCCAACGTTACGATCCTTCGTATAGGTAATGGATATTTAACAGTATACAATTATATTTAATAACACTAATTTCGTAAATGAGTATCGTTTTGTAAATTGCAACAACCTTTGCGAATTAAATACACAGTAGTTTCCGATAATCAATAAACTTTCACATAACCTATTGTGCATAATTTTAATAACAAGGCCTTATTAACATCCGCCATTTTGTTCCGCAACATTGATTAATCTCATTATCTATCAAAATTGTTTTGTACGAAGCTCCTTATAGATAGATTTTTCCTTTGCAGAAACTAACTGGAAACTTTCGCAGATATTAAATAATTCAAGAATACGTCTAGATGACGCCTATATCATAGGAATAACATTCAAGACAACCAGACATAAATAGAATACTTAGATTAGAACATGATTCGGTTAGAATGAACTTTAATTCGGATAGAATGAACTTTAATTCGGATAGAATTCGGTAAACCCGGCAACTAAGTGTAATTAAACTGGAAAATAAAATTAAAAGGCTAATACTGGCGCCTGACCTGACCAATGAAAATCAATGTAAGTAAAGAAAAAAATAATTTGAAAAAAATAATGACTCAATCAATTCATTCATAAATTACAAATGACGAATGTCATCATTAAATCAGTCTGATTCTCCAGATACCGGACACGTTAATAAGGCATCGACGACTTTTTTCCTCAATTAAACATTAAATAAACTGGTTTAATGACTCGAGTACTGTCGCTCGTTAATACCTTTGCTATTTTTAACTGTAACCGTCTTACCACAAAAACTTTTTAACGTCAGTTTAAGACTTGTCTAAAAAAATGTCAAATTATGACGTTGACATATGGTTCATTTTGGAGCCACATTTTTTTTAGACAAGTGTAAAACAGTAATTGTTAAAGTTTTTGTAGTAAGGCCATAAGTGTTTATTGTGATCTGATAAGTTTTCTTTTTTGTTTAAAAGTTTTTACAGCTGCTGAACTACTTTTTTTAAATATCTTCATTATCTGATATCCCATGACAGCCATTGGCATTTTTCATGATGGAAATTAATTGAATTATTAGTCTAAAATTGGAGAAAATACATAACTGCATCGCATGTCGTCGACTTAACAAAATAAGAGTAGAGGAATATTAAAAATAAAAACACAATAGACGTATACAAAGACAGTTCTCGATTTGCAAGTCAAAAACAAGTACCAACTTAAGAAAGTGAAAAGAAAAACAAACCAGAGCATAGTCTGCAATAAACCCTATTTCAAATAAAGAACACATGCATTGCCAGCTACAATTTGCGTTATTCGCGTGGTATCAAAGTGCTCGACATGTAGCTATAAGCACAAAATACATAGGTACAGAAGTCAATCTCATGTATGTACTTCACTTTTCATGCCTAAACTCGGCGGTCGCGCTAGGGTTGTCAACTGTTTTATGCGCATAAAACTAACGTGGTAGTGGTACTCGTATCTAATTGTTTGATGTATTGTTGAGAATAAAACAGGAAAAATGAAATATAAACTTTTTGACTTTCTAATGCTATACAGCGATGAGGAGCAATTTTTTGATGCCCTATATTAGTTTTAAGTTGTATATATATATAAGTTTATTTTATTTTCAATTAATGTAAATATTTTGTGAATAAATATAAACCAATAATAATAAAATATTTAATGTGGCATACAAGAGGTTAATAAACACTTTCAACGGAAATTCGTTTGAACGAGATACCGTTTTTCAGAAACCGCAATTTATAATTTTGTTATTCATACATATATACTTACCCTACTCGTTACTTGTGAAAAAAATATTTTTGTATGTAATGGGTTGGTACAGTCCCTCATCTAAGCTTGCTTCTACCTACAGAAAACTTGATGTGCGAGTTTTATTTCGTCTACCTTACAACATAGTCTCGCCATGATCACAAAAATTATCAACTCCTACTAGCAATAATCTTTGAGGGTAGGTAGGCAGGTTCGCCTGGGTCGACACTAGCAAAACTTATTACGGCATTGGGCCAGAGGCCGCCGCCGGGGCGCTTACCTACCCACCTAACTGTACCTACCTACTGCGTTTATTAAACGAACCATCGAAATATGAGAAAATAAGTAGGTACATACTATAGGTAATACGGCAGGCTAAAAAAACGACAATTCACTGTTTATTGTTGTATAAAACAACCGTCAACTTGTTCAATTATAATACGAATTTTGTTGCTCCATTATTACTTTTTCTTTTGTTATTAAAATTAAAAATATTACAGTCAAATTACAGTTAGGTAGCTATCACAACGCGTGCACATTTATATACCTTTGTGTGACGCGCTTATCTCAAGAAAGCGGCAGCCGCGCTCGCGCTGTTTTGAGTTGTTTTGAGACAGCGCGTCTGTGAACACGCACACATAGACACCTTTGTCTGCGTGACTCGAACGCGCTTTGTATGTAGATTGACTTCTGTACCTATGTATTTTGTGCTATAAGTCAGGTAATACCGCCTACAATGCGCTCCATGTATGGCATAAAATAAAGCTGAGTTACTTCCATGGCGTCTTACAAGGCTTGGTTCAAGTGTTACGAATAAGCGGACTTAGAAGTTCTACATTGCATTCGTCATGTATTGTTGTAGGGCTTCGTTGCCTCATTGAAGACTGAGATCGAGGATCCCTGGAGGAACTGATAGGACGCCATGATTGATCGCAAGCCAAAGTGCTTCTTTGAGACATCCATTGTTAAGAGGAATCCCTGATCATTAAAATATTCCCTTTAAATTATTGATGAAACATAAAATGGACCACAAATCTGCTAAACATTTTTAGAATCAGATATTTTCGCACGTTGACAAATACGACTAGATTGAAGGAACACTCAATTTCGCAAGCCCTTTACTTACAAATCGCATATTCGCGAACAAAAAATCGCTACATCTCATAACAGGCGCTTGAGCTAGAATCACCGTCTCCCCACATCCGCAGGGTAGTCATTTGTGTCCATATCTGTTCCCCACATCCTAGCGAACGAATTAAATAATCTTATATCTGAGCTAACGCGACCAAACATGGCCATCAGGTATGTAACACTTTATTCACTACAATTATATAGGAATAAATAAATTGTTTAACCCTTTTATTTGCGACCACATGCGGCGAAGTTATGTTTTAGAGCAGTAGAAGTGGGTTTTATGTCCTGTATTTTGATGACTAACTCAATTCTCTTGTTGTAGGCACGTTACTTGAGATCTTTGTTCTGCTTAGCTGGATAACAAAAGTTGGAAAATGTAGGTACATGAAAACTCGATGGAAAATACTTTGAAAAATGGGTTAAAGATATCCTGCAGGAGTGCTATTACTCTTAACAGCTATACCTTTCCTTTAATACATTACAAAAACATAAGAGTAAACAATTAATTTTGAAATCTTTCGAGTACTAAGTACATCTTATTCTGCTGAAAACACCACTCAGGTTTTCAATACTCAATACTTTAATGCGTACCATAATGTTAACAGTTGGTATACAGGTAATTTATGTCACAATTATGGACCCTGTCGAGCACAGCCACAGCATATAAATACAATAGTAGGAGAGCGGAGGAAGCGCACTGAGTGTTTAATGCGGTATATTGCGGTATGTGGAATTGTAAGTTATTGATAAACCATAAACAGCTATCATAACACTTACATTACCAAATGCTACACGTTATTACAACCTTATTACCTCAAAACACATAACCGGATAGACGTAATGATAGAAATTAAATCAAACGACAACTCTAGAGCATAATAATATGGCGGAAAGCTTGTGGCGCCGATTTATAAATAGTTTTCAATAAAGTGTCGCCATTAGGTGTGCAGTGAGTAATCTAACTGGAAATAATTGACTCGTCCTTGCTGACAAATTAGTGCAGTGCAGTTTATCTTTATCTCTGCCTTTCTTTATCTTTAGAAGGGACAAAGATATATGGCTTAGCTGGTTTTGTCTAATCTGGTAATGTCTTGATGACAAAGATCTTCCAAATAGTCAACATCCTGTGTAGCTAACTCTTTTCATAAATAAATGAATTACACACAAATAAATCCATAGTTAGAACGCCATTTGTATAAAATTCTGTACCTATCTACTTATTTGGAGAACTCTCTTATTTTCCCCAAAAAAATCCTAAGAAAACTAAGAATTTCAAGTGACCAATCCAAGATGGTATTCTTCCTGTCTCAACAAGCAACGATAAATGTTAATCGCAGACATACCTCCTTAGCAGAAGTTTTAGGTCTTAATCATCAATATGACGAATACAGTGTACAAGATGAATCACCACTGTACCTTGAAAACTTTACCTTTTTTGCTATTATTATCTTGTTATATTATATTTAGGTACCAACGATGTATCATCCGTATAGACAGAAATCAGGTGATAAGGAGTATAATTTTGATATCCGGATTTCCGTCAGAAAACTATGCTCTGGTCTGTTTCAAACATAACTTTGGGCCTAGACATTCAGAATATGTAGTTATATTTATTAAAACCTCAAACCTCTTTGGACACAGTTATCCTCTATGGTAAAGGGCCGGTATAATACTTATTTATAACTGTAAGTAGGTACTAAATGAAAACGATATTTGTTACATTAAAGGGCAGACCTTAGTATTACCATCACGTGGCTCAATATACGCAAACTAGGCCTATAAGGGCATCGACAGACACACGCTGTCAGATGAATACTAATGTAAGCGACAAAAACGCTAATGTGCCCTCCGGATGTTTTAGACGGAATCATTGATTAGAAACTAAACAATGTAAATGCTTGCTCAAGATGATCTTTTGTTCTTGTACTTTTTTATCCTGTTTTGCCATCGAGTTCTATTAATAACACAAAAACCGACTATTATTCATTCGACACGTAAGCAAGAGTTTATTATTGAAAATGCAATGTATTACGAATTCAGATAATTATTATCTCAAGCTATTATTGTCCACGCGTTTCTCAATAACTATGAATCAGATTCCGATTCTGACCATTCGCGTCGTGAAGTTTATGCTCCAATTCGGGTCGAGTTTTTGCAGTTCTCAAAAGTCCTAAACAAAAGCCAGCTTACATGGCTTTAAAATTTCTCTGTCATTTACGTGGCAATTGGCTTACAATCTCGTAATCCCCAAACCGGTCGCCCCGGTGAAAAGTTCAGTTGTCCCGCATTCATTTTGCACTCGATCCGATCATTCGTCACGATGGGAATGTGAATTACACGTAATTACACCCCATACAGAAATAAACTACATTGTTCTGCGTAAAAACAAAATTTGAAAGCATATTACGCTCGAAAACTCTTGAAAGTGGACATTACATGTCGTTTAAGTTTTTCCGAAAATATTATCATTTCACCGTTATATTTTTTCGGGTTAATTGGCTCGTTATAAAAATAACGTAAGTGCCTATCTTCTGTTTATTTTTCCGGTAGAATTTACAGGTCGTAAGTTGTTTGTATGGGTAGTCCTGAAAATATTAATTGTTGAAACCTTTTCAGGAATACGACTGCAAAAGTTAAGCCATCAATAAACCTAATTTATAATTTTCCTTATGTAATTTGATACAATTCCGGAATGTGACGTGATAAAGAATTTTGCTGTGGAATAGTCTAGCAAAGTTGTACGCAAATAGGTAATGGGCATATGATATCAAATGAACATTTAATGCAGTGTCGAAGTATATTAAGTAACTTGGGGGCAAGCCACCGCAATTTCCTCATTATCTGTCAAACACATTTTCGTTCATCGGTTCACTGTGAGTGACAAGAGTAACATGTTTCGACGCAGTATTATTTACACTCAAACCATAACTTTTGACAGCTATAACTTTGTTTAATTAACTCGTTCAATAAGTCGCTTAATTTAAATTATGATTAAAAACAGGTTAAAGGGAAACCGTTCCATGTAACATAGGTATTACAATTTTCAAATAAAAAAGTTGAAAATTAAGTGTTAACAAACGTTTTAATTAAATTAACGCAGCAAAGCATAACATTTTTTTTAGAACACGCTTCCGTGTACTTACTTAAATAATATTATTTTATTGTTCTGTTTTTAATTTATTAGTTAATCTACAGAAAATAAAATAAAAAGCATCATTCATTCATGTCACTAGAATATTCTTTTAACCTTACTTTATCAGATAACAACAAAATAATACAGATGATTATCATCGGACGACCGACTCGAGTACTCGAATGTTTATCTCGGTATAATAACTCGATAACAGAATTCGCAGCAATTGATAAATTCGTGAAAATGACGGAGTAAACATTGATGCATTTGTTGTTTGATAAGCATTTACTTATATTAAAAAAGGAAATCTTACTTATTTTTGGATAGAACGTCACTTGTTAAATGGTTTTGTTTCACACTTCTGAAAGAATCTGCCTATCATCTACCTATTCAGATGGAGTAGGTACCTAAATAAATATGATGCTAGCTACATCATAAGAAAGAAGGTCTGTTGGTATTATATGTACATATGATATCAATTAAATTATACTCTGTTGTTGTTATTCTTACACCAGACAATAGCAGACCAGTATTTGACAATAGAAACATCTGGGCGATCAATAAAGTCTACCACCTGACACCTTTTTAGCACGTGTTTAGGAGGAAAGGTGTTTCCTCTCATTGTTGGGCCAAAAAAGTGTTTAATAACTTCCCACGTACCGTTCGAGAACAAAATCTAACGAGTTCGTAGGAGTTAATCAACTATTATAGCTAACTGATAAAAATGACAAAAATAGGATGCTTCAATACGCTCCTATTCCTGAACTTTGATAAAAACTCCAAAGCTACCTGTTCAGAAATATTTACAGAACTACGTTGGAGTGTTTGTCATCTGTATTCACGATAAAGATAAGTACTACCAGTAAACACCAACCCTATAATCACAGAACGGCTAGTCAACAATTTCAGGTAAAAACAGCAAAAAAACGCAAATCATCCAATTTTGCGATTACCCAGCTGGAACACTACAATCACGGAATCTTTTATCTATTTACCAAGCTAACAACCAACACGAATTTTACAAAAGCATTGCAATAACTAACGTAAAAAAGTAATGCCTATTAATATAAACTTCTTACGATTTTCTTTTGTTGCCGCCATCTTGGTACGGCAGTTGGCACCAAGAAGTTTTTGTTAGGTTATTTTTATGACCAAATCAGCAACGACTTGCTTCGGGTAATGAGTAATGAGTCAAATAAAGAAGGTGAACTTATACGCGCCGTTAGTTTAGTTCAACACTGAATGATATTGTTCGAGTTGAAAGTTATGAAGATACTGGGAAACTGTAATATGTTTATGGTCTATTGAACCTTTCGCTAACGCATAAAATATAAGACTCTCTTTGTATTTCTTGTTTGAAGTCTAATTTGTATCTCTAGTCTCTGCGCATTTGTGCAAATGAATGTGAGAACCTACTTTGAGAAAGACGTAGGGAGAAAGATCAAAGAAAAAGTCGAGAAACCACTAAAGGCAAAGAATAAATAATTTACCTGCTCTTTTCCATAGTTATAAAGAAAATATGGTATAATAAAGCCATGATCCAACGTCCGAACAATAAGCTGGTACCTATTGGGATTGTGAAGGCAGGAATGCAATGTGCATGCCCGGCTTCCATAATGAAAATGAGTGCGGTACCCGTCACGCAGCCCAGGCGCTAACCGTTACTTAAAAACAAACATACTCTGCTAACAAATCACGCCAAAATAAACCTTAACATAAAGCAATAAATAAACAACGCTATTACTTCATATCTTTGTAAAACAACTCGAGTGTAAACACCTTATAGAGAACCATACCACATACAGCAGAGAATTATCGATCAATCGAACGATTTTTCTTCGATGATCGGTGCGGAAAATTATTCATTTATATATCGTTTTATGGCCAACCATATCCTGTACGGCAAACTTTATCGTCTCTTGTCTTTCAATGACAAATGGAAATGCTTTATTTAACGATTCTTTTTCAGTTATTCATAAATTCCAACGAGTAAGAGAAGATCTACAGCGATTGGATCCTATATTTACAACGAGGAGGGTGATCTTATCTGCCCTTAAAATATCTCTTTGTAATGGTATATTTAATTTGGTGACATCATATTCAGAATATAAACCAGTTTTCAAAGAACAACAACTGACACACTTCTGCCTTTTAATCCCTTTACACCCTTTATTAATAGAAGCATTATTCTGGTCATCGCCACGAAGTTCAGAAACCTCTTAGCAAACAGATTCTCACAAAGAAGTTTTTATATCATTACAAAGTAAACGAGTATCAATACCAGTATTTATACCATCTAATGCATTGTAAATTGTACATAATGCATCACCTGCAACTGCAATATCTTCTATTCAGTAAATCGCTCAGGTCTTGGACCGGTTTCCCTGACATGGTCCTTAATAACAGCTGCTATATGAACATTGTGGTAACTGGAGATGATCAAGGAATTTTTGCGCTTTATTTACAACAAAAACGTACGGATACTCCGATGAATAAAGTTAAGTATCGCGAACCAGCAATCCGTCATTCTTTTTTCTCTCTAATTATCGTAATTCGTGTTTTTCTGCAAAAACTGTATCTGATTCTTGTAGGTAATGAGATTTTACTTTATTTATCTTATAACCACCTGATCTATTCCATTCCAAGTTCTGTTGCGGTTTTTATTGGAATCATTAGAACGTAGAAAAAGCTGACCGCTAATAATTAAATAGTCATTGAGAAGTAATGTAATAAATTGTGTTCAGCTTGTGTCATTATGGCGATGTTGTTTTGTTTATGTGAGTCATAAACGATATGAATGTTTACAAAGGCCTCAACCGCTTCTGAACTGTCATCGTCCATTCATATTTCTGTCCACGGCAGTAAATCTAAAGAGAAATAATACAATTAATCGTTTTGCTTTCTTTGACCTGAAAAAGCTTAATAAATGTTGGAAGCGATGTGTGATTTGAAAATACAAAGGCTTGATGAAAGTTGCGTAGGTATCTCGTATAATCTTTTTTTGCAATCTTTTTCATGACTTATCATTTCATAAATCTAGTTAACTTCATGATTCGTTTCTTTATTTCCAAGGCAACCACTATCCAAAGTATCTCACTGATCATCACACACCAGTAAACAAATCTTTTTAGAACCAAAGACCCGAATACCACCAACGTATTTCGTGGAATTTCAAAAAGCTAACCATAAATTATTTCGTCTTCATGCGGGCTCGCCGCATTGCTTTACTGTTTGTTATATCTACCGGAGAAAATATTTCTCCTAGCTTGTCTGTTCTGATAACTATTTATTATCGAAATTGGTAAGACTTTTGATTAATGACCGTGGCCGTGACTGTATAATAATTACATCATCAGCTTATTGGAACAGCTTTTCTTGGTCGGGCGCCTATTTCTGTTCCCTGTTCTCTTTATTATCATTTGTTTCTCGTGAGTTAATCTGGTATTCCAAAGGCAATGGATTTGATTTCCACTTTTAAATGATTGGACCGGACTCGATAAGGACAATCAGAGTACATAACATAGGATGTTGGTGAAACGCAACAGCTAGTTAGTTAGTTAGCTAGTGCGTAATAATTCAATAAAACTCAACAACAATTAAAATACCGGCCGTTCTTGCAACACAACACACCTCTTTACATCGTGTTTCAGTGCAGAACGAGATTTTAAAGGAGATGGTAATGCTTATTGTATGCAAACTCCGACGATCCCGAAATCGATGCCGTCTGATTGAATCTCTTGCTTGCAGAGTTGCTCAATGTGACGAAGACCATGACATGTAAAAAGAGTTGTTTTGTATCGTTACAGGTATTTACGGCTTCAGAGTAAATAGAATTTCAATAGCAAAGAAAATAACTGTATTTGTGGAATAATAAGTTCAATAGCAAAGAAAATAACTGTGTTTGTATTCAGTGGGGATTATGTAAACAAAACAGAAGGAAAAATCCCGATAGACACATTCTTCAGGAGAAAATGTTACCATTTCATCATTCTTTAGGCCTTTCTCCGTCATTTAACCATTCAGTATCTTTCTATTGTCTGTTACAGGCATGCAGGTGCACAATCAGAGACATTCCCGAAGCCTTGTTTGATGATTAAGAAAAGAAAATCATCTTCAATATCTTACAGTACTGCACTTTCTCGTCAGTGAGCTGCGAATTCCCTTCTTATTAGATAACGTGCTGACCCGCGACCCCGGCATTAAGCAATTTAACCCATTAACAGAAGTATTCCGTTGATTCTCGCAATCAACTGCTGCGCCATACTGATTGATTGACACAGCTCAGATGGATTTAGAACTCCTTGCTTTGATAGACGTTTTATCAATTCTGTAATGTCATCTAGCTTTTGTATCATGATCCGCTTTAATAGCGATAAAAATGATAGTGCTTTTGAATTCATAGTGAAATGTATGGTAAATGCAAAACCAGAAAATGGATTTCTGTGGTGACTCTGTATAGCAAAAAAACTACATACCCATTGCAGCGAAAAATTGGTCTACATCACGAACATATTTTTGTGGTCAAAGCTAATAGCAGTAATGTTTTGGGATGATGCGGAAGACAAAACACAGCTTCCACTTCAGAAAATCATCGTGAATGAGCCTTAAATGGTAATATTGATGTAAAAGTGAGGCAAGATTTGTTGGACAAACAGGCATCGGTTCACATTCAGCCCAGAGGTGCACATAAGCAATAACGCGGCAGTCACGATTCGGTGTCGAATGAACACGTGTTGAAGAACTGGTTTGTCGGGACGAGTAACGTTCGATACGAAGCCAATGCTCCTACCAAACACCGGCCCATAATTATGGGAGCTGCTTTTTAATGAATTCAGACTCATTTGTTCTGTCATAGGCAGACTGGCCGGAGATCTTGTCAATTTTGACAGCCGTACGCTCTACGATCGATAGAAAAGTCTTTCGTTCCAAACAGAAAGCATCAGATCGGTCAAATCTATTTTCGGCTTTCATATTTTGTTCCCTTTTAACGTTTAACTGTTCTGCGTTTTCAATGTTGGAAGTTAAAATGTTTATTATGTATGCCACGTTAAAAACCAGCTGCCTACCTAATCCCTGCCCACAAAACAAGCTGATATCCAGCTTAACTTGTACTAGCTGTGGGTGCCTGTATGAATAGTATGCATTGCATTACAGATAACGGTACGTAGGCATGCCCGCATCGGTTACGCAACAGATTATGCCGTACAATGATAGACTTGGTCGATCAACCGGGAAGGTCGTGAGAAATGTTGATTCATTACTCGGTTGTGCAGCGTTCATTTGAATTTGAACGCAGCGTTTATGAGGTGTTAGCCCGAGTATAGAGTCGGCTGAGATTTATAAATGGAACGTCATTTAGGATTGTTTTTTTTTGTGTTCTAATTTTAAATTCCATTTTATTGGAATCAAAGTCATAGACATTTTTCTTTAGGTAGGGAACTTTCAATCCCACAGTTATATTAAAAGCAGGTTATTTTTGCTTTTGTTCACAAAGCCGTAAATGACATTGCAATCGCACATCCAAAGTGCAGTCTTGTTCATTTATGCTCTGCAATCTTTTTGTGGTCAACCTTTTTTGTCGTGTTCCAACTGCAAGTAATTTAAGAGATTCTGACACGAATTCGCTTTGTGCTAGTGAATATTACTTATACATGAAATGATGCGTCATCCATAATAAATATGAAAGGTGCGATTTAAAGATATGCCGCTGCGAATGTTATGGATTTTATTACAGAAATACTATTCGGTCCTCACGTACACATTTATTATTTTTATTAAACTTTGCCGCAAAAAATCTTACTACTATGTTATTAAGTTTGATGGCTTTATATTTATTTTGTCATCATCATCGGCGTATTCATTGTCCCACAGTCGGACGAATACTTATTTTATTATATTCAGTATTTACATACAATAATTTATTTATTTTTATTTCTGATAAAACCTACAGCAGTTTTACCGACTGTAATGGCTGGTATCTGAAGATTTTCCGCTGTATATTCCGAGTTTTTGCTGACGATTTCTGTTTTTATTAAGGACCTTGTACTGGTCAACTGTTTGAAATGTATATCCGAATATATGATCACGATCAATGATAAAAATTAAACTGTTCACAGAAGCGAGTCGCACTTTCACTGGTAGAAAAGAAATGCTTAGTAATTATAACCGAGATGCGTGAAAGTAGGTAATTTAGTTTGTGTTTGTTGTCACGATAAGATTTGCGAGTCATTTGTTTGTCTACAATGTCGATATAATTTATTGTCTATGACGTATAATCTGTCACTTGGCACACCTCTAAAAGAAACGTCACATGTTTGCTTTTGAGGCAATGTTAATAAAAAAAAGCAATTAAAAATAGCGAAGAACAGTCTATCTCTATTACAACAGTATTCTTGCCACTGAAACGTTTAATTACAATGTATGCGTGGAACGGAATGCAATGTACACATTTGCTAACATCATTACCGCATTCCGTTACGGTTTTTGGTGTTACAATATTAACTGCTTTTGTATGTTTTAATATATTTTGATGAGGCATAATATTTTTCCAACATGGAAGATTCTTCTTCTGTATTCTTCTTCCATTTATTACCACTTATTACATGGAATTCTCACTTAAATTGATACACAGATTACTTACCTACTGACTGATGAAATAATTAATTTAAAGTTAATACTTTTTTTCAATGAATTTTATTATAATATTTACGTATTTTAGATTGAAGTTATAGCATTAGCAATTCATACGCATTGCAGGTTCTACTTCCGTGCGGAAGATGTGTGTGACCCATAGAATATGAATATTTTTTAACATATTATGAGAGAAATGCAAAGTGTTAGAGGGAATTTAAATAAATCTTAGATATGTATGAGAATATTTAAGTGCATTAAAGCTATTATGTCATAACATTATGTGACTTAATTTTCATATAGCAGGCGTCATCTCAAACATTATTCTTACATATTGAAAACGTTGAAAGGTGATCGCCCTCCTCTGAAAGCCTTCAAAACAAGAAAGTACTTCGTCCTCGAAGTTAAAGAGCCTTAGAATCAGTACAGTAATTAACATTCCGAGTCTACATTACTTTAAAATAAGTCTGACTTTTTTCAACATCAAATGTGCCGGCCATAATGGCTTTGGACGGGACTATCTACAAAAAATAGTGAGGTATGAAGGTGCGTCCCGAAGGTACCTTTTCTAAAAGGTAATCGCTCGGAGGTTTGGTTCCTTTTTTTCTTTTTTCGTAGAAGGCAAAGTCACAAAGAGTTGAGGCAGCTGTTAACTACAGCTGGCTAGTGGATCTATCTTTACGTTTTTTTAAATGTCACCTGGAACTAGAACCAAGCGGTTTCGCTTGCAATTAAATTAATATGCATTTTGTTGTTTTATAGAGGTATTATTATTCGCTTAAACAAAGCTGAAAACTATAGCTTTGTTTGAAGATTAAACACATTAATATTCTTTGGTATTGAGATTAGGATATCTTCCCGAAGTTGTGTGTCTTTTAGATCGACTAAAAGTATGTAGGTATTATGAAAGGTCACCAGAATTGTAACACAACAACAATAAAATAAATTAAAAAGAAATTACAATCGAACTTCTTTCCAAATGCGAATTTAATTTCACTCCAATTTCCCTTTCCTGCAATATAAGTTCCTAAACAAGGTTGTAGGTACTCCAATACCAACATTGCCGCAACATTAATCACAAAATCACAATTATTATTCACAACGGCCAGTAATAAAAAACCTTGTACGGAAACCCGACACTCATTACACTGTCAATATAAAGTATGTTTCTACAAACAATGCATATTTACTTCCTTAAAGACAAGCTTTGAAATGCCGAAAGTATTTGCATGTCGCGTCCAACAAGAATGTATGTGCGAAATAAAAACCAACAGTTTAAAAGCATACCTAGTAAAAATCATTACAGGTAATAAATTCGAGTGTATATTGGGGAAAAGACAACATAATTTTCTTCCTCAAGTGAGAGAAACGAAGATAAAATCAAGAGACAAAATGTTGGCGCCCTGTCGATTTACGTGCATAAAAATACATAAGTGAATGCAAATATGTCTGCTTTTGCTAACATTGACAATGCAGATTACTTTCTTGTTTCCTTGGCCTGGTGTACTTGAAAATGCGGTATTGTCCGCCTCGTCTACAATGTGACGGATTAGTAGCACAAAGGAGGACTTTGCCGCGTGAATGCTATGCTTTATGCCTGTTCACTTGCAGGTTGAAAGAATATAGCTGCAAAGACGCTAAAATTAGACGTGGTCTAACTAGAAATATTTTGTTTGTTTTTCAGTTGTCTATGGAATTCAAGGAAATTGAAGCTTTCATTTTTTGCCGGGAAATTCTAAATAGGTGAGTTGATTTCCAATTTTGTAGGATATAAGTGGAAATCGTATCTATTCACACCATTGACGTAAACAACTCCAAAAATCCACCGGATTCAAACCATTTATCTACCTACCATGACAAAGCCGGAAAGCTTCTTAAAAATCATAAAAATGGTGCCGATTGATATGAAAATGTGACTCAAAACACTTACTCATCAAGTAGAAGCATATCTTTGATATCAAATATTTTCCAATGACGCTTAGAATAACTTAGTTTATGCCTATAACACGTAAACACTTAGCAATTCTTCAAAATCCAAGTATGCACTCAACGTCAGTGGAGAAACGTGGCCGTATCACATTTCCTCCTAGATAATCGTTTTATCATAATTGTATAACGTATAAATAACGCTAAAGTGTCTGTTTACAACAAATATATTGTCTAACAAAACGTGCCTGATTTATTGACGTAACGTAGGAAAATTCTGAAAGCATGGACGATTGTTCTCAGAATAGGGAATGTTGGTTTTAGAAAAGAGGCAGTTTATAAACTCATTTCAACGTTAGAAGGAATTTGGATAGACTTGAAATATTGTTCAATGATCTGTGGATTCAGATTCAACCGTTTGTTTACAGCTAGCTTAATTTTATTGTTCTACAAAAAACTTCATGAAAATTAGGAAATTCTGGGACTAAAAACAACTATTTCTGAAGAATTTAAATATATTTGTGTTAAGATAAGTAACTTCCCATCCTAAAGACCGAGTAATCACGAGGCCCATCTCTCTCATCTTACTCATTTATCATCAATGAAAACTGCCCGTTCATTAAAATAATCGACTAAAATATCTAAATAGCACACACTCAAAAATATTTGAACATTGTAACTAGATTAATGGCGCGAATGTTCTTAAAACCGCTAGTTCAGTTAATTTGTGACCTTATTCGATTGCACCACTCCTAAGTTTATCGGGAGAATATAGGCCAGACTGTCGTAATGTACTTCCAATAAACATTGTGAAAACTTTCGATTTTTATTACTGACTGCTTTTTGTTATACAGAATGTACTTGCTTGTGCAATGTGCGTACGAGTGAATAAAAATATACGATGTGTCTGACTAAAGTAATTTTATGTTGCGTAAATACGCGTACTGCCGTTAGGCTTAAACGTGATGGCGTGAACCTATGACAGTTTAAGCCTAAGGTATTAGGAGCTACCCTTTTGTTTTAGAGACAATAACGTAACTCCCCCTTAAAATGGAATATCAAACACATGACCGAGGAGACCGATTAGCACAATTTAAATGGTGACATGTATGGGCAAAATGGACCTACCGTCGAGCTTAGAAAATAAAGGACAATTTAAAAGTAATTTAATAAGAAATAATCGTTTCCTCATTTCACGACACGATGTTATCTCAGATGACTAATCGCAGAGAAAAAAATGCTAATAATCGGAATTAATTCAATGCGTCTGCTTCCTCTCCTCACGTATCGTTACGAAATTGATTATCGCATGCAAACTAGACAAAACCCAATAGGAAACATAGTTTATCATTAGTTTAGACAATTTTTCCCATTCACCTACATTATTTCTAAGCATAACGATGTGTGTTGCAAGATTATTTTATTTTGTAACGCGTGGAAGTTATTGCGCGCGCACGTATGGCTGCCAATAAAGAATATTGCAATACTCGCAACTTTGGTTTGCAAAATTAACTTTTATCATACTCAGTCATACTCATTATAATGGGCGTATTGTAAGTGAGTTTGCTACGCTGTTAAACGGTTTACGGATTTTCTTTGAACATATTTGACGCTGGCTTCGAATATCACAGCATTAAATGTTTGTCAGGATGCTTGTTTCTCTTTACGCAGTAGGATGATTTTCATAGATTTTTTTTTACTGGCGTTAATAAGTTCTATCTTAATTACTTATGGCTCTCTACAACAGCTGTAGCTAAGCGTTCTTTAAAACTACTGGCAAGTACATTAAGGTCAGTTGAGCCTATTCATTTCCCGCGCCATTAGGCCTAGCCGCGCAGCCACTTTCAATGTCCCGCGTCCACAGTTCTTTACACCCAAGATTATTCGCATGCTAATGTGGAAGCCGGCGAAAGTACATTGTCTTGACACTTTCACATTAACATGCAGACATAATACCTTCGTACAATTTCCTGGAAACTATCACGATAAATTATAACTGTGTTTAGCATACATAGGCTAAGTTTTTATTAACGTATTGTCTGTATGCGGAAGATCTTGCTTCATGCCTGGTCACGGCATGGTAAGTTCATGTCCATAGTTTATTTTAAAACAATGGTTGGACTCGACAATGTTTAGTAGACGCAGTTATTGTGCTGCAAATTAATCATTGCTTTTCTTTGAGTCTTAATTTAATTACGGAAATAATAACATTTGTTGTGACTATGCTGATGTTTGGACCATTACGCGAGTTGCCAATTTGAGAAGTGCACTTTTCGTAATTCACCTTGGGGCAGTTCAAAATGTTCTGCATAGTTAATGATAATAGTTTTGTTATTACACTTGTACTGTCCAATTTGCAATACCAGGTCTATCCAATTATGTCATACTCTATTACGCTTGCAAACTCAAGTCATTAGCATCAGATAATCATCATGCCATTACCAAACTTACGACAGTGTTGCCACACTTGAAATAAGTCCGGTAAATGTGTAGATATACGAAAAAAGTGTGTACCTAATTACTTTTGTGTGCAATGCGTTGTTTAAAAAATATGTCTCACAATGGCTCAGGATTGTAAAATAATCAGCTGAAACTGTTTTGTTACGTTTTGCTGTCATTGACATGTAATGAAATCACCATGATTAGTTTTATCTTTATTCAACAAAATAAATCGTAATTATGATAAGCATTTAGTTATTGTTGCTGAGTGACTGAGTGACAAAAGGCTTAAGTCTTCAGCTATTTAACATCAAAGGCACCATAGACTTTCCCTGTGTTGTGTCACTCTGTGGCTTCTGAACAAAATGCCGTTAAAGGGATTTGTCTTTTATGGGTTTCTCCTCGGAGCAAGTTCTTTGTCAAACGCAGGGACAATAGACGACGATTTACTTAATAGTTTTTTAAACTGTTCAATTTGTCTTAGAACACGTAAATTGCGACGCCACTGGGTAATATTATTAGGCCAGACACATTAGAAGGGGCATTCTGCTACTAAATATTTACTGTATAAAAGTTTTTTTACAACAAATTATAAATCGTATAATTATTCAACAGGTCATAGACCAGTGATAAATATTTACGAATATCTCGATGTTACGTTGAAATATGTTTACATTTCCGACAAAATGTCTTATCTTAATTGCATTAATCATCACGAAACGTGTCTCAAACACATTAAAAGCGGGGAATTCAGACGAAGTGTCGTATCAAAGGTTTCTAGGACAACTGTCAGCTAGTAAGGAAATGTAAATAAAGAGGAATTAGCAACTAATAAATCCTCCAAATAAGGATGTACATTCGTCCTCAATTTGGAGCACTTATTGAATAATTAATTGCTAATGCTGTGCTGTTATCACAAGGACTTGTCACGTTTGCTTCCTGTAATTTCCTCAATTACGCTTATTAATAATACACTTTATTTGCAAGGTAGACTACAATGGCAGTGGATAATAAAAGAAAATTGAACAAATTGGTATTGGTTCTGTATTTTTTCAGCCATCAGATAACTTTTTTCAGTCATCAAGATAAGCTATTTTATCAGCGTCTAATCTAAGTCCATCAGATAACAACTCCGAAACGTACTGTCATGAACTCATGATCCTGCCTAACAAGGCAAAAAAGAGTTGACTTGTGAGAAATACATCAATCTTAACAGCTCCGGCGATACTTAGCACATAAGTTTATTTTAAGTACAGAGGAGGTCGGTCCTTTGTCTATACTATACTAAGTACTAAAGTAACCCTCCCGAGTCACGACGTTAACGACTGTGGACCGGCGTGGGATGATACGCGGATAATGCCTTTTTATCTTTCCTTTTTCTCTCAGATCAAGGGCAGAGTAACAGCCAGGTTAAATAAGAGTATAAACTCCAAGGATTCTAAGAAAAGGTCATATTACATTGTACAATAAATTTTAATGGATAACTTAATGTGGTTTAGACAGCGTTACATTTTTATGAGTTGCTTTCTCATTGTACAAGTTGTTAAATTGAAGTTTAGTTCGTACACGAAATAATAAAGCGGATACTGCTACTTATACATCCTCTTGATTAATGAAAACTCTTTGTTCCACTCTATATTCAGATCCCAAAGGCGGTGTAACATTAATTGGACTCAGTATTAGAGACTACATAAAAAAGGGTCAACAACCTTGTGCTACGTGCAGGTATGAAGAGAATCCTCTATTTTTTTTTACTTTTAGGGAATAATATTCTATTGTCATACGAAGTTCGCGCGTGATTTGAATTTTGATTTTAGAATAGATTAAATTCGGCACAATGCGTGGTTGTCTATTAATTTTATACTACGCTACGCTTTGTAAGTAGTTAATAAATAAATGCTTAAATGTCACATTGGATGTTGATAGCACTATTATTGCATTTAAATTAATCTCTAGTGATGTTGGATTAAAATTGAAATAGGCTTCATTGCTAATATATTCTGGACATGTTTAAACAATAGATGGGTAGCGCCACTGACAGAACAATATGAATGGACAACAGAACTATGGTATGGACCTTTTCGGTACATCGTATCTAGGCAGATAGGTACAACCATAATACTACTTTGTTACAGAGGGTAGGTTCATATAGTAGAGAATAGTTTGAAAATATTAAAATATCCAATTAAATTGTGAAACATAAGTGTTCCGTTTATTAATCAAGTCTTATCTAGACAATCGATTCAAGGATGCATTTATTTCTAGTTCAGAGAAGTGTTATGTCTCATTTGATACGTTATCTGTTTTATGACGCGGCGGTGAGTGCCAGCACTGTGGGATAAACTGAGCTTCATTTTATTTTATTACTTTTCTCTTGCTACGGAACTCTTTTGTGATAGAACCTTCAACTTTTAAGGCCTACTCTGACACATTGTGTCCCAGTACTATAATGACAAAGCTATGCTATGTACGCAGTACTGTAGGTTTAAATTAAGAATATCCTCGCTGCCTCTTTTTGGGCAGTAGTTCGACGAAACGCAAAAATTTCCTCAACCTTGAGTTTTGTCATAGATAAGATTTAATTTAACAACACGAAACGTAAGTGCTAACAGCTTAGGTAAAGTAAGCAAATACAGCTGGGACTACGTGATGATGTGACACCTCACGTCACACGTGAGTAGGTCTAGGTACGTGACATTTTATAAACATAGGTAGAGAATATTAGGAAATGTGGTTACGATTTTAACCTTTCAGTGTCAGGTAACCTCACTGGCTGATGACTTTGGAGCAGATTCAATGCCAAGAAATATTCGCTATAAACTTTAGACATGATAGGAACCATTTACCTACTTCCATTCGTTATTGTCTTTGGGGTATCTCCAAAACATAGATTGATATTGACAGATGTCAATTTCAAATTGAAAATAGAATCGCTATCATATAATATTATCAAATCACCCGTGTGGGTGGTATCTTAGCAAATTGTGAACCTTCATTCTTGTTCATTTTGTTTCCAACATCTATATTTTTGCTGTAAAATTAATGCGGCTTGCCAATTCTAGGCGGGTTTCTGAGTGCTTTCTTCTTACCCATCTAACGAAATCTCGTTCGGATTTAAATTCACTTTCGATGCTATTATTATTAGCTAAAACTATACGTAACATCTTGATTGTGCAATCAATGTTAATGGCTTGATAATTTATGATCTCTTTTAGCGAACGTGACAAAAAAAAAGTATGAGTATCTATGAGTCATGTATGATTTTCCCCGAAAATAGGTGGGTTTCATAAACCGTGGAATCTGTTGTTTGTATGTAGAAGGAAATGAGTTTGGTTTTTGGAATAGATTATTAAAAATAAATAGGTTTTCCCAAATTAACTAATAAAAATAAAAGACTTCACAGTTTAAATGGCGATTCTGAGTATTCTGACTGCAGCTCACTTTAAATATTGGAAATGCAAATAATAATTAAATATTTATTTCTTTAATATTATTGGCCTGTAATTCTTTTTGTCTTTTGTCCTTTCTTTGTCCCTTTGTCTTTAACTTGTCTATTTTTAAATGTTACGAGTTTGTGGAAATTTTATAGCCATTTTGATACAAATTATATAATATGCTTAGGTACCAATTTAACTCAAGTATAATAAACAAATAGGTACGTAGTCTTAAAAAGTGATGTGGTAGGTAAAGATACCAAATTACGTTCCTTTACAATCATTAAGACTACAAGGTTGAGTTCGGAGAAATTTTACATCTGTGTATTATTAAGTATATTCTATGTCTAAGCATCTTCCATGGTTCTCAATTGATAGACAGGTTTATATTACGTTTCACCACGAAACAGTGAAACAGACTTATTTATGTAAGCAAATTCTGGCTAAATCATATCGGTAGTATCATTTCTAGGATTATATTATCCAGAACTCCGGCATAGGCTGGGAAAGCCAGATGTTCGTTGGCTCACCACTGACACACATTGAAGAGTAGGTTGGCAATAAATATCGACGGAGTTAATGATCATAATTTATAGTAGGTTGGTACCTAAATAACTGCCATGTACTTTGTGTCATACGTTGGTACTTGGTTTAGTACCTTTCTAGTCGTAGGTATCTATTGGGTACTAAGTATTTTGTGCAGTTGACAGATGTCAGTTTTCTAGGGAAAATAGCGTTGTTTGTAGACTGCCAACGTTTGCAACTGCACCAAGAAACGGTCTGGGTTTAGGTACTTAGTAGAAGTTAAACAGCATGACGCTTATGACAGCTACTTATTCTTATTTATTGCTAGTCGTAAAAACAAAACGTAGAATATTTATTTGTATAAATTAGGTGATGAAACCATCCGACGTAAAAATTGATGTGTCCATTACCTACGAGTAGATAATACTGACTGATTTTTAGAATGAAAAGAATAAATCGAGTTTAAAGTTAAGTTACATATTAATACAATTTGGTTTTGACACCTGTCAGTTTCACCGTCATAAATAATAGTGCACAGTGGGCTAACTAACCGCACGGATCACTTTGCTTTCCCAGGCAAGATCCACAAAATAACAATGATACAATTTAAATTATGTAATATGAATAAAAAAATATTTTTGAATGCCATTTATAAATTGAAATGAGAAAGCGTAACAAGAATTTTAAATAAGAAACCAACCACGATGTTATTGGTGCCTACATATGTTTAAAAACAAGTTTCTTTTGTTGATAAGCCAACAGAAAATGTCTGAACGAGTCATTGACTCCTGCTGTGTATTTTTATTTCATACATTTATGCATGAATAATGTTGTAAGACTTGAAACTTATAATTGTAATGCTTGTTTGTTGAACAGCATAGTCGAAAGGGCAACACTTTCAGGTTTGGCAGTTGGATGTTGTCAGGCCCGCCGTAAGCGGGCGTGCAGCGCGTGCACCGCACGCGGGCGGCACATCCTAGGGGGCGGCAAATCGAGCGACTTATCACGTTATATTAAAAAAAAACAATATCTTTTTACCAATTATTTGATTTCAATATTTCCAAACACAGCAATAGCGCTAAGAATATTACTTATACTGCCGGTTTTAGTTACATCTGTTGATCATTTTCAAAATTAAAAATTATTACAAACGATTTAAGATCAACAATTGGCGTAGCGTGGGGGGCGAGAGCAGGGGGGGCAAATGCCCTGGGCGGCACTATTTAGGGGGCGGCAAAATCAACCCATACGGCAAAATTAAACCATAATTACGTAATAAAAATATTTTTACTAAAAATAGGTGAGTAGATTAGCAATAAAATTTCAGAAAAACCGCCCTCGCTTTGGTCGTCCCCTATCAATTTTGAAGGGTTCATCCTTTGCATCCCCAAAAAAATTCGCGCTAGCTGCGCTCGCGCCTCCATGTCAGATATCGCAGTCAGTAGCGGTTTTAGGGTAGGGCGCGGTTGGGCGACGGGCCAGGGCGCCGTATATATGGGGCGCCGCAGGCGCCCCCAACAAATCCATGATCAGAATTTTACTCCTATTTTTGTTTTAAATTTCATCAAAGATTGCAACTTACAAGAACTGTACCCAAATGAATGGATAGCATCAGGGCCATCTTAACCTATGGCGCAGCGTGTGCGAATAACCCGGGCGCCGCGGGCTCAGGGGCGCCCAAGGCGAATTTGTGTTTAATTCCGCGTTAAATTTGAGAAATTATCGAAGAAACACTACTTTTATGTCCCAAAACTCAAAAATTTTCGCGCTCGCTTCGCTCGCGGCTTCTTCACTTCACAGTCGCTTTTTACTATATAGGTATGTTTAGGACTTTTAGTGATCCAAAACTCAAAAATTTTCGGGCTTGCTTCACTTTACAGTTGTTTTTATTTTTCAAGATTTTTTTTAGTCTACCCTAGCAAAAAGGGAGCGTGGTTTTTAAGTTCTTTTATTAATAAGAAAGTAACTTCTAGTTTCCATATGAACTTTCTTATTTACGGTACTACATTAAGTCCCAAAATTTTAATACATAGGCGCCATCATCAACAAAGAGTTATGTACGTTTGGGCAAAATTTTGAGTAATTTTTGTTTTGAGTTCTAAAATATTACAAGGAATTTCGCGCTCGCTTCGCTCGTGCAATCAGAAGACACATTCACGTGTTTTTGCATTCACCAACCAGCAACCGCTGGTTGAGTTAAAACCGGCACTGATCGCAATTTATCTTTGTTTAATTGTTGAGGCCTTCGATTTCGAAAAATCATTTCGCGCACGTCCGTTATAGCTTTTTGTTTACTTTGGCTTTTTATGGTATTTTTACTTCATGAAAACTCTAAGGAAAAAATAGCGCTCGCTTCGCTCGCGACGTCATGTACATTTGCGCTTCATTTCTGTGCATATCTTACTTTTTGACTTTGCTTTGTTAATTTACAGTGGTTTTTATTTGTTTTGTGTCCTTAGACTAAATAAATTTCGCGCTCGCTTCGCTCGCGCTTCCTTACATATGAAATATATCTCATGCGTTGATTTTTTCAACGGGAAACCCACAAAAAACCATTAATAACATATTTTACTGAAATTAAACATTGCTGTAGATAATTTAAGTTCGTTAGTTTAAGTTACCCATAATCTGTTCTAAGCACTTTGATATACATTATGTTGGTACCTACCCATTAATCACAATCTTTCAATACATCGGACCCCCTGGACCCCCCCCCCTCTTATATATTTTTTGACAAAACCCAGCATAATATGTAGTCGTAGGGCGGCATAATCGGTTTTGCACGCGGGCGAACAAACAGCTAGCGGCGGGCCTGGATGTTGTACAACGATAACAGAACCATGATCGAATAAAATAAAACAATGGCTGTCAAAAACGACTTCTAAAAGATCAACACCGTTGAGAAACCAAAAGCCTGTTACTTAATATTACACAGCCTATATTCAAAGGAGGTACTCTTTCTCAAAAGTTTTGAAACTCTGTGCATAATAGACAAGTAGAGCAGCTACGGTCTTGGGCAAGGTCAAGGACAATCCTATTTACTTTGATCGCACAGTGGCGTGGCGCCACGGATTACCGCACATGGAACTTTCCTCATTTTACTAAACAAGGATTACCTAACTTATTATAAATTATTGTCCCTTGAGCATACACGTGTTATAAAAACGTGTCATTAATTAATTTAATTCCATATGTATTTCAGTAAGGTCATCGTCGTCACAGCCTTTTTATCGTCCACTGCTGGGCACAGGCCTCCTCTCACACGGAGAAGGATTGAGCGATAGTCACCTTAGTTAGGTACCTAAGCAATAATGTTAGTTCACTTATTACCAGTCATGTCTGAGATGTTTCTTGACGGCCTAGTATTTGCTTATGATGGAAAAAGAACAACATAAATTGGAACGAGTTAATAAGAGACAATCAGAGCGTGCAACCCGTGGAGGAAATTCTTGATTCAGTTATGATAAGTAGCTAGTTAAGTACTTACAACTTAAAGCAGATTGTTCTTAGGTTTCTGGGAGAGCTATTTATTAAATTCTTCGATTAAGAACATATTTGAGAATCCATAGATTCTAAAATGCTGAATTCCGCAAATGACAAAGAAGACAATAGAATACACTAGGTAAAATGCCGATCAAGCTGCTAAGGACAAACCCTTATAAAAACTTTGTTACAAGTCCACCGACTGAACCCAAGACTCAACTCTCTACAATCTCAAGTCGAGCTTGCGACCACTAGACCAGCAAAACTGGTTTTCAAATGGTGTTGCTATTGTTTTATTCACGCAGTAATATTAGGTAATAATGCTTTTTCACGATGCGTTCTGCAATTTAAGCATTTTACGATTGCCTTTTTATCTTGTAAAAATTGTTTGTGGCGCCAGTAATAACAAAACACATTACTTATATCGTAAATGCAGCTAACGATACGATCGCTCGTCAGACGATAATTCTAGGGGTAATCGCTCATTATCTCCACAAATCAGGGTCGTTTGCGATAAGTCACGCAACTGCCAGCCTATAGAACGTTGGATGTCTTTGTTTTTATCTCAAACGTTTATTCTTTAGTTTCCTGAAGAATTTGTATACTCAAGACACTACAAGTAATCTTACCATTGAATGTGTCGTAAGCCGTAGGCTGATAATCCTCCCGGAACGTGTCCTGCGCGTACGCCGCTATCAGGGAGCTCTTTCCCACAGCTCCGTCACCCACCAACACACACTTTATCTTTTCCTTTTTTCCACCTTTCACCTTCCTTCTGTCTTTTATTTGAAACATTCGGTTCAAAGTCCGTTTGGCCTTCTTGTCCCTGACCGCCCACTCGTTCACTTTATCACAGCAATTCAAGTCTTCAGACACATCGTCTCGTATCACAGTGCGGCCGTTCTCTTCGGCCACTTCTGAGTAGTCGTAGTCGTCGTCATCCCGCCGCGAAATCGGGAACTGGCTCGGACTGTGCACTCCGAATACAAACGGCCCGTCTCTCTCGGGCACACGGGCAGCGAACCCGTTCGCCGGAGTCGGGGCCTTCGCATAATGCACTACCGGTGCACGGTACTGACTCGAAAGGTATTCGTCGGACGCTTGCGGGTCGAATCTGAACACAAGCTCTGCTTCTCTCCGATCCAAACTTAGTTCTGGAGGTGTTACTTTGTCTTGAAAGTATCCAACTTTCTCGCGTGCCCTTGTCTCCTGCAGTCGTCTCTCGAGTTCGACGTTCGATGGTTTCCAGTAATCTGGTCGGTAGGAATAATCTACGGGAAGGTTTCTGGGTGCAGGCAAGGGTCGTTGCGGGCCAGTGTCGCGGGGAGGCGCTCGTGGTGGGACCATTAGAGGCTTTTGCGGTTCCGCCAACAACGGCCGGCGCGCCGACAGGTTCGCGTTTCTGTTGAACATGATCCCTTCTAAACTGGGAGACATTTGCACTGTCACAACTGGCTGCCGACAAACGGATTATTAAGGTGTGCGTTCGCGCACATTACTTGCGCGATGTAATCGAAATATATCGCGGTTTGTGGAGCGCGCGGACGCGAATAGTAGCGTGCCGTCACTGCGGAGAACAGAACGCGACTGTCTCGGTCGGGGACGGCGGCCGGTAGCCGCGCTCCCCTCGCCCGGAGAAATGACCTGTTGCTTCTGGTACCTGTTCAGGTACAAGCGACCGTTTCGCGAGCAAAGCGCAGCTGCTGCCCGTGAACAAAGCCGTCATATGGCGTCGCCAGCCGCCTCACATAACCCCGCAACTTAAATTCATTCACGATATTCGACGATGAATGAACCACGACGTGTTTTGTTTACACAATGTTAAATGTTTACATATTAGGTTTAGATAGCTTCCAACCTCAATTCCTTCAAAGGCATTGTTGAAGGGTAATCGTAGTTTATAATAATTTATTTGTTTATTTTATAAGACAATTTCCTGGGTAGGTAGTACCTACCTAGTCAGGATCACATAAAATCTGCGAAACAACAAACATTAATCTACATTTGCATGCTGGCCTGGCATGCGTAATTGCGAACCTATACGCAATACCTAACTTTACGCAGTAGGTAGTATCATAACTACCACAAACACAATAACAAAAACTCGAGAAAGAGGAACTGCTACAAAACTGTTATTGTTTAAAGTGCATAACGTCTGTTTTGATTCTATTGTCTATTAAATAAAAGGTAGGTACTCTGTGCTGGTATTTAACAACACTAAACAATTAATGAGCATCTAAAGTTTCGTAACTATAATTATTGTTATTCGTCCATAAAGGAGAACAAGTCTAATTAATATTAGGTTTCTTTAGGAGAAACAATACCTAACTTGTACTTCCCTGAATAGGTAAATGAATTTATTTAAAACAGCAGGCTGGCTCACTGCTTACTCCCTGTTTCATTTCTTATCATATCACATAACACTTAGGTACCTATATACGATAAAATTAATATTTTACTCTGCTATCTAGTGGTGTAAATTTAAATTTACAATAATATGAGTTGTAACTTTATTTCCTGGCATCACGATTATTGTAACTTCGTAAATTTTTCTTTAAAATTGATACACATTTATTCAATTTAATTTTGAGAAAAGATTTACTAGTTGCACCGGAATGAACCATTTTCAGTTCATGTTCATGTCGAATTGACAGTGACAACTTTGACAAGCCAAGCACGTGTGTTTATTTTGACGTTTATGCTGACAGAAAGGACAGCTGCCATACTTCGCGTGCATTCCATATCTAAACATATCGATTATTTTGGATATCTAGCATGCATTGAAGGTTAGAAAGAAACAGCAAGATCTAACTTGAGTTGAATAACAAAGGATATTGACGTTGTTCATGTTTGATTCTATAAAATGCCTGAGTAACTTAACTGTCAACAAACGACTGAATTAGGTTATGTTAAATTAAATCCAGTGCAGTGGATTGCGTAGATTTATTTTAATAAAAAAATAATTTATATAAGACTGTAATATAGTGTACTGTTAGTTTTATAAGAGACACATTTGAAATACAATGGCAAAGTTCAAATTGAGTAAGTATTCAATTAATTCATTTGCATTCTATTCTGTAAAAGCACATGACTGGAAAACTGATTTTACTTCACAATTGCAGTTCATGCACTTTTGATCTTAAATTTTTGGCGTAATTATACATGTTGTTAACAAGCCAGCCCAATTTGCGTTTTCAATAGTGCCTGTTACTAATATATTCATGGTTATGTATTGCACAATTAGTGACGAACTTTATTCAACAACATGAACTATTTTTAATAGATCACTGCACATTTACATAATTAAGCATGACTGAAGCTTTATTCACTAGAACTATAAGCATTCAAAGATAAGCATTATGAAACAAACTCTACAACCAAAATATTTACTTTTTCAGAGAAACCATCAAAGAGGCAGCCTGCTCGCCTCCGCTACAAAATAGAAAAGAAAGTAAAAGATCACAACAGGAAATTAAAGAAAGAAGCAAAAAAGAATCCTAAATCAAAGAAAGCAAAGCCTATTTGCATACCAAATGAATGTCCGTTCAAAAATGACATTTTGAAAGAGGTTGAAGCTGTTAAAAAGCATAAAGAGGAAGAGCGCCAGAAGAAGCGGGAACTTGCAAAACTTGAGAAACAAAAGAAAATGGAAGAAAAGAAGACCAGTAAAATTAGTATGAACACATTAGTAAGTGTTGTTTCTTGATACATGAGAAATGTGGTAATTTCATTTTAGCCATCATCACACATCACATCAACCCAGTCTCGGACATAGGCCACCCTTAATAACAATCCCCTCCACTATCCTGGTTTGGGCAGCCTGTATCCATTTACTGCTTGCCACCTTCTTGAAATTGTCTTAATTGGCTATATAATTCTTCCTTTGTCCATCTCCTAATTCTAAGCTACTTCCCAACCTGTTTACAGTCAAATCGCTTCATCTATTCTTGTTTTATAAATAGTGTAACTAATCATCTTTCTTACTTAATGATTACAGGTAGAAAATGCACAAGCCAGAGGTAAAGTCCATGAGGCTTTCAAAGGTGATGAACCATCAGATGACGTGGAATTCGGCAAGGACAGGAAACAAGAGAACTCGCTCAAAACTTACTACAGAGAGTTTAAGAAGGTTATATCAGAAGCTGAGGTTATCTTAGAAGTGGTTGATGCCAGAGATCCTTTAGGTAAATACTTTTTTCATACTAAGATACACTTTTACAAACAGATTATGGAGTGTTTACATATAAAGGCTAACTTAATCCACAATTTGGATAAATAATTGAAGTTATAATACAGCTGAAATGGCTTTCTAAATTAATTAATTAAGTCACTGTAAAATGATCAAATAAACAAAATATTTTCTATAACTTTAGTTATTTAATACAGGAATTATTTACAAACCATAAAAACTTGCAATCCCAACCCTATTCATAAAAATTCTTAATTTAACCATAACCTTCAAACTTCCAGGTACACGCTGTGCCCAAGTTGAAGAGGCAGTCCGTGAGTCCGGCAAGCGTCTAGTCCTAGTTCTAAACAAAGCTGACCTTGTTCCCCGCACAAATCTCGAGGCATGGCTTAAGTATTTACGAAAGACAGCCCCAGCTGTGCCCTTCAAGGCTTCCACTCAGGATCAACAGCATAATCTAGGAACTAGGAAGATGAAGCATGTTGTTAAAGAGAAGCAGATGAAAGGTTAGTGAAAGGAGTTAATATGTAGATTTTACAGGAGTCCTGACTTGGACCATGGAGAAAATGTTTTTGTTTTGTTTGTTTCAAGATTTAAAATATAAAGTTGTTTTTGTGCAATTTTATGATTAAATATTTTTTTAATTACTGCAGACAATACGTCAGAGAATCAGGGAATGTTTGAGTAACATGTATTATCGACAACGCAGATACCTGTGATCGGAAATTAGATGCCAGCACCAATAAGTTTGGCGAGAACTGTACTATAATTGAACCATGACATTCTGACTATCTGATACTATCCGCTCATTCTACTTACTGTCTAGATTACCTCATGATGTTTTTGTTGCTACTTCTAAAATTGCCCAATACTTCTAGGTTCAGCTTGCGTAGGTGCAGAGTTAGTAATGAGCCTGTTGGGCAACTACTGCCGCAACAAAGGTATTAAGACGTCGATCACAGTGGGCGTGGTGGGACTGCCCAACGTGGGCAAGAGTTCCATCATCAACAGCTTGAACCGGTCTAAAGCTTGTAATGTTGGCAGCACTCCGGGGGTTACCAAGTAAGTGAGATTTGGAAACTTTAAATGATGTGTAAAGGTGAAGTAAATTGTGCTTCATCTCTTTTGTGAGAGGCTATGTTCATAATTGTTTGAAGCTGCAACTCCAATAATACAGATCAATATTAAATTATATTACGTTTGACATATTTTTGAAAAGCAAATTTTTGATGACTCAGGCCCCGTTGTTCAAAGCTCGGTTACGTCAAGGTTAGGGTTAAATTCTAGTTACAGTAAAATTGGGTTTAAATTCAAAAAGCGTTGTTGAACGTAAAAATTTCATAATAAAAATGTCAAATTAACCGTGATAAAAATTGACATAGGTCAAATTTTAACTTTAACTTTATCGTGACGTACGAACAACCGGGCCTAAATGTTATTGTGTATTTATTTCTGTAAAGTAATATTAATTAATTTTACGTCTAAAATCATACGAGGAACAGATTCGGGACTATCTTAGTAAGTATAATACATTTCAATAATTCCTTCCATTATTTCCAGACAAATGCAAACAGTCCAGCTAGACTCCAAGATCAAGATCCTGGACAGTCCCGGCATAGTGTTCCACTCGGGGCCAGAAAGCGATTCGTCCGTAGCTCTCAAGAACGCGGTCCGCGTGGGCAGCCTGAAGGACCCCGTGACGCCGGCCGCCGCCATCTTGCAGAGGGCGAACAAACAAACGCTCACTGAACTTTATAGTATACCCGATTTCAATACTCCACAAGTAAGTATTTTTATCTTACTTATGTTTTAATTATGCTATGTTTTAATTATATTATGTTTGTTTTTATATATATTATGCTATGTTTACTTCACAACATTTATCATTTAGGCTTCTGTACCACAGATTGCCACTAAGCAACAGGAATTTTATCAAAAATGTTATAATGTTCTATTAAGTCGACTTTAATTTTGTTGTTTGTGTTTGTTAATTTAGAGGTACATATTTTAAAAATTGTACACATACTTAGTAAGTTTTTAAATGTTTGTTTCAGGAATTCTTCGCACACTTGGCATCTCGTATGGGCAGGTTTAAAAAAGGCGGGGTGCCCGACCAAGAATCCGCAGCTAGGATACTTCTGAACGATTGGAATACTGGCAAAGTAAGATTTATATAAGTACATACTATTATATTTTTTGTTTTGTCGTCAGAATGTATAAGTGAGGTAAAGATCGTCGAGGTGTATTATGACCCTAAAGAAGCTTACTGTGGAGTCTCATTATGAAAACCTCGGATTTACAAATATTAAATTATTAAATTATTTCTTCACCACAGGTTAGATACTTCACCCTGCCTCCTGAGCAACTAGAATCAGATATTCACGTGGACGCTAAGATCGTGTCGACCATAGCGGCGGAGTTTGATATAAACTCCTTCGAAGCGATGGAGACGGAAGCTATCAACGAACTGGCTGCTCACGATACTGGCGTCGAAGGCATTACGGTAATGTGGACCTTATTGTTTGATGTTTAGAGTCTATTTTGTATGTACTTCACCTTGCCTCCTGAGCCGTTAGAGTCGGACATCCACGTGGACGCTAAAATCGTATCGACCATAGCGGCGGAGTTCGATAAAAACTCTTTTGAAGCAGACGGAGGTTCAACGAACTGGCTGCTCATGATACTGGTGTTGAGAGGATTACGGTAATGTGGACCTTATTGGTTGGTGTTTATTTGGTATTGTTCAGATTTACAAATAAATATTTGAATCATGTATTTATATAGTTCAATATATGACCAACGCTTATTATTCCTGTAAGTTTTCGACATTTTGTTTCAACAAAAACAATGGCCGTTAATAACTACTTACAGCTCAATGATTACTAACTTACAAAGAAAGCGCACGACTCCATATCTCCCTAAATATTAGTAGCGTTTTCGTCCTTTCAGCAATCAAAATTCTACTGCTGAGATTCGGCCTCCCCCATCGATTCCCAAAAGGACCGATAGCGGCCGGTGTCCATACGAATAAATTCTAACAATCCTTTCCTGATACCCACAGATATCAAGCACAGGTCCAGTCAAAGCAGCTTTAGAAGACGACATGCAAGTAGACGAAGAAGACTCCAGTCTACTCCCAAAATCAGTCAGCATTCGCGCCAAACTCGACAAAGGCAACAAATCCAACGAAAAAACTAAAACAGACCCTGAAATGCTCATCGAAGGCAACACTAAACTAAATAAATTAAGAAAACAACAGTTTAAGAAGGATAAAAAGAAGAAAGCAAGGAATGAGAAGCAAGCCGTCAATCTAGCAGATGTTCTAGAAAATGTTACCATAACCAGTTATAAGAAAAAGGATGACTACGATTTTAAGGAAGACTTTTCACTTTAAAAACCACGTCATATTTTGTTTGTATGGTAATTTTATTCAGTAAAGTTTGAGTACATGTGGTACTATCTTATTTGTGAAGCTGTTTATCAAGGAAAAACAAAGGAAATTGCACTATAATTTAAATGGTAATAAGTCCCGTTTTACCTTGAATTGTGTTTACTCAAGTATTCGCCACGGTTATCTGTAAACTTTTTGAGTGAATAAAACGATAATTGTAAATTGGTGTTTTCATTAAGGTATATTTTTACTGGCGAGCGAGACATTTTCGATTGATAATGATTACGTAAATTAAAACCTATTTACGTACGTGTTAGCTTAGTAATGGGTAAATCTATATTAAATGCTTAAGTTATACGAAGGTTATACCACTCTGTTACCGATTAAGATAAAATTCGGCGTGGAGGTACCCAATAGGATAGGCTTTTTTTATCCAGATGCAAACAAAGTTACGGGCAAAACCTCATCATCCTCCGAGCCTTTTTCCCAACTATGTTGGTGTCGGCTTCCAGTCTAACCGGATGTAGCTGAGTACCAGTGCTTTACAAGGAGCGACTGCCCTATCTGACCCCCTCAACCCAGTTACCCGGGCAACCCAATACCCCTTGCTTAGACTGGTGTCAGACTTACTGGCTTCTGACTACCCGTAACGACTGCTAAGGATGTTCAGTGATAGCTGGGACCTACAAACCAAACCTAGTAATAATACAAAAATTATAACATTAAATACTGCTGGTTTTCGTGTCGATAATGTCATGAATTATACAGAGGTAGTTTCGAAAATATCTGCACGATAATAAAAATAACTCCCTATTCTATTGGAACACGTCAGTGGACACACTATCTCTGGCCACCATTGAAATTATTTGAAGCATGCGTGACGCCTACAATTTATGCAAATTTTTTACTAAATAACTACATGAACATAGGCTCATATATTTTCATATAGTTATATACTAATAACACATAACATTAAAAATATTTCTGTAGTAAAAGGGTCGAGAACTACTCAATCGATTTGAACGAGTTGAAAAATACTTTCAATGTTGGGAAGCTACTCTATCACCGAATAATATTTTATCCGGGTCTGGGAAAAATTGCCCCCTAGATAAATTTAATTTTCTTCGCAATAATTTCCGTATATAAGGCATTTTTTATATAACGAGGTATAACTAGGTATCTCGACTTACCTACGTAGCTCTATTGAGTTCGAGATCAATCTGGCAAAGGTTGATTGTTGTCCGTGAATTCCGGATATAGGTACCTTCAGCGAAAACGTACTTGGTATAAATGTCGGTCATTGTATTGTGTTATCTCATAAACAATGCTTGAGAAGATTCGAGGGTATTGTATAATAGGTATGTAGTAGGTATCTACAGTTCACAGAACCATGAGTCTCAACCGACAGGGTTTCATTTTGAACCGGCACACGAATCCCTACTTATATCGATCATAAATGCGCCCGAAAATGACTCTGCCTGAGTTAAATCGTCGAGCCTGAGAATGGACTTGGCTACTTTTTTCCGGGTGTGGGAAGTCGTTTTTCAGAACGTGGTTGAAACCATGGAGAACAGCTAGTGTTATTATAAAGAAATTAGGTATCTTACCCACTACTCAATAGGTCTATCATGCCTCAGAAGATCCTATGAATGTATGCTCAGTTACTAGGCGATTCGATGGTTTATGAAGTTTTTGCGCTAACACGGAATTGCCCATCATCATCTTCCGAGGCGTTTTGCCAACTAGGTATGTTGGGGTCAGCTTCCATGCCATTTGCCTCCATTTGCGTCCATGCCATATTTCCAGTTGGATGCAGCCGAGTGGGGGTACCAGTGTTTTACTAGACACACGGGATTGCCCGATGATGTATTAAAGCCGCACATAAACATAAACTATGTATTTCCCTATCAATCTGTTCTTTCCTTGTGTCACAGAGTCATGTAAAGTAGGTACCTAATACCTATTTACGTATCTATGTGAGAGACTTTTCTCGAAAAATGAAGCTGCTTATCTCCGCATTGGTCCTGCCTACCAACAAAATACATGGACCTAAAAATAGCTAGATATTAGCCATAGTAAACTATAAAAAGGTACTTAATGGAGTTTTGAAAAAGGGCAGTAAGCAGGCATAGCGAGCGAAGCTATAGCTTTCGAGAGATTAGATAAAGCGTTTGATAACATTATAACCACCAGCAACGATCTCTTCCTGTCTCTAAGAACACTGCTAGGCAATTACTTTAAAAAAACCTGGAAGTCTTTGCGCGAAAACATGGAAGTTCAGAAGCCTGTATTGCTAGAAGCTGTAGTCTAGTATCTACCTAATTATTGGGATAATAGCAGCACCCTAGAAGAACAAGGCAGCCATTTATATAGGTTCTACAGGGTTCTACTAGGTCAATAATAATAGGCAGTGTCCTTCATAAAACAAATCCCTTTCTAATCAAATTTTTGTCGTCGGTACCTACCTATAAAACAGTGAAATTTGATTTACGGTGCTTATTGATACAAATGTAGTAGATAACTACCTACCTACCTACATAAATACGAAAGGCAATTAGGGATAAAAATCGATCTGCTGTGACCTTTAGGTAGTTGATATTACATTTCCGATTGGGAAGGTTTTCAAGGCTTCATTATAATCGCATAAACCGATTACACACTGGATGACTGGCCGCTGGCCGGCTAGAACCACCACCCAACCAAAACCAGTAAATGTTTCATGCATAACTTGCATGTAATTTTAATTTTATTATGTATCTAGTTAAAACAATACTGAAGGCCATTGGAAATTGATATTGCTATAAGTACCTACTTATATATTTTAATTTAAAAACTGTTCACATTAAAACAACTAATGTGACGAGTCCACGACGAAATTAATCCACGTACTACAGCAGCATTACCTCTCTCTTCAACCACACAGTTTCTCTATATCTATCCCTGTCTTATGCCATGTGCGGTACTGATTGGCGGTCGCATTTTGCATTATCGTGAAGGCGATTATGAATGAACTTTCTGGAAAAGCTAATTACTTATTTTTTATGAATGAAAAATTATGTACTATACTATAGTACGAGCACTATAGTTATATCAACAACAATATCGCATAAAATGAATCTAGACCACAGTTGTTTCTCAATATCAAATCTATGTTTCACAAAAATATAACAGGTTAGAGTTCATATTTTCCCGCGGTCTGAATCATTAATTTCGTGAAGTGTGTTCAATTCCCATTCGCTGGCGTCTCACCAATAGCAGCTTTCCATCTGTCTGTCGTAATTTTACGTAAAACGTCATTACGCGCTTATTTTCTGTTTCTTTCGCAACCATGCAAAGCATACGGCTTACAAATCTATCTCTATCTCCGTTCCACATTTCCCAATACGTTTACATTTTATGTTCATCTCATTCGCGCTTGCAGTGTTTTCGTTAACCAGAGCAAGATAAAAAAAATCTGAAGCTAACTAACCGGTCGAAGTAATAATAGAGAATTCG
Organism: Helicoverpa armigera; assembly: GCF_030705265.1. Lineage (NCBI taxonomy): Eukaryota > Metazoa > Arthropoda > Insecta > Lepidoptera > Noctuidae > Helicoverpa > Helicoverpa armigera. The sequence continues at coordinate 10,424,580 of NC_087123.1, forward strand.
CCAATTTTTGAAGTTATTCGTGGCCAGTCCTTTGAGCGTCGAGGTGGTTGTGTGAATCAAAAATGAAGTCTTTAGTGCTAGCTCTTGTCAGTTTACTGGCAATTTCATTAGTAAATTGTGAAGTGTTTTTCGAGGAGAAGTTCCCCGATGGTAAGTTGATGCATTTTATTCAAAAACCTAAAATTTCGACATGCCGGCTTGGCGCGTGTGCTATCGATTATGCGCTTCCAAGAGTCGGAAGCCGGTTATTTTGGGGAATAGTGTTGAAACGGTATTACGTTTTTCATTTCAGACTCATGGGAATCCAACTGGGTTTACAGTGAACATCCCGGCAAAGAATTCGGCAAATTCAAGCTGACTGCTGGAAAGTTCTATAACAATCCGGAGGAAGATAAAGGTAGGTGGTGACCGGTTCCCTTCTAATGCCTCTCACAGTATGACGTTTACATTAGAGCTATCTGCAGTTTAAATTCAAGGAATAAGTCATAGATATGCATGTGTCGCTCATTACCCAATACTAGAGCGTGCAAAGGGCACTGAACTCAATTACACACAACAAATGAACAATAGGCCGGCGTCACAACACGCGGCACTCTCACTAGTTTCGCCACCTCTCTACATTTCTGTTCCCCTGGTACTTGTCAGGTCTGCAAACGTCTGAGGACGCGAGGTTCTACGCTCTGTCGCGCAAGTTCAAGCCTTTCAGCAACGAAGGCAAGCCCCTGGTTGTGCAGTTCTCAGTAAAACATGAACAGGACATTGACTGCGGAGGTGGTTACCTCAAGGTCTTCGACTGCAAGTTGGAGCAGACTGACATGCATGGAGAGACCCCCTACGAAATTATGTTTGGCCCTGACATCTGCGGTCCTGGTACCAAGAAGGTAAGACAACATGAATCATACTCTCTCAAAATCAGACTCAAACTTCATTCATTACAATCACTTTTCATTTAAGTTTGAAGTAAAAATAACTGGTATTAATGGCAAAACCATTAGGTAATATGTTAAATGAATGGTCCACTAGACTGGAATAACTGGTTTCTGACCCATGCTTAATGGCACTCAGTCTAAAAATACAATTCTACGATACTGTTAAGCAAAAATGTTCAAGCTTATCTGTTAGGAAATGTATATTTTTACACAATAGATACCTATGAGATAATTATCAATAACATAAAGCTAATTAAAATGTTACATTGCACTCAATATGTTACTGTGTCAATATATTGCACTCGATAGGTATCTTTCTGTGTCAATTACAGCTGTATTTACTAGGTCTTATCAGATTAGCATTTCATTTTCATTAAAACACCTAATAAACTAGTTAATTGTTATCTTTACAAAAGATCACATTAAAGCAACATGGTTTTTTATTTACCTATGTTGTATCTTCAATTGTAGACCAATAAAACACATTGTTGATACCTTGGTTGAAACAAAAACATACAAATTGCTCAAAATAGTATAAATAACATTGTGATAATTCACTTGTATAGTTTTCTTAAACAAAAAAATGGATATTTTAAATAGCTTGGGAACTTACTAAGATGTAGAGCATTAAATTATCATTTTCTATTGTTAAACAATAATACTTGCACTTTACATAATATTGCAAGGCAAATTAGGCACAGCTAGCTAGTTTGTAAAGGCACTATTTTCTCATAACATGACTGTACTTATGATTCATCCATTTGAATGAAAAGACTGACCAACTGCCACTTCTAAATAAATCCCATTTATTCTAATGATGTGGATTATTGTACACTTTCTATTGTGTTATTTCCTCAATTATTTACGTTTTAAATATAACAATAAACTAATCAATTACCTTATCAACCAAAGCCATTATGACTGTAGGACTAACAAGCCCTAATCATAAGCAAAAATTTTTTTTTTTATTCCTTTAACGGCCTTCGGAATAATAATGAGTGTTGTTAACAGTTGCTAGGTGCATATCAGTATTACATGATCGCGACAACTGTACAAATACCAGCGATAGTGGACTGCCATTTTTATTGGGTTCTTGCAATAACTTTTTAAATTAAACGGTCGAGGTTGGCTTACGGCCGTAAAACAAACGCCTAATCGGTAATACCTCCATACAAGTTGGTTATGTAAAATTTACATACCAAGTTTGATATAAAAAAAAAATCTAGACAGAAGATCTAGCGAACTAACTTAACTACTAGCGGTTATATTCAAAGCACAAGCATATAGGCCGTTCATAAATGCCGGTAGATAGGTATCATTTAGCAACATGATCATGTATTGATAAAAATATCATCAATAATTCAGGGCGACCTTAGGCTTTAGTTAAAGCGACACCTCATGTAGTTAAGTGCATGCTACAATATCGATTATCCCCGGCTTATTATTGTTAGCAGGTATATTAGCTTCGTCACCACCGACAGGTTTTATAACAAAAATGCAATGAAGCATTTAATAGTTCGGAAATTGCGTAAGATCGGTTGGAAACCGATTTCACGCACGATGTTGAATGCCTTAAGAAATTAGCTGGTAGTACTACTGTACTTGCTCGTTTGCTAATGATGTATGTATCCTTATCAGGCAACAATTAACTAAATAACCTCATTAAAATTTGCTTCAGATGATTTTAATTTCATTCCGAACACTAACGTATTATGTGGTTAAAATCGTTGACAATATTTGGAAATTACGCGATCAATGACCCATCTCTACAAACAAGCAAGTCTAGTCTAACTAGATATGCTAATTTGCAGTATTATCACCTTTCGCATAAGTTCGTCGTAACACCCAAAGTTCGTCAACCTCAAACTCGTTTTTCATGCAAGACATGTAAGAGGTATTATATCTTTGTATCCATAGTAAAAAGTTCTGTCTTCTTCCTAGGTGCACGTGATCTTCAGCTACAAAGGCAAGAACCATCTGATCAAGAAAGACATCCGTTGCAAGGATGATGTGTACACTCACTTGTACACTCTGATCGTCAAGCCTGACAACACCTACGAGGTGCTCATTGACAACGAGAAGGTCGAGTCTGGAGATTTGGAGGCTGACTGGGACTTCCTTCCCCCCAAGAAGATCAAGGTAAGAATACTTACAGAATAACAAGAAAAACAAGGTTATTCATGTACCTGGCTACTTCTGGTAAATTCAACTACTTGCACACTAAAAAACTTTCAACATTGTCTTTTTTTTCTCAGGACCCAGAAGCCAAGAAACCCGAAGACTGGGACGAGAGGCCCACCATCCCCGACCCTGAGGACAAGAAACCCGAAGACTGGGACAAACCTGAGCACATTCCCGACCCTGATGCCACCAAGCCTGAGGACTGGGATGATGAGATGGACGGCGAGTGGGAACCTCCCATGATTGACAACCCCGACTACAAGGGCGTTTGGGCACCTAAGCAGGTAAATAGAGAATTTTACATCATACCTACCATATATAAAAACAACGACTTCTATAAATAGAAAAAAAATACCTACTATACGAAAGTCTTGGTATATTGAGTTGGTCTTTTTACTCCCAACTTTCCATCACAGACTAATATTCTTAGGAATTTTTGGTTCCTGAAACTGTTGATGTGTAAAAGACAGGCAGCTTAGATGTTTATAATGAATGACAACATGCATTGTTTCAAACGGTCTGTGCACTGTCTCGTCATTAAGAATTTGTCACACGAAACTGCATTAGAATTAAACAGAGCGTGAGCTCGCTAACTAGATATACGAAAGTACGAAATCTTTGAAGAATATAATAGAGTAACTGATCGGTTCTCCTATTAACTAGGCTAGTAGTTCCAATCGAGAGCAATGACACGAGGCGAGAGTTTGCACAAAAAACGATACCTTCTAAGTACCGGTACATATCACCTTGCAAGATAAAAAATGAAGTCGCCACGCTCTACTTTCAACAAATTATATCTCGGCTATTAATCAATTGCAATCTGTACGTTTTCAACACAATTTCTCTTATCTTAAAACTGTTTTACACCCGAATCGTTTAATTCTTCACCGTGTCTAAATATATTTTAAAAACTATTCGTCATTTGGTGACGTCATTTCCTAGCGGCGCGTGCGTCGCTGTTTGCATAACGTGTGTTGACCCGCCTTACCGTTATAATGTGAAAATTGAACGTCTCATTGACTGGCTGCTATTACATTTACTATTGAGCCGTAAATAACTGTTTAACACTCGAAATGTGCTTCTCATCCGGATGTCTACATTTTTGATAGGTTTTTGACCTTCCCAGCTTATTTCTGCGATCATGTACTAAACTTACGATTTCATCGTTCACAGATCGACAACCCTGCCTACAAGGGCCCATGGGTGCACCCAGAGATCGACAACCCCGAGTACACATCAGACCCCAACCTGTACAAGCGCGACGAACTCTGCGCCGTCGGTCTCGACCTCTGGCAGGTCAAGTCTGGCACCATCTTCGACAACTTCCTCATCGGAGACAGCATCGAGGAGGCCGCCGAACGAGGCGAGGCCCTCAAGAAGAGGCTAGAAGGTGAAAAGAAGATGAAGAGTGAGCAGGATGAGGTCGAGAGGGAGAAGGAGAAGGCGGAGAAGCCTGATGATGAAGATCTCGATGATGAAGATCTGGATGACGAGGCTGGTGATGCCGCGCCTGTGGTGAGTTGATACTTATTTACTCTACTATTGTTAGAGCCTAAAAATACAAGATCTAAGATGTAGTCACATGCAAGAAGCACCTACTCTAAAACTATAAAGTCATTATTCTTAAAATTAATATACATAATTCATATCTGTGTCTTAAATTCTTGGCATTACATTCGCTTTTTGTTGCGATTATTGTACTGTGTTACATTGTAATTAATTACTATGTTTGGAAACAACTACGTCTTAACTATCCTAATTATAATTTGTTGACCTCCATGCTAATTTAAGTTGTCTTTGTTACAGGAGGACCACGATGAGCTGTAAACTGTGTCGTTGTGTGTGTAAAGACATTAGTATCGTCGGGTACAACGTGAGTGTGTCGCGCGGGTGCGTGAGCGCAAGTTCTAGTTCCAAAAACTTGAAGAACCTTAGTTCGTCTAGTGCGTTATAGTGTGTTCTGTTCCAGTCTCTATCAAATATGTATGATAACATGCTGTATTTAATTCATAATCATACTTATCTTACAATGCGTGTGCTAGCTCGAAATATTCCAAGTTGGGGTTGAATATTTATTTTCGCGGACCCAACGAACCGTTTTATTTTGTATAAAGGTTGAAATCACGCTCAGTTTTTATTGTATTAATGTTAATACGGCACTGTGTGTCGTCGAGTGCAGGGATTTATTGTACACTGTTAGTTGCTCTAGCCTAAATTTTTTGTAAGAATTTTGACTAATATTGTAGAATAAATCTGTGAGTGAAAGTTTCTCATTTATGTTGTGAAACGAGTCTGATTAAAATTAATATATTAAATTAAAATTTATTTTTTGGTTTTATTTTGTTTTCAAAATTTTAAGGTATTTGCTGGAGTCAAAACTTATGAGTCATAACATAAGTTATGACCTGGATTCCTGATTTATTATTTGTTGAGTTATAAGTCTCCTATATTATGTTAAGTTCAATGAATGAAAGCTTTTATTTTCTTGAATTTGTACTTTGACAGTCAATGGTGTGATTTTATTAAACGTGAAACATTTTAAACAGTTAGTTTGTTTAATTTTAGTAAGAGCTAGATCTAAGTAGTTGAAGTATTTATAATATAAAAACAAACATTTAGAACATTTTTATTACATTTGTTAAGAACTTCACATAACTAGAAATAACTTTTTCCATTGGGCTTCTAGAGCGCGGCTTACGAACCTCGGTGTTTGGTCCCCATATAACTGTTTGGAAAATAACAAAACATACAAGATTTTATTACAGACACAAACCTTGAACGTAAAAATAATAAAACAAAATATTTTAACAAATCTTTCAATGATAGTAGCACTTGAAGCAAACTACACCAAAAATTGTTTCATATTAGTTCACAATTATTACGCTAGATGTCTCTAAACTAAAGATTAGGAATTCGGTGGTCGACGGCCATCTCTTGTTAGTTGCACGAAGCTCGCTACACCAGAAGAGTTTCAGAAAAATTATAATGTTCTTTTCACTTCTGGATCTACTTACTAAAATCGGCGACTGAAACATAAAATAAATAAAATTTACCTCCATATTATAATCTAACTTAAATTATTACCTCCTTTCGATAGGTAGGTAAAATACGAACATAATTTCGGTCCTGAAACTGCGGTCAGAGGGCATCTAATCTTTAAAACAAATGATTACATTTTAAGTTATTTTTCATACAATAGCTAAGTTAATTTTGATAAATCTCGCAATTAAAATAAAATATTGACTTCAGATGCCGAATTGTAGACACAGAGGGAGCCACTTACGGTCCTTTAGCTGCTTTGTTTTCTTTTTGGTCAGTTTAGCAAGATCCTCCACTAAATCTGGCTTGCTAGTAGTAGTGGTGGGCACTGGGTGAGTGTATTCATGGTCCAGCATCCATAGACACGGGTGCGGTGCAGCAGTCACTGTAACAAAAAGGTTTAATATAAAGCGAGTCCATAATATCCTTTATCTGTTTTTATTTTGAACTCTGACTAATGGTGGAGGATAAATCTAAAGGTATCTAAAATGCTATAGGCATTTTAAAGCGAGTAAGTAAGCATTTTAGGTTCATGAGGAATTTTTCAGGTTACAGGTGCCTGCAATAATCTTTATGATGAACATTGAACATGATCTATAAAGGTTGTCGCATTTAGCCTACTTTTTGAGTTTTGAGTGTGTCCCCAGATATTAATTGTATTAGTTATCCCGTGTTTATGAAATATACCTACTTATGTATAATTAATTATCTGCTACGATACTAGGGAATTAAGTAAATACCAATAGAACCTAATTGTTTTTTTATTAATCCGGACCAAGTGCTCGAGTCTTGCGCGCTCTGACCCCTCTTTCAATTTCTTTTCTAAACGAGAAGAATAAGCTTTCAACGCGACATGCTCGTTGAATACAAATGCGTTTAAAATCAGTCAAATTGTTTACTTGCAGTTTCCTGAATCACTTTAAAAAAACAAACTTACCTTCGTTTTCATTTGGTAATACGAGAACCTGGAAAAAAATTGGCAGAATTAAGCATTAGACACTATTTACGTAGATCTTTATTAAGCATATGTAAAAAAGGTCGACCCATTTATTTCGCAAAAATATTATATTACCCATCATTATTTATCTGATAAGCTAAATGCAGTTTGCAACGTTAATATCACCTAATCTTTTTATTTGGCACAACATATTGTTGTAAATACCAGATATCAGGGGCTGATATTTAAGTACTGACCCAATTCGCGTGAGTGACCCAAATATTGTCCCCTTACTTACCTACATGTGTTGATTCAATATTGAATAGGACCTTTAAGCGGTGGAATCATGAAAGGTACATATATTTTCATAAGGTCTACCTCAAAAAGAATGGAACAAAATCTTTAAAACATTTATGTGGTTCTAAAAACAGAGCAATTCTTACCAAAACCGCGCAAATGGACACGAAATACTTAATATCGTACATGTTTAATTACTTGCGAAGCACTAAACAATATGTCCAAATGTCTTCTAGTTTATACTTATTTATATATGTATATACTTATGTATGAAGACAACGCCAAAGTTACGGATATTACATGGTTGTTAATACACAGTGTGGCAAAGAATAATTATTTCCTTGTTACATTGTCATGGCGGTCTTAGTGGAGAATTCGGCAAATAAGAATCACTTATTGTTTTATTTATTTCGCTGTTTAAATACTAAGGTAACAATGTAAGGTATGTACTTATGTGGTGTTGATTGATGTTGGAAAACCCAGTCAAGTATCGATAAAAATCGAAAAATGAGACACAGAGCTACTAAGCAGCCTATATCTATGAAAATTTACATAAAATAAACATAACATATAATTCTAAAGTAGATAGATAGAAATCTTAGAAACACCCCCCAAAACAAGTCTAACTTAAACTTAACCTCGATAAGCTGTAAGTAATACATCGTCACTCCTACTTATCTATGCCATAGTGTGAAAAGTTCGCACTTAACCAACCTATTTCTGAAACCCTTCGGTTTTATCAAGGAACAATATTTTCGTTGGCTCTTTTATTTTGAGTTTCATAAGACCCACCCTACAATACAGCTTTGTTTTCACAATCACCCCTTAAGTTAACTTTGTCTTACGACTTTGATGTAAGACTGTAGCTCGCAACACAACGAAATAAGGTTTAAAATTGCTTATGTTTGTGTAAGGGTTTGGTTCCCTTAAGGTAGGGTGTTAACGTAAAGTGTCAACATTTGCCCTGTAACGGTGGATATCCGGTGTCGACTGACATGACCGACTTTTGTCTATTGGGAAGAATGTGGGAGAAATAAGTGAGAGTGATTGATGCCCGTTTTTGTAAGGCATTTTGGAACAAATAAATGGTTTTCGTGACAACACTGAAATGAATTATGTCATAGACTGACAGATAGTTTTTTCCGGCTGCTTTGATTGGTTTTCAGATAAACGATCTTCTATTTTCTCAGCTGGGGCCGAGTCAATTATTTTCTTTTTTATCTTTAATTACCATCCCTCACCCTACCCTACAGTAACACCAGTGAAAATTTCGAATATTCAGAAATATTTTTCACCTGGGTTTCTACAATTTTCCTCCTCTGAAACGAACTCAAATAATACAGTTCCTAAACCATTGCAACGAGCAGCTAACACGAATTTACTCTCCAGGCACTCGGCAGTTTTACTGCACCCGTAAATTCCCAACCGGGTTCAGGAGAGATGACATTTTTATACCCGGGTGGGGACTAGACCCATGAATCGATGCTAATACGATTAGGGAAACGAACATCATTAATAGGTACCCTCGGAATAACGGCTGTGAGGATCATTTGAAAAGGGGAAATAGAAATAAATGACTGTACCTAACTAGTATGATTTTTCGATTTTTCATTCGGAACGAAATATGAAAAAAATATGGCTATTTGCTTGCTTATTAAAACTTATAAGGGGTGACTTATGTGGGTTCGTTTTTGATTGGTAATTGTATTCGTTGCCCCAATGTAAGCTAGCAAGCCCCAATGTAAGCATCATTTATTAACCTACTTATTTATTTTTTCAGTTCCTTCGTGTTTCAATATTTAACTAAACACTGATACAGTTTAGGTACCTAATACAATTATTGTTCATAGCAGTCTTTTATTGTTGTCCCTACTTGGAAATCAAGAAGTCTTAATTAGTGGACTAGTGATGATTTTCGCTTCATCTTAAGTTTCAATGAAGCGTTTTTTCTGTGATTGATGATTTCGATAGCTGCCGTAATAAAATACATGTTTTAGTAGGAGGGATTTCAATGTGTACACTAGTATCCTAAGTGTAACTTCAATAAACTATGAAACAAGAAGGGTGCGATCTAATACGATTACCTACAATAATTGATTAGGTATATTGAGCTCAGTGAATATCATAGGGGAGACCAAGATAATCGACAGTATCGTAATGACTATTTTATTGTCATGTAAACGCCACTTACTAGCACCAACAGTTATTAAAATAAGTCAGTAACTGAGTAGTCAAACAGTGAGACAAGTTTCTAATTAAGACGAGTAATTTCAATGTCGAAAGCAAATTGAAGATTTTCAGTTGATTTGACTTTGACGCGATAAGTAGTATCCGCGCCATGACTGAAGTCCGGCGGAAAATTGTGGAACTACATACCTATTTATTTTTGACTTAAGCAATGGCATAGAAACTAGTGCCGCATCTATCAGACCTGAGTCTTGGCGTAGATTCTACCTACATAGATACACCGAATTTTAGCAGTAATCAGAAGCATAATTATACCTAGAGTTTCTTTTGTTTGTCGACCTTGTCATCACTTTCGCATTCCATTTTTATAACTGTCCTTCTTGAGACGAGGAAAACGCGACTTAATTCAATCAATTAGTCAATTAGTTACTATCTGAGTGGTCTAGACTTGATATTAAACTGATTCAGCGGTTCCTAGAACCAGATGCTACTTATTCAATGTTTATAACTAAAAAAAGCCCAGAAACAAGATTTCACTAAAGTATGAAGTTTCAAGAACTAAATTCTTGTTGCTTTTACATCCTGAATCTTCTTAGAGTCTCTTTCTCTAGATTTCTTTTATATAATTACCATACGATTTAACCATAGCTTATAAGCATAAGGCTCTATTTTCAAAAGGCTAATTTTCTCAAATTATCTCATCACCCTTATCACAATTTTTATTTGGGGCGGCGTAGCATGTTTTCTTCTTCCATACTCTTTCATCTCACAAGTAACGTTCTTTCTAGCCATGTCGACTTTCACACAATCCATACATCAATATTTTCTCAAATAACTTGTTAAATACAATTGGCGCCATCTAGCGTGATCTACAGGAACTGTGCGCAGACGCAGCGTCCGAAGCGAAAGCATTTGTTTCACTTTAGGTGCGCTTAGTAACGGGTGCTCAACGTTCAAGGTCGAGGTAGTGTGCTGATCAAGTCGGTGAAATGACCAGACTGCTTTTTTGTTTTTTAACTGCCAAATGTCTGACTGACCATAATATAGATGTATTATCACAGTACGTATGCTTATCTTAGATCAGGTGAACTTTTTTTTAAAGAAAAGTTATTCAAATTAAACGGTTACCTAATATTTTTTGGGGTCTAGGTTTGAACTAAAGTCATGATCAACGTATACTTAGTCATTTGAATCTTAATTACTTTGGCCATGACAAAATATAATAAAATTGCTTTTCATCTCGTAAATAAACAAGTTAAATTAACCATGGTTTAATTGCCTACGTGCTATCATAATAATTATGTTTACAGAAATTATACATAGAGAATTATTTTTAGAGTGCATAAATCAAAGCCCCAAGGACTCGGTATATTTACTCATAAATTAATATTTAATTGTAATGGTAATACTAAAGCTTTTAAAATAACTTATTATTTAGTAGAACAATTCATTTGTTATCGCTAAGGATGTAACTTTTTACCTGTGGTTACATACCAATTAGCTGACTGAATGGGTATTGTATGTTATCAAATTAATTCAGTAAAGAATTTTTAAATATATTTTTGCATTGTGTCGAATAGTGTCTTATGATAAGGATGCTTTATTGGAAATTTCTTTGAACTTCCTCGAATTCTTAATTGTTCAAAACATTTTATCATAAGATCTTGCATATCCTTTTAGTTTTTAGTTTCGTTTATGAAGGGTTAAATGATTCATTAAGTAGGATGAGGACTCCTTCCACCCACTGCTTCTAATAAAATTGCTGACATCAGAATTAAAATGGCAAAGCTTCTCGAAACAAAAAGGTTTGAGACAACAATGTAACCTCTAACCAATCTCAATAATTGCTACATACTGCCCCGCGTATTCACCCTCTGTTGCTTGCAGTAATATGCAGTGGGTATATGCCCTGCCTCAGTTGCTTGCAGTGTCACCGTTATGCTCTACCTCGGAGAACTGCATGAAGATATGAGATAAACGTCATCTGTCTTCATTCACGATGAAGATTGTCACCAGTTGTGTCATTATTTTTAGTTGAAGTACATATTGTGGCTAGGAGAATAAACCTGCATCGCGTATAAGCAAGAGGCAAGAGCCTATGGGAATTATCAAAAACGATATTCCGAAAAAATATCAACGATAGGAAGGAATTACACAGAAACTGTCCAGCCTGTAAGCATTGCTTACTTACATGCCAAGAAGCGATGAGGACGTAGCTGATCATGCCTTTTTTTTCCTTTTGGTCATCACTTTTGATCTGCCTATTACTCAGTATATAAGAAAATTACAACAAAATATAAGACGCCTAGGTGGCCGATAGACTGAAGTTGAGAGAATGTAGTCCTAATGTATTCTACAATCAAAGACTGAAATTCCAAGAATTTGTATACAAAGATTTACAGTTATTTCAGCAATAAAATGTCGCCATAAACGTACATAGTTCTGTTACTGTTTTAGTTTCCGGGATTCGAGCGATGAGACTTTCATAGCTTTACAATATGGTTCAGACGAAATTCTTTGCAACATTGTTGTATATCTCCCCAGCTTTATGCGGAAGTGTATCTGTCTGTTTGGCTAGCACGTTTAACCTATTAAATATAGATAAACTGTCTACAGTACAAGCGTGTTCTATGCTTATACACATGGGGCCTTTGTGCCACAACCTCTAAATTCTAAATAGTTTATCAATAATGATCTTTGTGGATGTCATAAGTTTTTGTGTGTAGTGCCCTTTACTTTGTATCTGGACAGTAACTTTTAAGTATTGCTCAGTATTAGCTGTGCTTCTTAATAGTTACATATAAGTAAGTCATAAAGATTTTTGACGTCGTTAAAAAAAAATATGCTGTAGGGCAGATCCAGATGTTCCTAAAATTTATTTCATCATTATTGTCACCCAATTACGCTTTAAGTGCCTTCTCCGTGGCTTAATTTTATTAACTGGCAATATCGAAATGTCGGTACATTTATAATGTAAAGAAGAATATTTTACATGAAATACCAAATAATATCGGACATCAATCGATCGGCTATCCCTAGAGAGGTCGTACAAAGTTTACTCAACGCCCAATATTGCCCGGGCGAACCAACCGCTCATAAACTCTGTATTTTCATTTACAAATAAACTACACCTAAGGGAATTCATAAATAATTAACAAGCTTTAGACAATTTCTGTGAAATTATTTTCGTTTCTTAGAACTTATTGGACAGAGCAAGGTGACCGTTGGTTTTATATAAAAAACCAACGGTCACCTTGCTTGTAAAGCGTTGTTATTTCCAGATTTTTTATTTCAATGCTGCTACCTTTTCCCAACTATGTTCGGGTCGGCTTCCAGTCTAACTGGATGCAGCTGAGTAGAGAGCGACTGCCTATCTGACCTCCTCAACCCAGTAAGCCGGGCAACTCTATTGACTCACTGGCTTCTGACTGCCGAAGATTTCAAATGCTAGTTAATGCTGCACTCAAATGCAGAAAAATCGACAGGGTCTAAGCTACTTGGTAATTGACAATAGTGTAGCTTAGATTATGTATTGCCCAATAATCATGGCTTGCATTGTAACGGAGTAACAGCTAATGATGATTTGAGGCGATGGCCTAACCCTGTCATTATCCGTATATCTTAGCTTCTATCATTGCTAACACCTACGCTGAGTGCACACAGATTCCAATACAAATAATTTGAAATGAGGACTATTTACAAAATGTAGAATAATCATTGTTATGTCTAATTTATTTGTGTTTAAGTAATATTTTGGCGTTCGTTGGGGGAGACCTATTCAGCCGTGGACGGCATTATGATGGTAATATTTTTTTATATTTTATAGATATTTTTCAACCAGTTACAGACCTGTTTTTCTATTCTCTCCCTTTTTTCAGTCTTTCTGAAAACCTCCTGATACATTATCGTCGTTTGTTTTCGAGAGTCAATTAGGGATGTATCAACATGTTCTCTTACCCAACATGTCATTACGACAGTCAGAAAGTTATAAGGAGTAACTATTGTTGTATTGTTTAGCAATATTTCTATCATAACACTATTGTTTATACTTGTATATATGTTGGTGTGATGTTGGTCCCTGATTATAAGGAGTACTTAATTTGGGACATATTTTCATTTGATTAAGAAAGTTTCTAAAGTTATCATCATCATCATCATCAGCCTATAGCAGTCCACTGCTGGACATAGGCCTTAAATTGTAATAATAATAGGCCTTAAAGTTATTGCAGTGACAAATTAGCTTTTCATGCATAGTGTCTGTTGACAGCAGAAAAACGTATTTTCTTTCAGTAAAAACTCAAGAAAATTTCATATCTAACACATAAAGTTTACAAAACACCACCTACAAGACCACGCTTATTTTCCCTCCATTTCAAGAGCCGGTTGGCGAAAAACGTGCAAAGAATTTTCCTACATCGAGAAAATGAGAAAAAAACGTCCGTGATCATCAAAGTGGGGTCTGATCACAAAGTATAGTTGCAATCACCTAGATGCAACCGTTGCGGAACTTGGACGCTGACTCGCTTCGAAACACGAGTCGGCGACCTTACTTCTACTGCACCGGTAATGAGGTGCTGGACGGCAAACGTGATTTGGTAGTGAGTGCACTACGTTGCGCGTTGACGACGTTTTTACTGAGGTAGTTAGGTAATTAGTTTGTTTTTGAACTCAATTAATGGAAATAAGTATGTGATGAGAGTAATTGATATTTTGTCTGTAATGATTAGAAAAAAAGTTGTATTGTTCTTCAATTAAAGAGCACTAAACGAGCAATGGATGCGGAAAATAAGTAAGTGTCGCTAGATACCGGGCTGCGGTACGGAGGCGCTCAGCCCCGCTTCCCTCACTAGTGAGGGCGTCCCTCAGTCCTCTCGCGAACCTCGTGCGGAGCGCACGCCCCCTCGCGTCGCAACAGAGTGCCGGAAAAAAACAGTTGAATTTTTTTTTATTAAGAAAAAACCGTGCTGTGTTTCAGAAATTTCTAAGAGAACATTGGATTTTTATTTCTGTGAGTATCGTTTGAAATTGTTTTTGCTATCTGAAGTGAAAGCTCGGAGCTTTGAAGGCTTAGCTTAGGCCATTCGAAAGGTGAATGAATCAGGGCGACTTGCTTAGTTACGTTCTATATTGTTGTGAATATTTGGGACATGTGTTTCAGAACAGAACTTCTTCAAACTGTCAACACTCGCTTAGATGACTGTCTGTTTGTTAATTGGTCTATGGATATCTAAGATTTCGAATTCAGTACATTTGTTTTTTTTTACAAGAGCTCGATTTTTGTGGCTTTTACTGTAATTTGTAAATGAGATTTTAGATATTCATATGATTAATTTGAAATAGAAATGGAAGTAAGTAATGATTTTGAAGGAAAGATTATACAAAAAAAAAACTTTGTTATCGTAGTTTTTTCTTGGCTGTCAGGTTTCTCTCGGCAATCTGGTGTGTAATAAATTAACAGAAAAACTTTTTGATAACTTCAACCAAATGATACAAGGATGGGAATGACATCATTACTCAAGAAGACAAGGACTAATTAAGTTTTTTTTCTTTATTCCATAAACTAGTTTTTCTACCTTATTTCAAGTAAACAGCGCAATTAAGTGTTTTCATTTCAATTTGCATATTTCGTTATTAGTGCCTAATTAATTCGTCTTCAAGTTTTTATTTTAGTTTTGTAATTTGGATGCATTTTGGTGAGTTACTGTAATGAAAAATTGGTTTTATAATAAACATGACTCGTGTAAACTGTTTGTCAAGGATGTTTCTCAACCATTTGTTAAGAGGTCCAATCATCTGCTGTTTTATCGAATCTTTCAAGCAATGGTTTTTAAAAAGCAGATTTACCGAATTTTTAAACCATCTCAGCAACCTCTTACTGTCGTCAAACTACAAAAAGTTACCCGCTTTACCGGGAAATCCGGGAAAGTTGTGTGCTAAACATAAATTTTCTTAATTTTTGCGATATATCCGACTGTTTTATATCTTCTTAATTTAATCGGGATGTATTTTTTAGATATACATTTATAAAGAAGCTTATTTATATACCAACATCATTCTAAATGCAGAGTTAACAGATACTTTGTTCTTGATTAATTTTTCCGCGTCAAAGTGCACTTCCTTCAGCGCGTTTCCTACAGTTTTTCATTCACGGATCATATGAGTTAGCTAGGAAATGTCAAATTTTCAGAATGTCTTTATAAATCACCCTTTTGATCAGTTTAGTAGCTGTTTCGGATACTGAAGATATGTATTTAAAACGGACAAACATTTTATTATTATCGGGATAAACTTAAAAAAGAACATTTAAAAATCACTTTTACTAAAAGGTTTTCGTTGATTGTGTAATTAAAAATCAAAACTAAATAAAATGGCCGCTACCATAAAGGTTCTGCATAAAAAGGTGCGATATTAAAAAAAATGCAAGCTCGTCATTGATTAGCATCGCGTCCTTTGTTTGCCAACTAGTTCGTTGACACACACAGACCGACTGACACTGGTTCATGGTAATACACGATCAGCCGTGAATACCAATCAGTCGGAAATACGACGGAAAACATTATAACGCCATTAGATCAAAGTGTAGAAGAATTTTTTGACAAATTCTAGAACATGAAATGCCGAAATCAATGGATGTCAACCGCCTCAGGGTACTTTTATCTCGTTAGGGAAAAAGGGATAATTTAATCCAAATGATTTTCGGAGCACAGATAATAATTTTATTGCATTACCTGAGGGTGCCTGATTCCGAATTTAAATAAAAATCTAAGATTATTTCTGGCAGTAACTTATCAATATTTTGTATGCTGTACCATTATTATTTAAACATTTATTTCACAAATAACAATTACGCGGTTATTACAAACTGTAAACAACACGATGAGAATAGAAACGCACACATTAACATACGTATTTATATATTAATCGATGTAAACATAATTCTAAGGAGATCCTCCAAGTAATAATATATGCATGTAAAATGTTCTTGATGTCATTCCGGGAAGTACATAATATAACCTAACCATAAGTACTACCACTATTATTTTTCTTTTCAAACGCGTCTATATTTATTACTAATATTTGTAAACAATTATGTTACAAAATTAATGACTATAAAGCGACTTCTGTATGGAATTGTATTGAACAGTGATAAAATGAGGCTAAAATATATAAAGATGATATATATATGAAGTGGAGTCAGCATAGATTGCTTAGGAAAGAACATGAGGCTTTTTTTGTTACAGACAAGTCAGAAACAAAGTCTTCTCTTCAGTCAATCGCCTGTCTCTAAATTCTGCAAGGAATTACACGATATAGCTCTGTAGACAGAGTGGAAGTCGATCCAGCTTTGAAAAATTATGACGAAGTGTTAGAAATGACCTTACTATTTAACAGTGAAGTTAAATGTACGATTATCCCTTATCAATTCAGGAAGCCGTATTTTTTATTAATCTGAATCCTTACAAGGAAGATAAGATACCATTTATCACTCACAGGAGCTTGTGGCAGATACGTAATTATCTTTAAACCGTTTCCGAACGGAAAGAGGTTATCTAATTGACGGTTAGCTTCGAAATCCTGATAGATAGAATTAACTATGAATTTATTTAATGGAAAAGGAATTTGGATTATAAGTATTAATTAATAACATATGAATTATTATGAATTATTTATTAACATATGATTTTGCTTAAATTATGATTTGTTAAGTAATCAACTGTGTACTATACCTATATATTTTAAAAGTGTTTTTGGTATTTCAAGACCAATTTTATTATTATGGTTAGTTAAAATGACACAACTTGCAACATAACTTATTTTTATATATCGATGAAATTAATTTAATTTGTACATACAACTTTTTCACAACAAATAAAATATTAACAAATAAATATAATATTTGTACAACAAATAAAGTTACTACATATTTTATACAAAAGTCTTGCTAAAATATCTCTGAAAAATTACAGAGTAGCATCGTAAGTCCCAAAGCACTCATACTTTGTCAGTTACCGCAGTTTTCCGAAGCTGTAGTGCGATAAATCCTGCGTCGTTACGAGGGTAACTGTAGGGTCGGCCATTTGTTTACCGAGTGTTGTTGCAGTCATATTAACTGGGAGATTTGTGGCTTGTTGCCTGAGCCTGCTCCTTTATTGAGAACTTTGCCCAAATGTATCGATTACGTACACATTATTAGTGTTCTGCGTGAGAAGTATTCGTAGTTCTCACGGTTAAGGTTATAGGGATTTTACTACTGGTAATAAAATTAGGAGCATTAGAAACAGTTAGCTAAGTAGTTACCTAGTTAATCGTATAGTGGCTCATCCTGAAATGAAAATTCTAACTGTAGCTTCTCTGTCCCAATAGTCGAAGTCCTAAGAAACCGAAGAGAAATAAAGTCTACCTATGCCAAATAAAAATATATGGTGAATAATGCTATTGAGAAAAACAATTTAGTATTGTAAAGTGATATTTATCTAATTAAATTCACGTTTTGTAAAGCATCATTTACCTCGTGAAATTCATTTACTGAAACATTTTCCCGGCAAAGTTTTCAACAAACGTGATAGCAATCTATCGAGTATGTGAGGGAATCGGTATTTAATTACGAACTTTGAGCTTGTAGACATTCTTGTATCCTCTCGCTCCTGACTGAGATTCTCAACAGTGTAAATAAAAAGTTTACACTACGTTTACAGGTAGATGAAGCGTAGTTTGTAGGAAAAAAAACGTAAATTCTTACCTTTGATTAAATTTTTTTGCACATATGTATATTTTCTCTATTTTTTATATAACATCATAAATGTATCTGAAAGAACTTTTAATATCAGAATTCTATTGTCGTTTTAGTTACAGGTAGATAATTCGACGCAGGCTTTTCGCAAAACAACATGATAACTAGCCACCAACTAATCACCCTTTATCTATCTAATACCCCATCTATTAAATACTGTTATCGCCCGAGGATTAACAGAAAATAGTCCGAAACATAATGGTTTATGACAAAAACAGTCGTGTCATAGAACTTGTTTGTTCATATGCACGCGGCATACATGTGACTCAAATGGGCCCACGTCATTATTCCGTGAGTCGAGATTTTTTTACTCTGTGCTTCATGAAGGATGATTGTTTTCTTTGTCAACTTTATGACAGTTTTTTTAAATGTGTTCCTTTTTTAAATACGGGTTCTTGATTTGAAATGTCTGTGGAAACAGAAGCTTTTGATATTTATGGTTTGAGGAGGGGTTCAGAAAGAAGATCTTTGTCAAGTAGAATCTATTCCAATATAAGGATTTAAAAAATCTCCTTGCCTAATCAGATGGAAAACTTAAATAAACGGTTTCATGATTTGAAAACAGTGTACCTCAATACATAATAATACGTTAGCGTCAATTTAAGTCTAGTTGAAGCCAATTTGCAGTAAACCCTGACATTTGATACTCAAATAAGTGCGAAATACATTTACAATGGTATCAGTTTGCACTTTATTTTATCGACATTGGCAAGCACAATGATACTTTTTGGTTGTTTCTCGGTGGTCATGCGAATCAAGTAATTTAATAGTCAACTGTAATAAAATGCAATAAGCCAAATGATTATGAGTTATCTCTCTACATGGGCCATAAATTAAAAAAAAAGTAGTCAAATTATATCATTAAGTGTTCAATTATGTAATTTAGGCGCTACCATGTAAAATTTATAATATAAAGGATTATAAAAATGCACATTCGAAACGGTTTAGGATTGCCCAAATTCAAATTCAGACAAATTGGAGCGAAGCCGCAAAAAAAACAATAGATATCAATCAAATATGCTAAGCACGTAAAATTAAATAAAAACTAGAGTACAAATATAGTGATATCTAATATACTTAATATGATGAACTTTACAACCTTCCCACTCGTTTCGCCTACGCCTTGCACTTTCCTTATGCGACGCCAGAACTGTGTCTATGGTCTGCGCAAGAGATCGTTCAGATATGTATCAAGTTTTTGTTCTCATACTAAACTTATTTACAAGGTTTTCGCAACTTTATTTTACGTCTTTAGCGACGTGTGCAAAAGATTTTGAATTTGATTGTTTTGAAACATTACATTTTTTTTACTACGAGTATCAAGTCTGAATCTATCTCTGAACGAAACATGTTGAAAGAAAATCAAATTAGCATTGCGAACCTCTTGTCTTCTCAACTTTTCTATCGTACAATTTCAAATGAAAAAGCCGTTACTAACGTTCCATTCTCAGTTCAAATTCAATCATGTCTCTGATTCGCGTTTACATGAAACTTCGCAACTCCATATTTTGCAGTTATGACAACCGCAGTTTAGGCGCCATTGCGGTCCACAAACCGATCATTTAGACCTCAAAATCGAACCAATAAGGATACAAAGTTGCACAAAACTCGAAACGTTAGCACTGGCGCAACATATTACCGATATTTATGCTGCAAACTTGTATCTGAGACAGACCAAACCGGTCCCAAGTCACCAGGTTACCGCTGCGGCTAACGCGCTGGTTTGCGTCCACTCCGCATTGTTTCAAACACAAGGGCAGGACGGTAACGCGCCGTGGTGACTTGAGGACTCGCTCGCCGGTGACTCACTCGCTGCACAGCTTATAGATGTAGATACACAGACCGGTGAGTCAGCTGCTTGCTGTGAATCAGGATCGACTCTTGAGAATGACGACGATTTTTACTATTTACCTGCATTATCTCGATTCATGTCTATCCAACCTGTCTTTGCAGACTCGATACTCGATTAGACTTCAGTGTGCTTCAGTGCAGTTACGGTACTTAGGCAAACTCGAAACAATGTCAATAAAAAACGCAAGTCCAATACCGTACGCTTGGTGAAGCGATTAATCGATTCTCGATTTATCGCCATCGTTATTATTAAATCGATCAATGCGTTTAATTTTCTTTTGCATATAGTCTAGTGCAACTTTTACTTTATTTGCCTACTTATTCTACTTTCATTAATTATTTCACATTTTCATTAAGAATTTCAATTTTACTCATTGTACTTCAACATAACATTATTATGGCATAAAGAACATTGAAATGATGGTTAATTAAATTTCTGTTCCACTGTAGGAAGAGCTTTAATTACATACACATTTTTTAGCGTAATATCTAAAGTAATTGGGATGGTCGGTGACCCCATATAATGTAATTTCCTAATATTGCGCATCATAATGAATTATAATCAACTAATTAAAAATATTTCAATTAAATTAACGTACCTATCGCGGCCATCTACCAACATGACAAAAAATAATGACATATAAAGTTCCCGCCCATTTTTCGCCGAGCATAGATTAAATAAATTATTTATAATACGCCGTGGGGCCTGTCACGGCGTATTGGTCACGGAAACTCACCCCATACGTTTGACCCTATTTACATTTGACCCATTTCTCATATGATTACCCGCAGTCAGCTAAAATAGATTTACTTTGATATAAAGTCAATGGAATGGACGAATGAAAAATGTTAATTAATTATATCATGCTCAAATCTAAGTTAATTAGGTAATTATATAATTTGTAAAATATTTTCCCGCGCTGTTGGCACATGATGTGTAAAACCACACTAGCACATAGACAATCGCGAAAAATAAAACTTTACCATCGGTTTTTTTATTATTGTCTGACGTTGGTAGTTCAATATGGTATTAATACATAATGTATTTTAAATCTCGTTAGTTTTACTATGAATAAAGAAAGCGAAGGAAATGCTCTAGAAAGTCCGTAAGTCGGGACAGTTTTTCTGATTGTGAATATTTGAATGAAATAGAATAGGTACACACTGTTACATATTTGATTGAATGCGGCCAAAACATACCAATAGAATTGAGCTACATGCAAAAATCTATCCACTAAGTGCTTCGATATAAATATTCATGAAAAGTTTTCTGTCACGTAGCTACATAGGGAACAACATTTGAAGCTTGCTAGCCACTTCTGCCTTGTCGTCACAAATTGACATTTGGTGGGTCAGCGCTTCAAGCGATGCAATTTTTATGAGCACTCTGCCGTGACTAACTGGACTAACGGTAGGGGACACAAAAAATGTGATAACACCCAATGATTCTACAGCAGATTAAGAAATAACAGATGAACCAGAGATGTAAGATAGCATTAAAATGTTGGTGCTAAAAACTAAGTAACGGATTGAAGAATTAATTATGCAGTGATTTATTAAGACAGATGCGAGTGAAAAGGCAGACGGTAATGACAAAATGACATGCAATCACAGTGGCATCGGAGTCTGAGAAAATGTAGCTCTTGATTCGATAGAAAAACAACCTAACATGATTAAGCATTTGGCAGAGTGAATACTTGCCAAAAGTTTTAATAAAACCGAGCATGCGTGTATGCAAGCACGTAGGCATATGTCAAATGGACAAGGAAAAGCGCAAGGTCATCCAAAAACCTGCGGTCACCGAGAAATCGAACGTGAAGACTTAGAAAAACGATGCACTGTAACTTGATCCATCGGAACGCGGCATTCAAGTGCTCTGATTTCTGTAACTCGGGCCCGATATGAAGGAGTCGGGTTACAACGACAGTCTCGTTTCGTTTTCCAATCACTTTTATTTTACTTGTTTGTTGGTAACTTGACGCAGTTGGCTGAAGTCGACAGCCTGTTGAGTGACACCTCATGTGTGTTTTTGTTGTTTATGCAGCTGTCTCAGGTAGATTCTGTCTCTTTTTCACTTGAAACACAAGTTTCGCAATAAGGTGTGAAATAAAAAGAATAACTTCGAAATTCAGTTTTATAGTCCCCTTGTTTGTTGATTTTTCTTCAAAACTTTAGGTTTTAACCTCCATTAGCAGTAATTTGTGAAATTAATCCGACTGCATTTACGTTTTCTAAAGTTTTTGCATCAACTTTTTCCGTTCCATTTGCATTTGATGGATGATATAAAAGCAAGAAAAGTTCCGATTAAGGTCTGAACTGTGAGGACGAGTTCAGCGTTTCATTAATCGCTTGACTTATTGAAAGGTGCTCGTTGAACTGAAACGTCTGGTATTGCAGCAGTCAGCGCGAATGAATGTTTTTGCATGCATTCCGAAGAGAATAATCTAGCTCTTTTGTGGTTGCAAATCGATTGAAGAATCTTTGTGTGTATTTGCTTGGTTTGAAAATGTTCGTATTCGAGCCTCTTTTCTTTCTTTTGTGAGTGTGGTGTTTTGTAGCCCTAAGCTATGTTAACGATAAATAAATACTGGAGAAAAGATTTATTTAACTTAACGACTGCTGTTAAAACAAAGTGATAAGTAGATATCGATTGCTAGAAGTGTCAAATTAATCAAAGAACTATAAAATCTACAATCCTTATACGGATACCTGAAGGTTCAACAAACCAATTGATCATGTAACCTTGATACACAAAAAAAGCGCGTAAAAAAATTGGAAACAAAACTTAACCGCCAAAAGGCTGGTTTGCAACAAAAATTGAATTAGCCACATCAGTTCTCGTCTACGTTAGAACCGGTTATGAAAACAATAGGAGTTGCAAGGTTAGTCTTTATGTCACGTATATGAATACATGTGAACTCAAGCCTGTGTTCAACAACAAATACAATAAGAAGCTTATAAGAAACACAGACCTCGAATTGTTGGGGACTTGAGAAGGATACACGAAACGCCACACAAGCGAGGAAAATTGTCAAAGGTAAAGGAAGGGATGCAACCGGACACAACAAAGGAGGTTACATTTATATAGATCTGGATAGCTTTGGGTTGAACAATGAGAGGGGTTCGCTTAAAGCTGAGAAGAAAAACAACCCCTTTAAAATGAAACATGATAGTTTTATTTCACAGTGAGTAGTGTTTGCTCGGAGGGTCTGTGAGCAAACATGGCTGTAAGAGAATGTTTCGTCTTGAATACACTGGTCCCCTATGTTGCCAGAGTGATTTATTGCTGTTAATCTCTTAGCAATTGATTGATCAATTGATTCTATTTGGACCCCGAAAAATTTTATGACCCTACATCTCCATCTTTTTGTTGGCAAAATTACTGAGAAATTAATAATTATTATT
Organism: Helicoverpa armigera; assembly: GCF_030705265.1. NCBI lineage: Eukaryota > Metazoa > Arthropoda > Insecta > Lepidoptera > Noctuidae > Helicoverpa > Helicoverpa armigera. Next base: position 10,448,197 of record NC_087123.1, read on the forward strand.
AATACAAGTAGCGATCAAAATGAACTAAAGACTAATCTTCAATCGCCAGGTGTTTCGCGAAGGCCAATAATTTCGCAGCTTTACTGCCAATAGTAGGGTCATACAAGAAAAAACAGAAATAAGTTTGATCAATATCGCAGTTGCAAGCCCGAAGGCTTTAATTAAGATAATAATTTTATCTTGACCGGTTTTCCTTGATGTTTCGTGCCAAAGTTCAGACGATCTCGCCTCCATTGTACCGCACGGCATAGACAAGACGTTTGACACGATAGAGACTATGTGTGACGGTACTGTGAGCTCACAAAAACGAGTTTGCTTTGAATCGTATTGGAAGATTAACGTGGCCGTGCATCGGATCTTTTTAGATGCTTTAGTAACGCCTGTCTTATATTTATGGGCTTTAGATGTCTGAATTATGTTGACAAGAATGTTTCTCAGCGTTCTATTTTAGAGATTTCTCTTTAAAACTTGTGTATTGCGAACTTTTTGGACGAAGGCTTGTTGACAACGCCCAAGGCTGTGCGTTAGAAGTTCCAAATAACTTGGTTCATATGTACAGACTGTTGGTTTGCAAAACAGCCCTGAGGCGAACACAGATGAATATGAAACTCTCCTACACTTCGCATATACACATATTAATTTTTGTAGAGGATGACGGTGGTATATTGTATTTATTTAGAGATTTAACCTATTTTTTATTGTCTTTTGATTTTGCCTACAACATAACTTGATTGTAGTCCTATCTCCTAATAGGCATAAACAAACATTATATGGCAATTATTCATTGCATTCAATATTCACTTTCAGTTTACATTACTTTAATGATTTGCATTAAAGTATTGAAAATAAAATTTAACAAGCGACTACGCTTGCTACAGATAAATTCATGTTCTCATGAATAATTGAGAAGGCGCCATTAAAATAATCTTGATCTGATATTTAACGGCAGCGTCCAACTGGAGAAATGTAAATGTAATTATTTATTATAATGACCGTAGTACACAGATCTATGATGCTTTAAATTAACATTAAAAGCTACAAAACAAAAATGATTTACAAGAAATGAGAAAAGTAAAAAGGTAGCGAGATAATTCTGTTTATAAAGAAAATAAAGTTCGCATGAGCTCAAAGAAAATTTCTCCGGAACAGCGTAGAAAAATATTATTTTATCTGATCCAAAAGTAAGGTGAAAGTGACACATTTGTCACATCATTGCTTCCACACGTAACAACCATGAGTTTCCTCAATTTGTTCCCGCGGCGAACGAAACATCTTCATTTTATTATTCCCTAACGCGCCGCTGAAAGTAATGAAAACAGAAACAAATGTAGAACCATTATAGGCGAAGCAACGTATGCATATTCATCAACTTTTACACATTTGTATAAACTATAATAAGGTCAGGTACTTACCTACTTGATAATATTAAGAAACTGCTTGCGAAATAGTCACACTCCGCTGGAGCACGTTGTTCAAGACATTTCAGTTTAGAAACTCACAATCCTATGCTGCATTATTTGGAACGGTGCTGTTGCAACTTTCATCCTTAAAACTTGCATTGTAAAGTTAAAAATTGAACAAGGCTGTAATCCAAATAATAGCATTACTATTGTTCTTGATAAAATCATTGTCATGTTATATTCGTCAATTGTTTTGCTATTCTTGCAGTCTTTGTATGTTCACATATATTTTCATTAATATACGAAACTGCTGTTCCCAAAATGTTAGTGCCCATAATACCGTGAATATTTGTGATATAGTGTAACCTGTGCGTACGTGCGCCATATACCAAATTGGGTAGTAAATCTTGTGTACTTTTAGATAAATTCTTATCTAAAGTCGTTGACTTTCTTGATGTGAAACGAGATAAACATTTGCATGCATACCTAAAATCTATTGGGCAAACGTGCAAACAAAAATTTTAGTTAAAAAAAGAAACCTTGGAATAACTTTATTTAATTAAACGGAGCTTTTAGAACAACTTAGCTTCCTAATAGGAAGCATCTTCAATTAGATCCATTCTCTTGTAAACTTTCTAAACTCCAGAACCTGTTAAACTATGGGAAGCAACACGAATTAGTTATGTAAGCTGCATTACGTCGGGATCAGGTGCACAAAGCCTCCAGCGACAGACAAACTTACGATTGCCATTGGAAAACACGAGATGCAATGGACCAAGTATCGAGCCCTCAAGTACTCCACTGTAAAACAATCGTTGTATTCCAAACTTCTGTTCTATTCCAAGATTATTCGATTTCCAACTATATTGCCTTCGTAATAGAGGTGATAATTTATCGGAAAATCCGAAAGAATTAAGTTAAAGCCACCGAAAAACTAGGGCGTCGTGGTCACGAGCTTAAGTTAGAATGTTTTATTTGAAGTCGTGACGGATGGTAGGGCGAAGGTAGGAGTTCACAGTAATTGTAACTATTAGATAAAATTACTGGTTCCAAGACAAATGATACTGGTTCACGACAATCTGTATAAGTTAGCTGCCATGAAAAACTCTCGCTCGCTCGTTGTGGTTCAAACGATGCAGAAAGTAGTTATCCTTGATTTTTAAAGTCGTGGGAACATTCCTCGCCCGACTTAATTTAACAAAGGTTGCACGAAATATTCGGAACTTTAGATATTCGTCAATTACCAAATTACACTTTATGGACGCTTTACTTGTAAGTTTGGAAGGTGTGTCATCCGATATAGGCAACTTCGTGAGCCGTCAGAATGTCGTAATTACTATCAGAGCATGAAATTGCGGGCAAAGTGATGTTTTTGCCACAATATGCGAACGATGTTTTGATTGTTTCATGATACGGTACAAATCTGATATTGTAATAAGATTCCTTGCAATGTTTTGAAGAAATTAATATTGCAAACAAGCAAGTAAGTCAAGTAAGTCATCATGTGAAATGAGGAAAATAATTCTTATTACAACCAAGCCAAAATCGTATAAATGGATGTTCATCGTATTTATTCGGGTTAATACACAAGTTTATTCGGGTATAAAGTTTCTAGAAATTGGTAATTGAGTATCAATCTAATTAACGGCATCACATCACGAGGGCAAGAATGGGTCAAAATCATTAAATACAAAATTCAATAAAAGCCAACAGCTGTATGGGACAATTAAAGAGCCCCATAAAACAGCCGTAACGGATCTTTTTACTCCATGCTTTAATCACTGGAATATTGAGTACAGATGTTTTGATTGCCCAGTTACCATTAAATATAAATACGCATGGTTTTTGCAAATTATCTTTTGAGATATGCACAGTATATGCAGTACAAAGGTCCATTACGGCAGTGTTTTGTTCCGAGTCAGTGTTTCGAAACCTGATTTGCGCGGGAGATAAATAATAATAAAGTTACGGAAGAGGAAGAGGTTAGGTTTCATTTTAAAGATAAAGTTCTGAAGAACAATTATTAAAAGGCTTTTTAATATAAGTTTTCTTAGGTCGTAATTGGTGTTGATGACAGAGGTATAATTAAAACTTTAATGCTTCTAAATACTGACCTTCACCAGCTAGAAAATGAAGAAAAAACATACTTAAAACTAATCACGTAAACTTAACTACATTAAGGATCATAAAGCAGCTATTAACATGAATCGTCATCAAAAGATTAAGGACATTATAAATATCTTAGTTAATCATGTTTTATTATTTGAAAAGGCGTCTACCATTGCGCTAGACGAATTCAAGCAACCGCAACCTACGGGTCAAGGGCGCTAAGATGATACAACTCTTTATTTTTAATTTGCCCATTAAAAATACGGCTATTTTGGATTTGAAAGTAAAACAAAACATTGCTTCAATCAAAAAGAAACTGTTAAATCAGTTATTGATATTTGTTGTGTCTGTTCATTAATGTAAGTTCTATCTATACGTCTAAAAGTTTCATCCTTTAGAGTCTATTATTGGTATGTAAGTGGTTTAGCAAACTGTGAAATCATCCCACTGTGTACATTATAGCCACTTAAGTCTCTCAATTTGATAACAACCTTGAATCTGCACATTATTGTTCAATAACATTAGGTGCACCGCCGGCGGCCATATTTTTATCACGAATAGTTTTTACGTATAAATTGAATTTAAATGCGATTTTATCCAACTCACAAACGAAATCTAGATTAACTTGAATTTCTATTGGAAGTGCAGAGAACAAAGTATTCGTTTATATGAATGGAAGCCTCTTTCCGGTCTGTCTGTATGCGTTGTACTTATTTGTATCGGCTATAATTCAGTCTATTGTGTGCTCGGCCTTGCTTCGCCTTTCACCGCTCCGGTTGAGAAATTACACCTAAAATTTGAACAGATTGGTAGTGGACCACTCAAACTGTATCTGAGTAAATAAAAAGCTATTGCACAAAATAGATCACGTAGCTTCATGGAATATGACGTGATTTTATTACGTTATTAAATTATTTAACTATTTTTATATTGATTGTCGATTTCTTGGTTTATTGTGTAGATACCTAGTTATTCAATTGTTTAGTTTTTACGATGGATACTTAATAGAGATGAAGAACTTTCTGGATCTAAGCCAATCGAAGATAAATAGTTAATAACAAAGACACGATAATGATGTACATTTAAAGAATTCTGAGCCTAAAAGTGAATCCAACAGCATAAAGGCAGGTCACAGTGAAATTACTCTTACCTACGTGAGAGAACTAATCAGCTCTGTCACTTCTTATACTGCAAGTCATGAACAATGAAAGTAGCTAAGTTTCATATTTCTCCTCAACAACAGCCAATGATTATGTAAAGTATCAATCACATAGTGTTGGAAAAAGAGGTTTCACCTATTTAATAAATGAAATACCATTTAGAGACGTTGAGACTCCTCGAGATGGTACTGAATGGCTAAATGTTACTTGAACGACATTTACGATACAATGATTCATGCAGTGATCTAATACGATATATACGTCATCACTTTATAATATTGCATCTAAATTGGCTTTATTTGATGCACCTGTTGATTTTTATATCATTTGTTCCAGGTCCATGATTCTACACGAATAGCAGAGAATAGAATAGTGTGGTGCGCTTTCTTCTTCCTACTAGGTGGGTAACAGTAAAAAATATAATATTCGTACTTCTAATTTATCATACAACCACATTTATTTAGATACCACAATAAGTTCTACATTTCCATAGAGTTGTTCCACTTCTTTTTTAAATTGCCCGAATTGAGGTGTTCTATATTTAAATGTGACATGACTTCTGCAGTTATTATTAGGTTGGTATTATCTGCTATATTCGTAATTTGAAATGAGACTTCATTTTTGAACGAAAATCTCGTAACGTGAACCTCTTTACATTAATCCACATTATGCAATGGTGGTTTTAGTTGCCAATTTGTGGTTTGTAAATAATCCGTCATGCTTTACAGGTTCATATTCATTGAAAGCATTTAAGTCTATCGAAACTCTTACAATAGTGACAACATGGGTTCATCTTAATTGAGGTACCTATCGATCATGTAAAAATACGTGCTTCTCGAACTTGACTCATTTGTTCAACCATCCGGATTGGGTGGCAATTGAAGTAAAGAGGATGCTATATTTTATCGTTAACGATCATTCTTATATTGTTAAATAATTTAAGCTTACAACACTTTTAATCCGATTAAAGTTTTCTGGAAAGCTGTATGACGGAGAGTTTTTAAGCTGCTTTAGAAAGTAAACTAGACTCGAGGAGTTATCTTATAAATCCTGCTTTAACTTTGTACAAATTGAAAGGAATAATACCTATAAGTATTTTAGAGTTTAAAACTTAGATGCAACCGTGTAATATTGCGGAAGCGTAGCAAACTGATCGTGATAATAAAACACGCTCAGAGATTTTAAACCACGAACACGACCAAGTTTTAAAAGAAGGTGCAATTTATATTAACGACCTTTTTTGAATCTGTGCTCTGTGGTTTTTGCAGAACAGTTTAACAGAGAATTAATAAATTGATTCTCAGGCTAAGAACTCACGAAGCGATTTTAACCCGCGACCGCCGCGGCTGCGGGCCCGTAGCTTCTGTAGAATGCAGATATACATGTAAAAAATTAAAGCACATCTCACGACGCGTTTTACGCCCGCAGTCTGCGCGTTTGTTTGCGGGTCCCGCTGCACCGGCGGGCAACTAGTAGAATCGCGCGGGCCGCGGTCACCCGCAGCCTCGGCGGGTTGCGCCCGCGCGCTCCGCGGTCGATTGGCCGGCGATCGCAGTAGCGCAGAGGCTGCCCGTCTTGCGTCTTGCGATCATTGCCCGCCACGTTTGCGGGCGATAATCTCAACCGCTACGGCTGTGTAACCGCGCAAATAACCGGTCTCGTGAGTTTGGAAATAAAAACGCAGTTCCGCCACCGCGGCGGGCACGGTTCAAAATCGCTCCGTGAGTTCTTAGCCTCAGATTTAGTCGTCATAGATTTTCTTCGTTAAGGCTATTTGGTTGGATAAAAACTGGACTTTGCAATCGCTATGTTTTTATTTCTCTACCTACTAAATCTATCTTAATCTTTTTGGCTGAATTTAGTTTGAAATTGATCTTATTTGTTTTAAATCAGTAGGTATTTGATTCTTTCGGAGTAGAAGACTGTACTTACTTGAATAAAAAATACGTTTTATGAATGGGTAATAAATAAATGGTGCTTCTCACTGGAGCCAAACGTTTATTCAGTCGTAGACTTCGTCATAGTCAAAAGGTTTAATACAATATAAAGTTCTGCTAGTTAATTACACATAGCTGCCACGGTCAATAAAACCTTCAACGTATGATTAGAATCATGCACAATTATTCTTATCAATACCTTCACAAGGTCAAATAATGGAGGACGCGAAAATACCAATTGAAACTAAGATGATGATGATGATTCTTTTAACAAGTACAAGATTAATGGAGTTACAAATAAAATCATCATTGTTTAAATTTAGAAACACAACACGTGTTGATGAAAACGTGAGTTAGGTACAAGCAAATCTCAAGAACAAGCCGTCATAGACAAATTACCTACTTTTGTAAAGAGGTTAAGGAATCTATGAAATGTCTATGATTGACATCATGTAGACTGATTTTGGTAAGATGACACAAAATGGGTGGGTTGTCATATATAAACCATGTACTTACTTATAAAGTTTGAAATAGATGTACATATAAGAATGTATTTTATATACAGTAGTGCTGTCGCATAAGGAAGGATTACACCTACACGATCTTTCGCTTCGATGTCTCGATCAACGTTGATCGCTTTGTTGTAAAAAACTTGGAATATAACTCAGAATCAAAGAAGACTTATTTTCAATATCCATAGCTTCATCTATACCGTCTGTCAATAAATCTCACTACTGTAGACCAGCACATTATATCAACGTTCACATAATAACAATTTTACGCCATGCCTCCTCGGCGCTAATTGATCTACTGGGCGATGTATCCAAACCACCGTATGTCTAATAATACCATAGATCGTTAAAAATAGAATAAAGATCATAACAATTTAATCATAATTGCTGTATAAAGCTCAAGCGATGAGCTACACAGATAAAAAAGTGTGTGACAATGCGCGTGTCTAATCCTTGTCTATGGCCATCAGGCGCCATTTTAGTATCATGGCACCATAATACTTATGCCAATTAAGAAGCTCTAGCAGATAATATTTTATATTATAAAGTCATTATTTATAAATAAAGGATGACTCGTTAGTTCTTTATGTTACTTACCTTTGCTAGAAGGGCAAACATACTCGTTTTTATCGTGATTCGTATTATCTGAAGAATCTTTTAAATTAACTTTCGTGAAGCTCATCATCCTCCGAGCCTTTTCCCAATCACGTTGGGGTCGGCTTACAGTCTAACCGGATTCAGCTGAGTACCAGTGCTTTACAAGAAGCGACTGCCTATCTGACCTCCTCAACCCAGTAACCCGGGCAACCCGATACCCCTTGGTTAGACTGGTGTCAGACTTTCTGGCTTCTGACTACCCGTAACGACTGCCAAGGATGTTCACTGACAGCCGGGACCTACAGTTTAACGTGCCATCCGAAACACAGTCAATGGTGTCTAAGATATACTTAGAAAGTACATACAAACTTAGAAAAGTTGCATTGGTACTTGCCTGACCTGGGATCGACCCCGCGCCCTCATACTTGAGGTTGGTCCTTTACCCACTAGGCCACCACGACTTGACTTTCGTGAAGCTATTCTAATTGAATTTTATTAAGTATTTTTGCTACCGTTTTGAGGGCACCGGCATAATAGCGGTATATACCCAAAAAGTCCTGTTGCAATTTCAGGCTTCAAGAGAAGTCAATAATTGAGTCTTCAACTAATAAAAAATATTATAAAACCTGTCATAATTTCACATACGGAGTAATACATAGTAAAGCCTAGGCAGGTTACTAGAACATCGCCTTTAGACAAGTAAGCAACCTGTTTCTTGCAACGCAGAATGAAAAACAACTTACGTAACTGTTTTTCAATCGATCTCAACGGAAAATCTTGAACATAATCGTAAAAAGTAAAATCATATGCTGTATAAAAACTCGCGATAAATATGGCGATTGTGTAAGATGCAAAAACTTGCTTCTTATTGGTATTTTTGTGATTTGTCTTTTCAGGAAATTGTATTGTTACAGTTCAAATCAGACTGAAAATTGTTACTAATTTCATCCATGATTTCACAATTATGTTCTTACGAGACTAAGACCTAATCTCTCCGATTGCTTTCAATAGATCACCAGACAGAAATGGCGGATTTATTTGACACTATCATCTGTCAATACCATACTTTTCATGTGTAAACTTTCATAGACAATAAAACGTTGTAAATCATTCGTTAATTTACTCTTGAACCCACATTATAGCGTCCTAAATTCCACATTAACACTTCAAATTCATTCCTCTGTACGTATACAACGCGTCAATCAAACTAATTAGTTAGTAGTAGTCTATTATTGGACAAAGGAATGTATTACTATTCAGCTGATGAGCTGAAAAGTACTTCTGTCGACAATGAGTAAAATTCTATTTGTTTTTGATGAAAAATTAGAATTAGAAAACTTTGTTTAGGTACTTGCTTGTCCTTTGATCTAATCTTATTTTCTGTAAGTACGTAGTATGTACTTGGTAATCTTCTTGGTAATCAACTCGTAGGTAGGTTTTGTTTGCAGGTATGTCTTCCTCAGAGGTTTTATCGAAACGTGCATCATGAAACTTATAAAATGAATTCTTCAAGATTTTTTCCTCTATCGGATTAACCCTGAATTTGTTTGCCAGTGCGAATTTTTTTAACATTCATAGCCTTCTAGGAAGCCTGTTTCGTAGGATTTGGTTGTTTGTGCCAAGTTCAGTTCTTATGCCTTGTTCTTTGACAATGATACTCTACATCTACATTATAATATTTTATATCTTACAAGTTGATTAAACATTAGGCTAAATATCTGCACTTTAACTCTTCTCACTAACTGACATAAATTTTACAAACTTACAGATATTATCGCATGCTTTGACAACCTTCAATTCAAAATTAAAACATCTGCCAGTGCACAATAATAAGTATTTCAAAATGAGTTTTTTCGCAAAGAGTTTGCTCTCTGAACGTCATCATCAAATCATGAAAACGAGTTTTGCGCTCTTCGTTTTTTAAGGCTGTACTTCTAGCGTGCTACAGAGGCGGCAATTGGTCGAAGGCCGTATTATGTCAGACGGGCGTCATGGCGCCTTTCCACTGAACTAACTAGTTCACCAGCTGCCTCATAAACTGTAATGAATCCTTTTTGCGCTCGATTTTTTTTTATTTGCGAAGAGGTTGGCGTTGGAGTGAAACTTCTTGGTGTAATTTTTGTACTGTTATGTGATAATAATCCATTGGGTAGGTAAATTCATATTGATCTTTAGTAAATTTGAATTTACTTTCATTTGAATATATTTATTTATACAACAGAAGCTTAAGATTTTCTATAATTTGCTTATTTTTTTGTAGAGGTGTGAGTCCTAATCAGCCTTGTCGTCTTGTATGCAAAACTAACGAAGAAAACAGAGTTAAGATACAAATTAAATTGGGATGACATACCTACACAGTACAGTTTCGTTTCAATTTTCTCGGAAGTATTAAGGAAAGAAATACGTAAACAAAGTACCTAACACTTTTATACATGTGTAGTGTATGTACAAGGATACTGGTAAACTTTAAGGTTGAATGGCATGAAAAAAACCCATGTTTCAGTACATGACATCCTAATTTGGACGTAGTTATGCAGAAACGTTCCAACCCACTGTAAGTTGAATTTGAGATATAAGCATTTACGCGTTTCAGTTGTATTCTTTTTTATTCTAACTAGTAAAGGTATATACTAGAGGTTTTATTGTTGAATTATATTGAGTTTAGATAACCATATGCTAAATTTTAGGCTGTTCAATCACAATAACTCGATTTCGGGTGACTTGTGGGTTGGAACGTTTCTGCATAACTACGTCCATTTGACTTCCTACTAAGGGTTGGTTGTTAATACAATGATAATGTTCATCTATTGGGTATTTTTTAAAATAATATGAATGACCAAGAAAATCGCTCTCGATACATTTAAAGCACACTCCTACGCATCAATTAATAAAAACAAAACATTATTATTGCGTAGGATTCAGTAGATAATATTTGATTTATTAAAACTAGACTACACGAGTTTCGCGGATTGAAGGCTAATTTAAAAAAGTGCGTTCGTGATAGAATTGAAATGGACAGATTTAAATTTAGAACACATTAGGTTCTTGATTTAAATTGTAGATGCAGACCGAAAAAAATGGTTGGATGGCCAAAAACGGCAAAGGTCATTTCAATTTTACATCTAACTTCTTAGCATGAACGAAAATATAAAGTTGGAGCAAACGCTAATTAAATTCGTCATTCATTAAAACACGTGTTTCACCGATAGTTACGGATGTTTTCAGAACGAGAATGTCGTTTCACACACGTGACTTTTTACATAAGCCGCGTTCCACGAAGTAGGTTATAAACGATTTTCTTATTGGTCGTTTTATTTCTTTTAACTTAGGTATAGCAATCAACATTACATTGAAAACATAGAGTTATATTCGATTGTACCTTCACGGATGCTCGATACGATAGAAAAAGTTCCGAAATATGCATTTTAATTATCTTTTGAACGGTTTTGATGACGTCATTGTATTCAAACCTTCATACTGACAAGGTCGAATCCTTATTTTATATCGAGTAAGCCGTGTACAAGAGAGATAATTTACGTTATTGTCGCGCTAAGTTGGGTAACCTTCGGATTGGTAACTTGAATATCCATTACTACGACTCTTGATCAGCTCACCGAACTTGACCGACTGGCTAGTTGTAGATTCCTTTTTTAAACTAAAGCAGAGACTATGTCAAATTCCTATTGCCCGGTTTACACGAGCTTCGTAGCTAAGCTTAGTACTCGTCACTAAGGCAAGATTTATATTAGGCCGGGCCGTGTCCGGGCTTTTACGAAATTCTAAAGACGAGCGTCATTTGTGGCCCGGACGGGCGACGGATCATGGACTGTGTAACTGCTTCATACAAAATGTATGTAACGTTTCACATCCGTGTCCTGTACGAGCCACGTACACGGCACGCCTCGGACACGGCCCGGCCTAATATAAATCATCCCTAATACTAAGTCCTCATGTGTAAACATACTGATTAGTACTTTTTGTTAGTATTTGTGAGTAGTTCAAGTGAATAGAAAACGATCCTCCAGCAAATCAAATCGACACATAGATAGAATATTGGAAACGGCCAACAGCCAATAGCGTAAGCTTATTAAGCACGAGGAACCTATCGCCGATGGGGCCGAAAGTTCCTCGATAGGAAAACACGAATTGACAAATGAACGTTGGATGACACTTACATATTATATGTATAATTTACATACCGTATTATAACATACTTGCGTCAGTATACGTTAACGTACAAAAAAGCTGACCACCAAATTAAATTATTAATAATTATTTACACAGCTTGAAAACACTAAATTGACAAACAAAAAACTTAAATTAGTAAACCAGTTTTCGAAATGAGTTGCAGTGTTACTTTTTATAGGTCTATCAAAATAGAGAGATTAGTCTAGTCTAGAATGACAGCTTTTAGATGTTCTAATGATGGTCATTAGCAAGAGTTCACGAGGGTTCAAAATAAACTTTATAAAAAAATAAACTATTCGTTTTGCTTACTGGATTGTAGCTTTTTGAAGTTTATTCTGTCAAAGCTTGGAAAATGTATGGTTAGCCATTATTGCCTAAAGCCTTCTTTACTAATATACTGTGCTTGTTACAATTTCTTTCATAGTAAAGTTGAAGTTAGATGCAGAGTTAGGTAGCTAGGGGTGGCTTTTAATCAGAACATTCGTTAGGTATAGCCGTGAAAAGCAGAATCAGTTACCCATATTAATATTGTGAGTAACATGCATTTTGATGATGATTTTAATACACGAGTAATTTACAGTTACGGTCTCTTTTGTAAGCATTTCCGCACATACGCAGTTATATAAAAACAGCTCATCGGTTATGTATGACGTTACTAATTGTCAACTTTACGTTGATAATTTAAATATTTTGGTTAAGTTTAGTTACTTAGAGATACACAGGATACAGTGCAAACTGCAATTGATTGGATTCACGATTATGTTGGTACGTTTAAAAAATTATAACTCTCTATCGGGCCAACAATCAATAGCTAAACTTGAATTGATAGCCAAAATCCTTAGATCAAAAAATAATAATTTCAGACTCCGATTAGTTACACAAAATTAAACACAGGAACAGGAACTATGACATAAGAAAGTGCAGCGATTTTAGATTTGATACATGTTATATAAATAACATTTTAATTCATTAAATCATTATCGGTGTAACGATGAATTTAAAAATATGGGTACATGCACTCACTGTTATGTGCCCGATTCCTGTCGTCAAAAAACGATTATGATAGCTTATTTATGTAAAACGAATAATAAGATCCGTGTCGAGTAAGTAGTTTCAGAAAATTTGAGAAGTTTTAAAAGTAAATAAGTAGGTAAAACAGAACACTTGTTGATTTACACGGCTGAAACTTTCGAGGTTAACTTTACAAGTCGATGTTAAATAAACCGATATTTTTAACTCCCATACAACATTTTTATCGTCTATAAAGTTTTGCAAAACTGCATCGTAAGAAGTTTTAATTGAGTCGTTTTTCGGTTTTATTATGCAACAACTTTACGGATATGACTCTGTGAAAACTTTTTATTATTGAATCAATAAATTAAGTAATTATTGAGGTTGTGAACATGTGGGTTTTATTTTTTATTTATATGGTCCGCCATTTTTAAGTTGCTAATAAAAGTGCAAGAAAATGCTTATCGTGTACGTCATATCATCTGAAGATACATACAGTAGGTACTTTAATCTTTTAATATTAAACTTGAATTACCTGTAAAAGGTCAATAAAGTTTATTTATTTATTCACAAAATATTTACATTAATTGAAAATAAAATAAACTTATATATATATACAACTTAAAACTAATATAGGGCATCAAAAAATTGCTCCTCATCGCTGTCACTGGGTAATGTACCCAAAAGACTGGCAGCATTGCCACGTTGGATGGCAATGCTCAACCTCTGTGCGAAATAAAAGCCAGCCTTTGGTCAATAAATAGTTAAATCATGAAACTTTTGTCAATTTTGTTCTCCATCAAAAAAACAATCACAGAAATTCTAGATCACTTACCGATTTCAAATCCCATACAACAATTTAGGAATAGACAATAAAATAAATCGTTCGCGATCTACACAAAAGATTCGCGTTATCCTTTGAGCTATTAATATTAATAGTCTGTGGTAACCGGTCGGCGATAAGGTCATGATCCGAGTGATCTAGCCACACGACATTAGGTTGTTCTATAAATATCTACGAGAGTATTTCCTTACAAGATTTGCTTAACTAGGGATTTATAATTATCGTTTGTTTACTAATACGTTTATTGTCAATGTTTACGTTCTCTTAGCAGTAGTCAGTTTAGCTTCTAGAGGCTATAGCTTGCAAAAAATAAATAAATAAGTATTATTTATTTATTCATTTCATTGTTTCGATGGAAGATAGATGGCTGAAGTCTTCATAAAACAATAATTGCTTGCTACTAAGGGGTTTTATAATAAAACGGTTGAATGCGTACTCAATTACATTTCAATAACGTTATTTTAAAATATCTTTAAATGTTTGATTGCGTTTTCGCATGAAACATGAGCTGAATCATTATGTATTCTTTGATTAGTTAAGTACGGATTTATATTTAACTAAGCTTAATATTTTAGTCGAAATAAGGTACTAGGACTTGAAAAGTAATACACAATACATTACCAAAATCTCAGAACAAAATAATCCAACAAAAAGTTTCGTTAACATAAAAAAAAAACATTGTTATAAGTCCCTCCATGGTTGTGCTTGTTTTCCTCACGTGCCATTAATATTACATTATCCGTTGTTTAGCGAAGTGAAGATCAGTTTATTGGCTTAGGAGCATCGGATTTCATAACATTAGTAATTCAACACCGGTGTAATCCGGTTTTAACGATTTATATTCGAATGCCGGGTCTTCTTTCGCTGCCTACTTGAATGTATTTACATTTTGGTTTCGATCTGTATCAAAAAGTAAGCATCTTTTTAATGAACTGGTAATTAAATAAAATAATATCAAATAACCCGAAATACTAGATGTATCTTTTTGTGTATCATCTAGATTTTATAAAGTTTTTAGAGATTAAATAATTTATATAGGAACCAAAAAAAAATCGACTTTGTAAATTGGAGCACTTTTTGAAAAAGTTCTCTTCTCGTAGGGAGAAGTCAAACATTTTCCCACAGTTCAAAAATTTTCCTTCATCATCATTTTTTGGAGTCGGAAATAGACTTGGTACTTAAAGGAAGATAAATATAGCGGAACAGTATTGAAACCCCTAATTGCTAGGTACATAAATACCATTAAATACCCATGCAATTACCAAAACTGTTCCAATGACCCTGTTTTAAGGTCATTTCATGTCATAATTGGTGACATAACAAAATGCTCTATGGTTGACCCACGCGCGTTTCATCTCTCATCTGATAAATGGTTTAGGCGTACCTTTTCCAAGGCTTTTCCGTGATTATCCTGCGTAACAAGGTTTGACAGTCATTAGCTGTTATTTGACATTGGTACAATAAGACCTATTTCAGCAAGGTTTAAAAATAAGGCGGCCTTTTTCCATAAGGTAAATAGGCTATTGTCTCTGTATTTTAATTTAAGTAAAGATGATTTTAGTTTATGTGAAGAGTAAAGAAAAAACACTCTTGTAACCAGCGGCTTACTACGTTTTGAATAATTTCCCGCATCCGAAAAATAAATCCTATAAACTTTCTCAATGTGTAGGTCCCATTTTCCCGATCTTCAGCTTGAAAAATTCAAATAATTTCTGCAGGCCTTTGATACATTGTTAATTGTTTCAATATATCCCATAATTTTATTAAAAGGTTCAATTACTTTCTTAATTTGTAAATATCATGCCCATACAATACATATTATGAAAAATTTTCACTATAATCATAAATTGTAAGTACGAACTACAAGTAATCGAGCGTTTAAACAATGGAATGAATTGTATTGATGTTCAGTGAATGTGAATGCATTTGATAACAATGAAATTGATTACCATACCACCATGAAGACATTATGAACATTACATAATGAGTGGGTGAAAATATACAGTTACACCCTGCGCTTGAAAACACAATAATCACACGGGCGAAATTTCGCGAGTGTTACTTCTTTACACGCAAAAAAAAATGGTATGAAAGATGATGATATTCTAGCTAGACTAAATAAATTATCTTATATGCAATATTATACTTATATGTGAAAGAAGTTTGTCTGCCTGTGTGCTTTCAGGCTATAGCTCCAGAATCAATAAAAATGTTAGTACTACACAGATAGGTAGTCTAATAGCTAGAGCCTGAGAAAAACATAAGCTGCTATTTATCCGGATTCAGGAAGAAGTTTTTTCAAAGCGCGAGTGAAACCACGGGAGGAAGCTAGTTAAAAATATAACCGTTGAATTTAAAGCTCAATTGTTATAATATCGTTATTGAAGAGGTTTATGAGATGACTTAGTAACAGCCGCACGCATATTTTCACTTTCGACTCCGCACGCACATTTTTTGCGGTTGGCATGGTGGCGGATCATGGCCATTCAAATCAAAGCGAGCTATTGCGCATGTGTATTGCTAATTTCAAGATTACTAGCTACTAACTTCTGAATCAATCATCGGAATTATTACTAAAAAGTGGAATTTTGTTTAGTTTATTGACACTGAACAGACTTGAAAAATATTTCACTATTGGGAGGCTAAATTATTGCTGGGTAACATAAGCTATATTTTATAAGAGCCGTGAAGTTGCCCAGAGATGCGGGTGAAACAGCAAGATTATATAAAAGCATTGAAAACCTTTGAAAATGTTGAATGGATGAATGTGTTCTTACAGGTTCGTCAAATACCTGAAAATGTGTGAAAGTGCAGTAAGTCATCTAAAATGAGTCTAAGACTAGGTACGTTGTTTGTGGATGCAGAGTAGATAAAAACCGATGCGGTTTTAGAAAGCTCAGTTGACCGTATCAAATGATTGCTACTATAACCGCAAAATGTATGGAAAGCGAAAGCTTTAATGTTTTCAGACTTTGAGTGAACTTTTAGACATGTTATTCTTAAAGTCTTGTAATAGAAAATGGCTGAAAATTAAGAGTGTGAGAGTGGGACTTTTTTTTAAATTTCTGTCGTTATAATTTGTATCACAGTTAAGTACCTAGCTGAAAAAATCTAAGTTTTCAAAATTGCTCGTCGATAACTTACCAGCCCATACAGCTATGTATAGTTATCGGCACGAATCTTGAGCTCTGACCTACATCAGCGCAGAAGTGATTTATTAGCAAAGAACCAATCCCGAGTGACGGCTATGACGCGATGCACTGCGGGCCAATCACCGCTTTAGCCCCCGCGCCTCACTTCATACCACAAAAGGGACCCAATAAATTACTTCTGCGCAGGGGAACGTCAGAGCTCAAGATTCGTGCCGATAACGATACCTACATCTTGTCAGATGGTTACCAAATGATTTCAAGATAGGTAACTATTTTACGTTTATATGAGTACGAACGTGTCATAGTCCTTTACTAAATTAGCATCATATTGTATGGACTTTGAACACATTTTATTTAAACTTTGGCCGTAATAAAAACTTCAGGGTTTTTGCACAAAACTACACATATAGCGGTAGTTAATATGAGTAGCTATTATTTTGCTGTGCATATTATGTTCATTACAATAGTATTTTGTTAATTAAACTGTAAAATTTGACAACAAGTTGAATTATTTGAGAAATATGCATCATTAACAGATTATATTTTTACACATTGTGGCAAAGTTTTTCAAATTCGATACTTCCATTATATTCAAAGGGTATTCAACCTTCAAAACTCATAAAAAATACGTACCATTACAGTTTATTGCCTATTTAAATATTTATGCTTCCACGCACGAAGTATTATTTTTGAAATATACGACGTAATTAAGATTTTGTCAGGTCATTTATCATATAGTTTCATCTTTTATACCCCCCAGTGGGTACGTATTTTAAATAAAACTTGATGATCCTATTAATAAATAAAATAAACACATATTATGTAGGTACAATGATGCATTTAATTAAAGATTTGATTACTGCAATGAATATTTTAATTATCTAATCAGACAAATATTCAAAATACGCGTTTTTATCTGAAGATGTTTTACTCACATACTTGAACAATGACACGTCGAGTTTTTCCCCAAATATTTTCAAGACGACGTGACCTTGTCTGAGCGCATACTTCGGCACATTTAATAACTTACATCAGAATTAACGCTCATACAAGTTGCACTCGCGTATAAGAAAATGTATCTCTGAAACGTTAACGTTTCCGTGATTAAAAGCTGTTTGATTTTGAACCTTATTACAATAGACATAAAGACGTGTAATTTAAGTTTAAAGGTCAAGTAGAAGTGGACTTTAGTGTCGTGAGTCTATTGAAGATGGAATAAAAAGGCTGTAGTTGTAACATCTTGGTCTCGTTAGGAAATCTCTGGGGCATTGCTTCGTTGTGTTGTAAGTGTTCTGTTAAGTCTCTTTGTAAACTTAGTGTACTCTTTGCAATACAATGAAGCTTACTTTTACCAGACATTTCAGCTTATATGTTTGTGAAAATTTAAATGATATTAAAGGCATATGATATCTTGGTCTTAGTACTTATCTGTAAAAATCTCCTGTAAATTAGAGGTAACTTTTGCAATAATTTTACTTATTGGTAAGAGCCTAAGATCCTTTTTACATACCTATATGAATGTAGCTTACTGGTGCATTATCCCGACTCCTTCGAGCCAATACCATCTGAATAAATCAGTCAAAGCGAAACGAAAAGTCAATTGGAACAACTAAATTATTGAACGGTTTTCCCAGACGACATTGAAATAAATTTTGCTCGATTGAATATTTAAAACCACTTCGAGGTTCTAAAGGCGAGCCTGTTTTATTAATACTGCAGTCTGTTTGTTTGTGCAGTCAGCTAAATGGGCTTCAGAGACGCCATGTTGGTTTAAAATTTCAAGAGTTGGCGGGAACTCTGCTCTAAGGTACAACCTGCATGGTTTTAAAAAAGGAATTCATCCTCCTTCGTACCTCTTTAAAGAGTGAAATGTGTTAAGGTTGTAATCCTTGTTCCTTTTTTGAACTGGTTATAAAAATGATTGATCTGATGAATGATCATACTATTCTTATCAAGGTCTTGAACTATCAACATTTGTATTCTTCTCGCAATCACAAAGAAATAACAATAAATAAATTATGCAATCCTATAAGATATTCGGTATTTGGCAATACTGATACAACAAGATCAGACCTTCAAGAATTAGATCAACCATGTTTTTAAATAAATTAAGTAAATGATGCCATTTCCAAAATGGCGCATCTACGTATTTAAAATGCTATAAATGCATTTAACTTTGCGTTTTCAACGCTTCATTTATTTAAAAGCAAACTAATATTACAAAGTCGTTGTTATCTCACAATTAGAAGGTTGAAAAAAGCGGTCTTTTATTATAGAATGTCAAATAAAAAGCATGTTTCAATCAGAAATGATCTCACGCAGTCACGGTGTAATTTGCTCGAGGCCTGTAAGTGTTGGTTGCCGCGAACAGCTCTGAAACTGATTATTATTGAATAAAAACTATAACGCTACGATAAAGATCGTGGTACACGAAGAGATATTAACGTTTAGTATTTTACTTCTTTTAATCTTAAGATTCATTTAAGTCTTAAATCGGTTTGGTTAAGTTAGGAAAGAAGTTAATTTGACATAATAAAAAACAAACATTCGAATAGGTATAACCTCGTCCTTTTTTGGAAGTCGGTTAAAAATATTTAAGCAAATGATATTTCAGGTGTTACGTATCGTGACTCAGGATTGCAAATGTATGAGGCACAAGAAGAAAATGCATCACATATTTATCAATTGACATCAGTGTCTAACAATTTGAGGAAAGGTTTTTTTCACTTACTTATTTTTACACATGTCATTGATGAAGAAGTTTTCATGGTATTTAAAGAATGGAGCCAGTCTGCAGTTATTGAAACATAATGATATACCTAAGTTAGTTGGAGTCATACCATCGTTAAACAGCGAGTGACTAATCAATTTCAAACACTTCTGTCGGCAAAAATTACCGGTTTTTCACTCGTTCTTTTGTATGGGCAATGTGAAAAACCCACGAAAACTTACATGGTATAATATGTATGTTTGTAACTAGGTATTATTTTTTGTCTGAATAGTTTCAAGAAGAATGAACATTAGCTACCTATTGAGATGTTATTTTTACATTTTACTGAAATAATAAGTTGAATTGTTTAATCAAGTAGCGGAATTATACCTCGGCAGTAAAAAATAAAAAGGTATACTTAAATTCAGTAATTGATGTCACAACTGTAATTTTATATCGGAAACTTTAAAAACGCCAATAAAATGTGCAGTTATATAATTAATGCAGTAAATTATTCCATAAAACATAATGTAAGTATATTTATTACCGTAAGAAGTTATAGCCCATTTCTCACTGACAAACTGTTGAATAAATTGTAGCTTTGTTTCAAACGGTTGCAAAAATATGTACTTATTATAATATCTTTATGACGATATTTAGATTTAGATTTTATTTTTATTTATTGCAACTTAGGACTATTAACGTGGACAAAATTTTATAAGAATAAGTTTAGGTAGAAAATAATTGCGAACACAATTTATTATTAGAAAAAAACCTTAGTATACCTTTAATTGAATTAAAATTAATTGAATAAGGCTGCACTCTATAATTAAAATACACAATCCTAAATCATGCATTCAAGATACAAACTCTTTCGATACAATTTCTTTCTGACAATCTATCGATATATTCCTCTCGATCGCAGTGTATCTCTACCCTAACATCGATACATATAATAATGGCAGTGAAAATGTGTCGGCTACTCGTGCACTTTCACTCAAAGATTAACTTCTTTTTCCCCATTTAAACGTAACGTTAGCTTCGTAATCGTATCGAGACACATCGCGACAACTAAACGTTTTTCTAGGTTTAAAGATGTAGATAGTGTTTTGTTTCGCCCACAATCCTTTTGTTCGATAGAAAGTTCGAGATCTGATTTTAAATTTTAATTCAGTCATTGTTATCCTTTGTGTTTGTTGCGTGAATTATATTTTATAGGTTGGTATAGGTAGCTGTTCATTTGGAGATTGTTATAATGTTTGGTGGTGTAATAACTATCTTTTAAAGTAGGTACATTATTGGCGAGTCATATACTTTTAAATGATAAATGAAGATGAATTAAAATTGATAATATTCGATGTCATTAATTTCCAAATCTTGTAAATGTTATGTAAAAAAAACTTAATAAAAGAACGTATGTTAGTTAATTGATAGAAATTATTAAAGAAGGAAATAACATTTTTGTTTCAGTGTTCTTAAATAAAGCTATCTATTCTACTTTCAATTGCGTCTAATTAAACATTACAATAACCTTGATAAAACAAAACAGAAACAAAAAACAGCAATTTTATTTATCAGCGTGAGAGAAATTCAACTGAAAAGAGAAAAATAATGGCGGGACAGTCCATTAATAATATTAATGGCGTCCCTCGGAAACGTCACCTAA
Source organism: Helicoverpa armigera (assembly GCF_030705265.1). NCBI lineage: Eukaryota > Metazoa > Arthropoda > Insecta > Lepidoptera > Noctuidae > Helicoverpa > Helicoverpa armigera. The sequence goes on from NC_087123.1 coordinate 10,469,483, forward strand.
TTTTTTATACGGAACACGGAAATTCTAACGGCTACTTACTTAGCTCCTTATAAAGAGAGTTTGCGCTCGACTGACGTTTATCCCTGCCCTTACTGTCAACGTGATTTGTGATGCGTTGGACGGAACGTTGCGGGAGAGATGTGAAGAAGCATTATTTAGTGTTTACTTAGAAAAAGTTATGTAAATATTTCAGTAGGCAGTCTAGTATGTTATTATTTAGTACGGTATTATCATTATTTTCCGATTTTTAATTGGAATGTCTATAAGTTCAAACTCTATGCTAAGATGGTGAAAATGGTTATTTTTGTTTTCACAGTATCTATCGATCTTAAAATACTGCCGCGTGAGTATAAATTGTCAATCACGGATACGAAATACAGAAATCATTTATGCCATCAGTTGTAAATCAATTAGTAGGATAGCAATCAAATCATACAGTAGCGTGATTGGCGAGTCACACTATTGAGTTAACAAATTGAATGGCTGTCGATACATCGATATGCACTCGATTTTAACAACCGAGCTTTGAATCGAATAGATGTCAACTCATCGATACATAATACAGTGTGAATTCAACGTTTGAAAATAGTTGTCACCGACAGCATAAACGTCAGTTTATTTAAAACTAGCCGTTTTCCCGCGGTTTCACCCGCGTCCCGTTTGGGCTTCTGCCGCACCGGGATAAAATATAGCCTATGTTACTCGCAGATAATATAGCTTTCTAATGGTGAAAGAATATTTAAAATCGGTCTAGTAGTTTTTGAGTTTATCCATTACAACCAAACAAACAAAGTTTTCCTCTTAATAATATTAGTATAGACAATTGCCTACTACGAATCTTCACGTTCAATTTTCGACGTAAACATGTCAGAGAAATGACGTTTCTGTTGTCGGTGAACTTCGCCTGAAAAATGCGAAGAAAGATTTTTATTCGAAATACACTTTTCGAAGTGGTGTCGGAACTTCTGTACCTCGTTATTTCGCTTAGGAAGTGAGAGGTCGAGATGACACGACCAAGTTTCCATCCGCAAGTTTATTATGTAAAAATGACAACTGACAATCGCTGTGCGACTGCAAATAGGCGAGTACTTCTTGTTCGTAATGTTGGGGGAAAATATAGCTTGACATTTGTAGAGAGTATAGGGGAGACCGGGGTTGGTTGACTATAGGGGTAGGTTGACTAACTAGCAAAAACTCGTCCAACGCAATAGCCTTGAGCTAACCAGTGAGATACGAACGTTCGACACCTCCCCCCGCTCAGTCACCGGGAACGCGGCGTCGCGCACGCACGTCGTTTGAGAGAAGGAACGGCTATTGCGTTGGACGAGTTTTTGCTAGTTAGTCAACCTACCCCTATAGTCAACCAACCCCGGTCTCCCCTACCATAGATCAGATAAAATTAATCTTTATATGTTCAATAGTAATATTAATTGTGCGCAGTTAACAACTACTTACTGAATGAACGTATAAACAAAGTCTTATTATCACTTTATTAGATGTATTTAAAATTTCGTAACGGTGTTTTATTGAAAATTGTATTTAGTGAATAATGTTGCAAGTTCAAGTGTTGTACTGTGAGTATCCATTTAACAGTTTCCACAGTCATATTCTATTCAAATGTTAAAGCAATAATGACCACGTTTGGTAAACAAATTCGTGATCGCATGATGATGCTAATTTACACCAAGCATTTGAGATACTTCAATCATTTATTAGATTACTTAATTCCCTAAGTTTATGTTTCAAAATAGAAAATCTGAATTTATGGCCATATTCTGCAATTATATTGTACTTTTGGAATTGTTGTTTAAGACCAGGCAACAGGCATCTGTTATTAGCGATCAATATCAGATCAATTGTGCAATCTTAGATCAATTGTTGCAACTAATTGCATAATAAATGCAGTTTATGTGCAGGATGTTGCAAACAATGATTGATTAGACGCAAAGTTAATCTGTGATTTCAATGCCTCTTAGAAGATATGTTTTTATACGTGTACCTACTTATAAGTGTTTATTCTAGATCTCTCAGCTGAACTTAAGTGTATTATTAAGCTAATTCAGCTTATTCATCTTTTGTAACTCGTATTTTCGTATTAAATAATATTTTTAAACAGTCTTTGTAAAAAGTATAATGTTAAAAACTTTGTTTCCGCACGAATTGGCTAAAGAGGTCACGAATATAGTCTATTACTATTAAAGTACCTGAATACACACGAAATTGTAGTTTTTATACTAGGAAATATTTTGTTACGAATCAAAGTAAAATATCCTGTTATTTATTCCTATTTCTTTGCCTATGTTAATGGCTATAAAAGTTCATATATCAGGTATCTATTAACGGGACGGTGTTCAAGGAAAAATATCCTTTCCCGTAACATACGATGTACAAAAGTGTATAAATCACAGGAAATAGTAATAAATCGCGCACCAGTAACTTTATACGTGGTTTTTCTTTCACAATACGAGGAAAGTTAATACACACATCCGCCTGATATCTTATATGCTTACAATATAATATGTAATTTCCTATATAAGTATAGCTTTTGTTATCGCGGATTTTCTCATTAAGGTAACCTAATAGGTAATACAACGATGCAGTTGATTGAAGTCATACAAAGATCGAAAAATAACGACTTTAGGTATCACAGACTTTATCCTTTTATATTTATATATTTTTTTATTTTGCATTACTCAAATATTTCAGATAGCGACCTTTATACAGAACAAAATTGTGTGGGCAAACATTTTTAGGTACAATAAATACTTAATTAAAATAATTGGAAACCATTTTCCGACCCTCGTAACTTGATATTTATGAAGCACTCTTGTCACAATTATAACCGAATTAATCCCAACCCTTTAGCTCTTAAATAACAAAATAATGAAAGGGCTGTGTTGCCAGACTATTGTTTTAGGTTAATTGTCAATCTTAAATATATAAAACTCAAAGGTGACTGACTGACTGACTGACTGACTGACATAGTGATCTATCAACGCACAGCTGAAACCACTGGACGGATCGGGCTGAAATTTGGCATGCAGGTAGATGTTATGACGTAGGCATCCGCTAAGAAAGGATTTTGATCAATTCTACCCCCAAGGGGATAAAATAGGGGATGAAAGTTTGTATGAAACTTTGTCAATTTTAAACCAATCGGACTGAGACTTTGCATGCATAAAGCTACTATGGCGTAGGCAACCCTTAAGAAAGGATTTTGATAAATTCCATCCCTAAGGGGATAAAATAGGGGATGAAAGTTTGTATACTTCTTAACGCGAGCGAAGCCGCGGGCAAAAGCTAGTTAATAATATAATCGGCTGAAGTGTCGATCAATATCCAACTTTTACGCGTCGTGAAATAATCGGCTTAGTATAAGTGTTTTGTTGATGCCCAATTTGTTATTAATATTATAAGATAAAAATATTTTCAAGTATTATTTTAATAATGAATATAGAGTGAAAGAATTCAGTATAATTTTTTTAGGAGTATGAACTTTGTGCGTCATGGTTTTTCGTAGTATTTCGTAGCTTTCCTAACGCACCTACGGAAAGTTGTAGCACTGTCACGCTCTAATACAATTTTCGTAGTATTTTTGCTGTAATTATCTGTTCCGTGTTATTTTTTTTTAAACGATTTCCCAAAACGGAGGAGGTTCTCAATGTTTCATTTAAGATTCACTTAAGTATATTTATTTGCCTCGAATAATTTAATAAGATTTTCGTGTTCTAATTAGAAAATTAATTATCTGATTATCACTCTAATTATATTTAACGATGAATAAACAGGAAATCCTGAGAGAAACATTCGAATAATTGTAAATAATAATTAAATTTCCTTTATGGCGCGAACACCTGGGCCGCTGTACTGTTAATGATATTCTCAGCGGTAGGTACATGTTGTTCATTATATCTACGCATAGCTTATGCATATCATCAAAATGGGTAATGTTGTTTGGATCCCCGCCAATACTGCAGGGGATGTGCTTAAGTATGTCCAAAACGGAGGCTGTTTAATGCACCCATTGCTTACTGTTGCACATGCGGCTACATGAGCCATTAGCTAAAGATATTATGGATAGTCAGCACTAATTTAATAGAACTTTATCCATATGTCTGTGTGTAAGTATAAAGCAGCATGCTTTGTTAAACGCAGATTCTCACAAATACATACATAGAAAACGGATTCAGTTATTACGTAAAGTACATATTATTTTGTAACTGAAGAACTTTTTAGTTATTTTCTTTTTAGGGTGGCTTTTCTTGTGTGAAGTTGGCTGGCTTATCTGAAATTGGCTTCGAGTGCGCACAAAACTGTCCAAATATAGGTAGACCGAATAGGCTGTCGGTAAAGTTATTTAATGAAAACTTTCCTAGTGTTAAAGAATACTTATTTCGTACAATATTACTGGCATAAACACTTCTGCTACTGGCATAGCTTAACTTCGGATTAGCAAATTTATTTAACGAGAACTCTATGGCGAAATGATTTACAGAAACCATTGAATAACATACAAGAAGCCCAACAATTATCTATCACACACAGCAAGTTCTATTAAATACAAATAAATACGTAATTGTATGTTTGTTGTGTAACAGTCATATGTTTCGCAACACTATGATAGAAGCCTGCGCATGCGCATTGCTTTGCAAGTAGGTATGATCTACATCCGTGGTCCGTCATTATAGCATAGTTTACGTTTTTAATTTGTTATGTCATTTGTAATTAGTTATTTATTTATTTATTGAAGAGCTTCAGAAGCTGTTATTTTATTTATTTACCTTTTATGGTTCACTCACGGATCAATCATGTTGTATATTTATATAAATTAAATAAGTATAAATAATATAAATTGCATATAGTTTAAATATGGTGGACATACGTACCAATTAGGGTTGCATACGCAATGATTAAAAATCATAAAATCGTAATCTATTATAGGCCCCTAATGGGTCCAGAAACCAGTAGTGCTTAAAACATATTTTAATTACCAAACCTTCAATGAAGGATTCATCAAAATACAAACACAAGAATTAACCACGCTAGCCTATCGAAGGACAGCAAAACATACCTACATACATTCAACCATCACGAATCAATCATTACCCATTCAAAAACATCGAAAACTAATCAAATCCCAATCAAACCTAAACATACACAAAGCGTATTTTCTCAAATCTATTATAAAAACATCAATCATCAGTAATGTATAGAACGCATCCGATGGTCGGTGACTTGCGCCTGCGCCGATGACGTCACGCGCGTGATCGATCGATCGGAAACTACACATTAATCAGGGAGTAGGAAGTGAGATCGGCTAATAGCTGGTTATCTTAATCTAAGTTGGTTTTAAGTTAGATTATAGTTATTTATAGATACTTTATGCTATCATTAGCAGGACTGTTTACTTAGGTACGTAACTAACGGTTAGTTGCAGAAAAAGCTTTTTTAAATCTATTGCTCCCTTCGGCTCTTTCTTTGTCAACAAGGAATATAAAAGTGTTAGAAATAGATTTATGATCATCTTTAATTTTAATGGATCTTTCAACAATGGATGGTATGTTGACATAAAACTAAATGAAACTAGTCACATTGCTAACGGATTGTAAAATGTTTTGTGAATTATTGATGATTTGACGTCACTATTCAGCTTTCAGCTCTCGTATACTTATCCTAAATGGATACAATGTTAAGTCATCAACACATAACTTCATCAGGCGGGAACAAGTCCAATACAGCCAATACTTATGTTACGTAGAAATGTTTAAAAAAAAAGCTTCTGATATAGTATCCCAATTTCTTAGGAAACGAGAAAACCGATTGACTTTTGTTTCTTCATTAGCTAATATGTAAATAGTGAATAGGTATCCGATGGCGCTTAAAGGTATTAGGAAGAAAAGGATAATTTATTATATTGTGCTATTGCTTGAAATACGGAAGAGAAATAAGGAAATATGTATACAATGGACACTAGAGGGCTCTGTGCCAACAGGGCACAGAAATTGTTGTTATTATTATGTAAAATGATGTTCATCAATTCGCGAATCGTTTTATTGGAATTAGTTACATAATTAATTTGATGTTTCCGTAGAGTGTTGAGTAAGATTGCAGCAGTGTGCCGTTTATCAGGTCGTAATACACATCATACAATTGCTATATTTAGAAATATGAGAAGAATAGGTATATCATGTCTGAATATGAATTTCTCAGGAAATCGTTTCAGGAATTCACAATACCTATCGATAAATCGATATTTAGAAACCTTACTTACCTGTTTTAAGATATAGAAGAAGAAAACTTAGAATACCCATCGGTTACTAATTTGCATTCTCTTATGACGTTACCAAATAAACATCCAAATACCTACTTAACTGAGAAAAATCCCCGAATCCAAACTGCAGACATAAGGCTTACCCGTTACCAACTAAGCAACATTGTTTATGACTTAATAATCTAAACTTACAACACAGATTACTGATAAGATACCGCAAACCGTGCCTTGAATATTTAGTAGTTAAGTTTAACTCATGCGGAAACTAATATTGTAGTAACATGCTTTGATATGGGCGAGCGATCTGATTTGAATATTTGCATAGAAATTTCTTCATCTCTAGTGATTGTAGATACGGTCTGTGAATTAAGCTGTGTTTTACAATTTGTCCTGATTTTTCTTGTGTGACTGTTTGCTTTTGCCTTGTATTTAATGTTGTAGAAACTATTGAAGAGAGAGAATAATTGTCTATCTAAGTGTAATTTAAATTATTAAATAATTTAGATTTCTCAATTTCTTAAATCAGCCTGGTGCCACAGATTACAACCAATTTCTTTTTTGTAAGCCTATAATTAACTATATCATGCATAGGTACTTGTTAATTAATATACCAATGAAATACTACAAATGATTTGTAACCTCTTTACACACCACTTAAGCCATTATGATCCAGTAAAAAGCAAATTAACTCGTGAGGAGATACACACAAACAAGTCCGAGTTCCCACGTTGATGTTAATCACAATAACTATTGAGTGAGGAATTTGGGTCTTACGATGTCACGGAGATACATTTCCTGCTACTTTAGATATAAGATACTAGTATAGTATAGTATGTGTACAAGGAAAAAACTGCAGTAAGCATCGACAAAAGATAACGAAATCTTTAAGATGTAAAATTTGCTTTATAAATGTTCGATTTCATAGATATTTCTGTGGATATCTTAAATGAAGGAAGAAGCCATACCGTCTAAAAACATACATCTTCAATATGCATTCACATTAATTCGAAGCATCACCATCCATCCTCCTGCCCTTATCCCAATTTTATTTGGGGTCGGCGCAGCATGTTTTCTCCTTCCATACTCTTCTATCTGCCGTCATCTCAAAAGTAACATTAATTCGAAGCGTCTGTTAAGAATGGCACTCAACATGATTTGTAGAACACGATTTTCTTTAATAAAATCCCTTTGATGACACAGAACAATTTATGATGTATAGGTACACATATGACACACATTCATTTAGTGAATTTTTATTTGAAAAAAGAAAGCGAAACTTACATATTAAGAAATAAAATTGTGAACTAAACTCTAGCTAGAAGATACCAGACAAAGAAGGAATTCTGTATACGACAAAAGTCGTCCCATATCTATCAAAATTGCTTCATCATATCACCAGCAATACAAACAAGCTGAGCGTGAAAATTGCTTGAACATACAAATTATAATATCGCAGTGCAGTTATTAAGGCGTCTGGCTAAACCGCCAATTAGAATAATGGTCGGAGCTAGGCGCCGTCAGATTCAGAGCGATAATTACTGGATGGACTTGGTGAGAGAGAATTATGTTGTGACTGTGTTTATAGAAAGGATAGACGGAGTGTCTATAGTACCTAATCTGTGAGGCTAGGTATCTTCTTAGGCAAATACGTTCTTGCAATAGAAATAGAATAGAATCTACCTAATCTCGGTTCAGAGCTTTTGAAAGGATGAGACTAAGTAGTTAGGATCTGCGAACTCAAAGAGGAAGATGTCCAGGATAGAGCGAAGCGGAAGAAGAAGATACGGAAAGCGGACCCCGTCACAAGACGGGATAAACGCTAAGAAGAAGAAGAAGAGACTAAGTAGTTATAGTAGATATTGAAGGCACTGAAAACATGAACCAGTAGATACGATCAATAAAAAACAAAGTACGCTGCTTTTTTAAATTTAGTCATAAAATCTGTAAAATATACAAATAAATCTATATTTCATGTTTCACACGGACATATTAATTTAGTTACCACATAAATTAAATAAATACTAACTTAAAACCTATTTATATACTTTGAGACTCAGTAAACAAATAGCGGATATAAATCATTAAGATTTGTGGGATAATTAAAATGTTAATGAGCTTAGCTTTATCTTAGGAAAAGATTATATTATTATAGAGCTATTTTAGTAGTCTATCATTTATCTATAAAACACGCTAAAAGAGATTAACGATCTATGTAAAAATGACACGAGAATGCGGGCTAGAATATTGCCAGAAGTGGTAAAAATATCTGAGAAAGGCTTCTACCTGTTTTTACACCAAATACTTAAATGTTTAAGGAACAACACTGAACCCAGAAGTTAACAATAACACGACATTATTAAATTACTTATTTAGTCAGATTCCTATATCTTACCTATTCTAATAATAGATTTAGTATATTGTGAACAAAAAATCCTAATTTACATACAATGTAACTTACTAAGTAAGTAATTGCTGATACGGTTATGAGCGTAAAAAACATGATCACTAAGCGAAACTCGGGAAACGATTTGGTGACGCGCTAGAACAACAAAATAAAGTAAATATGAGTCTGTATAAATCTCTGCGTTAAGAATCTTTGCAATCAGATGATAACTCTATTATTCTAAAAAAGTATTTATTCAGTACTGCATACCTACTACATACAATTGCAGAATTATTCCAGACATATTTAATTAACTTGAAATTCCTAAATACTCTATCTATTCTGAGCAAGACAGACATCATCGGCTTTTGTCGGCATCGCTGAACCCAGGCCATTGTACTTAGTGCCTATTTTAGGCAAAAGCTATGCGCAAACGCAAGTGCACGCTTAACGTCAATAGTCAGGACTTTTTGGCGTTTTGTGAGTATAGAAATAAACTAGAATAGTTGAATGAACTGTTGCAGATTTGTCAAGTGCTATGTGATACTAATATAGAGAAAATTTTGTTTGCGATTATTTAGAAATTAAGTTACTCTGTTCAGAAGCTAAAATGGAATGTATCTTATTTCATGAAATAGATAAATGCTTTTTCTCTTAATTCTTTGCGATAAAAACCCACGTCTTGTTGATAGGTCAAAGAAAAATAGCAATTCCAATGAACAAATAACGTCATAGTTGTTCACAAACATGACGATGCATTATCACACGTGTCCACACAAAACACTGAAATAGCAAAAATAACAATTTTACCTAGTTTTAACCAACCTAGGAATTTCGTAACAATAACACGAAAATTGCTCACGTCTACAGTTTTAGAGTTAGTCGGATGTTTAGAAATCTGCAAATCAGATCAGACTAGAAGATTTTGTGCTAGAAGTGGGACAAGCAGGATGCCTGCGGGTGACTAGGGCTGGCTAATTGAAAAAAAAAAGACTAGAATAGAAATATGGTTCAGTAAGGTTAGTAAAGCTTACTTAGTAGAGCATATTTAAAATACATGACTAGAATTTGAGGACATTAGTATGTACCGTCAGTTTTATATCTTACATAATCCAGATATCTGCGCAGTAGTGTGTCTAGGCCAAGTTCGGAACTACTTGTTGTTGAATAAACTAAAAGATCTAGGACAGTCAGTTAATTAGGCATTTACAATTCAGTGTCATTGAAAATAGAAATAGTTATTAATATTAAATTAATATGAAATTCCACACCTCACATCATTTAATAGAAAGGGAAAAGCTTGAATTCACAGAAATATTCATGTCTGTATTACCTATTTGCTAATTACGTTGTAACGCGTGACAGCCCGTTGTCAAGCACTAATTGTTTGTTATCATCTTTAGCAATTTGTTTTGAAACTAGCTCTGTTCGACGCTAGGCTGTGTCGTCAGCATTGTACAGCATAGGTAATTACTCATTTTTAAAACACTTTCATAGAGGATACAGGTTTTGTTGCGGCGAAATTTTTCTGTCTATATTATTTTTAGACTTTAAGTATACGTGTCACATAATCTAGCACATTTAACATTAAATTGGGACTTTAATAGAATGGCTAAATATGGGTTTATTAGGTTCATTAACTTCTGGTTAACTACCCCTTCAGCACAAGTTGTTAAAATATCACTCAGCAAGTCACTGCCGCTGCATCATTATCAAACCAAGCAGTCCAAGGAAATAATTCTAATTGTTCATAAAAACGCTATAAACCCTTGACACAAAGTTATAAACACAAACGTGTATCATTGGCACATAATAACAAACAGTAATTAACAGCTGACGTACAACAGTTAATTTCGTTATCAGATCTCTTTTTTCATATTCATTATTTTTTTGTGTGGCAACACTGCAAGGTTGCGCCGATCTTCGTCGTACGAATTGTTTAGGCGAATTAGATTCTGATGCAAATTACAGGTTTTCCGGACGCTAAGTATTGTTTGAGTCTGCGAAATTAGTACGCATATATGAATTGTAATTTGTTATATTATTGTGATTCGCTATTGTCCTGTTAACGGGACTGTTATAAAGCGTTTTGCTTAATGCTTAAAGTTAGTTGGCTAATGGTAGTTGTAAAACAAGCTTGAATGAGGGTTTTCTAAAATGGCGTCCACCAGGTGGCGCACTGAGTCGTCAGGTCCAGGTAACTGTCAAAGTGCTTATCTTTACTATGAATAGTGAACGATTTTAGTGGTTTTTTATTTTATTATTAAAGCACTGCATTATTGTTTTACTATTGAGGTTGAGTAAATAAAAAAAACTAAATCATATTGTGTTAACAAATTTTTCAACAAGCTTTTCCTTAGTACAGTCAACCGCACATCAGTGGTAACTGTCATGCACCTTAAGTCAATAGTAATAAGTACGATTTTCCTATAAAACTGTTACCACTGACCTGAAGTTGACTGTACCAGTGACTTTTGCACCCTCTCTCTTAGCTCAATTTTTAGTTCGGAAACCTTATTCTGACCATAGTCCATAATAAAATCAATAACACTTCCAATATAACAGAATTTCAATAAACAATAAGTTCGGCACCTACAATTCCATACTATTTGACAGCTGTTTGGACCAGACGCATACGTGGCGCCACCCGGTGGCAGAAAAAATTTCAAAAACCCTCATTGGTCACTACAGAAGCTGAACTATATTTAAGAAGAATTTAAAATAACATTTATCTAACCAAAATGCCCAAAATCTATGCTTAAAACAGGATTTGTATCATGTAGAATCTAGATCGTTACATTCTGAAATATACCTGATTTCAAATTGGTTCATTTATTTTTTGGTAAAGCAATATGAACAAAGTCGATATTATTTTTTAGAGCCGTTCTAAGTTTTATTGGTATACCTATTTGAAATTCAAAATTCCATGAACGAGCATTTCTCGCTCGGAATATCTGGAGTTAAACCTACCGAACGACCGCACGCAAATGGTCGGCCATCCATTCAGGCACCATCTGCCCGAAACATTACTTCACCCACGCGCTAATTAATGTCCAAACAAACAAACCATTAATTTAAATCAACCAGTTCCATTGAAATTACTTTGACAATGCCATTACCATAATGCTAAGTTTTCGGAAGCCTCTGACAGACGCGGCGGCCATTTGTAAAATCATTTGACATTGTTGACAGTTCTTTTAAGTTGAAAAGAGGTTGAAAGTGTCATATCATTTATTATTAGTCACTGTCTAGAGACAGGCAAAAGCTTTTATGATATGTTAAGATTTATTTTTGATACGAGTTTTTTATTTTGTATTAATGAACTCCGGTAGCATCAGCATAATTGATTAATGAATAAATAATACACATAAATTAAAGTTAATGTATTCCAAATACATAAGATCCAATCTAAAGTCGTTCGAATACATATTGATGTCGTTTTATTATTTTGAATGTTTTTGTCCATCTTCTGCACATCATAAACAGCTACACAGACGAATCTAAAGCACCTTATAAAAATAGTAAATATCTATTCTAAATTGAATATTTTGTTCAATACAAATAAGGATTCAAAACGTTAAGAACAAGTATCTGCAAATATAGCTTGCACTTAAACACTTCCTATGTATTCGTTTCTGATCCGAAATCCAGATACCTCTATAATTAAGTATCAAAAACTTAACAACTCTCAAATATTAACATCTCAAACCCCAGAAGGTCACACCAGCCACTATCTCCATTTGACAAAAGCATTGTGCCCATGATCAGCTCACACGACTCGCCTTGACTTACGCAATTCAATGAGTGTTGGTTACTTAACGCGATTATCCAACAGCCCGTGGGAATCGTCACAGCTTCTGTAGCCACGTTCAGTTGTTAAACTTTAATAGTTAATAGTTTGATGTTAGCTTTTAAATGGGTTGTAAGATGTAAACAATTGGTTGTGGCATGTGTTGTTAGTTCGATCGATAGTTATGTAAGAGTTTGGATTTCTGTCGCTTTTTTGTGTGGAGTGATGCACTGCACGCAAAGGGGGGTTATGTCTTTATTTAATTAAAGAGTTAGGCTTAGGTAAAATATGTATAGCTTTAGGATTCTTATCAGACGCTTTGAAACTGATGTGGCTCTTAAAGAGTTCCCAAATGACGTGTCTTGATTCTGACTATCTTTCGGTCTGCTGTAGGAAAAAAAAACATTTTAATATCTTTTCTCCTTTTTCAAATTCGTCATTGATTTTCAAGTTAATTTACTTTCCTGCTAAGACAATTTCTAACCAATCAAGCGTCGAGGCTAAACATTACATAGTCATGAAGTCATTAATGACGACTCAAAGAAACCAGTCGAACAGCATTGCAAGGAAAATGAGATAAGCAAAGTGCAATTTTTCATTCCATACATCAAGTGTTCATGTTCATATTCATATTGAAATAAAACAAAAAATAAAAGTCATTAAACAAAAAGTGAATTCGATCCAAAGCGCATTAACAAACGCGATTTACAAAAAAGGAAATAAAAGTGATTTGGATGCGTATACGCAACTTCCTGCGCGGTCTGACTGACGTCATTAAAATAGGGTGACAATGAACAATTTGTGGTGGGACACTTGATATGTATGACAAGATTATTAAATAAGATGTTATTAATATTATCTAAGACGATTATATCTATGTTGATATGCAGATAAATATGTTGTTTTCTAGAACTCTCTTTAGTTTTAACGTCAGAACAAACTCGTTTTGTTCTATTTTATCTAAAAGCAGATTTATCAATTAAATCAATCTTACCTAAAATTATAATATAAACGGATCTATATTCCATATCCGTTATGATTCTGAGTGTACCTAAAAGTTTTATTGCACATTTGTATATGACCTTATTTCACTATCAACCTCACCTTTTTTTAATCTACAATTTGAAATCGCATTCGAAATTAAAAGTAATTTTCACAATTTTCCCGCCAGCCAGTGTTGCCACTGCATGCGTGTGACAATTAGGGCGCGACGGTCCGCCATTCCTCTGTGAATACATTAATTAAACAAGATAAATAACTGCTGGATCGGTACTTTGTTTGATAAGTGATAATGTCACATAGTTTCACAAGTTTTTGTAAGGCATGTGAGAAAGTGACAGCTTTCTGCGCAATGATATCGATACTGTTTGTAACGTGAGAAATACTGTTGCTCAGTTTGTAGTTACAAAAGAAACTCTTGAAAGAATTGCTTCATATTTTTATTTACACTTTTCTATGCACTTAATAAAAGAAAACATTCTATCTAAATGTTTTCGCCCTACTATTTTCTTTATTTTCCTTATAATTGTACTACGTAGCAAGAAATAAGTATTTGCATTAAGGAAAACCATAGTTTAAGTTACATAAAAATAAAATCTCCACTTTTCGATATGACATCATAATCATTTAGGTATTAGCCGTCATAGATATCTAGAACTTTTGCATCGACATAAATAAAATACATATCGTATGTTCTTTTCAAAAACACCTTCAGCGTATCGCGTCACTCTTTTGTCTTTGTTCTCTTATAATATTTGTAAAGAATTAATAAGTTCGTCTGGGACAGTCGCAGCATTACACTTGTGCAAACAAACATATTTATATTGTACTTCTGTGAAAACCCACAAGGCCGTAAAAGTTGTTCATGCAAGTCACAATGCAACGTGTATTTTCGATACAGATATCATATTTTATTTCGATAATAAAAGACCGATATTTGGCATTGTGGGCTGTTTCCATAGCTGCTCTCACTGTTAAATCTGAATTTAATTTTAAAATGAACGCTCCAAATTATTGGTGTCGTTGCTCTCAAATTATAAAACAAGAAAGTAATTAAGTATGATCTCGTTAGCCGTCGAACTTGGCGAATACTCCACAAAACTCGCTAATCAGAAACAAGGATTATAATCAAAAAGTTGAGGTTTAATTTCAAACAAATGAGCTTTTCAGATTTATGAAAAGTTTGACAGGTTTGGATTACAACCTCTTTTCTTTTAACTTATGGAACTGCCAAGCTATTCTCTTATCCGATTTGCAGGAGATACCTTTGTCAATTTAATGGCTTGACATAATATAATATTCAGTTCCATTTGATATTCTTCTCCGCAAGGAAGATCGTCTAAATTGTCTAAAATATACCGAATACGTTTTCCATTTATAGAACGTTTTAAGTAAAATGGCTGGTCTTAGTGGTCTTGCAGTCTTGCGATTTTCTCGCTTGAGACGTTTTATTATCTCGGTGCAGGCATTCGCCTTCAGTTTCGGTCTAGAAATGCAGTCGGATTTATTCTTTCTAATATATTTCATGTCCTATTTCAGTACAACCATACTTTTGTGTGGTTTCTTAAAACCTTTTATGTGTTAAGACGGTGCGTTTGCCTGTTTATGTTTTGAAAGCATAAAGAAAATATTTTTACTCCTTAACAGTCAGTTGACAGGAACATAAAATGATGGTATTTTTTTTTTATTCGTGACTCAAGAAAGGTTAATGATTAAAAAAGAAAGGTTATTGATTAAGGAAGATAAGTTTTTGATTGAGGAAAGGTAAAAGTTACGACGGCAATTAGGCATTATTTCTTTAGTAGACTAGAATAAGTGTCTACTATGTTAAAAGCTTAATCAATCTAGGTATTTTTTCATATGGTGTACACACAATATAATTAGCGCTTTAATTACCTAGGTAACTGCTCCAAAGTTTTCTATGTTCCAATTACAAACAAACGTCATACATAATAGACACCGTGTAACAATTACATTAGTGTGAGTAAAGTCAAAGTAAATTGCATATGTAAGTCGGCCCAGTAATATTGCAAACAGAGTTAATTACGTCACAGCTCAGACATACCCGACGGTGTAATTAGGCAATTAGTTTTATTAGCAAACCATAAGTTAGTTAAACGTCTGCTAATTCGTGCACTTTCATGTTTCAGAGAATTGTAGAGAATAAAGAGAAACTTTTATGGTTAAGGTTCACGCTATTATTTCATTAATTTTCTATATAACAATACCTAAGTGCTACAAAACTTTAATTTTCTAAAAGACTCGCTGCTCTATAAAATCCTGACGCCTTATGTAAATGTTGTTTGTGTGTTGAGGTCATTACTTCGAAAACAACAACAAGCGAACTCAAAATAACCAACTTTATGGCTTTACGCCATAAAAAAAATAATTTAAAACCCTGCTGGTTTTAAATCCGCAGCGAACTTCCAATTTCAATTAAAAAGGAATAAAACATCGTTTAAAATTGGAACGTCGAATGAAAACAGAAGCGTATAAATTAAAAAATCTGATTCGGACAAAATGGCGTTCCCTGGTTGTCGGCAAACAATCTGTGGCCCAGTTGCCTACGGGCCTACATACTCGTAATATAGCGTAACAATCGTGTCAGCGATTCGTGTTTACTCGACGCGACGGTTGTAAATTGCTGAGCATTGTAACTGCCGATTAACCAGAGATTAGTTCGCGAATAAAGTCAACAACTTGACGCTCTGTTCACTTTTGAACGACAGTTTACGCATACTAAACGTCTTGTTTTCCGGTTGAATCAATGTAAGGAAAGTTTAAGTATAGGTTATTTTTAGGTAGCGCTTCTAACATTTTCTGACAAAGTTATGTAACCTCTTATTGACATAGACCTTCCAGGTGGCCCAAATATTCATAATTAGATAATTGACTGAAGATAAACAATTCGTTATCTCAATCTTGGTGTTTCTCAAAACATAAACAAAATGAAGCCACTGAGCAAATTTTCAAAATTTTCAAAAGCTGCCTATGCTCCCATTGCCGAGAATTTTCCGCTTTGCAAATGTTTTTCAAAGGCAACCCTTAGATGTTAAATTCGAGAGGGTAATATGCTAATGGAAATTTAGTCCTAGACTTTGAAAACTGTACACATACTAGGTACTCGTTCTTATTACCAAACTCTAAGTTAGTTTCACGTAGGGTTACCAGATGAAAAAATCAAAAGTCCGGAGAAAAGGCCTGATTTCCATGGAAAAGTCCTGAGATTTTCTACAGCTGAGAATTTTCTTTCAAAAACGTATTATTATCGTTGTATACACTGCGGATCTTGCGCGTTTTCATTCAATTGTTACCAAAAGAAGATTATTCTAAGTTTGTTTTAAATTAATACATAAGTATTGATTTTAACTACAATTGTTACCGAAAGAAGATTATTTTTAGTAGTTTAATAAGAGAGATCTTTAAAATGTAACCTGTGTTTAATTCAAAATCCTGAGCTAGCACTAGATTTGCTAAATCCGGCCGGAATCCTGAGAAGAGTCGAAAAATCCTGAAATCTCAGGACAAATCCTGAGATATGGTAACCCTAGTTTCACGAATCTTCGGCTACAATGACCTCATAGGTAGGTACCTCTTGTTTTCCGGCAAAACCTACTTGCGACAAAAAACATTAATGTCGCAACAACACACAAAAATTATTTGGACCAGACAAAAATAAGTACATTATAACAATGTAACAATAAAAACAGTGCTTAAAAAACTTGGATTACAAAACGAAAATTATAAACAAATCTCGACAAAATATCGTAAGCGGCGTGGATGACGTCACAACACAAGATGGCGGCCCCACGATCATGTGTGGCTAGAGTTAGGTAAAGTGCAGTGACCCCGGCCAATGTTAATGTCAGCTGTTACGACTGCCGTAAGCGAGATGTATTGACGAACCATGGATTTATGGCTAGGGTGCCGGCAGTAAACTTGACATACTCATTTTGGTTGTATTGCTACTTATTTTAGACTGGTTTGTTATTTGGGCTAGGTACATACTTGCATAGTCTTGCTTTTACCCGTTAGTAATCTTTTAGTTACAAGAACTTTTCTTTAAATCTAAGCGTAACCTTAATTAATCCCCAGAGTCATGATGGATGACTAAAAACGATACATACTACATTAAAATTAATCATCATACAGCTTCCACCTCTATTTAAATACATACTAGTAATTTATTTAATTAAAATTTAAACTAAGTAAGTGTTAACACATTTTCAGTCTAACTTGAGATAAGCGATTAACAGAATCTCATCTCAAATCCGAGTACATTCCGGCCCGCATCGATGACTCTTAAAATAGTGAAACTTTATACACCGACGATGATATAGAACAGAACTTCCTTTTGAAGTGGTTCATCTAAATACCTATAGAATCAAACATTTAGGCTAACGCCCTAATGTTAGTGTAACAAGCGTAGATTCCAAACAATCTCTTAGGCATTTCCGCAGGTGGAGTTTGGCACAATTAGCTACGAAAGTAAAGAAAGTGTTTCATTTCGTCGGCGAACAATTTGTGGAAGAGCTGCTCTGTATTATGTTAGAAAATGTACGAAATGGCGCTAAACGTCTCGCATTGTTCGACAGGACAGGGCTGGCAATTCTTCTTTTTGCTCTACATTTACTTAAGTATCATGTTTTTGGGTGCCAAGGGACGTTCTTGACGGCTTGGTTATTAAAAAGATCTAGGTCTTTTTCAATTTGATTTCCCTTTGGAATATTTTGGAACTTTTCATCTTCATCAAAAGTATTAAAAACTCTACAGACGAATTGAAGCTAAAAACACTCCCTGTTTGATGTCCCTTGAAATACCTACGTCTTATAAATATATGTACACGACAATAACTCCTGCTACTTACGAGGTAGCATAAACAATAAACAAAGAGCACACGACAGTACCACTTTGACTTAATCCAACTCAAAAACTAAGCTTGTCGTAAAGAGACGGGACGAGGACAATATGACAGCCCTGGCAGAGAGCGGGAGTGCAGTCAAGCGCACTATATTATATTCTGAACACAATGCAGTCTGAGGATGTACACGCGAACGCAAAACGCTTCCGTGCCAACGTTTTAGCTAACTAGCTTGTACGAGCTGAGGAAATTGATCATTCTTTTAAGAGGGAAATAAAAAGTAGGTTTTTATTCTGCTGCGGTAGGTAGAATTAAATGCTAGTCTAGACGTTAAAATATCTGCACTGTGAATGTCGGACTTATTTGCAGTGACATTTCAATTATTTACCACTGAAATTAACCATAGAAAAGTTTATTTAGTGAGTAAAGTCTAAACTATAGTTAACTTAATTAACCAATTTATTGCGTGACAGGAAAGTTTAAACTATGTCGAAGGGTTAAAGAAAATCGTCTGAACTTGAAGTTTCAATTTAATTACACCACGGACTACGCAGAACTTAGTTGTAGCCGGCAAAACTTCTACTAACGAAACTTAGTTTTAAAGCTTCTAGAAAACCCTTTACTTTCTGTTCGAATTACATCGGTTTTATAATCTTCGGAAATAAAATTTTCGACATGTTTCGTGTCTAATGAAAAAAGTACATAAAACGTAATCTCATTCTATCAAGCAGAATAACTTGCAGCATATTTACCAGCACGGCTTTTTTACATAAAGAACCTCATAATCATTCAACCTTACCAGCACCAATAATATCCATAACTTACACACATGATTTCTACCACACATTACCCGTCTGAGCTACGCTAACTTGACCGTAATAAAAACCTTTGGCTCGGCTTTTTTGCTCGCAAGTCCAAGTAAGAGGGAAGTTGTTACCCTCGAGTCTGACTGTATATCTGTTACGGTACACAGACTCTGTCGGAGCCATTGTTAGAGACAAACACTGCTCTGTATTAATATCAGACTCCGCAATACATTTGAGAAATTCACTTTCACGAAAATGTTCAGCTAGATAGTTTCTAAAATGCAAGCGTTAAGCCATATTAATGTGGCATTTTGTGAATCCGCTGCTACCGCAACAGTGACTGTTGCTATATCAAATGATAGTAGTCTCTATTAAGTACAAAACAATTAATAATATAAAACTTTTGTTTTCACATGCACCATCATCGAATGCAATCTTTATTTTTTTCCTTAGAACTAGAACAGATTTCCGTTTTATATAAATTTACTTTTTTCCCCATTTTGTCTACATGTGATAACAAACGAGATGTCTACGTATCTGATGTTGTTGTTCTTCTTGTTTCTATTTTCTAAATGTCAATCTCTATCAACGAAAATAACTCAGATGATAATAGGGAATCGACAATACATTTTGGGGACACGTAGAGAATTTACTCGTACAATCTATTTCGTATTCAAACATTTCCAATCAAATTAGTTTCCTCGTATTTGCTGTAGATGTTTGATTGTTTAGGAAACAATTGACAGACGTATCGGATCGCGTTATATTATTTAGACTGCGGCAATTGTCTGCTATGCTATATTATGCTACCTTATAGGTACCAGTAAATGTCACTTGGGTAAGGGAAGTGGGACAACTCATTATTTCAGTAGGCGATGTTCTCGTTAGGTCGATGCTGCGACTAGAAATCTGTTCGGCAAAAACGTGGGCGGTGTAGTCTATTGTCTAGTCGTACACTACTCATTCTGTGACAATTGACACATTGGGCTTCACAACTATCAACAGAACAATACGATTTATGCTTTATATTACATTGTTTAATAATTTAATTTCTCTCCTATTTCCAGATCTCATGATGAGGTGTCTGTGATCTCACACATCGGGCGGGTGCAACGCCTTCGGTCACCATGACGTCAGAGCGGGCCATCCCCCACCTGCGGGACATCTTCGGCCTCAACCAGCAGTACGATGCCAAGACCTTCGACGACGCAGACGATAAAACAAAGAAGTCCAAGAAAAAGAAGGAAGATTACCGCACGTACCCCAACGGCGATGTCAAAACCCTAGAGAGACACCTCAGTATGAAGAAGACTATCAGGAAAAAGATTATGCGTGACCTTCAGCAGGCGTTCGTTGAAGACCCTAACGAGTTTAAGGTCGAGAACACGAGCCCTGAGAAACTGAAGGCTGAGTTAAGCGCGGAAGCTGTTAAAATCGAGAAAAATGTTCGTAAGAACGACCCGACGTTCCTAGACATCCTGCGAGGCGAGACGCGGGGCGAGGAGGCGAGAGAGGAGCAGCCGCCGGCCGAGAAGACCAGCTTCTGGCGGCGTCTCACCATGAAGAACAAAAACAAAAGATAAGACCCGAGCCGAGCGCCGAACAGAGCGCCTCGCTCCGTGCCGACCGACACCGCGCGGCTTGTCAATACCTATTTATTGTAAACTTTTGATCACTGTATTGAAGCGTATTTAAAAACTTTTTGATCACCTTTACATAACATTTTATATCTGTATGCATAATAATCTATCGTTGTATTGCTTGAATCCTTCTAGTTGTTATAATAGAGTCAAATATTATAAGCTTAAGAGAGATTTTTGATGGTTGGCCGCGGCGCTAAGTTACTTCTAAGTTACGGTGGGAACGGAGCGAAGTGTAACAAGTATCCTCGGCTTTTGTTACTTATTATAAAAAAGATATCTCGTTCTACATGTGATGTAACGTTAAGTCGACTAAGTTAAGTGTAAGTGAACTTAGGCTAAGTATTTCGTAAGTGGCGATTGTGTAAGGTAGGCTCGTGGCAATTCCTTGTTGTGACAGTTTTTAATTATTATAATGCAATATAAATAATTTTACACATTTATCTGCGTGTGTTTTATTGGATATGTATTATCAACCCATATAATTACACAGTTAATTAAATCCTTTCTGATTTTGCGTTAAATGCTCACTTGGTACAACACCAATATAGTCAAGTCGACTCAAATTATAGTTGCTCTGTACTGTTTTTGCCTTGTAAAAATAATAACAATTGTGACTGCATTTTTATGACGAGCAATGAATTCGTCCATCAACATGCATTTAAAGCAATTCCGTAGAACTAAAATGAAACGCATCAGTATACTTTTGATTCCGCAACATATATAACTACTACAGCGATATAAGTTACAACTGGGTAGACTAAATTGCAGCTATAACTGCTTTTAAACAAGTAGGTATTTTAATAGCTAAGTATTAAAAAACCATTTTCTAAAGTATGAGTTGAGTTTGCCTTGCTTCGCCAAGAAATCTTGGTTCTATATCAGAGACAATACCTGCATATTGCAAATGCTTGACCGTCTGTATCTATTCATAAATATGCTGTAAGATATTGAGACACTTTTCTGTGTCAGTATATTTTCAACTTTTGCTCTTGTTGATTAATCTGCTTGCTGAGAAAGTCTTTGTAAATGATATAAATCCGAGACTTACAGCGCCATCTTTTGAAAGTTTTCCTACAATTAGTGACATGTGAAATTGGCGCTAATGTGCAACTTGGAGTTTCACTACAACCAAAGAAAAGTATAGATGGCGCTATTGTCCCACATTGATGGTGATTGTGGGTATAGATAGAGGGCGCCACTTGCAAATGGAATAACAAAATGACGGCAGCGCTATTTACCCGACTGCCAAAGAAGGAGGGTAATGTTTTTTACAAGTGTAGTGCTGTTTCTAGTAGAGTCTGAAATCTTTCCGGATTAGGCATTTATCATAGATCTTCCTTCCAAAGATGTCCTCATAATCATTTCTATTATCCTATTTTAGGTTAGTCTACCATTGGCTTTCCCCTAACGTGTGCAATATCGCCCGGCCTTTAGTTTGACGTATTCAGTTTATGCCGGCAACTTAGGTACTATGCAATTCTAATCGCAGTCTATGACTGACCTATTCCTACCTACGTAGTTTTCCAACAATTTGGGTTCTTCGACTAATATTGGCCAACCTTCTGACACATTAGGCTAGGTAGGTACGTTATTTTTCCCTAAATCATCGAGTAAGTTCTATGCCTGGGTAGGTGACTTTAATAATGTAGTCATCTTTGTTTATGCGCATAGGAGTGGATTGATGTAGGTCAAGAAAAAAGTATCTATATGTACATAACATCGTCTATGTACATGGTCTGAGCCTACTTAGTGAAGCCATATTGATCAAAAGTTTCTATCAAGACAGTTTTTTTCCACTGTTCCTATAAATAGGTCTGCCTTTGAAACTAGATCATGGACTAGATCGGTAGTCATATTAAGTCCGCAAAAAGCGTTGATAAATCACATGACCGTCTACTTTGTATCACATAGTCATTGTCAGATTAGGTCAAAGATATTATGTCCTACCAGCGTTCTCCTATCCATAGTGTGCGTTTGGATTGAGGGCCCATTTTTTGTTTCCATTATTTAACTAAATACCTAGTGAATCTTATTTCGCTTCACAGTAAATAAAAAAGGGATCTTCAATTCACATTACACTTATTGGGTCTCCTTTAGCTACATAGGGCTTCCTTTTGTTGTTAGTGCCCCGGGCCATCCTCGTCTTTGGCCCTTTTCCTATTCATTTATTATTATTTTGGTCTAAAGAGGTCTGGATACTTACCAACGATAGTCATACTTACGATCATCAGGATCTGCTTGCTTTTCTCCAGTTTTGTCAATGCAAGTCTCAAAGTGTTTGTGTGTTGTGTAAAAGAATGTTTTAAATAGACAATTTGTCATGTCTCAAATATTTTTATACTTAGGTTTGTGTTGTGTAAGGACAGGTACATATCTTCCATAAACAAGAGCCAATGAAAATCAAATAAGTCAAATGACAATTCAGTATTTACTCAAATGCAAAATAACTTGAGATTAGGAGTACTTTTCCATTGGCTCTTTGCATGGCATACAATAAATAAAACAGCAGATAGGGTAACAAAATTCATTTATTTATTCATTTCAATTTCATTTCACATTATTCAGGTTCTTTCTTTTACCTTTAATTTTGTTTTTCCTAACATACTACCACCGGTTCGGAACCTACAATCGACTGAGAAGAACCGGCAAGAAACTCAGTAGATTATTGTTCTTTTAGTAAATTACGAAAAACCACGCTGTCGTGGTGATCATTACCTATGTCGGGGACCTATTAGGGACCTAATAACATACATGTAGAAGACATGTTACTCAACAAATAATAAAAGCTATTATATGTCGAAAAAAAGAGGAGTGTTCTAAGATATTAAGGTCAGTCCGTAGGTTTAGTCTCACACATCTTAAGCTCCCAAAAAATATTTAAAAAAAAAATTTAGAATTAAAAGAAAGTCCACAAAAAAGAGGAAATGTCCACTATAATTATGTCAGTCAGTTGAGTCAATCTAAGGAAATATGCAACCCCTTTAGCAGCTTATTAAAATCCCACAATGAAAGTAAATAATGTCACACACTTGCCCCGGAATCTTATATATTTTATGTAACTGGAAGTTTACAGCAGCATTTAAATTAAAACAGTAAATAAAAACAAGAAAATCCCCATACAAACTTATTAGTAAAAATATATTAAAAAATCCCCCATTTTGGAAAAAAAGAACGTTGGCATTTAGTCGAAAAAGTCCCTAAAAAGGTATACTTAGTCGAAAGTTTGTAAGTCGTTTTAAGGAAGAAATTCTTCAAAGTTGGTAAGAAGGTATTTCGAAAAAAAAAACCCGTGCCTTTCATGGTCTAGGCCAGAATTTTTGACTTTTCTGACACTGCCTACCTACCTATACCTACCTAATATAAATAGAATATATTTATAGCACGGTAGTGCATTCATCCAATACGAGTAAATGTAATATAAGTATTTTACTTAAACTAGATGTTTATTTGTTTCTGTGACGCTCGATTTCTTAGTTAAAATTGTATCGAAACGTTTACTTATTTTCTAGCGAATAACGTTTTTATTTCGTGAATATTCGGTCTTTTCTAATTTAGGTATGTGTCTTATCGTTTGCTATGAATTGTCACTATGAAAGAAAATCAAGTCCAGTCGAAAATAAATAAGTAATGTCATTCAATTTAAAGATGTAACTTTGTAAATAAACCTAAAATAGAATAAACATATTTAGTGTCAAATAAATATACTAACATGTCAATAAATATTTGAATAATTCAAATATAATTAATATTTAGTAAATTCATAAATAACAATAAAAATGCATGTTTCTAAAAGCCTTTAATTTTTGCAAAAAGAGAGTCAGTGTAAGAATTAATTCTAGTTAAAAGCAGTTAGTATGTAATTCAGTTAAGAAGTTAATCAAAGTCTTGGGAAAATATCAAGTATTTACACAAAGAGAAACAAAATGAATACTTTGATTACTAATGATTTATTAATCAAGTTTACAACGATTTACAGACGTCAATGAAGTTACTTTTCAAAATAGTAAAATTACTGTTTTTAAATTAACATTTTATTGAAACAAATTATTGAATTGAAGTTTGCTCGGGGACAGACACAACGACAAAATGGTTTTTGAATAATGATCGATTTTTTGTAAATACAAAACTGTTAGATTTTATCAAAATGTACACAAATTATTGATAAAGTATATGAATTCAAGATTGTTTAATTGAGTTCCTCTAAGGTGTTCATCGGTAGAAAATTGCAATCAAGGGCATAATCCGAAGCGAATGACTTCACTATATCTAACGTTCCTAATATCTACGCTGTTGTAATATTACTTAACCTAACACTTGCAAAGAAAACATTTGAATAGCAGCCATAATACTACGTCTAAATATTACTCAAAAGTTATTTCTAACGTTATCAATAACAATATCAATTAGACCTTATCTAACGTTTAACCTATCGTAAGTGTAGCTAGGAAAAGCCTCGCCTGATAGTTTAGGAGATTTATACTAAGCCTGCCAACAAATTAGGCTTCTTCCAGATTCGTTTTGTGGAGTCTAAATACGGACGTCCTGAATCTACGGCCTGTTGAATCCCTAAAGACCAGGGGCTACCATCCTACCTACCCTAGCCTACAGCTAACACTAGCATTATACCATACGCCTGCTACCACTTACTCTATCATACTTCCACTAAACCTTACGTTACCAGGCTGCAGCTCAGCCGCTAAGGGTACATATCATCTAAGCTGTAATCTAACTTAGTTACTCA
Organism: Helicoverpa armigera; assembly: GCF_030705265.1. Taxonomy (NCBI): domain Eukaryota; kingdom Metazoa; phylum Arthropoda; class Insecta; order Lepidoptera; family Noctuidae; genus Helicoverpa; species Helicoverpa armigera. The sequence goes on from NC_087123.1 coordinate 10,494,977, forward strand.
ATTATATACTAGCAAATATTGTAAGTCGTCAAACACTGAATGTGATAATAATTATAACATTATTCCTATTAATAAAATAACCTAAGTCATCGCCCGGTTTAATGTGCTCATTTTCATACCTATCTCCACTCCATAAGGTCTACATTACATTGTTGGAACTCCATTCTGTCTTACATCTCTAATTCATGTACTAAAACTTAATGATGATAATGAAATACAAATAAACTATGTGAATAAACCATGTTTATAAATATTTTCTGACCCCGCACTAACATAAACAACGCAATCATTTTCATTTTATGGTAAATTTAAACATTGAACGACTTATTTGTCCTATTACATACCGTAAAATGAGGCTACTTTGCTCCATGAAGGTAAATATGCTCCAAATTTAAAAAAAGATTATTTCGATTAAATCTCTTAATATACGGAGATGTTTAAAAATTTTTGAACGCGTCCGATATATGTTTTATAAGATTGGCAACACTGAATAAGCACTTCCGGTTTTTGACATTTCTTTTCTTCGTTAGCAGCCATTAACAACAGACGAGCGATTCTTAAAAAAAAAAATAGTCTGCAAAATCCACCTTCATCGACGAATATACTCAGATATTTGAGGTAAGGAGAGTTTAATGTAAGTAGGTATGTAATTAGCTAACAATTTCAACTAATATTTAGAAAATATGTGCATTAATTTGGATTTCTAACCTCTTTTACTTTCTTGTGCCTACTTTGCGCCATGTTTGGGGATATTTTGCTCCTGGAGCAAAGTTACAATTGAAATTGCGTTTGAATACTTGCTAATAGTAACTGTCACATAGCTCATACTAAATTCAAATAGTTTTTTTTTATAGGAAAATGCCTCGGAATTATGTAAGGAAAATGCCTAAAAGAAATTATAAAATTATTCACAAGAGGCTCTTCGAGATTGTCTAGCAGCAATAGAAAATAAAGAATTAACGCAAAGGAAGGCTAGTGAAATATATAGGATTCCACGAAGGACTATTATAAACCAAATTAGGCTCTTACGACGCAACGAAACACCAAGGCCGCCTGGAGCACCTACAACATTCACGGAGGAAGAAGAAAAAATTTTCGTATCGTGCATACAAAAATTGAGCGAGCATGGTTTTCCTCTTACAAGTTTCGATTTGCGTATTGTAATACAATCTTATCTGGACAAGATTGGGAGAAGAGTTCCCAAGTTTAAAACAACTGCCCAGGCTTGGAATGGGTGTCGAGTTTTTTGAAAAGAAATGCTGAATTGTCACAGCGCCTCGCTGCTAATATAAAGCGCAGTAGAGCTGGCACTGATCGGGAAACTCTTTCAGATTATATTCAAAATTTAGCAGAGGTGTTAAAAGATGTTCCACCAGAAAATATTTGGAATTACGATGAGACGAATTTATGTGATGACCCTGGGCAAAAAAAGATTTTGACGAGAAGAGGCACCAAATACCCCGAAATTATAAGAGATACATCCAAAAGTTCTACATCGATCATGTTTGCTGGAAGTGCTGAAGGAGAATTACTTCCGCCATACGTCGTCTATAAATCTAAGCAGCTATGGAATACTTGGACAGAAAATGGGCCGAAAAATACTCGCTACAATTGTAGTCCTTCCGGATGGTTCGACATGAACATATTCAATGACTGGTTTTCGCACTTGTACTGCCAAAGCTCAAAAAACAGGAAGGCCCTAAAGTCCTCATAGGCGACAATCTATCGTCACATATTTCGGTAGATGTTCTTAAAGCTTGCAAAGAAAATAACATACGGTTCGTGTGTCTTCCTCCGAACAGCACCCACTTGACGCAACCACTCGATGTCGCCTTCTTTCATCCAATGAAAGTTGCATGGCGGAAAATTCTAACGACATGGAAGCAGTGCGAACAAGGCATACGGGAAAAAACTGTTCAAAAGAGCAGTTTTCCAGTCTTACTTAAAAAACTTCTTGCGGATTTAGAAGAAAATAGAAAAGAAAACTTAAAATCCGGTTTCAGGAAATGTGGGATTTATCCGACCAATGCAAATGCCTTATTAGAGAGATTGCCTAAACCTGTTGATAAGACTGCGGCAGAAAATTCTTTTGGAAACACTTCAAGCCAAGAGAGTGGAATGGACTGGAGGCGTTAACCCGAAAAGACGACGAACGAAACTCAACATAGTTCCGGGAAGAAGTGTCACGGAGCTGATAGACAGTTCACTGGCGGACAAAGAAAACGAGGAGCCATGTCTTGAAATGGAAGCCCAGGCCTCGACTTCAGAACCTCGTCGTACAAGAATTCATAGCGACAGTACATATGCCGAGAGTGAAATATCTCTTCATGACTCTTCAAACGATGAAACAATGAATGATATGCTGGAGACAATGTCAGAAGAAGAGACAACCGTAGACAATGCCAGGGAAAGTTCTAAAACAAAAAAATTTAAACCACTCATAAAGGCCGAAGGAGAATATGTAGCTTTCACATACGAAGGGGAAGTCTTCCCAGGCATCATCACGAAAATCAATGATAAAGGACCGTACATATCCTCAATGAAAAGGTCTCTCAAATATTGGAAATGGCCAAAACCAAAGGATGAGATCCAATACACTTGGAATGAAGTTCTTGGATGTATATCTGCACCGAAGAAAATTGGTCGACGTGAATTTTATACTGTTCCTGATCTCGATCAAATTTGGGGGACCTAAGATCTCAATAATTATTAAAAATATGATTGTTCATCCTCATAAGTTTTTTTAGAAGGTATTTTTAGTTCTTTTTTTTCACGTTTCTAATGTCTAGCGTTAGAAATTCTTATTTTTATGTTATTTCTAAAAGTTTACATGTTTCTAGAGATTTATGTAGCCTTTGGTGGTTTTGATAGTTTATTAGACTTAAGAGAAAATGATTCTAAGACTGATTTATCTGAAAGTACAAATAAAAAATGTTCCTTATGTTGTTTATTTTGAGTTTTATTTCATTCAAACTACATCAGTATGACGAGAAAGACTCAAAAGTTGATGCATCGCTATTTATTTTTGGAGCAATTTAACAGCTGAGGCTGTTAACTTTGTCCCTGTTTCTTAAATGTGCCTGTTTTAGTACAAGTTAAATGTAGGAGCAATGTTTCCGAAAGGGTGGGTAACATTGCTCCACTTTTAAATAAAAAAAAATAAAATAAATAAATTAAATAATTATGTTTGTCATTTTAAATATTGGATCCAGAAGGATCAATGAGTCATGTAAAATTTTCTGAAAAGCCGTATCAAAGAGGTATTTTGCGTGAGTAACACATATTAAATTTTGGAGCAAAAACCGGAGCAAAGTAACCTCATTTTACGGTAATTATCAGTTTGAGAAACATTTGAATTACAAAGATATATAGCTAGTGAATATATATAAAGTTATACCTAGTTTATCTAGATAGATAAATCTCATATTCGCCTCATGTGTTTACTGCTGCCAAGTATTGTTCATAGACTTTTGTAACTAACATCGCTGCCTAAGATCCGCTGATAATAAGCCTGCCTGACGCCGCCAACATAATAATAAAACATCTGAAAAATTAAATAAGTTTGCAATAGTTAAATCTAGGTTCGTGTTCCTTCATTTTGGTGTTAAATGTTCTAATTGGAGACGATACGTAACAGTGAGTTAGTAGAATCAGCTAAGTAAGCATCTCCGATATTAAGACTGTGTATGTCCTCTACTTGGCTAACCAATAGATGACGGGTGATGGAGTTTGGACCATTTTAATTAATGGGCATTAATCATATTCTAACATGCTTTGTGTTTTGTAATAATGAGTGCTTATCATAATACTATTAGAGTGTGGATATTACGAATTGCTTCATTCGAATGATTATATCCTTAAATTCTGCTAATCATTTTACTGTCGAATGTAGTCGGTCAAGTACTTGTCACTGGTTAAGAAAATCTATTAAATTCGTATTGGTCTTGCCATAAATACGTATGTAGACTACGACGCTTAAAATAATTTGAACGTTATAAAGAATCTTAAATTGTTTTCGACATTGTAAAAATTAGCAGAATCGGGCACCAAATAGCATTAAAACAAAGGGGACTCAAAAGTGCCCAATGACGTTAGTGAATTTCGCAAATAAATAAATGAAGAAAAATTATAAAAAAAACTATATTAATACCTTGAATTTTAATTATTTTTGTTCTAAATTACGAAGGTGTTATTAATACTGGTGAATATCTAGGGTCCATCCTGCGTCGTCCACGTTAACGAGTCGGTAAATTGATGAAACTATGTGTCTATAGTTCTGTAGATGGGACAGGCGGCCATGTTGTAAACGACGGAACCTTACGGGGTCTGCAGGAAAAGCGGTGACATTAAATACGTGAACAGTTAATTTTAGCTCCTGAAATAATATTAAACAACAAAATATATTACATAAGTATTTAAAAAGTTAATCTTATCGAGCAGTGTAAATATATATTGACTTTGTGTCTAAACCGATCCCTCTAACTGTGGTGTGTACTAGATGGATGTTCGTGTCATTTTATATTTGCATTTAAAAGCGTGGAGGCACTAAACATCCCAATGCATAATATGAACAATAAATATTTAATTAATTAGATACTTGAAAATGTAAATTAGTAACAATAAGCGTACTTTTTATAGGAATATGTACAGCTTGACATCAACCCCATAAAGCAAAAGAAGGTAAAGATTTCACGCTAGCACTGGACAAAGACGGAATTAACCAAACCCACATTTCAGAACCGCAAGAAAAAACAACATCTTTACAGAATTTGACATGCTATATTTGGATAAATTGAAGCACATACAGAAACTAATTTCCATCCATTTAATGAAAAACAAATAATTAATGTAGGTAACGAAAATACTTTTCATGCTGTTGGTTGCGTAAAAAGAAATCGGGCAAATGAGGAATTACTTTTCCACGTTTACGTAGATTGCAATAATTTAGTGCATTTAGAGGAACAATGATTAGGATGTGCCGGATCTACCACGATTTTTTCAACAAATAGTATGTGAGCGTTCGTCTACGAGTTTTCGTAAAATGTATGTAAAATTTAAGTGTTGGTTTTCCTAACCTACAAGCGTGATAATTTTAAATAAATCTATTACTAAGAAATATAGGTACCAAAGAACTTAATCAATGTCCCTACTTGCATTTGTTAATGCTCAATGAATTCTTAGAAGCATATTCGGTAAATATATTCATATATACTATATTTTTCCTATCGTATATTTCCTACCCAAATTATATAACCCTACATATATAAAATACCTAAATCCTACATTTTGTACACGTCTACTTAAATAATAATTTTTAACATCGTCTTAATTTTCATGTTGTCAACTGTAAATTGCTGAAAAATAAATGTCCCTACATTCATTCATAAGAAGTAGTGGAGAATACCTTTTCTTTCAGTTATTTTTACCTTCGAAGTAAATTCTAAAATTTCAATGTACGTAATTGTTTCAGAAACCTGAATGTTTCAGAAGACTTTACCTAGAAAAATATAGTTGTTCTAAAGTGCATTAACAACTTCCTATTCTGTTTACATAATCGCAGTACTTCAGTCTGAATTCCTCAATATTTTCATCTGTTCGTAATAACTTTTCTATATTTCAATTGCTTATCATTGTTATTTCATGTAACTTTTAATTTGTTTTTCCAAGTTGCTTGTAAAACTTTTTTATTGAATTAATTAATTGAATGTACCTCAATTAATAAACCTTCTATTATCTGATTCATTCTTAATCGTGAATGTAAGTAAATGTATTTCCTATTATCTGATTGTGCCTTACGTTTTCCTAGAACGTCTTGTTGTCTATAATTGATAATATAATTAAATACGTAAAACCTATTTAAATAATGTCAGTTGAATCTTTGATGTATTTTTCTTAGCATAAGTAGCCTAAATAATGTACCTAGTAAAATAATACAAGTACTTATTTCGATTTCATTACCTACCTATTATTATTCATATATCCTTTTTCACGTTTCTATCTAATAATTATTTAGTAATTTAATATGTAATAATTAACTTTCCTGCCTAGTAATTAATAATACGTGCCCGTCATTTCCTCAACTCTAACTCCTACCTAGATGTGGTTGATTTTACTTGGTGTTTTATATTTCTATGCTATACGCTTATTTGACCTTCTTTTTCATATAAAATCATAATCACATTGTGGTGTTAATAATTTATATTCTTATTCAAATGTAGGTACAATGGTGTAAAGTATAAATTATGTTTTTACTAAGATGCCATACGTAAGTTTTGTTATATTAACTTATATTTAAAGTTAGAAGAGTATAAAAAAAATATTTAATATAATAGTATGCGTTTGTTTATGAGCTTAGAAACTCGATACGTAAATAAAAAGAAGACACTTAGTAAATAGATATAGTACGCTTATGGATTCATTGACTGATAACTTATTAATCGTTATTGATAATACTCGTACAAGTAAATAAAGTTCATAACCCAATTTAAAAATAGCGGATATATTATAGAAATTAGAATTTATTCACTTCGTCGGTGTGCTAATTTCTAATAATTTATTTTATAAATACATTAAATATATATAACAGTTATATAATTCGTACTTAATATTGATTTATATCTACCAATTTTTGTTTATTTATATAGTTTGTGCCGTGTAATATTATTCTGCTTTGTACAAAATAGCACATGACTGAATTATATAAAAATCCTTAGTCACTTGAATATATAATATATACATATTTTTGAAAAGATAACGAACCAATTGAATTATATTTCTGTTATTTGAAATAAATCATAATTAAGGCCATTCTAATGTAAAATATATGTAAGTATAGTTATGAAGATAGTTATGATTATAAAAAAAAATAGATCGAAAACTTTACTAACTGTATGTCTGACACTTAACTATGCAAATTATTCACATTAAAATAATATCATTTAAATATAAATAATAGCGTTATAAAATATATGGATATTTAATATTATATTATTCGCATTATATGAAATAAATAAACCGGCAAACTGAGTAACTTCACATTTGAATAATTATTATTTTAATTTAAATAATAACCCGTCATTAATAATTAATTTTAAATGAATACTATAATCATAATTCTAGCTCATTTTCAATTTGTAAATGATAAAACCATTGAGAAAAAAAATTAAACGATAATTTTTCATTGTAAAATATTCATATGATTAAGGAAAAATATACATCATTAGTCACAAACACAGTTTTTACAGTGAACAGTACCCTCTGTATAAAATTATGTATAGTATTAATGGCGAAGCTAAATCACAGTAAAAATATTGTTGTATTTGTAAATAATTTAATCATTTTATTATAAAGAAAACGTGAAAAAACGCATGTAATAAATAGAATAAGTATTTAAAAAATACATATTATTTCTGAATATAAATAGAATTCATTTTCCTAACGCATTCTTAAAAATATTTCATCCGTAATAAATCAATGGAAGTTCCCTTTTTTTTAAATACTTTAAAACTTAGGTAGATAGTTTTCAAAGCATTTACATATTTTTTTAAATTTAAGATAAAAATCCGTATCAACTTAAATAATAATTTGACATACGTATTATGTATGAATGATATATAAATGTTTTGTTACAAGACGCCCGCAATAATTATATAGGTACCTACTTACATTATTATATTGTTTCAATAACACTGTATGCCGTAACATATATTATTTTTGCCGTACGTAAATACCATTCTCATTTGGTAAAACCTAATTAACGTTTTATCGTTCTCAGAATCATGTAGGTATTATCAATAATCGCCTTAAAAATATTAATCCAATAAACATTGGATTTCCCTAATCGCTAGAATATCAATTACTGTGATTGAAATCATTTTTATCTATTTTATCCTAATTAAAAAATTATAACCTAAAGCTTATGAACGTTTGTTTTACTTTGTCCTTTGCGTAATTTTATGCATATTTGTAAGTTTTCAGTTTCCGTAAATATGTGCTTTATCTATATAATATATTAATTTTTGAAATACATGAATTCGTGAATATCGAAAATATATATTAATACGTATTATACGCTTGTTTTGAGCCTACTAGTCAATATTTATTATAAAAGATTGATATAGCATTAAGACTCTATGATACCTAGGTAATTGGAACTAAAATAGTTATAAATATAACTTCATGTCTATAATTGCCTAACAAAAATCGTTGTTCTTGTAAAACCGAAATGTATCCGAAATGTCCGTTTATTTTTTCTACGTTTAACCAATTATATAAAAAATTAGATATACAAATACGTCTCTCTCGCTTATAATTAAAAACATTGTTTTTAAATAAATCACTGAACAATAAACGCCTTAAAAATATATCATCCCTGTAGTCAGTCTTAAACGTAAAGTTAATGTAATATATTTATTTCCTAATATAATATATTTTTAACCTTTAACCAAACACGTAAAAAAAATATTGGTAATCAATAAAAAAAATCAAGTCTTTATCCTTATACAAAAAGAGGTACCGAACTTGATGACAATAACGTCGATCGATTATAAAATAAAATTAAAGTTATTGAATAACAAAAGAACTTAAAATAATATAAAATAGTGATGATACTTGAAATAAACTTAAAAAACTAGCATTAAAATCAATGAACTCAGTTTATTCCTTGTGCCGTCTTCTCTGAATTATTTGGCATGAAATACACTTAAAAAAAGATTGAAGAAATTCGTTTATTTCTTGTGCCGTCTTCTCTGAATTATTTGGCATAAAAAAGAAACTTCAAAAAACTAACATTCAAATTGAAGAACTTAGTTTATTTCTTGTGCCTTTACTTCTCTGAATTATTTGGCATGAAATAAACTTTAAAAACCTGACATTCAAATTGAAGAACCAGTTTATTTCTTGTGCCATCAATACTTCTCTGAATTATTTGGCATCAAAAAAACTTTATAAACCTAACATTCAAATTGAAGAAATTAGTTTATTTCTTGTGACGTAAATAATTCTCTGAATGATTTCGAAACCAACTTAAGTGCTTCACTTTCCTATCGAAATTCAGTCTTAAACCTTTAAAAAATGCTAAGGCAAATAACGCACATAAAGTAAATAACGCAAGATAAGAAAATACCGTTCTATTCAAATATTTATAATTTTCCTCCACCTTGCTGCTTTTAATTCTAAAATTCTTAACTGAAATGAGGTAAAATGAAGTTTTTAAAAAGTATTTTCGAAAAATCCTAACTCAGCCTTAACACCGTGCTAACAAATAATTGAGAAATTGAGAGTGCTTTAGAGGTATTAAAAAAAAACAATAGTTAAATCCTACGTGGTGAAATTGCTTTTTCTTATAATAGTTTTCAATAATCAATGTTCAGTCTCGAAAACCTTACCTAAGTTAAATACTTCTTATGTAGTCTATTATAATAAAACGAGATTCATTCTTTGCAAAGTGAGGTGAGATTAAATACATTTTCATTATTATTTAGCAATTGTAATTTTCAGTCCTAAAAACCTTAATCGAGGTTTCTTATTTGTCCGAATAAAATATGTAACTATAATTTATCTTTCTCTTTGTCATACTTTATTAACTTCGGCACTTTCGGTATATTATTATTCGTTATATTCGGTATATTTGTAAGATTTGCAAACTTCTTTAGTTCTTAATTTATTTCATTTTTAGGAGAGTTCCTGAGCGCTTTTTTAATGCGTGCATCTGCATTTATGTAATCTTCTGTGGAAACATTATGTGGATCTCTATAAGGTACCCAAAAAAGGTAAAATAATGGTGTACGATATCTTCGAACTTCAAATCAATCTTAAAGTATTCACAGGACTTTCCCTTTTACCTGAACGACGTAATATATTTTAATATATATCTTCTCTAATAAAATATTGCCGAATCAAACGTTAGTATTCCCTACTGATCAAAAGCTAGGTATATACATATGTAATACTTTGTAGCCTTCAATATGGTTTCATAGCTATGTAAGATTTCAAATTTCGAAGACGTTAATTTTTCTTTTTAATAATACTTCCTCCTCATCCTCATCTTATCTTAATTTCTTGCCTTTTACCAAAGACATTTAAAAAACCATCTGTGAACATTAATAGGCTCATATTACCTGAGTGAGGTTAAACAAAAATTCTTTGCAATTTTTGCAAAATTGAAATTCAGTCTCAAAAACCTTAGGCCGTTGCAAATAAAATACGTACTACTTCTCTTTATCTTCTTTCTAGTATTATTTCATATAAAATGTCGAGGTAAGTAAATTACATACATATATAACATACGTTACAGGCTGTTCATACTTTGGTACCGACGTAATTTCCATAACAAATCATATACAGTCTACGTCTTTCATGGTTTTATTTAATTTTTATAGTTCAGGGTGTTTCTTTGTTGCTTATCTATGCATTTTTAAAATTCCTCTTACACCAATAATAATAGGTTCTCTAAATCCTAATTGAGGTAAAATAAAGTGATTTGCAATGTCATCAAACATTTTAAAATCAGTCTTAAAACCTGTACAGGACTGTACAATGTTATCTGAGCAAGGTAATATTTTTATAATGGACTCGAAAAGTCTGCCTTAAACCCGAAGAGGTTTTTAACATATATTCCAAAATATAATTTCTTCAAATGGAAAATCATTCCAATTATCATTACTTGGCATTTTTCCTGTATTTGCATTTTATAAAGTTTTAGATTGAAGTAATATATTTTATAAATGACTTGAAAAAGTCTATTTTAAATCCTAAGAGGTTTTTATTTCATATTCCAAAACATAATTTGTTCAGATGGACAACCATTCCAATTATAATTTCATGGACTTTTCCTGCCCTTGCGATCTATTAAAATTCAGTCTTAAAATCTTTAGATCCAGTTTTTCAATTCCTGAACCAGATAAAATAAAATGATTTGCGATATCTTCAAACATTTAATAAAAGACTTTTCCTTCTACCTGAACGAGATAATATTTTTGAGATTTCTTTGAATATAAAAAGTCAGTCTTTAAACCTTGCTTGTTATAAGCATCATTATACGGTTTTCAAGATTTTCAATTCTTATTTCTTGGCACTATTCTTATGCTTGTCTTTGTAATTTATTAAATTCAGTCTCAAAACCTTAAGAGGTTCTCTACTACCCAACTGAGGTAGAAAACATTATTTTTTTATATTTCGCAAAACCATTAAACTATAAAAGGCCTCTTGACCTAAGTTCATATTTTTCATAAAGAAAATACCATTCTGCGATATCAAAATTTTCAATGTTTATGGGTTTTCTCACATGTATCTCCTGGTTGCCTTTGCATTTTGCAAGAAATCAGTCTCAGAAACGTAAAAAGAGGTTAAGTATATTATTTTTTGTGATATTTCCAATCAGTCAGTCTTGAATCCTATACTGGACTTTTCTTTTTTACCTGAACAAGGTAATATTTTCGTAAAAGTCAGTCTTAAACCTTAAAAGATTGCTTATTGTTCCAAAATATAATTTCTTCAAATGATAAATAATTATACGATTTTAAATTTTTATTTCTTTTCACTATTTTTTTACTTGTCTTTGTAATTTATAAAATTCAGTCTCAAAACCTTAAGAGGTTACTACCTGAGGTAGAATAAAACAATTTTTTATATTGTGCAAAATTATAGAATCTTCCTGTTTACCTATTAGGTTCATATTTTTTCATAAAGAAAATACCATTCTACAATATCAACATTTTCAATGTTTATGGGTTTTCTCACATGTATCTCCTGTTTGCCTTTGCATTATGCAAGAAATCAGTCTTAAAAACCTAAAAAAGAGGTTAAGTATATTTTTTGTGATATTTCCAATCAGTAGCTCTTAAATCCTATATATACTGGACTTTCCTTTTTTACCTGAACATGGTAATATTTTCGTTAGAAAATTTAAAAGTCAGTCTTAAACCTTAAAAGGTTGCTTACTATTCCAAAATATAATTTCTTCAAATGAGATCATTATACGGTTTTCAAGATTTTCAATTTCTTGGCTCTATACTTTTGCTTGTCTTCGTAATCAGTTTCAAAACCTTAAAATTCAGTCTCAAAACCTTAAGAGGTTCTATATTACCTAACTGAGGTAAACTATTTGCGATATTTTGCAAAATTATGAAACTATAATAGGATCTTCCTTTTTATCTAGGTACATGTTCATATGTTTTCATAAAGAAAATATCATTCTACGGTTTTCATAAAGAAAATATCATTCTACGATGTTAAATTTTCAATGTTTATGAGTTTTTTCACAATTATCTCCTGGTTGCCTTTGCATTTTGCAAGAAATCAGTCTCAAAAACCTTAAAAGAGGTTAAGTATATTTTATGTGATATTTCCAATCAGTCGGTCTTAAATCCTATACTAGACTTTCCTTTTTTACCTGAACAAGGTAATAATTTCGTTAGACAATTTAAAAGTCAGTCCTAAACCTTAAAAGGTTGCTTATTATTCCAAAATATAAAATCTTCAAATGAGTTTTTCTCATTTCTTGGCACTATTCTACAGCTCGCCTTTGTTCTTTATAAAATATTACGTCTTAAAACCTCAATAGGTTCTCTATAACCTAAAGGTAGAATAAAATTATTTGCGATATTTTTCACCATTATGCCTATTCTTTCCAAAATAACACAGTCAGTTTTAAAACCTTTACGGGAAATTGCTAGCTATTCGAGGTATATTTTTGCAATTCTTTTGAAAATTTAAATTACAGTCTTAAAACCTTAAAAGGTTGTTCAATATTCCAAAATATAATTTCTCCAAATTAAACATCATTAGATTGTTTGCATTCTCAGCATCTTTCTCGTGATTAACCTTTTGTGTCTGTGTTGAAACCTTTAGAGATTAGCTTTATCGCCTAAATAAGGTGAAATAAAATGTAAGTCAGTTTCTCACTTTTTTTTCTCTTCTATTTTCTTAAAAACTTCTGGTTATCATTCTTACATGACTGATAAATAAGCTATTTTCTTTTCAGCAGTTTGGACACAACAGAAGTAATTTTGCTTTCAAATTATATCTGATACATGCTTAAAGCATTCGTACCGTCGATATTTCAGAGTTTGCCTATCACTTCTCAAAAATGTGCATTTTCTAATATATTGCTATTAAGCCAACAAATAATTTCGTTGTAAAATTATTACCATTTTTCCGTATCCAATGTTTTCGTGATTATGAATTTTATTAAGATATTGAATTTTGTCCATTTACAGGTGATTTTAAAGTGTCGGTCAACTTTCCTTTCCTTGACACTAATATGTCCTGAAACCTTGCATTTGTTCTGAGATTCATCTACCGTCATCTCGTACTCATCGTACGTATCAGAAAAAAACCCCTTTATTTACAGTGTCTCAAACCCTCAAATATCAAGCTCATAGCCTTACACCACATCAACGCCTCAATTTCTACAGCAGTATCTTCCACTGTATCATCAAAACGAATGGTACCATTTCTACCTGCCCACACTCACGCCTCATCATTACAAATTCTCTACTGCTTTAAAGCAAAAGGCAAACGCATAATTTCTCTACACCACTGTAACCTTTTCTCATCTGCACCAATTAAGCTCAAACTATAACTGCGGCACTTCTCGCAAGCCTCTTGCAAATCTACTCCATTTCTAACCACTAAGTCAGCCATTGCATCAGTATATCCTTATTCTCGCACTAGGCCTTAATATCGCATAGGCAATGTTTGTGATCATTCATTTAGAAGTCACGCTCAACTCTTAAATACCTTAACTTCCACGCCTTTTCTCCTCGCTGTCTACTCTAATAAGGCAATATCCCACATCGCTCCACTTAACTATACTGCATCAGTCTAGCTTGCAAGCAAATTAATTTCAATTCGGCCATTTATCTCAAAAATCTTGTCCTCCAATATCATTCCTTGATACCTCAACTGCATTAAACATTTTTGCCTACCAAGTTCTTCTGATAGCTTAATAGCTCAATAACACCTTTACTTACGCCTAACATATTTATTAATCCTTTAACTTGCCAAAATTCAATTCGCCACTTAAACCAACCCACACTGTGTAAACCCTATTCCTCTATTATCTCTCTTGATATTTCTCAAATTTCTATTTCTATTTCTGTTTCCGTCATTCCTTGCCTAAAAATAAACCCTTATCTCACGCACAAATCACCCACAACTGCTGCTAATTCCTTATGTATATTCGTAACAACAATCCGTATCACTAAAGCACCATCTTTAAATAAATAGGAAAAAAATAGGAGCTCCAATTATTTCCTACCTAATGTAGAATCTTCATCACTACCTACACAGAAACTAGTCCTCACAAACTCCACTTACGGTACCTACTTCACTTATTTTGAAAAAATCTCTACAAATACTGCACTTCACAACGCCACATAGCTAACTTTGCAGTGATTCATCTCCTAATATCTTCTAATTGCTCAAACCTATGAGGATATAATCTACGTGTCACGTTTAGATATTTGCCTAATATCACTGCGGCACAAAATCCACTTCACTTTTTCTCTTGATATTTCTCAAATTGGTTCAAACTGATTTAAATTTCACTTTTCTCCCTTTTTCTTTGCCTACGTTTAATAATACAAATACTACTAAAAATCCAGTACCTAATGAAAAGCCACTTATGGTACTTTACTTATTTTGTCAAATTCACTATAAACACTGCACTTCACAACGTCGTATGGCTTCGGCCCTACCTACTGGTTTTCTCAATCTTCTATTAGTGCAACGTTAAAGATAACTTGTCAAAATCACTTCGCCACTTCACTCTGTTTCTCTCTTGATATTTATCAAATTACTTGAAATCGATTTTATTTACACTTTTGCCTTCTTCTCTGTTAACCTATATTATGGTTACCTCTACATACAAAGATATTATATCAGAAATCTTCTGTTTAAATATTCCCTACAAACACTACACTTCACACACATCACACAAAGCTTATTAAATTACACCTCATTATCCTAACCTGCTCTAACATAATAGTATACGAACATAATTGATCTACAATTTGTCAAATCTTTCTACTCTATCTTTCTTGATATTTCTCAAATTAATTCAAACTGAAATCAATTTAACTCTTTCTTCTGTCTTCTATTTGATTAACACCTACCTAAACATTAACAGAAAAAAAAACCTAATAAGGCACTTGTGGTATGTCACTTTTTATTTTAGAGAACTCCCTACGGATGTATTTTTGCACTGCACTTTCCCACTTTTTATCCGATAACTACACAAAACTAATTTTCACTCCACTGAACTAAAAATCATCATCTAATCTATTATTTTGCATGCTACGTAAACCTAGTTTCATTTAATTAATCATCTTGTTTCACTTCTTCTTTCTTCTAAGTGTTAAAAAAGAAACGCACAAACCCTACCCAATCTGGATCCCTAACTTTTTTCACAAATGAGACCCTAACAAAATACTTTCTTTGAAAACAAAAACAACTATGCTTTAGTTCACTGCACTGCACTAGGTATGCTACAAAACACTCGCTCATATTTTATAGAATTATTTTTAAAAAACTTTTCACTTCTCTACACTCTAATGGTCTCTTCGAAAAACTTCATTTATCTATCTTCAAAAATATACCGTCAAAAATACAGATATTTATCGGAAAATATTTGTATTATTAGAAACTCTTGCATAATCACTTTAAATACCTACACGTCCTACGATAACACCAAATCGCTTGCTTTTATATTCTTCAAATATTTTAATCTTCAGACTTTCTTTAAAATGTACTACACTTCACTTCACACCGAAAAAAAAACCTTTAAAAACCTAGTTTAGCTTCACAAAACTCCTAAAGAAATAAAACACTATATTCGTTCTTAGCCTGCCACAAACAAAAATAAGACATACACTCCGAATTAACAATTAACGAAGAACAAAAGAAAGCCTGCGTAACCAAAAACTTATTCTATAACAAATTATCAACTAACTTGATTCACCAATGGACCACCTATCCTTCGGAATAACTACATACTACCTAAATTCACTAACTACTTCAATGTACTAATTAAAAAGTTAGCGAATGCTGTTTTAATCAAATGTTCTTATCAGTAATTAACCTCATGACCAGCTCTAAATCTGAGACATGACACACTAAAACAATTTTTTAGCGCAATATCTACGAATTTAGTTGAAAAATATTTATCAAACGTTGCCCTAACAATAATTATTGAGAACCTTTATTTGTGTTTTCACATAAATCTACCAACCATAACACTAATGACTTGCCGAACTAACTTCTTAAAATTATGAACCGCACCTAAAACGCTTATTTTAATGTCGATCCTAGCAATTCGTTTCCCTTCATCTATGCCAGATATTAGCTTCAGCAGTTTCGTCATTTAATCTCAAACATCGTCATCATTTATCGTGTTAGTCATCATGACTAGCCCTAAAACATTTCTTACACTGTCTATAATTTTGGTTTCATCATACGGTACGTCAATTACTTCTTTATGTTTGCAAACATATTTATCGTCATTTTATATTATTAACTAAAGTTCCGTTTTGAATAATTAAACTAAACCGTACCTAAAATGCTCATCTCAATGTTGGCCCTAGCAAATATTAGCTTCAGCTTTATCACCATTAAACTTAATCTTATTTATAACATTGTCTATCATTTATTGCGTTAGCAATCATGACTAGTCCTAAAATATTCCTTACACTGTCTATAATTTTGGTTTCATCATCAAATGATACCTCAATTAGTTCTCCGACGTGTTCAATTTCTGTATTTCATACAAATTACTACTAACCCACGCAAATTCTCGTCCACGTATTCATTTCATCATATTATTTTAAATTACATGTATGAGTAATCGTCTACATACACATCCCCCGAAATAGTACGTTCATCGTTGATAGTTCGTATCTATGCTTTCATATTTATATTAAACGTAACAAGCATTCTCAAAAAACTCTACTTACTTACTTACTCTATTTACAGTAATCTTTTCTTCACATTTTCGAATCGGTTACCACCATCATTTACCACCATATTTCATAATTTACTCCTTATTTTATATATAACTCTTGGAACTTGTCATCGCTTAAAACCCTATGGAAGTTTACTTTCTCGCCATCATTAATCGCAACATATCCTCCTTAAGTATCTTCATAACTTATTGTCCATTTGGTATATCTAACCATGATCTTATTAGAAGTTTTGCAAAACCGTGATGATTCCCTAATATCATCTACTTGTGAGCTCTTGAACTAATCAGTTAATGTATCATTGTATACATATTGCACCATAATGATCAACACACTGTAAACAGCTTGTTTCATATTTACGGCCAAATTAAAATAATATTTTGTTAAAATTCCTATGCATGAAACACAATTTGTGATATCATTTCCTGAATTTGTCTTAACGTCGCTCGTTACCTTGAGTGCTCTTACGTGTTTTAATTTGCCTAAGTGAGTACGTATTTTTGCAAATGCCACGTCATCATTCCAGACATAATATCGTCTACATATCTTTGCTATTGTCTTCCTCGAAGTTAATTAAAATATTCTTCGTAATTATTATTATATTCTTTAAATCTAAACGCATTTTATTATTTTAAGTAAGTTATGTACCTAACGACGTCGCTACCTAAAAAAATACTGTAATTAAACATATTTAAAATTAATATTTTTATGATTTCGTACCTATTTCATAACTAAAATTCATAATTTCAATTTCATAACATTGTGTAAAAATGTTAAATCTTTTGTCATACGATATTCGTCATATTCCGTTTTTCTCATTTCACAGCCGAACCTATAAAAACGTCCTACCTATAAAGTTGTCCTAACCTTGTTTGTTATTGCTGATATTTGTGAAATACCTTCATGTCCTACATGTAATGCTATATTTACTTCTTAACTTATTACTATAGATTGCATAATGTTGCGCAAGTAACCTTGTCCTTCATTTTGGGTATATGAGTCACTACCATTTGTATGGCTTTTAATTCATTCGGATTCATTTATTGAATCTTTAACTGTAGTATAGGAAACGCTTCGTGTTAAAGATAAACATCATCGATTTAAACTTACTTCAGAACACAAACTCTTGCGACTTCTACACTTCTTGTTTTCTTAACTTGATCTTCAATTTCAAAATCATCTTCAAATCATCAGTTTTCTTCCTTTTAATTACTTTTCAAAATTCTTAGAACTAGAGCGTAATTATAATGTATTTATGCTGTGCTTCGGTAAAATGAATGCATCAAGTTACAATACTGTTCGACTTGCATCATGTTTTGCAATGGCTGATTGTATACCAGTTCTTATGCGCACTGAATCTTAATTTACTTAACGTTTTGTAACTTTTTTGCTATCTACAAACAGCAATACGTCCCAAGCAGGGAATTGTCTTGCAATATTTTAACTTTTATTTCGATTTAGAATAGCTTCATGGTCTACATCTTGCGTTACGGTTTTAATGTTAACTTTTTGTGTATTTCTTCTTTCTTCTATTACGAATCTTATTATAACAATATTTTATTTCATAGTTTCCTAACTTTCCTCTTCAATCTTAACACCACAATTTATCAGTCAGGCACAAAACTGAACATTTTTATATTAATTGAAATTTTCGTCACAAGTAGTATCTTCTGTTTTCATAAGCTAACGCTTCTTAAATTAATATGATGAAAAAACATAATAAGGCTTCAAAATTTAATGCTTCGCGTTGGACCTGCTACTGTCCTTGCTTTTTAAAATAGAATTTTGGAAATAGGCGTTCTGTGCCAGTTTAATCAAGGCCATATCGGCAAACTTGTATGATTTATTTTTGTTTGGTTACCAAGCCGTAGTCCATTACATACGTATAATATTATTATAGATCTTCTAGATTGTTTTAGTCTTGCTCAAAGTTTGAATAATTATTATACGTTTTCATCGTTCTGTTTATCTAAATAAACCTCATAGTCTTTCATCATTAGAACCTATTCTCTGTGTTAAAATATATGTGTTTAGAAACTCATCAGTTCTTTAGCACATTTATTTGAAAATGGCTCCATTGATTAACTCAAATCTCCAATAAAATCTCAAAAGCTGCGAGGTTTATTTATCTATGATTAAATTATTTAGCTATAATTTTTCATTAATAGCTAATCATTAAAAATACTTTTAAAAAAAATGCGATATTTGCCTTTCACAATTTCGAAAATTCAAGACATTGTATTGACATCACTATCCATAGTATCCTTTATGTCCAAATATACCAAAGACTCGGTGGCATTGTCATAACACTCGTTGGTAATTAAGTATTCCATTAACACAACTGTTTCGCTATTATTATCATATTTAACTTCTCCATCTGAATAATAAATATCTTCATTTACAAATAAGACACGGCTAGCATTAGTTCCAAGTATTGAAAACTTTACAGCGTCGCTAATTTGCAATTCGTGCAAAACGCAATTCTTTTTTAATTACAATCTTCACGCAAATCTATTCAGAATCATACAATCTGGTAAACAGTTTTTTTAAGCTATAAAACATGGCTGGTTGCTAGGTTTTCAAGGTTTTTGGTTTATCTCAATATAAAATCATCGTTTTTGTTTCAATTTAGAAGAAAAAACGTTTTTTTGCGTTTTAAAAACTTCTGTTTCCTTATTATGTCCTAGTGGCTGTCATTATGCCTATGTAATCTTAATATTTCTTTGCTAGGTATTCATAGCGAGAAATGTTATATTTTTCATACATTTTTATCATCTCCTGTTATTAACAGGGGTTCTTCAGGAATTAAATGACTGGTATTTTCAAAATACATGTCTTCAAAAATTTTTGTTTTCGTTCTAATCTTGAAAACTATCTGTAGTTTTTAAGATTAAGCAGATTCAAATAATTTCAGTTCTACACAAGAATTCTATCAATTATTTAGATTAAATTCTGACGTCACGGTTTGAAGTTTATTTGTTGAATAAAGTATCTTTTTATCTATGCTCAGTTGTCTATAATTACTTCCATTGGCAAGACTAGATTCAGTCTAGTAGCAAATTGCCTTCTCTCAAACAGTCTCAATGTCGTTGATATGAAATCGAAGCTGACTAGAAATAAAATGATTTTCACTAAAATTTTAGTGCATTTTAGTATGCAACTCGATTTCTATACAATTCGTGCAGAATATAATTGGTTACATTCTTCATTTGAACGTCTTCAATCTTTCAGGCTATCAATCTTCAAAATAATTATTCGTTAGGTAAACTTTACGAGTATTAAAGCAAACTTTAATACTGTTATAAACTTAATTATCCATTCATTAAATCCGTATTGCATATTTCTTTCGGTAACTTAAAACTCTCTTGCGTTACCTAAGTACATCATTGTTCTACGGAAACAATACTTTGTTGATAAAACTTTTCATTGTTGTTACTATAATGGCCGTTTAATATCTGCTTGTCTATGACAAGACTATTGTTCTTGGTCTCTTTGCTTGTTGACTTATCGACACTCACTTATGGTATTCATTTGTTTTCTTGTTCTTGAGAACTTATTTAACGATTCTGGAAATAACTGCTCGATTAGTCTTTAAAATTGCAAATAGTAATACGATTTTCCATAACCTATTTTATCCGATGCCCTAAACTTAAAATCTAAGGTGCCTACGGGTACACTATCCATTCAACCCAATAAGGTTAATTTTACGACATGCAAATTTCCAAAATTTAGGCACGTACGATAAGAAATACTCTAGCAAATGGTTACTAGCCCATGCAATCACAAATTGAAAGAAGCCTAAACCGTCATAACCTGAGTGTCGATGAAAAGCAAGCTCCGTGGTAAACTTTATTTACTTGTTGTTAAGTACATAATAAAATGACAAGACATCACTACACATCACCCACATGCACTTCACATTGAGATACGAGGAAACATGGAAAGATTTACAATTTAAAAATCATCGGTCACAATTTCTATTCAGAAATTTCACTCCACATAACTTCACTATGGGAAATCTCACAACACTTGGGAAGCTAAGCAGAAACTACTGCACTTTGATAGAAAGATTATACGCCTACAGGTTGTAGTTAATAAAAAATAGATATCACATAAACCAACCACAAAAACTAAAAGCAATCACGAAATAAAACTTTCAACATTCACTGAATTTCAGCTCTGAAATGCAAAATTAGCTTTGTCTTTGGTGTCGTTTATCGATTAACCATTTCATTCGCTTATGTTAAAATCGATTAATAACTTTGTCGTCTTGTTTTAGTTTAAATGATTTCGCATTTGAAATGCCAAGGATGTTACCGTCACCACGTGGACCTGTCACAAATCTTAACATCTAACGTGCTCTCGTGCTTTTATTTACGTTTAAAATCTATTTCACACATATTTACATCATCAAGTTTGTCTCGAAAACTTGTGAGCCTATTAGGTACTTTTGCAGTAATTCACATTTTATTACATACGTGTCTGTCTTACACTGCGGTTATTAAAGTGGAGGTCACCAAACCAGTTCACTTGTTAAAAACCAGAAAGTTATATTTTTAAAGCAATTTTTGTGCCAAACGTTTTCTTAGTATTTTGTAATTTTACGACTTCTTGTTACACCATTTAGCATTAACACATTGAATACCAGGATCAACTTGGTTTTAGAACATTACACGGCAAAATTAGAAACCAGTAAAACGAGATCCATTGTCAAGTGAAAAAAAAACCGTATAAAATGCAAAAGCTTCAAGTATAAAAGCTAAAACATGGATATTGTTAAACAAAATGTGGTAGTCAACCTCAAGCTTACAATGAAATCAAGACAAGAATCAAATGAAGTGCTCGAAGGCTCATCTAGAAACTTTACGACACACAACACAGAAACGTGATCAGCGATCCCTAGCATTCACTGGGTGATTGTGAATTGTTCGTATTATTATATAGCTCGAAGTAACACGATGTGGCTACTGTAAATAGTGAGCCAAAGATAGCTAACATACATCTGTCAGTGCGCACGGTGCAACATACCCAAGCAACGAATCTAGGAATTTCTCTATTCGCAGTCACAACCCCAAAACGTATGTAAAATGCTGAAGGAACCGAAAGCGTGTCTTTGTTAGAAAGAGTAATGTTATATTGTCAAGCAATCATCTTAAAAACAAAACGAACCTATAAGTAGGCTAGTAAACGATATTTTTTAACATAAATTGAGCACCTAACGAAATGAACGAATTAATGTTGATTAGGGAATAAATAAGGATCAATGTATAGAAGTCGGTCAAAATGAAAAATAATAAAATCCCTAAAAATGGTTCGGATCTTAAATATTAAAGTGTATGTACGTTGAAGTTTTAATAAGCTTAAATAGCTATGCACAAGGCAATGATGCTTACAAGACCAATTAAAATCAATCGGCAAACATTGTAATGCTATGGAATTTAACGGAGGAAAATACTCTTTACTACGCAATTAATTAAATAAGGTTACCACATCCTTGTATGTTAATAACAAACAGAAACATTGATTATATATACAAGTATATATTGTTTATAAATCTTATACCTTGAATGCCATATAATAAAATGTATGTACAATAGTAAAAACTAAATATGTTGAATAAATAATAATCATTATTAAATATTTTAGAATTCAAATCTAAATTTCATAGTCATCTTATATATGATGAAAAGAATACGTTGTTAAGTATGTTATAGATTACTCGATTTTCTTTTAAAAGTAATGTAATGCCGAGAAAATACAAAACCTATCCTAAATGAATCCCAGAACTAGCTGACGAGATTTAAAAAAAAAAAAACAATAGAACTTGCTCTAAAATTTGACGTATCGTAGGTAAAATCGGTGTTGCTACTCCATAAGACTAAATTCGCCCTATTCATACTTGTCCCTTTTTACGAATATGGGTAAAAATAATTATGTTCCTAAAAATGTACAGGGCCTAATACGTACTAATACTATTACACGTTATCCGTTTTTTTTAACAACACTCGTCGTCATTTACCGTTCAATTCTTTGCTATTTCAGGTTATAGCTTTTTACCATATTGTTAAAATTATAAGGACTTCATTTTCATTTGCGAACCATGGGCCCTCTAAACTCAAGAGTCCATTAAACACCTTAAAATAAAAGTAATTTATAAGATTTTCATCTAAAAGTTAAATTTCCTTTCATATACCTAACTAGATACTAAAATATTAAAGTATCTGCCTACCTATCTGCACAAAACTTAGAAAATAACTGGGCGTGGCGTTTTACATTGCTAAAATGTACCTACTCTACTTATAGTTCAAAGCGTCGCCATTTTGGGTCTATAACGGGAATCTGCAAAACACCTTTCTAATCGTAACAATACCTTTGTTCCAGGTAAGTTTCCACGTAATATAACTACGTAGGTATAGTATATACGTAAATGTATGAATGTATTCAGCTGTTACCGACCTACAGCAACGTTTATAACAAAGACCACGACAGCTGTTCCCTATTTTGTTGACGTCATTGTTCGTTCCCTATCCGAATACACAGCTGTCAAAATTATACGTTTGAAAAAAAAAATGTTGTCTCTAGGTGGATTTGTATTAGGTATTTTAGGTATGTGCGAATAATATATCTGTAAGCATATTTTTTTACGATTTGGCAAAAATGTATAAGAAAGTACCTGCTTCGGTAGAAAATTATTTTTTGCCTCGTGAACGAAAGATTAATGATCCGTACCATTAATGGACTTAAAAACGTGATAAGATTTAGACCGTGGTTATTTTTTCCTAAGGTTAAGGATGCCTTAGTAATTTAACGTTTTAGATCCTAAGTTTCAGAAAACGCATTTACGTCGATGATTTCCGCTCTTGGAATTATCTAGGTACTTAGTAAATTTTGGAAGTATCACCCTATAACGTAAAGTATTTTCCTAACAATATAATTATAAAAACAATATTTTCGTTGCAAAACATCAGCAATAATCAAACAAGGTTTTTGATTTCAAAGATAAACTGAACACTAGATATTGGAATTGTAAAAACATATTGCTTTGGTATGAAAAATTCCATTGTTTTATCTAAACAGCTGGGATATACGATAAGCGATTAAATAACATTCACAACAAACAAACGAAGAGAAGGTCAAATAAGACGCCATTTTGGGCACGTATATCGGCAAATATAAAACACCGGTTTTATACTGATCCTACAGAAAAATATCCATAGAAACACTTAAATTAATCATCAAATACGTCCGAAATACTATCGAAGCTATAAAAAACACCAATTTGGATCGTAAATGAAAAGAAATAATCTAACACAACCACATCATGGCGTCTAGTGACGCAATTTCAAATAAAAACAATTTCTGCCAATTTTATGCAAAATTTTACCGAATAAAAACAAAAATATAATAAAATAATACCTTACCTTACATCTTATCCTTAAAAAAACGTCTTCCCCTGCTTTATACAATCAAAAATAAGAGGATCTACGCAGTACTCGTCAACCGGGCGATGACTCCGCCATTTTATGCGCTAACGGGACTTGCCACCTCTTTAGCTATACTCCGTACTTTAATATACATTTTTAAAACTATTTTGTTACTCGGTAAGTGCCTACATTTTAAAGGGCCTGACTGGTCCTACCACTACTCAATCCTAAAATACATGGTATAAACCGAACCTCACCACTAGACTTGGAAAAGGTATCTCGAAGAAACCCCCCCGCGTTTCAGTTTATATAGCCATTGCGTCAGATGCAGGCCCCCTCAGCCCACTTTATTACACGACCGAATTGGAATGCCCCGATAATACCACGCTCGTTTTAGGAAACAAACAAACCATTCTTAATGGTAGACCTACCATTCTAGAATGTTCTTTGCCGCATTGTGAGAGACAAAGTTATAAGAAAGAAAGAGATAGCGTTATGTATTGAATTTATTTTCTAGAATGATCGTCTGCAAAGCCGTGGAGGGTGAAAGAGATGGAAGACAGATTGTGTGAGATAGCAATATACTTTAGAATGTTCTGGAATCAATAACGATTAAAAGTGTTGCCAAGGTTTCCAACAACTTACCCTAGTGGAAAAAAATTCCAGTCATGTCTACTAAATATTTGAAGGGATCATATAATTAATTGCACAAAATATATCATCAGTTGCCTAGTCTTTTCCCAACTATGTTGGGGTCGGCATCTTGCCTAAACGGATGCAGCTAGTCTTATAAGGATCGAACGCCTAAGATCTGACCAACCCACTTAACTGGACAACCCAATACCCCATGCCAAGACTGATTGTCCGACTAACTGGCTACTGACTACCTGCAACGACTGCCAAATGACAAATGACAGTCGGGAGCTACGGTTTATCATGTTTTCCGAAACACAGAATAACTCGTTAGACAAGATGGTCACCCATTAACTTACCGACCGTGCCAAGTGCAACTTAACTTTGACTTAACCACGAGCTTTGACTTGCACAATATGTATGTTAATGTTAAGTATTTATAAACATGAAACCTAACCCTTATTAATAGTTCGTTTGTGTAGTTTTGATCAACTTGCTATTGTTTGATTACCTATGTAATTTTCTTGTTGAAAAAAACTTTCACATTATTATGGTCACCTGTTTCTCGTTAAACCTTATCAGCGTTTACATCCCATGCATTCTAGGAAAATTATTTATTTATTTTATAACGAAATAAAATACTAGGAATTTAATGTACCTACATAAAACAATGCCTATTTTAATCATCCAAACAAACACATATATTGACACATAAATGTTCAATATAATCTACACATTTGTTTTTCAGACAATCATATACTATTTTTTATAGCGCGATATAATTTTATATCGAAATAAATAATAAACAGATTATGATGAGTTGAAGTAGCTGTACACAGTTTGATTGTAATGGAATTCACAGGAGAATACAGGAATAAATAAAAAAACTTACCTGTACTTACCTAATGTAATCAATCTTGTGCCACTTTACTGTGTTTAATATACATACGCAGTCATAATAATTACTTATATATTAACTTAAGAACTTATAATTTAACTTTATAATTTATATTTAATCTAATTTATATCATAACAATTTACCACTGTAACGGGGAATTTTTCTACCGCGGTATCACCCATTATTGCTTTCTCACTCTTCGGGTCATAGTTCTGTCTCTTTCTCGAGCTCTGATTGGTCGGTAAAAATAAAACTTCGAGAAAATTCTTGATTGAACGACCGTGATTGGTGCATCCAGCAGTTTCTAGATTGTTCTGACACGCTATTGGCGCAGTATATAAGCGGGCGGCTAGCGCGGCAAGGCATTCAGTATTTGAAAACACAAACAAGCGAAGAGAAGTGAAGAAGCGGTAATACTACCGAACAAGTTAACTCAAAGCGATTTGCAATCAAGTGGAATATTTAAGTGTATTTTGAAGAAAGTCAAGAAGAAGCATAAGAAAAATGCCAGCCATCGGAATTGATCTTGGTACCACCTACTCCTGCGTCGGAGTATGGCAGCATGGAAACGTGGAGATCATCGCCAACGACCAGGGCAACCGCACCACACCATCATACGTCGCCTTCACAGACTCCGAGCGACTCATCGGAGATGCTGCGAAGAACCAGGTCGCCCTCAACCCTAACAACACAGTTTTCGACGCAAAACGACTCATTGGCCGCAAGTTTGACGACCCGAAGATTCAACAGGACATGCAACACTGGCCCTTCAAAGTGATCAACGACTGTGGAAAGCCTAAAATTCAAGTTGAATTCAAAGGAGAAACGAAGAGATTCGCGCCTGAAGAAATCAGCAGCATGGTACTGACAAAAATGAAGGAAACAGCTGAAGCATACCTCGGTACCTCAGTGCGCGACGCAGTCATCACAGTCCCGGCTTACTTCAACGACTCACAGCGACAGGCCACTAAGGACGCCGGTGCCATCGCCGGACTAAATGTACTGCGCATCATCAACGAACCCACCGCCGCCGCCCTCGCCTACGGACTCGACAAGAATCTTAAAGGCGAACGTAACGTGCTGATATTCGACCTCGGCGGTGGTACATTTGATGTATCAATCCTTACCATCGATGAGGGCTCTCTGTTTGAAGTAAGGTCGACCGCCGGTGACACACATCTCGGCGGTGAAGACTTCGACAACAGGCTCGTGAACTTCCTCGCCGACGAATTCAAACGCAAGTTCAAGAAGGATATAAAGAACAACTCACGAGCCCTTCGTCGACTACGAACTGCCGCGGAACGAGCTAAACGTACATTGTCATCGAGCACAGAAGCTTCCATCGAAATCGACGCGTTGCATGAGGGCATCGACTTCTACACCCGAGTGTCACGCGCACGATTCGAGGAGCTGAACGCAGACCTATTCCGTGGTACTCTGGAACCAGTCGAGAAGGCTCTTAAGGACGCGAAGCTAGACAAGAGCTCTATCCATGACGTTGTACTCGTCGGTGGCTCTACTCGCATCCCGAAGATCCAGAACATGCTGCAGAACTTCTTCTGTGGCAAGAAGCTGAATCTTTCCATCAACCCAGATGAAGCCGTCGCATACGGAGCCGCAGTACAGGCAGCTATTCTGAGCGGCGAGCAGCACTCAAAGATCCAAGACGTGCTACTAGTTGACGTCGCTCCTCTGTCGCTCGGTATTGAAACGGCCGGCGGAGTTATGACAAAGATCGTCGAGCGCAACGCTAAGATTCCCTGCAAACAAAGTCAAACATTCACCACCTACTCAGACAATCAACCGGCGGTCACCATCCAAGTGTTCGAAGGTGAGAGAGCTATGACTAAGGACAACAACCTGCTCGGCCGATTCGACTTGACTGGTATTCCACCAGCACCTCGCGGAGTTCCTAAGATCGACGTCACTTTCGACCTCGACGCAAACGGCATCTTGAACGTATCGGCCAAAGAAAACAGCACAGGCCGCAGCAAGAACATTGTCATCAAGAACGACAAAGGCCGTTTGTCGCAGGCTGAGATTGACCGCATGTTGTCGGATGCTGAGAGGTACAAGGAGGAGGACGAGCGCCAGCGAGAGAGGGTAACGGCGCGCAACCAGCTTGAGTCGTACATCTTCAGCGTGAAACAAGCGCTGGACGATGCTGGCGACAAGTTGAGCGAGCAAGACAAGACATCTGCAAAGAACGAGTGCGACGAGGCGCTGCGGTGGCTCGACAACAACACGCTCGCTGAGAAGGATGAGTACGAACACAAGCTGAAGGAGCTGCAGCGCACGTGCTCGCCCATCATGAGCAAGATGCACGGAGCGGACGCGGCCGACGCGGGCGCCGGGCAGCAGTACCGACAGCAAGCACACAGCGGACCCACCGTCGAAGAGGTCGACTAAACTTCACAAACTCATTACAAAATAGAAACACGATATTAGTGATCTGATCTCTAGTCCCACCAGAACTGTATTTCCAAGTGAGAACTTTAGCTTGTAAGTTAATTTATTGTAATTGTAATGTAAGTATGAATGCAAAAGATCATGTACTGACAAATAAATAAATAGGTTTAAGTTTTAAAACGTTTTTCTTTTCTTACTTTCCCTTTCGCCCACCTATTTGTAACGATCGCAAAAATAGTACATAAGTGCTTACATCCCTCAGTCTAAACAGTAAACACACACCCACACAACTATTTTAAATATAAATTATTACATAAACACTCAACACTATGTATAGACTTGGCTCAAGCAAAACTATCAAGAGCACGTTGAATGAATCATAATAACAAAATAGTCTCATACCTGAGCTCAAAAATATTTACATACGATAACTACCCATTTACCTAGCATCTATTTTTTAAGTAGACACCACTATAGCTACCATGCCTAAGCCCAAAGTAGTAAAAACTTAGTATTGCAACATTAGGGGAAATTATTACGATACGCAATGACTGTCCTATCGTTAGCTTAGGACATCATCAGTCATGATCAGTCATCATATCCCGAGCCTTTTCCCAACTATGTTGGGGACATCATTTTTCTTAAAACAACTGTACCCTAGTATGAATTTTCACGAGCAATTTCCAAAGTAAACCGTTGTTTTAAGAAAACTGGACGTTTATATTGTGGGTGAAAGTCTCAGTGGCTGAACAATTGGTAGCCGTGCTGCGCGAAGCAGGTTCTATTCCTTAGTTAGGGTTAGGGTACCTAGTGACGTTAGCGTTAAAAAAAATTGCGCCCCACCGGCATATCGGGAAAATGGTCCAAGCTACCAGTGCCAAGAGCGCCATATAGAGAAACATCCTTACGATGCGTATCATTTGGAATTATCTCTACTTCCATTATTATTTCTATAAAAAAGAAAAGACGAGAAGTTTTCATAAGGTGTCACCAAAAAAAGCTTCATAGAAAATTTTACATACAGTACCATCTAGCTTCGCTGTGGCATAACTATTCATATTTTTTCTAATAAGTGAATATAGATGGCGCTAAAGTATTATTGCATCTTTTCTGGAGCAAGGTTTTGTGTAGTCAAGCCTCATTTGCTGGATCAGCATACTTGTCTACTTTTGTAATCTAGACACACGGCAGTGTGTCCGCCAAGTTCGAGCAAAAAAAGCGACACACCGGCCGTGGGTTATATTACACGAACCATTTCGGGCCAAATTCGAACACCCTATAACTCAAAATCTATTTTGTTCACGCATATCAAATTTCAAGTATCTGTTGAGACCCCCTCACTTATCTAAAATACAAAATTTCATTAATATACCTATTGTAGGTCTTGAGATATTGACGTCAGAAAATCGCTATTTTTACTATACACTCACTGACTGACTGACTGACTGACTGACTCACTCATCAAAAACCTAGACCACTTCCAATGGTCGTATTGACTTGAAATTTGGCATGGAGGTAGGTCTTTATGTCAAGGTAAAGGGAAAAATCTGAAAATGGTCAAGTGTGAGTCGGTTTTAAAATAATGAAGGTGTTTTATACCCCTAAGGAACTAAAACGAACTAAATTTATCTATATTTATATAATGTATCTTCGAATGGTCGTACCGATCTGAAATTCGTTACAAAGGTTTGTATTTAGTCAAAGTAAAGTAAAAATCTGAAAACGGCCAAGTGTGAGTCACTTTCGAAAATAACGAATGTGTAACTTTGATCCACAAACATAATATATGATAACATGTCATGTCAGTCAGTTGGTAAATCTAGTTCATTTCTTTGTAAGAAGCGTGCATATTAAAAAATCTGAAAGATAGAATAAATGAGTCATTTCCTTAACTAACTTAGTCATATGAAAAACCATTGTCTGTAAAGTCGTTTTACTGACGATAGTTGAACGTGACAACGTGAGTAGCTGCCGATTGTGCCTCTTTGTCGCTCGCTGCGTGCTCTCGCTTGCACTTCAAGCCTTAAACGGAACGCCTCAGAGCGAGGTAACGCCGCATGAGTCATGTTTTTTCGTGCGTGCAGCCGGCTCCATCGATTTATAAGACGTTGTCACGTCAAAAAATAAAATAAACAACCTTACAAAAATAAATGAAATCCCACCCAAAACATAAATGTGAAAGACTGCCAAGTTCGATAATATGGGAACGCTTCGCCTATAAAGAAGTGAGATCTGAATAAGTACCAAGTTCCATACACATACCTCAGTTAAAAATAGTTACTTTTTAATGATGTTACTTGGCAAGTTTTAATAGAAAATTAAATACTTGATTCATTGCATTTAGTAGGTTTATAACAAGGTGTGTGAAAACTTGCCAAGTAGCATCATTAAAAAGTAACTATTTTTAACTGAGGTATGTGTATGGAACTTGGTACTTATTCAGATCTCACTTCTTTTATAGGCGAAGCGTTCCCATATTATCGAACTTGGCAGTCTTTCACATTTATGTTTTGGGTGGGATTAAAATAACACTAAAACTAATTATTTTAAAGCTGGTTTTGAAGCAATCATTAGCGTACCAAATCAAAGACTATAAAACCACTTGACTGCGCATACAGTGCCCCGACGCTCGCCAAAAAGTTAGTGATTTTGCGCGTACTATAAGGCTACGATCAGTACGATCCTTTAGTAGCGACCGTGAACTGACCAATAGTAGCCGCGGATTATGCCGCGTCCCCCCGCCCGCAGTGGTGAGTCGTGTTCTTAGAAGAAATTGGCGAGTGCGCTCTCTAGTGGTTATTTACTTTATGTACCAAATACATAGATATAATATTACTAAACAAGATTGCGCACGCTCAAAATATATATTTACGAAAATGAACTCTATTGTAACGCAATAAGGTACTAAATTGGTTGCATAATACACAGAGGCAAATCTGAGCCGAGAGGGATAGTTCGAACGGAGGCTGTTTGTCTCTTTCTAACACCTTGCCAGCATAAAAAAATGTTGTGATCAAAAGTTTTGTCTTCCCAAAAAACAATTGAATCACTTATATTTTTATCTTATTTTAACAATTGTAAGTCAACAAATTAATAACAATCGCATTAATTTATTCGTATTTATTCTTAAAACATAAACAACATAAATTTTTATTTTGCTTTTTTTTTATTTTCTAGCGGTAACCCTGAACATTCTTGGCGCGTAATCAGCATTTAAAATTTTGGTTATATTTTTTGTATTAAATCAATTTAAACTATTAAAATGGTGAAAAAGTGTTGCGTTTATATTTGTAAAAGTGAATCCTATGGGGGTTGCAGTATATCGTTTCACAGGTTAGCTAATATTAACATTTTCGTAAATCAAACAACTAGGGTGTCCATGAATTCTTGTAATGAGTCAAAATATGGGTGATGGATTTTAAAACTGTTGCACTATTGTTATAGCTTCCCAAAAAATGAAGGAAGGCGACATAAATGGCTTAGCAGTCTATATGTGAAGCCAAAATACAAACAAATCAGTCTTCACTTCGAATCTTCCTGCTTTCATACGGCTAATTCCCGCTAATTTTTAAAAGCCTATATTAGTATCTTAAGGTCACAAACTGCGTAAGTTAAAACTTCAATACCAATCTGTGTTTAATAATCTTAGCAAATTCGGATTTGTCTCACATAGCTTAATCTCATAGTCACCCTATTAGAAAGGGACAAACAGCCTCGGTACTAACTGTTTCACTCGGCTCGTTTTTTGGGTATAGGTGCGCAGTCCTGTTTACTAATATTATGTCTATGACCAAATACCACTCATCACCCATCACTATTAACATGGATGACAGTATGACAGCAATTTGACATTGACAGTTGACACTTGATGGTCGACTTTTCGTTCCAATCGCCTCACATTCTTGCACCCAGTTTAATTTATTTTATCGCGTTAATCTGACTGAGGGAGTGCTATGAGTGTTTGGTGCTCGTGATCGTGGAAATATTTCGCGTGTGTCCATTCAAAATAAATGGTGATTTAGACTTAAATCGTACGGCATAAACAATGGCGCCGAATTTTAGTAAAATTACTTCACGGACTGATGTGAAAATTGCATTAGCAGCTTCTGCAGCACTTAGTGCCTGGGTAATCAGGAATTCACTAAAGTCAAGGTTAGATGCGAAAAACTATATAGTCACTATTAATTAATAAACTATGATTGTGGTGGTAGTTTCAATACTCCTCTGTGTTCTTAGATTCTTTACACCTTTTTAAATACTTCTTACTCTTCAATTCGGTGTGAAACTTAAATATTCAATTTTATAGTTTTTTTTTACCACTACAAACAAGTTTATAAAAGGAAAATGTTTTGCATAAATAAATTTAAAAATCCCCATAATTAGTTATCTGTTTCTAGAAATATACATGCACTGTTTTTTTTTTTCTGTTTTAGTTCTGAATTTTATATTCAAAATTTTACTTTAAAAATTCTAATATTGATGGAATATCAAAGAATATGAACATCTAATTGAGAACCTTCTCCTTTAGCACAATTAGTTGAAATAAATTATAATTCAAAGCAGTAAATTTGATGAGTATCTTGATATTTTAAAGAAATACTCTCCATATAATAATAATATTTTTATTTCAGCAAACACAAAAATGCCAAGCCCGGCCGACTATCACCTGAAGAACAGATACAATACATGATAAAGGAGCGAGATAAAAAAGGTCCAAAAGCCCAGGTTGACGCTCGGTTCATCGCTGAACTGAAAACACTATGGAAGATCATGATGCCTTCAATGTGGTCCAAGGAGAGCGGCTTTATGGTCCTGATTGCAATCTCCTTGATCTCACGCTCTATGTGTGATCTATGGCTTATTCAACATAGTACATTAATTGAAGGGTAAGTGTTAAACTATAGTTTATTTCTTCATTCTTCATGTTTTGCATATGAACCAGGCTATGTTTATGTAGCTTTCTACTTTTTGCAATTTATCTAATTTATTAGATAATTCCAGAGGTTTTATAGTAAATTAACTATTGATTTTATACAAAACTCAGTACCTACCAAATTAAATACACATGCCATCTATTGTTTTGATACTGAATAGTAACATAAATTAAATTTAAATAGGTAAGTGATTCTTATGCAGATTTATCATGAAAAACCCATTCTGTATATTCATAATGGTTGTTACAAAAGATAACAGAAAATTATTATAAAAATGAATTATAGGCCTTACATAAATTAGTATGCTAATGATAGTAAAGTACTAGAACATAAAATTATGACTAGCAACCATAAAACTATGTATTATTTTATTCCTTTCAGTTTCTGTTAACAACAATAATACAATTTTTCCATGCTAAAAATACAATAGTTGCTCAAACAAGTTCCGAGTAATAAATATGAATGGAAAAAAGAAGAAAACAGCTCTTTAATTAATTAAGTCTCTTTGTTATTCTACACTTGTCATACCAGCTTAAGTTCTGTTACAAAGATTAATTAAGAATTTAAAAGAAAAAATAGACATGACAGCTTCTTATGTACGCTGATGTTGACACATTGATGGAATGTACAGAAGAATGATTGTCACACTGTTGTCACAACAAAGGGTCAAGGAAGTACTATATATACTACAATATACATACATGCTTATACATATATGTAGTTAGTCAGAGTATGTAAAATAAATGATGTGTGAACTGAGAATTTATAGTAGATGTTGTAAATGGCAACAGAGAATGCGATAATGCTGCATTACAGTGCACTTTTGTGATTATAAGTATTTTTTTAGTAATCATAAAATGATAATGTAATTTTTTTTGTGTGAAATGTTATTTTTAAAAGTTTTAGTAAAGAAACACTCGCACGGAAACATCTTATTCTAAACTGGATCAGACTGTTTAAGGAAAGGTTTAGTCCTAATATCATCTGTATGTAATACAAAACATACCTAAAAATAAAAACTCTTGGCTTAGTTGTACATAAAAAGGCTTCCAAGGTAGATTATGCAGATACTTATGGAGACAAAATATGGCCCAAAAAATTACTACCTATCCAGTCCAAATCTTTCATTCACTCGAGTTCTGCTACCTTTAACGTTTTAACACTTTCCCCTACAACTAAATATTATCATACAAGTTTAAACAATTCCAGTTGATGCATACACGGTCAAGTATTGTATGCAAACCAATCGATTTTATAACAGCTTTGCCAGTGACATTACTACATTCGTTTCACCTTTTCAAATGTATTTGTAAATCAAATTGCTACATTTAGAGGTTTAATGTACTTAGAATTACAATAATGGTATTTGGAAATCATTAAGTGGCAGAAAAACATTATGTTTTGAAGAAATTTTTAGGTATTTTAATGTTTGAGGTAGATATGTGAGAAATTCTGGAACAAAGTGGTTGATAAATCTGGTCCTTTGTTGCAAAAATGAATAATATAAAATTTTAGTTTTTTTTTTTTGCAGAAATAAAAGTAGTTTTATTTAATCCAGTCTGAATATTTAAAAGCGATACTCCAGTTGATAAATGCCATTGTTTTTATGCAGATTAGTTATACATATTAGACTTTTATCATGATTTTAGCTACGTATCTTTTTCATACCTACTAAATGTCGAATCTATAAAAAAAATTGGATAGATACGGTCGATTTTAATTTAGAACCTAGTAACAAATAAACGAGGTAGTCTTATCAAAATTACAAGTAGATATACAAAGATGATTCATACTAATCATTGACCTACTAAGATATTTAAAAACATAGGTATTGTTCTTGTCTTTGGAACTAGAAATCCTGAAAAATCCTGATCCTAATACTGGTCTTTTGAACTCATGAATGCACCAAAAATTTAATTCATATATTCTAGATCCAACCTAAATGTTACATGACATTGTAGTCAGCCGGTACCTAATGACAAAGGTCTTTTTCTTTACCTACTGACTATAGAGGTTCTAATCTACATGTTAATTCGTTTAAATCAAGAACACACTATTTGTGTTATGTTCTTCTATACATTGTTAACTTATCTCCTTCTTCTTGGTCTTATCCTCATGACTGAGGGACTTGGTTATGGTGAATCGCCACCATGGTTCCTCAAGCTGTCTACAGGATAGACTCTGTGGCTTCTAACTCAAGTTATTCGTATACATTATCTATAACATCTCTTCATCCATCTCCCGGGCTTTGTGACCCCTGATATTTGATCATTCGTGAATCGTGTATGTATACCAATCCAATGCATGGACTGTGTATGTTTACCCGACTACGAAGAACGGCTTTATTTTTACTCCTTTTTAACGAGATTCAATCCGAAAGTTTCCTCTTACGATTATTACAATTAAATCGCTCTTTGTATCATACGATAATATCGTGACGTGTTATACCGTTTATATAAAACCGGATTTCGAAGTTACGATTGTATCGAGTCTAGCCGGTAGTACAAACCACTTTAATGTGTGTTGTTTATCCTACAAATAGGAATAGAAAACATACCACATAGGCGTTCTGTAAACAAAAAAGTTGACCATGGAGTTTCATATCGTTTCTTCTCCATAAAACATGTTTCTTAGTTCTTACGTTTATGATGTTACTGGCCTACATTAACTTAAAATACATTGCAGTAGGTCCTTTCATTTTGCGTTCAGCTGGCTTTTGGACTTTGTTTCATTACCCATTGCTGTCTGTCTTTCAATAAAAATCTTAATAACTGCGGTGAAAGTAAACATTCACTGTTAAAGTTGGAACCATTTTTTTCATACGTAATATGATGACTCGCTTTGGAGGCTGAGCAGAGACCTAGGGACACAGATTACTTAATAGGATCTTATGATCTTGTCGTTACATTGTAAAATAGTCGTATAAGGAGTCATATTTTATTTATACACCGTACCTATGAAGTTCTTCGTGTGATAAATCAAAAGTAAAGGTTAATTTCGATATTGACTGTGAAAACCTTTCAAGGTATAATCTAAACAAGAATCGACTCTATAAATGTTAGTGGGTGAGCAGAACATAAAATACCATTGGGCTTCTAGCGTTATGTAAAAAAATACATTTTGAAATTGGGCTCGCGAGCGAGTCATTATGCAAGATAAAGATATGTACCTATGACATAATAATAATGTAGTAAGATTGGAAAAATAATAATTTGCTTCGCTATTGAGGCTGACTGCGTATTTAGGAATGGCATTCGAAATACGAGTTGGTCTTAGAATTTCTATTTAAATGCCTTTGCGTGTTTACTTACCTTAATGAAGACCATGGTTGGGGTATGCGAGAGTATTCAAAACTTTCCCTGCACTATGCCAGATATTGCTTTTAATACTTCTCGAGCTTTTCTGAGGAATGTAGAGTTTAGATTGATAAATAATGGGAAGTTTCTATGAATATGTTGGTGTTTTCAAAACCTTCAGTACCACAGTTAAATTGTCTTTGCTTTTAATTAAGGTATCGCACATCAAGCACTAGAGAAAACCCATTCGGTTCTGGATAATATTTAATCCTAGGTATTTATTTGTGTGATGTTGTGGTAAAGTAATTATATTCTTTAGGTATAGCTTAGACAAAGGTGTGACCAAAATTTAACACGATTTATGAATTTCTGTATAATTTTTAAGTGACCTTTAATGAACACTGGACACGTGTATAAAATTAAAATATCAAAAATGTTATTTCCCACACTAGCGAAACAAATGTCAATAAATAATATTTCGTTTTATTTTTATATTTACTTAAAGCTTTAAGTTGTGTCTACATATTTTTATAGGTAGGTGCAATCCCAATTTCAAGTGCTTGAAAGGAAGCATGTTAAAATTATCAGAAATCTTTGCAAAATTGCTTTTCTCGTACGATTGCTAAATGAACCTTGATCCCAGATCACTTATGACATGACAAGATCCAGTGGAATCAAAGTCCACTGGGTCTTATCGATTTCTCACGTAATAGCCGGAATCACCTCAAAGTGACCCATCTGGTTTATTGAAATGCTTGCAAACTTCTTTGGACTTAAATAATAGAGGCTAAAGTCCATCTCATAATTTTTTATATGTCGAAACTTCGTATACCTGTTTGGCAATCGGTTTTTGCATGTTAAATTGAATTTGTAAAATGTTATGCGAATTATTTTTATTAATTACTTTAGTTCTTTTGATTTATACAGAATTCTTCCTCAACTCTCTTCGTTCAGATTTTATTACTTGCTAAAAACCTAAAAGCTTCCTGGAGGTAGAAAATCTGATGATGTAGGTGCCAAAATGTATTAAATCGGATAAAAATCAATTTGTTATTATTCCTAACAGTTCGTATAAGAAAGTGTATCCTTTGTTTTATTAGTACGTTAGGTACAAGTGGTACAAGATTGTTGAGATTACAAGCACTTCTTCCATTTTATCTTCGAAACACAATAACTCTAATCTTTGTTCTGTTTATAACATCTTATGTTGTGTAGGAATATATCAAGTTCAAATTCCAATTTATTACACATAATATTACGAATGCGAATAAAATTATCTTATCCATGAGCCAAACACGTGTTTATGCTTATAGATATGCAGTTTGTAAAATAATAAGAAATACCTAAATGCTAAACACTATGTTGGACCCACCCTATTGTTTTTATATTTTGGCTATATGGTTACTCTAACTAACCACTTTCACATTGGCACATGCATAAGTACCTATGCATGAGTTCTTGGGTTCAATTCCCAAGTAGAACAGTAACATGATAAATTCCACCCTTACTACATAAGACTTAAGATATAATTTCCAATGCATTGTTACCTAGGTCCTAATAATGTTTTTTTGTTTCAGATCTATAATAACAATGGACCACAAGGAGTTCAGAAGGTTATTAACACAATTCTTCATTTCCATGCCAGTCGTTAGTATGATTTTATGATTTCTCACATTATTATCCAAACGAACATTAGAAAAGATAATCTCCAAACAATACCGACTTATATGAAAAAAGTTGAAGTTTGATTTTGGCTTGGTCGTGAAAAAACGGCTCTGCAGATAATTTTTATTCTAAAAATATAAATCTAGTGCTAATTTAAGTTAATTGTGCAATTAAAATAGATAAAACTATCAAATTATTGTTAAACTTAGTTTTGTTCTCGTGTTCGTGACGACGTTTGCAATTTCAAACAAGTTTATAATCAGCTGTTCAATGTGCCGGCTGTCAAAAGGATAAAGTTTGAATATTACTTCAAACCCGGGGAGTATAGTGTTTTTATTTTAATAACATTGTCGTGTACACAACATTACACCAACAATACACTACACCCAAAGCAATACACGGCTCATTGTTATGAGCTACTGTCATTGCAGTGCACACCGGCACAGTTAGTGTCTCATTCTGCCTTCAACTTGTGAAAACAGAATTGACGACGATAACGTTCGCCTACACACAATAACATTACAAATTACTCTGCCACCAATAAATTTTGCTGTAAAACCTTGACATTGCTGACCTACAAGATTGTACAATTTGATTGACCTTTATTACAAAAATCCCAACTTTGTATAATGTTGTTTACCACACTTATGCTTTAGCCTAGTATTTTGCATAACTGTGTAATCAATACCTAATTGTTGCGAACCTTCCATATCATATACTTTCCCCTTTCTTTATTTAAAAATTAATAAAAAGCTTACCCTCCATTTTGATATAAAAAATATAATCTTATAACTAGTCCACTTCTATATTTTCCAAATATCACAAATCCCTATACCTTTACAGTCTATTTCCTTTGTTCACTAACACATTAATCAACATCTTTAAAGCTATTCTTTAACTTTTTAGGTACTAACAATACAACAATTAGAGATGATGACCCGTAGAGCCACAGTCAAAGACATGGAAGAAAAACTCAGAGCTGCGCTGAGGGAACTCGAGTCAACTAAAACCTTGTGCAAGCAGCTACTCCAAGAGAGGGATGACAGTGAAGTCGAAGTGAAGAACATAATCGACAAAAACACTTCCCTCAAGAGTGAGTTGGCCGAGCTGCACATACAGTACATGGATGTGCTCGACCAGCACACTCAGCTTCAACAAGAGATGTCCTCGTTCCATCAGTGCAGTGACACCCATGAATTGGCTTTACAGCGCATCACAGAATTAGAACAGGAGTTATGTAATGCCCATAAGGCTATATCTATATTAGAATATGGTAAGATTAATGAACAGGTTACTAATACTTGCAACCTATTTGATGAGTTAGTTGCCTGTAGGTCAAACAAGTTGCCTTGTAAGTTAGCTGAAACTATTGACTTGACTGGTGATGATACCATTCCAATATGTCCTGTAGTTATGATGAGTCATAATAAATTAAAGAAATATATTAAAATCAATAAATTCATTAAACGGTCAAAGAGATTTTTAAAAAAACAACATCTCTTAAAATTAAACATTTCTCTTAGGAAGGACCGTATTAGCTTAACTAAGACACTGAATTCCTGTACTGCTGAATTAGAATATTATAAATCTATTTATGAGATGGAAACCCAGCAGCTCCAAAACGATTTAAAATACAAGGAGTCTTTGTTAAAGGATATTTTTAGTAAATATGAGTCTTCTCAAGACCAACTAAGCAAGCGGTTATTAGAGGCAGTGGAGCTGATGGACCTGGTGAAGTCCAACACAGAGAGGTATGAGTCTCTGACAAACAGCCTTTCATGTGATAGTGCAAGCCAACCATCACCTTCAATACCATTGCCTGATATATCTGTACCTACAACTGCTACAGAGAATATTCATATGCAAAAATGTAATACTTTGCTCTTCACAGATGCATTGGGTGCTGGCTTTGGAAAAATTTTACACAATTACCTTAGCCATCACTTTACTAATCACAGTTACCATGACATAACTTTTAACCAAATTGTTGAGAAAATTAGCAGTACAACATTAGATAGTAATTCTATAATAGTTCTATTGTTAGGCAGTAGTTATGGTACAACAAAGAGGACATTGTGAAAGGTATTGACACCTTACTTAGTTTGAATATGGGAAAATTAATGTTATGTGCTTTTCCTTATTCTGATAGTTTTTCAGAATATCAAAATAAATGTATATTTAATTTAAACTGCACATTACACATGTTGACATGTTGTCATAGCGACAAACTTTTATATTTTGACACTAATAAGTTTATTAGTGATTTCACATTGATCAAGGGAGCAGTATCTGTTCCTGGTAGTAGCAGACACACTATTGCTATGTTGATAGCCTATAATATTGACAATATTATATCTAATATAATAAACTATAGGGTAAGGGACGAGGGTATGCTGTATAGTTACACTAACAGCACACTGATAGATTGTTGTATGATGACGTCGTGTACGAAGGGGGGTCCACAAATACTATCTACCACCACTACCACCACCACCAATATGTTAGAAAATTCTAACCATATAGAACACACCGGTAACATAGATTCTTCTATGCAAGTTTTATCATTTGTGGAGAACACTCCTGATATAAATAATTTAAACTAATTATTAAGACAACAGAAGATATTCCAGTATTTAATAATTTTAAAGATAGTAGCAAGTTATCTTCTGGCGACTTAGTTAGTTGTAAAAAACATAAGAGTGAGCAACATATTTTAAAACTTTTCAACCAAAATATTCAGAGTTGCTCTTCTAAACTCCTTGAAATAGAATTAGTTTTAGAACAAACCAAGTTTGATTTAATTTGTATTACAGAACATTGGCTGAAAGATTATCAAGTAGAATCTATTAATTTTGAGAATTATTCTGTAGCTAGTTACTTTAGCCGGAAATCCATGATACATGGTGGCTCCTTAATATTAGTAAAAAATCCTATTAAATATAAAGTAAGAAAAGATATAGTTGATATGTCAGTGGAACATAATATTGAATTGTCCTGTGTTGAGCTAGATAAGCATGTGTTAGTGTGTGTCTACAGACCACCGCAACACCAGAATCTTGGTGTATTTGATTCTGTCATGGAAGATGTCTTGAAAAAAGTCAGTAGCAGTAGTAAGTCAGTCATTATATGTGGCGATTTCAATATTAATATTTTAGAAAGTAATATTGTAAGTTCGAGTTTCTTAAATCTTTTTAAATCATTTGATATGCGTAACGTTTTCGAAGAACCTACTAGGATAACACCAACTACTGCTACTTGTATAGATAATGTTTTTTGCAGCTGTGAGTACCTACATAAGGAAATAGTGAATTACTTGCCCTCTGATCACAGCGGACAAGTTGTCACTTTTCGCACTAACTCTCCACCAGAGAAAACACAAATAAAATTTAGGGAATATACTTTAAAAAAAATCGATAAATTCAATCAAACTTTAGGTGATAAACTGTGTGCACATAGCTTAAATCTTAAAAATTCAAGTGATATTTACGCCGATTTTTTCTCTATATTAAACAAACAATTCAACTTAGCTTTTCCAGTTAAAACTAAAATGATTAAGTCCAAGTTCTTATTTAGTGACTGGGCAACTCCTGGTATTCGTAAAAGTAGACAAAAGCTGTTTGAACTTTATGGTTTAAAGCCTTTTAGCACCGATCCAAGTTTCCGTGATCATGTCTCAAAATATTCGAAAATATTTAAAAACGTTTGTAAACAGGCTAAATCTATTCATATTAGAAATAAAATAAAAAATTCTAAGGATAAAATAAAAACAACTTGGACAGTAATTAATAACGAAACAGGTAGGCGAAAAGTTCGCAAAACTGATTTTAGCCTAGAAACTCATAAAGGCCTCATCAACGGTAACCTTGAAGTAGCTCAAGAGTTTGAAGCATTCTTCACCAAAATACCTTTCGAAACTACAAAATCATTAAATTCTTCAACCGCCGTATCTATCGATTTACTCAAAAAAAATGTAAAGCCATGCTGTTCAGTATTTAAATTTCAACATACCAGCCCCGAGGCTGTTGTTAAGGCCTTTAAAGATCTTAAAATAAAATCAACAGAAGATCTTTGGGGTATGTCTGTCAAGGTGTGTAGGTCAATTATTGAAACTATTGCACCCTATTTAGCTTACATCTTTAATGTTAGCGTAGACCAAGGCGTGTTTCCTGATCTAATGAAACACAGTAAAGTAGTACCTTTATTTAAATCGGGAAATAGCAAAGAATCAAACAACTATAGACCCGTTTCTGTTTTACCGGTTCTCAGCAAGGTATTCGAAAAGTTGATGCTTGCACAAATGTTGCGCCATTTCAATAAAAACTTCATTTTTCATAACGAACAATACGGTTTCACCAAAGGTCGCTGTACAACCGATGCTGGTGTAACTTTGATCAAGCACATCTTT
The DNA here is from genome assembly GCF_030705265.1 of Helicoverpa armigera. Lineage (NCBI taxonomy): Eukaryota > Metazoa > Arthropoda > Insecta > Lepidoptera > Noctuidae > Helicoverpa > Helicoverpa armigera. The sequence continues at coordinate 10,537,599 of NC_087123.1, forward strand.
AGGGCTTGGGAGGAAGCTGAAGACTCCATTGGAATTTTCTGCGATCTCTCAAAAGCGTTTGACTGTGTAAATCACGAAACGCTTTTGCAGAAGCTAGAGCATTACGGAATCAAAGATACATCCCTCCAGTTATTAAAATCGTATCTAAACGATCGGCAACTTAAAGTTCAAGTAAACGGCGTAAATTCACTGGGCTCAATGATGGCAATGGGCGTACCACAAGGTTCCATATTAGGTCCGTTCCTCTTTTAGTTTATATTAATGATTTGCCCTATCTATTTGATAATCAACCTAGGATGGTGTTGTTTGCCGATGATACCTCTCTTATTTTTAACATTGATCGGCGTAGACGTAACCTAGACGACGTAAACAATTCCATTATCCAGGTCCAAAATTGGTTCAACGCAAATAACTTGGCTCTTAATGAAAAAAAAACAAAATGCATTCGATTTTCATTGCCAAATGTAAAAAGTAGTGAATGTGACATAATACTCAATAGTCAAAAACTAGAATTTATAAATCAGACAGTTTTCCTGGGAATCACTCTTGACAAAAAACTACAATGGGGACCCCACATAACATCTCTTGCGGGTCGTCTTAGCTCGGCCGCCTATGCTATTAGAAAGATGAGGCAGCTAGCGGACGTAGAAACAGCTAGACTGGTATATTTTAGTTACTTCCACAGCATCATGTCGTACGGCATTCTGCTGTGGGGACGAGCTGCTGACATTGAATGCATATTTATCTTACAAAAGCGAGCTGTCAGAGCTATGTACAACTTACGTAGTCGTGAATCTCTTAGGGAACTGTTTAAAAAAATTAATATCATGACCGTACCTTGCCAATTTATTTATGAAAATATCATGTATGTTAGGAAGAACTTACATTTGTTTGATAAAATATGTGATAGACATAATTATAACACTAGAAATAAAAATAAGTTAGCTATCCCGCAGTTTAGATTATCTAAAGTACATACATCTTTCATGGGATATTGTGTCAAATGTTATAATAAAATACCAGACAACATTCTGGAATTGAATGACTTGCGGTTTAAAACTCATATAAAAGCCACACTTTGTAAGCAAGCATATTATAAATTAGAAGATTACATTCAAGATAAAAATGCTTGGAAACATGCTGGTCCTGCTCCATAGGACATACTGACAATATCTAATTAATTAACAAATTAAAACTACACCAGCAAATAAAATTGTATTCATCTTTTGATTATTTGTTTGTAACTTTGTACCAAAATATAAACCAATTTGTAAATGTGAACACCATGTAGCATTTTAATTGTCACTTTATTCTCATTTGTCTTTGCGATTCTACATGATCTTCGCATGCTTTTACTGTATGTATCAATACATACAAACTGTAATACTATATTATTTTTAAAAAGAGTAACCATGGAGTTTCTTGCCCGTTCTTCTCCATAGGAAGCTACTTTTGGAATGGGCAACTAGAATCAAACTTAGTTATAATTTTGACGTTCATAAGTGCTTGTAAAGGCCTAAATGAAATAAATGATTTGACTTTGACTTTGACTTTGACTTTGAAAAAAATTTAAAGATTTCCTTAAATTACATTTTTAAATTAAAATAAATCTCTGGTACAAACTTTGTGTATTTGAAATAACATTAAAACATATAATTTATTTTGCTTAATATTGAAATTAAAGAACCCATACCACTTATACACATCACTTTTCAATCATTTGCTCAAAAATCATCTCATTTTCCTTCAATGTTTTCGTTTAATACACCATAAAATTTAGTATAATTACGAGTAAGATAAGCTGAATCAAATCATATTATCATAATCGCATTTATAATTTTGATAATTTCTGATAATAATGTTTTCCGTTTCAGATATCGTTAGTAAATAATGTACTAAAATGGAGTATAGGAGAACTGAAGTTACGACTTAGGACCAATTTGACGATGCATTTGTATCAACAGTACCTGAAGTAAGTATTTTTAACCATAAGCATGACTAATATTAGCAATAAAGATTAGTATTAATTGTTTCTGAAAGTATCGGGAAAAATATGAAAACTTTTTTGTCCTTCAAGCCACCTGGTCCTAAGGACCAAAATTTGTAAACTGTCAGATTGAGTAAGTATTCCTTTAAAAATGACACAGAAATGCCAACATATGGTAGATTGCAGCCTTCAAAATGACCTTGATATGCGTATCAATTATGTAGATAGTAACAACATAATGCGATATATGCCTCCAGCTCAGTGAATATTTCTGACTGATAAACCAACTAATTATAAAATGAGATATATTTTCGATTGCCACCTGTTAGTAGAATATTAGTAGAATGGATGGCGATAGTGATGCTAAAAGCCGTTGACTGCAGGTTCATAAGTCAACTTCCACATTGAATTGACAAAATGCTTTATCATATACCTATGTAAGTCTAGCCAAAAACAACCGGCCTTGACCCAGGATCTACAAACTTCTTTGATGAGTCAGCAAATTAAGTGTATGCAAATCTATACGGATATGTCCAAGTTTCTTAATGACATCCTAAATAAAGGTAAATAGCCTGACCTATAGTGGTCCCATTTTGATATCTAAATGGTATCTACTTAGCATAATCCACTTGACTATTGTCTTTGACCGATTTTTATGTTAAACTTTTAAGTACAAATTTGATGCCTTTCTTTCCTGAAGAATGTTAGAAGATTAACCCTAGTACTTTATCAGATATCTTAGATCGTCCTAAACTTCAAAGATATCGAGAATCTAGTCGTCTCTGTCTACTCATCTTAATAGTTTAGTTAGATCGGACGCAGCCAAAATTATTACGAGACTTGCTGACGTCATACCGACCGCAAAAGGATAGTATTATGCTATTATTGTTTTTGTGAATGTTAGCTCTATCATCATTAGCTTTATTAACAGTTATAATGTTATGGTTACTGTCCGTGGCTAAGAATAATTTGCCGTGTTCTGTTCACGATTTATTCGCGTACACATGCTTCTATTTACATCTCGAAATTACAAAAGTTACAACGTCCAAATTAATGTAATAAGCCAGTGCTGCTCGGCGTCCAATTAGAGTATTATTGATACTACATATAATATGTTCAAGGTTAAAGAAACAATTGATGAGGTATTCTATCGTGATGGAATGAAATTGATCTAAAAATCGACGGCCTCTATATCTTATCTAGCATACTTAGATAAATAGCAAAAATAAATGATTTATTAAATCTGCTACTTTAATCTTAATCAGAAAATTATATCTAGGTAGTAAGTACCCATACATAAAAACAATTATATCTTCTTCTTCTATAAACAATATAATCAGGCCCCAGTTGCATAATTCAACATAAATATTTACAACAAAAAAAAAAAAACTATCTTAAATCCAAGACTCGTTACTCATTCTTGATATCGACATAAGTGGCTCTGTCGTCACCGATGGCCACGAAATGGCGTGATGTGGTAGACTTTGAACATTACTATAGACTTTGCACCTTTGAAATCACGCAAGTCATTGCCCGATGACGATTTAAGTTTCCTCCGCGCCTATGTGTAAACCTTTTATGTAACTGTACTTCTTACGATCATGTTTGCTAATTTAATATAAAAATTATAACTTCCATATAGAGTTGAAAATGTAAGCGGTTTATTGTTTTTTTTTTTATGATTTTTTTACAGAATGACTGTCAATTGAATTATTTTTAAACAAACTGAGATCATCAAGACATTCCTAAATGATTTTTTAGTCGGTGCATAGTGAAAGGCTATATTATCACTTTTTTAAATAATTGCATAAAATTGACGCCATATAATAAAACTACATAATTTTTCAATAGCAATAGAATTAAAGAAAAAAAACTATGTTTGAATTGTAATCTCACAAACTTAACGCGTGTTCTGTATAAATTAATTTGTATTGGGCAATGTTAGTGACCTCTGTTCTGTTAACATTTACCCATCATGCAAACGAGGAAGCACCAAACATGAAGACAATGACACTTTGTTTTAATTAAGAATTATTCTTACATAAATACCTTTTGAAATAAATATAAAAACAAATGCAGTATAATGTATGTACGGCTATAATATAACTAGTGAAAGTTTCTATTGTAATAGGTATCTGTCATGGTCACTAGATTTCAATTTTTTAATTATACAAACTATCAGCAGTTTCCCGCGGGTTCTAAACTATTTCTCCTGCGTGGATAAAATATAGCCCATGTCCCCTGGAATAATGTAGCTTCCCAACAGTGTAAGAAATTTTTCTCAAGAGTAAAAATATACAATAGCAAATATTCCTCCTTGGTGTAGATGTAGATGTGCATATAAAATGGCTAGTAAAGATTCCTAGAAAACTTTACTAACTAATTACCACTATGCACTATTCTTCATTTTCCATCCGAACAAGGACAGCTGGTTTCTAGTTATCTAGTGTACATGAAAATCAATATTGAATGTTAGCTATCGGACGATCGATATTAAGATAACCCTTATCCTTTTCTAACTACCTTGTATTTGTTCTGCAATTTACTTAGAATTTGGAAAATATGTGACGGTACTAAATTCGTAGACTTGGGTCAATTAGATACAATTACAGTATTTTTTTTACAAGTTGTATGTAGTTCACAGTATGTAGTCGCAATGATACAGCAAAATGTATTGTTTAGGTTTTTTGAACTCGGAAAATCGGCTACCGTGTTGAAACTTGACCAATTTTTACTCTTTTGGACATGAAAGAGTCAACAGTCTTGATACTTGACATAAGATTAAAAAATATTAATTAAAAGCCTTATGCAAACAGGAGGAAGGAAAATTATTTCTTATCTACTAGTTTTCATATGATTTTCAGGTAATAGATTGTCAATGATCGGTGATTATTTAAGTCTAAAGTTCAAACATGTTATGATTCAGCCTTATGTAATTTATTAAGATAAGCTCTGAAATTGTTATGACTGTTCGTGTAATACTATCGTCTCATAGGCTGATAATACTCTTGATGCATAATTATGGCCGACAAAAATTGCAAAAACATTAATATGTCATTGTATTTGATGATGGTGTACAATTGAATGAGGCGAAGCACTAAGTACCATTAATTCTAGCATAGCTGTTTCAATCTTAAACACTGGTACACAACTGAATCCAGTTAGAGTGGAAGCCTACCCAATAAGGCTAAGGTTACAATTTCTCAAATGTTACGGTGACTTATTTGTCTTTTATAGATAACAGCAGGACATTATGTATTTAAAAACTGATCGTACGACTCATCACCTACTTACATAGCCTTTTGCCAACTATGTTGTGGTCGGCTTCCAGTCTAATCAGGTGCAGCTCAGTACGAGTGTTTTACAAGGAGCGACTGTCAAATTGGCAACTCTCAACCCAGTTACTCTTGCAACCCAATACCCCTAAGTAAAAGGGTATAATTTAGGCGATCACCAAAAATATTTTTAAGACTCTAAGCTGAGGCACCAAATAAAATAAACAACTTCAAAAAAAATAAATTGACTTTATTAAAAGGGCACTAAAGTATATAATATTATGATCCAAAAAAAATAAAATAACATCAGAAAAATCGCAAATCTCGCACAAATATTATTTTTGGTTCCCAAAATGGATTAATGGTCACCAAATTCTATCCAACTAAAAGATTAATATTACTACCAAAATCAAAGTTAGTGACGAAAACGAATCGCTGCAAAACCGACTCCACGTAGTCTTGTCTGCCCTACCCCTAGAGTGCAATTCAAAACCGCGTAGGCGCGGAGGGGCGAGGCGGCCTGCGAGCTAAGGCGCAGGTAGTTTTTAAGGCTCGCCGCCGCGGCTGAGGCTGGCCGGCGGAGCCGGCCAGCAAGCCGAAGCTGCGGTGGTGAGCGTGAAAACCATCTGCGACGACAAGCTCGCATGGGACCGCCGGAGCCCCGCAGTGCCGGAGCCGTGACGGAAACCATGCTTGCTGCATGTTGCGTGCTTACATTTTACTACTGAGTTACACACAAATTCATATAACAATAAATAAGCGACGTACGTTTGGGAACCCCAGTATATTAATTGGTATTTGGGAAATATTCTAGCGATCGTTAGCTTTTTTAGTCTAACAAAAATGACCAAATTAGGAGTCATGGTATGACATAGTTGGTAACATCTAAGTAGTGACAATATATAATATTTGGTCTAAAGTGTATTTTAAAGGCGTCCATATATTTTTTTAGTAGTCAATAATACGAAAAAATGGTTTTACCTAATAATATTTTTGGAAACGTTATTTGATGACCATTTATCCATTTTGGTAACCGTTTAGAATTTTTTTGGTAGTTAAATAGGTACTTTTTTGGGTGGTGTTTAAACACAAGCCTAAGTAAAACTGGTGGTCGCAAATCACAAAAAAGGACTTTAATGTCACTACAAGGACCAAATTACAATAAAAAATTGTTGCAGGGGCTTCACTTACTATCAAGTATCAAACCTTGACAATCGGATATCAAACGCTGACCAGTTGCTGACCACAGATATAGAGAAGTTCTGCGATACTGTTGTAGACTTGTACAGTAATATTAGCAAGCCTATGCTAGATATCAGCATATATCTGTACAGACTCACTGTTAATTTGGGAGCTTCGGTAAGTTTTGACAAATTGTTTTCAAATCTTTGGTTCAAAAATTGGTCCTTGTGACAAGAAGTTGATTTTTGTTTTTGATCTATAGTCTATATGACTAGGCACTTAACTAAAATTGAATAGTCTTGATATGACATTTTACACAATTACATATAACGGAAAAAATGAACTAAATTAATCAAAAAAGTCCTCTCAAGATAACCTTCACCTTTAGTTAAGTGCTACTACAATGCAATCAAGGTTTTCAAAATGTAAACTTTTCGAAATAAAATAATAATAATTATTAAAATCTTTATGTATTTTATGATTTCAGACTCCTGGTATAATGATGGCATATTTACTCTTATCTGGAGTATTCCTAACATACCTCAGAAGACCAACAGGTAAATACTGTCACTACAATAATTTATTTAAAGCGCGGAATTTGCAACGATTACAATAGATAGGCATTATTCATTTACCTCAATAAATATTGCAGGAAAAATATATAATTTTACCTTTCACAAAATGAAATGCTTTAATATTATGAGTTTACTTTTACATACTTCTATCTTCTTTTTCTTTAATGATGGGGTCGAACTAGTTATATTAGTTTTTGGTCCTTGCGGTATTCACACAAATGTGTAAGTTTCTAAAACACAATGCCTGGGTGTTATAGCGTCATAATCTTTTATTTCAGCTAAGATGACGGTCCAAGAACAGAAACTGGAGGGAGAGTTCAGATACGTGAACTCCAGGCTGATCACATACTCGGAAGAAATTGCTTTCTATCAGGTGAGTCAAGAATTATATTCATTTTAAACAAATGTAAAGAGACAAGGATCCATGACATGATAATGAGACATGTCATTTGATGACAATACAGGTCCAGAGAAGACTTGAAGAATTCAATCTTCTGCTTACCCTTTATCAAACTATGTTGAGGCCCGCTTCCATTCTAACTGTTTTACATGTAGTGACTGCCCATGTGGTCTCCTCAACCCTTCTGGTTGTCAGACTTTCTGGTTTATGCAGATAACTAGCGACCCGGCCCGGCTTCGCACGGGATTACCCCACTATTTAATGTATGTTCTATCTATTTAAGAAACCGCATGTAAATCGGCGACTTTTATACTATGTGATAAATATTTTGTTTACTTCGTTTCCAGGGCAACCACCGAGAGCAACTAACGCTGCTGGCCAGCTTCTACAAGCTGACGAGACATCTGCGCAACTTCCTCAACTTTAGAGTCGGCATGGGCTTCATAGATAATATTATTGCTAAATGTAAGTTTTATTTATCTAACTTAACTTAAATATAAAACGAAATAAAGATGGACATCCAAAAATATTTTTATAAATTTTCCTTCACCAAAATGTCGGTTATTTTAGGTGTTAGTAATCCTCTAAGAAATAATAGCTTAATACTAAAATGTCTACTAACAAATCATATGTTTATGTTACAGACATAGCCATCACAGTCGGTTTCTACGCGGTGTCCAGGCCATTCTTCGCTATGGACCACAATCTACTCACTACTGGAACTGAAAATGACAGGTTCAAGGTAAAATTCGCATCACAATAAGCCTATATGAAAGTTCAAATAAACTCTTCGGACTTTTTAGATTTGTAAAAATTCATTTCAAAATATCTATCTGGCTTATAATATAATATACCTGAACCAAATATTCCCCCAACAGCACTACTACACATACGGTCGTATGTTAGTGAAAATGGCGGAAGGCATCGGGCGGCTGGTGCTGTCAGGCCGCGAGCTCAGCAAGCTGGCGGGGCTGACGTCCCGCGTCACGCAGCTGCGGACCGTGCTCGACGACGTCAACAGGGGCAACTACACCAGGACCATGGTCGATAGGAACGTGCAGAATGGCAGCGGTGAGTCACGTCATACTACATGTTACACAACATGGCGGAAGGCATCGGCCGGCTGGTGATTTTATTTTGATGAATTCATATTATGAAGGATTTGTAGGTACTATGTATTGGATACGAAAATCTGGGATTCTGGGATTTTGACATCATATCTAATTCTTATTTTTTATGTGTTCTTAAAATTGGATATTTTTATCACATCACGCCTGTATGATTTTCCTAGCCAGCAATTATTATTTTAAGTTGCATTATTTATGATGTATTATTTTATTTATTCTTCATATAAATTCATGATGAACTTGCCGCATATAAAACTATGATATGAGATACTGTATGAAAACATTTTTAACACGAAGTTATTATGTACTCAAGAATAATTAATAATATTATTTCCTTGTTATAGCGGAGTTACCAGCTCTGCTAGCGCCGGGCGCGGGCCGCATCATCTACCAGGACAAGATCATTCGCTTCGACAAGGTGCCGCTCGTCACGCCTAACGGAGACGTGCTCATTAAGGAACTTACTTTTGAAGTGCGGTATGTATCACGTACACAATGTTAGCAATTAGATTTCTGTTTTATAAACTCGCGACTATTAGTCATTGGCTTGCTCTAAAGTGCTTACCAAATTCGCACTTTTGCAGGGCGATTGCATGACGCATGCATGCAAAAATGTCATAAAAGAAAAAGTTGTGATCAAAACGTCAAAGCTGATCCATAGATCACAACTTTTTTTGAACATATTCAAAAAGCAGAAGGACCAAACATGCGTACTAAACGACCATTTAATTAACTTATGAAAAATAAACGCGCTACTGGTAATTCCATTCAAACCCAAAGCATTACATAAAGAAAATAAAAATCTTGATTGATAGACTGATTTTATTACATCTGATTTTATAAACGTCCAAATTGAGAACCTCTATGAAGTCGGTTTAAAAATACACCTAAATTCAGTTCAGTAAATTAATACATATTCCCCTTTCTTCATCCCCAGGTCCGGTATAAACGTGCTAGTCTGCGGTCCGAACGGTTGCGGCAAGTCATCTATGTTCCGGCAGCTGGGCGAGCTGTGGCCCATATTCGGCGGGACGCTCACTAAGCCGCCTAAGGGGAAACTCTTCTATGTACCACAGAGGCCGTATATGACGCTCGGTACTTTGAGGGATCAGGTATGTGAAATTTTGAATGTGCTAACTAATTGTACTCGTATCCCGAAGAGGCTAGTACCCGCATATGAGTAGAAAGTGGCATATGTTTTCCAGGGTCTATATTATATATAGACCTTGGAAGACGACTTAAGCAACTTTTAACAAACAAAAAATTAAATTGTTTTAGTTATTGTGTCGCGAAAGTGTTACGGGCATATATTTTGGGCATTTAAAAAATATTTTACTATAGTTGATTTTAAAATGACATGTTTACTTAGATTCGTTTTTTTTTGTATTTACATACCAGTGTTTATCTTTTCATGAACCAGTCTCCAATATTACGTTGGTTGCAAAACTCCAGCGTTAATAATTTCCAAACACGTTGCTGACGTTGCTAATTTACCAATTTTCACAGATAATCTACCCGCAAACCCGCGACGAGATGTTCCGCCGCGGCCGCGCGGACGAGCAACTGCATCGTTTCCTCGACATAGTGCAGCTATCCTACCTCACCAACCGCGAGGGAGGACTCGATGCTGTGGAGGACTGGATGGATGTACTGTCCGGCGGAGAGAAGCAGAGGATAGCTGTGAGTTTATAATATTGCTTTTGTGGTATATAGGTTGCAATTAGAACAATAGAAAAATTAAATTTGTATAACATAAAGATATTCAGTTAGAATTTATGACTATAGTTTAGTATGATTAGCGAATAGAACGAAATAGTTTAGTAAGAATGATGACCTATTTCCATATCTCACCCTAATTTGGAAAAAGGTGTAGAGAGCCCTAATATTCTGCTAAAATTAACTTCATTTGCGCCTCCATTGTTTGGACCAGGGCCCAGCTTTAAATAAAACCAATATGTGCACTTGGGATTTTTTAAAATCTAATATGTGTATGTGATGTACCCAGATGGCACGTCTGTTCTACCACGAGCCGCAGTTCGCCATCTTAGACGAGTGCACCAGCGCCGTCTCCGTCGACGTCGAGGGACAGATGTACCAGTACTGCAGAGAGGTACGGAATATAATGATTACTTCTTACTTTTTGTAAAAAAATATAGAAATCCAAAACAAGTCTTCATTTTGGGCATACAGCTTCTACAAACTTAGAGATTAGCTACCTACTAGAGAAACCTCGTGATTATCTCATCAAATTGTGAAGTTTGTTCCGCTATTTCTTCTTCCCAGTATACACATACATAGAGTATGGTGAATTGCGTTTTTGGGGCTGTCTTTTATAAAATTGACCTTTGAAGGGCTGATGTTTGTCTTTGATCTTCTCTGGGTAAATAAAAGTACGAAATAAGATAGTCTACAAATTAATAAAACTTGCTATTAATTTCACAGGTTGGCATCTCCCTATTCACGGTATCACACCGCAAGTCCCTATGGAAGCACCACGACCACTACTTACAAATGGACGGCCGAGGAGGTTACGTCTTCGAAGAGATTGACAACGAAACGCAAGAGTTCGGCTCGTGATCCTCCCCCTTGCTAGACACCTTCATACGGATCGCTGTTGACGCGTTCCTTGATCTAATGCATTTGGAGCGTTGGGATCGTGTCGCCAATTTTACTATCGTGTAATTTTTAAGATAATTGTCTATTGATAAGGCTAAAATGAAAATAAAGTTAAGTTTAAGCAAGAAAAATTGATATGGCATCACTTTTGGATGTCAGTGTCTTTTGCAATCTGTGGCAAGTATAACCGGCCAGTTATGAACGGTAATAGTATCTGTGTAAAATAGGTTTCAATTCAAAAGAGTTTTCGTGCAATACCTGCATATTTAGTTGTTCCTTTTTGGAATTAAAAGACAACGCTTCCTGTGCATTAGTCGTGTAAAATAAAAAAGAAATTGAAGAATTCAACTCTTGTTGATCTAGACTATTTTGTAAACAGTTGTAAAAATATCTAACATTAATGTGAAAAACTTGTACTCATATGACAACTTATATTCTACGATTTTTACCTTACTATCTTATCAAACCTTCTTTGAAATTGAATTTATATACAATGGGCTCAACTAAAAAACTAAATAAAAGAAATCACATCACTTACATAAGAAGTAAATCTAGTTACATTATAATTTAGAGGCCGAATTTGCTTAGTGAACCTATAAAACCAATATACAGTAAAATAAGCAAGCCCCATCTAGGACGATTTCATTATAATTCCGTAGCTCAATATCATTCTCTTCTAAAACGATATTTTTAAACTAGTAAAATCGATGCACTTTAAGTAGTAAAGTTTTTAACATTTATATGTATATTCAAGGGGATCAGCTATTCAAAATGTACATGTTATTTAATTTAACCTTTTAACAAATTCAATAGAAATATGAAATATAATTATTTATAATTGATGTATTTTAAATGTGCTAAATCATAATATACTCGTCAATGTACAATTCTCAAATACTTATTGTATGTTCAAAAATGTAATCCTTTTGTAGTGTATAACAATACTAATAGATGATAGAATGAATTACCATAATTATAGCCTCAGACTATTCTTATCAGAACATTTTAACTAATTAACATAATTACCAGAAATATCTTTTTACTCCGTAAAGTGTCTAAATATTAGTAATAAGGTTCTATTCTATCAGATCCGAGGCATACAATTCTCTTAGCCTTTACTTCGTTTTAATAATACAAGTACGCAGGTACGCAAATTTATATAAACTTGTGTAATTTTCGTGTTTAGAGTAGCTATATACGAGTTACCACTGAGGAAAGTTATGCAATGTAAGAAATATAATTATTATTCTGTATATAGAGACAGTTATTTATTAATGTTATGTGATAGTCAACAAATGCAATGACATAAAACTTTTATTTAATAGAAGATGATGTAATTATCTTTCGATCAATCAATTTTCTAAGATGTGAAAAATAAAGTAGAAAACTATCAGGATTTCTATTATGCTCAGCAATTAGTATTTATCTTGAGGCTAAACTCCCTGTCATAGAAAAGTTCGTCGACGTACGTCTATTACTTTACGCGTCTATGAACACGCCATGACAAATAAGGCGGTTCACACACGAGAGACCACGCGTCCATGAAACAAACGCGCAACCGCCTCACTGGTCACATTTACTCAAAACAAACTGACAATGAAATGGCCTTGATACCAACAATACTTATTTGTCTTCTATCAACACGTAATAAACGAATTCTGCATAAAATTAACAAGGCCATCGTATCGCGCCTTCGTTTTACTTGAGGCCGTGGCCCATTATTTGTATAATTTACTGTGAAAATGTTGTTCGATGTGACATTGCTGTGATAGATGTTAAGTTTTGTTGTTCTTAACGTGTCGGTGGGTGCTGGGTCAATAAAGAGGGTTCAGGAATATTATTTTGGTTTTTATTCCATTTTCATCATAATTTTAGCGATTGCAAATTAACATAATTCAGTCTCTCAGTTTAATTTTCTTCGGGATGCACATTGCAATTGCAGTTTTAACTTCATAAAACTCCAATGTCAGTGTGTGTTACCGTATGTTAAACCTTCGTTGGATTTGAAGACAGACAACGTTATAAATGTGTGAAATATTCAGAGCAAATTAGTGGTAATAAAACAGGTAAGTTCTCGCAATTTCACGTTATAGCCCTGACCTCCCACAAGACTTGATGACGTAGACTTGTTATACGTAAATAAAATAGTGTAAGTATGTATTATAAACATCGCAGGAAATAAATGTATTTAGCACTATAAAAAATGGTTGATCAATTTATGACGCTGGGAGACTGGATAGGCTTCTAAATTATGTCATTTAAATCAATTTGATCAACTATCTAATAAACTAGGCTACGTAAGAACATAAAAATTAAGATACGCTAATTTAATTTTACCGCTAAATTGACCAGCATGAGCAAGCGTTGTATGACGTCATGTGACGTTATCTTTTTTTGACGTTCGTATTTCGCAACCATCATGGTGCGTTCATTATTTTATGCACCAACAAATCATTTACCTCAAATTAAACGAAAATAAATTTTAGAAAACAAAATATGCTATGCAGATGCTTACTTATATCAAGTTGATTACTAAAACACCTAGAACCATTTTCTTCATGACAAGAAAATAAACTTTGTCTATAAAGTAGTGAAACAAAACGCATAATAGTAAGCGCTTCGCATCAGCTGTTGTAAAAAAAAATTAACGGGATATCGCGAATGAAAACTGGTCACACCGACGGCCACATCAAAAAACTGGGGGTCTGGCGTGACCCTGTTATTTCTATCCTGCAATAAAATAGCTGTGTAATTTAAGATAGTTCGTGTGTGCTTCGAACAGTGTTATATAGCAAATTCTAGTGTAATTTATGAAGAAATTATGGAACGCGCGACGGGAACAGAGGTGTACGGGTGTGGCTCGCCCCAAACCTCGGACATAACGCTGAATATACAAACTACTACGGGTGGTAATTTCTCCATCAGTTTGAACGGTAAAAATACAGTGGAGCACCTCAAGAAGTTGGTTTCGAAGAAACTTAAGGTGTCTAAAGATAGAATATGCTTGCTGCATCGCGAAAGGTGAGCGTTTTATGTCGAGACGCCAAGCTTCTATTGTCAAACATATCACGGAAATATGTCGATACGATGACGCATCAGTGTTATTTGAGTCGCGTATTGAAGTTGCGTTTTGTGTTCGCAGACAACTGAGGGACGGCACGCTCGAGGAGAACGGTCTGCTGGACGGATCGCGCGTGATCCTGCTGCCGAGCGTGGAGACAGGCCTGCTGGTGAGTGTCGACACCCTACTACCTACTGATATCACGTGTTTCACAACTACCACCACCTAATCAATATACATTTATCTCTAGTGCCATTGTTCTCTATTGACTAATTAATTGTTTCATTAATATTATCACTCTGGCCTTTACAGAGCCACCGGCCCGAAAACTCTGTCATGCAAGCATTAGAATCCCTCAATGACACTCAGGTTAATGACTTTTTAAGTGGTAAATCTCCACTGAACTTGACAATGAGGTTAGGTGACCACATGATGCTGATCCAGCTGCAGCTGTCCACCCTCAACTCGGCCACAACTAGCTGCAGGTCCTTGAGAACTTCCACACCTACCAAAAGCTCTGCTACATCAATACGGACTACTAAATGTGACGCCAGGGAATCACCCAGCCCTCAGACTGCCACTCCTCCTACCTGTACACCTGCGCCCGTGGACCACTCCTACATCTGCAGTGAAGCCCCCAAACCTGAACAAGCAGCAGCACACGCTCTACAGAAGCAAGACTTTGAAATACTACAGAACTGTTTCAACTTATACCGGTCAATGGCTGAAGAAAAATATAGTGACAAAACTGATACTTGTGATGACAAAGAAGAGACTATGGACTCATCCAACTGCACCCTGTCAGATATCTCCGAGACCTCTATAGAAAATGAACAGTCCCCTATAAAATCCTTGTCCAATTTAGTGTCTAGTCCAATAGATGCTTCCACTTCTGAAAGCAGAGATGCAGCCCTTGTGAACACTGTAAAAAATAACCTGATAGATTTTTTATCACAAAATAAGATAAGCAATGATGTGATACCTTCAACAAGTGCCATCTGTGACAAGCAATGCCCCTCCACATCTTCACACACTCCCGACAGCTCACTCAGTGATGACAGTGATAATTTTACTGACCAAAGTTCATTCCTTGCTGAAAGTACTATAGATGAATATCCCATGGAAAACCTGTTCAACAGTGCAGTAGACAAGGGATTGTTTGAAGATCAAGATGAATCTATGATGGATAGAGAAATATCTAATCTGGCTACAACTAGTCATGGCAGTCAGGAAGCCAACTCAGGCACACTTCCATCTTTCCAAAGTATAAATGAGCCTTTGAAAAATAAGAGATTCCAATATTTACTTCATAAGACTTCAAAATTCAAGCACCCAATTGGGCAGAGTAAGCAGAAGGCCTTCATGCAATCTGTTGTGAATAAACACAAGAAGAGGATGCAGAGCCGACAAGACACGAACCCATCCCAGCCCTCTACCTCTAGAACTGAGCCTTACATTACAAATTCTAGGAAACTAATTCTGCAGCCTAGCAATGGCCAGACTGAAGACAATGCTACACCTTCCACATCCAAGCAGGCTGTGTTTAAGGCTCCAGATGCTCCTAAGAAGCCCCAGAGAGCATCACCTACACCCCCCGTGGACACCAAGGCTCTCATTGAAGCATCAAAGAACTTAACACAGAAATTAAAGAAGCTGTCTAAAGAGGTCCTCACTAATAAGATAGACTTGAGGGCAGCCGAGGAGACTGTGTGCAAGAAGATTGGTCCCGGAGCTGTGATAGAGTCCATGAAGCATCATGGCAAAGGAATTTATTCTGGGACATTCTCAGGCACACTCAACCCTGCTCTCCAAGACAGGTGAGATTTTATTTATTTTATTCCGTTTTTTGTTATTTTGAACAAAGAATTATGTCCAGTGAAATAACTTTGAAATTTCAAAGCCTAAACAAAATGTATGTCATGTCAGCACCTATTTGCACATGTGCCGACACATTTTTTAATCAAAGATGGCGGCCATATTTCATGGTAATTTGAAAGTTGAGGAACTTTATTTAATGAATGTTTCATAAAGTAAACAAAAGATTTCTCCTTATGGATATAGCAAACAAAGTTATGATAAAAATATATTTAGTTGTGCAATGTGTACTTATGTGAAAATTGTGTGTTTACTGTTGTAAAGTTATCTCTTGTGCTGTTACTTAGATTGCTATTTATGTTAATGTTTCAGATATGGCCGACCAAAGCGTGATATCTCCACAATAATTCACATACTGAATGACCTGCTATGTGCTGCTCCTCCCATAGCTTTAGCAACGGTAAGTTAACATAAATATTATAGTTAAAGATAATTTTTACTAACTAGATAACTCCTACACTGACTTTTATTTCTTACTTATCTTTTACGATGCAATGTTTTATCTCGTGTAGTACAGTACGCAATAGTTATCGTGGCGTGTCGTACACATAGTGAGTATTTGTTTGTGATTGCAGAAGGAAGCGGCGGCAGCTGCGGCGGCGGCGGCCGAGGCCCGCGCGGGCGGCTGCGGCTGCGCGGCGGCCTGCACGTGCCGCCTGGAGCCCAAGCCCTGCGCCGCCTGCGTCGCCAACGCCGGCGAGATGTGCAAGAAATGTGATACCGCCAAGACTTTAGCCATGGAGAACTCCAAAACTAAATGCAAACTCGAGCAGCTCAGACTCGTCATGCAACAGAAGAAGCAACGGCGCGAGGCTCGTAAGCTGAAGACGTTGCCTTACACCAACTCGCCGTCGAAAACGATATCGTCTCCCGAGCAGCCGCCCGTCATACAGGAGGAAATAGAAACGCTTGCCTAACATCTAATTCAATTCGCGTAAATTATTAACTCGCGCTTCTAGATTTGTAACGGTACTCCGCCATCTTGTCTTGCTTTTGTATGGAAATTACTAATTATTTCAGTTGTCTCATTAAAGGTATCATATAATTTAATTTATGCACGGGATGTATTCCGACTGCAGGCATTGGAGACATGATAACTAACAAATAGTTACACTGTGTTATCTCTGTGTAGTTAGTGTCGAGCGAGCATTCACAGCTTTGTTAACGCGTGCGGACAATAAAGTGTTTCCAGATTTGTGTTACGCGTGTGCATTTCAAATGTGGACTGATGCTTTCAGAATATGCTAAATGCGAATTTATGCTAATAGTTTATTGTCTTACGGTGAGTCTCGAATGGGTTGCGAAATATTCATTCATTACACTCGCAACGGTGTTCTGGGGAAAAATAACGTTTTTCTGAGAATTTCACACATTAACAAAGCTAAGGAATGCATAAGGCATGAGGCGAGTGCATAAAATATTCTAAATTACCATTTTAACTAAGTTTGGATATAGTATACCCAATAACTTTAAGTGCTATTATACGCATGTACAAATGATAAAGATTGATTAGCAAAATCACTAGTTCGTAGATAAAGTAACCAGTTAAGGTCCACGATACACTTGCCTGGCGCGGCTTCAAATTGATTTTTGTTGTTATATTTTAGATTATATTTTATTGGTTCGAAGTTTTAGACACTTGTGTACCTAGTTTAATTTTTTTGAAAATCACTATTGATTGATATTCGACATTACGGGGTTTAGTAACTAACGCATTTCATGATTTCATACTCTATTGCTGGGGCGGCCCTGACGCCAGTCTTCTGTATCAGTCGGTGTCACCGTCGCTAGCTTGACGCGCGAGTCAGGCTTTTATTCTATCCACATAGTCAAATTAGAGCCCAGCGTATTGCAATTTTATAATAATAATGTATCATATCTCTTGCTAATCACCTTAGCAGTATCTTCGATTTTCATCTTAATGGATAATGCATTGAAAAAGACAACAAATGCTACTCAATGTCGCATTAATAGAGTTCCGCGCGGCTCCAGCATAAGAAAATTGTATAAATTTAGGACAAGTGATCTTATATCCCACTTTTTTTAGTTAATAATTGGCACTGTTATTCTTATAGTTATTTTTTCTTTGTTTTCCTTTTCTCCTTTCACGGATATGTTGTTAAAGATAATAAAAATGTTTTCTGGATTACACATTTTCGTTTAGTTTTGTTGATTTTTTTATGTCATTATTGGTTTACACGAACTATTATACTGATACGAGCTGAGGTGCGGATAAATAAATTTAAACTAATATAATTTTCATGTGACATTAAATGTAAATAGCTCGTTGAAAATAAGCGCAACTACAGTTCAAACAACAGAAAGCAAGTTTTTTGACGTGTGAAGTCTTGTTCAATGAAAGAACTGACGCCTCCAGTCCGAATAGCTAGTACGAAAGATTGATGATCGATGCCTGCTGATAGACGGACGATTCTAAGAGGATGACTAGTCGCGCATATAATCCAGAAACTCGGAGAGCGGGTGTTACACACGCAGCATTACATATTTTTGAAAAGAGCAACTGTTTCGGATGGTGCAAGAAAACAGGCACATGAGGCTTATGAACGATACTGCTATTTGGTTTAAATTGACTTATCCGAACCCTAACTCGTAATAATACTTTATTATGTAAAGGATCCAATCCATGTCAAATGCAATACGGACGATAGCAAGATGACGATCATAGATACACTAGAACTAGCTTTGTACATACATATTATGCAAAAGATTTCGTAGCGGTAAAGTGCTTCTTTGAGTATATTCATCAATTAAAAAAAAGTTTTATCATTCAATTGCCTAGACATATATTAGGGGTTTATTGTGAAATATCTCTGTGAATACTAATTAGTAGGAAAACTAGTGACCCACTATACTAAACAAAGGCAGGATGGAAATTATTAGTGTATAAAGTATGAAGATCAACATATTATGCTATTTATTTAAGTTAACGTTGAGAATTACCCAATTCAGTTTCTCTTCTTGGGGGATGTGGTGTGAGAAAAAGTAGGAAGTAAATGACGAAAAAGTTAACATCACTAGTCTCGCGTATAAAAAGACTAATAAATGATGGGAATGTAATGGGTAGTGAACTGACCAGTCTTCCAAAAGAAGTCCAGAATCAAATACATAAGGTTTTCCTCAATCTAATGATGGTAAGGGACCAAAATCCAGGCCATTGTTACTTGTCTTCAAATTATCGAAAGCAATAAATGAAATCCTTACATGTCGGTACTACCCAGGCCAGGTTGTGGTCATGACTGAACAGCGCCTTCTGGATAATATCTAGTTTAGGAAGAGGAAAGCAAAGGAAATTTCATGTCTGTGAATCCCTATTATTATAAAATTTATTAATTATTCGAGGCTTCTAGTACACTTTTATTCCATTGTACTGTTCCTCATAGTATTTTAGAATATCAAGCTATATATATGAGACGTTATCACTTGTATAGCTGGAGAACTTTATTATGTTGTCTTCCACTTTGTTTTATGCAAAATAATAAAAGCAATAGTCGTTCCCTGAGGCCAGCTCCTTAAGCTTCAATTGAGTTCATTCGCTTTTCAGTCGTGACAAAATCTTTCCTTCCAAAGTGCCTCTAACTGTAAGGGTACATAATGTATTTAGTGTCGTGCCATACGTGTATATTTAAGTTCCATAATTTGAATGTTTATGGCACTATTCCAAGTTCGAATATTCTGTTCGATCTCTTACCAATCATGTTCCTAAGATCTCAATTATTTTCCGACAACTTGTAATGTTTTGGCGGCAAACTTATTCGGTCTATTGTTTTTGTAAATACATTTTGTTACCGTATAATTTAGTTGTGATGAGTTTTTGTTATAAGGTTTTGAGGGAAAATCGTAAATTGTTTTTTTGTCCTTGTATTTGCATGTCTAGTGAGGAGAATAAAGTTACATAATAAAAGTATTTCGTTGTTTTATGAACCTCCTCCTCGAACACGGTCTACGTCCAAGCTTTGTCGAGCGATTGAAAGTGCAAAGAAATAAAAAATAATTTGATCCAAAACAATATAAATGAATTTATTAGAATAATAACTACTGAGTCTGAGATGATATAATGAGGAAACTTAATCACATATTATTTCTGATAATTGGACGACAGAATCAATACGTGAATAATTCGCGAATCAACAGTGGCATAAAATATACATATGTATTACAAACGATCCAACGCCAACTTAATAAACATAAGTTTTGTAAGTTATTCTTAACAAAGTTGGATTCATATAATATTTTACAATAACTGTCATTTTTCACTTATATTTGTAAGAAACTGATAATTAACAAAAACAGTAGGGTTTAATATGAGAAATTGTCTAATTTCACATCCTTTGTTCAGTCTTTATATCTAGACAATGTTGCAGCTTAGAGTGAATAATAACTTGCAAGTATAATTGACTTTAATGAGTGCTACTCGTGACGGGTCTATAGCTATTGTGTACAATGTTAATAGTAAACTAATACAATATTGGTAGGTTTGTTTTCTTCTTGTCTCGATGGGCGATGAGTTCGTGAACACATGAACCTGCTTAGGGTCTACAAAAACAAAGTCTGTACTTGTAAATTATTTTATTATAAAGTTCATTTATATAAATTAGCACATAACCCACACACGCGTTGCCACGCACACTACAAGGGCGTCGTAGAGAGCGCTACGGACCGCGAAATAAAAACTGTGAACACAGCGCTGTCTGCGGCGACGACTATTATGATTTTAGAAGAGTAATGTACTCATGCCGCCCATCTCGGCTTGCTCCTTGACGAAGATCTCGAAGTACTGGTAGATGATGGTGACGGCGAGCAGGATACCAGTGCCCGAGCCGATGGCGCCGAGGAAGTCGGCCAGCACTGAGAGAGCGCCGATGCAGAGCCCGCCGAACGCGGCCGCCGTGGGGATGTACCTGTTCAACTCGTGGATCATCGAGTTGTCTCGGTGACCGCGCATCACCATCTGTTGTTCCTTCAGTTGCTTGGCGACCTGCGGACGGACACAGCGTTAGTACTTACACAGATCAATAGACAACTGCACCTAGTCTTGTTATACCTAACTCACTATACAGTACATAGTACACAAAACAAACAAATGACGATAGAATTTCAAATTAAATATTGCTTCAGTACTGAAATAATGGCCTAAAACGGTTGCGCTAATTCTACGGCACAATTTAGTAACACACTAAACTTTCACTAATTGGAAAGTCAGATGGCGGCCGTCCATTTTAGCGGTATCACGTCCAAAGGCTTAGATTAGAAGTTCAAGAGGTCATTCACCTCTACCGGTTTTATTAAAATTAGATCTTAAAAAAATACAGTTTGAATATCTTGTTAAAAATTCTGCTACTTATATTGCATAGTAATGACTTAAATACGTTTCAGTAATAGTAAGCATGAATTGAATGAGTAATTTCTAGGTCAAGTAACTTCGATTGAAATATCGAATATTTCTTAGAATTGCTGACATGTACATTTCAATCGAAATGCCATAATAAGCAGTTTGATTGACTAGGCTATCAATTTGCGTTGAAATTTCCATCTTTAGTTGATTTTTAATTCATAAAAGACGACGACGTTTTAGTATTTCATGGACTATTAAAAGTCTTAATTTTTCTCTCGAACACTAACAGTACCAAACAGACATCCTTAACATAAGCTCTTGCCATCAAATAAATCTATTGAGTAAAAACATTTTTTCATAACTTACATCCTTAGCGGAAGATCCAGAAACATCGATCCAGGTCTTTGAGAAGAAAGCGCAGGAGCCCAGCATGAAGATGATGTACAGTACAGCATGTACGGGATCGTGGGCTATGTGCGCGAGCGACTCCGGGGGACTGAAGTAGTAGCACAGGCCTCCGACGGGGTAGGCGCGGGCAGGGCCGCCGCCGCCCACGTCAGCCCACACTCCGAGGAGGTTCACTAGGAAATTGCCGCTGAATTTCACAGCTAACATCTGTTGGGAGGAAGAAAGTTGTGAGATTTTGTGGGAATTTGTTGTAAGGGTTATGTTAAAGGTACTCCTAGGTAGGCTGCTGGGCAGATAAGATACTGCCAGATATAATTCAAAAATTCTTTCAATTTATGCTGTTTGCTGACTACATAATTATCATTGGAGGTTACATTAGGTAAAAGAGAGAAAGGAATATAATAATGCTGCTTATAGATGCAAAAAAAAAAGTTATCATGTAATCTCCTTTGCCTCTTCTAAGACAACGGAGAACAAGTTACTTATGTATTACAAAATGAAAAATATTACCGTAATTAAATTAAATAAAACAGTTTACAAACCTGTGAGATAACGTAAAGGTTAGAAACGAGCGCAGATTGCAGAATGATAGGTATGTTGGAAGTGTAGAAAAGTTTGATTGGGTACGAAGAGTACTGTCCACGGTAGCGCGCAGACTTGATGGGTAGGTCCACGCGGAAGCCCTGTGAGGAAAAACACATACATTATAGAACTTATAGGTACAAGAAAAGGAGATAGATTGGCAATCGAGTGATTTTAGTGAAGGCGAAACATCAGTTAAGTGGCTTTTTTACGTACAAGTAAATATGTGCTGCTTTCCTTAATTTCCATATTCAAAAATTTTTGATGTTTTTTTTATTTTGATCGTAGAAAATTTTTCAAAATATCGCGTATTTTAGTACAGGACCACTAAATGCCCCTAGTTTACATGTTTTGGTCTCATATATGTAACGTATTGCCAATCTATAAAACAGTGGGATTCTAAATCTATGATAGAAACGTAAGTAATTACAAAAATATGGAGATGTGTTACAAAAATAGACGAGCCTTCGTATGTCGGAGGTCAAGCTATCGATCGGTCTGTGTTGCACTGTGAGACTAGAGACGCGCGTCTAATATAATTTTATGCTACAGTAGGGAAAGAGCTATACTTCATTTGAGTAGGCAATTACCTAAGGAAAACAATCTTGATAGGACTTAGAATGGAGTATTAAATAAGCTATTGAAAAATGAGAACTTAGATGGTGTAACATTTATTTTCCAAATATAAAATGTATATATTTTTTTTACAATGCGAAAATCTCAGGCTCTACTGGATTGATTTGGAAAATTCTTTCAGTGTTAGATAGCCCATTTATCGAGAAACGCTACAGGCTCCTATTTATCAGAATGCGCGAAGTAGTTTCTCCAGGAAATATGAAACTGGCGTAAGCTAGTCACTCGTCATATATCATTTTGATTTATTTTGTTAACTTTCATACAATCTTTTAAAGGCCTAAGTAAAATAAGTGTTTTTTTAAAGGCCTAACGTCCCCACTCAGAGACATTTAATGATTACTTAAGTCACTCCTTAGTGACGGAATGTCATACAAATCCTTCACTAAGGAATGGCTTAAGTGACCATTAAATGTCTCTGAGTGGGGAGGTAAGTAAAATAAATGCTTTAACTTTCGATGGCTTAATCTTACCTGGAAGTATATGACGATAGCAAACACGAGGACTGTGGCGAGCAAGTTCATCAAGTTGGGCAGGTTCTGGCGGTAGAAGGCTTCCCTCAGAGCGCGAACCTTGTCCGGTCGGGTGGCCAGCAGGTGGAACAGCGCTATCACTGCACCTTCGAACTCAGTGCCGCGACCTAAAACGAGATTGGAGTTTAAGCAAGGAGGTTTTAAGTCACAAAACTGGAAAGGAGTTTTGATACCTATGTTTTTGTGACAGTTCTTTTTTTGTTTAAAAATAGAATGTGTTGCATTTTTTTTATTGCTTATGACTTCATTTCATCTATGGAATTTAATTGCGTAAATACTTAAGGAAATATGAAGTTACAGTAATTTTTATGTAAACAATAGCATATTTCCTGATCTAGATTGAGTTAGTCAAGATTCAAGATTCACATAATGTTTGCGAGGTTTTTTTTACCTATTTTTTATAGATCTTGAATAGATCTTTTAAAAATGGGCATAATTACTGAACCATTAAAATATCGATTCTCTAATGTACTCATAAACTAAACTGTCATTAAGTACAAATTAGTTTCATTGACCATAATAACAAAGAAGAAATTAATTAATGAAACCTAATTAGTTTGGCAAAAGAAATAAAGACAAAAGACTTTTAATTTCCTACATTACCTATACAATAATTGCCATAAATTACTAGTAATTAACATTAAAATACTTAATAATTTGTATATTATTTATAGTAGCATACTTACCAGTGTTAACGGTTGCAGGAGAGAATGCCTTCCAGACGATAGTCTCGCAAATGTTTGTGGCAATGAACAGGGAGATACCAGAGCCAAGACCATATCCTGAAAAATGTAGACTTATTAGTATTACAAACTTTATGAATAACCATAATTTTACTAAGTATTTTCAGAAAAATTAAGACAAAATTTTTCAAATGACTTTAGTGAATAAAAACAGTTTCATTAATATCAACTAATGATTACTTCATAAAAATTAGTCAGCTGCTACCAATATTTGATCATTAACAAATAATTGCTACAATTATTACATTTTACTGTGATCATCTTTCATTGTAGACAAAACAATTTCCAATATGACTACAACATCATTTAAAACATCTATGCACACCAAACTTTTTGTAAAAGTATACCAACCTTTTTGTAAAAGTTCATCGAGCAGCAACACAATAAGACCGGCAACAAACAGTTGGATGATGATGAGCAGACAGACACCGGCACCAATCTCACTTGGTTCACCGTACATGCCTGTCATTACGTACACGATGGCCTGACCCACTGTGATCACCATACCGAATACTGCAGACAAAGGAGGTTGGTCATGATTTGCTTGTTTATGGGTTTATGCTAAAGACTATAAGGTCATATAGATTTTGTTTATTGGAATACAGTCTTCAATAGAAACAATGTTTGTGAAAGGAGTTTTAATTGTTGGTTTCAATATAATTGGATTTTGAATATAATAATTATTTATGTATTTTGTAATTCCAATGGATTTTTTAATTGCAATCTATTGGGATTTTACAATAACTCCAATTGAAACTAAAAGCATGAATTACCAGCATGATAAAATACTAAATTCAGTTTATCAGTAGATATCATCTACAAATCTACACAATAATATTTGTTATCTGAAAGATTTCGGTAGCATGTGTACATAACTGTATTTTTTGTAGTAAAATCAATAATAATACACTAAAGGTGTATTTGAAGTTAGAAAGTAGTTCCTCCTTTCAGTTATTAAAATAAATTGGCAGAATGCCTGACAATTCTGTGTTTAGCTCAAATTGGCATTCTGCCCCTAAATACAAGGTTTAGGGGACATTTAGTAAATATAAACAGGTTTATTATGAAGAAAATATTTCTATATTGTTGAAGTCCATTATGTTTCATTCAAGTATTTGCAATAAAAGGTTAATGCTTTAAGTTACAATAGGAATGAATGTTCTTCCATATGTATAGCACAATTTTAATAATTATAAACTCAAGAGTAATTAAGAAAGGTGATACACTGAGTATCTTATAGATAGATAACCTTTTATATTGAACTAATTGATTATGTTACATCTGTATTAAATGTAAGACCAATCTGCCGTCTTACTGGATGAAACCTAAAAGAGAAAGTAAACAAAATGCTTCACTTACATTTCTGTGCACCGTTAAACAATGCTCTGTCCTTGGGTGTGTCACCAACTTCTATGATTTTTGCTCCGGCTAACAGCTGCATGATCAGGCCTGACGTGACGATGGGAGATATACCGAGTTCCATAAGTGTTCCTCTATTTGACGCAAGGATCACACGGATCCAGTAGAATGGATCCGCACTGTCTGACGACATTATACCGAAAAGTGGGATCTGAAATGTTATTTTGAGGTTAGATTTAATAGTAAATTGGACTTGAGAAGATTTCTGTGATAATACACCTGTTTTTAAGTTTCCATATGTTATATTTTGGAATGAAAATGGTTTACTTTTGAAAATAAGTCCTGTTACTATTCAAATAAGAATAGAATTAGTATGAATTCCATTATTTGCATGGGTTTTACCCTGTTGAAGTTGTAGTTTAAGTACTTTTCTGAATTAGAATTTTAAATAAACTTAACATTAAGATAGACTTTGTTATTATTATTTGTATATTGCATTCATGAATTCAAAGATAATATAGCAGTGGAGAATAAGTTTATCTCAAGTAGCATATGGCCACATCACAATGAATTATTGAAATTATACCACTCACCTGACAACATACTAAGAAAATAAATAGTGTGATTGCAGTCCATAATACTTTCTCACGGAATTGGATCTGAAACACGAAGAGTTTAGTTAGAAATACGACGAAATATCAACTCCAAAATGTTGAACAATCAAGTACAGTTAGCCATCCTACATAGACCAACATTAGGGTTAGGCATGCACTTTCACTTGCTATTTAACACGTATGTAAGCCCTAATTCACTCCAACACGTCAACAACTACTTAAAGAAGCTATTTCAAACACAAATAATACCAAAAGAACACACAATCATGCAAAATATAGCCATGGCTTACCTTTCTTTCTGGTTTTGCTATTTCTGGCAATATACTGCAAAACGGCTTTATAACTTCGAGGAATTTGACTGCAAGCAGAACAATAACATTAATATATTGCACCTTTAACACACGACACACAATTTTACAACAAAATCATATGAAAATGTGGAAATACGTGTCCGAGATTTAACACTATTTATAATTGATAATATGAACGATACTCACTTCCCATTTTGATTTATTGCGAATTAACTACCCTAACTAATATATTAACTGATCAATTCGGCCAAAACCATTCAACTTTTGTTCATTAGTAACACTCCAATAGGACTTTTCGCGAGAAAGAGCCTGCGCAACGCCGCCAACGAGCCGTCCGCGAATGACACGTCCACAACGTCACGTCACGTGACCTGTGATGTTGGCGTGTATAATGTTGCCCTCAATAAATCCATATCAAATACAAAAAAGTGTAATGTTGTACCTTTTTTTTGTATCGTCATTAAAATATGAATGTTCAACCCCAAATAAAAATAGTGATCAGGAAAATTCCGTTAAAATTATTCCTTTCATTCTCCTGACAAACTAAGGCAACATTATAATTTGATCCAGTGAGGGTTTTTGAAATTTTTTCTGCCACCGGGTGGCGCCACGTATGCGTCTGGTCCAAACAGCTGCCGAACTTATTATTTATTGAAATTCTGTTATATTGGAAGTGTTATTGATTTTATTATGGACTACGGTCAGAATAAGGTTTCCGAACTAAAAATTGAGCTAAGAGAGAGGGTGCAAAAGTCACTGGTACTAAGGAAAAGCTTGTTGAAAAATTTGTTAACACAATATGATTTAGTTTTTTTTATTTACTCAACCGCAATAGTAAAACAATAATGCAGTGCTTTAATTATAAAATAAAAAAAACACTAAAATCGTTTACTATTCATAGTAAAGATAAGCACTTTGACAGTTATTAGACCTGACGACTCGGTGCTGCCACCTCGTGGATTGCCATTTTAGAAAACCCTCGTTCAGCATGATTTCATTATCACGCGAGTATGTTTTTTTTTCCTTTAATCAATCCGGCTGTTCTAGTTACTTCTATTGGTTGTTTTCATGAATAGGGAATACCATTATAAAGTTTTGTATATTTTTACACTAGCAATTTTCGTTCATAAATTCTCACATTATATTCTCATAATTGTAAAGACTTTCAAACTTTGAGTCGTGAATATCAGCGTACCTATATACCCTGTAGTATTTATGTCAAATCTCAAATTTGTCACCGTCACTGTCACGGCTTTAACGACTAACGTCAAGTTTCATGCCGACTACCATGTGCTTGTATTAGTAAATATTTTCAGTTTTATGCGTTTTTAATTACTAAAAATGCAGCAGGCACATCGTGCAGGTAACCTGAAGCAGAGCAACAAGGCTCATAAGTCTCGCCATCGTTCTAAACGTGGTATTTCCGCGGCAGTGAAAGGTTAGTACAGCACCACCAGATCAGTTAACACAGAATTGTATTTTCAGTCATATAAATGAAATTCATATGTTTTATAGGCAAGGTAAATGTAAAGGAATTTGTGCGACGCAATCGTCACATATTAAAGAAAGATGAGCGTCGTCACCAAGCCTTGCAGATTCGAAAAAACAAACGAGAAGAGGTGTTGTCGAAGAAGCGTGCATTAGGTGGCACTAGAAACCCACCGTTCTTGGTCTGCGTGGTGCCATTGAACGCGCAGCTGGATGTGCAATCTGCTCTTGTTATCCTGAAGACCTGTTCTGAAGGAGCTATTGTTTCTCAGTCTTCTAATGGCATCCTTCACCTTGGGTATGGTTCTAAATTAAATAAATACTTTTCTTGACTCCAAGTAATGCTTTTGATATATGTTCTAATTAAAATTGTAAATGTTACAGCTTACCAAACTTCAAGCAGAGGTTCTCTTTTGTTTGCCCAGAAGTGGACAATGATTTTGCCCTGTTGGATGCACTTAAAGTGGCAGACACAGCTCTTTTTGTTACCTCAGCACTTGACGAACCTGTGGATGAATGGGGTGAGAAAGTTCTAGCACTATCCATGGCCCAAGGCATGCCCACTCCGATAGTTGCCACAATGGATATAGAAGGGGTTCATCCAAAAAAGCGTACAACTGAAAAACAAAACGTACAAAAGTTAGTATCAAAATGGCTCCCTGAAGAAAAAGTGGTTCAGCTAGACAAAAGCTCTGATGGACTGAACCTGTTACGTAGAATCGGTAACCAGAAACGTAACATCATCCATCATAGAGAAAAGAGACCATATATGTTGGCAGAAGAGGTTGAATATGTGCCTGATAGTGAAGGTGAGAGTGGTACTCTGAAGATAAGTGGCTACCTACGTGGTATGCCACTGAATGTTAATGGTTTAGTTCACATCACTGGATTGGGTGACTTCCAAATGTCCAAGATTGATGGGCTAGAAGACCCACATCCATTGAACTTGGGTAAAGAGAACACAAAGTCAGATGATACTATGGATGCTGAAGTAACAAAGGTTTCAGTACTGCAAGTTGCAGACCCAGCTAAACAGGAGAGTCTTGTGTCCGAAAATGTGCCTGATCCCATGGAAGCTGAACAGACATGGCCTACTGAGGAAGAAATTCAACAATCTAATTTGGAGGTAGGTTCATGAAGAAAACATTCAATATCTTATAATAATAAATGTTATGTTGTAATGATAAAAAAAATAAGCATATCCATTTTACAAAATCTAAACACTATTCTTGTAATTATTTTAACTATTATTTATTTATTTATATTTCTGCACATTTTGTACAAGGGCGGACTTAACGCCTTAGGCGTTTTCTACCAGTCTACCTTTGGGTGGTGGAGAAATAGCAGTGGTAGGTGCAAAGATTATATTATATTATGATATTTAGTGTAAAAAAATAAATACTAATATATATTATACATAACCATATTATACATACATACTTAATACATACATATTACAACTGCCAAGAGAGACAAAATAAATTAAAAAAATAATAATCTACGGTAGCGACTCTGCCAATTTCCTGTGGATGTGGTCGCGTAATTATTCCTTTTATTTCCATACAGACTAAGACTAAAAAAGTGAAAAAGGTGCCAAAAGGCTGGTCAGACTACCAAGCAGCCTGGATTGTTGAATCGGACGCAGAAGGAGAAGGATCAGACGACGGCAGTGACAGTGAGGATGACGACGAAGATGATGAGTTCATGTCCTGTGAGGAGGATAAGTCTGACCAAGAAGAGAATGCAGAAGACAATGACTTTGAATCTGTGACTGAGTCAGAAGTAGGACCAACCGATGAGAAGTACGATGCAACTATAGATGCAGCTGAAGAACATGAGATGCTACAAAAGCTGGCAGCTGCAAAAGAAGACCAGCAGTTCCCAGATGAAGTGGACACTCCTCAAGATGTGCCAGCTAGGGAACGGTTCATGCGGTACAGAGGGCTAGAGTCCTTCAGAACATCACCGTGGGACACTAAAGAGAATCTTCCAGAAGATTTTGCCAGGATATTCCAGTTTGAGAATTATGATAGGACTAGGAGGAGGGTCTTTAAGGAGCTTGAGGATAGTTTGATTAATATGGTGAGTGAAATATCTTATGTACTATTATACATATGTATCATGATTTGTCTCCTTTTTTTTAATGATGGCAATAATCGATAATTTGTCTGCTCAAGTAAATAAATGAAGGAGAGATATTTTATTTGGAATTTTTTAGGTCTTTTAATCAAAAAATATTTTCAAAATATTAATACTTACCTTGCAATCCTTTTCAGTACGGCTTCTACATCACAATCCATGTCAAGGATGTTCGCCAAGACCTATGGAAGGCCTTCCACGCAGCAAATGCAAAGGCTCCTTTATCCGTATTCGGTCTTCTCCCTCATGAACAGAAGATGTCTGTCATGAACGTAGCCCTCAAACGTACTGGGGCTAGTGATGAACCGATTAAGAGCAAAGAGAGGCTGATCTTCCAAGTTGGGTATAGGCGGTTTATTGTTAACCCAATATTCAGTCAGCATACTAATGGTAGTAAGCATAAGGTTGGTGCTTTTTTTAAATATTTTATTAAATTATTTTGTCATTAATTCGTTCTTCAAATTCTCAAGCAAATATAAGTTGTTTTAAAAGTACCTTATTTTGATTTATTTACAGGAACATTACTTATATAGGAAAAGGATGTATTTCATGAGATATATTTTTATTTTTCAGTATGAGAGATTCTTCCAACCTGGATCCACGTGTGTTGCGTCTTTCTTTGCACCTATACAGTTTAGTCCTTCTTCAGTGCTATGTTTTAAGGTAAAGTATAATTTTAATAACTTTCAGCAAAACATATTCTGTGTTCATTCTATTACTGAATAAACTGAGCTTACTAACAGATATGAATTATATTGTCGTTAAGAATTCGTAAGACCGGCAATTATGTAATAATGGTGTTATTTTACAGGAAAAGAAGAATACTAAACTACAATTACTAGCAACGGGAGTATTATTGTCGTGCAACCCAGACAGATTGATCATCAAGAGGATTGTACTTTCCGGTCATCCTTACAAGGTAAAAATATTTAAATATTATTTAAATGTGAAATAAAATATCATCTCAAAATTTTTCGAATCGATAAACAAGAAATACATACAAATATTTTATCGATTACGATATCGATAAGTACAGACCATCAATATCGAACTCAATTTGTGATTATAAATTATCTCGTTTTGTTTCCAGGTTAACAAGAAATCAGCAGTCATTAGGTTTATGTTCTTCAATAGAGATGACGTTATATACTTCAAGCCTTGTAAACTTAGGACGAAGTATGGCCGAACTGGACACATAAAAGAGGCTTTAGGTATGATAATTGTTCTATTATGAAGTAGCTTACCTATTTATTTTTGTCTAATTGACTTATGGACCACCTCCCTACGACGCTAATCAAGCTTAAGTAATGCATTATTTTATTACATTTGCTCGCAAAATGAGCAGCGCCGTTGCAAAGACCAAAGAGACGAACATACCCGATTCGCGAAACATTTTAATTATTTTTAACAGACTTCCCATAAAGAAGGAAGTTATCAATTTGGATGTTTGTATTTTTTAAATATTTTTCATAAACGTACAATAAACAGACTACATATTTAGTTAGATAACTATTTATCCAAAGTAATAAAATAAACTTACTCGTTCACAGGTACTCACGGCCACATGAAGTGCGTATTCGACGGTCAGCTGAAATCTCAAGACACAGTACTTCTGAATCTATACAAGCGAATGTTCCCCAAGTGGACCTACGAAAATTGTATTGTAACTGATAGAGATGCTAAGGATACGGAAATGATGGAGTAATTATGTAAGAATAAATAAATGTTTATGTTAACTAAATAAGTATTTGTTTTATTTGGAAGAAGTAAGAATATAATACTCCTTCAAGCAATTTATGGTTGCTAGGTACACACGTTCAACAGTTTTTGTGAAATATGTTTAGCGACATTTAGGGCTGACTGTACTTAATGGCGTTCCATGCATTTTCATGCTTTTTTTCTTTCTTTAATCCACTCACTCTCTTAGTCTTTATATACGACAACCCGACATCACCTGAGAGAGACCTGGTGCAGGGCTCACTTTTATGTGCTCTCCGAGGTAACAGACAGATGATACATCTAGCTATTGACCTTTACTTCAAGGTCTCTTTGTGAAAGCCAAGGGTCGTAAAGGGTTATAATAAAATCCACAGTACGTTTCCACATCTTTATTGACACATGAAGCGCGAAGGCCTACTCAGTGAACATCAGGGTAGCAATCTCCTCGCCACTAGCCTAACATTTACCGTAATCTCTTATGAGGCAGTGAAACAAGTGAAATACTGCGATCTAAGTTATTGTAAGTCGATAGTCAAATATTTTTTGTTGTTTTTTGAACGAAAACTTTTTGGTCTTCGTCTCTCGTTAAATAGTGACAACTCGTGGGTACTCTATGTATGTAACATAAACTACAAATTGCGTGTCAAATATACTGCACGGATCATACATAAGACCCCACAATAAATTGAACATTGGACAGGAAAAGGGACCTTGGATAACAAAAATAGAAGAAATTACGTTACACAATTGAAATGAGTGGCTTACTGAATGCTATGAAAAAATCGAATCCTGTAATCTTTTATTTTCGACTTACAATAACTTGAAATCTAAAAAAAAGTTTGCAGAGAACGTCACAAATAATATTATTTTAATAGTACAAAAATTAGTGAGTTATCGATACGAAAAAAAAAACTCAATTTACTGCATTCTCTGCAATCGTGCGTACACAACACGAGCTTTACCTTTATAATAAAGTATTATTAATAATAATAACTATTAATAATGTATGAATGCAAACAAATTGTACTATTCGGTGTGATTAGTGATAAGTGGAAAAAAATATTACTTAAATAACGTACATTAAATTTTTTAAAGAGTATTTTCACGCAGTTCCTGCTGCTTTGTCAAATTGAACCTTATATTCATAGCACTAAAACACATTATAATGTTATGAAGAAAGATGTTTTGATGGAAACTAGTAATAAAATAAAGCGTTCAGATATTGATGTATTTATTGCAAGATTATTGTTGCTTGTTAAATCGATTTGGTCATTTGCATTTGGCAGTTTATTTAGCAGTAAAGGCAACATTACGCGAACTTTCTATTGAAATACTGGCAGAACTGTACGTCAAATTAATCTTTAACTTTCCTTTAAATTAAGAAAAAATCTGAGTACCAGCTTCCATCTATCTTTAGTCAATATAGACTGATATCGCCACATGATGTAGCCTCAACGTTATTCGAGTATGTATCATATGTCAGCAAATAATATAGCAATATCTGAACGCGTCATTGATCTCAAGTAAAATCGTCAAACGTCAATTTATTCATAAAAAATGTTCATGCAATGAAAGAAGACACGAAAACAGATTTATTTCTAATGACTCGAGTTATTTCATTCGACATAGGTCTAACAGAAATCGGCAGGCAAAATGTCAATAGGCAAGCCAATTTTCAACTTGCCGGTTTCTGCATCAGAACCAAGGAAATCTATATAATCGTAACTTCAAAATCTCATGTATCACAAAATCAAGCAAATTAAGAATGATAGAAACTAATGTTAACTAGCAAAGACTTTTAATTTTCTCATTGAAATCGTTAAAGTATCTAACCTAAGTAGGTACGTCAGCGACATCTCATACACATAGTTATTTAACGCTTACACAATCTATCCTTCAAGCGCCATCTTAGCCACACAATATTTTTTTTTATTTAGAAATTATTATATAGAACAGTATTTAGGTTTAATTTGGGTTTTAATTTATATTTCTCTATTTTAAAA
Source organism: Helicoverpa armigera (assembly GCF_030705265.1). NCBI lineage: Eukaryota > Metazoa > Arthropoda > Insecta > Lepidoptera > Noctuidae > Helicoverpa > Helicoverpa armigera. The sequence continues at coordinate 10,571,582 of NC_087123.1, forward strand.
GGCAAGTGTTTCACAGTTGGGTACGGCAGGCGTGACCAGCTCATGTCAGGTCAAATGCGTTCGATATTTGAATTGCGCGCGAATTCACGTCCATCTATTTTGACAGCTCGGTTTTTTAATAGTTTTTTTTTCGGGAGCGTTTTGTTTATGCTTTAGGTTTTTTGTTGCGTCGCTTTTTAGCGTCCGCGGTGTCGGGAGGCGACTGCTTGGCGCTTGTGGTGTTGGGGGACACGCCGGACTTGCTGTACAGGTTGTTGAGGAACTCCTCCAGGTTGGGATCGTGACTGTAACATGCAGATCATCAAATTAAACAAACATATATTTGTAACTAGTTGTCAGCTTAAAGACAGCTGAAATGATAGAATTCTTGCGGTGTTAAAGATAGTTACCCGGTGGAAGGTCTCTGGTTGAGGTCGGAGGCGGCGGCCGCCTTGTTGCCGAGCACGATCCGGTACTGTACCACGTGGCAGTCCGGCCTCAGTTGCTTCAGGTTCTTTTTCTGTTAACATTCCCGCAATAACACTTATGAGAACAAATGACTGAAAATACGCTCATCGGTAACGAAAACATTGCTAAAATAATTGGATGGGTCTACCTATTTTGGACATCATCCTAAGGCTCTTATCTGAAGAAGATATAGCAGAAACAAAACGTATTGACACCATTCAAATAAATATTTCCAAGACCAACCCAATTCCTAAATTATTTACTTACAACTTTATTGCACATAGGTACAATTTTACATGGAATATAAAAAGATATGCAAATTATACAAAATTATGAAAATAATACACAAAATATTTAATTATTAACCTTACCTGGCAACTGGCCCACTGCGTGATCTGGTAGACGGCGCCGTCCATGCACGCGTAGTACATCACGAGCAGTCCCATCATACTCGACTCGGCCCAGATGTCTCCCTGCACGTCACGCACGTAAATGTTAACTATGTTATTTAAAATCTTTCGAAAGGAATCGATTTTTCATATGATCAGCGACCGGAGTGTAAAATATGCACTCAACAAATAAATTTTTCGTTACAGTTTAAAAATACTAGTCAGGCTAAAGCCCGTTCGAAGTAGCGCCGTTGGCCCACGGGTGTAGGTATTTTTTTATCTACAATACAATGGTCTACCTCTTTAATGGAGTGTCGTATTGTGACATTTCCATCGTCAGCAGTTGTGCATCTGACACTGGGCACATACAGTAAGAAAGAAAAATTATTTTTAGTAGTGCAGCTGACCTCTTTAGCGGAGTGTCGTATTTTGCACTGCACGCAGTACCGCGCGGCGTAGCACGGCCGCTCCGTCAGCACGCGCTTGTGCCGACGACCGCAGTTCGTACATCTAAAACAACATATTACAACTTATTACGAACAAAAACCTGTTAAAATTGCAGATTACAAGCAGAACGGGATTACACACAATTATTATTAATTAGAACCTAGTGAGTAAAGAACCAACCTCTCAAGTACGAGTGCGTGGGTTCGATTTCAGGTCAGGCAATTACCAATGCAACTTTTCTAAGTATATCTTAGACACCAATGGCTGATAAAAAAAGGGGTGCAGGCAAACGTCTTGAGGAAACCTGGGCTATTAAGTCTGAAATAGGCAAATCGCATTGAGCAAGCATGGTGATTGATGCTCAATCCTTTTACGTGTGGGAGGAGATCTGTGCCCAGCAGTGGGACGACAAAAAGGCTGTGACGAGGACGATAGTGTTACCTGATAGTGTTGGCCGCGAACTCCATCTTGTCGTGCAGCTGTGCGAGCAGCTGACTGAGCTCGCTCCATGCTGCCTCCACGTGTCGCGACTCTAGAGCGCGACGCTCGTACGCTTCTCTGCGCTCCTGATGTTCGACATAATATATTTTAGTATACCTAATTACAAAAAACTGTTTGCGAGGACGTTGATATTGACTTTGTATGCAATGACAAAAAAATGGCACAACGATGCGATGGCATATGCTGTGACCAGAAAGGGTACAAAGATAGTATATGCTATGATCAAAAAGGGCATAAAGACAGCACATACCGTGTCAATTCAATATCAATTCATGTGAAGAAATGATTTGTACAGCTTTTGTAAAATATTTTAAAGTTGGTGCACACACATTCAGCTCAAACTATACCAAAGTAAACTGAACCTACCGGCTCGCCGATAAGGTCGAAAGCGTGCTGCAGTATCTTGAAAGCTTCCTCGGCGCCCGGCTGTTGGTTCTTGTCGGGATGCACAAGGAACGCTTGTCGTCTGTAGTAACGCTTTATCTCCTCGTCTGTACATGATACGCTCACACCAAGTATACTGCGAACAAATTATTTTTTTTACAATTAATTTTGGACCTAAACACGTTGTATTTTTAGGTCAAAAGAAGAGTAGAGATAGAGATTTTTGTGCTATCTTTTAAAATACGATTATAGTATTCCGTGGTTAGGTAAAGTGGCCCTGGTACATAAAGGGCTTAAGAAGGAATAAGATGAGTTTTAGTCAGTATAAGTCTGACGCTGCACCCAGGCCACAGCGGGAGGAGTCATTTGATGATTGGTACCGCGGCCCTAAAACATAAAGGGTAGCACGCGCTTGTAAACGACCAAGGATGGGTCATCTAACAATCTTTGCGCTCCACCCACAGCGAGATTGCCAGTCATAAAATACGGACTCTATTTGAACCTGTCCCTATATTTCCCTAAGATGACTAAGTATTTGAATTGCAAGATACCCATTTCCATCATTACCCCATTAACAATAAACTTAAGATTACACACACAAACAGATAAGCATATACAAATATAGTGACGACTATATATCCCTATATAATACAGCATACGTTACACAAATAGCTGATAATGTACAATGGCCACGTTATGACACGCCCATATTGGCGCAACAAGGACAGCACGGTTCGACGCCCTTAGAGATAATGTTCGTTCATGATTTAACGTTGTGGTAAAAGGAATCAGTTTCTTGTAGTAAAAACTATAATAATAGTGAGCCTCCTTAACTCACAAGAATATAAATGATTAGCTGTTTATTGTGGTTTTATCCGCGCCCCGGATTTATTTAAGTATTTCCCTCAAACGAATAACAATTAGACTATGGCTTTACTTTCAGGCTTTATACTTTCTGTACTGTGTACCAAAGTTAAATCGCAACAAACAGTAATATAACTATTTAGGGATTTATAACATCACTAAGGAGTGTTAGTAAGGACTAAGGAGTTAATAGTGAAAAACTCATGAAATGGTCCTGAAAGGAAGTTTTTAAAGCGTTTTTATTCAAAACTTTTTCTCTTCAATATTAATGTCTAAATAAGCCATAATTTCCATATAACAACCACTTCAAGATTCAGACGGCGTAAATGAAAAAAGCTTAAAAGTTTACAATGCCAAAATGGTATGAATGACTTGCAGTATTTTATCAAGGCGAGGTCAGTAGCTTTTGTTGACCCAAGCTAAATATGGATATGATATGGCAACCATTACGCATCAAATGACGTGCTTACATAGGACCAACGTTCTCTAGAAGTAAGATAAAGAATGGCTGACCTCTGAATTTTGTGAACTATTTTATCTAAATGCTAAAGTAATCTTTGGGTACAGCGAAGAGTACGGGCATACGAGATAAAGCTTGTAGTACCAGAAACCGAAAACTATGTAGATGGGATATCATGGTATGGATGGGCACATAATATGAAAGAATGTTGAACATATGTAATTGTCTGAGTGAAAGACAATATATCTTGAAGGATAAATTAACTGTAATGTTGACCTCAGGCGGAAAAATATGGCAAAAAACTTCTTGTGAACTGAAACAATACTGGGATAGATATGAGATAGTCTATAGAGGAAAAAAATGTTGTTTGTTTTTGTTGTAAAGGGTTTGAAACGACTGAACCTATTTCAAAAATTCTTCTTCTTTTTCGCTATTGTTGTCTCACTATATTTTTACTAGGTATGGAAAGTAAGTTTTCACGAAAGTAGCTTTGGAAGAAGGTACATTCCTTCTAACGCACAAATGATATAAAAAGAGGTGTGTACCACAAAGGTCTGGTACATTATCTCGACTGTATAATTGCCTTGTTCTTTCCAAAGAGTTCGTATTGTCAAGCTTATGACACAATTAGATTGCAGCTCGCATGATAACAATGAATGACGGTATAATTAAGTTATTCATGTTTGTACAGTAATCAATGTGGGAGGAATAAACAAGATAGATATGTTGGTACTACTAGTTTTATAGGACTAGTCTTGAAATTGCCAATACGCCTTGGAAAAGTATGGTAATCAATGCCATGGTAGGCATATGTCCAAAAATGGGATAGTAAATAGAACCATCTGGCCTTATTAGGTAAAGGTTCATGTTTGTATATGTACATCTCACGACACTCTAAGAGTATTTCGTATCCTTATAACAATAAGGATACAAAATACTCTAAATACTCAAAATACTCTAATGCGAAAATTATTTGTATTCTATGATCCCATGGTAAAACTGATGAGATGGAGTTACTCATGGAAGTCAGGAAATATGAAACTTCTTGACTTTTCTAAAGAATTATAGAGGTCCTGGCAAAGCAGGATTATCTCCAGATGATTTCCCATCTAAAAAACCACCCTAGACCATACTTATAGGCTTCTTTTAATATCTTTTGAAAGACACGGATAATGTCGCTAAAACACCGTATATACCATACATTTTAAAACATACCTATATGGATCTTTCCCTTTACAAGCGAGCAGCCTCTTCATGGCTTCCTCGCCGGTAGCCGGCAGTGGTATGTTCGCGTTCAGCTTCGTCGAATCGTTGCCATTATCCGCTTCTATTTCAGCTGTAATCAAAATAATTAAATTAGATACACATAAAATTACAGATTAAAAAAAATATAAATATAACACAGCTGAAAAGATGTTGAGTTTGTTTGGTTGAACGCACCTATTTCAGAAAATAATTGAAAATTATTTACTGTATAGTTATCGGCACGGATATTGAGCCCTGACCTTCACCTTTCGCGCAGAAGCGATTTATTGGTTTATTGCGTTATGTGTACAGTGCACAAAGCGATCCCCACTCTTCCGCCGAGAGCTCAATATCCGTGCCGGTAACTATACATTCATAGAGATAGGCTATAAATAAAATAAAAATCATATATAGCGTCAATGGCTTTAGGTTCCTTTTTTATACGTGGGCAATGTCGTTCCCTTAGGACGTTGATGAAACCGCTGTAAAAACTAAAGCAACAGCAGATTTATTACATTTCCGCGGCTAAAACGGTACTTAATGAGTTTTAAAAGAAATAGGAAAAAGTTTTCAAAACATCCCTTGAGACGGGAATAAAATCGAGAAAAACAGTTAGTATGCAAATCTAATTGCTATTTCGCTTAATAAAACTTTCTAGTAAATGTAGTGTCAAGCCTTAGAAAGTTATGATAATATTATTGTATGTGTATGCTAATTGCAACTAAGTAAAACGGTTTATATAGTGCATGACTACCTACTATAAAATTATATTGTAACTGTATTATCTTAGTGTTTCTTTCATTGTATGTAATTTCCCTCAATCTTGTACTAAGAAGCCTAGATATAAATAATTATATTTACTATTGTACATTGTATTGGTATTTACAAATGTTTTGTTTCGGTTATTTTTTATTGCTGCCTGTTTATTAACAACCTTTTTCGGAAAGAAACAACTTTGGAATACAATCATACATACATTCACAATATTCCCAATTTTGGATTAAACCAGATTTTATTCCTGTATCAATATTTAAGAAAAGTTATTGTATTGTTCCATATTGCTTTGATTTTTGATGTCTGGTTTAAAATGTATTCTATTTTGAAAATGTTTCACAGAAAACTGGTTTGGCAAGTATTATTTTTGAATTTACATATTGAAGACTAGTTTATATGTCTACTAGTTACTAGACAATTTGATACTCTTTTGATCTAAGGGACCTATTTACCTGTTGACTTGCTAACTAAAGATAAATAATTTAAGATTACTTGTATGGGACTAATGTCAAAATTAGTAAGGCAAACAACAGTTAGTTACTACATTACAATTTAAAATAAACATACCTTTTTTAAACCACTTAAGTTTCCTCCAGAAGCCGAACCTGGTGTGCCCAAACTTCCTATCGATATACAACATGTACTTGTTGTCACCGAGCTTGCCGACCCAGTCCTTAGTGCTGCGCCAGACCGCTTGGGAGCTCACATATGTTTGTGTGAACACTGACGTGCATCTGGGAAGGGCTATATGTATAAATAGGTGCGATATGTATGATGGAATTTATAAGGTAAGTATATGGATATTGAAATAGAGAAAAATGGAAGAAGATGGAGGAGTCCTATACCCATATGGGATCCATTTTTTAAATCCAAAATTAAAACAAATAATAATTAACATGTAAATGATATAAATAATGTAAAGAAATTGAAATAAAAAGGCTTTAAATTGAAATATATATGGATATTGAAATTACGGTTTAGTTAAGTTTTTTACAGAAATTACATAAGTATTGTATAGTACACAGAATATTGTTGTTTGAAATTCAGATTTCAATAGTTGAGGTTAATTCATGAGTTTAATGCTGTTTAATGCCGGTGGGTTTCTAGTAGTAGAAATGTCCATGATCAGAAATATGTAGGTGATCATAAAGACATTTCATATACCAGTACATATTACCAGTTTTGAAAGATTACTCAACAAATGTTAATATTAGGGTAAATTTTCACATCATTGTGCAATAAAAAAATGGGATTTGCAGCCTATGGATTTATGATATTTATTTATATTTTTGAATATTGGTCATGTGCTTTTGGAGTCTGATACTAATAATAAAAAAGAATGACCTGTTTTAGTAATAAAAAGCCTTGTATCCTTTACATTTTTCCTCCAATGACGTGCCTATCTAAGGAAGCAAACAGGTTTAACACTAGTATTATGATAGGTGATTTTGACCCATTGAATGATAACCAATTGATTGTAGAATACTGCTTCTTAATTAAATTTATAGGTAATGCTAGTTAGTAGTAGATGTGTAAATAAAAACTTACAAGTCAAACGACAAATGAAAACTCATGCGGCATATATCCGAGAGCAGATACATGAACCACACAAGTGCCTTCCACGTCGCTCCACCCCAGTGCTCCAAATAGTTCTGAGCTAACCCCAAGTAGCCCGGCTTGTTCCTTCTAAATTTGCACAGATTCTTCTTCTTATCCTGCACAGGTTTAGGAACTTTGTGATAATTACGTCCATCCTTCTTCTTTTTGGCCTTTGCGTTATCACTCTGCCCCTCCTGAATGACAAACGGTGACTGATCATCTTCTTCATCTAGTTTAAACTCATCCTCTGTAGCAGCACTCTTGTCTGAAATCTTTGATTTATTGTCCAACTTCTTCTCCTTTTTAGATGGTTTCTCCGGGTTCTCAATGAAGACAAACTGGCTTTCACTGTCATGTGTGTAGCTAGACTCTTCCTCATTGGTTATATCATCCAGAGATGACCACTTACGAGAGATGTTGTTACGTTTGTTCTTGGACTTCTTATTTGGTTTCTGACGCTTCTCATTGTCATCAGTATTGATGTCCCCAGACTCACTGCCTGAAGATATTGTGTTTGTGTTTTGTTTCTTCTCACTTTTATGTTTATTGTCATCCTGTTTGATGTTGGTAGGTTTCTCTGGCTTAGAATTGGCTTTGTTATTCATTGGCTTAGTTTCAATGTTCTGTGGTCTGACTTTACGGGTTGTTTCAGACTGAGGAGTATTCTTAGTGTTCTTGGCCAGTACATCCGAGTATGTAGGCCGCATTGGCTTCACCTCAGCCACTATGCGTTTCTTGTTACTTGTATCAGCAAGAGGGCTGTTCTCATTTCTTTTTGGTGAGTTTTCAACCTTAATAGGTTGAGTTTTTGGAGGTTCAATAACAGGGTTATTAGCCAGAAGATTCAGATTGGAAGCATCTGGGTGATTCAGAGGATAGTTCTGTCCAAAAGGAGAGTATGTACCAGTTGAATTAGGTTCCAAATTCCCCAACAGATCCTTTAAGAAATTAGATGTAGGGGACTGGTTATTCACATTTTCAGGATAAGTTGTCTGATTGACATTAGTTGATGGTATGTGAACATTGTTGTTGTTCATAGAGAAGTCCTGGTTGAGTGTGAACAGGTGCGACGGCTGGGGCATTTGCAGGGGTATGTCGCGCACTCCCTGGTTGTGATTGAACAGTTCATACTGACCCGACATCGGGAAGATCAGTTGCTGGTTGTTCTCGTCGTAATAAACACGCACTAACTGACCGTTGCTCAGCTTGAGCATAGCGTTGCCGTAATTCTGGTTGGCGCGGGGAACATTAGGCATGTTGTTGAAAGGTATCTTCTCGTCTTTATTGGCAGCGGTATCGCCTGTCTGCACGTTGTAAGCGTGTTTGTTCAAATAAACATCGTTACCGAAACTCGGATTGACGTAAATACTATTATCGTTCATGACACTCGGGTTTGGCGAGATCTGCGGCGGTTTTCTCTCATTCAGAGCACCAGGTGCACAGTTTTCAGCGGTTTCCGCATGATAGTTCCATGTATTGTGCTTCATATCGTTGTATATCGGATCATCCTTTGGCGACCTTGCCATTTTTGGTTACTTTTCAATGAACACAATTAACATGAACACTATTTTAGTGCACTCAAAACTGCGATATATAACTCAAGGATTTAACATTTTAATATTTTATAGATAAAATTGGAGAATATGTTGTTAAAACGTGGATTATAATTTTATTGACGATTTGACGCTTTTCGCATTTTTAAGCACAGACTATAAATTTTTTATTTGACATTTACCATGGGCTTGTATTCTCGTGATGCTGACTGACAGCTAATGCAGGTAAAAATAAGGAGAGTTTCTTACTGAATAGTGTGCAGCTGTAGCAAAGTTTTGATATTTTATGAGAGAATGATTGGATAAAGTTAATATTTTTTTATGTGGAGACAATTGTTCAAATTAACTTAATAATCATATTTCAAGAACAACAAATTATGACGCCGCGACTACCTACTGAGGTTTGAACTGCTATTAAATAGATGGCGTGAAAAAACAATTTACCAATGGATTCGATTCCTAACATTTTCATTCCTACTCACTGCTCTAGAGGGAGCTGTTTTTGTTAGGAATCGTTATGGATAACACAAAAAAGTTTTCCAGAAAAAATACTGTAACTTTTTTATGTGAGTAATGTTTCCCATAAAGGATGATGGGTAAAATTGGCCGGTATATCCAATAATAACGATTCGCATATCAAATGATAGCTTATACCCTAAGCTTCATTTTTTATTATGGACAAAACCTTGTGAACCACCGGAGAACGAAGATATGACACTTGATAGCATAGGATAGCCCATGGACTTGAACCACTCCATTGCGTATGGGAGGAATGTTTTAGTGCATTATTATTGTCAATAATCGTCAGAACGAGTCACAGAAGGTGTCTGTGCCCATATTTTCCAAGATTATTGAAAATAAAAAGATTATTTAGCAGGTAGTATTTACAACGTATAGTGTACATATTCCGCGGTTCTGGTGAGTCTAACTGGCATAACCAATGAAAACCATTTGCATATCAAATGATAGCTTATACCCTAAGCTTCATTTTTTGTTATGGGCAAAACCTTGTAAACCACCGGAGAACAAAGATATGACACTTGATAGCATAGGACAGCCTATGGACTTCAACCACATCATTTTGTATGGGAGTGATGTTTAAGTGCATTATATTATTGTCCATATTAATCAGGACATATCACACAAGGTGTCTATGCCCATATTTTCCAAGCTTATAAAAAAAAAGATTATTTAGCAGGTAGTATTTACAACGTATAGTGTACATATTCCGCGGTTCTGGTGAGTCTAACCGGCATAACCAATGAAAACCATTTGCATATCAAATGATAGCTTATACCCTAAGCTTCATTTTTTGTTATGGGTAAAACGTTGTAAACCACCGGAGAACGAAGATATAACACCTGATAGCATAGGACAGCCCATGGACTTGAACCACTTCAGTGCGTATGGGAGGGATGTTTTAGTGCATGATTATTGTCAATAATTGTCAGAACGAGTCACAGAAGGTGTCTGTGCCCATATTTTCCAAGTTTATTGAAAATAAAAAGATTATTTAGCAGGTAGTATTTACAACGTATAGTGTACATATTCCGCGGTTCTGGTGAGTCTAACTGGCATAACCAATGAAAACCATTTGCATATCAAATGATAGCTTTTACCCTAAGCTTCATTTTTTGTTATGGGCAAAACCTTGTAAACCACCGGAGAACGAAGATATGACACTTGATAGCATAGGACAGCCTATGGACTTCAACCACATCATTTTGTATGGGAGTGATGTTTAAGTGCATTATATTATTGTCCATATTTGTCAGGACATATCACACAAGGTGTCTATGCCCATATTTTCCAAGCTTATAAAAAAAAAGATTATTTAGCAGGTAGTATTTACAACGTATGGTGTACGTATTCCGCAGTTCTGGTGAGTCTAACCGGTATATCCAATAGAAACCATTTGCACATCAAATGATAGCTTATGTCAAAACCTTCATTTTTTATTATGGGTAAAATATTGTAAACCACCGGAGAACGAAGATATGACACTTGATAGCGTAGGACAGCCCATGGACTTGAACCACTTCATTTTGTATAAGAGGGCTGTTAAGTGCATTATATTATTGTCAATATCAGTCACGACGTGTCACAGAAGGTGCATGTATCCATATTAAAAATATAACAGTTCACAACGTAAGGTGTAACTATTCCGCTGTTCCAGTGAGTTTAACCGGCATAACCAATAATGTCCATTATTGGTGGATCATTCTTAACCACTGCGGAGATATCAGTCATGTAGACTGATATCTTTTTTCCTAGCCTACGACTGCCTATGGAATTAAACTACTTTGGCACGTATGGTATATAAGAAATACCTATCTTCTTATTGTTAATAACGTAGCTTTTCCACCACTGAAAGATTTTTCAAATCAGTTCAGTCAAGTTCGTAGCCCATGTAATGCAAATACTTGTTGTGGACAGACATCATCTAATGGCCAGGATAATACATCTTGCTTTGAAATATAATCCTGTGGAATTAAAGGTGTGCTGGCATTTGTAATAACATCCGTTAAATAATGAGGAAATACTGTTTTCCCGTGCGAAGCTGGGGTGGGTCGCTACATTTCTAATAATTCGACAACCCAGGGCCGACTATCCTGGTGCCGTAGAAAAAGGAAATGGTATCTCCAATAATGGAAATAATATACATTGGTAGAAGTAAAAGTTTTTATGTTTGGTTTTGCTATTAAAACAATTATGCCTAGTTAAGACCGATTTTAATTGATAGTCTACCCTAGGCTTACTTAAATAAGTGGTAAGTTGACGAAAATACATCATACAATGAATTTTTTTACTATGGATTTTATTTTAACAGTAAAAAATGGTGCAAAAAGTATAACTCTTTTGTGCCCGATTGTACTTATTTCCGGTCGATTCTTGACATGAACTGTTTTATTTCAGTAACTGTAGGGTATAAGCAATAATATAATATACATTAAAACTTTATTGGTTATCAGGCCAGGGTTCATACAAAATTGCCCATCATCCTTTTAAAATAGCTAGATAACAGTGCTGGATGAGAGGTGCTATATGTTATTTTATGACCGCAGCCCACTCTGATGTGTCTGACAGGGAATCCCTTTCTTTCCTCCCTTTATTCAAACCCCTGCGTTTTTCCTTATTATGTACTTCCTATTTTCCTAATCTATCTACTTTTGTACTGTTATGTACTTATCTACTATCCTACCTACGTACTTCCCTTATACATATGTATGTATAAACCCCTCCTAACTTTTGCCGCATAAAGTTGATGCCTATGTTGTTTCTGTACAGTCACGAGCAATAACATGGAAACGCCCTTAAAATTTAAATTCATGTAGTGACATAAAATCGCAAAAATAAGTATGCTAACTGTGTCCAAAAAATATGTAAACGTTAAATTGTATCAAAATTAACTACACATTTTTATCAAATTTACGTTAACAACAGATTTCTAAAAAAAATATTAAGTTTTAGTTACAAAATAATGAACCCAAGGAAATTTCAATAATATGTTTACAGTAAACCAGTTTGCCAGTGACTTCGATGTTGAAGGAGTTCTAATATCTAATCGTACTGGCTGTTACAGTATTTATTTTTATATTTCAAATATTTTCATATGTCACTTGACTTGTCAAATTTCTCTCAATAAAATTTTCCCTTTACAGAAACAGAACTCTTGAAAGAGTTCCGTGTGAAAGAGGCTGAGCTAGATATATTAATTGTAATATATAAATTTAAAATGAACAACGTGCCTTATCGTATTTCTACATATGACAAACACAAAATTATTGTTCTTAAAGAACAGGGACTTTCGGTAACAGACATTGCAAATGAATTGGGAATTACGGTGAGTTTGCATTTATTGTTGTTGTGTTTTAAACACCTATGTATAGGGTGCCACGCGTTGCGCAGTCATTAGAACAATTTACTTAGATGCCTTTTTTTTTCAGCGAAAAACCGTGTATTTGTGGCTCAAGCGGTGGGAAGATAACGGCGACGTTGTTAGTTTTAAAAGTAGTGGTCGTCCACGAAAAACTTCCGCGGCGCAGGACAGGCAGATCGTCAACAGTGTGGTCAGTAACGGATTTGTGAGAATTCAGGACATTTCATCTTCGCATTGCGTATCAACTTCGACAATTCGACGTCGCCTACGCACAGCTGGTCTACGTCACAGAGTTCCGGCGCGAAAACCACTATTATCTGCACGACACAAGGAACAGAGACTACAATTTGCTCGAGAATACCTTAACTACGACTTCAGCAGAGCCATTTTTTCTGATGAAAAAGTGTTTGTTTCATCTGCTGATGGACGTTTATCTTTATGGCGGCCTAATAACACTCGTTATTTAGAAAGGAACATATTGCCATCTAGAAGAAGTGGCCGGATAAGCTTCGGCGTTTGGGGCTGGATGTCAGCCAGTGGACCTGGTGAATTGGCAGAGATTAGTGGACGAATGAATAGCGAGCAATATACCAGTATTTTAGACGAAGTTTTACTTCCTAGTCTGAACGTTTACTTTCCTGAACTGATGCCTATTGATTTTGTGCAGGATAATTCAGGTGTCCATAATTCCCGATTCACTCAAGCCTGGTTCAGTCGCAACCGGAATTTCGTGAATTCGTTGCCGTGGCCACCTAAAAGCCCTGACCTCAACCCTATAGAGAATTTGTGGGGGCTGATGGTCCAAGAGTGGGACAGCAACCAAGCGAGAACCAGAGAAGCTTTGGTCAGACACGTCCATGAGATATGGGATAGTTTTAGAGGCAATAATGTATGTTACAATATGGTTTCGTCAATGCAGGAAAGGCTGCAAGATGTTATAAACGCTGAAGGGGGCTACACAAGATTTTAGTTAATTTAAGGCCCATTTTCACCGACACGATGATACTACGACGATACGACGATACGATGATACGACGATATTATTATATTTGATTGGCTTAATTAATAATAATCATTCCGTTTGGTAACGAATTACAAGACTGATTTTGTATACCTTTGTTTTATTGTAGTAACCAACCCTTATTTATTTATAAAACTGTAATTATTACAGAAAAAAGTAGGTATACACTTTCAATATCATTTTAATGTATCCATAACAATTCCTATAATATGTATACAACTGGCATTTCATGTGTATATGTTATAGAAATTGTCATGGATAATTCAAAATTACATTTTAAGTGTAAACTTTTTAGTGATTTTGTATCGTTTATATTACTATGAAACCAATGTATACCCAGTTTTGATACAGTATTACATGTAGATAATTTAGAAAAAAATATAGAACACATACTTTTTGAATGGTGGAATTTGAGATATTTTAGAAAATGTGACAATGTATATATATTATTGCTCGTGACTGTACATGCAATATTTCAGATGTCCAACGTGATTTCTTTTGTCATGTGGAAGACCGAATCATGGTCGCTTGGAAATATTAGTCTTCTTATTCTTCCTGCTACCCTGTTTCCAATTTTATTTGGGGTCGGTGCAATATGTCTTCTTTTTTCTGTTACTCGTCATACTGACTCTCACTCCCTATTCATGTCATTTTTCAGGCAATCCATCCATCTTTTCTAAGATCTTCCTCTTCCTCTCCATCCATCTAGAGGTACATTCATACTTAACACACACTTTGTGGCAACCTTCTACTTTTCATCTTTTCTGTAACTGTACCTATATTAGTATAAACCTAATATAAAACCTAATTGATTTATTCGGCCGTGGCGGTGTGGTCCACTTTTTATTAAATTACCTTAACAAACCTTGAAGGAGATACCTACCTATATCCAATTTAGTGATTTCGTGGTAAATTAAGTCCAAGATAAAATCTTAAGTTTTATGACGAATATATTCGTCATACACCTTGAGATTATTTCACTTAGAGGGTAAACTTTTTCCCTAAAAGTTTCAGTTGAGAGTTGATTTCAACTCTTCTATAACATAAAGGGCTCACGAAGGGACAAATAAGGTTTTAGTCAGTCCCAGCCCCAAACTTTTTTCCGCTCCAACTTCTACATCCGTAGGTCGGTGTCATTCAAATACCTTTTTCTCATCAAAGAGCCACTTGTAAAAAAAATATTAGCTAAGTTGACAATGAAATTACCTTGATCTGCTATCAACATTAACTTGAACTTTGCCGTTACCGTAAAACCACCAAAAACCGTAGGCCGAATGAACTACTTACATTGCGTTTTTGCGTCCTCAACCGCCCAATATGAAAGCGCTACAGTTTGTCATTGAAGTTTCATAATTACTTAGAATGGAAATTGCATATTCTAATGTTGCATGTTAGGTGAATATCTGCGGTAAAAAGTACCGTAACCTTCAAGTTTTTTGTATAGCTCTAGTTTGTTCAGTCGGGAATAGGTCGGGAATGATAAAATTGGAAAGATGAGAGCGGATACCACCACCAAAAAACTTCATTACTAAATTGGATGAAGGAATTAAATAGGTTCGGAATATACTTGTAAGTAAGTATATTCCGAACCTATTTAATAGTAAAGAATATTTTTACGATATTCAATACAAAAAAAAAAACAAAGCCTAGCTACCTACGTACAGTTACCTAAGTAAAATAAACAAATAAATAAAAAATCTGTAATTGTGTATCTGGCATTACAATACAATGGTCGTTATCTCATATTATCTAAAACTAAGACAAAAAATAGGTGTAATATTTTTAGTTAATAACAAATGAACATCCAATGACAATCCTCTACGTACCTAACTCTATAGAACGTTCCAAGTTTAAACGGCAATGGAAATAAAACTGCAGTAACTTGACAAATTCTGAATTATTATAGACCAATTTTATTACACCTGTTAGGCCAGAGTATTGAATAATTGAGCTGCATAGCATAAGAAAACGATGATTGCACCACTGTTTATTTCATAATCACTAGACTGTGACGGAGGTCGCAAGAAAAGTTCGCGTTTTGCCGCCATCAACTTCAATATGGTTCTTAGCTGTGTCCGTAGGAAGTCGTTGAGTAGTTTTTGAATTTGGAAGGATATCTTTTTATTTTAAAATTATTTTTTTATTAATTAAAAAGTGTTGAGCGTGAAGTACAAAAATACAAAATAGGTATGTGATCTAAATAATTTTGGTGAATTTTATTTAAAAGTGTCATGTGTGGGTTTTTCGTTAATGGGGGTAATCGTTTGGAACTTTTTTATATTTAATTATGGGTCATATTCAAAAAAATTGTATATTAAAACGTCCAACAGATTTATTCTTTTTTAAAAAATAGCTACTGGCTAATTACTCTTAAAAACAGAATAAACATTTATTTCAGCATTATGAAAAACAAAAAGAACGCTCCATAATCCTCAATGAATGATTAATTTTAAAAGAAAACTACAACGTAGAACATTTGTTTTCATATAAGCAATGCGTGTCCACATTCTTGGCGCGACATTTAAAAAACATTTTATTATTCAATATTAGTATTTTAACTGACAAATAATTTATTTCTTAGCAGAGCATTGTGGAACCTGAAGGAATTTGCTAAAATTATCATGAAATATAGCACGCAGAATTCAGAAATAATTAATTAAAGCATGTCTTGATTTCACTTCATTTCGGTTATTCCTGTCTGTTACGTTAGTAACTTTAATCTTTTTGTAGTAGTTATATAAATTATTTTACCTAAAACATTAGCAACTGAACTGTCAAAAGAATCGACGAATCAAAAATGTTCGGTAATTTTGTTAAGCGCAACAAGCACGGAATATTGTGGTGCAGTGATTATTCGACAGTTAAAAGTTACTTATTACTGTGAGACTTTTAAAGTATCGGTAAGTACTTTTACTGTTTTATAACTCAGCTTAGAATAAATGTATATTGAAACTATCACTGTACTATACAAGTTTCGTATAAAGTAAGAATTAGCATTGAAAAAGAGATTTTTTTAGATTAGACACAAGCAATTTATTCATATCGGTTATCATATCGATTACTTTTTTCTGTGACGTAACAGATATGAACGGTTAAGGTTTGTTCACAGTGTACGTACCGAGATAAAAACGTATTTAATCAAACCTACCACTTTTCTTTTTATTTTATAATTTTGTAAAGGTATCTTTACGAAAATTCGACATGGACAAATTAAATAAAAATCAATCCACAAATAAAATTTAAAACTTGAAAATGTATTCTATCGTTATACATTTTTACAATTGATATTTGCAGGTAACATCATGTAGATATTATAGTGGGATAAGTTTGAGATAGTTGAGAAAAATAATTTTACCTACTTACCTACGTACTTACTAGGGACGGCTTTAGTTCGGGTATAAGAATTACTGTGGGGTTTGTTGTAAAATATTTACGTATTAAGGTTTTTTTTCTTCACAGGCAATATGCTACTAACACCAACTGAACGACAGCGAAATTATAGAGAACAATTCGAATACTACTACCTACTTATTTTCTTTTAAAATTATGTCGTTGTATACTAACCCTAATAATTCATCACTGTTACTTTTCTGTTATAATAATATAGCTTTCCTCTCTGTTTCATATCCGTTATTTACAATTATTTTGAAAACGACCCTTATAGTATTTTAGGGCTGGTAATTAGCAGATGTATTTATTTCTAAACGATATACTTAATGGGCTAGAAAGCATAATGCTTATTGAATTCGATAATCATAGGAACATCTTTAAATTAGGTAATTAATTAAATTAATACAGGCAGGCCTACCTATGCGTAAGCGCCTACCATTTTTTTTGCTATCTAGGCTTCTGCCAGTAAAGCGAAGGCGTAGGCTTCTTCACTCATCGTTGTCTTTCCTTATCAGTCCTGTTGGAAATAAAGTTGTTTTTAGCGAACGCCTGAATGATGATGACCACATCGACGAAACCGGGTTGTCGTCTAAAAATCCATTTTTCGATACAAAATAACCCTTTCATTATTATTTTTTTTAATGAAAATATTGGCAAGTGTTTAATGACAACTTCCACTTTTCACTCGTACCTAAGTTTCAGCACCAGATAGGTGATAATATGCACGGAAAATGGCAAAAACTAAGCACTGTATTCCTGAATAGGTACTCCTTAGGGCCTTTCCCTTCTTTGAAAGAATTCAGAAGGGCTTTTTTTGAGTTAGGTAACCTGTTGTATGCCGAAGCGTAGATATACGTTTATGATGTTTATGTTTGTTATGATTTTTCATTGTTTTATAAATTAGCGACTTTATTTCCACTTAAATATTTTTGCAACTGACTGAGAAAGTTAAAAGTGTTATGAACTTTTTATATTTCTATTTTTATGTATGCAGTGCTAATTCATAAGTAGGTACATACTTACCTACTACCTAGGCTTTTTTTTAACGTAGTGAATTGAAACTGAAAAAAAGCTTAATTTTATGTGCTTTTTCTCGCTGTGTTTCTTTATTCTGAAGAATTCAATACGCACTCGTCTTTATAAAATTACCCTACCTTTCTCAATCTCTAATAATTTTTGAACAAGATTAATAGGTACCTATACATTTAGTTGAACATAATTTATTAGACTACTTAGAAAGAATTAGCACCTCAAACATCAATTAATTCTTTTAATTACCTATTTAGATTCGCTTATTTGATACCACCGGTAATTGAGTACCGGTAGATTATAAAAAAAACGAATGCTATTTAAATATAAACTTGTAGGCAAAATAGATCAACAGAGGCGCGATGCTACTAATTTTACTTAAGCGACATAGGTACGATTCACATCCGACTGAGATCCAATCACGACTCAATTACGATAGAAGCGTATGTGGCATTCCGCTATTTTTTCTTTGAAATAAACGTTTTTATCCGTTTCTGTGATTCAATAATGAATCATAGTATCTGCAAATTATTTAAGATTGTAATATGATTGTAGAGCAAACTACCGTATCGACCAAAATGCAGACCAATCGCAGACCAATCGAATGTCATTGGAATACGATTGGTCTTATATTAGTAGCAGAATGCCTGCTTAGGTTAAAACTGCTATTGCGATTCAATTTCTATTCAATTTTGACATTATTAACTTAGCAGAATCGGGCCCCTCAATTAATATTCCAAACTACATAACTTGTAAATAGTTCGATTTTTTATGGGTTTTTGTCTAGAAATGAAATTCTAAGTACCTTTTTATTGATACACGTGACATTTTAATTAACCGTGGAATGTAGGTTAGACAGGTAGCTATTATACGATTTTTATTTTATTGCTTTTTTCTTTTCAGGCTATCTCTAATGAAATGATTACTATGCCAACACACGATTAAGGACAATTGAAGTAATTAATTGGCGTAGAATAAAGAAACAAAATGATTAGAAAAATGTTTCGATTGGTTGTTTTGGTGACAATTGCAGTTGTGACAGCAAAAGTGCAAGATGACCCGGCGGCAAACCAAATACTTAACTTTAAAGAAAAAACTAAGGTGAGTTTTATATACCTACTATATATGTATATTATAAAGATGAAGTTTGTTTAATGCCTTGAAAGAATAATCTGCAATGTAATGTCAACCTCTACTGGCCTAAAATTAAAAAGAAAAAAAAAACTATGTTAGATAGTTCATTTATCAACGCTACTTTTTATCCGGGTGCGCAGGGAAAATCGCTGGCAACTACCTTGACTTTTTATAAGAACCTGTATAAGGTCTATTTTGAAGTAAAAAAATACTTTGACTTTGATAACATTACCATGTCATTAGACATCTTTCTTACGGAATGTGAGACTGAATTTATAAATTGCTCGAATAGCTCAATGCAAAAATGTTTAAGTAATTTGGCATGTGTAACTTTTAATTTATGTTAAGGATCTTTAAGGATACTCGTGTCGTGTACCTATTGCTTATATTGAGGTATTTTTCGGCAGTAGGTACACTAGAATTCTTAATTAGGTACGATATATTTAACATACAGATACCTATCACGATCATGATAATGAGTATTATATGGATCCCATGGATCCTTTTGAATTCATAGAGATTTACTTCTTCTCCCAATTCTAATTTCTGTGTACTTAATGTGTTGTAAAGACATTAGTTGTAGTCATCATCATCATCTCCCGAGCCTCTCCCCAACTACGTTGGTGTCGGCTTCCAATCTAACCGGATGTAGCTGTAAACCAGTAATTAATTGTAGTGTTGTTCAAATTTTTATTGTTGAAGTCGTTAAAAATATAATCATATGATTACATTAATTAGTTAATACCTACGCCGGAAAATGGTAAAATAATTGGTATAGATATCGAATGCATTTCCATTGATTTGCATTTCATCATCATCATCCTCCGAGCCTTTTCCCAAACTATGTTGGGGTCGGCTTCCAGTCTAACCGGATTCAGCTGAGTACCAGTGCTTTACAAGAAGCGACTGCCTATCTGACCTCCTCAACCCAGTTACCCGGGCAACCCGATACCCCTTGGTTAGACTGGTGTCAGACTTACTGGCTTCTGACTACCCGTAACGACTGCCAAGGATGTTCAATGACAGCCGGGACCTACAGTTTAACGTGCCATCCGAAACACAGTCATTGATTTGCATTTCAACGCAAGACAATTAAAAAATATGTTCGCAGTCAATTAACCAAAAAACTCGATTAAGCAGTTCATATTAATTAATTGTAATGGATGTTCTTCGATATCAAATGTATGATATTGGTATGATAAAACTAATTGGTGTATAAAACTGTCCAATTCTGTGCCACATTATTCATAGCAAGTTGCAATGAGTACCTATTGATGTTTGTCGTCTATTCCAGGGACCTATTGCCATAATGACAACAGCTGCAGGTGCACCCATAGAACATAAAGAAGCTACAGTCACTCTGAACGAGAGGCTGATATTCAATGAATACTTCATGGACGCTATGACACACTTGGTCCGAGAAAGGATTCCTGAACGATTAGTGCACGCCAAGGCGGGAGGTGCCTTCGGTTACTTCGAACTCACCCATGACATTTCTGATATCTGCAAAGCTAAATTATTCAGTAAAGTTGGACAACGTACTCCCATAGCAGCTAGATTCTCACCTGTCGTCGTTGAACGAGGTGGTATCGACACATCCAGAGATGCTCGAGGCTTCGCCCTTAAATTCTACACTGAGGATGGAAACTTCGACATAGTCGGCTTCAACACCCCTATGTATGTCTACAAAGATCCTCTCCTCTTCCCCACTTTCGTAAGAGCGCAAAAAAGGAACCCAGCAACGAATGTGCTTGACCCAAACATGCTTTGGGATTTCCTTACTCTACAGCCGGAAAGTTTGCACATGTTTTTACTAGTGTTCGGGGATAGAGGCGTTCCTGATGGCTATCGTCATATGCCAGGTTTTGGTATTCACACTTACCAAGTTGTAAATGAACATGGAGAAAGCCACTTCATTAGATTCCATTTCAGGCCCGATGCTGGCATTAAGAATCTGCGTTCCAAAGAAGCTATGAGGCTTGCAGCCTTTGACCCAGATTATGCAACCAGGGATTTGTACAGAGCAATAGGCAATGGAGATTTCCCGAGTTGGACTGCAAGTATTCAGGTTCTTACTGAGAGTGACGTTAAGAATGCTGGATTTGATGTCTTTGACGTAACTAGAGTACTGCCTATCAAGAAGTATCCATTAAGACCCTTCGGTCGATTTGTTTTGAACAAGAACGCCGTCAATTATTTCGCTGAAATTGAACAGTTGGCTTTCAGTCCAGCTAATCTTGTGCCAGGCATCCTTGGAGGGCCAGATAAGGTGTTCGAAGCTCGACGGTTAGCCTACAGAGATGCTCAGTATCATCGTTTGGGAGCTAACTTTTTCAATATACCTGTGAACTGTCCTATTCAACACAAGGCTTTCCCATATAATCGTGACGGTCCGCCTCCCGTTAAAGACAACCAGAGAGACATACCAAACTATTATCCTAACTCATTTAATGGTCCCGTTCCTTACAAAGAAGCAGATAAAGTTGAATTGATTGAGGTTTACCAGGATCAGCCAGACAACTACGAACAAGCTCGTGACTTGTACGAGAATGAAATGACACCGGATGAAAGGAAGAGATTGATTGAAAACATCTTGTACAGTTTGGGCCCAGCGACTAAGTTCTTGCAAGATCGTGCTGTCAAAATGTTTGGAAGAATACATTCGGACTTGAGTGAGAGATTATGGCAAGGCTTGCAGGCGAATAGAACTAAATCTCCATATGACTGGGACGACCTATGAAGACTAGGTCGTTGTTAAACTTTATGCTATGTATCTACTTCTTAATTTATATTTATAGTGTGGTTTGTTTTTTATATTTTTTATGGATAATAACGTTACGATTTTATTTTAATTAAATAAGTGCAATGTGTGTACATTTAGGAATGTCTTTAATTTTACTCCTTCGAATAAATACCTACCTGCTTTCATTATTAAAATAAAACAATTGCCGTTTTTGGAAACTGAATGTTATGATTGCTGAATTCTGAAATATTTTCAATGCAGATATAATTAGATCGAAAACCTATCTAACACTATCTTTATTTTAAAAACAATGATTACCAAGGATTTTAGCTTCAGTAAAATAAAAACACCTAATGTACAAGCAGCTAATTTAAAAGGGTGAAACCAGAGTATCCGCACACTGCAGACTTTTAGTTCGTATAATTGTCTTTTTTAGAGTCCTGTCTCTGTAGAATGGTGCTATGGTGCTTGTTGAATCAGTACGGAGACGTATGGGCTCGGAGTGCGCACAGACAAGGCATTTTAGTAGATATGATTCAATAGATGTTTCTTCATACAAAGTTACATAATTAGTCTTAAAAATTATGTAGGTAAATCAATTTATGATTCGCTGAGCATAGGATACCTATTCTGTGTTGATTTAAAATTGTTGACCGTGACCACTAATTTTAAGTATTCTAAGACAAAGATATTTAATATTCCTAGATCATAGATACTATTGTTGCATTTTTGTCGGAAAATATCTGCAACTAGTTAATTGCAGTTTTTTTAAATTAATTATAATAGTATTTTTGAATCGCTGGGAGGAATTGAATTGAAGGTGACCTTACGATGGTCAAGTCATTATTATAATTATTCAAGAAAAATCAAATCTGCACACTGATAATATTTTTCAAGTTCAGTTTCATTACTTTATTCAGTTTGAATATAATCATTAGACAAAAATTGTAATTAAATATGCATTCCTTCATTGAGGTGACTAATAATATAAGTACAACTATTTTTAGATACGTTTTCGTTGTAGGTATGTATTCGTTCTTATCAAATTTAGACGAATTTTAAGAAGTCATCGTTCGTAATTAACACAATTAAGAACATTGGTACTTACTGCTGATTTCTTTTAAGGTCCAATTGGTACGTAGAGAAGTGACATTAATGTTAACTAGTACACTCTTTATATCTTAAACGTATTTATAGAACGTTAAGTATTTTCTTCATATTTATTTTCCAGATTGCGTTGGTTATATTCCTTCACTCACGTAGCCCGATGGGACGGCCAACTGACAGGAACGGAGAGATAATAAGCGCATAGGTCCGACATGGTAGGGAATCCACATAGTTTTAAGACCTCCACATAAAGTTTAACCCTCATCAACTTTTTAAGTTCACAATCGACTTGAAAATCGAACACGAGAAAAAAGGAATTTAGGTAGTACTGAGATACTTTTACATCGATAAAGTTTCAATCTCTTCATTCCATCAGCAGCAAATGTATGCGGATAAACAGCATAGTTTTCTAGTGTTTAGGTAATATTGAATCATCTAGGGCATGCGCAAGGGCGTAATGGTCGGCTAGTGGCTATAAAAGCTGCAGTTTTTTAGAGAATGTTCATTGTAATTCGTGAAATGAAGACCGAATGGTGTTTCTTGGTTTTCTGTATTGGAATAGTGGCGGGACATGATGATGATCCAGCAGCCAATCAGATTGTGGATTTCAGAGATCGGACTTCGGTAAGTCCATCAATTTAATTATTTATTATTTATCTCATCATCAAATAGGTACATGAATTTGGTAGTTACATGTTTCATTAAACATAGAGACTGGTGTCTGAAGTAGGTTAATCCTGTATTTATGTCCCTGATTATTGGTAATTCACTTAATATTCAAATTGTTTAGTCTTATTCCAGTTTTATGATTTGGTTGGTAGGGTGAACTTCTATGTGCGTATTAGGTAAATATTTTATGAATGGACCATGCCCAACCTAACTATGTGTAACCATAAAGGCTCTAAAACTTCTGATCCGATAAAAAAAAATCAGGGTTGGTAAGCTATACTCTTCCCATTCTATTCCCATTATAACACCCCGACGCAAAAACGACGGGGTGTTGTAATCGGTCCCCCGACACGACAAAATTTAGTTTAGCCTGACATAACCTATAATCGATTGATCCACGCGGCTCTGCCCTAGCCACGAGCTCTTCTTTTTTTAATTAGTGACAGGAAGATATAGTAATAAAAATTATACACGCAGCTTCAAATAAAAAAGATATCGGCTTTCCGTGTATAACAATAATAATTAAATTACTGCAGTTAATGTTGGATAAGCCGATAAGTATTTAGTTTAATAATAAATAGGCAGTATAAAATGTTTGACCGCGTAACAGAACTATAGCTAGGTAGGTACTATTATTTTGCTTGCTCAGATTGAAAGAGAGATAGAGCAACTTTCGATTTTATAATATGCATATCCAGTGCGCAAACTTTGTCAACTTATAGTTAAATAAGTTTTATAGAGACGTATATTTTTATTTTGTAGTGTTTTAGTACAAAAAAGAAAGTTATTGATATCGAAAGATGTTTATTTTGTAACCGATAGTACGGTCACAGTCGTCATAGTATGCACGGCGGCGACTTAGTGATGTAAAATGAAAAAAAAAACGATTTGTTTTTTTTTCACTTCATTGAAAAAAAACATGAAAAAAAACTTTGCATCGTTGTTTTTTTTCTAAGTTTGTTTTTTTTTTCTAGCCTACGTTTTAGTTCAATTTTCAAAATTTCCCTTGTGTTGAGTTAATATCAATGAATGTTGCCAATATTTTTATGAAATGTTGGTACTGTCTTATCAGAAAAGTACTGTAGATTCAAGAATAAACCTAAGACTATTATGTAATCTTAAGTATTAATCTTTAACGGTAAATGCCCTAACAATTTTAGATTTATTATACTCTTGAAAAAAACTAGGCCCAGAAAAAAAAACTGTTTTTTTTCAGGTTTTTTTTCAAGGTTTTTTTTCACATTAGAAAAAAAACTGTTTTTTTTGCAACACTAGCGGCGATCCGAAACCGGTTTACTGACGGAGCTCCGCTCGGCGCGCGTAAGGATAGTTAGTATCCATATTTTGCTGATTTTAGGGCGGACAAAAGAATGAAAAAATTTTTTTTACTGATGATGCAGATATGTTCTGTTAACGATTCTGGACCACCAGTTTTTTTTTGCGCACTGCTTAAAATTCATTCCTGTATTACAGAAACAGATGAAGATCTCTATATTGCATATTAACCTCATGCTCTATTCTTTCCAGGGCCCAATAGGCATCATGACGACATCGCTCGGTGCGCCCATCAACCACAATCAAGCAAGTACCACGTTAAACAAACGCCTCATATTCCACGAATTCTTTATGGACTACAATCTACATTTCAACCGTGAACAAATCCCTCCAAGAGTGGTCCACACCAAAGGAGGCGGGGCTTTCGGCTACTTCGAAGTAACACATGATATGAAAGATATTTGCAAAGCTAAAGTCTTTAGCAAAGTGGGTAAGAAGACACCAGTTGCAGTCAGATTCTCTCCTCAAGTCCAACTATTCGGCGGCGTTGATACATCAAGAGATGACCGAGGGTTTGCAGTTAAATTCTACACTGAAGACGGTAATTTTGACATAGTAGGATTAAACACGCCCATGTTCGTAATAAAAGATCCTCTATTTTTTCCTACTTTTGTTCACTCAAGAAAAAAGAACCCGCAAACATTTCTGTACGACTCAAATATGTTTTGGAATTTTTTAGTATTATTTCCAGAGGGAATGCATATTCAAATGCGCCTTTTCACTGATTTGGGTACTCCTGATGGCTATAGACATATGCCTGGATTTGGGATTCATACATTTCAAGTTGTGAATGAGGAGAAAGAAAACTATTTCATCAGATTCCATTTTACTCCTGATGCTGGTGTGAAGAATTTGAGTTCTTCTGAAGCTCAGAAAATAGCAGGCCTTGATCCCGATTACGCTAACAGGGATTTATTCAATGCCATAGATACTAGAAACTTTCCAAGTTGGACAGTCAGTATTCAAGTTCTAAGTGTCAGTGATGTTAAACATGCGGACTTCGATGTTTTTGACGTGACCAGAGTTTTGCCTGAAGATAAGTACCCGTTGAGGACTGTGGGAAAATTAATTTTGAACAAGAACCCTTTGAATTACTTTGCTGATATAGAACAATTAGCTTTTTGTCCTTGTAACCTTGTCCCTGGCATACTTGGATCACCGGACAAGTTGTTTGAATCACGTTGTTTGTCGTACAGGGACGCCCAGCATTATCGTTTAGGTGGGAACTTCATGAATATAGGTGTTAACAAACCTATACACGAGCCATTGACATACAACAGAGATGGCAGACCTCCTATTGGTGGAAATAAACGAAACATACCAAACTACTATCCTAATTCTTATAACGGACCCGTTCCTTACTTAGAGGAAAATGAAGTCGAATTGATTGAAATATTCGAGAGTAAAGCTGATAATTTAGACCAGACACGTGAGTTGTATGAGAATATGAGGTTTGATGAAAAGGCTAGACTAATAGAAAATATTGTGTCCAGCTTGGGTTCCGTGACGGACCCGTTGTTGAAAAAACAGAGTGTAAATTTGCTAAGTGCTATCAATCCCCACCTAGGAAGTAGTGTTTTAGAAGGTTTATTAGCTAATAGAACTAAATATTATTGGGATAAAGATTTTAAAGTAAAATAGAAGATAATAGTTTTTTTTGGTATGGCATCTCGCAGTTCAGCCTAGGAGGCCGTGTACTGCTTAACCGGACTTTTCCCTGTGGATGCCTAGAATTTAAGGCCTCCAGCCAGGGGCGCAGAAGTGATTGTGTCTGTGCGTTCCTATTTATAGTTCACAATGTAGCGCGGAGGGTGGCTGGGAAAATTAGCCGCGCGCGCGCGCGCCCGTGTTTGCATTCCACCCACGTTAAAATCATAGAAAAACTGTAAGTAGAACTTTTATAGTGTTTAAATAACAAATATAGTGTTTTTTATAGAAATTGTGTAAAGTAAATTAACAGAATCGATAGTGGTAGCCTAGAGCTACATAGTTTTGTATAGTTTAGGCAATCGTTCTGCCGAATAAGGCCTAAAATTGTCAGATTGATAGTTAAACCTAATAGTAAAATATAGCCTTGCAAACATGTAATAGTTATTTAATGAAAGTCTAGATTCTAAGTCATGTAAACAATATATTATGATCGTTTGTACATGTCTAATTTTAAGTTTATAGCAATAAAAAACCTAGTTTCTTTGTGTTATCATTTACCGAGAAATATTACATACTAGGACTTAGGTCATAAACCTAGATAGATGGTCCCCGGGTAGCCTATGAAGTGCCCTAACACACCCTACCTTTCGTATCGAGATGAACCCTATAGTTAATTTAATATCTCGAAATTAATCTTCAGTAAGGGCTGTTTTCATTCATTCCGTTATAGTTTTCATAGAGTAACCTGAAGATAGCTCGAGTGTTTATAGTCTGGTTAGGCAGCGCACTTCGTGTGGCGCCTGGCAGGGCACCTTTCATGACATTACTATGAAACATTGTAATGATATCGACCTGTAAAATCATGAAGTATAATAAAGACAGGTTGGCGGGAGGGACGAGGTACCGAGGCTCTCGCTACGTTAAAGTTTCGAGGGCGCTCGGTGCGCACCCGTATCGAGCTAATCGTAGTCATCGGCCTAGTATATTTTTAAAGTGCAAAAAAGTGAATAGTAAACAGTGAAAAAAGTAAACAGTGATAAATAGGAAGTACAGAATAGTTAGCAAGCGCATCGGTACTCGTCCCCCTCAAGACCTGCGTGTGAACATAATGAAGACTTTTATTTGAACATTTCCCTGACCCCATAGTAGCAAGCGTACTCCTCGTTTACCATTCTTCACAACAACATCAACGGGTTACCAAGAAATACAGTCCACTGCTCGAAACCCGACATCAAGAACCAGCGCCAAGCGGGGCGTCAACGTCTCAAGTCATACCCATATTCTAACTGTAATTTCTTAGAAGAAAACAAAGTATTATTCTTGCTTTCGGAAATATCTGAGCAACGAGTCTCAACACAGCGTCGCAGCGCAATAATAAACTAAGGTGATTGTGAGTTGTGCGAGCGCAAGGAAGTTGTCAGAGTTGGTGTTAGTATTTTTAGAAAATAAATTATGGTTTTGGGTACCTAGTTTTTTATTTTTTTATTTCTCAGGTACCCTGGATATGTGTCGAAAGAATACATGTCTATTTAAACAGACACATTGATACAGAGATTGCAATCGTTTTGTTTCTAATCATGAATATGGAAGTAAGTATTGAAGAAACTGAGACATTAAAATATTTCTTTGAAAACAGAGCTTTTAAGAAACTACCTAACAACCTAAAACCAATTTGCTTTAAGATTTTCTAAACAATCGCACCTAACTCACCGATTGCTCATTGTAACTCATACCTGTTGTGACGTACTCCCAGCCTTTGACCATACAACATTTTAAAAACTGTGCACAGCCTAACAAATTGCTAACAAACACAAGCAGATTTCTAACAAGGTGTAACAGCTTGTCGAAGGATTTGTTTACACTGTGGTTGTTTATGAAACTGCTGGTGAAATGGTTGGAGTAACCTGAGTAAGCTTTGAAATGCCCTTTCAATTCTAGTCGTGGGAAAGTGTTTGCGTTATGTTTTTGTTCAGCACTATAAGTGACCCGACGAGGAATGCTGGCTAATTTAACAATAGGTTCTGTGCGAAACTTTATGAGGAATTCTTTGAGGCAGCTGAAGAATGAGCTATTGGCAAAAGAAAGTAGTTATAAAGTTATGTTAATGAGGAATCTTCTGAGAACATTATTTATTTGCTTAATTAAAGTTCATTAAAATCATGTAAGACTGGTACTAAATCGCATGCAATTAGACTGGAGACCGACCCTAGGACAGTTGGGAAATGGCTAGGCAAATTATTGGAGTTCGTCAGAGAATTTGGAGGCTACTACGTATTTTATCCTTGACTTCATTATACAAGGTATGTATACCTACAAGTATTTACGTTTGACGGGACATAGGCAGTCCAAAGCATGGAGCTACATATTTTGTTTAGAACTTTAGTCATCCATTTCTTTTGCAATACAAAAACAGTAGGAAGTAGCAAAGCTTAATCAACTCAAACTATCCACCGATTCGAATTCAGTCACACGCTGCAACAAATCGTTCAAGCAGTAACAACCATCTATTTCTACATCTACACCATTTCCTACTTACGTGCAAACAGCATTATAAGCAAAGCTATTTTATTACTAAGCAAAATACTAAGGCTTGTGTTTAAACGCCACCCAAAAAAGTACCTATTTTACTACCAAAAAAATTCTAAACGGTTACCAAAATGGATAAATGGTCACCAAATAACGTTTCCAAAAATATTATTAGATAAAACCATTTTTTCGTATTATTGACTACTAAAAAAATATATGGACGCCTTTAAAATACACTTTAGACCAAATATTATATATTGTCACTACTTAGATGTTACCAATTATGTAATACCATGACTCCTAATTTGGTCATTTTTGTTAGACTAAAAAAGCTAACGATCGCAAGCATGACTTCTGTCACGGCTCCGGCGCTGCGGGGCTCCGGCGGTCCCATGCGAGCTTATCGTCGCAGCTGGTTTTCACGCTCACCAACGCAGCTTCGGCTTTCTGGCCGGCTCCGCCGGCCAGCCTCAGCCGCGGCGGCGAGCGCTGAAACTACCTGCGCCTCAGCTCGCAGGCCGCCTCGCCCCTCCGCGCCTACGCGGTTTTGAATTGCACTCTAGGGGTAGGGCAGACAAGACTACGTGGAGTCGGTTTTGCAGCGATTTGTTTTCGTCACTAACTTTGATTTTTGGTAGTAATATTAATCTTTTAGTTGGATAGAATTTGGTGACCATTAATCCATTTTGGGAACCAAAAATAATATTTGTGCGAGATTTGCGATTTTTCTGATGTTATTTTATTTTTTTTGGATCATAACATTAGATACTTTAGTGCCCTTTTAATAAAGTCAATTTATTTTTTTTGGTGTTGTTTATTTTATTTGGTGCCTCAGCTTAGAGTCTTAAAAATATTTTTGGTGACCGCCTAAATTATACCCAAATACTAATATATATAGAGAAATGATTCGATTGTTTGTGGGCTATGTTTTTCTGGGTACGGAAATAAGTTTCTTGAGGCGCGGCCAAATAACAGAATGCAGTCAAATCAAAAAGTAAAGTACCTACCAGGACAGCATAATTCACCTGAGTTCGTACCTACAATAATCACGGGATGTCGGTCCACCAGCTCACCAAGTACCAGGACAGCATAACGTTTATTTATTTATTTATTAAAGGGGTTTACCAAAAGCTTCTGTGTATATAAAGCTTAGAGTACAATTTCTGTTAGTATTAGGACTTACACAGTCGCCAATTACAGGTTAACCAACACACGCTAAATACTTACCCAGTGTCGACGCTATTACCTATTACTCACCATGTACCAGGACGGCATAAAATATGCGGAGTAGGTAAAACCCTCGGGACGCAGGTGAATCCGCGTGCAACAGCTAGTTACTAAGTAAAATAAGTAAATGCGGCTTCGCTTTGAAATATTATGCGTAACCACGTTTAAGTCTGTACTCATTAGAAGAAAGCTCTCATCATATTTCATGGAGAACAAACAATAAATACCATTAGCGCAGATCTTAACATCATAGATTATGAAGCAAATTAACCGAAACACTACCTAGTGGATGGGATGGATACACCATTAGTACAATACATTGTCGTTGCAGCTACTGCAGGGCTGGCTGACAATCTTCATCATTCTTCCTTCAAATCCTATATCGGATATCGGATTTTTAGGAAAGATGATTGAGTGTTAAACAAATGACGATCTAAAATGTGGCTGTCATTGTGTGAGGGAACATTATCTATGTATATTATTAGAGGGGTATATTGTATTGTCTTGAAAGCTTATATCGATAAAAATCTTTGACATGCTCTATCCTCCAAAGTACTTAAAATTGATTAGTAGTATTAAGTACGAAATGTTGCGCTTAAAAAGACCTTTTGAATGATATACGACACATTACTAGAGGGAGAGTATAGTGGTGTAGTAGTAATTGGAATGCGAGTTGAATGTTAGTCACATCGATGTCCCGAGAGGATGGCAACGCCTGTCTGCATGTCAAAAAGCTCAGGATATGCAGACATTAATACTTGAAATACCCCGTAGGTATAATGTTCACGTTGCTAAAAGCAAATTGTAGTACAATCGCCATCCCTATAAAACTACATTAGCGATACAAATCGTAAAATCTACAAGGTATTGTTGGTTAGCGCTAGCAGAGACACCACAATGTGGGTCCACACTCCATTCCTGTGTCAATCAGAGCGACGCGAGAACGATATTCGATACCATGTATTCGATACCAACTTTCTCGATTCTACATCGCATCTCTCATTCACTAACTTTTTAATTCAACTGGACCGTTGATTTTTCCCACGATATTATCTTTATTTATTTTTTGCAACGTTACATGTTAAGTACGTATCGCTGATTTTTATACGTTTATGTAACCGATCTAGAAATCGTAAAACGGTAATGTCATAATAAAGTGTAATGATCTCGTATCGTATGGAATGGTTCAGTTTGCAATTATAAAGAAATGTTGGCGAAGATTTTGTATCATAAAATTCTAATCTGGATGATTTTAATTGCTTACAAACGATGTTGGTATTCTATACTTTCTACCATTGATGATCCTAGCGAACCAATTTTAAGAAAAAGTTAGGTAATTACTGAAGCATTCTTATCAATTGTTAACCAAATCCAACTAATTATAGCATAAGTGATCTTGATAAAGACAAGGCATATTAACGGTATGAGGTCAAAGACCCATACCTACAGACAACAAACAGACACCAAGTTACATTACAGACGCCCAAAAGTCCTTCCTTCCTTTATACCATTTCATAAAACAACATTTAACCAGATTCTGTCACTACAAAATTATATGGATAAGTAAACAATTCTAGGTAAGTATATCAAAGTAGGACAGCGAAATGTCTTTTAATCTGAACAATTTATACCGCGTGGGAAAGACCTGGTATATTTCTGTTTCTCGCTCAACAAGGATACATACTGACTCGATAATGTGAGTGTAATAATGACCACCTCATTACGTTACATCATGACTACTCGATTCATTATTGTATTTTGATTTGACGAGAGATAAACAGGTTGTTTTAATTGTGTGTTTATTTGTTTTGCCATATGCTATATGTAAGTGCGAGTGTGTATGTATGTTTAGTGTCCGTGTGAAATTAGAATTAAAAATAGATACTCTAAGTTGAATTGATGCGACGGGATTGTTTGAAAGAATAAGGGCGTCTCTGCCTACCTACTATCCAAAAGGTTCAAGCAGAGAAAAGGTGGGTTTGAGTCAGTAAAAGTCTGATACTCCCTCACACTGCACCTACAGTATCTAGACATACAAAAAGCTCTAACATCTAAGTATTAGTTAGATGTGGAGCCCACACGTAGAGGTTTTTTACTACATAGTTCGCTACATTATACATAACATAACACACAGCTACTTTCGCACTTACACCACAAATAAGGACGTACATACATATACAAAATACGAGCGAGTCCACGCTCAAAACGAAGCTAAATACGATAGCAATCAATAAACGCAAGGAAGTGCACACGATCGAACTAATTTGTTAAACCGCGAACAACTTACGAGGCGCTATGTGCACCCGACTGAAGTAAATAGGTAACGACACACAGGTAATGTGTCGCTACCAAATTAGAAACTGTTACATGTATTATAAGCTCATTAATACATACATATACTGATCTATACTATGCCTACTGTATAAATATTTTAAAGCTGAAAATTGTGTCATGATCTCTGGAAACTTGGTGTCATAAAGTATTTCAGTGCTAGCCAAGTATCGAGGAAGCTAAGGAGCAACTCAAAGGGGCAAGGAGGTGACCATCCAGCTGACGGAATCCAGTCTTCCTCTATATTAGGAGTAGAATGGTATTTCAAGACTTAAAAAAATGATGATGATGAACTCCGATTTCGAAAAATTCTTCGTACATACCAAGATGAAAGATTTATTTTCAATGGAGGCAAGCCAGAGGCAAGACACTTGTCCCTCGTCGTGGTTCACTTCGGCCGGCTGTAGGTGAGGGAGCTCTCCCTGGAGCACTTGGTACCCGCGGGGTTGCTACTCCCGTCACTCGTCTCAGATGTCTGACCTTGCGGGCTTATTATTATTGTAAAGATCATAATGATCAGAAACCCCAAAGTAAATGCTACTGCCTACTACTCATTCAATACTCATTGATATGACATAATTGATTTCACTACGGTCCCATTCAAGTGCCCGCTAATGTAAGATTGTAATCAGTGTATGCAAATGTGTTGTACCTGTAACGGAACGTATCCGTTTAACTTACTGATAGATGTAATATTGTGCTTGAAATGACCTGGTTTTGATTGAGCTGATGAATCAATACTACCTTTGGACTCTTTAAGGATGAGCACTTTAAGGTCCAAGTTCCTACAAATATTAACAAATTATTATTCTTATGAGCAGCAGTATTTGACTAAGTCGCATATAAATCCGGAAGCAATAATCAATAAGGATCTTACTTTTTCATGGGAACCGTGTACCTTCTAGGGTTGTGGTTGTTTCAACCATTCTTTAGCAGTCTTTCAGGTACCTACATACATTTTGACTGCCTTGGTCTCTTGAATTACTCAGAGGAAGCCTACGGACTAAGAATATTTTCATACATAAGTCAAATACTTATTAAGATTTGGGTCAGTAGACTAAACGCTTTAATAGCATTAAAGTTTTATCGAGTGCTATAATCATTGTTATCAAAGTTTCTAATAAATGTTTCATGTCCAAGGGCTAAATGTTGGAATGTTACACACGCTTACATAATTGTCCGATTATTACACAACATATGGATTCCATTACATAAATTCAAATCGTACATTTAAATTATCAGCAATCACCTTTACGGTATTGTAATTAAAGCCATTTAAAACAAACATATTGTAGGTTAGGTTTCAACAAACTTACATTTACTGTTGACAATGGCGCTAGTATCGCACAACTTTCACTTCGAATGTTCGGAGAAACTTTAAGTACAGAATTTGGCCACTAGCAGAGTTATGTTGGTAAATAGCAAGGAAGTCGATTGCTTACAGATAGTTTAGCATTATCAAAAAATAGATCTGTAATTATTCATTGTCTAGTGCCTCGCCCGATTTTATTACGAATGTAATTACTGTAATTTTGGTAATTAGATTAAGATATCGATTTGTGATTGGTAAATACTATGATTATTGATTTATTGGCTCATTTGTCTGCAAGCTCGGTATTTTGGAGAGTTTAATTGCATGATTTACGTTATCTTTGACGCCTAAAGCAGTCATTTTTGAAAAGTACTTTGTCTTTGTCCAATTTAGCGAGTACTTGAAAGCATCTTTAAGAGAAGCATTAATTGGAACCATTTCACCTTGCATAATAAACACATCAGATACATATTAGGTTCTTACAACAATTAATTACCTAACCATAATTATACTTATACATTCATAAAAAAGGGATAGCCTGTAATTGTGCGCCGTTGATGAAAAGGTCGGTAGAAGCAAAGAATTACTTAACAATGACACTAAGTATCATATTATGGAAAAAGAAATCTCTTTCTTATTTATACCGGGTTTTTATTTAATTTGTCTGCATACCAATTTTATTATTATCGGATTATCGCTTTAACGGTCAGTATGAAAAACAGATCGCATAATTATTTTAGTAAGGAAGTGAGGATTTCCTTTCAATAGCCACAGCATATTGATACTTATAGTAGTTATAGTAGGTACATAAGTACATAATTTCTTAACAATGCTTGGGTACATGTGAGATGACTGTGAGACTGACTCTATGACCAGCGATCCATGTCAAATAACCCAATTCACTAATGCGTAAGTGCTCATTGACTTTTTATTTGTAGCTGTTTGTTTCATTAGGCCTCTGCCACACTGCGAAGTTTTAGTTAGCCGATAGTTTGATCAGGTTCATAGAACAGTCTGAAGATGATTGGTAGTCCCTGAAGTCAATAAAAGCTAACTTCAGATAAGTAAACCTACATACGCGTACATCTCACCATTATATCACCATCCTCTTTTTGCCCCCATTCCAACTTTATTTGGGGTCGGCATAGCATGTTTTTTCTTTCATACGGTTCCATCTCTAAAATAAAAAAAATATTGCTAAAATCAGAAGAAAGCAACACCCCTATTTACACTTACAGCAAAAAAAGCAACCTAATCTAACTAACAAACCATTTCCGAGACACCACCATTGTATACCGATTCCCAGATGCTTTCCACTTACGTCACAAAGTCCCAGATAGTTCCATCAACCAGATTGCAATTAGCAAGGCAATTATCATACTTCCGTTCGTTAGTATAACATAACAGTTTAATATTGACAGGATTGAGAGCTGGTGATTGTTATTGAGGATATCGGTTATGGCTGACAGGTTATAACGCTATTTTAAGCTTAGAGTGAAATGGTGTAAGTGATGGGATTTTGTAAGCTGTCGCCAGTGGAAGGTTGGTAATGAGGTCTAGACTGTGATTGTGAAGTAGTAATAGGAACTTATTTCTGGACATTAAATACAAAGTTTTGATTTCAGAACCTAGATTCAGTATTGGTGGGTATTAATGTGGATCATCTGCCTTAGGTATTTTTCCCTTAACTCGGTTAGGGATAAGTACCACTCTAATTAGATGCAGCCAGTGTTTTACAAATAGCATGAGATGGTCAGATAGGCAGATCTGATCATCTCAACCTATTAGTAACCTCGTATATTAATATTCAGGTCCTGTTAGAACTCTTAAAAAATATATGAGCACAAGTATCTACCTATAGTACTCCAATAACAAATCATTAACCTCTCCGACACTTTCCTGCAGTTCCGTCTGATTGGTCGTAACTTTCATTAGAAGATATTAGAGGCAGTGTAGGGTTGAAGATAATCCTATCGTCTAGTGTTACACATATCGCGGCTTTCTAGAGAAAACACTACGTTTGTGGTATGTTGTGCAACGCACCGGAAGGTTCAAATACGGTTAGCAAATCCAAGTGTATCTTGGTATTGAAAATTTATCAGTCTTAGAATTCAGATCAGAAGGGATAAAAGTAAAAAAATACATAATTCGTAAGCATACAACCGGTTTTATTGCTTACAAACATTACAAAAGATTTAGCGATGCCAAAACTAGATTATTAGAAATACAGCATTGAAGATAATTAGGCGATTGACAATACCAAAGGTCTAGCATCCTTCCGACATAGCAACTTCTTTAACTAAAGAATAGACGAAGATGTTTCAAAGGAATATCAGCTGAAAAACTTTTATACTGATTCCTATGACTCATCATTTGTTCATCATCAGTCATCAGTTCATCATTTGTTTTTTTTAGAGCTTTCATTGTTTTATGATAGGCCCAACAACAGTTTTAAATACCGTATCATTTGTGCAAATGCTACTGGACCCTAGCTAGAATATTTTTTGCAATGATAACTGAAGAATGTTACCTGATATGTTAGATGACAGCTTCTTGAAGGTTTGTTTTTGTTAACTATTCGCTACTCGTTTTTGTTTAAAGAGGTTTTTATTTGATTTGTGTTAATGAACTTTGAGATAGGTTGTTGTGTTACCTGTCATTGACAGAGCTGGGTTTGTTGTAAGTTCGATGTCAGTTCGTTGTGAAGTCGATGGCGGTCTTCAACTAAATTATAGTAATCGGCACAGATAATGAGCTCTCGGCGGAAGAGTGGGGATCGCTTTGCGCACTGTACACTTAAGGCAATAAACCAATAAATCACTTCTGCGCAGGTGCAGGTCAGGGCTCAATATCTTTGCCGATGATTATAAAACCACAATTCCGCGCATGTCGCCATGGTGCTCCTCCATCCTGCATCTCTCCGGTCGCTGATAAGTAAAATCGGTGTCCCTGTGTAATGTGTCGTGACGACAAAAAAATTGGCGAGACTAATAATTACAATTTTTCTAAGTTGGTAAGTTTGGAATAAAATTAACACTATTTTAAGAACCTTGATGGCAGATTGACGGTTGGTTGATTATAAATTACACAGTAACTTTGAAAAATGCTGGCAAAATAAAAAATATATTTAAAAAATATTTTGACACCTTTTTGCTAACGCTACCAAAAGCGTCTACTATTGTAACATTTTGACGACAGACTATTTACGAGTACACCTCCTTCGACGTGATGAAGTGATATACCGCCATTGTTGTACATACCTGCCTTATGTACTGTGTAATTAAAACTAAGCTATACCTACCTAATAGGTTAAGGACCATTCATAGTGCGTTTCTAGTGATTTGCAAAGTTTTCGGTTTTTGACTGCGTAAGCACATGTCATTGTAAGATTTTATTTTTGGTTGTGGAATAAATTATTATGAGAATTGAGGTTAAACAGAGAGACAATTAATTTTTGTTACTTAACATTAGTATTCAGACAGAACTATTTGAGAATATGGATATTTTTAAGAATAATTTTTTAGATATATCTGACGCAGTTATCTGACGAGTAGTCACTAACTGCATAAGAAAAAATCTTAATGTAATTAATAGAGTTAGGGTAAACCAGTAAGTTTAACCATTGGATTAACTAATCCAATTAAGTAGGTTACAGCCTTACAAACAGCTAAGGGTGTAAAGCTAAACAAGCACACACATTAAAAGCTATCAATTTACATTAGTGCAGCTCTTAAAACACACCATAAAGATAGCGACAGAAATTATGCGCTAAAGGCTACTTATCGCAGAAAGTAACGACTAATCGCACTTGAATGGCGATCTTTAGTTGCACGTATCTGTGATTGGGGCGTTTCATAGGCGGAGTTTGTAACGACGCACGTAAATCTTATTGTGAATAGACAAAGAAAGTGCTTTTGTTTGGTTGTATAATACTATATAACCCTGTGCATGTGACTTCGTCTGGACTTCTCCAATAGGCCGACTCATTCCTAATTAGGTAGTATCTCAAAGGGTCCATGTGGCTAACTACCAGTATCTTTCATAAAACGACAGAATATTACTTAGACCTCCTCAACTTAGTCATTACATACCTAGTTCAATATCCCTTAAGATTAAGTAGGGTAGTTACTTTAATATCGGCTTCAGTGATGACGATTCAAAGTATGTATTTCGTATTTTCAAAATATGTGTTTTTTGTGTTTACTTAGATTTCCAAAACTCAGAGGTAGGTACTCGTCATGACAAAGCCGCCAGTTATGCTTTATCGACTCGTGCGGCTGTAACTTAGCCACGAGGTCCTCAAAAATCAGTTTAAATTCTTCCCAAATTATCTATCCAAATAAAGTCCAACATACCTACTTCCCAAATTATCTTCTAGATCGTTTAAACGTAACAACGCCATGATCCGGGGTCGGCAATTAAGTGCGGCTAATTTGTTCTAGCATAAGGAAATAGCCTGCAATGGCTTCGTGAGGATCAAATGCAGGTGCTTGCTGCTAAGCTGAGGTGAAAGGGCCAGATGTTGACCCTGCCGCCTTATTCTGTAAAGAGAGCCTGGTTTATTTAGTGTGGTGTCGATTTTGTGCTATGAATTTTGTTACTTACCCTTTTCGAATTGGTTTGTTAAAGAGTGTTGGAAAAAGTTGATTTGCGTGTCTATTTGGTAAGCAATAATTTAGAAACTTTATCGAAATGATTTTCCTGAAACTGAAAACGGAGATGGTTAAATTTTTTAGTATCTTTTGTTACTACTGGCATGTATTGAGAATTTAACAGAATTATAAAGCTTCATAATAGTGCTTGAGGATGCCATCTGTACCTACTAATAAAAAAAAACCGACTTCCCAAAACACTAAAATGCAAAAAAAAAAAACTATTTAGGTGCATCCCGGCCTAGAATTCGGTGTCTAATGGATGTTACTAAGTTAATTTTGCCACCGACTTCTAGGCCGATGCACCTAAAAATAGTTTTTTTTTTTTTGCTTTTTAGTGTTTTGGGAAGTCGGTTTAATTTTTTTGTAAAAAAGTTTTTTATTTAAAGCTTTTCAGTGATACGTATAGTTGTCACTATCCATACAAGTGGGAAGTTCTCATCAATACAAAGAATATAAGTCCAAATACGAGGTATTTTACATATTCAGTTGTCGAGTTCCCTCGAATTTCTCTGGTCTCCATCATCAGGTCAGCTTCAAACCTTCACTGTTGCAAAGGTCTTGTCAATACAAATAATTTAAGCCCAAACACGAGGTAGTTTACATATTCAGTTGTCGAGTTCCCTCGACCCTCTCTGGTTTCCATCATCAAATCAGCTCCAAATCTTCACTGTTGAATAGTGCTTTTAGGCGTACACCTGAGTATCAAGTTTTTACCCTATGTATGCCTACAACTTTCGAAGGTTGCCCTCGATTTCTCAGGGTTTCCATCATCAGATCCTGACCTGATGACTATGGGACCAACTGGCAGCTATTCCGAGTCGAACAAAAAAAGAATCACGTAAATCGGTCCATAAACCTCGGAGTAATCGATGTACATACATAGAAAAAAAAAACATACCGGCCGAATTGATAACCTCCTCCTTTTTGGGAAGTCGGTTAAAAAATGGAGTGCAATTTCTTTCATGTTTTCTAATTTCAGAATATACCTACTCTTCTAACTGTTCCCCGTGTTTCCCTCTATTCTTGAGGGAACTATTTCCTGCGCCCAGATAATGTCCGTTCTCAGGTGCGTGTAAGCGCAATTGACAGACAGGATTACTTTGTAAGAATAAAATATGAAAGTACATAGCTATAATTTGAGTCTCAATGAAATACCTCCCATACCAGAATAAAGGCATTCTGGATAAAAACAGCTCGTGCGTGCTTTAATGCTTTTGTCGCTTGTAAGTGATTACACGCCGAGTAGCATGCACTCACTGCTTCGTGTGGAATGCACACTATAAGAGTAACTACAGACTGCAAACTTTATGTCGGACGACAGTTGGTTCGGGCTCATAAGTCAGTGTGGAACAACGATCAGATATTTATGGATCCTATATCAAATCCTCATCATCAATCAAATCATCTCCGGAGCCTTTTTCAACTATGTTGGGGTCGGCTTCCAGTCTAACCGGATGTAGCTGAGTACCAGTGTTTTACCAAGAGTGACTGCCTATCTGACCTTCTCAACCCAGTTACCTGGGCAACCTAATACCCTTTGGTTAGACTGGTGTCAGATTTACTGGCTTCTGAATACCCGTAACGACTGCCAAGGTTGTTCAATGACAGCCGGGAAATACAGTTTAACGTAAACGTGTCTCGGTAAACAGCCATCACCAATGATTGTTTTTCAAGATATACTTAGAAAGCACATACAAACTTAGAAAAGTTGCATTAGTACTTGCCTGGCCTGGAATCGAACCCACACACTTATGCTTAAGAGGCTGGTTTGCCACTAGGCCACCACGACATTTTTTGATTGAATTTAGAAAAAAAATAAGCATTGTCGGGCCAACTATCGGCCGACTGTTTAGTATACAGTATGCGGGTGTTGAGTGCATAATACTATGCACCTGTGTATGTATAGTAGTGTAATATGTAATGTGTTAGTTGCAGGCAATTTGTGAAACTAGAGATTCTTGCAGGAATTTATTGTTGGTATTTCATACTAGTTGTTTTCTGCGGTTTTAGTCGCGCACAGGGAGAACTATTTTCTGCAAACGGCTAAAGCAACTATGTCCTTTCTAAAGCTATAGACTATCTACCTACACTTTTCATTTGAATTGGTTCAATAGTTTTGTCGTGAAATCCCACAGATACATAGACAGAATAACTTTCGCATAATATGTATAAAAATAGGTATGGATTGTTAACCCTGAGTACCTAAGGTATTGTTTAATGGAATTTAATTACATGAATGTTGGTTTCATGGTGTTACAGTGTGCACTTGATATCTTTACCTGAAACCTACAGAAGACCTTTTGTCTGTCTTTAAAAGACAAAGTTATGACGTTCAATCAAATAAGTGAATCGAAGGCTCTATTGGGCAGTTCTATAACAGTGAATCTTTATTCATACTCAGAACTTGACCT
This sequence comes from Helicoverpa armigera, assembly GCF_030705265.1. Taxonomy (NCBI): domain Eukaryota; kingdom Metazoa; phylum Arthropoda; class Insecta; order Lepidoptera; family Noctuidae; genus Helicoverpa; species Helicoverpa armigera. The sequence goes on from NC_087123.1 coordinate 10,612,665, forward strand.
CTAAAGGTCACGTCATTATTTGCATATCACGGTATTGTGAAAGATGAAAGAACTCTTGTATATGTATCTTGTCTTTCGAATCTTTACCAAAAGATTTCATTGTTATCATTTCATTTTGCTGTTTTATTCACAATGGATTTTGAATGTTATTTGTGTGAGCAGAAGAATTAATTTTGTTCTTCATATTTTCATCACCGCGGGCTATGATTGGGATTAGAACATGAGCGAAAAGCGGATTGTTACTAACGGAGTAGAATGTCTCAAGGGTTTTTAAAGTTTATATGGGTTTTTAAGGTATATATCGGGTGTGTCGTTCATAATCACATTAAATGAAATGCGTTAATATACTGGTTAATATATGTCCATTAACACAAAGAAAAAAGAAAAATACGTAAAAATGAAAAAATGTTTTTTTCTAACAAAGTAAATAGAATAAAAATGTGCGATAATTAGAACACCATATAAAAGTCAGTCATTACAAACAACTGTAATTCTCCCTTGAAAACTGACAGCTGTCAACTGATCAAAACATTCGATACTCCTAACTTTATCTCTGCTTTACACGTGATGTTGTAAATTATAAAAACGAAAAATGACTCCTGTGGCTAAACCACTGAATGGATTAGGTTATTTTTTTTACAATTCGCCTTAGAATATCATAAAGTATATGCGATAGAATTTAATGTGAACGACACACCCGATATACCTATTCAGACCAACAAACCAGTTGTAAAACTTCTTCATATATCGCGATGTCTAATCCGGTGGAAATTGCATGAAAATCCATTCAGTGGTTTATGACCATCTTGTGAACCGATAAACCAAACAGATGGGCTAAGGACTTTGTTTTTAAATAGTATTGAGTTCTAAAAGCCTATTATTATTATGTTACTATTTATAGCTTTATTTATGGGAGCTAAGCAGTTATCAAGTTCTCGTAACAAATGCTCAAGCAATGACTTTAATTATACCTATCTATCAAGCTATTTGCATGGACATTGTAAACCATATACTTAGCCGTGATTACATAAGCCTTTTCATTAGTGCTCAAGCAAAAAACAAGGTATTGCAATTTCTTTTCCATTTTGAATTAAAGAATCAAAGCACACGTGGGGCATAGGCATAAGCTAACTTTTTTTCCTCCTTTCACACATTGTCAATAATGAGAGCGTTTTCTTCAATTGAATGTTTAAAAAAATGAGATTATTTTGCTGTCATTGACTAGTCCAGGATTATTTAAAAAAATAACATGACTATCGAAGAGTCTTCGGAACCGAAACACTAAATAAACCCTTATTACCTTTGGGACACTTTTGTGAAGTCGCTACAAATGTACCCGCTCTCGCTGATTACTTATACCATACACCAATTGACATGCATCGACAATGGAATGTTGCCCTTTCTGGAGGTCAAGTTGAGGGTCCCACCAGACCACCAACCGATGGGTTCCCATTGACAATCATATCGATATTTTACGGTTTGCACGCCAATCGATTCAAATCGATTATCGCAATATTGATTGGAAGTTTCTAGCTTTTATACTTCGTGAAAAGCGTTTTGTATGTAATGAATTATATGCTTTCCATGTGTGAATTGAGTGGTTTTCAATAACTTGTCTTCGGGTTTAAATTGAAGATTGATTGCTACAGTAATGGATTTGAATAAACGCGATATTTATTGAATAATAGGCATTTTAATATTTTTGATTGTAATATCATCCAACGTTTGTTTGCAAACAGTCATACTTAGATAGTGTTCATAAGTTTATATCACCGTCAACTTATAGATATAAACAATAACGAATGGCGTGTTAATTGACTAAAGCTCTATTAATAATAATCCGATACGAATTATTGGCAATACAAACTACAACACTTTTACTTGGAAAGTATATTTACGGCACCTATAGAAAACAATTATACACTGGATCAGTAAAACAAACAACTTTCCAAATGAATATCTAAGTAATACGCTGTCACAATAATGTTGCATTCCTTGAACAAAAGCATTACCCTCCTTTTTGCTAAGCCGGGCAAGATCACGTAGTAAAAGTAACTATCCAACGTAGTAAATCTAACTATTCAGGAGTCTGCCAAACGCATAGTTAGAGTAGACCTATCCTCACATTGTCCTATTTCAATCAATTTTTTCCGAATCAATGCAGCAGTCACCATCATCATCCTCCGAGCCTTTTCCCAACAACTTTGAGGTCGGCTTCCAGTCTAACCGGATTCAGCTGAGTACCGAATCGATTCAGCAGTATCGTTGTGAAAAAGTGCAAAATAGACTTCGCTTGTTTAGCTTATCAGTTAGTAATACCTACACAAAATTTTACTTTCAGCTTCACTGCAAGAATTAACAATTATTTTTTATTAATTTCAAGCATATTGAAAAGCTTCGGGCTTCGTTACGCATTTGTTTGAATACTTCCATTTTCTCGGAAAATTTCACACATGAAAGCCAGTATAGTATTGTCCAGTTAGATAAGGTTTAAGTATCGCTTTTACTTTACAAGGTATTTTCGCTGGGTGAACCAAACTTTCTTACCAGTGTGTACCTATTGTCGATCATGTGCATGCATATCTTAATTTAATATTATTTGTGTAAGTAAAACTAATGAAACCATAAACATTGATATAATTCTATGGGTCTCAGTACAAAATAAGAGTAACAAATCGTAGCAAAAGTTTGTTGCATTTTTGTATTGTATTTGTGTACAATAAATTTTTGTATTTTAAAATGAGGTTGCAGCTAAAACAGCGTAAGTACAGCCTATGTAGGTACCTGAACTTAATAATTTTAAGGTCCAGTCAGTTAAGCTCAAAATATGGACTTTTTGACCGATAAAATAACGAGGGACTTATCCAATATCCTACAAAAATGCAAAATAACAAGAAAAACACACACCAACCTTTGTTGTAAAATAACTTCCATCTCGTCAATATTTCAAATGCCTCGTCTCATCTCCGTTGTCTGTCACGGAACTTATTTGTGTAGATCAGCGGTTCCCGAATTCTTTTGGCTTCGGAACCCTTTTCGTTTCACCATTTTTCGGCGGAACCTTAGCTTAAGTAAGAAGTAAACTAAAGACGTAAATACACTTAGGTACGGCTCTTGGCGTGTGGTAGCGCACCAAATGGTTATATGGTTAGAGACATATTCAGTATACTCAGGCGTAGCATGGCTATCTGTCACACGGTCCAGAAAACAATTTAGCCGCCCTTGACTTTGTATATTATGTGAATAGTTTTTAGTTTGAAGACTGACAAAGTAAACGCAAAAAGAAATAGATTGGTTTTGTACAGGTGCGAGGCGAGCGATCGCGGTTTTTTTTAACTAAAAGAAGAAGTTCCAAGCACCCGCTAGCATTGAAAGACATGCAGCGGTAGCCGGTATCGCGAGCGAAGCGAGCGCGAATTTTTTTTAGTTTAAGTACCTACACAAAATAAACAAAACCACTGTAAATTGATGAGGTCTCAAAAAGTACAATATCCACACAAAAAAGCAAATGCAAATGAATAAACAGCTAGCGAAGAAAGCGCTATTGCTTTTTCTGAACCAGAGGAATAAAAAATAAACATCAAAGGAAACCTCGACGGGAGAGCGCGAAATTTTTTCGGTGTTGGATACTTGAGCCATTAAACGAATATAAAAGCATCACACGTAATATGGAGTCGCGAGCGAAGCGAGCGCGAAATTTTCGGATCCGCGCAGGTGCAAAAATTGGAAATAATGTCACACTTCGATTCATGGTAAAAATAGCCACTGGAAATACTCGTATGCCGTGTCATTTCACGTCCTGTCAAATGTATGAAAACGTATAATCCTGGCGATGAGCAAAAAAAATGCGGTGATTTTTGGCCGACTCGCTACCTACTTTTGCCGATTGCCGAAGATCTTATTAAGTTAATCTACAATTTGTAAAAAACGGAATTAAATTATCTGCTGCCGTGGCCTTCCCCCGCCACTTGTCGCGAAAGTATGAGACTTACACTCCCGAATGGTACCCACCTACATGGTGCCTAAATGGAATTTTGGAATGCAATCTTTAAAACAATTTAATTGAAAATGAATAATAATTAAATATTGTCAAAAGTGAAACGATTTATCATATGGAAATCTTGAATTTTCCACGGAACCCCTGAGGGCCTGTCACGGAACACCAGGGTTCCGCGGAACCCCATTTGGGAACAGCTGGTGTAGATTGCGCACGCGTCCATTTCTGGACCACACAGATTAATTACACGATTGTCTGACACAATGCGTGTTGTATAACACACGATAAGTGAGGGTATATGTACACTGGGTGTTAATGAAGGTGGGAATCGAGAGTTGTCGTAGGTTATGTTATACATGTTGAGATGAGCCCATAGAGTCATAAGAATTGAATTGCGGCGCTGTCACTTGCAGATAGTTACACATACCTCTATCTATTGTCCAGAACTGTTCCTAGACGGTTAATTCTGATTATTCACCAAAAGATTTATTACTATCATACTGCAAGGCACAAGGTTGAATATAGAAAAGGAATGAGCGTCAATAAAAAAAATGTTAAAGAGGCCCAAAAATACTCTTATTAGTCATATTTTGTCACTAAAAGAGGTAATTTTTTACTGCCCTGTAGTTAATTGTTGTGTCTTGGGCTAATGAACCAGACACCTGCATTATGGAAATCAATACACTACTAAACCTATGGCCATTGACTTGCATGAAACATAGCCTATAATATTCTACCTCATTAAGCTTTAGTCTTATTTTATGACATCTAAATGAATACCAAGCCGTTCTCAATATATCTTCAGTCATAAATTCATAAAGCAATGTGCAGAAGTTTGCATCGATTTTAAATAGTCTACAGTCTACACAATTGATATACCGGGTTCAGTGTTAGATTGAAGAAAATTGGATGCCCTGGTTTCTTTCATTGTAGACTTACAGTTTACAAGAGTACTAATAGTAACGTTTGGAACACAAAGAATATTGGACGAACGGTAAAACAAAAGATAAGCGTTTTGATAACTTGTGTTAGGTCATTTATTTTGTCCGTTAGTGTAAGATTTGTATTTTTCTTTGTGCATAGTTCGATTTGTGTTGAGCTTTAATTGTTTTCAGTAGGGTTATCTTGATATCAGCTACCGTAAGCTAATTTTCTTTGTAAGAACTATTGTAAGACAAATTCCAGTGAGTTCATTGTCTAGGTTATTCTTTGCTTTTTAAGGAAGAGCGGTAAAATTGGCGAAAAAATCTTATTCAATGATAAAAAATGATGATATGCAAAAAAATAGAAAATCTAGGCAAACTAGTCATCAATATACATATAATGACCAATCCCTTGAACCTGATCAAGGATATAGACTACTTTTTATCCGAGTGCCGGAAAAAGCTACCTCAGGATGCGGGGAACAGCTAGTTATTTTATAAAACAATTGTTTCTGCTCTCAGTGTGCACCTCTCCTTTCTCTATTGTCGAGCCTGACTCACGATCTTTGACACGTCCAATAGCGGTCCCACTGTCATCAATACTCTTCAGACAATATTTGTTCAGTTAAAACTACATTTTAATAACTCTATCGTTCAATTTTGAACGAATGATTTATCCGTGGGAACGAATGGTTATGACACTTTCGGTCATAACGTATGGGAAGATGGCTAATGACTGTTGTATCGGGGATACTCAACATTTTATAGCTTTTGTTCTCACAGCAGACTTAGATCTTCGACGGTTATTGAGTATAGATCACGGATGAAGGAAAGATAGCGGAGATGCCATACGGAAGGTAGGTCAGGCGCCTTCTTGCAGGCAACGTACGGTAGGCGTGATTAGAGAACTAATGAGGTATTTGGGTTCCTTGTCACATAAAAAGAAATCTGGATTAATTGGTGATTTTATTTCAAAACTAGCCTTTTTCCCGCGGTTTCAATCTAGTCCCGTAGGAACTACTGCCCGTACCGGAGTAAAATATAGCCTATGGTACTCAGGAATATTGTAGCTGTCTATCAGTCAAGAGAATTTTGGGAATTCGACCAGCAGTTAGAAAGATAGAAAGTTAAAAAAAAATATCTTTTTATAATAAGGCGAAAAAGGTTGAAGGCGTATAAGGGCGGAGATAGTAACGTTTCTCGTCCCCCGAAGACCCGGATTCTGCGATTTGTCCTACTTTCTTAGGAGATTTTGCATTAGGTATGACATCAATAATTTTGTTCTCCATGGTACAGCTTTGTAGTGCTTCCAAGTAATCTTTCTTAATGAAGATGTAAATGTTTGTCTATAAATCAAATTGTTCGTGACTTCGAAGCTCAAATGAAGCATTATTGATGTGTTAACCTCTTAATTATCATAAGATTGGCTTCTTTGGTGGCATAATCTGTAGTAATATGTGCCACACACACGAACGATGTTTTTTAGAACGATGGATTCAAAAAGCTTATAAATAAAAATCATCCTCCGAGCCTTTTCCCAATCATGTTGGGATCGGCTTCCAGTCTAACCGGATTCAGCTGAGTACCAGTGCTTTACAAGAAGCGACTGCCTATCTGACCTCCTGAACCCAGTTACCCGGGCAACCCGATACCAATTGGTTAGACTGGTGTCAGACTTACTGGCTTCCCGTAACGACTGCCAAGGATGTTCAATGACAGCCGGGACCTTACAGTTTAACGTGCCATCCGAAACTCAGCCAATGGTGTCTAAGATATACTTAGAAAGTACATACAAACTTAGAAAATTTGCATTGGTATTTGCCTGAACTGGGATCGAACCCGCGCCCTCATACCTACTTGAGAGGTTGGTCCTTTACCCACTAGGCCACCACGACTTGCTTATAAATAAAAATATTTAGGTTTAAAAGCCTGCCTATCCTAAATGTCAATTACCGTTCGACAGCGATGGGGACGATTTTTTTACGCTTTTTAGTTTTCGGTTTTTACTAGGATAGTTAAAAAATAATCTAAATAATGTAGTGAATTTCCAACAACATCGTACAAATACCGAAATGTTAAGTATAGGCAATGGTTAAAAAAACTTAATGCCAACGGTTTACGAACAATGCTTAACCAAAACAAATGAGTAAGTACGAAAGCTTTTTTTCGCAACGGGTCAACTATGGTCACGTTTGACAAGACCCCTTGGTATGTATTCTCATGTTTCATTGTTTAAATATAAATAGAATGAAAACCATTAAAATACCATAGTTAATAACTTCCTTGTACATAGTAACGATCAGGTTCAACAATAAATCTTATATACTAAGGCTTTTTGATGGAAATTGTGTTAACATTTACACGTAACGACTAATAAAATTCGGATTCAAATTACTCGGAAAATCACCTGGAATGTTGGATAATAAACCATACACATTATTATTTGTAATAGAAACAGAAATACATACAATCTTGCCAGCTGGTTCTTTGCTTCTTCTTGCTCCTGCCCTGTTCCCAATTTTGCTTGGTGTCGGCGCAATATGTCATCCTCTTTCATGTTTCTCTGTCACTCGTCATACTGACACTCACTCCCTTCCTATTCACATCATATTTCAGGCAATCTATTTTTTTGCAAAGATCTTAATTTAGGAATCAATAAAAAAAGAATCTTAAAAAGAAATACATTTTAAAAAGCGTTTTTTCTGTACCTATTTATAAGGCATGTCTTCTATATTCTCAATAACATGAAGAAAATAGAAACCACACTTTTTTCTACACCAACTTTTCCGCTTCCTTTTCTAAGACATAAGTAACTCACGTAACAATTTTCAAACCACCTCTAATTGCATCTTCTACATACAAAAACAAGAAGAAAAAAACCCAACTAAACAGAGTAATTGATAATCGTAATGACTTAATCGTGTTAGTTGCAAATATCGTGACATAACCTCGTTATCTCGGGAGATCCAGATCTCAACTCGTATTAAGTTTCATTCACATTTCCTCTCGTCTGATGCAATGTTCCCATACTGTTAATTGTTAGAGCTATAAGAAAAAAGAGGTGCGGTTTTCACTTTTTAGTTTTTATTTTGTTTGTAGTAAGTAATAAGGTTTTATTGTGATTGTTGGATGTGTATTTGTTTGGTTGATTGAGGATAAACTGAATCGTTAAACTAACGTGCCTTACGCTGGTTTAAAAGTAAGATAGTGTAGTGTAAGATAAAACATATTTTTGGATATCCTTTCCCATTTAAGTAAAAGTGACCAAAAAATATATTTGTTTAGCTTAAAAAAAATTGGCGAAAACATAAAAGTTTTGACTTTAACCAACATACTCTTTTAATTTTATGCTATTTCACATTTGTTGATGGTTCTTTTGCATCTTCTTAACTTTTTACACAGTTTTGGATATTCCTTTTGCAATAATTACTCAAACTATTATCAAATGAATCCCTCAGACATAACAGATGCTACAGCACATCTTTAACCTCACTTTACGACGCTCAACCATGTAGGTCGAATGTAAAAAGTTCTTAAGTTTCAAAGCCAACCGTCTTTAATTCCGCTCCGGATCCTAACGAGACTTCACAACCCTATTGTATATCAATCATGTCGCAACTAATATTCGAGAACTCTTCACGATGTTGTCAACTGATTAGCAAATGAACAACTAGTTTTTTGATTTCGATAAGTAGTTTTAATTTGACTGTTCCGGTGTTTTTTTAAATTATGGTCGAAGGAATAAGGATGTTTAGATGATAGAGTTGATTTATATCGAAGCTAGTTAAGCGAGGGAGTGTTAATATTTTAAATATATTATTAGTTAATTAATATGAAAGTTACTCCGTCTGCTTCTTTGCTTTCATGCTGAAACTACTAATCCGATTGAATTGGGTACATAGATAGAAATAAGCCTGAAAAAGTATATAGGCTACTTTTGCCCGGATAGTTCCCTCGGAACGCGGTTGAAACTGTGTATATTTATGAAAAAAGTAAGGTTTTACTGGGTTCACTGATGACCTTTGTAAGTATGAGTATTTCAATTTTCAGAATTACACCTCGGGTAAAGCAATTTTCTCTTCAATAGGTAGTAAAAATGTCATAAAGTTACAAGTATCTATCGCAACTTCAAACATTTGAAACAGTCAGCCCCGGATCTTCAATTTATTTTAGGCGGGGCAAAAACTGAAAAATGCCGCCCCGCGTACCTACCTACTTATGTTTATTTTCACCAACGAAAGTCACTTTTTTGGTAGGTAAATGACTTTAAAAAAAAGTGTCCAAATCATTGTAGGCTCAAACTGTTGGCCAGGTTTAAGTTATGAAAGTCGAGACAGAATAATGCAAATTGTAAAAATTTGCGCGAGCGAAAGTAGCGCGCAATATTTTTTTAATTTTGGGACACAAAAAGTTAATAAATTTAAAAAAGCGCTGGAAACTAACAAGAAGTCGGAAGCGCAAACTTTGTTGTTTTTGAGGACTCCATAAATAATATTTTTTGCTACATTTGACTTATAAAAGGTAATACAGCGTGGATTTGAGTCATGAAGTTATGAAAGCAACGTATGTATAATATTGCGCGAGCGAAGCGAGCGCGAAATTTTTTGAGCCTACGACACAATAATAAGTGACTAAGTAAATTGTAAAGCCACGAACTTTTTTATATTATTTGTTTGAAGACTCACGAATTAAACAGGGAATTATCTATACTAATATTATAAAGCTGAAGAGTTTGTTTGTTTGTATGTTTGTTTGAACGCGCTAATCTCAGGAACTACTGGTCCGATTTGAAAATTTCTTTCAGTGTTAGATAGCCCATTTATCGAGGAAGGCTATAGGCTTTTTATCCCGGTACGGGAAGTAGTTCCCACGGGATGCGGGTGAAACCGCTGGCAGAAGCTAGTGTACAAATAAAAAGAAACCGTGATAAGAGCGAGTGCCATTTGCGTTCGTTGATTCGGTACGTCAATAAAAATAATAAACAATCAGAAAAATAGCACATACATTGTCATTTAGCCGCGAGCGTAGCGAGCGAGAATTTTTTCACTTATTTAGAGGATGTTAAAAGTGAAAAATAATCAAAATGATCGATCAATCAAACAAAGCGAAGGCGGCTTTTTTGTCTGTATCATGATACAATGTGGAACTTCCTTATTATAAAGGGGCGTCCCGTGGCGCCCCTGAGACCGAGGCGCCCGGGTATTCGCACACCCTGCACCATAGCTTAAGACGGCCCTGAAGACTCACAAATGAAACTGGGAATTATGTACAATAAAAAGAAACCGTGATTAGAGCGAGTGCCATTTGTGTTCGTTGATTCGGTGCGTCAATAAAAATGATAAACCATCAGACAAACCATACATCCACTGTCATTTAGTCGCGAGCGTAGCGAGCGAGAAATTTTTCACTTATTTGGAGGATGTTAAAAGTGAAAAATAATCAAAATGATCAATTAAACAAAGCGAAGGCGACTTTTTTAGAAACTTTGCTTGTCAGTATCATGATACAATGGAACTTCCTTATCAAACGGGTGTAATTTTTTCGCAATTTCCTGGTGGTGGGGCGCCCCTGAGACATACACACACCCACCATAGGTTAAGACGGCCCTGTAGGTAACTATTATGGTAATCTGTGATGTGTGATGTAGGATTTAAAATCAGGCAGCCGCCTGATTTTGCCGCCCCCTGAATTTGCCGCCCGGGGCATGGGCCCCGGCTTGCCCCCCCCTAGATCCGGGGCTGGAAACAGTACTGAGAGCTATTGAGTATAAAAGTGTTAGAGAGCTGCACTTAACCTGAGACTATACGCACCTACCTACCTAGTACATATACCTACCTATAGTAGGTACTTAGGTAACGTTTGCAATTCTCGACATACAGACCATTGCTAATTGTTCACGCATGACGAAAACTCACTTTTTTTTTAGGTAAGTAATGGTTATAGCCGACCCCAACATAGTTGGGAAAAGGCTCGGAGGATGATGATGATGATGATGATGAATGGTTATTCGCCCTTCATAGAAAGAATCCTAAAGTCTATGAAGGACGGTGGTAGGTATAACAATTTTTAAACGTACCGTATGGTTGATCGAACTAAAACAAGTAAGTACCTAGTAACAAATACGACTGATTTTGATTCAGATTGTGTTTTGCTTAAATCTATTTTGGAAAAGAAAACTTTCAACGAAAAGGTTTTGAATTGTATTGTTCGTACATAGGTACTATTTCGAAGTGGCAATTTTTTCTTTAGGTACACGATTTCTACAACATAAGACTGAGCTAAAGTAGGTCTTAGTACTTACATCGTTTGGGCGTGTTTTCCCATTACACGGACAAGCTTTCACACATCAAAGTAAGGTGTCAGATGCTATTGAAAGCTGACCAATGCAATATACAGGTGTGGCATAAGTCATGGCCCCACTGATTGCCAATCTACTACATCCTTCATAGACTTTATCACGACAATCCAAGATGGCCACCGAAATGTCTTAACACATGTTATATAACAACTAATCTATTAGTACATTGTTGAAGCCCAATCGGAAATTAAATACAGGATCCGATATTTGTTTTAACAAAAAATGTATTCAATCAAATCTTGATTGGTATTTCAGAGGATATTTTATAATCCTAACATAGAATTTAACGTTACGTTAACATCGATTACTAAGGAATGCAAACTTCCGATTACGCTTTAAAATGGTGAACAACGAAAGTCGATTTCATAATCGAATTACGATAAATCACGGTGAAAGAAAGAACATCATGGAACCCATAAAAGAAACGATTCAATTAGTACAAAAATATATTTTCACCTATTCTATTGAATAACGCGAAATCTGCGTAAATGTATGGCTACATAAAAGATACAGTTTTGGAAAAAGTAAAAGTGAATCAGATGTACGCACACATTCGATACAGTAAGAGTACCCGTACACTGGAAACTAAACAGTTGGTTGACAGTTGACCCGAGAGTAGGGAAGAAAATATTGCAATCAAAGTTTTCAGTCGGTCTCATCCTCCGAGTCTTTCTCCCAACTATGTTGGGGTCGGCTTCCAGTCTAACTGGATGTAGCTGACTACCAGTGTTTTACAAGGAGCGACTGGCCTGTCTGACCTCTTCAACCTAGTTACTCGGGCAACCCAATACCCCGTTAGACTGCAGGTATCAGACTTAATACTGGCTTCTGAATGGCCGGCTAAATACCTTTGTAATGTGCGTGCTACCATTCATCTTCATACTAATTTATGAGCCCAAACCAACTATCGGCCGACTAAAAGTTTGCAGTTTGCTCTACACTAAATTGATCCATAGTTATGAGTACAAATTATAATGATCGATTGAACGGATGCTCAATATGTAGATAGGTAACTATAATAATTGGGCGGTACTTGTGTAAGTGAAAACTGTAACTGCCGACGCTCCCTAAGTAGGAGTGCCGTAATTGGAATACATATGGGTTTGGAAGAAAGTTTAGCTTGATAGATCAGTCATTCATATTGTTAACGTCGAACTACGATAGATGAAAAATTCTGAAACTATTTATTCTTGAAAAATGGTACGTAGTGGAAGGGTCATAAAAACTAGCATCGTAATCTTATTACGATTAAAATGTTATTTTCTAAAGACACAAAACAATACAGATTTTATTTAATCAATAAGTAAAATATTACCTGTTTATTAGGCAAGGCTATTACGCGTTAAATAGAGGTACTATACCCCGCAGAGTTGAAAAGCTCACCAAAAAGTGTAATATTTGAATTCCTCTTCAAATTAAGAGACCAAGGAGGATATAACCCTTTAGGTACTATTAACTCTTTATCAATGTCGATGGCAGGATATTTCTCCACCTGTGTTATCCACTTGTGTCATACAATTTAAGGTCGTATTAGACATGCCTTTATCTCAGAAACACCGCCAAAATGATGCTGCCGCCAGCGGTTGTCCAGTTTCTACCAATTACTGAACCATTATCGAATTATGTTCCTCTATGTAATAGCGGTCAGAAAAAGTTTTGTCATAGACTATGTAGGGAAAGATGCTACTATAGGTTTCTTGTATGGTTTAGATACGATTGTGCATACTTTAAATCACATTCAATAGTGTCAAACGCTTCACACAATTCTAATGTTGCCTATATAGGCATTGGGGCTGGGAGTGCAGGTTCCTTTGATTATAAGCCAAAGTGGCAAAATAATTGGTTATAAGAGCACCGTCGTCACTACCGTGTCAATAATTTTATTCATTCAGGATTCTAGGTTCTATAGATTAAAAAGTGGTTTCAGTTAAATCCTAAAGTACCTACTTTATTGCGAAACAGCATAACGAACAAACCCTGTTGATCTGTGTCTTTTGAAGGCATCTAGTATATGATACATGATTTGCGTAGGCTTTAACATTCAATACCCTCTGTTTCTCATCTTGATCTTTGCCCCAAGGTTGTTCACAGCTCGAATTGATTTCCTATACCGAAGACAGATGACGATTGTTTATTGAATTTATCGTCCAGCGAAAGTAAGTACTTCACTTCCCACATATGGACAAGAAAAACAAAGTAAAAGTATTTTTTATATCAATCAGTTGCTTCACGAATGTTAAGAGCCCGTTGAATAAGATTTATGTTCTTAGGAAGGAAGTGGACTGATGTTTAAACGTATCGAATTGATTTTTTTCAAATACGTAACTTGTTAGAGTTTCTGTACACTCCAAATTTTTAGTCGGCCGATAGTTTGTTTGAGCTCATAAATCAGTATCTAGATGAATGGTAGTACGCAAATGGCAAACTGGACCTATTTGTTACTTTTTTTTTATTTTATTTTTTATTTCTATGTGCATGTATGGCTTGTGTCAAAGATCAGATATTTAGCCAGTATCAGACTAAAAACTTTTCTCGGAATCAAGATTGTTGTTAAAAAATGACAGTCGTCTAAGTATCAACTATCGGCCGACTGTTTAATTTGCAGTGTGCGGGCACTCTAACTTGATAATCTAATATTGTATCGTTGAGAGGCTAGTTGAAACATTTCCTGAAGTTAATTGGGGTCATGTTTGGATTGGTCAGGTATTTAGGCTATGTGGTGTATGTCTTATGTAATGGTAAGAACGATGACTTGAAGTGGGTTATTTCAAGTCATCAGTGATAGTGAGTTAGTATGCAATGTTGTTAGTGCTTCGTCATTGCACTAAATATGAATATTAAATAGTAATATGGAATGCTGTTTCGCCAGTGATTTCAGTCGCAAGAGGCTATAAGCTACTTTTTATTCGAGGAAAGCCCAACAGTAGCAGTCATTGTAAAAAATCCACATCAGACGCTATCAGGCAGTTTGAGATAACTCTGTCACCGGGGCTTGCTCGGCGATTAAACCTGCACTTCACTAGAAGACAAGAGGAAGCTCCCATGAGATACGGATGGAAGCTAGATTATTAAAGAAATATAGGCAGAACTATATTATACAAGACTGTCTCTAACTTTTATCACTCAAACAAGGACGGTCTTACATTATCAGAGGAACACGGAACAGCTAAACCTAGGAAACATGTCCACTGTACAATTACTCTAAGAGCTAATTCTTAAGTAGAGTACTCACTGTGTTATTAAGTGTCGCTGACGGTCTCGCCAGCTGGTGTGTCCTCAGGCCAATAAAACATGTACTTTAGTGTGGAGTTGCTTGTTAAATTGTCAGCACTTTCAATTTTCTTTTCTGCTTCTCTCGAGTTGGTAAATTACATTTCATTTTTCTTAAGTATTGAGATAATTTTTGTCACATGACGACGTTCTGAATAGAATCTATTTATATGTACTAATACAGTTTGGCTATTCAGGAGCCTCACAAAACTTGTATTACAAACAGCTAACTTTACCTGAAAAAAAAAACTTTAAGTATATGCGGTTTCCATGAGAAACCATGCTAGCCATGAGAAATAGCTGAAAATAACTACTTAGTTTTAAAAAAAATATTAACTAATACTAATGATATAATTTTACGAGTACCTAAACATACCATGAAACAATTGTTTTACACAAGCATTGCCGCGGGCTGAAACTAGCTCACGATTCAATTTCGTATTTACAAGCAATATTAACATAATTTTATGTAAGTTTAATTAATTGTCTACTTAGGAGAAATGTTATGTACTTACTTTTTAGTTTTGTTACCAACTTATCCTACCTATCGTGATCTAAAGCGCTTACAATATGCAGATCCATCAAGTATGTGGTTTCATATACCTAGACTTTGTGTAGAACAGAAAATGTTCAGGTTTGAATCTTTGCAAGAAGTTAATGTAAATTACAATTGATTCCACTGACTTGCATTGAATGAAAATATCGTGAGAACTTATTAAATGCAAAAATTACAAGCCCTTCTGAGCAAGTTACCAGTATAGAAGAGGCCTTTCCAAATGGGACAAATGTATTTTCCTCCCACAATAAATTCCATGAAATGGCCACTAAGTATTGGTATTCCAACAATCCGATTGATAAACATCTCAACGTTACGTAACAATCAAATGAACACTATTTACACTACACACTGGACTAATTAAATACGTTATTGTAGTACAAGAAGCTAATTATATTGCATTCGCTGATCTCAGTTATGTCATAGCGTATGGTCTGTATGTTGGGAGATTTGGACTTAGAGAATATAGCCAACTGGAGACGCCTTTGCCATGCCTTCCCATTTGTCAAAGCCGCTGCTTATCGTCCTGTGTGCGTCAAGTTAAAGCTTTAAATATAAGTAAGTGAATTAAATATAAGTAATACTTAAGGGCTGTTTAAGAAAATTCTTACGTATAAACGTTGCTTAAGCATGTCTAAACTAACCTTTAATCACTACTTAAGACTTTAAGTAGTGGTGGGTAAAGGTGATTAGAGATTTTATAAGTAAGGGGGTTAGTTTGTTTCACTCGTAACTAGTTACTAAGAAAATCTTGGAATCTTATTTTGACCCAATTTCCGGTCTTCGATTAGTATGAAATTTTTTGTTGTTGTGATTATAACAGTAGGTATCAGGCTTTTCACACTGGCAAATTTTCTGCTTGGTTTTTAACGTCATTTTTGTATTGGCAGTTGTCAATTGTTTGCTGACACGCTTATAAGCTCGACTGGACAATGTAGCTCGGAAAGGCTGTTAAACTAAGCCACTTATTATCACTAAGTATTTGTTTATCACGGCACCTCCGGTTGTTTAAATGCTCTAAGTTTTAATGGTGTTTCGTGCTATTGTAGATGTTTTATCGCGGATTTCCGGACTTAGGCGAAATAGTACATCTGGTTATTACTTTTCTTGTAATCGGTTAATGAGTAATAAGTTAAACCTACTTTTGGATGCACTAGACTTTTGAATCCGTTTATTATAATCCGTAAGTATGTATCCGTCCGTTCTCCTTCATTATTATAGACAAATTTCAATTTCGTCATCATCTTATGATCAAAATCGTTTTAAGAAACAATGCTTTAGTTTTGGGTTCGCAGTTCGATCACCCCATGTTATTTCCTTATCAAATTCTTTTCATGTAAACAGATACAAAACATGATTAGGTTGTTCTTTCCAAAATAATTAGAAGGGTTAAGGCAGAACTACCATTCCTTCGTTTGGTTTAAATGCAACCTTGTATACCTACACTACTGCCGATCCATCCAATCACTTCTTTGAACAAAGACCCACTTTTAAAGATTAAAAATTAAATACCAATAAATTGGTAACATTACAAAAAAACTAACAAGTAGCCACCGCAATCGGATGTTTGTTAACTTTTAGGTCATACCTATAATCTTCTAGTTAACTACCAACTAATAAAAGACTACCGTAACCCGCAAATACATTCAGCATCCGTTCAATACAAGACTTTACATAATACATATAAAACCTTATGTTTAATCCTTATGTAATTGATTAAGGCTTATGTATTATGTTCACAAAAAAGGCGGTGAACGACTGTATGTGAGCAAAACAGTAATTGTACTGTACATAACAATATTTGTTATAAATTAGTAATGGTTTTTGTGTGGTTGCGTATGAAAGTGATGTAGAGCGGCAGGCAGGTTACAGCGAGCTTAAGACCTGCACAGGAATTTAATATATAGGTAAAGGGTATGATAAAACAAGATATGATGTATAAAATGATGCCCTATGTGTATGAATGAATATGTGGATGAAAAAAAAAAACAAAAAAATATTTCATTTATACATAATACATATTTGATTGGCAAATAAATGATTTCTATTTATATTTCGATGAGACTTGGCATCACTATATTTAACTTACAAACACATATTCCAAAATTTGTATGTTATGTTACTTTTTATCCGGGTGTAGGAAGTGGCTTCCTTGAAAAGTACTACTATTCAATGCTATGTTAATGTTCAAGAATCATGTATCCTGTAGGAAACGTACATTTTTCACCACTTCTGTTTAAACAGAAGCCTACATCCATTCCATAATACATTGTCCGATTCATACTCCAAACAACAAAAGCTAACTACAGTTAACTATTAGCCACAGTAAGTAAAAGCTACTCAAAGGTACTACGCGTAGGCAATTTGTACCGGGCGTGTACTAATATGTTAGCCAAACATTCTAATTAAATTAAAATGGATTCATAGATTAAGAAGACAAGTGGACGGCCATAAGGAAAGATAAAGTACTCTACTAGGAAAGTGCGTTTTATGTAACATAGTGGAATTACTCGTATCTAAGTCAAAGCCACGCGGATTGATCGAACATAAGGTTAAGCAACGCTTAGCGCAGTCGGTCCTTGGATGGGTGACCATCTTGTGATGACGAGTTTTTCCGTGTTTTGGAAGGCACGGTAAATTGGTGGTCCCGGCTGTCATTTAGAAGTCAGTAGCTAGAGAGTCCAGTCTTTCCAAAGGGTATCGGATTGCTCGGGTAATTGAAGTTACTTGAAAAAAAACAATGAATTTTTAGTCACCACACTCATGATGGTCTTGAAATCTAATTTAATATTTTTTGTAGTTTCATTTTCACGAGTTAATTTGATTTACGAAAACAAGGAAATTAATTTCGCCGAAAATTAAGGAAACTCGAGTGGTTAATGAGGCATAACTTACGGTCAGAGCTATTTAGCTAAAGATTTATAGATGTTTCCTTCAGGTACACCAAATTAAAATCAATTAAGAACTACTCAATTTTAATAGGTGGCATATTGGGTGTTATAATTGCTAAGAGTATTTCTTTTTTGTAGATCTTGATTTTAATCAAAGTTTTCAGGCAGTCTGGTACACATAAATATCTTATCTTTGTAATCTGCGTAGTATTATTCATCTTCATACTACTAATTTATGTGCCCGAAAAACTATCGGCCGACTTTAAGTTTGCAGTGTGCTACTCTAAGTGATACTCTAAGAGTGATCAGTTCCAGACAACCTTTGGATGGATCTTTTAAACAATTCTCTGTAAGACCAAATACAACTCAAAACATATTATGAAGTAACAAAAATATACTTAAATTCCCACGAAATGACAGCCAATATTGCTGAAACCATAACATTCAAGCGTAATAATAAAACGTTTTACTTAGGTCAATAGTCCGAACTTTTGACATTTCGTACCAAAGTGCCGTAACCTATCATAAAGTTCTAGTAATCAGATTTAGCTGCGTTTGATACAGAAAATGTCAAATGAGATCCGTTCCCATTGCTGTTGATATAGTACACGAAGAAGCTGAAAATTTGGGCCACAGACAGTTTTTTTTGTTGGTGAAGGACGGGCGTTTTAGGGGCTGTATTTTGTAAATTTGACCTTCAAAAAGGGCTGATTTACAGCCTATTTTGAATAAGTGATTTTTATCATTTTTTTTAACTTCAAATCATACATCGCATAATATATATCTTGCGGCTAACTGATTAAAGTCGCCGATCAATCAAAAACGCCCTTTGGCTGAACAACGCCATTCAATGACTCATTTAGCTTTTTAATTGAATAATGAGAGCGCTTCAATCATTCAACATTACAGTTGATTCAAAAGCCGCCTTTTATTAAATTAGTTATGTGTCCGTTCATTTTCAATAAAAACCTTTTAAATCCTATTTAAATACACCTACCTAATTCAATCGATACAATCTCCGTACAGAACATTTACAATTACATACTTAATTAGAAACACATAAAATGAAAATCACTCTTTTTCTGACGTAGGAAAGTTTTTAAAAGGATATTATACATTTTGTAAAGAAACAAAACTGACTCAAAATTGTTGCTATCAAGTGTAAAACTAAATGTTAGAGGAATGAGAGGATTCTTGAATTACTCGGCATTTGTATCGAGGACGAGTGACGGCCTAAAAATTGTGCGCTCACGTGGAACGTTTGATGAATAGGTCATTTTCAGACGGTATTTGTTATTTGGTTATTTGTTTTAGCAATTTATAGTAACCAAGAGAATTATGCAGAAGGTAGACAGAGGAATGGGTAAGGTTTCTAACTGTCAAAATATTTCACATTAGTTTACGAAAGTCTATCTTAAATCGGAACGTTGAAGATAGTCAATGCCTCAATGGTCTTTTGAATGATCAGTATGAGTGAAAGTAGGGTTCTTCCTGTGCATAATTACTCAGAAGTTTGCAATGATATGTAGGTACTTACATCAAAATTCATCCATCTAGTGTCATAAAATTATCAAAAGCCTTATGTTGTTATGCAGAAAGTATGCATCATTATACTTTCTCACTCCATAAACTAAGATTTCCAATAGACAGGGATGTCAAAGGCCAGCTTGTGAGAAACAAGACCATATTCCTAGATAAAAAACGAAAGTGTGGTCACAATATTACAATGGTGAGCAAAGTTTTGACATAAGTCAGACACCCACGGCGCGCCGGATTGTAATAACCATATAATCTTATCTACTTATGACAAATTCAAACTTCTTGGATTGGTTAAGATGAAGCTCTTTCTTGGCAACATGTTGACAATAAAAAATATGTTTTCGTCCTGTAGTAAAAGCCAGAAAGTATGACTACCAAGGAGTACCGTATTGTATAATAGGTAGGTAATCGCTCCATGTAAAAATACTGGTACTTAGCTGCATGGTAAAAAAATCTCATCATCCTCCAAAAGGCTAAACAGATGATTATTTCATTCAGTTACTATTTCAACAAACGTAGTAAGTAAATCGCATAGCAAGGGTATTGTATTGAATTAAAGCAACTTTACACAGAACTCGAAGAAATACAAATAATCTTAAACTAAGTATTTTTGTAGGTGGATTTTATTTCCAATATATTGTTTCTGCATTAAAATACCCAATAGTTAATGAGCGCCAACCCACAACGCGGGTGGCCCGATTACTGGCCGCCATATTGGGTGCATATAGCACGTGACACTGCGCATTAATATTAGATAATCCATATAAACTATGAGACAACGGTACCTTACATATTTGGGATATTTTACCGTAAAGTGGTTCCGTTTATAGTATCGAGTTTTGTCTAGTGGTGCTATGAGTTTTAGGCTAAGCCATCGTAGATAGCAGAGAAATGATTAAAACAACCTAATCCTATGATGAACACAGAAAAAATATGTTCCTTTAACCTATCCTTGTAAACTGACCTTCTTAACATTTAAAAGCCGATACAATTTTCAGTCAGGATAGCTGTTCTCGAAGTAAAGCAGGTGCGCTGGACATATGACAGTGCACATTTGCACAAGCGTATGTGTGCAAATGTTCTCAGCTACTCTATATATTCCCTCACTTTCACAGCTTGATGGGACACCAATCCGACGACATGAGGACCAATACTAGCACTCAACTGCAAAAGAAATAGCTCCACTCCACAATTATGACTTAGAAAATACCTGACTGCGTACCAAAAAAAAAAAAAAAAATACTGCAGACTTAAATATAAGCGAGGCCTCCCCTTAAACTAAACAAATATCAATCACTTATGTCCGTAATATGTAGATAAATCGTAATGGCCATTTATCGAGCTCGTCATTAATACAGAATGCTTTCGATATGTTCTCAATGGGACGGCGGTTACGTCGCGGTACGGATAAGATTATATGTTTGATTGATTATACCCGACTTTGCATAATAGGGGAGGGCTTGCGTAAAATTGTTTTATGTAAGGTTAGTTGCTAATTAATTTTTAAGGCTATCCTAGTTAGTAGGTAGCTGAATGTTAAGAGCTTAGGAAGTTATGGCGTATGTAAGATGTGAACTGGTTGGTGAATTATGGAGAGTCTAAATTAAATAATTTCTTGTAAATAAATATATTTAAAAGCTCATATCATCAATTATTTTTTTTTTACTCATGATCAAAAAGCTTGAATGATCAAGCTCAGTAAGTTAATTAACTATGTATAGGTAACGATAACAGAACAGTTTTCAGTTGTCAAATGGCCAATTTCAATTGCCAAAACCAAAGGGCGGCAATTTCATGGCTGGTTAGGGTTTGTTTTTTTTTTGTAAGAAGTAAATGGTGCAACTCACTCTTATTTAAGGCATAATTATCTATATTTAGTACTTACTGAATAGAAGATTATTCTTTAGTTAACTTTTCAACTCATGCATATTTTTCCAATATACCCATAGACATATCGACAACACATTACGTTGAACCTGCAACACCATATGAAGTCATCAACATTCACAAGTCAAGAGGCGCTACACGAGATGTCGCGTGTATAATACCAAATAAGTATAATCATGATATATTGCTTACAAACTTATTATATTGATATAAGCGTGAGTGAGCTGTCTTCTCAGATTGTCGAAGCGTGCCGATGCAGTTAAGGTGTACGTCGACTGAGTTGTAGCATCCATGCTAAGTTAGTTAGTTTTAAAAGTTCAATAATATAATTCAGCTACAGTAACTGCGCAAAAGTAAAAATGTATGAACAAAGCATATTTTCTTTCATATGACATCCAAAACTGAATTCTGGTTGCAAAATTATATCACGAAAACAGTATGAAACCCGTTATTTTCTGAACATGATCTCATCGAAGATTATATCTTTATTCATTAATAATATAATTGTTCAAATAAAGCTGAAGGAGACAATTTTATTGCAAGTTTACTATTATATCAATTCTGTTTAATGTTAAATGTGGCGATATGCTCATCAGTTTAGCTGTGGACACGTACTCTAATGTTAGTTTACCAGTTTTGAACATAAAGATGGATTGCTATATCTTACATTATAGTGTTTAAGGTAAACGTGTGTTGTTAGCTTATAAATTAACGTGTAAGATGTTATGTACTGATTAATTTAATTCTCGTAGATACCTATAAGTTTACAACACGCTCATTATATTTGGGATGCAGGTTAACTAACAAGACCTAGAGTCAGGGTCCTCTCAAATTAAAGTACCTACCTTTATATTGCTGGCATAATACTTCTGCTCATGTTAAGCTAGAGACGATGATGAAACATTTTCTTTCTCAGATAGTGCCTTTTCCTTCAAAAAAATCTAACTTTGAGATGGTCTTGTGTAACTTGTAATCAGATTAGATCCTTAGATGCATCCGATGAGACTGGAAGCCGACGCCAACATAAAAAAAGTTGAGAAAACTCTAAAGCTCGATTAAAATAAAACAAAAATTGCCCAGCTAAAGAACCATTCAAATACCAATCACGAACCAAAAGTTCAATACCTACTTGAACTTAGTAAACAGGTATCTATTACTGCAATCCGTCTTGTTAGTGCTAAATGTCTTATTAAGTCTTTATAATCCGGTCAGTACAATAGTTGAGCGAAAGGCGGACTCAATGATCTGTCAAATGTCATATTGCACCGTTTGCAACCAGTGTTGGATGACCTCCGAAGTTTGTGGGAATGTGAGAGACCGGGTTTAAAAAAAATACAAGGAAAAGAGATAATAATATATTGCCTGAAAGATGACATGAATGAAAAGGGAGTAAAAGTTAAAGAGGAGTGGGTGCGAAAAACATATCGGGCCAACCTAAAAGACATTGGGAACATGGGTAGTAATTACGAAAATCATTTTTTAAATATATCCCACAATATTTTCTTGTAAACAGTGGAGCACCAGTTTCACGATCTCCTGCTCCATATTAGCATTTCTGCCTTGGTTATCATACTTTTGGGCTTTCTTATCAATCTTTTAGTTTTCCGGAATAAGCTCGGAATTTTCCAAAATATTGTATGAAAAGATCCTAATTCAAATGAAAACCTATACCAAAAGTAGATACGAGTATTATGTTGCTAAAACATTTTCAGTTTTATTTCTATCGCACTGTTCAAATCCTATGTTTGTACCTACATAAGCTTAGAGAGATCATCTTAAACTGGTTCGAAGCGTAACAAGTCATCAATAGGGTGTCGATAGATGTCATAACGTAAGTGGCTATCTAAATTGCTCAATGCTATTCTAAGTAGGTAATGTCTTTGATCAAAACATAAACTGTGATTAGGTTAACAAGTTGATTGCAGCTTGAGAGAAGTATTCTGCAATACTCGACTAAGGTAATGTAGCTTTATTCAATAGAAAGACATCACCTTTCAGTACAAAATTAATGGCAGCTTTACTGGTTCTTAAATTATTACTATCGTATCGTTATCGTATTTTACCTTAGCCTTATTTATAATTAAAGTTGTAATTAAAAAAACCGAAACTCACAAACATGAAATGTATCAGTGAATTTGACTAAAAAATCCTTTTGACGTTGGTAAAGAACTACAAATCTTGTATCCAACGTACCTGAACCTATAAAAGTAAATGAAATAATCATTTACTTTTATAGGTGAGCTTATAGAAGCGAGATCAAATTAGTGAGTATTCTATTTTTTTTAAATAAATTTGAAGCAGGTCAAAGATTATGTCAAGTATATTCAATAACATCCTTCCACTCATCTATTTTATAATAACGATTAAAACGAAGAGCGGATTCTCACAAGCTACACTTACTATTATCTAAGAGGAAATGTCTCATTACTAAGTATTCGTCCGTAATACATAATGTTTAAAGTATCAATTATGTTCATGATATAAGTAAATATTACAAATTGATTGATGAGCGCTCTTTAAATGAAAAGTAGTGATTAATTGCTTCTATGTACGTATGTGTATGTTTGCTATGTGCGATATTTGACTTTAATTTACTTAATGGTCTGTGGCTCTGGTCCTGCCAGTATTTTTTTTCGCTTGTAAAATATATATTTTTTTAAATATGTTTATGTTCTCAAGTGATTTTAAAGGATTGTTCGAAAGAGTGAGACTGCGGCAGAAAGGGCTCCAGAAGGAATTATTTGATTTTATTTGAGCATTTAAACTATCTAACTATTTAATTACCTTACGAGCTTTGCAAAATCATACGAAAAACCAATTAATAAAAATCCTCCCAACACTCTCACTGCGTAAATAAATGTAACGCTTGCTACCAAAATGGAAAACCAGGAAAAAAAATCTCTCAAGCATTAAGCCATGTCGTAAACATCTACGCATATTTCAAGTGCGTATAAAAATAAATATTTATTTACGACAATACGTAAGTACACTTGCTTGCATACATTTGGTAATAATTTTTATTATCTTTTTATAATTATGATGAAATGTACTCGCTGTCATCAATGAGACGTTTAAGTTATTTATGTTTTTATGAAATTGTCAAGCATTTTATTTTGCTGTTGAGAAAGTGCGTAAAGTTGCGTGCTTACATTTTTATGTACCCGTTAACCTGATGGTCAATTAAGTATTGAATGGAGCAACGCAGTGGAATTCAATCAGAAACATTACATAGGTTCAAAGTTCTCATAAATTCAAGTCGTAATCAATGTCGTTTCATGCAAGTAATAGGAGTCATATCATACACAAGCTTGCTAACTTCTTCTTCCTAGCAAACATACATAGGAAGTGGTGAAGGGCGGGCGTTTTGGGGGCTTTCTTTTGTAGATTTGACGTTCAAAAAGTGCTGATTCTCAGCCTACTTTGAATAAATGACTTTTGATTGATTTTGATTGATTGACTTGCTAGCTTATTTATAGAAATAGCGTATGTCGCTCTAGCATGAGAAATATTTAATTTCGATATTATGATTTGACATAAAATTGGAACCTTGTAATGACATTATAAAATGCCTAAGATATATAGTACCTATATATTAGCTTCTACTTACTCGCATCCTACATGGGTATGTAGCTAATACTCTATTACCTACTCTTGTAGACAAGTTACTGTGGGAAAAAGCTATATAATTGAGAAAGTTACATGGAAAATTGGAAAACCATTCCATAGTATTGTCACAAAACAGGTCAACGTTTGTTAGGTCATGACTGTCATGTAAATTTTAATTACCCACAATAAAATAGCATCAGAGGTGCACACTGCAAACTTTTAGTCGGCTGATAGTGTGATCAAGCTTAAAATTAGTATAGAAAGGAATATCAGGGCGTAGACAACAACGATCAGGTTCGGCTGCTATCTGAAAGTCTTAAAAGACTACATACAGCATTTGGTGCTGTAATCTATATTTTTATACAGAAAACATATTTCCGAACTACGAATACTCCTAAACCGATTTGAAAAATTCCTCCTCTGTTGGAAAGCCACACTCTTCCCAAGTAGCATTTATTTTATCCCGGTACAGGCAGTGGCTAACACGGGACACGCACGGGTGAAACCGCGGGAAAACTGCTAGTGTTAAAATATACCGGTGCTTGAACGATTGGTGCTAGTTTTGGTACTACGAGTGGAATATTTCAATTTGACGAGCACCTTAAAAAATCTCCGACAGCTATCGGCCAACAATTTAGTATGCACTATGCGGGGGCTCTGACTGAATCTATAGAGGAGAGGAGAACATAATGAATGAATAACTAGGAACTGCAGAAATAGTAACTAAGAATTAATTACTGGTATTCAAGTCTGCTAATTAGTAGTTAATGCGATTTCCTCTAACGTAATGTATTGCACTGTTTGCATATTACTTGTGGAACCATATATTAATCTTATGTAATGTAGTCTTCTTAGTGATGTGGTTCTCAGGGAAGGTTTGTAAGGAATACGTGTTGAATAAGATTTATTATTTTGTTTTAGAAGCAAGAAGTAGATATAAATACATGATCAAGATTAACACCTGAACTTCAAATAACAGTTATCATACACATACCAGAATCAATTCCATACAATAAGTTGTGAAAATTAAACGGATAAAGTTTTAAGTAGCTTAGAAATAAATAGCCTTAAAATTACGTTATTATAGTTATAGAAAAATACTTAAACGAATAAATAGTGTAAATGTTCAATCAAACATCTCACTACAAGTTTATAATGAAAGAGTTGTAAATTATTACAAGTCCTCCTACTCACCGCTAGATGGCGCTGCGCTAAACTTTCAACACTCAATAAATTGGCGCTCCTTTTATAGAATTCTCTCTCAATGCGCCGTAAAGACTTACGAACACGATAACTCTTGTTAACCCATCAATTTGCTCCCATGTTATGTGATATAATGACACGTCCGTGTATGTCCGTCTGGTGAAAAATGTCCCGCGATAAAACTCTTAATTTCAAGCCCCTGCAGCAATTTAGTATAGCAATTTAACTTTCTGATGATTGTATGTAATTTCATGAAATTTATTGAACTCATTTTGGCACGGGAGTGAAAAGTCGAGACGTTTGAACGATCACGATTATGTGGCAAGGGGGCAAAGTGGCATCCTAGTTGAACTATAATTAGATCTGTATGAGTAAATGTTACGCTCAAATGAGGTTGTGATTTATGATAATCTTTTTGGTATGTTTTAGGTTATTTCGGAGATACAAGGAGGTATGTTAAAACAAATAGTACTTACACTAAGCTGATGGATGATAAAGGATGAGATTTCAACAGTCTTGGCTTCGGATAATAATATATTTTGCTCCTACTAGATTGCTATCTATCGCATTTCAACAAAGAGGTAAAATATACGTAAATACCAGACATAAAGACGTCAGCACCAATAAATTACACTCGTCAGATATAAATCTATCCGTCTATTAATGTCTTTGATCTAATGGTATCTAATGATACTGTCCTCCTCAGTTATACAATAAAATAAATTAATTCTGTCCACTTAACATCACACTATCTTTAAATACATTTCCCCTAACCTATACCGAAGTCTTTAATATTTTGATTAAAGGCTTCATTCACACCCCCGCGGCTTTCTTATACAACTCTTGGATTTACCACAAAGTTATCATTACCATCCAAAAAACACCCTTCAATCCAAAAAACAATCTTGATACTTTATGATAAGATGGAATTCGAATTGAAATTAGAATCTCTGACTGCAAATCAAAGTTTGTAATTGATAGATATAATAAAACATTAGTTTGCGCGTGCTCAAGCATTCAGCATCATCTATCATCATAATGGTGGTCATTTGGCGTTATGTCATTGGCTAAGACGTTTCGGCAAATATTTTTAAGCACAAGACAAATTGTTTTGTTCACTAATGTCCATTACGTGGACTGTTATATGGTACATACGTTAAGGCAATAAGGTTTTTTGTAGTGTGAAGTGTCGTTTATTTTTAATCTTCTAGAGAAAGGTTTGAACTAATCTTATGTGGCGTTTTATGGATAGTCATTATTTGAGTAATTACAAGAGTTCCTTACGTAGCTATCAGTTGGGTTTCGCTTGGTTAAAATTATCACTACCATGATATAATTATTCTTATGCTAGAATACGTATGAATATATTTAAGCTTCAACACCTCTATACCTAATATCTACGTAGCTAAGTAATTTTAAAATCCAAACACTAAAGGGTTAACGGTTGTACTTTGCCGTTTCTAAGTGACCAATATTTTCATTCATATGAAAAAGTAAACAACTATTAAGAGCCCTAAACCAGTTGCTATTGTTTGGTATTCAACCTTTGGTCAGTCAAGAGACTATGAATGGGCTTGCCCTCAGCATGTCTGACCAGATTCGAGGTATTTGTTTAACAGTAGTTCACTTCTTTGACATCGATTAGTGCTCTCGTTGAAAACCAGCGTAAAAAGTTCACGTGTGTACTGCACGGCCCATTTTCCATAATCAACTTCCACTTTCACGGGAACACAAACATTGACCCAGTCAACCCATCTCACCTAGAACAGCTTGGAAACCACTACCTCGAAGCTGACACAAAAAGAACTCGACGGTACTAGAAGACTGATTGACTCGTCCCTCAAGTTCAACCGAACCAGTAACGAAGCAACTTCAGCAATAAATCTCTATTCAAAGAAAGCCTTATAATCAATGCGTTATCTTTACCGTAACGAGAGCCAGTAGTGACGTTTATTTTTAAATAGTTTTCTAAATGAGGCATCGAAAGTATTGGTTTAATAAGCGGTTGCTTTGGTGACGACATGTGACTTGGACTGATACATAAGGGCAGTGTGTTTGCGAACGGCCCGACCCACTAAACCTGTTGAGCTGCATGTCATGTGTGGTGACAATGACTTTGTTTACTGTGGTTCACCCACATGTCTTAAAGATGGATCTGTTCTCTGGTTTTGAGGAATCGTTATTTACATTATTTGTTCCTCACAGTCATCAAATCTGTGGCTGTATAAGATTCTTATGTAGCTTTTGTTTTATTCATCACTATAAGTTAGAATGCTATCGTTCTCCTGATGTATCCTATTGCCATCTTTTGCACAATATTTTTTTGTGCGATTATAATCACATATTACGAAGCTGGTCAGGTGGAAGGTGATCTCACAATGATATCATTGGATCCTAAAGTCTTTCAATCCTGTTATTTGAGTGATTTAATCGCCTTACTCGTTTGCCATACATAATATACGTGGGTAAGCTTTTTTCCCGATGACTCATTGGAATTCCTCTTTATTCTTTAGGTAATTGAACCTATTCTTCTTGGCCAGGTTCGATGAAATAGTTCATTAAGTCTAGTTATCATATTCGAATAGCAAATACCATATCTAAACTGATTTTGTAAGGACATCGTCTTCTTAATTGCAACTTCAAATAGTCACCATCGGGGTTTCCATCAGTTTTCAGCCTTCCTGCAATTGTGTACATTTTCTTCAGTTTCAGCTACAGATGTTTTCTCCTCAACTCTCATGGTTACAATATATATGCAGTTGAAAGTATTTACCATCAAACGTAATCCATGTCCACCCTACAATGGAACAAGTGCAGGCGGTTCGCCTTGCACGGACGTTTCACTGCGCTTACGCACACACGCACAAAATCCACGCACACTAAAAAACTTCATCTCATGAGCACACTCCGCTACATTTGCAACTTATATCCGATTGATATTGATTTCTCTCTCCATAATAAACATCGGTTATTTCTACATTTATGATAACTGATATAATTTGCATTAACTAGGTTTTTGTATAACTTGTTTCTATTAAATGAACATGTGTAGTTGGATTAGTATTTACACGTTTATCAATGTGTGTTTTTTGACTGTGGTCTCAACTCTCGACTATGATTCAGAGCAATTCACAGCATAAGGAGTATTCTTGGGTTCTGAGATGATAAGTATTTTGGCTAAATTATCATTAGTATGTTTATGATAATTATCGATAATCTGATAAAAACTAGAAGCTTATAGCTCCGTAGAGTTTATTACGTTTGTAACTCAAGAATGAAGCAGGCACATTAAATACAAAATAATAACTTGTTCACTTTATTATAAAATTCCTGCATATCTAGAACTAACATAAAATCTCTTGGTAAACAGATAAATAAAATATGAGCTCCTTAGCCTTGAAAGTAAGTAAGAGTCAAAGGTTCCAATGCATCACGATTCAGATCTTAAACGATAGACTAGTCTATCTATATAAATTGTTCGTGATTGCTGTAATTTTGTATTAAGTTTTATTTAGAGTAATAAATTCTAATGGCCACTTGTCAGTCCAAAAGAAGTCGTGTGAACCAATCAAATGTATGCAGTTGCTTAAGTTGCCTTTAAATAGGGAGCGGTTTGACAGTAAAATATTGAAGGTGAAAGATATAAGGAAAAATTAATAGAATATTAAAATTAATAAGCTTATAAAATAAGGTAAAGGAAGGTATAAATAGGAGACAATATACGTAGATTACCGTTTCCATAAAAGACTTAATTGTCGACGCTGTACCGTATAAAGAAAGTCAATAGATTACAACATAGAGGAAGAGGTTATGACGAAAGATTATAAAGCAAATATTATCAAATCTAATCTAACTACAGAAAATGTTGCTGACCCTATAAAAGAAACTAGAGCAGCTAATAAAATGGGATATAAACAGAATGCCTTTACAAATAAGGCTAAAAACAATAACAATGAATTTGACGCCTACCGGCGGGAACATTACAGAAACACCGTGTTACAAGTATTTCGCAATAGGGCACGGACTGAGGATTTATATCGAAATGTAAAGCATGCCCGCGCGGTATCGCCTGTTATAATTTGAACAAAGATTATGAATATTTATGAGGATTTTGTGAAAGAGAGTGTGAATGGATATGAAAACTAGTAATTTTTCTGAACAAGGTATAGGTGTACCTAGAGATGATAAATATGACTGATATAAACGAAGTCTAGATATTCTGCACAAGCTAAGTAAATACATAGATAGGTGAGAGACTTGAAAGTGTCACTGAAGTTTGAGTTTAGCATACATCCCAATTTTGGCATTATGTATGTGTAAAATTTTGTGAAGTTGATTGACATGAGTCCATTTAAGGTAAAACTTATTCATGAAGAAGAAAATCGAACGCTTCAACGAGAACGAAAGTTTGGAAAACCGGAGAAATCACGTCATCCCATCACGCCCTAGAAGGCATAAACTTGGGCGTTGAGTCACCCATCACGAATGAATCACAAAAACTCTGCTTGACTGAAATCCTGACTCAGACCAGTCTCGGAATACTAACACATTTTGAATTTAGACGGCTTACTAATAAACTAAATGATGTCTGGAGCGAGACATGTCTGTATAAAGATGGGATCATTCTGTGTGACTTTGGGTGGATCAGATTTCTTTCTGCTTATTTTTTTGGATCATTGATTGATATATATACCTAGTTTAATGAACACTGTAAAAACTCCACAGTATTTAGTCTTATTTTTAGCATTGACACGAGGCCATTAGCTTTAGACATTTTTTATTCAATTATGATATTTATAAAAAAACACAACTCTGGTGTTGGACTCTAGGGCATTGTTTAATGAAACGGTAATGCTGCCTATCTGTCATAAATATATCAGTATTATTTTCTTAAGTCCTTAGATCATCAATTCAATTTCAAATTTCCAAAGGCCACCACAAAATCTCTCCTACACCTAAAACAAAACACTACACACACAACGCCGTTTGTCATAATCCGTCTCCTTCGCATGTTTACAAGCAGTCTGCTATCTGGCTGCTCTGTGGCAGTTGACAAAGGTCAGCGCGGCGCCGTCACGACTTGAACCTAGGCCGACAGCCCATGGGAACAGGACCTGGGCGACCATACCATTTGTCTGGTCATTATTGCCCGCTTTTATAGGTGACGGGTTATGTATTGTTGTTGGGTAGAGGATTATTTTGATGTGCAATTGTTTTGGGTCCCATACGAAGTATTTTTTTACGTTGGTACATATTCGTTTGGTTCCATATTACCTGGTTATAGAAATATTTCTGCCATCTGAAAATCAATCAATGAGTAACATTTGGCGGGTGTAGGAATTTGGAAGCAATATAGGTATTTCAATTTTGTTGTTTGGATTGGCATTTGCAATTTTGTATGTCTTGTTACTTGTAAGATAACCAATTTTATGTGTTTCAGTTAAATATTTTATGAGTAAATAGTTGTCTACTTTCTAACAAGAAAATTATGTACCTAGATGCTAAAATATGTAACTGCCAAATAGCAACTCATTAAAATATCATGCGTTTCAGGATCTTATGTTTGTTCAGTTCTTCAAAGAGGAGATTGTTTTTTTTTCATGTCATCTGTCGTCTATTTAATGTTACCAATGTAAGTAAGATGTTTGATTGGTCATCATGAATAACACTTTTTACAAAACTTTACTCTAGACGTCTCTTACTATTTGTCTGGTTATCATAAACGCATAAACGCATTTGCATAAGCGTAATATAATCTGCAAACTGGAAACATATTACGTTTGCGTAAGATATAATTACTTGCCCGAGGGCATTGTGCGATTCAATTGTGCTCAGCCTATCTATTAGATTGTACAATATCTTAACATTGATATTTTCTTTATTTAATTATTCAGCGAATCTGAGATTTTTAAGTTTGAAAGAAAGTGGACAGGTCAACGTCCTAGAATATTTGTGACTTTTTCTTAATCGTCAGAAGAATCCTGTTGCTTTACATGAGTAAGTTTGGAACCTTTAATAGGTAGCACGTTGATAACCAAAGACTTAAAACAGATGCACATACAAAAAAATAACACAGTCACTCCTCAGAAAATGTATGTTCCAGCAAAACAAAGAAAACATAATTGGAGCAACATAAATCACAATTAGAACTAATATATCAGTACAAGTGAGTGATTCCAACTAGCGAGACGTCGTCCTTGTTACCCATTCCTTATGCATTAATATTATATATCTTATCGTGCGTTTTCAGTGAAAATGCACCGATGGTAGGGCGTGAGGCGAGGCGCGGCGCCGACCACTCGAGATAACTGCCTTACTAATGTACCAGATACTATTGAATTATGATGTCTACCAACGATATTGTTCTACGTGAAATTTAGCGAAAGTTTGTATATCTGGCTGTTTGTTTGATGTGTTTATTTGTGTTTGATATCCTGGTGTTGCACGGTGGTCTGAGTTGAAGTTCTTTATTAGATGCGTGCTGGTCTGGTATTTAGATAAAGTATGGCGAGCTTGGTTGTAAAGGTATTTGACTTCAATGCGATGTAAAGAAATCGTCTGGTCTTTGGTCTGATAAATATGACTCAGAGATAGGTGTAATCGAGTTTTCCCACGTGGGTTTTTTCACTGAGTTAGAAACGAATGTTCTGCAGATGCGCCACCTATGTATATTCCTTTCATGATAATGGTTCCTCGTGAGAAAATCTTTATAAATGGCTCAATATATTGCAAATAAAATGTAATAAAGTAGGTACAATCGCATGTAAAAGGGATACTACAGAATCAGATGACTAAGTGCGACCTAAAAGCTAGATTTTATCTTCAAGGCTGCTTTGCCTTCTAGCTTATAAAGTGTCAGAAGTCCTAATAAGACTTGTACGGCGGACGGCGATAGGTCAACTTAATTAACGTTTCACCTATTGATTAAGTAAACGGCTTGTTAACTGCTAATGTCAACACCTCTGTAATTATCTTGTGACTTCGGGAAAGGCTAGCTGGCAAAAACGTTATATTATGTATACCTACGTTCTACATTAATGTGGGTACCTATGTACCTGGAATATGTTCTGAACAAATTGTCATACAACTTCTGAGGAATGCAAGACTATGAGTTGTACGTCAAGCAACATCTTTGGCGGTCGTTAGGGGTACCTGCTTAGTTAGAAGCCTCCAAGTCTCTGACAACCAGTCCTACCAAGGGGTATCAGGTTGCCCGGGTAATTTAGGTGGGGAGGACATATAGGCAGTCACTCTATGTAAAATACTGGTACTCAGCTGTATTAGGTTAGACTGGAAACCAACCCTACAATAGTCGAGAAAACGCTAGTTTAGTCCGTTCTT
Source organism: Helicoverpa armigera (assembly GCF_030705265.1). Classification (NCBI taxonomy): domain Eukaryota; kingdom Metazoa; phylum Arthropoda; class Insecta; order Lepidoptera; family Noctuidae; genus Helicoverpa; species Helicoverpa armigera. Next base: position 10,646,236 of record NC_087123.1, read on the forward strand.
AACGAAACTTAAAATTAAAGTGACAAAATAATGCTGTTGGAATAGGTATGGCTACCTTGCCAAACCAAGACAAAGAATTGTTACGTAGGTACATACAGTATACACATTTAAAAATAAAATACAAAACACTCACACACATTGTTATCGGAAGTAAAAACAATGGCAAAAGTTGTCGGTTTGAATAAAGAATTCGGTGTGAATGATCGTGTCCCACATACGTGCGCGTGAGTGGATGCATTCGTTACGGTCCGGCTTGTTGTAGCTACTGAGAGACGATTTCCTTACGCGGTTTTACGTGAGAATTTTTGAGAGAATATTTTGGGTAATTTATGAAGTTACTTTGGGTACGGATTACTAAATAGTCTGTAGTTTGGGTGTGATTTGGGCATTTTTGGTTAAAAGTTTACATGGACATAGATTTTAAGATGGTGATAATAAAACATATAAGAAACGAGTGAAACAGTTGGTGGAAGCTAGTGAATATCAAATCACATTGCATTCAAGCTCTTGTTACCAAACTCAGCTTTACTTAGGAATTTAACTCCATTCACGACGCTGTCACTCCTAACCTACTTCACGATGTCACGGAACTCCAAAGATCCCACATACCTAATATAAACCAAAAAGATGAAACAATTACATAAGACGCGAACACTCTTACATCGGGAATTGGATCAGAATCGTGCGCGCATCATACGCCACGCTCAACTATCGCTGTCTTTATGAGGAACCTCGCCGGCCGTTTCCAATATACTACCTATCTTTTCTTTTGCTGACTAGAGTTAGGAATTTGACCTTATTTGTATGGCGCTAATGTCAAAAAATTTTCTCTAGTAAGCCAATCGACTGATAGAGTAATTGGGGTAGGCCGTCAATTGACGCGGATGTCCTCGGGGTAGTTAGTTTAATCTTAGCCTTTGTGACATACGGTAGCGGGGCGATAAAACTAAATGGATGTTAGTGAGAATAGTTTTCTTCGTAGTACAAAGTAATCAGTAAATCAAAAAGATGAAACAATTACATAAGACGCGAAAACTTGCTTCGGGAATTGGATCAGAATCGTGAGTGCATCATACGCCATGCTCAACTATCGCTGTCTTTGCCATGAGGAACCTCACTTAATTGCCACGGATAACCTCGGGGCAATTAGCTTGTTTTTAGTCTTTGTGACATACGGCAGAAAAGTGATAGAATTTGTTGGAAGTTAATGGAAATGGGTTTTCTTTGTTGCGTGGACTAATCAGTAATTTAATGTTGAGATTGAAGGAACATAAACATTTCATAGAAATGACTCTTTGACTCTAGTTGACCATTAATTTTTGTTTCATTTTTACGAAGCTTTTCATATTTTTAAATCAATTTAATAGATTGACTTTTATCAAATTATTGAAAACGTGGGAATCCTAACTATAAGGGTACCTTTTAATAAAACTTAATTACGAATCAGTAATACCTTTTACTTAGTAAAGACATAAAGTTAATACGAGTAAATTAATTGTAAATGAAGTATTCAATTAACAACAACCGTGTGTCTCGGCGCATGCTTTCAACAATTAACACAAGAACGATTGTCTGGGAACGGACTAACAATCGTTTGGCAACCAAACTTTACGGATGCGTTGTTTTTGTACGTAGTTGCACAACGCTCGACGCACGGAGCTCCCGTGTGTCGCAATGTGTTAGGTCCAAGTTAACCGATAACATAAACGTACGTTTTTCTTGAAACAATTGCTTTAAGAAAAACGGTCTATAGTCAGAAGCCAGAAAGTCTGACAAGCAGTCTTACCGAGGGGTATCGGGATGCCCAAATAACTGGGTTGAGGAGGTCTCATAGACAGTCGCTCCTTGTAAAACATCGGTACTTAGCTGCATCAGGTTAGATTGGAAGCTGAACGAAAAGGCTAGACAGATGATGTTACTTTAAAAAATTAACGAGAAAATTCAAAGTAAACAGTGGTTTTAAGAAAACTGAAGTTTATGTTTTTGGTAGATGTTTGCCTTCTAGGGTGAACGAAAATTAAGTATGTTTTACACAAATTGCATGGTTATTGTTATTTGTTAAATACTTGAGGACACAGTTAGCTAATGTTGTTGTCGGTTATACGTTTGAAGTGTTAATTTCTTACGTAAGGCATCGTATATTAGACGAGTTTATTTTCCTGTAATGAAAGATACTTCGCTAATGTTTTATGGTTTATTGGCGGGATTGCAAGTTTGCGTTGCGAGGTCTAAATACCTCGACAATTGGTGATCTATTGGTATATTCTTAGAAGAATAATAACAATAAGTGTTTAAAACAAAAGGTTTAATTAATTGGATCCTGGATTGGTGGGTTCACGAACCCACGAGTATCTACTAATATCAACAGTCTATGAATAGCAAAATCCGGAGTTAGTTCAATATTATGTGAAATTGACCAAAATAAATTGACAAGTCAAGATTCGTTTCACTTTCAAACATTTAATATTTATAGAAAGCTTATTGGCTATTACGTATATAGCTCTGAACTATATTGATATGACCTAGTTCTAGATTCCTAGGTTTATAATACTGGATGAAAAATGTGTCATAATGCAGGAAAACTTGAGATGGCAGAGACGGATGATCTTTACTTTCACAGCGTTAAGGAGAATTTATTGAGGAAATTTATGGCAGGAGAAATTGTTTACTGTATCACAGAAGGTGCGAATATTTTGTTTTAATAGTGTTATTGGGTGTCTAATTCCATCCACATAAATTTTCAAAGCAACAAAGTATAAGGTTGATGTTGAGTAAAAAATTATATAAAGCATTGTCATTGTGAGGCCTTCAGTATATGGAGGATAGTCGTCGACCGAGTCATCTAAATTGCCAGATCGGAATCAAGAATTCAAAATATTTGCTTCTTCTGAGAAACGATCCCTAAAATTACTTTTATATCTTTCACAGCCCTAGTTTTCCAGGTAATCCCCAGGGCCTAATTGGACCTAGACCTACCTAAACTGGTCTAATAGTTACGAATGATCAAAAATTTACCAAACTAACGGCCTCACTAATCAGTCTATATTATTTATTTCATACCCTTGACACCTCCACTCCAACATCCTGTTGACCCATCAAAACAAAACCAGTGCGAAGGTAATAACCCACTGGCCGCTCGCCATAATCTGAAGCTAGGCGCTACTTTAGATAACCCTGTTGTGGTCGCGGCCAACGAGAACAAAATCACAAGCGGAGATGCCACAACGCGGGTAGGGGACGAGGAACGTTAGTATCTCCGCATTTTACTCCTTTTTTGTAACCGCCCATTTGTGTAAGCAAGCGGTAACATACATATGTCTCAAAACACCCGAACTCCTCGTTAGTTCACTCGTAACTGACCGTTTTGATAATACCCACCGCATGTGTTTGACCTTGAAGAAGGCACCTGACCTACCTGCATTATGGCATCTCCGCTTATCTTTCTTTATTCAGTGGTCGCGGCCCACTTGTCCGCTTTCCTATTAACTAACTAGACTATTGTTAACAGGTGAAATATTTTACTTTGCTATGTTTCTTGACGGTCTAGAATATTTTAATTTTATGACAAAAATACCATCCGAAGTTTAAACCACCTCGTGAGAGGCTACTTTCCGCAAAAGGATAAAAAGTAGCCCAAGATGTTATTCTGATGCTTTGTTACTAACGAGGTTCTTCAAAAGCCATTCAGCCAGTTGCGGGCAAAAAAGTTACCAATTGTGCATGTTTGTTACTTCTTCACATACTAGGTAACTTTCGTCTGTTTAATATTATTTAGAAGACGTTTACATATGATACATAGGCCTTAACAGGATCAAATCAGTTGCATGGTTCCAAAAAAAATAATAATTGCAAATCGGTTCAGTCGTCTTTGAGAAATAGGTGAACAATATTTTTAAAAAATCCCGACGAGTTGAAAACCTCCTCCTATTTGGGAAGTTGGATAAAAAGTAGTTTCATAAAGATGCAAGAAACTCAATTGAAGAAGAAAAGTGATAACAATGCAGATATCGGTGATACTAAGTAGCATGTTTTCAAATTATTTGCATGCTTTACATACGTTTATACGCTTGTGTTAGAATTGTTTGTGCTGAGAAAACTGTGTATTTGCATGAAAACATTTTTTGTGTGGCATGCTAGTGAAGTTTTATTTGCATTGCATGAAGAGAGCTGTATTATGGACGAATATACATACTCGTAAAATAAATGGTTTGGCGATTTAATTCAGATTTCAAGCACTTTAATTTCAGTTAGACTGTGTTCCACACCCATTAGAGAACGTGTGTTTTATGTGGAAATTGTCGTCTTTAATAATAACAGACCAAAAATTTTTCTATCTCAAAAGCATGGAAGCGAGAGCATATGTAATCATGATATTATCCTCCTGCTGTTATCTCAATATTTAATTGGTTAGTTATTCGTCTTCCATACTTCTCTGACGTCATCTTGGACATTTCCTTGCCATATCGTCTATATACACAACCTATCCATCTCTTCTTTCGTCCGCTTCTTCTTCTACACATATTCATCCAAATTCATGCTTATGGCCTGCTTCTTATAACTCAATACCTTCTCATACAATCTGAAGCAATAACAAAAAGTCGGATGGCAAGGGTCATTGACTTCTTTATCTAAGATGGCAATATTGAAGCAACATAAATAGTGAAGTGGCACTAGCAATAGATTTCAATCTCATTGTTTAAGTACCATCGATAACCCAATTTCTTCAATTGGTATTCAATTTGGGTTGAATTGATTTGTGCATCGCTGAATCATTTCTGTAGAGAGTTCATAAAGGAATTGTAAATTGATATATGGTCTATTTACTGTCTATTGATGGTTGAGTTCATCATAACCTTATTTGGTCTATACATATATTTTTCTTTAACACCATTTTTCATCAAATTGAGAACACTTTTACAATGTGTAATGTTTTTCTACTAATCAATTAAATATGTGGCTTTTATTGTAGCCTTTGTCGAGTATTCTAGTGTAGTTAGTGGTATGCTTATAATATTAAACTAGGACAGCATAATTCACCTTAGTAAAGTAGGTATACCAATAACAAAATTTCGATGCAACTGCTCACCATGTGCCAGGGTAGCATAACTTATATGAGTATACCAATACCAAGTGTAGGTAGACGCTACTGCTCACCATGTACCAGAGCGGCAAAAAATACACCGGGCGCGGGTAATACCGCGGGGAACGGCTAGTATTAAATTAAAATCTAATTTCTTCGATTTTTAACATCGTCACTACAATTATTACGTTCTGTTTTCTGTGTATGGTTAAACAAGAAGCACATTATTTTTGGTAGAAACGTGGAAACAGACAAATCTTAAGATAGTGATCACTAACTATTGTCAAAACAAAAAACAACTAGGACAAGAGTACCGCTACTGTTTTCCTCAGGGCAAGTGTACCGCCAAACAATTCACAAACGCCGTATAATCTACCATTGTAGTGTAATCTGTTAATTCAAATTGTTTTGTATATCCCCCTAATTATGCGAATTTGCGGAGAAGGGACCGTGCGAATGCTGAAGTGGAACATTTCGTCACGGCTCGGAATGGGCCCGCGGTACCAAGTGAAGGGGCCCACAACTTTTTTGTACATAGAACTAAAGACTGATTGAGTACCACATTCGATTTACTGGACCAAAATAACGGACTAATAATGAAGATTTGTGCACACAATGGACAAGATTTAATCATATACTGTTAGGCAAATTGATGAAAGGCATAATTATGTTTTTATTTTATTTTGCTGAGGAATAAATTATGAAGTGTCAAGTGATTTTGTGGTTGATTTAGTTTTGTGTATTAAATTGATTACCGTTGCAATAGTAGTTTCCTGTCTGCCACGCGCCATTAGGTATTTGATGAAGCAATTACAGGCAGGAAAATCAGCTATTTTTACCTTTGCTATGAAATTAATTAAAAAAATATGTTTTTTTTTCATCCATACTTATCTATATCAAAGCTATAAGATCTCTGGTTCGGCACATTTGGGAATAATGGTTTTCCTCGCAAATTGTAAATATTACAATTTGCGAGGAAAATGACGTTGAAATGTTTAAGTTGCAATTGCAAATACGTCAGGCAAACAACTCGAAGAAGACAGATTTACCAAGTTAAACGATAAATCCAAGTATCTAGGCGATAGTTAAGCAATCTAAGTATAATGTTTAGCTTAAGGCTTAAGTGCAACAAGGGACTGTCCGCTTGAACCAATATTCAGTAAATGTTAAAATAAATCAGGCTAAAGCCCGGCCCACAATATCAATATGAAATTCCTGTTTATTTTATTATTCATAGGTTAGGTTTAATTTGGAGCGTGGGATAGTTGAAACATTTGTGGGTAAGTTGAAACAGATGTTTTGTGGTCACGCCTAGTGTCCCGGTAAGGTAACCTATTATGTTTTAAATGTTTTCCTTGTGTGCGAATTTCGCTCTTACGCAAAATTAAGTAGGAAACTTTGTTATGTAGGTGGACGTGTGTTTTGGGTTTATGTTTAAGTAATGGCTTTGTGACGTCAAAATGTAGGTTTCTTGCGAAATTTTGTGTTGGACATTAGGTAGTTGAGTTTGAAGTCCTGTGCGTAATAGCTTTGCTTAATACGTCCACCGTTAAAATAATTACTGTATAATTTATTTTATCGACTCCTGCGCTGGATACCTAGTTTTAATATAATTTTAACATGTTTCAATTATCACCAAGATTTAACAGTCGTGTAGCTAAGGGTTCAGTTGTACAATAAACAGAGGTTTTAAAACATTTAATTTAATAACAAATTCATTTTGTATCAGCAAATAAGTTAAATGGTAGACGTTAATGGAAAAAATATTATGAAAAAATACTGCTACAAAAGATTAAAAAAAAACGTTGCCTCATCTTCACACAAAATGACGCCACTGTGTTCTGTGTAAATTAAAGTTGACTTTTAATTCAGAACTATTTATAAAGAAATGAAAGGCGATTTCAATGAAGATATAAATAAATAAGGAACCGACGAGGATTGCCTTATTGAATTAAATATAGCAAAGGTGCTTAGAATGATACTTAAGATACATAATATTATCTGGGTAGATAAACTAGATATAAGGAAATCCGTTATTCATTAAATATTTTACGCCATAAATGTGTGTAATTAGTACTGTCTGATGCAGTATAGGGCAGGTTATCACCTTGTGATTGAACTGCCGGCTTATTAGCAATATTGATTATAGGCTCTGAAGTAGGTAGATACTTTAACCAGTCATCAGGTCATCCGTCGTCGTCATCAAATGGTTCTAGCTACGTACTGGAACCCTTATCATAAATTACTCTACCATCACCATCATCATCAGTCCCTAACATGTCGTCTTCTTCTTCCATACTTCTCTGTCTGAAGTCATCTCATAAGCGATAATATCATCAATTCCTCTATGTGTTAGTGGGAATTACATGACAATCTGTTCTGCAATTTTTAAGTTTCGGCAAATCACTTTTATAATAAGTGTGTGGCGATGATGAGGTTTTTTATTAATTCCAAAGTCTTCCAGTGTTGGGCAGTCTCTTCCATTTACAAGAAACAGTTCAGAGAGTCTAGCTAATCTATCACTCTCGATTTTATACCGTTGTTGTTAGCATAATCAAATTCGCTGTTTATGTTTCGAAGTGGGCGTCAACACAACTAGCGACCTTGAAGGTCTTTGTTTGGATTAAGGGCGAATAATTTTCAATACTTATATATTTGGAATGCTGAGAAGTATTGGAATTTTGGATTCCATGTCGAAGTTACTTTTGGGCTACAAAAATTTAGTAAAAAGTGATCTTATCTTTTCGTTGTGGAGTTATTTGTTTAATTGAAATGGTAACGTGCGTATTTACTAATAGTCACCAACCGTTAATGTTTAAATTAATTAACAAAATTACTTTTCCAATTAACTGCAGCGCAATGCGCTATCGATGTTTATCGATACTTACGTTAAATTAAAACCTGTTAATGAAAATACGAGCAAAGTTCAGCGGCCGGTGAGCCTAATGCGTCTTTACGACGCAGCCCAGAGGGACCTGCCAGCCAGACGGTACGAACAAAAAGCCAATTTCATAAAACTATGCACCCGACTGCAGCCCATAACAATAAATGAGCAAACCTCCAGAACCTGATACCTCGCCCGGATATACTTTTCACATGTCCTATGTCAACGCGCACGGAAAATTCATTTACCATTCCCGGAACTTCAGAAAAGTGGGATGAAGGAACGCTTACTGAAGCAGCAATGGATGAACGTCGGAGCTTAGGAACGCATCGCGCGAGTACAGTGGTAGAGGAATCTGCAAGTCTCCGCACACACGTGTGTCCGCGTCGCGACGAGGAGGCTTCGACTGCACACTGGCGCAATTTTACATCGCGCGCCAGTCTGCACCGTGCTACCGCCCGCGACGCTCGTGTCGTGAGGCGCGACGACGCCGAACCTCCGACATCGCGAAAAAAGTTTTCGTCCGACACACGAAACTTTCCTAGACTTTCCTTTCAACCCGCACATTGTTGAATTGGAATAGTCTGTTTTGAACCCGGCTAACGCGAAAAGTGACCTTCTCAAACCGGAATTCGGTATCCTCCGGAACGGGTTTAGTCTCGGACCCCGCCGTGCCAGGACTTTCGTGAAGTGCTAACTTGATTTTCATAGTGGTGTGTTCAGTGTGAGTGACTGGATTCTACGCTTAACACGGAAGGCCGGACGTTGTCCCGACGAATTTAAGGTCGGCTTCCAAGTAAAAGTGCTGTTAAATTTTCTGTAAGTATTGTTTTATGTTACAGTTCAAAGACCTGAAACTGATGACAAAAACAAACTTTATTTGAAACATGCGTAACGGGCAAAAAGTAACAAATTAGAGCATAATGGAAATATAAGACAGAATGTTGTAATAGTCCTTGCCCTTGTCAAAACAAAAAGTGAACTAATATTTCCATCAGACGACTCAATTCGACCAATACACAGCAAAAAATAAGTCGGTCACTGAGTAAACAATAGTCTTTTATCTATTTGAGGTAATCAACAAAATCAATGATTGTGGACTCGCTTTTAATCTTGGGCAAACAATGAAGGAAATTACGATATCCGATTAACACATTCACGCTGCAATTAACTGTTAATACTTTCCGTATTGTTAGGCGCCGCAGGTTCAAATACGATATTCGGAAACAAATAATCATTTTAAATTAAAAGTAATTGTAACAAGAGAAAAACGTTTGGAGTCACTGTACCTTTACCGGATCTGTAATTCGATCAATTTGTGCAGCTTTTTCTGCAGTTTTGCATATTGAGAAGACTCACCCGACCCCGGAATGTTTTGTATCAATCGAAAGTGCCATGTGTCTGCAGTCTATTTTGGACTGAACAGATGTGCAAAAACTGGACCAAAAAACGACTATTGAGCTCTTTGTACAGTAAAAAAAAAACGGTTGCAGCGTTAACTTTATTATTTTTTACTTCGATGGCAAATTCGCTCTCGACACAGCGTAAGTAATGTGCTCTTATTCTATTTCTGATCGCAGTGAAATTATTTCTGACATCTTCAGTGTTGTGAACTTTGAAGACCTTTGACTTTCGTTCAGTTGCCGTTCTAATAGCGATTTTTATCGTTTTATTAGAATTAAGATTAGTTATGAAATATTAATACAAGTACGTTTAATCGTTTCGCAAGGTTACATTTTCACAGGTCATAATGCCAAGGCCGAACCTAACAGCGGCTGACTTTAGAAATTCTGCCGCACCTATTACGATACTTAGGTACTCGACTTTTAATTGAAATTTTGCAACGGTATCCAATTGCTTTTCAGTTCGTTTATTAGTAGAAGAACTATCTTTGGAATAATTCGTTTTTAATATGGCTCGTTTGTTTGGCTCGGTGAAATTATTTTCAATAACATATTGGGAGATAAATATTTCCTAATTTGATCTACGGTGTTTATTTATTCTATCATTTCTAACCCTTAGTCTAACACAACTTTATATCTTTTTAATAGACGTTAAGCTTGTGAATGGGCTCAAAATTTTTCATCAACTTAGTTTTTTATCTTGAACCAATTCACGTTTATCAACAAATAATCTTCACATAGTGTTACGTATTTTGAAAAAAATGGTGACCGTAGGCCAAATCAGTCGTGCGTTTCCTTCACCCAGATGGTTGAATTATAGAAAACAAAAAACAACTCGTTATTTACTTTAGCTGTGCGGTCATCTTTAGATATTTCGTCTTCTTTATCTACACAATCTTTTTCTTTCTTAACGTGGTCAATAGAAGCGATCGTTTCATGTAATAGGTGGTAATCTGTTGAGCATTTAGAAGTCATCGCACTCTGCGGATTGTTCTTCTAATCGTTGGCGCAGACTTTATAGATTTTTTAACGAGCCATAAAAAATCTACACTGCTTTCAATAATTGAAATTCTATTAGTTAAAACATGTTTGTAACGTCTAACTATTAATTTTAGTATAAGGAATAATTCCAAAGAGCCATTCAAGAAAAACCTCATGTTCATCAAAGCATTGGTCTCATTGACGTTATTGTTTTGTTTTAAACAAATATTGACTTTTTATGCGCATGGCGGGCGCAAAACAAAAAAGTAAGCAATCATTGACTTCTTCGTGATGTGTTGATTGAATATTGACCCCAAATGTTTAAACATCAATTTTACAAACACTTTCACAGTTCGTCGATAGAGAGATCGTTTGCATAAGTTCATTGACAATGTATTCTGCGGTCTTGTCAATACAATGTAGACGCTAGTTATCTTCGTTCAGTAAGTAGTACTAAAGCCTTCCTAGAAACTTTCTATTGATAATCTTGATATGAATTGGATCAGCCGCAGTATCCGTTATGTTGGCAAAAACTGATAAAAGCCTGCATTGACCACAGGCTATGAACCCATCAGGTTGTATTTCATTCAGCTTGAACTTAGTTTTTTTTATGAATCACAATCTCAAAATGATGCCGCGATGCAATTTGCTTGTCATTGAATATTTCTTACTTATCATGTCACAAGGAATTCTTATTAGAATTTTTGTTACTGATTATTTATTTTTCTTATTCTTCAATACCGGAATAACTTTTAACACCATCTCATAGTCATCTCGAAACAAAATAACAGTATCGTCAGTCAATATTTTTCTATTGTACATACACGTTTGACCACTATCCCGCCTGAGGTAAGCGACGATGTGGTCATGATCTACGTTCACCTTCAATATTCTTAGATCATCACCAAATCCATCAATATCGTGTTTGTTTGTCAAACGAACAAGTCTTCCTGATACGTTACCTATTTGTACAGCCATGTCAATATGTTTACCTTAATATTTACATTCATTAGTATCTATGAAGGCCGTCCTTATAAACAGCTTGTTCAACTAAACGTGATTGGACTCAGTAACCAGATACTCTGTAACGTTAGTAAGTTAATTTTTTACATCTGTTGCTTAGGAAGAAGCAAAAAGTTGCAATTTCAAAGAGGCTGCCTTTGCCTTCGAGTTTGTTTTTAGGGTATTAAGTTTAATGTTGCTGTGTGGTCTGTCCCTAACGATGTTACCTAATCTTTTCTTGCTTGGATTCTGCGAAGTGGTCGAGATTCATATCTGTAGAACAAACGAGAGAAGTTACTTGGATCATAGCATTACGTTGACGACATTAGAGGTACAGTTTTGCGTAAAAAAGGTCAGTTGAGCAAGTCGATCTTTAAAATTCAATAGATGTCACCTTGATGAGAAACAACGACAGAAGATAGCAGACACCCGTTAGAAAATCGGTAAAAGTTCCGATTATTATTAAAAACTTTATAAATTTCTATTAGGACCGTTATCAATTTCACAATAGCGTTAATAAATGGAAGATTACTACGCTAAAATTTTATTCAAACGGACTAGACAAAGTTGGCGAATTAATGCCGAAGCTACCACTTTTTTTGAAGATCCCAATCAGGTTTTGTTCGCTGTTGTACTTGTGAATGACTAAACTTGCGGTCACTGGCCTTAATTTACAATAACACATAATAATGATAAACAAAAAAACATCGGCATTTATTCCTCTAAGCAATTACTAAGCATAACCCATGGTTATGGTGTTCTATGGTGTAAAAGTCACGTCATAATGACATTATGTGGACGTGAAAAATTATGCATAATATTACGGTATTTTGGACGCAATCGTTAAAGGTGACAGAAAGACGTACGTAAAAATAACTGTGTTTTCCAATCACATTATAAAAGTATTTCAGCAAGTAAGTAGATAAAAAAATATTTTCATAAAACTCATATCTGTAACAAATCTACGTCAAATATTCAGTCCTTTACGTTGATATGACAGCACGTGGAAAGTTTAATACATTTTTATTCGCCATCGCACATTTTAATTTAATTAAAACATTCACATATGAAATATTAACCTCATTACTTTCACACACAAATCAAATAGACACATATTGCACTCGGTATTGCAATTTTAATTAACATTTGCAAGTTTCAAATACTTTCTTATACATTTATTTCCATCTACGTTTTTAAATTCAGTTCCTTTACATTTGATTTGAAGATAACTATCGTCTTGTATGTCATTCTGACAAGATTATCTACTAGTGATGCAACGATAGCGTTCGTAACAGGTGTCTAGATTTATCGATAAATTCATACTTGGTACTTGAACGTGAAATTTCACAGCTCGTTCTGTATATTTCTATAATTAAGTTCGACTAACTTGGCTTTAAATAACGCCTAGTGATACGATGCTGTTTGAAGTACTAATGACAGCTTGTCAAGAGTATTAAGATGATAGATTTCATTCAGGTTCTATAGAAAGCTAGATCTAAACCTAAGACTGACCAGTAAGAATCTTAGCATGGCTGGAGGTCAAAACATCATGAGCTACAACCTGTCGATCAATTCGATTTTGCTCCGATGTATTATCGTGACCTGTGGCTGGCAATACCTCTCACCATATCTCACGAGTAGTATCAATAGCACTCAAGATTTTAGTACAATTCACGTTGCTTTTATATTTGAACACCGTTACGTACTCATCAATTACAGACACAGTTAGGCACGGGTCACGGACATGGGAACTACAAACAATGCTTCAGTTACAGATGCAACCATTTACGGAATATCAGCTCTTAAACATTACAAAATCAATGTCGTAACTAGACAAATCGTTTGTCTAATAAACGATTATTAAGAACATATCAAACAACACGCGGCCTTGTGTTTAGACCTGCCTATAGACGCACGTTGTGTAACACGACTTGTCAACTTTATTACGGCTTATTACTTCGTCATAGAGATCATGTATCGTCAAATTGTCCATAGCACCTTGACACATAGGTAACTGTCAACCTTCAGAACTAGCGTTAGCTTTGCCATAAATTACAAATCACACGTAATCATTAATATCTGCCAATCGTGCTCTAGCTGATAATTCATCGAGTTCTCACAATTATTCAGTTCGTGTACAATCTCTTGTAATAACTTCATCGCATTCGTTAAATGTACAAAGATTGGCAATTTCAAAATTGAATTCAAGTAATAAATCATTAGCTTTATTAAGTCTATGTGCAGTTTCAAAAGCACTTTTCTTATTGCAAGGTCCGTGCGGATTAATGAGTATTTATATTAGGCGTGCATTCATTACCAGAGAGTTTAGCATTAAGTTTGTATTCAGTATGTGTGGCCTTCGCTGCATCGTTTGTGGTCCTATTTGAATAGCTAGTAAATATTTGAATTGACCGGCAGACATCTGTTTACGGACTATTGAAGTGGATTGAGTATTATTATGATTTTGAAGAATTATGTCGAGGTCTCCATTGTACAAGGTGATCGATGGTTCCGTCGGTAGCAGTAATGTGAGTTTCTGCTATTTTCAATCTTATCGGCGAAAGTGTTAAATCGATTTATTTGCTAATGCCTGTATGTATGTTTGATGGTATAACAGTCGACAAATCGTTTGTATAATTTTGTATTACCATTATATGTATAATGTTGGTTATGTATGATAGCCAGTTATGGCTAATACAAAACACTTAACACTATTAGTATCTTTGTTTAATTAACCTGTATTGAAATTAACTTTTACATTTATGTCAATGGTATTAAACAATTGCTTGTTGACCTATAGCCGGCTAATCGATAGAATCTCACACCTTTTCATTCAATTAAGATCACGGTAATGATAATGATTTGCGGGCTTTAATTAAAGGCCCTGCAAGCGCTAATTGTGAATGCACTTCTGTGCCATTGTTCCAATTGTATGGACGTACAATTATTCAGATTTCCGTTCTTTACGTTTAACACCTCGCTGACCGAGATATAGAAGAAGGTCGTGTAAGGGCCGCCCTAATTCTAAATGTACACATTTAGTCAAGTTTTTGTTGTACTTAAAAGGCATTCGGAATAGAAATGTTACAATGAAATTAAAATGTACACTTTTTCTCACAGATGCAGCCTCTAAGTGATGGTGAAGTGTAAATTAGTATTGTTTGCGAGGCTGCAATAACGCATTTAGAATATTAACGATGTACAACTTTTAAGGCAGCTTTGATTTCACAAAATTTAACTTGCAATTAGGTATCTTTTATCTCACAGAGGTGTGAGAATCGAAAGGAATCGAGGTTTATGAAGCGTAGGCGATCACTAATGGTATATAATTATGAGCTTTTAATCCAACACTTTGTTTCACCTGCTTGAAGCAATAAAATAATAACAATATATCATTTGAAGTCGCAAGTTCAAGGAAACAGAAATGGATGCACTTAAAAATGGACGGTAATGATAGCTGTAGACGAAATTATATTTGGGCAACTGTAATTATGGTGACGACGAGGTTACCAAATTTGTAAAATCTAGGCAAGTAGAGCAAAAGAATTGTGTGAAACCAAATATGGCACTTTTTATGTACTTTTAATGTTTTATGAAAAAGGAGATGACTTCTAAGAATGAATCTTACTTTTATTTCTTTTGCGGTGCTCGAGCAAGAATCGATTTCTGTAAAGATATTTATGGCACGGAAATCTTCTCTAGCATTATTATCGAAAATAAAAAAGAAGCAGCTGGTGTAAATAAAACATTACCAAATGACAATTTTAGAATCTAGTATCAAAAAGAAAATGAAACAAACACCAATCACGTGCGACCTTCATCAAAAATTGTACAAGGAGCGTGTTTTAATTACAAATTACAATATCGTTACGTTTGAAAATTGACCTAATAAGGCCTTAAGTCAATGAGCTAACAAGGTCACGTCAATAATGAAAGCTAGTGCATTCAGCACAATGGTTATTGTTTTCACTTAGTTTGCAGGTACTAGCAACAATAGCACTCATCTGACAGACAATGTTGATTGGCTATCGCTGAATTAATATGATTCTGATTCATTATTCACTACTATCTTTGATCTTAATACAGTTATATCGTGACTTTGACTGTGACCAAGTTCTGCTGTATTTGGAAAGTATTTGTTAGGAACTCTCTTTTCAATCATGAATCTGATAAAGTCATCTTTGTAGTCTTCATTGATTTGAATAAACTGGTCAATGAAAAGAATTTCGATACGAATGATAAAGAAAGGCGAAATGTTATTTGAGAAATCGAAAGACAAAAATGCATTTGTGATATATTGAGGTTAAAACTAAATAGCGGAAGCGTCGAAAACTATTCGATTACTAATTCAACATGTGTTTTATACACAAATTCAATTAGAAGTTTACGGTGTTGATGTATAGCTCCTACCGTTCCGACTATTTATACCGAACCACTTCGAACAAGTTTTTAAGCTCAATGCACGCATTTGGTAGCTGCACTTACTATTTTTAGGTTACCCAAACATACTTACTTTCAAACGAAGCTGTTTACAACTGGCACTTAGGACAGTGAACCAAACTCTGTTTAAACTGATGAATCGATAACTCCAATCGATACTTCTCCACAAAGGATTAATTCGATTATGAAACCCAAACGTGATACACAATTGATTCGACATCTTTTGTTCATAATTAAAAAAAGAACATTAATATTATTGTTATGATCTATCGAATATTTCGTAACGTCTGATATAAAATCTTTGAAGTAGAAAATCGTTCTATTAAGCCGAAATTCGATTACTTTTAAGTAAAATGCCTCAGTCGGAATTAGATGGCATTAGTTAAGTCATCAGACTCGTAACCGTTAAAAGAGAAAACAAATCTGCTTCACTTTCATTTTTGGCTTGTCGCGTTTTCAATATCAAGGTCGTTGCATGGTTAGTGTTTGTTCTCGTGTCAGGTGCAGTGTTACTTGCGACAACATTGTTTACTTTAATATCCTCATCTTCAAAGCATACTCTTGTATATTTAGGTTTCCATGCTTTCTATTCAAGTTTCTGTACCTCTAAACTTGCTACATTATTAGCAAATTTAACAAGATTATCCACATTATGTTCTGCGTTTATTTCGTCTGAGGCGTAATTGTCTAAAATTGTTCTGCAGTAACAACTATCCAAGGAACTAGTAACTTGTTCGTAAATAATATAAGTAGAAAGAGAAAACGTGTCATTACGTCTCATGGTTATTAATCTCATTGTTTATAAATAGGTGCATGAGAAAACAGAAGATTAATTATTTTCGTTATGCATAAACAATGAATTCTCTAAGTGATTTGTGGAAAAATCTTATCTTGCATAACTTGATGAATGAAATAGAAACAAATTACTCAACTAATTACGTTCAAATGACATAAATTGCCTATTCAGTAACAGATATCTGCAGCCGATAAGCATATTTCCTAAGCGCAACGGTGGAAACATTAAATTTTGTTCCTGCTGTCCTAAAACAATATCTCTACCATCAAGAACATATAGCTGTCTCAATAAGTTATGTTCTGATTAAATCTCCCAGAGCAATAACGACGCATTGTATCGAAATATCACTATTAGTTCCGCTCGGATTTGCTGCGGGCGACACTACCATTGCCCTTTCCCTTTCTCCGATTGTTAACACTTCTCTAATGTCCATTGCTTCTTTTACACCATCTCCTGTATCTACATCTTCATCAATGTCGTAATGTACTTCAAATGATCGATGGTCTGGTCGTATCTCGGTGGTCGTTGTAGCTGGTTAGTCATTATGACCCGTCATTAGAGGGCAGATCAGTGTGTATTTGTAATTGAATGTTGCGGATTCGTAATAGAAAAGTATGTACTTTCGATTGTCAAGTTGGTCTGTTTTTGCATTAGATCTATTTATCTGAGAACCAGTTGTGAATAAGCATTTGTTAGTACTATCTATTGTTACATCACGGTGTTTATGTGAAGGTTGTGATTTCGTATCATTGAATTGCGGAGAAATGTTGATTGAGATATTGATAATGCCTACTTGTGTTCCGTTTGGAATCTCGTTGGCGAATGTTTTATGTGTTAGAGTATTTCTGGTTGATCTTTACGATACTAATCTGGTATTAAATGTCACTTTATCTTGAAATCTGATTCACTTTTGATGGGCATATTTTATTTGAGATGAGGTTTCACTTTTTGACCACTCCTTTAGTGATGGTAATCCGTTGCAGTAAAAAATCTGACCAAGCGTGAAGTATGATGACATTCATATTCCGTTTAGAGTAACTAATTTTGCATCAAGACCGTTGTAACCTTCGGTGTTGTATTTATAAATAAGATTTTATTAATCGCTTAGCTAGTTAGCCGATGTATCGTAATAAATATCGACCTATTTGAGCAAGGTCGCTTTGTACTGTCACTGACGATTCAGATCACCATTTCTGCGATAAGATAAAAAAGTCTTGAAAAATGAGTGTATAGTCTTGATGATGACACAAAAGAGATTTAACAGTTCGAAAAACTACGCTCAATTTAACCAAAGCTTTTGTTCGAATAATTATTTTTCGCGTTCTTTTGTCCGAAGTTTTTTTTTAATTACTCTTTAGTGAAGTCTGTGAGGGTTGAAAATTCCAATTTGCATACAGAGGGTGGGGATATTAAAGTCGTTGCATATTTTACGAAAAGTTATGGGCACGAGGTATTAGTTTTATTATGTGTTGAATGTAAATTATAATTTAGTTGAAGTTTCTCTATTTATGTGTGAAATGGTTGGAAATGAAACTTAATAAACAGATTTTATTTTTTTAGAATATTGTTGGAATATATTATAAATTCAAGTTTTCAGTTGAAGAGTAATTAATATAAAGTATCAATACAGCAATTAATGGACTTTTAAAAATACATGTGGTAATTCCTTAATACTAGGTATTAGATTTCGAAACAAAAGTATTGTAGGCACTTGGACGCACTTGGACATACGCAAATTGGTGGTGACCTCTCGTCTCTACAGACCATAAAGATTTAGGCTACTATCCCTAACAAGGGTTGGCTCAAATGGTTCAGAGCAATATGACACTGCAATGTAGCTAGCTATATAGGTTTCAGTTCACTAAGAGTATGTATTGTGCTGCCTGAAATAGAAAGAACTAGATTGTAAATCTAGATATAGGTATACCTACTGTATAGTTTATGAAAAAAATCTCACTTCTACCAGAATGAAAAAAGGTTACTACATTCCTTGGTCCAGACAGGCCAGGCTTAAGGAATAATTTATGGATAACATTTTCTTAGTTCATTTTTTGGAGAAGACTAGAATAGAAATGAATTTAGGGACGATGATGTAGAAAATTATGGTAGATTTTCTTCTTAATAACAGTTTCATATTTTGGAGCTTCTTTTGATATTCTAAAGAGAGAGCTTGACAGAAAAGTTTACTCTTCTCATTTAATAAAAGGTTTTGTAGGACAACAATATTTTTAACCGACTTCATAAAGAGGAGGTTCTCCGTTTGAGCTGTATATATGTATGTATGTATATATGTGTATGTATGTGTGTATACATGCATGTTAGTGCACGATTGTCTCACGTTGTGCTGAACCGATTTTGATGCGGTTTTCACCATAGCATATGTCACACCTAGAAGTCGATTTACCAAACCCTAAAGACTTTCCTTATTCTCATTCCAAACTACACCGGATAGATTTCCACACAGGTTTTCTAGCACTAAACCTCATTACTAGAAGCCACTAAACGCCAGCTTCACAGCTCATTGAAATAAAATGAAAGTGTTCGCAATGAAGGCGGCTCATTCGTCTTGCCGTGTGTCGGAAATTAAACTATTGATGGACGAGAGTAGACGTTTTACTGCAGGGATGGTCAACAGTTGAAGGTACCAGTCGTAATGTAAAATTAGTTTGTCTGTTTGGGTTTTTACAGTGATGTCTGAAACCGTTTGGATGTTCTTCTGTAATGATGTGGCTTGAAATCTGGGGATGGATATGTAACTTTTAGCGGTACACAGGTTCGTTTGAAACTGCAGGAATCAGAGAGTAACATACCTAAGCATTAAATAAACATACATCTCAAGGAAGTCTCAGCAAGTTCATAAATTTACGAAACATTAGATTAATCTAATCATCAAATAAATGTTACTACTTCATTTTAAAATAAATGCATTATTATAAAGACACCACTTTAAATTGTTCTTCTCACTAGGCATGGTGTAATTATTCTGGTCCATAGTTCATACCACCAACAGCGCGCGTGCCATAGATTTGTCACCCCTGCTCTAATTGGTTTAGCTGACGGTTTTTTGGTTGGCAAGGAGAATCGGAAGAAAGTCGTGTATTTGTTGTATGTATAGTATTTAGTTTTTTTGGTTTCTGGTAAAACATACTGTTAAAGTATGTTCTTGTGGATTCCTTGTGATAATTTCATCTTGGGAGGTTCTTGATCTAGTACGGATTACCTGTATAAAGAACTGAGCTAAAGATGAGTTGCATGAATTACCGAATCTCTGGTTTTACCCAAGTTTCTTATCCGATGATAAAATAAAAGATAAAATTTTGCGAGTGCTACGTATAAGTATTGACATGAAGAAGTTTGTCATGAATCATAAATAGATCGAGATGCGGAAAGATCAAACTTTATCAGCCACGTAATACTTATAATAATCCGATCATTAAATTTTATTTAAGAAAGTGAGTGAAACACAGGTCAAATAAACATAAAACATTCGTGTTTAAAAAGGCTATTTAAACTTGTCAAATCGGCAAACTTTTGGCATCTAAATGAATTACTAAGTGCCTTCATTATAATAGTAGTACTTACTACATAAAAATAGTAAATCTTAGTAAATAAAAATAGTAAATGTAGGTATATTCCTTCATTATAATAGTATCTACCTACTACTTACACATAAAAATAGTAAAGGTATATTAAGATTAGATATTCACATGAATACGGCGTAATTAACTATCACACAAACAAAACCTACATAAAACTAATGAAGGCCAATCAGAATCAGATATTAAAACAGAACAGTCGGTCAAGACTACCTAGTTACTGCCTACTAGGCTGACACATAAATACCTGATAGATACAGACTCGACACTTTCTTGAGATAAGGAGTTATCAGGAACTCGATATAAGACCTACTTAATAACAGTTAGTTAGAAATGTTGATGATATTCGATAGGTTGATGATGATGCTAAATTTCTTCGCCAGTGTGGTCTGGAAAGGATGTGGTAGACAGATTTCGGTACTGAGAAACAAATGAAGCAGAAATAAGTGCCTATCTAATTGCTTTATCAATGCTCACATAAACAATCTTAGTAGTATGTAACCGTATGAAAATTGTATTCCTAAGAAGAAATATCAGTTACGTAGAGAGTAGAAATAAGTTAGGAATAATAATATAAAAACATCTTCAACTTGAATATTAGATCTCATTTTTAAAAGTCCCACTCTCAGCCAACTACCTACCACACTCTCTCACTTGGGACGCTTAGTCGGATAAAATAGCTCAACGTTCAAAATGTTCTACAAAAGGATTTCCAGGGACGTACCTACAGTTCTAGTCAAATATTTAAATAAACAAAACACTACACCTCACATAACTTTGCGACACTGAAATCAAACCCTTCACGCCTTCACCAATCAACTTCATAGTTATGGTGGTAGACCGTAAAAACTTCGCCCCCAACCAAGCCACAATTTATTTGATCTATTTCCCTACAGACAAAGTCACAGATCTCAGTTTAGCTTCTCTTTATAAAGCAGCGAGCGATGGCGCCAGCTTTCGCTCCTTGTATGCGCTTATCCGTTTGTTAGACCGATTTGTTTCCCGATTGCAAAGGAGATTAGAGATTACCATCTAATTGAAGTTTTGCTACTAACTTGTTAGTAGTTGGTTAGTTTTTAATGACCAGCTTAAGGTGACAGGTTATTTTCTACATGTTTTTATAGGAGTTATGAAAAGACTCTCCTCAGAAATGTGACAATCTTTACAGTCAAATCTTTTTTCTCGCTCCAGAGCAACATTACCCATTTTTTTGAACAATTCAGAAAATGTCGATTGAACAAACCTTTACTATATTTTCTGCTGTTTCACCCGAAATAAAAAAATCTGTAACCCACGTGGTTACAGACTTTTTGGAGGGTACGTACCACCCATGTCCGTCCATATCAATATACATCTCGTTCAGCCCAACCGTTTCTCAAATAAACAAACTTTCACTAGCACAAAATATTAGTCAGGTAAAGATCACAGAATTTTTAAGCCAAATACTATATGGCCGAGGCTAACTTCTTCACCAGTTTCGCATATAAAAGTGAGGCTAAGACATATAAAATTAAATAACTTCTATGGCACGTGTATGTTAGCGGAACGAAAGGTGCTTCGTCAAACCCGTAAGCGTGTGTAATTATATCCAAGGCTGTTCTGATAGATATGGTGGAAATGAATTAACTATGTTATAAGTATTTTTAAGCAACTAAGTAATATTGTAATTCTATTAGAATGTGTTAAGCAAAATACAGCGTAATGAGTTTTGGAGAAACTAGGTTTATTCGATTAATAAAATCACTAACGGAACTACAGCTTAATGCAAAAAATAAAATCTATGTTATTGTGTATTTTACTTATTATTAAGTCTCAGTGCAAATAAATACAATGTTCTGTTCCATTGTTATTGCAAGAAAATATCGATACAAGTGCACTTGAATGACCTACACATTTATTTGCACAATAGAACCAAAAACAACTGAATCAACATTGATGACTAAACGCTACTGTTTCTTTTTTCAAAATCAAATTCATATCTTATCCAAAAATGTTACAAGAAGTTTTACAATTGGGCCCAAGCTAGGACTGTAATGTATACTTTTAACGCAATTTTGCGAAAAATAAAAGAAGAATCACTGTAAACATCAAGTAAATTATGTGGTAACTTTAAAACCGTGCCTCCTGAATCAAGTAATAAACATTGACAGAGCAACACTACAATTTTACAAGCCGTCAGAGTAGTGACAATTTATTAGGTAAGCTTGACCGGTCTACGCCGGTCTTGCCCAATGTTTGAAATTACACATTGCCAGTATTATTACTGTTCAAGCGAATAGTAGCTAACACTTGGCTGTACAAATATTAATAATATTTTTTTTTAGTGATGAAAGTCCTTGGTGCAAGGGCTTGTTTTATGGGATGTTTGCACAAATGTTTTGGTGTGAAAGATTTTTATTGTAAAAGTGATGTCTGAAGGACTTATTATTTACTTGCAGAAATTACTATTGTTATGTCGTAAGAAAGTAATAAATGTGTAATGTAAGGATACCGTGTAGTCAGTTATTTAAACTATGTAGAGTGCAAAAAAACTACAGTTAGGTAACCGCCCTTATATTATTACACCAAATACCTTTTACATAATAACTTAGCTGCCAATATTGCAAACAATCTAACTGTATTTCGGCAAATCTTCGTCGTGTCCAATTAAAACCCTTGCATTTGACTATTGTCCAAATATTCCCAAGATCAGACCAACAATTCTATACAATAGGCACCATTTGCATTCCCACGTGAATCACGTTAATAAGTGCCATAGTCGATAGTGAAAAACGAAGGCTATTTACCAATTCCAGTCGCATACACAATATCTTACTGGAATGAGGTTCGTGGCTTTTCTTAGGGAAACGAATCTTTGAATTCTGTGGTGTGAAGCATAAGCGGAGAGCGGTAAAAATAGGAAATCGCTAGAAGTCACTTAAAAGAATCCATAAGATTAGTTCCTCAGTTAAGTAATGCCTAGCTAACCAGTTAATTCTGTGTGTATCATGTCTGATGAAACAACAACAAATAGAAACTAATTAGGTAACTATAAGAAGGTCCACATAAGTATTCGTAAATTATGTGCGGGACAGAAAAGAATGATGTAAACCAAAATATTTTAAAAGTTAAGGTAATTTGTGATAAAGCTGCTGATAATTGCAACCTTGTCACAATAATATATGATATTGCACCGTTCGAAATTATATTGAAATAAGCTCACATTAAACTGTTTAAATTCATACATTACATTTACGATATTAACATTAAATTCATATTCGCAATTAATGACACAGAAAGATAAATGCTATGTACGTACATTCGCAGTTACAACCAACTTTATGATATATGTATTAAATAAATCATATCCATGTAAGCTACTATAATTTAAACAAGTGCAAACGCAGTGCAAATAACTTATGCAATAAATATCGTTTCAATGAGATTTTAATTTATGTAATGTAATATACCACTTACTAGGCATCTTATTAATTATTTCTTATGTAAGTTGGTATCGTTTACAAGTATATTCGAGGACTGAATTATTTAGATTGTATTACAAATTAGGAACTGATGTTTAGTGGTTTTTGAAAGTTTGATAGTTATTGTAAATTGAGTGATTGTGACAGGTGTAGAAATTAAGGTGTCGGCTTACAAATCAGTCACTCGAAAACTACTGGGAGTATTACAGTGGTTTTATTACAAAAGTATTATAAGTTTAACGCAAACATCCCGCAAAAAGTTGGTCAAGAAAAATTGTGATATTAATCGGCATAAAAACGTTACTGAGAAAATGTCTCAGAAATCTTATTAGTTTGTCGTGAAACCTTGCTTTAACTGTCTGATCTCTCAACATATACATACCTTAAAGTGCTATCTTGATCAATTTTACAATAAAAAATATTATGCTATAAAAAATTATTGCAAAATCCTCAATATTACCCATAGTAAATTTCTCATAATGCGCAATTTAATTGATCGTCTTAGCGGGATTAAGAAATAAGGAAACTCCTGGAACCACAAACTTCAAGTTGTAACAAATGTGTCTGTTAAGATTTTAGCACCAGGGGCTTGATTCTGCTAATATTTATTTAAGCGACATACGATTGAGATTCAATCACGACAATTTTTTGGTTTTAAATATCCTTTTCTGTGATTTAATAATGAACCATTTGTCGATGCATATTATTTAGTATTGCAATGAGATTGTAGACTAGACACCTTACATTATTAAATTAGCAGAATTGAGCCAAGGATTATAATACGTTTCAGGAAGTAGGTACTTACTCTTCAAATAAACTCACTGTTAAAATTTAATAACATTTGTGTAATCATCTTTCCTATATTCTATCTTCGTTAACTTAGACCATACCTGGGCCCCTAGGCAGAGTTGATGTGGTGTCCTCTCACTTTCACCACTAGCTCGGTATCACTCAAATCTGCCATCTCATTAGAATAACCCTTGAAGGGACAGAAACATGGTGTTTTAATCTGTTCCGATACTATCCAATGGTTTATAGCACAAATATTAGCTTTTAATAGGGAAACCAATGTGCTGTGCTTCAGCTTTCTCGGGTTAACGATAATGGGTTATTCTAGAAGGATTTGTTTATTAAAATGGTTCTTGTTAAATGGATATTGTGTGCTTGATTTTAATTTGATATTGTATCCAAAATATTCCTCACTTACGACGGAATAACAGGGAAAAAGAAATCTTATAGAAGACGGATTATAAGAGCCTTAATTTGTCATGAAACTTAAGTTTTTTCATTCTCTGCTGTCTGTTTAATCTAGGTACACATTGAGGTCAATACCTGCAGTAATACAGTTACTTTCCTACTTACTGTCAGCCAGAACAAACAAAATTACTATTGCATTGTTTATTTCACGTGCATCTGTCTATAAGGGCGTGTCTACACAGTGCAATGTCAGTCACTGATGACTTGATGACAGAGAGCGAGGCTCCGTATCGCTTTCCATACATTAACGTAATGGCCCATCGTCCATTGTAGGGGGAGCTCAAATGTATGGAAACTTGGAAACTCAGCCGCCAGTGGAATCTACGGACTAGGTTATCTAGCAAAAACATTAGTTTGCACGTAAACACATTTTGATGACTCAAATGATGTAATGGTTCAGTGACATCTTCGTTTTGCAGTTTTTTTGGTTTGTTTGCATTTCGTTCGTAAGAGGTAAAGGAGTAAGAACTGTATGCAAATGTAGTGTTGTTTTGTATGTTGTGGTTTTATACAATCCCAGTTATCTTAATGATTTTTTTCAATAATTGAGTAATATGCCACAAATAGTGCTTACTGAAATGAATCGTCGCAAGATAATAATATAATTTTATTACTTTAACAAAATTGTTATAAAACCAGACTTTTCTTCACCGAACCTCACAAAACCTTGACAAGACCAATTAGCAATGTCAACCTTCTAATTTTTCTACGACAACCCGTTGACGGCCGAAACCATTATGTCTATGTCGAAACTCTTTAGATGAATATCTCTTTATGGACGAAAAAAAAAAATAACGTCATATGACGTTTACGGGGGCCATCTTGCCGCTGACGGACTGTCACGTCTTTTACGTAAAGACGAAATGTTAGTTGTATCTTATCTTCAAGTTACGTGTTTGTAATTGCCGAAATGGCCGTCTGAATGTCAATTTCATAGTGACTTATACGTACGTATTAGGTACGGTTTGACGAACATAGATAAAGTACTTAAAAACGTTTGTATTTATGAGAACTTTATTTAGAATCTCCTTGCTGATCTTCAGTGCTTCTAAATAAATTTAAAAAAGGATATAAAGACGATTAGGTTAAAAACTCTGTACAATACACTTACCTCGGGTCTTGAGGGACTTGAGAAGTTTGCATACAAATAAATTCGCGGAAAGCAGCCAGACTTTTTGAATATCGTTTAAGGCGGTCGTGTTTTGTTTTTGTCTTCTCTAAACTATGGGTATAATAAAGTTAACTTTATTTTAAATCCTGTTAGAATTATACAAATAATAACGAATTTAGAAATCATATTTTATTAAGTATTTTTTTATTGCTTACGTTACTCTAATGATAATCCATTAGAATAACGTGAAAAATTATATTATCTTATAAATGCATATTTATAGTCTGATACAATAGCCGAGTATTTCCTCAACTTCATGATGATTATATGTAATGGTTATTTTATTCCTCCATTATTTCTGTAATTATTATTTTATTATGTCATTTATTGCCGTTTTTTGTCACTTTATAATGACATTCAATTTTGACGGGTTGTCATCGTAAGGTCATGAAGATTTACTAAAGAAGCGATAAGTAGATATTAAACTAGGAAGTTTAAACTTAAATTACGTTATTTTGATACGGAAATCTTTACAAACTACGTTATTTAAGTAATGGTAGACTCGTGGTATAAAAATAGAAGTAGCATGTTAACTTTAAAAACTTTCATAGCTGAAAAGTTTTCATTGTAAGATACAAATTTTAATATAAATAGTGCTGGTGTAACTTTTCTTGCAAGTATTACGTCCCTGATACAATTATTTACAAAAGTTTTGGCCAATCCAATTAACAGCTAATAATTAAAACAATCTGTCTAACAAGATATGATCAGACCTAATTAAGATATAATATCTATCTATTAGATTTAAGGATAAAATAATAAATTAAAATACTTACCTAGTTGCCTACAATATGACCTTAACAGAGACCAGATATTCAACACCAAGGGTCTGACGTGACCTTGTCAGAGTCTCTGACAGTGACGTCATCAGAATGACACTTCACGCATGTCAGGTTGTCATTCTTAATTCAACCTTGATCATAATTTATGATTAATTTATTGAAGTTTTTGTATGAAGATGGCAAATTGATTGGTTAAGCTCTTGTGTTAAGTGTTTTTCTTATGTTCTTATGTATTTAGTTTTGTTTAAGGTCGTGTTATTGTAAATGTGTTTCTTTTCATGCGTTGTTTATTTAATACTGTGTTGAATGAGGTGTTGTGGATTTTATGTCATAGTGAGAGCCATTTGTGCAAACACATCTTCACTTGTATACATTGCGGTTTGCTAAATGTCGAATATGTAAATGACCTTTAGCAACATAATATTATGAATTTATATACTTATTTAATTTTGTAATTGCAGAAAAACCTGAATTCATGAAATAACCTGTGAGTATATATTCAGTAAATAAACACGATGAAAATAAGTTAACTATACATACCTAATAATACCTTTGTACCTAAACTATATACAATAATTTTTTTACATGATTTTATTAGAAAGAAGAAATCGCAGTATATAACAAATTACGATCGATATAAAGTCTAACACAGACCTACTAATCGTATAGACGTCTCGAGAACACCCAAGCGCAGACCATAGCAAATAAATTCCTCGACCACAGGTCTTTGCCATCTCGTTACACCATAGGCTATCCCATAAAAGGTTATTTTACTACGATAGTACGACCTTGAAAGCAGACGCCCTCGAGTCGACAACCCCATAACGCGCCTTGGGATTACTGCACCATGGGACTTTTATAGCTCACGATACGATTACGATGCGACCTTTTTTTTTTAAGTACCTACTTGGTGGAATTGTTTTAAAAACGAAATTAATCTATTGTGTGTTGCATTTATGTTGTGCTATACCTACCCATAGAAAATGTTCAAGTTGTTTTTAGTTAGGGAGTAAAAAATATAAAAGAAAATTAGATTAGCATTGAACTTTTTCAATAATCAAATTGAACTCAACAAAGAAATCGCACAAAAATACAAAGCTAACAACTGTATTTATAACTATAACGGTCTTACCTATATCATATGACTCAGTTAACTCCCTCGAATATTATTGACAATCACAACAAACTGTTCTAAGTAGGTATAAACAGTGTAACTTGACATTGACATTTAGTTAACAAAATGGTTTCCGAATTAAGTAATAGACTGACTTGCATCACGTGCAAACGTGCGTGACTGCAAAGAAATACTATTTTGATACTTACAAACTGTAAAAGACACGTATTTAGCACTCTTTAGTTCATACTCCATTCTCACTGGCACACACACAATAAAAAAGAATCTATTATTTTGAATAGCGTCGATTGACAGTTCAAAATGGCGGTTGTGTTCTCTTTTTGAAATTTCGCGTTTTCGCAAATAGAGCTGTCAAAAGTCCGAGCTCAACCGAAATAAAATGGTAATTATTTATTAAAATACTTTAGAGAATAATTTTAACGCTCTTGCTTTTATTTCACTTTATAATGATGTAGGTATACTTTGTGAAAACCTGCATTTTATAATGAAAATCTATAAATAACAAATGATTGACGCCTGCTTAGATGCAAAAAGTACAATGGGCGACAAAACTAGTTTTTGAGTATGTTTGATAATAGAAATGTACGTGCTTGATAGATTAGGCAAGTACCAATACAAATTTTTTGCAGTATACATTCAATAATGCGGCGTGGTTTGAAATATTGATTTTAAATTAACAGAAAAAAGAACGTTTGTATTTTTATTTGAATTTCTTAAAGAATAATGTATGTTGTATTTTGTTTTAACTTTCAATTAACATTTACAAAAACTAAACACAAAATAAAGTTAGATCGTAAAAGTCTTGCCATAATCGCACGCTATAAAGTGCGTTACAGACGGGGTGGCTTACAGACGCGCGGGATGCGATCGATACGCCCGTCTGCAGCCCCGCACTGCGGCCTGACCTTGCACCCGCCTACAATCGCACGTTTGCGTAAACTGCAGTTACCGTCTGAGGGGGGTTTTACAAAGGTACGGGAGAATTTCGTAAATGGAATGAAAGGACGAAAGTAAATTTGATGTATAAATGTTTTTCAATGCATTTGTAAAAGTGTATTATTTGCATTTCTAAAATTTTTGAGAGTATTATTTGTTTTTTATAATAATATTATCAGGTTCAATAAAACTACTACTCTAAGTTAACAATTTGTATTTTACTACTTTTGGCGTAAACATTAGTCCTTCGTAAGCTAAAATATATATTACCAGACCACCCAGAATTTTGGCACAAACACCAAGCAGGTTAAATTGTATGTAGATTAAATGTCTGTGTCCACCATATAATATATCGATAAACTTGTAAACAAGGAAACAATTTACAGTCAGCAAAAATAAACTTAAACAAATACCTAAAAATAGCAAAAAAGAACAATGCTCAATGACAGGGAAAAATCCCATCCTATTTTTTTATCTGTCAAAAACAAAAAACCAAACTTCTCATTAAGCATTAAAATCTGTGTCTATAGTAACTGAAACCAGCTTCGTCTGTTTGCTTCGAACTTTCGAGAACGGCACACTTAGTATGCCGTCGCAGTGCCATCGCGGACACCGTAAAACTAATTACCATGGGAAATCGCACAAATTATACACCAACATTCGAAAACTAAGAAATGGGTTGACTGAGATATCTCTTTTCTTTGCTTGTAGATTACTAAGTAAGGTTCATCTTAAAAGCATACATATTTATTTAGTAGCGACCCATGCTTTTCGTAATTCAAGTCTATAAGTAAAATATTCTTTTTAGGCTTTTTACTAACTGAATCCTTGCTATTTTCAGCATTAATAAACTTCCAACAGGTATCTGTGGAGATCAAAGGGGGAGGCCTATGTTCAGCAGTGGACGTCCTATGGCTGAGATGATGATGATGATGATGAAACTTCAATGAAAAATACGCTCCAGATAATTTGAAAGGAATCACTTTTGTATGGTAAAGGGACTGGCAGCATAGAAATATCAGAAAAAACAAAAAAATCTACTCGAAGCCTGCTTTTATTCTGCTAGATATAAGTACCCAAAATGCTTGTTTACTTCTTTAATCTAAACAAAATCATAATTTATATGTCAATGACAATCAATCCCTAAACCGCGTCTCCTCTCATTAAACAAAGTTTCGCAATTCAACCATTCTGAGGTATTAAAAGAATAGGAATATAGAGTAAAAAACTGCGATTGTCCTGCTAAAACAATGGTTGGTCGCGCGTCGCTGGATGCGATTATACGACCTTGGCCGTCGACGTTTCCGCACAATGAGTCATGTCGCGCGACTTTTTTGTAGTGAAATTGACGTGCGGTGTCGATTACTCGAAAAGCGATTTTTTTATCGGATGCCAGATCGGATTTCCTTCGCTGAGTATGTGTCTAAAGAACTTGTGTGTTTGATTGTAAGTACCTAAATGAATTCGTGGCTTCTACATTCAATTGTTTTTCAATCATCTTTTATTTTACCGTTTGATAGTATAATTGTGGAGATCATGGTTTAATAACAAGGAACATGCTGACGTTACTTTACCTTCTAATGTACGCACGAGTAGTCTTAAGAAAACCTTGGCCACTTGGCACAGAGCCGGGAAAATGTCGAGATGAAAAATTACTCGAAATTGAAGTTGTAATTTGTGTAAAGCTTGGAATAAATGGTAATAAACCAGGTCCATAGCATAATAAGGCACATTTATTCAGCTTTTAAAATATGAGTTTTCTAAAGGATAAGCAAGAAAATAATATACAATTTCATTATAACCCTCTTAAGATGCTTTGTTACTGTTTGAATAGAAAATTTTATCCAGACTGTCTGTGGCTATTCATTAAGTCGACATTCAACGCCTGCAATCTAATTAAGTTACCTACCCATTATTTTGCAGATCAGTGTATTCTTTTTTAATTATAAATAACATCAATAAGTGAGAAATTTGCTGTATAGAGGCGTATTTTTGTTGTTAGATTAGATTATAACAGTCTTGTTAGCGATTAACACTTTTGAGTTCCTCGTGAACTTTACAATTAAAGTTTCTGAGCTGACATTTTCCTAATTCCAATAGGTATAGACGAACAATAAAATTCTTAGAACGTTCAAGCAATTAATAATTTTACCTAATGATGACATGAAATTAAATGTCACTTATGTAGTAAAATTAACTAAGTAATAATATTATTTAGCAATGTTTAACGATCTCCCATGCTTCGTATAACTAGAAATGAAATACCATTGTTTACTCTTGCCATTATTTCAAAATTCCTACTTAATTTTATGATCACTAAGTCAAAGCCTTTTCAGAAACAATAAGGTTTTGCAAGGGGGATTTGTCACGAACTTTACATGTTTATAAAACACCTGATGGCTAGCCAGTTTATTATCCTTTACAATAAGTAATTTACACTTAAGTATGTAGTAAGAAAATACAAAGTATTTACTCAATCAAATTGGCTATTGTATTTGGCTAACCTGCTTATCGGTTAATTATTAACTTTAAAACTCAATTTTGAATTCTTAGGGTAAGCATTTAAAATATTATCACTGGAGCTAAAATACGTTATTGATTACTCTTGTCAAAATAAGACACTCTACATTTAAGAATGAACAATAATCTGTGTTAAAATCTACAGAACACATAATCGTATAGAGTAGTACAAAATTTTTAACGTCCTTAATTTATGTTCCTCTGTTGACACTGCACCCAAATACTTGCACAGTTACACACATAGTATAGAGACAGAAAAAATCGTAAAATCCTCAATCCCTGCCAAGACTAAACTAGTCTATTTAATCCGTCAAGTTACATGCCAAGTCTAGACTTATATCAAGCAATAAACTTGGTCCTTTTATTAAGTTAGTATGGCATGAAATGTTCGCTTCTGCCAAGTTAAATTGCAGACATGTCACTTTGAAACTTTATTACTGCTTTTTTACTTTGTGGCGTCTGAGAGAGACAGAATGATCGATATCGATGGAACAGCCGAGATAGGAGCGATTAGTTGTACAGCATTTAAACTCCGAGTTTACTTTTTGCTAATTGAAAGAGATTTTATGTTCTAGTTTGCTTGACAAGCTTTGACATCGCTCGGATTGCAGTGGCTGAAGAAAAAAAAGAAGATGGCATTTTAGTTTAGTTTAAGTTATTAAAGCAAGAGCAAATTTCTTTCTCACAAATTATTGGGTTAGCCGGTTAGCCACAGGGGTATTTTCTTGCATAGAATATAAGGTAAAATTGTAAAAAATATTCAATCTAGATATTCAGAAAATATGAATATTATGTTAACTTCTTACATCTTACAATACAAAACGAAAACTCAGAAATCTTTCAAAACTTAACTTTGCTTCGTACAGTCGTCCTAACAGCCAGTGAATGAACTCCTAAAATTTCGACTATAAACACTGAGTGTAAGTTAACACTTCCGCGGCAGGGTGTACGCTGATTATTAAATTCCTTTCAGCTGGGGAGTTTTTATAGTCGTGAAAATAGTTCGCTTTATACGACAGTTTTATATTAAAATTATTATTTTAGTCTGGGAAATAAAGAATGTTGAGCTAGGTCCACTATATTAATTTTAGAGTAAAAAGCTGGTCCAATTTTACAGTGGTGTTTTTATTTAACTTAGCCAATGTATATTGTCATAATTTCCTTAACCGTATTAACCTCGGAGATACGTAACTGCATAGCAAATTAAAGGTTTTACACTACATACGATTTTGCACAAACAAATGCATATATCATATTTGCTCACAATCTTGGCTCATAACGATATTATAAATCTCACTTGCGAAAATGGAGATAGTAGTTACGGTACTGATTTATTTAAAAAACCTTATTTACTTATTTTACTACAGTATTACTTAATATTCTAGAAACGACAATATTCGAAAAAATAAAGTAAAATAGTGTTAATTCAATTCAGATAGGAAAAGACTGTCAAAAGAAAATTAATATTCGGAAATGTCTTCTTGATCTCCTGTAGCTATTAAATCATAATATTATAATGTTTACATAATATTATGTTTATATATTTGCGTCGTGCGTAATCAGTTTTCTTACAAAAAACCAACGTTAACCCTAGTTTACTTATTTAAATCTAAATAGCTGATTTTAAAATTTCGTATGCAAGCAATGAATGTATTAACATAAAATATCATTAATCTATATTTTACACTAACATAGTAAAGGCGAAACATTTTTTTGTTTGTTTGTTTGTACTCTAAATTATCCAAAACCCCTGAACCGATGTGCAAAATTCTTTCTCTGGTGGGAAGCTACACTCTTCCCGAGTAACATAGGCTTTATTTTATCCGAGTAAGGGCAGAACCTAGTCCCAAGGAACGTGAGTAAAACCGCGGTAAAACAGCTAAGTAGTACGAAAATAAAATCATTAGGTAAGAACTCTTAGAATATTTCGTGATAGGTGAAAAGGTAAAAGTGTGAATGACCTGTGAGATTCATTTCAATCCGTAGTAAGTATATTATTACTATTCAGATCGTAACATCAAGAGGTTATGAATACCAATGACATGTAAAAGAAAAGTAGGAGGTAATTTAAAATCATTAAGTTACAGTTGTATAAGTTTTTAAATGAATAAAGTTAATACGCATGAATTTTTCAAAATGACATAAGTAGGTATTAAAAAGATTATTTTTGACATAGTCAAAAGTAGGTTACAAATAATAATTTTAAGCTTAAACTGAAATTATCTCATGTTAGCAAACCAATCTTCGTTTGCTATTAATATATACCTCATTTACAAACTACTTACCTACTTCTTGCTAAAACAACATTAAAACTGGCTTGAATACAATCGATTAGAACAATTATGATACCTAACCCGTAGAGGAAAAAAAACAATAGAATAGAGTTGTCAAAATGATGCCAATGTCACCGACTTATCAATTGAGATCGCACGCGCATTATATCGAATAAATTCCTTATCGATATTTCGCATTACATTGTTCGACTTTCCCTGTCGCATTAGGTGATATGATAGTTCCGATAATGTCAGAATATCAATGTTGTGTGAAATGATTAGTTATGAACATACTTTCTTTCTTTCTTTATTATATTTCTTTCTTTCTTTCTTTTGACATCTGCGCGTGAACGTGACCTGTTACGTCGCGTTTGTTTTGAAAAAATGTAATTGAAATTTTAATAATGCTGTTGCTGCATTTGATATGAATAGCACGCATGAGTGTGGCGATAATACGCATTTCTTTATTTCATTTCAATTCTAGGAAAGGGGAAAAATGTGCTAATAAGCAATTCAGGCTATAATGCAGTTTTAATTAAACTTTAATGTCTTATTAGGTGTAGAATACTTTGCGACTACTATTTTAGCTAAGAACTAGCTTTATTGGGGACTACACATCTAACCAGACTAGTGTTGCAAAAAAACCGTTTTTTTTCTAGTGTGAAAAAAAACCTTGAAAAAAAACCAGATAAAAAACAGTTTTTTTTCTGGGCCTTGTTTTTTTCAAGAATATAATAACTCTTAAATTGTTAGGGCATTTACCGTTAAAGATTAATACTTAAGGTTACATAATAGAGTCTTAGGTTTATTCTTGAATCTACGGTACTTTTCTGATAAAACAGAACCAAATTTCATAAAAATATTGGCAACATTCATTTATATTAACTCAACGAAAGGGAAATTTTGAAAATTGAACTAAAAAGTAGGCTAGAAAAAAAACCAAATTTAGAAAAAAAACAACGATGCAAAGTTTTTTTTCATGTTTTTTTTCAATAAAGTGAAAAAAAACAAATCGTTTTTTTTCATTTTACATCACTAAACCAGACTTATGCTCATGTCAATCCAAATAGTTTTGCAATCACAAACAAACAATTGCCGATCACAACAACCAAAGTGTCTCAAACAACCTCACATCTAACACCGCTCTAAAACAACACAAACACATATAAACCAAACGAGTTTAAAAAACGAGGTGGCAACAATTTGATCTCCAATCGCCAACAACTTTTTCTGGCGATTAATTAAAATATTCGCGGCGCTAGTGTGCGCTAGTAGATCAAGTCAAGTCCTTGTGGTAACATTGACATTCAAAGCGCCGTCGTCGGATGTAGCGGTTTTGTGTCCGGTTGCACACACACAGACACACTAATGATCAGCACACATGTGAAGGTTAAGTGTATTTAATGTATTTTTGCCTTTTATGGTGTATTTTGTTGATATTTTGCTCACACGGATGCACACATATGAAGGGGTGAGTTCAATGTAGGTATTAGGTATATCATATATAAGTAGGAAGGTCTTTGCACTGTAGAGAGTTTATACCCAATAGAAAAGCATTGTATTTAGATAAAATACGGTAAAAGAAAATCTAAGTATTGTAGATAACTATGAAAAACTCTACAACTATGAATATTTATATATAATATGTATATGGATATCATGAATAAACAATCAAGGAAGATGGGGAAATAAAATATAGCACATAAAAAAGTGATTAAAAACGGCACTTTATTCATATGTAATACATAAGAAAAAAAATTATTTATTAACTTTAACATTCACGTACACGTACCCTAACAATATATTTTAACTAAGGATATTATGTTAATCGTTCTAACGGTAACTGCTAACTGCGGATTAGTATTCTAGACTAAAGCTAGTGCTCATTTAGTATCCGTCTTAACTATCACACGTGAATACGTAAGGTTAGGTTATAAACTTTATATGGATGTTATATTCGTAAATCGTGAGATGAATTAAAATTAAAAGTAACTACTGAAATTAATTGTTTGGGTAAAATGTTAATTATTTTCGTGGCAGTATTCTGTGAATCATCATTATCTTGCTAGTATTTTCCCAACAATGTTGGGGTCGGCTTCCAGTCTAAGCGGATGCAGCTGAGTACCAGAGTTTTATATGGAACGACTGCCTATCTGTTATACCTAACTGGTACTTTTTAATATACACTTTTGTCACCTACTTTTTATAACATTTTAAATTCTACAAATCACTTCGTAATGAGTACAAAGTAATACTTACTATAGTCCATTATATCTACATTGCAATCAAGAAATGATTATATTAAGCATGACCTTGGTATCAAATGAAGTATAACATTTACTAAAGCCGTTATTCATACAAAACATCTTTTATTGCAATATTCAATAAATGATAACTTTCTTTATTACGAGGCAAAAATTGTTCAACATACACAAAAAGTTACATGTCCACCATAACTTGACCTCTGCTTACGTACAACATGTTTTTTAACAGAGGTCTTGGTAAACTGGTTGTTTTTTTCCTGCGAAGAAAAAGCTAGCAAGACAAATGACTGCGAATACAGTAAATTGACACGATTATATTCATTGTTTATGAATGGGTACACCCACGAGGTTCATTCACATACACTGATGGGCCTGAGTTGGTGATCGTGCGCATGGTCGCGTACGACACGGGTTTACACTTTCACTTGGTACTAGATCTAATTTTACTTTATAGAAGATGGAAGCCCATCTCCTACTTGAAAAGCCAAGGAACGAATAAAGGGTTTCCCTTGAGAACTGTAGTTTTTCTCTGTAAATTAACTGTAAATTATACTTTTTTGAATCAATTGGATTCCTTGTAGTTTAAACCCAAGTTCATCGACTACATAAACGAGCATTTTTTTTTAAACAACGAATGTAAAGATAGTGGTAAACAGTTGTTTTAATGCCTAAGTTCTCCAACAACGAAAACTGAATTTTATGTTGTTGGAGAACATAGGCATTATAACTTAGGCAAAAAAAGACAAAATAACGAATTTCTATGAGTATACCATGCGGACAGGTGACGACGCTTGAAATAACGAGCAGTATAAAGCAGATGAAGCCTCAGGAAACCACTCTCTGTGTCCAATGGAAACAGCACCAGGTACTTAATAAACAGACCGATATCTTTCGCCCACAACGTAGTTGATTTACTGCGGACTCTGATCTAGTTGAAAACGATTCTACTATACCGGTCACACTAGTTGTAGAAGTTTTGTTTGTGTGTGTGTGTGTATGTATGTAGGTACTGTCACTTCGCAAGAATAGGTATCTTTAATTTACCTATGATTTTGGTGAGATTGATAGTGGTAAAGCTAGAATTAAATGTAAGGGGCAAATCAAGTGTTACAAAGATCTTGTCAAAAAAAATTGCCGATGACGACCCTCTGAGGATTCGTGCTAGAGACTATGGAATAATATTGCGCATTCACGTGAATCTGGATTCAGAACGGCACAGTTATTTGATAAGAGCTGTATGTTTAAGTGCATATTTGTGAATTATGGGAGTGAATTCATATTTCAATGTGGTCAAAGTGAGGTGTCATGATTCTGAAGATTTACTCAAATTTTCGTGTTGGCAGAGAAACCTACACAAGAACACTTCGGCAAGAAGCATAACCTACCAGTAGCTTGTTATTCTACACTTATCTCTTCGCAGAATCCTAGCCCATATCATTTGCATCTTGCAACTCGAGATTCTGTACCACTTTTACGTGAAGGTCAGATGTACCTCGTGTTTTTGTGGGAAAATATGAATTGGTCAAGAACCTCGTACATGGTACTACTATCTGTCAAATCACCTTTGAGCCGAATTCAACTTTATATCTAGGGTATAAGGTTCAATGTTGATTGGTTTTTTTTGGCAGATTTGAGTAGCTAGATGGGCTTGCTATTCAGAGATGTAGATGTAACAAAGTATAGATAAGGCAAAGATTTGTCAGTGTTTTGTTTAAAACGGTACTGGTTGTTCGCCATTGTTTTTGTATGGCGAAATAGTTCGCGAATTTATGTATATGGTAAATGGAAGTATGTCATAGGTAACTAATTTGGTGAGCTCCTAAATTCGATTGCGGTATAATTTTACGTGGTTAACAATTTCATTGTAAACACATATGTATGTGTTTAAAACACATATTTTTATATTTCTTTTGCTTTCTGATATAAGATAGCTTGGAAAAATATTTTCTAGTTTCCATTAAATATTCCAAACGCGTACCTAATAACTACAAGTAGCAAGTCGTGAGCCTACCATTGTAGTCATTATCAGGTAACCCGATTCTATCACCCGACTCCGCTTACCAGATAACCTGACATTACAAATTCTACTTCCATTCCCACGGACTAAGAAAACACACCGTTATTCGCAAATTGCTAAAAACCGAATAATCTCCATACATAATATGCTGGTAGGTAAATAGTTTTTCTATATACGGGTGGGTCAATGACTTTGTTTCTTGATATTTAAAACAATTGAATAACTGTTTGTGTGACCTTAGAGGGTACGGCTGTATGTGTTTGAAACATGATGTGTGCCTGAGGTATCGTCCGATATTTTCATATGAAATATTAGATATAGCACTCTCTGGGGTAATTGAGCAATGTTTGTAATCGATTCATTATTGCCTAGTTGATAATGGAATTCAGTTTGAGTCCTATTATCAAACAGGCATAGCTATGACATACAAGTGTGTGTCAGGCAGCCACCAGATACCGATAACATTGATGATATTTTATTTCATTATAGTCAGCCTTTATCAACACACAGAGAAGTTAATACTTATGCCTAGAGCTAGCCAGACTTCTTTTCAGCTGAATATCATATCTTGTCCATAAAGCACTGGTACTCAGCTGAATCCGGTTAGACTGGAAGCCAACTCCAACATGGTTGGGAAAAAGGCTCGGAGGATGATGATCATATCTTGTCCAACAGTACCAAATACAAGAACCCATGAACTCAAACTCAACGACCATTTACGACTAGACCAACAAGCCACTTCACAAACGAGATACAATTCGGCAGTACCATATGGAAATGAAAGTGCATACAACCATCTATTTTATGGTATAACGTTAAACATATTCATAGAGAAAGTTATCTCAATGAAAGCTCTGAGATTTATGAGTTGATGTCTGCCTTTGATGGGCGATAGAACTGGAGTGATGTGGGATCGTGTGGGAAGGGAGATCTATTGCGAACTAGAATTGGTTTAAGTCAAAACATTGTTGATATAAACTAGATGCGACATATTTAGCAGTGCAAGACTTGTGTTTTAGGGGCTCCTAAAATAAGCACACGACAAACGAAACTGAATTACGGGATGCTTTTCGAAAAAAATATTGAAGTGTTCTGAAGATCGTCGTTTATGTTTAGTTTACAGTAAGTATTTATTTTACAGGTATCGGAAGGTGTTGTTTTTAGTGTTTCACTTGATAGGAAGTTATTTAGAAGCTAGCATAATCTTCCAAGCTTTTATTAAACTTGTTATATTAGTGCAGACATTGGTAGCTTTCAATTGCTTTACTGAATCTTTATGACACATGCAATTTTTTCAGCACTTGACCCACAAATGACTAGGTATTGATTTCATTCACGCTATAAAATATAATAAGTAAATACTCAATAATAAAGTCGTTAAATCAAGTTGTCAAGTATAGTGACACCGTGACACTTATTGAATTCGAAGAAATTACATTCTATCTGTACCTACTCGCGGTAGCTTATCTATAATGAAAGAAATGTTAGTGTAATGTCTGACGTAGCATAATTTTTTTTAGTAGCTATTTACATAGGTTCTGATACTGGCCTACAATTCCATGTTTTAGCGAGCTTAAACAGTGATAATATTTTAGGGTTTTTCGAACCGTTGTATTAAACATAGCAACATAGCATACATGTTTCATTTCACCTGAAAAAATACCCTTGTAAAACGACTCTTTAGTAGGTAGTTAATAGGTACAATTTAAGAAGACAATTTGAGTGATAGTACACATAGTAGGATTTATCGGTGACATTATAGAATCTTTAAAACTCACTTTGACTCACTCACTTTAAAACAAATGCATGTACTGTTCTGTTTCTACTATTCCTTACTATATCCGATGGATGAGTAATGTACCACTTAGATCAATGCTATGTTTACTAAACAGCTTATATAACAGGAAAATAAGAGCAGGTGAATTTTATATAATGTAGCAAAATACGGATTTATACCTTTTACGGATAAAAGCAATTCTGCCGCCCACTGCGAGGAAAATGTTGCAATTTTTCATAGCTTGCTCATTTCTTATATTGTTACACTTCCTGCATTTGTCGTTGTGAAATTATCTGTTAGTAAACGGGAAGTGTTGCTATATTAATGCATAATATCCTCCTTTTTTCTTCTATTTTTTTTGTTATGGCAACACTGGTCTTATCAACATACAAAGAGGAACGTTTGTACAGTGAGAACCTCCTTTCATCGCGCCGCTAGTCGATACTAAAGTTATGTAAAAGGTTAATTAATACAATTAACCACGCATCAAACATAATAACAATTAAATAACAGAAACTCTCACAATAATGTCAGCATTACATGAAATAAAACTGCTTTGTTTCTATTTTATTAACAACTTTTTAAGATATAATAGAATAGGTAAATATAATTTCCACCCCGTTTTTTCCAATCCATAGATATGTAATTAAATTAAAAAATATATTTTTGTATGAAATGTGTGTGTAGTACAATACATTTATATAAATCCCAATTCTTGAAAGTTTCTATTGTTAACCTAGGGAAACATTTCGTTGTCAAGACATCCACTCACGTCCACTTCTGGGCAAAGTCCTCCCTCAAGTTTGGTCGATATGCCCAAATTCACCGCTTTGAGCACGTGTATTGGTGAGCGAGTATTCTAACATAATCACTCATTTTCAAATGCACCAACTTTCAAACAAAACAACGACTTCTTTATACATTTGTTCCCCAACAATTCAAGACGAACAAACGTCGTGACGTGCAATACATTCGTAACAGTAGTGAGTTACACAACTCTCAAATTGGCGGTAATGCCGTTATAATGGCTCCAATCGCCAGTGTGGCACGGCCTTAATATTTGTCGGTTAAAAATGAAGCCGCGATTCGTTCGGTATGTAACACGCAATTGTTTTGAAGGAAATTTATAATTTTATGGAAAACTTTTTAAAAAAGCTAGGTCTATGTGAATAT
The DNA here is from genome assembly GCF_030705265.1 of Helicoverpa armigera. Classification (NCBI taxonomy): domain Eukaryota; kingdom Metazoa; phylum Arthropoda; class Insecta; order Lepidoptera; family Noctuidae; genus Helicoverpa; species Helicoverpa armigera. The sequence goes on from NC_087123.1 coordinate 10,687,184, forward strand.
CTGAAATTAATTTTACAATTTATTCAAATAAACCGTCTTACAGGATCAAAATAAATAAAATAAAGCTGGAGCTAATCGGCTAACACGAACAGAATTGTCACATTTGCAAGAATATAGAGAGAAATTACAAGAGAATCTACGTTTTTTGAAGTCGGTTAAGGAAAAGTTAAGCAACTGTGAATAAGAGATTGTCTTTGCTTTCGATAGGCTATTAACTCCTCTACATCAGATTGAACTGTTTCAATCAAGCAAAAGTACACGGGAACCAATAAACATCGCCTATTTCAGGAAATCGAACCGCTTTTCCAGTATTTACGTACGACCAATAACTCAAAGTTATTTACAGCAAATCAACTAAAAACACTTAAATTATATCTCTTCCCGACGTGCTAAATCATTTACATAATATGATGTAAACGCATTGTACTTACTTCTGCGTTTATCATACACTTAACTTTATACAAGTTTAAACAGTACTCTGACCCAAGCAAATATAACCCTTATTTCTATTACCTAAGGTTCTCTGTAACTGCATGTTGTATTTGGCAGCAAGTGAATAGATATGGTAATGTTCTGACTAAAAGCTGTTAGTTTAGAGTTGGGAATTGCTTTTGCTTATATAATTACTCTAGTTGTTGTTAGTGACAATTTCAGGACATAGCTCTATGGGTTTATTTAGCGCTTGTTTTTAAATACGTGGGATAGAGGGATTAGAATATTATGGGGAAATTACAAGAATATTAAGCGTTAGGTACTAAATGGTATAATGTTGTAGTTTTCTAATTAAAAACATACTTTGTTTTACGACTTTTAGTTAAAGGTATGCTCATTGTTAATAAGGTACTTAGTTTATTTTGAAATTAAGTAATTCTACGCACGTATAAATTACATTAAATAGGTAGGTACCTATTGACTTATGGCAAACAAAGAATATTTGACCACATAATTAGCGAGTAATTTTCGGTCTTTATTAGTATTTGTTTAAAACAGAAAAACTATTCTCACGTTTAAAATTGCTGTCTCCTTGACAAAACTAAAATCCGCATCCACATTTTACAGTTAATCTACGATTGTAATAGATTAATACCATTAATTTACCGGTAAATATCAAGACTATGTTAAATAACTCTACTAATTCGATTATCGTGAACTCGTAACCACAGTTCTTCTCAAATTACGTGACAGTATAATTCTAATTTTATTCAGTGATGTTTCGCGTTAAAGCTCATTCACACAGTATTTATCCGGTACCCTATTACTTATCCGGTATAAGAGTATCCGCAAACTGAAGACTAAACAGTCGACCGACAGTTGGCCCGAGGCTTAGAAAAAAATATTTTCTTAGAAAATCGAGAATTCAATCAAAGTTTTTAGCCAGTCCGAAACCGGCCAAATATACCTAATTGTTGTAATTTACGCATTCTCATACATCTTCGCACCTATCAAGCGTCCGAACAAACTGTCGGCCGACTGAAAAGTCTCCAGTTTGCGAGTACTAAGGCAACCGCAAACGCTATTAAAGGACAATGTAAACAATACCTAATGTCACCTTGTTCTCAAACTGTCGTGTCAAGGGTCTCGACGATTAGCGTTCTATTATTAGAACACAGAACATTTCGATAAGCCATTTTAAAACACAAATAACCAGGATTTGGACTATTCAAATTCTTTTTTATGCTAATTCTCACTTGTTTGTACAATTTCGGTGACTAATACGTCCTTAATTTTCGTCATTGATCTATCATGTCGATAACTATTCAAAACATGTTTGGGCTTAGATGTAATCGGCACGAATTTATTTTTAGACCCAAGATAATCCTGTGTCATTTTATCTAAACTTTGATCGACTACCGGGATTTTCAATGTCAATAACGGATCAATGACAGTATCTATTACGCGGTAAAAACTATTTGGACACGTTCGATATTCAAACGAAATTGACGAGTTTTTCTTTTTTTTAACAAAGAGGTCGTGTATTTTTGGTTCTTAGAACTTTTTGTTTGGTATACTAAGACAATGTATGGGACTGTCTCTTTAGATGTCCAAATTAGAAAAGTAAACGGTTGAATGGAAATAAAAACAAACATGGTTAGGACATAACGCTGTGGTAGGTCTGTAAGCGGAAATGGGCTGTTAATATCTGTAATTTTTATATGTAAGTAATAGTAATAGCGATTCGGTGGTTAAGTATAAAAAATACGGTTCCGATAAAAATACAGTTTAGTATATAAGGTACAGGTTAACGGTTGAACGGAGAGGTTTTGTTTCAATTGTTTTAACAATTATGTAACAACTTTTGTGTCGCGTAAAGAGGCATTCACAAAATTATTGATCTTTAACCCGTAAAATTTTATAGCAGTGACACAATAATTTGGTCATTTACTAGATATGTTTTTTTCCTCCTTTCTTTTTATAAAGATATCTTACCTGCAACATTGTTTAAAAATCCAAGACTTGTGGGAAAATACACAATCTACAGCATCTAATGTTAACAAATCAAACAGAAGCTTGTAAGAAATCATATAATCTGTAGGTACTTAGAAGCCAGACTAACTATAGAGTATTTTATCCATTTTTTTATTAGCATAACGTTTAACACCTTTAAAACATTACAGTTTTTCTAAAACCATTTGTCGACTGTCACCATTAAGTTCGGCGAGAAATAAACTCTCGCCGAACTTAATGGTGACTTGCATCTAACTCACGCATACCTACTGGAGTGCGCGTATAGCCCATACGCTTCTAAGTTTACACGCCAAACAAAAATCTAAAGCCCATTTTTCGTCTCCCACAGAGCATGCCGCCGCCCGTGTAAGGCATGAGCGGTCGCGGAGCGGGCGGACAGCGCTGTCAGCTGATCCTGCAGCGCTGTCTCGCGATACAACTCACCAAGCCGGGCAACGCGCCCGATGACTTCTGGATGTACGAGTCCGGCTATCTGCTGTTTCAGGTATGTAAAACATATTTCCCTCTCATATAGAATCATTAATTGAACAATAGAATTCATAACATAACATTCAATAGAATTATTAATTGAGTAACATACAAACATTTAAAAGAGGCAGACAGTCTTATAATTTTATTTTATTGAGATTAATTAAGATTTAAAGTTATAGTTACAAAATTTCTCGCTCACAGTGGCACCATCGCCCTACAATATCCTAACACCAACAAAGCCGATGTTTACCTTTCGATCGCCGCACAGCTGATGCGTTAGAAGCCAATAACTCATGCACGGCCCGCCATGGATCGCTTACAAATGGCTACCGTGGTTTACCCACCGGGTGTAATCTGTTGTACGTGCTTACGGGGCTGATCTGATAGTAAATGGTTAGATTTGTGACGTCACAACATACATATGTAGTTGTATCATACTTGTGTGAGTTACGAGTTGGTTACATGTATTGTCAAATAGATGGTAGATAGATGATGAAAAATCGTGCTAAGTGCAAAGCTGAAACTACAATTTTAACTTGTTTACTTAAACAAGTAAGAATTGGTTCCTTTTGTATAAGTGCCTGCCAAATACTTACTTTAGAAACAAAGCGGGAGGGAACAAGCATTTTGTAGAAACATTTTTATCCTTGAACATACCACATGTTGTGACTTAATATTTTTATGGAGGCTTGTACTACCGATACAGAAGATGGTAGCAATCCCTTAGAACCGCACATATTTATTAAACTGTGGTTTGCTTTTGATGCAACTTTACACAGCCTGCAACTTGTTCCCATAAAACTAGCATAAAACCACACATAAAATTCCGAAAATACACATAAAATGATAACCACATACACATAAAATTCCCTACTGCAAGTTTAAGGACTAATAAATTACCGTTAATTGAAACACAGTGGTTTGAATCGCTTCCTTATCTGTTTAGATCAAAGTACGGGCTGAAATACCGGACCATATTAGGATATGTTGTACAGACATTAATTTAGATCGAGTGAGCTAAATAACTAATTCACCTATAGTACTTTGATGTCAAGTTACGAGCGCGAGCGGGGCCTTGAACAATGACCAATTTATGTCTGTGTTGGTAAAATTACATGGATCCGCCATTCGCAGGTCAACGGCCTCCGCTCGAATCGTCTTATTACTACTCCATATTTGGATATTGGAGTCAAAGCTTTGTTTGTAGTTAAGTTATGGGGCATTGGTTACTGGATCGATTGATCTTGTTATTTTATTGGCTCGTGTTTGGTTTTGAAGTGGCATTCATGCGAGTTCCGAGTGAAATGTCAGATCATTTACCAAAGTGTTGTTTTTGTCGGTTTTAGACATATTTAGCTTTATTCTGACCTGTTTTAACATTAGTATTGATTCTCTGTGCAAAAAGGGGTGCAAGTGTTGGAGGGTTCTTAAGATCTTTTTAAGTGATTGGGATTACCAAACATTGCTGATATCGAATTTCTTGCTTTACGCAAAACTTTTTTCAGTTTAGTTATTTACCATCTAATTTTTGATAAATCCTTGCAATTGTCAATCGCTAATCGCTCTCGCTATCGCCCATGTCTTGCCGACACATGTAATCGAATGCAAAGCCGTAACGCGATACTGACCGGTCAGCTGCGACAAAGTTCACACAGTCGCACTTATCATTCCACATCCATTGCAATTTACACCATAACCCTACAGAAATATGGCCTAATTTCCATTGGCTGTAGCCATGATATCAAGTGATAGGATTACTAGCCTACATTCAGTGATAGTTTAATGACCCTCTGTTGCAGTTTTATTTCTTTTTCATCGTTTTTCTTCTTGAATAGGATGGATTAGCGAAAAAAGTTGGTGCGAACAATCGGTTTTGTGTTGCATTTTTTTTGACGTAAGCCTTTTGAATGGTGAAGATGCTATCGTGTTACAATTTCTGTTAGAAGATTAAATAATGTTTAAAAATGTAGACGTGCATAATAAAGAAGCTCATTTAATAGCACTCTTTCTGAAGGTAAATATCTAGCATATAATTAACGTAATTATAAATTAACGACCTCGATGGCGCAATGGTCACCATGCCGGACTGCCGGACCTGAGGTCCCGGGTTCGATTCCCGGTTCGGTCGACATTTGTGTGATGAGCATGCTTGTTGGCCGTGGTCTGGGTGTTACAATATGTATTTATAAATATGTATATATGTAGCTCCATGTAGTTTATCAGTTGTGTTAGCACCCATAACACAAGTTAATTAATAACTTACCATGGGGCTAATCAACCGTGTGTGAAAAAGGTGTCCCGACATTGTTTATAGAATATTAAAAACTTCAGTCAATTCAGTAGCATTGAAACAGTAGCATTGCATACTTTTGGAAGAAAATAAAAACACCAAATCAGACAAGACCACTTCAAAACCAGGCATATTTATAGAGAGTCCAGCTGCCAAACTTAGCTAGAACTGACATGAAGACGACAAAGAAAGTTGCACACACGCGTAGGACGTATCTAAACAATTTCACGTACACCCACACATAGAAGATAAGCATCAGGGTATGAGGCAGTAGTTTTTAATTTGACCCATAAATTATGGGCAAATACTCGTGACCTCACGTCGGTAGCAACTGCATAGAAAGTTCAACCTATGTGGGGGTCAGGCGGTCTCTTTGTGACTCATAACGAGAGAGATATGGAGAAGTTCAGATTTGTTTTATTTGTTCGGTGGCCATTTGTAGTAAGTGAAACATGTAGGTGAGTGAGTGGGCGGTTTTTTTGGTGGTTTGATGTACAATCAGCGCTTTTTGGGATATAAAACAGCCAGATCGTTTCTAGCGGTTCTAGCTTTACGTGTAAAAGGCATAAAAGGGGTTTAGGGTTACCTTTGTAGGCGCTGGTTTTTTGCAATTTCAGGAACGATTTCAGCCTTGCTCTTTTGGCCTTTTTTTAGATGCAATTTGACTTTGAAAAGGCCAGATCCAAATGAATTACACGAGTTGAAAGACCCGTGTGCTTTTATGAAAGTTTTCCGCAAAATCCTCAAATAAACATTAACCGTCAATTGTTTGTAGTGACAGAGTATTTTAATTAAATAAAGTTTCTACTACATTAAGTTACCGATGGCTTAGCCTTAACACTGTTATGATATATTGTGACGGCGTAAGTAATTTTACAAGTGATTGAGGCCCAGATTTTAAAATTGCTCTCATTTAAAAAGATTCTGTTATATGTCGATAATATCTCTTGTGAATTGAAAGTATTCTTTTGTCCGCTTTTTATCAGTATTTGACCTCGACCTATTTATAACGAAGTTATAGACTTATAAAGGCCTTACAGCATCATATCGAAATGTTTGCAATATAAATATATCAGCGGCTTATAGTATATAAGTTGGATTACTTCCAATACAGAATCCATTTCGTTAAGCCGACATGAAGCTCAATATTGAGTCAAGACTTTCGTTACATAACAACAAAATTGAATTTATTTGCTTTCAGCTTTTGCTTGCAATTTACCATATATGTATATTACCTACATAATATTAAGTTATCATCAGCATTTTATTGTCCTACTACAGGACTTAGGTCTCTTCTCACATAGAAAAGGAATGAGCATCAGGCACCAAGTTTGGTAGCTTTCGGCTTTACTCCATTTGAGTAGGCACTTATCTAAAGCTAAACAATAATGATAGCACTTTTTACATCAATACATATCTAAACAAATAAACTATTACTTAGAATTGCAGTAATTGTTATAATATTGACTTTTGCCGCATTTCAGCACTCCAGATTATACCTACATTGTTTATGTCCATCAAAATAGGTTCACTCGTTTATCCATGAAAAATAAACAAACAGATAATTTTACTGTAGGTAATGAAATGGTTATACTTCTGCACTAATCCTACATTACAGCAATATGGTTTATTATGATTTATTACGTATATTTTTCCATGTAGAAGCTGTGCTGTCCTATTGCGTAAGGTATGGCCACGGAAAATGAATACTTGTACCTTTTACATTTCATCGCGCATACAATGATGGATCTGTAGCTATTTTTTAATGAAAGCTTGTAAACACATGACGTTTTAAAATTATTGAATATTATTCTTTTTGTTTCTGTAAGATACTTACTTAGGTATTAAAGTGTTAATTACTACTTTTATTGCTAAGAAGTTATCCTCAGAATTATTTTAGAATTTATTAAGCCTTTGCTTTCTTAACGTTGCGTGTTTGATAAGATATGATGTACTTCTTGTAAATGGATAATATTAGTGTTTTTTCTCAAATTTTTCTGTGAATACTCATTTTTTTTGTGTTGTTTAATTGAAAAAGGTACAAACATGAACTTAGTGTCTATCTACAAAACTCACTCAAAAGTTTATTGTAGAGAAACAATGGAAATAAATCTGTTAGCTACCCTTTGTTATGCGGCCGTCTCGTCGCCGCCTCGGGTCGTAATTTCCGTGGCAGACTTTACGCCGCAAATAAAACGCTGCGATCATTTTATGTGAGCCGATCGAGACTGATGCTGGGTTATATGAGAGTTGGTTTATGTAGTAGACAGTGCAAGTGTTGTTCTAAAGTTTTGCATTATTTAGATTGCGGACTCTAAATAGTTTGATTAATTTTGGTAACTGGGATGCGAATTGCAAAGCAATTTGTTTTATGAGTTATTTAAGTACATAGTAGTTTTTCTGACTTTTTTATTAATTGGGTTGCAGGACAATGATTAGGTACTTTATTTAAGCATTTAAAATCTCTTTATTTTCTCATGATTTGGTCCTTATTCGTGTATAACGTCGTAACTCTGTGGAATCCAAGAAAATATCACGAAAATACACATCCCTACAAAATTAATACCGGTCTTAAATTGAGATACTTGTCTTTGATATCAAACCGCACTCTCGTACTTGAGAAGCGAGCACTAACCTTCAAACCGCGACCCTCACAATGATTTTATCAAAACACGTAATTTTACAAAATTCTAGTGACGCGTTCCGAATCGAAGGACGCTACGAATTTCACTCATAAATTACCAATTTTCCTCAGTAGGTAAACAATTAAATAATTTTACATTAATCGGAACGTTGTTTACGGTTTTCGAGTTATATTTCGTCAATATTCGTGGGATTGTTAAGCCGGCATTGACATTGGTATGAAATGGAAATTGTAACTAATTTATTTAATTTTATTAAATCTGTTGATAATTATGACGTTTATTTGATGATTTGACCTCATTATTTAATGTTTGTGATATTGAATAAAGTTACTTTGTGTTTTATAACTATCCTTAAACTTTTATTATTTAGAGACGAATAACTTAAATCACTAATCCATTAAAATATATCATGTAAAAGCTTAGATTTAGTATTACCTGTGTCTCGAATATCATAAAAACTTGATACTTTCATTACAATGCTCAGATAAACTTTTTTTGAAATACCAATTTGACCTTACAACGCAGTAGTAATAGACAATTATGTCATCAGTTACGAACAACGATAACCTCTTTCACTTTTATTCAAGCAAAGATGCTATCTTATTCAGCCTATTATTTAATCTGTGGCGACAATACCATCTTCAGTGTATTTAACCATTTACACTCTTTTGTAATTTGTGTATTTATGAAATATCGATTGTAATCTGAATCAAAGGTTAAAGTGGAGCTATTGTTAAAAAGTTAGTGGCGATTTGTCATAGTTTCAGTTAAATTAACCATGGTTTAATGACGTATTGTGTGAATGTGGTAAGTCGCGCTTTCCAACACTTAATGCGTGAGAATCATTGCTTATTTCTGAAGGTTGACAACTCTATTAGTGCTGTGACAGCAATATTAAGTGATGTGTCTGATTTCGAAGCTAATTGGATTTCGATTTATAGCTCGATTATAACTGAGTAAGACTGATTAGCTATAGATTTTTATCATGCTTTGATACCGTGGTTAACCCGTGTGCTAACGTTACTAGGACGGGCTTACTGTAGGAAAAATCTATCATCCAAAGTACCCAGTTCGTAGTAAGCAACATGCTTTCAACGTAGTATTTTTACAGAAAAGGAAAAACTTTCCACGAACGAGAACGACATGAAGATACATCATGTTTGAAGTGTTAACTATGGGAAAATAACACTAATAGGTACCCAGAATGCAAACATACACGTATCAGTAATTCAGTATATTTTTAAATAATTTTAACGGCCATACCATCGACAATTTAAAGAAGTGTCCGCTTTTACCATAGACCGTAAACGGCAAGGCAAAGATAAGCTACGTACAGCCTCAACGAATACTTTTATGGTCGGTCACACTTTATAATCGATTAAAACTATCGCGTCGGCATCACTAGCGGTTTTACTTTCATTACACATTTTACTTTCGATATTTATATTAATAAAATCTTATGAGGTCGTATTTATAATTATGCAACTCGGATAATATCGATACAGATTTAATCGAGTCCATTAAAATCGATTATTTCTCGCCTTAAGCATTAATACCGGGGTTGTTAAGGGCATTTGATTACTCGTTATAAAATGTTATCGATATTACGTTTATTAGTTACACCCATCTTCCGGCGATGTGGGCTAGTTATTACAAACATGCCTTACAATTGCTGAACGTTTTTGCCATTCTAAATTGAACTTTATAACTTTAAAATAGGGATCAATTAGATAAGTTCTTCACTTAATATATTTGAGGAGTCCCGCCGAAACCTTTCATCGCTATCAATTTGTTTTCAATTACGTATTTAACGTTTAATAGCATTTCGTGTATTGAACAATAGGAATAACGGGAAATTACGTAATTGAAAACCCTTTCTAATAACTTGTTTACTAATATTTCGGAAATACCTGGACTGTTCGAAAGAAGATTTAATATGTTATTTCCGACTGAATGGTTGTGTGTGTGTATGTATGTGTGACTTCGAGATCGCTTTCCTTCCTTTTCGAGTAAATTAAAGAAAATACGACTTTTCACTTCTGTTCGACTGATTGGTTTAAACTTGTTTTATTATCGCTTCGAAAGGAAACTGCGTGGATATGTATGTATGTGTTTTTGTTTGATTATTTTCTTGCAGTTTAAAATTGTTTGCAATATGAAAGTTATTTTACAAATTAACTAGTTGATTGACGCATAGTTTGAATTGTAGAACAGTCGTAGGATATGTTTGTGAAGTCAGATTTTTTGTTAAAATGCAACAAGATTGTTTTGACTTGGATTCCTCAGAGTGCACGATAATTATTTAATACAAATTGAAATTTATCTGAGCAAAATATACCTACATATTCTCATAGCTTCCAAGGTTTCTATGTGTACCTACCTACCTAATGTTTAATTTAGTCCGTGCGTAATACCAATATAGGTAAAATATGTTATAGTTTTCATTAGGCACGCGCACAAATCAGCGAGGCGATAACATATCGCGTGAGATTAAGTGTGTACTCAGCCTTAATGACCCACTTCTGTCCCATATTCCTGTAAAATGTAATGTACGAACAATTGGGTTAATGAGAGATTAATACGTGTTTGTTTTTTAGCCGACATCCCCTAAAAGGGCAGGTTCGTTTTTCAGTGGTTTTATAGTGAAAGCGTGTCAAACGTATAGATATTTGAGAAATTCAAGCTGAAGAGATTGTTTGTTTGAAAAATTCAGTGTAAATAGCTCATTTATCGAAGAAAGCTATAAGATATTTCTCTCGGGACGCGAATGAAACTGCTAAGAGTAGCTAGTAGGTAAATCTTATAAAAACGACTACCTAACATCTAGAAACAATTTCTCGGTCCATTCATCGTTTTAGAAAAAGTGCCCACTTATAACATTAGAACATTAATAACAATTGATTGGTTGTACCGTAAAATTAAAACGCGCGCCGACAGCCCGAATACTGGTCATTAATAATTATGAGAATAGGGCTGCCTCCTGTGTGTATTTTTTAAGATGAAGCAGTGATCCTATTCTAAGGAAAAGAGCTTAGATAAGTGGTGAAAAATATGTAAAAGTAAGTAACTATTGATCATGATTATTTTTCGTAAATAAATTTTGCAAATATCTTACTGTAAACAGTCTGTTAGGATGTTTGTGTGTTTGAACTTTATGCCTGCATTCTTCGTATTGGATTAGTATCAGTACAAGGAACATGGGCATTTCTTTAATATTGGCTTACAATCAATGACAATAACATAAGAAATATTTCAAAACTGGGTAAAATAAAATGACTTTAATTGTTTTTAAACAACTGCGTGCACCGTGTGTTCACATGTTCACACGTACAAACTGATAACTGACAGCCCTAACCTAATATCCTCTTATCTATCTCCGAAAGACAATTACAAGCGTTTACCACAGTAATTAACAATGTTAAATAACTAATGCATAATCGAACTGAAGGAATATTAGACAATTATTGCCGGATTGAATAGAAAGCACTTGCTGGTCACGAAATTACGTATTAAGTATAGCATGATGGTGTACCTAATTATCAAATGTGGGGTTGTTTTGGCTATGTTAAATAATTATGAATTTTTATGGTGGATTGAATCGTTTGATTACTTAGTTATATTACTGGAATATAAAACTGTGTATTTATGTAGTAAACTCAAGTCCCAAATATATTTCATATCTATTAATTACCTTTTAAAGCGTTCATTGAAATAATTGGATGGGTACTCAAAAACTTACTACTGATAAACTGATACTGATACTGAGCTTTAAATTACTACCTATGACAATTTTTTTGAAGTGACGTTACTGTTTCGACATTTTTAACTAGAAATTACGACTTTCTTCCATTCCATCAATCTTCGCATGTAACAAATCCATCAGCTTCCCATAGCCAAGTAAATTATATAACTCCAAAATATTGGTATATTCTCCATCTGACACTTCTGTCAGTTAACAAAACGTCAAAAACGGAAAATGTCAATTAATAGCACGTATGTCGTTATGTCAGATTTTTTAGAAACTACGCGTAAAACTGGGTGTTGGTGTTTAATCAATTAATTTCTTGGGATTAATGTCATTTGCTACTGACGTTTTTGTAGGATTTAAAATTGAAGATTATTGATACGAGGCTTGGGGACAGATTGACACAAAGGGCCGGTTGCATTGTACCACTTTTACTTGTTATTGGTTATGAAAACAAACTGACATTTTATACTGTGTTAAGTGCAATTTAACGACTTGTATTCATAGCTCAATATTCTTTTATGTTATGATCGTAATATAAAAATCTTTCAAGATATTTTTCACCGCTGTCTTAAAAACGGAATTAGGTACCTACATACATCCATTGACTGTACATGCACAATGATCGCAGGCAATTGTTTTTAAGAAATTCTTTATTCAAATCAAAGTTTTCAGTCGTCCTACGTTACAAAGATCCGATACAAAGATTTATAATGTGCATACCACATTCATCTTCATACTGCAATATTTTCAACACTACTGCACCAATCACAAATCACTAACACTTTTCCAAAAACTTCCCATCAAAAAAAAAAAATTCAAATCAATAAATGTCACCGTCCATTGGTCCCTAATCTTTGGCACGAGCTAACAAAATAAAGAACCATAGATATTAATCACCGCGGTTAGGGGACCGATCACTTTCTCGAGAAAGGTCTTACATAACGGACGTGTGTCGGTAATTGCATACATTTTCAATTGTATGGTCATAGGTCAGTTACAAGTTGGTTCTTTTTTGTTTGTAGGTATTTTTGTTAGTTGTTTTAGTAGCTGTAGTAACTTTATTTATGAGTCTGTCTTATATTTTAGTAGTAGGTACATGAATTGATTTTATATGTAAGATTATGTACCGTCGAAACTTGAAATTGTGTGGCGTATCTATTTTCTACAATTAGGTTGGATGTTCGATCAAACAGCAACATAAACCTAGTCTGATTACTTCATTACATTTTTCTTCAAAAGACCAATTAAGACAGCAGCGTAACATGTAGTATTACTTTTACCTAATACTATAGATTACCAAGAAAAAACAATAGACTGAACAAATTACAAACGAAATTGAATATTTCTACTATATTTTAATGTGCAAGGCAATTTGTGTATGCAACTTAAGGCTTAGGACATAACACAATGCAATGTATTGTTACTGTGTGAACTAGGCATAACATGTTATGTGCATTACGTTACTACGAAACAGACGACAGTTAATTCACGTTAATCTTGGTTAATTTAATGTTTGCAAGTCTAAGTGTGGTTTAATTGACCATAGTAATAACGCCAACCAAACATTACAAGGGAACTAATTTTACAAACCATTATTTATCAATTCTTTACTCCACTCCACTCAATTCTACAGGTCTTATCAAAATGGTATAGGTATAACCTTATTTCATCTGTAACTACCTAATTTCTTTTTAGTCTATTGTTGAACATTCAAAAATCGAATACTTACAAAAAAAGAACGGAATTCATTCTGATTGACAACCGCGTCGGTCTGCGTCGCTGAAACCAAATGACCTTTGCACTTTGCGTTCCAAAAACGAAATAGTTTAAAAAGTAAAATACTGTCTGATGATGGCCAGTACCTGAGGCGGTTTGTACACAACCAGGAAGTGTCTGGTATTTTTAGATATTTATTTTTAATTTAGAGAAAAAATATTTTGTATTGGGAAAGGTGGGAAAATATTGGTAGTTTTTCGGTGAATAAGTGAAAAATTAATGCCGATTAAGTCTAGTAAGGAAATATTATTATTATTAAATACCTGTAGATTAAGTTCGGTTTTATTGTTAACAATATTTCATGTATATTTCTCTCGACTAAAGTTATAAAGTTTTCCTAATTTGGTGGTTTTGTTAAGCGCTACCCTTTGATGTACTAATTGGATTACATAATAAATATTCAATTCACTATTTACAATAAATATTGATTACCACTTAAATTGAATTCTAAGAATAATGAGTGACAATCTGTTGACAGCCATTATACGTAAAGTTGAAAAGAAAGTTTGAGCTTAAAAAGCACAATACCTCCTGCCCAAAGGGGACAACTTAATATTTTTATTTATTACTTAAAGGATTAAGAAATTATATAACACCTCTTTTAAAGTGCAATAGAAATATTTAGCCAATCAAAACAGTTTGTTATTGATTTGCAATTGAATAACTAATGGTAGAAATGGTAGCTTTTTTGTTAGTAGTAAGTATGATAAATGATTGATGACTATTGATGTATGAACTATTAAGCCACACCTCTTGGCCAATTGCAAAAAAGTGTATGTGCATATGTCATGTTTATGGTTGCCGACGTAATTTATTGAAAATACTAGCTGGTGCCCGCGACTTCGTCTGCGCAGGTTTAGTATTTCGAACAATATGTTTACAAATTGTAGCCTATGTGTTATTCTGATGTATAAGCTATATTATTGTAAAGTTTCATTAAAATCCATTCAGTAGTTTTTGCGTGAAAGAGTAACAAACATCCACACATCCATACATCCATACATCCATACATCCATACATACAAACTTTCGCGTTTATAATATTAGTAGGATAATAACCCTGTAATCTTTTATTTATTTCATAGTGAAAACATAATGAAAAGCTTTATAACCTTCATACTGTAAATTATGAGAATAGCAAGCTCCCATGAAAACTCTTACAATGGTAAAAAAAAAACGTTGGTCCCATGGTATGGAATTAAACCGGCATGAAACTTCATAGAACGTATGGTTGATTTACACTATGGCCGATCAAATTAACCTTCGAGGAACCTACCAACAAATTACGAACTAGATATTGTACGAAGTTAACTTTAATGGAGAGCCGCTACAAAGTTAACGCTAAGTTTCGGCTTGTTCCTGTAATCTAAGTTAGGCTACGATGGATAGAGAGGCAAGGCATTGATTTCATTAAGACGGTATCGATATATCGGTGGCTCAAGTTCACACACTACATTAAACTTCTCTTTTTAACCGATTTCCTAAAAAGGAGGAGGAATCAATTCAGACTTTTGTGCTTTTTTATCTTTGATGCAAAATAAAAATTGCTGTATCCTCTAGACTCTAGACTCCGACTTCTATACCGATGCACCCAGAACCAATTTTTTTGTTCTTTTTAGTTTTTTAGAAGTCGTTTTTTTGGAAGCTATTTTTTCCTAAACCATTTTTGACTGATGATCTAAGTAAAAAACTAATAATAACCTGCATTTAATCGATATAAATAAGTTAATTCCTGACAAATGACTTAGCAATATTTATTGCGTAACTAGCTGGTGCCCGCGACTTCGTCTGCGCAGGTTTAGTATTTCGAACAATATGTTAACAAATTGTAGCCTATGTGTTATTCTGATGTATAAGCTATATTATTGTAAAGTTTCATTAAAATCCATTCAGTAGTTTTTGCGTGAAAGAGTAACAAACATCCATACATCCATACATACAAACTTTCGCGTTTATAATATTAGTAGGATTAATTTTAATTACTCTATCAACGATTAAAAGTGCAATTTGTTCACACATCTTCCTCCAGTTTAATTTCTTTATTTTATTCTTGTATCCCTGAGAACATGTGATTGTGCATTATTAAAATGCATTAAGTTTATTTATTTCCCACATTGGTTATTTCCTTATTGATCATTCTTATGTTAATCTGAGAAGATGTAAAAAGTTGCGTTTCCGTGAGTTCTGGGTAAGATACCTATATGTACATTTTTATTGACAGTAGGTAGGTACGTTTACTGTCTCATCTAAATTTAAATAATGAGTCGGTATGGTTAGAAAGAATGTTACTTGTGAGGTAACGGCAGATAATAGAAACTTATATAATAATCTTAAACGTTTATAATTTTATTAATCGTACATGTAGGTAAATTCTACATAGGCACATTAATCAAGATTAATTACTCGACCCTTCAGGGTACCGTGGCCCTATTTCACGTTTCATGCTAATTAACCAAAAATATCAAATTCATTATATCAAAGTATTTTCTTATGTTGTAATCTAAGTTCCTGTGGAAAATTTGCGTTGGTTATAACATCTATTAAACTTAACTAAACAAATGAATATTTTTCATATTTTGTTGCGCATAAGCTAGGGGTTTTTTTTGATAATTCGCCATTTTTATTATTCCATCAGATGAGCACCAAAAATTACGCTGGTCGCAAAAAAATCTAAATGTTAGCGACCAAGCTATTTCACACTATCAGTTACTTTTAACATATTTCATCAGTACCAAGTAACTCCCGACACGTCTCTATAGCTATAAGAACGAATGCATTTTTATGGAAACTACCATCAATCTATGTCGAACGTTCAGCTCCATTACACATGAGCTTGTCGAGAAAAGCGAACGTCTTTATATCGTGTTCGACAGGATATTCGCTCAACATCACGTGGAACTTGGCGAATATTATTTAGTACCTACTCCACACACTACATAAAGTCTATAGGGAAAAATATGTATTTTCTTTCCATTTTATAACATCGAGTGTTAGATTATTGGGATTTGAACATCTTTCATACAGCAAAGGATTTTGGCATTCATCATCTTCTTCCTGTCCTGTTCTCAAGTGGTTTGAGTTCGGCGCAATATGCTTTGCACTTCCATTTTTCTCTGACAGCCGTCATTTTAACATCCACTTTCATCTTGTACATGTTATAATATCTCTAAAGCTACTCAAACTGTTTTGTTCAAGTCAAAATTATCAAGAAACAAAATAGTCTTAGACAACGAATAAGCGAGCAGCAAGAAAATTACAATCAATCTCAAATCCTTTTTAGTTTAAAAAAATGCAGTTTGAAGAGGCCAAATGCAAAAAAGTTACATAACACAGTTATAAACTTTGGTACTTCAAAGTAACCGACTATGAAATAACATCATATCGTTTTGTTCCTATCTGAATACTCGATCTTCTTTCTACCAATTAAGTTGGTTGCGTCTGGAATTAATTCGATTACAACACTAGCAATTTTAATCATCACTTGACTACTTTATTTGTTAGATATATACGTGTAACCTCATCGAACTTAGTCATAAATAAGAAATAGATGTTTGATAATAATTTTGTTCTTGTACTTTCGATTTAATTATAATTGTGGCAAAGTCTGCATCGTTTTTGATTGTTTGGTTGCGAAAAACAAAAAGTTCATATTTAGTGATCCAAATTAGTTTTATCTAACTTACCCAATAATGTTAGTAATTAAATATACTTCGTATATTTAACTCATGCAATCTTACACCCTGAAAAATGTATATTCAAGAACTGGTTAACTCTTTCCTCCTTTAGCTATGAAGCAACAAATTAATTTTCTTTCAATAACACAACATTAATTTCAAAAGGAAACTGTGTAATTCACACCTCCATACTAATTGGCTATCCCACTACACTTTCCGATAATCTATAATGTACGATTACTAGAATCTCTACTTAGAGCATACAATCTACCGGACCGGCCATAAGCACATTTGTCTAAGTATGTGAAACAGTCTGCCAATTTTCACACCAGTGGCGAGGATACGCAAGGGATAGTGATAGCTCGCTTATACATTTTTGATCACATCGTTAGGCGTTTTCCTGATTAAATATCATTAAATGACCTTTCCCCACCCGCTCTGCAGAACGAGGGAGTGTCAGACTCTTACTAATTAAAACCCACCATGTTCCTTTTGGAGCCTTTTTGGATCACAGTCGCAATATCTATTGCGAACAATCCTGCAGCCCCGGAAGGCTTCGGCCGTTCGGCCCTAAGGGGGCCCCCATAACTGATGGGTTTGCTCTCTTGTGGCGTGTCCGGTAAGTCAATTTATTTAAGGGATTCAGCAAAACTAGTTTAATTTCAATGCATAATATGGTATGTTGAAAAAGGTTAGTATGCTAATAAGAAAATACTGGCACCTCGCGATTTGTGTAATGGTAAATCTCCTTGTGAATAGGATTTGCACACCTCTTGCTAAATGATGATTGGGAAGATAACTCTAAAGTTAATCTCTCTTTCAAAGGCTTAAGTAGTAAGTAGTTACTATCTATTTAACAGAGAAAATGGCAATGGTTCTTGATATTTTTCACTGTCGAGGGTCATTTGATATGTTGGAAACACGTTTCAATCTGTTACATTTCCTAGTTTGATTAGCCTTAGGGTTTCCTTTTTGGCTTTACCTTATAAAGTGGGTCTCTAAAGCAGTATGCATTATCTTATACTAGTATACTAACATCATAGTTCATCATATTTAGTTGAACCCATTTATCTCAGATACTACATGACCAATTTAAATTTGCCTCAGCGTAACATAGCATATTTACTGTGAAAGGCTCAAGCCCACTTAATTTCGAAGCAAATACTATAAGAACTTCCCACGACATAAACTAACGCAAAACCGCGGGTATACATATGCCGATACCTCTCACACATGCCTATACAAAAAAAAAATTAACATAACGCCATATAAACACACCACAAAGAAACAGTTCCTTCCGTTCTCCACAAAGAAGGTCGGCACAGAATAGATTCATTACCATAAATATTAATCACAGCTAAGGTCAGACCGCTGACTCACCGGTCAGTAGCCAGTCAGACGTTTGAATGGACCTTTCGTTTATTATACGCTGTTGTTTCAGTATGAATGCTGGCGCCGATACAGGCTGATTACTTCAGAAATGTTTTGTCTGAATCATCCTTTCAGTCAACATTTTTGGTACAATAATTTGTGAGGTTGCGAATTGCCAATAGCTTAGGTCTTTCAATTTTCGTAAAACAACTGTTTAGTATGAGTTGTCACGTACCAATTTTCGAAGTAAACTTGAGACTAAAAGTTTGACTCGTCGAGAGATTGGTGTAAATTTTTAAGCCAGAAATATGTAGTCTCGCAGACTTAAATAATCACGAAAAACGTTTATCGTCAATCAAATTTTGAAGGCTACGTCAAAATTCACACTAAATCGAAATCAACGTGATTGGAATGAATTGATATCACATTATCATAATTCGTGTTAAACGTGCCATCGCCTAAATATGTCCTAACATGCGATTGCTATCATAATGCTAAAAGATTTGACACGAAACGATCCATATTGATGTACCTATGCGTTTGTAATTCACAGAATGATGACCTTCAGAATTGCTAATTAGGCGTCTTTTAATCTGTTGAAGGAAGGAATCGTGATAACCAAGTTAAAGAGACTACTCAAATGGGATAGGTAGATAGATCAACTAAACATTGATATCAAAACTACCAGCTGGCTATACTATCGAACAGCAGCATAACTCTAGTTTTTTATCGTGTCGTACCTATGAACATTAGAATCGTATCTTACTAGGTAATTACTTTTGATATACTTATTGACTACAATAATGAATCTAGCATATTTCTTTTTTGGTTGTAAATCATCAAATGCTCTACACCCCGCAGTGAGCTCGCAACTTATACAAAATAAAAAATTAAAAGATAAACATATTAAACAGAATAAGAAGCAGGTACACAGACGTCAGTTTTACCGTAACGTGAATTTATTAATATCACTTAATCATAAGTCCAATTAAAATGTATTTATAACGACTGTGTTACTTCCTTTCTTGGGATTAATTGTTGCTAATGTAATTAACATTTTTATTTTATTTTACCGTTTGTGAAGTTCAGTGGCATTATTTTTTTCAGTATTTAGTAGATACTAAATATATTAAATGTTTGAAGAGGAAAACAACTTTTCAAAGTAAATTAGATATGAATACAGTAAACAAATAGGTAAATAGAGCACCTACTAGTAACAATTTCGATTACATTAAAATAAGGATGAGTTGCAGCCGTATATTTGCCGCCAATTGGCAAAATTCAAACAAATAGGTACCTTACTAAATTAAAGGAAGTATATTTTTAAGTTTACAAACATTTGTTGCTAATTCAGGCATCCTTATGCTAATGTATAATGCTAATATAAAGAATCTAACACTTGTGTAATATTACCGAAACCGCGAAAACTGACATCATTTAAATCGCACATACACATACAAAGAAAAGGCTTTTGTTAATGGATCAATAAAACGTATCTACTACGTACTATATTGATAGGCATTTCAAAATTAGTATTCGGTTTGAAATAGTAGATTTTTTGTGTCAAAATTAACACTTAATGTTGAACTGTTAATAATGGTTTACCATCCAATAATATCAAAAAAACAATAACAATTATAATACACATAAATAAATAACGGTTCGCCCAAGTTTAAAGTTAGTGAGCAGAAAAAATTGCAAGAACCGGCTTAAATGTTCAGAGACCGTTAACTTATGAGTAAACAATTCGTATGTTTGTGTAAAGGCGTGTCAGACTGGCGAGGGGTTAACGCGCGATTTGAAATACCCTTGACAGCTGGTGAAAATAAAATGTTGGAAAATTATTTATTCTACCGTTTCTACATGTCTAGAAAAAATCTTTAATAAGCATATCATCCTCTTAAAAGGTTTTCGAATGCTACATATTATTTATGTATCCGAACAATGAATAGTCAAAGTCCGTGTGTTGACTGACAACGAATTTTAATATGTTTTACATATTACTTATTGATATTATCTAAGCAATCATAATCGTGATTAGATTTTCAATAATATCAACTACAGGAATAGATGCTTAGATTGTTACCTATATGGACTCAATACTGATGAGTGGCTGTTCGAATCTTATGTACTTACTCGAGTTGGCAGCTTAGTGTTAAACGTAAACTGACTACCTAATACTAATCTTATCTTAATCTATAATGGTATAAATATGACTTAAAATTCCGGTAATTTCAACGACGAAAAATAACCTGTCTCAACCATGTCCTAGCGATATTATAAACGACGCACCTGCAACCACCCAATCTGAAGCCCCTTAACATCTACTTGACTTTGAGATAATTACGATAATTCACATGTTACCTACGTTACGGCATACGGCACATTACGGCATAATGATGCCTTTCATTTGATGGCTCGCATGCCTCGAAAGGTCATCACTCAATATTGTATTGTTCCTGGTGAGATGTTCGAAAGGCGATCACTTTATTTAGAGCAGTTTAGTTATGCGGAACTATTGTTGGGTTGTGTTCTTGTTTGTGGTAAGTGATTGGTGTTTTGGTTTTTAAGAGTAGGTAATATTGGTACAATATTTTACGCTCACTTTCAGCATGTTCTACGTCTATTCCTAGTTTTAAAAATGTCTTGATTCCGACATTCATTTTCATGATTTTTATGGTAATCACTACTTTTGGTCGTAACCAAATACCGATCTCATGCAGTCGCTGCATCTGCGGTCGGCAATTGCAGTCGGCAGCTAGTATTGAAAAAGCACCTTTACAGTAACTTTTAAAAGTTAAGTTCACAGTTATTTACCTTCTTATCAAAATGTAATAGGCTGCCTACTTACACGAAGTAAATAAATATAAGGTTACATGACATAGCCTTCAAACGTACAAAGTCACTGGCACATAAGTTTAAAGTACTTAAGCAATAAAAACAATTGAGTTGAGTGAACCGCGGCCGACACTAAAGTCAGGTAATAAAGATCCCGTTCTAGATATGAAACGACTGAATTAATGATTTAGCTGTAAATATTATATGCCTGAAACATTTTATTTCTTTATTTCAAAAGTTGCTATTTTAAAATTATTTATTTTATCTAAAAGTTTAATTTGAAAAACGTTTCTGAAACAATTAGTACCTAATAATTTGTTTCTTATTTTTTCAATTAAGAAGAAACTATGAAAATACTTAAGGTACTTATTTTGTTCAGGTAATTAAATACAGTATGCATAAATGTCAATATGAATAAAGCTTATCCCACATAAGTTGTCATCTTATAGACTCCTAAGAACGTGACTCAACTTGAAGGCAAACGGTTATTATTATACACTATATTTTTAATATTCAAATACTAAGTTACACGTTTGAACTACATACTACATTAAGCAATTATCCTGTCAAACCTATATTGAAAATTTGAGATAGACATCAGAAATATTAAAGCTGAAAATCGGTATGAGAGCTGTAGCGTTTTTTTCATACATTTTGTAAATATCAGGGCGGTAAAATTATTTGAATATAACTGTAATTTAAAGAAGATTTTCCGAGAAAAACCTAACATCTTTCATACAAATGAATAAAGATTAATATAAGCTAACATTATAATATTTATTAACGCTTGAGCTATTGTCGTGAGATGACAAACCTTGGCATAAAATCTTGTAAACTTATCTGTTCTATTTGTCTAAAAATAGATTTAACAGACCTAGGTCAATCCATCTAATTATAACTGTATGTAATTCTAACTTAATAACTAGAACGTCACGTAAAAATAAGCTAATTATATACACATTTAATTCATTGGAGTAAGCATAAAATTACGTACCAATGTGCATTAAATTGTATGCATACTTACTTGATCTCTTGGTAACATTTTGACATTGAAATCTTCAATAATTATCCCTCAATTACCCATTAATTTTGCACACATTGTAACTAATTGTTATTGAATTTCTTTTTTTAAAAGATTTTCCTAATTATTTAATAATTTTTCAATAGCCATCCAATGTTATTAAGCGTGATGGGTGTATAATATAGGTAAATTTATATAAATAGGCTATCTATAGGTCTCATAAAGGATGGTATGTAACTGTGCGTATTGCAGAAACATCTTGCGAAATGAACGGGAAGTGAACTGAGGTTATCTTTTAATTAACATAACAAACTACCTCAGTGAAATAGCAATTACACTGCGAGAAACACGAATGTACTTAAGGTGCGTCAATACTAATTATAATCACTTAACACAGTCGCATATTGGACACTAAGGTACCTAAGTTAGGGTTGCTTCAAAACTTGACTTTAAACATCGTCATGCTTCTATCTTTACCTTATTTCTTTCGCATTTTTTTCTGATATTTATCTGTTGTCAGACAGCACACAAGTAATTTGAATTTCAGAAATGAATGTGTATGACATGAAACGTAGTCTGGATAGATTACACGTTGCTTGTGTATTGATTTATATACAGTCGTTTTTGTCTATCTGAATTCTTGATAGTGCAAATAAATTAAAAATTACGCTAAATTAAAAAGTAGTAGCTAAGTTGTTTTGAAAATCTTTAAAATGACTTCAATAAAATTGACAGCCCTAGTTGTTTGCAATAGTGTGAAAATACAAATTTTATGATACTCGACACCTAGTATGTTAACATAATCCTTACGAGTTTACCTTCAATAGCATCTGGCGGGGAAAAGACGTAGTTTGGTCTAGAATCCTCTTTTTTAACTATCAATTACTGCCAATAAGAGTTATCTGAAAAAAGGCGTCTCTAAGTAATAATCAAAATAATTTAACTTCGGAAGATATTGTTTATTTATTATCAGCTCATTACGTTTTAAATCGAGACGTGTCTTTATCGATACGCTTCATTTCTCACGTTTACTTTGGGAAAGAATCGAGAATCGTTTTACGTGTTCAATCGATTACAATTAGGTTCTTTAACATTATGAAGTAAGTGCAGTTTTATGCATTTAATATTGTTTTAAGATTGTATCGATAAATGTATTGTATGTAGGTCGTTACGTAAACCGATAGTGTGTGAACTGTGGTGAAGATCAATATTATTGCAGTGACATAATTTTGTTGCAATATTTACTTCACTGAACATAGCAATCTTTTTGAACCATGTAGAGACATTTTGCAAAGAACTTTCTTCTAAATCTGACAAATACTATGCTGAAAACCGCAAAACGTGATATAATCACACACAAACATACATAAATACATACATAGGTCTCACTGAGAACTTCCTTCTTCAAAGTATGTTAATATAGGATGTAATGCAATCACGTATTGTACAGGCTTTAAAATCCTTCTGTATACCTACTTATTCCACTTTTACTTTGAATTATACCCAAAATATTACGATTCTTAACAATACAGGTACGCGGTAGGTACAGTTTTTTTTTATAATACAGTGGTATCATTATACATTTATTTATGTAATTGAACCATAAGAATGTGAAATTAAAAAGTAGGTTGCCAACCGTTTTTAAAAACGTGTGAAAAAAAAACGTGAAGTGAATAAGACTTTTTAATTAACTTTGTTTTTTTGTTACAGGTACTTTAACTTAATAATTTAGCTGCAGTGACGTAATCAAGATTTTAATATGCAAATCGTAAGTAGAAACACAAAAACTGCATTCACAAATGCACGGAAAGGGGTAACAAATTGGAAAACATTTTCAAAAAACAAGACAAACTATTTTGTTTTTACATAGAACTTAACCTAACCATAAGTCACATAAAACGACCTTGCTATATAAAACCCAACCTTATGTTACGTCATTTTAAAGTTCAAAATTCCTTGAAGTGTTAGAAGATTTACGCTGTTTCTGAACTAAAGGTCTGACCGACCCGATTGTGCGGACTTAGCACGCAAATTCAGAAAGTCTGATTGATGAGCCTATGGTCGATTGCAGTATTACGTGAAGGAAATGGTTTGTGTGGGCGGAGAAGGTCGATTTTGAACTAACTATTAAACTTTTGTAAGACAAAATGCTAGATGGGTATGAGACTTTCTTTTGATTTGATTAGTCTGGTTTGAGCTAAGTTTTTGCTAAAATAATGTTGGTGGTCAAAGATAGTTAAGTATTTTGGATGTGTTTATTTTTCAATTTAAAATAAAGCTTGGTCCAGACTGTGATCATTAACTACTGCTTACAGCTGTAAAGGCGCGCTCACAAAAGTCCCAAAAATATTAAAGCTTTTTCAAAAATGCCCATATCTTAAAATCATTCTAGACAGTTAATTTGTAGTCTTATCATGCCTCAAGTTAAAGTCTTTTAAAAGTTTGTACTCAAAACTGCTCCCCACTACATCTCGCACCTGAAACGCAATGCACTTGAATTCAAATGCAGAAACGCATATAATATGCCTTCACCGTTATCCACATTAGACTACAAAGCCTGCATATAACGCAAGTCCTAAAGTCCTGTTACACACACAATAGTTCCCACGGGGTTAGGCTCGCTACAAACGGCGAAACATTCCCAGCGTGCGAAACAATGAAATTGTTTTTTTATAAGTCTGCAACGATCCTTATCTGTTGGTGAGGTGTTATGCAGTTTCCTTATTGTTTGTTTTTTAAATTTTATATGGCTTTTGGTATAAAGTTTTTTATGTAGAAATATAAACAAACGAGTCTTAATATGCGGTTGCTAACGGTGGTCATGTAAGGAAAAATATAGATCAGCGTTTTCTACTACGTAAAAACAAAAGAAAGGAAGAAAAACAAAGAAACATTTTTAGTTTTAGTTCTATCATAGCTTGTAGGTATATTTTTACCGGTATAAAAAAAAGCGAAGCTTCTGTATAGGCAACCCATGTCAGTGTTAAGTAGTTACTTCATAATGAGTTACGTATTTAATTATTTCCATTATTTATATTGAGGACACTTAGGCCTAGATGAAATAGCAAAATCTAATGAGGTCTGTCAATATACTATTTGGTGTTCCTGGTCTTTTATTATGTAAAATAAAATTAATTTGTAGCTACCTATTTCTTAATTGAAAGATGTAATAAATTAATAAGTTTTATTTAGTATTTTAATCAGGTAATTAAATAACTATTGTATTGATAAATCGAATAATTGATTAATAGGTTACAATTTCAAACGTTGCTTCATTTGATCTCGTTGTAAACTTATGTCCTAAACAGTTACGTCGTCATACCGTAACAAGAACTAAAGCTCTATGGGCTTAAAAGAGGACATTTGGGGAGAGTTTGGTATAAAGATTTCCCTAGCGAAGTTGTGAAAAAAAAACATAATTGCAACCCTTGCCACGCTCACCCATTCATCATAACTTACAGACACAAAACATATCCTAGAAATTATTTAACCACACTCAAACAAAATTAATCATCTCAAACTTATTTATTATACATGTACTAATTGACGATAAAGCAAAGAAATAATTAGTTAACGGCAATTAATCAGAGTTGTCCAGTCTTGCTTTCTACATCCTGCCTCACTTTATAGCCAAGTACTAATATTAATGAGTGCCAGGTTGACTACCAACGTCATTTGTTATTCATTAAGTTGTATTTGTAAACTAGAGTTTTATGTAGTTTGTGGAAAAGCCAATTAAGTTAAAAAATATACATATTAGAAAAAAGCTTGTACAGAATGTAGTTTTGTAATTAAATTATTTATTTTCAGGATTATAAAACATTATAAAAGTAGTAATCAAAACAAAACTAAAAATTTTACCTAATAAAGTAAAAAAAAAAACTACATAATATACAGACTTTTTTATCCTTATCGGTGTTGACTGAGATACATAGGATAGCCACCAAATAATGTTTAATTAAACAGATTAAAAAAGAAGCGGTTCTTCTTGATTTCGATATTCCACAATTTTATGTTCTTTGATCTGAGAATACCTACATTAATTTGCAAATTCTAAACCAGAATAACAATTAATCTAGCAGCTTGTTTAACGACCAATTTATAACAGTTTCTCGTTTGATAATTTCCAAGGAGGTACCATTTAAAATCGAATCACAATAAAATAACATCGGAACGGAAACGGCGTCAATAAATCATAGACAAGTCGACTGTTTTTGCTTTAAATAATTTTACAAAACCAATACTCCACTTGTCTTGTTTGATTTATTATTGGAACTTCTCGATTTACTAGTTTAAATGGATGTTTTTTATTGTGAGTAGGTACAAGTCTAGTTACCGCTCTGAAGACATTTACTACTAACTATGAAGCTATCAAAATGAATTAACTGCTTTGAGACCTTAAGTGGCTGATTTTGAAGTAACAAAGTCATTTGACGAAAATTCTAGGACTGATTCTTTCTTGCTTGCAAAACTAGAATCGATTCCACAGGATTTTCACTCTATGAAACACAAAAGATTGTTTGGGTAGATTTCAGTCCCTAAATAAAAAAAAAAGTACAAATAAATTCTTTACTTTGACTTCACAATACTGTGTACATAGTTTTTAAAGACATTATAAAACAAGCCAAACACTGCACATATGGAGAATATCCCACAGATTACCACATCGTATATCCTTGTATGAAACCATGTTATGTGGTTTTGGCTCCGGTATAAAGCTTTCGTTGTGGCAACATTAATAGGGTGCATTAAATAAGCTCTATTTGCCATTGGAAGATTATGTATTTTAGAACTGAACTAGAACAATAATGTGAAGTTTTTTACATAGTTATGGGAAAATAAAATCACCATATATAGTTTTTTCTGAAACTTATTATATTTTCTTTCAGGAGCCGTTATAGTTTTTTCTGAAACTCTTTAAATTTTCCTTCAGGAGCCCTACGCCACTTGGCATAAAGAACGAAGTAAGAATGTATCTACACACTTTTAAATGTTAATTTTACTTTCCATCCATTCACAATATTTGGAGTCCATTTTATTATTATTATGTAGCCAAAATAACCTCTTATCAACATTACAATTCACCATACACGTCAAAATGAATCATCAATTCATCATTCATCGCTGCGCTAAAATGCAACATATGTAGGGCTTTCAATCAAAACGCGCGTTGTACACAAGTCTCGTGCTTCGGTAGCTGATAGCATTGTAATAAGCATATCTTCATATGCAGTCTAGACGCAGTGGATGAAATGAATTATGGAAGTATTGAAATGTGGGTGTTATGTAGAATTTTTTGTGGTATTTTTAGAGGTGATGAGAGTTATTTATGATTTTAAAAGTATGTAGTTCTCTTAGGAGTTATGAATTGGATTATTGATAAAATAGAATTCAAATATAAAACTGATGAACTTTATACAGGATGCAACTTTTAAATAGTTGAACATTAACTTATAAGTATACCGTTTAATTACACTTTTCGTATTCCGTACAGCCACAGCCACGTCAGATGACAAAAAAAAAGACAAAAGTTGTGTTACCCAACTAATCTGCTACTACGTACCTAATCAAACAGCTAACTTAAGCAATTGTTTTACAATTAATGTTCCAAACTCAAATAAAAACAAAACACAATCGGCCCTTATCTAAAACAATCAAATAGATTCGTCGTAATGAGTCCGCACCATGGAGAACAAAATGACTAGCGGAGGTGCCATCCAAGAAAGTAGCGCGCCAAAATGCGGGTGTTCGGTGGACGATGAACATTAGTAACTTTATACGCTTTCTTTGGTCCCGCCTATTTTTGTTATACCAAAAATCTTTGACAGATATCCCAAAGAACCCTTTACTTCATTTGTAACTGATCATTTAAGTGATGTGTTTATTTGACCTAGGAGAAGGCGACTGACCTTCCTGCACCATGACATCTCTGCTTATCTTTTCTTACTCCGTGGTCGACACTTTACAATATCGGCTATTATAATTACATTAAACCTGTCAATCACTGAGGTGTAACAATCATTATCGTTTAGTCACTATTACGTGTTTTATTAGCAATTATGTTATATTACGTGAATGTAATAGAGCTTTTAGTGGAATGTTTGTTATTTATGTTGTGTTATAGGTGAAATATAATTGTGTGTTAGTGTGTAAGTGGAAGTAAGTGTTATGTAAGTTAAGTCAATAGAAGATCCGTTTTTCAATTGCTGTGTTGTTAACATAAAAAAATTTGAGGAGCATTAGAATTATAAAAAGAAAAGTCAGCTTGAAAAGCTTCAAAAGATATTTATGTATATCGTTAATAAATCATGAATAACAAAATCGTTTTCCTATGTCTATGTAAATGTGACAAATCAAATATACATTTAATCCATATTTTGTCAAAACAAAGGTACATTACCATCATTAAACACATCACCCACCCGGAAATATCAATCCGTGAAGTTCGCCAAAAATTGCTAATGTTCGCAACTTCATGTTCGCGGTCATTGACCTGCCTGCAGTTACTCAAGGACGAGGCTTTCTACACATCGTTACGGTACAAGAGACAGTGGGAGAGCACCTTTATACCCGTCTTGCGGTATTTGCGATTAAATTTCGAGGAATTTTTCGGTCAAAACTGTTGGGTGATAAATAAAATGCCTTAAGCTGTAGAATGTGAGGTGCGGTCAGGATTTTTAATTTAAATATTTTTGGTCGTTTTTTGTTCGTATAGAGATGGTTTATGAAAATGTTTTGCAGCCTTTTCGCTGGTGCATTTTTCACGGTTTTCCTAGAAAAATCGCTCGATTTCAGCAATCGGTTTTGCACAGTTTTCTACGTATTTTTTGTAAAAACAGTGTCTGTACTTACACGCGACACCTCCCGTACGACCGAGCGATGTCGCGGTGTGAAAAGGTTGTTACAGATTAGATACTTTTTTTTTCTTTTTCCCTGAACCAAAACTGTAATCTACATTCCTCTATGACCTGTTGGTAGCAGATTTCTACATAAGACTAAACAGTTTTAGTTATTTTTGTTAGATTAGTTTTTTATATTTGCTGTAAGTATATAAATATATTTGTGAAATTTATAATTAAATAACTAGAATATGAGACTAAACAATTAATTAAATGTGGGTTATCCAAGATAATAATAGACAGATCACCATAGGATTAAATATAAACGTTAGTATGTAAAATCCAGCCTAGATATCAAAGAAAAACCCAATAAATAACAAAAACAGCTAAAGGTCCAACCGTTATGTGCCGTGATTCCGGTACATTTACATAATATATTAGGAATTCTTTGTGTGTTCATTGTATATCTTCGTTTACTGTTAGCTTAGGTTAGTGCCTTTTTTAAGAGGGTCAAGCATGCGAAATTAGCTACAAAATAGGTAAACAACGGAAAATATATTGATGGAAAAATATTTTAATTTTTTAATAAAAAGCTTTAGATTCCAACCGAAAATTAACTTTGCATTGATTAAGCTAACTTAGATAGGTATATTTTATTAATTAAGAATTATTAATGACTTACTGCGGCTGTGTACGTGGCAAAACTATCATATATATCATATACTATGCTCAAAACTATCCCTTAGCTTATCTGTAAAAAAAAACACATCCAAATAATGACATCCTTTCCTTTTGACTATTCCACAGTACACAAAAAAATGGAATCATCCAATTTTAGATCCTATCCATTCCGAAATAAGGCTTAAAATGCATCCTTTCAATATTAGAACAGTACACCCAGCTTAGCCCTGACATATACTCCAAACACTAAACTAGTTACATCACCTGTCGACGCCTGTCCATTCAGACTGAAGTTGATCGATGACTGCAACTGTTTGAGAACAAGTTGTGTTCAAGTATTGAACATATTAAGTATTGATCAATGTAATTGACTTGATATTATGTAGGTTTAGAGGCGTTGATGGGAAAATTGGACAGAATTATGTGATCGGGTGAATGTTTATGGGTTAGTAAGTGGTACTATTAAAGTTTGCTGATATTAGTGTTTTATGTTAAGTTTTGTAAATCTTATGTAGGGCTGTTTGAAAGTGAGAGCCCACGGAATATGATGAGTAAAGTCACTTAGTTGTCGCTTTTAGTGCTTGAGTAAACAATTGAATGTTTTTAGGGATTTAATAACGT
This sequence comes from Helicoverpa armigera, assembly GCF_030705265.1. Taxonomy (NCBI): domain Eukaryota; kingdom Metazoa; phylum Arthropoda; class Insecta; order Lepidoptera; family Noctuidae; genus Helicoverpa; species Helicoverpa armigera. The sequence goes on from NC_087123.1 coordinate 10,717,624, forward strand.
AAGAATGCACCCATATCGGTTTCGTTAGATTATGGATTTTATGAGTTAAATGCTGTATTTAATGTCAATTATTTAGAGACATAAATACACGCAATTATTTCTCTTGGAATAATCCACATTAGATAAAAAAAATGCTTATTCAAAAGCAGCAATTTCTTGACACAATTTTTACGTAACTAAAATTGTTAACTTAAAATTACTTCCATAATGTTTAACTATTATCTGCCCCCTGATAGAAAGCACTCGGTCACGACGAACCACGGGAAAATGCACGAATAAATTGCACAGTGTGCATAAATTGCACGGTTTGTATAATTGCACGAAACTGTGACATCACTAATGAGTGTAGTGTTATGATTTCAGTAGGTGAATGTGTACGTGTAAGTTCAGAAATAAGGAAGTCAAAGTTCAGACGTAATTGGTAGCTTCTAGAAAAATCGGTTTGGCATTTTAAAGTGAATTGCATTCACCGGTCAGAGTAGATTGCATTGTATTATTTTGACTGTGGTATTATTTTGAACATATTTAGTACAATTTTCTGTTTTTTGTTCTTATTATAGTCTTAAAGGAGGCCAGTACCTGAATAAAACATTATTTTAAAATGAAAGAACGGTTATTTTAAAATCAATGCAAAAATAAAATACGATACATTAACGGCTCAACAAGAACGCGTAAATTCCTATAAATAATTCCTACCATACAATATATCAGAGGAACATTTTATTTTATTTCGAATACTTTAATAATGAAGCTACTTTATAAACTGCGCCAATAAATTTTAAAACTTCAATAAGCACGACCATTGGGCAGATTTTATCTTAACTTGCGTGTCCAGAGGAAAAAATGGCGGATAATAATGTAACGAGTTTTTATTGGTTGCGTATTGTTACAAAATAAAATTAACAGAAGTTATAGTGGTTACAATAAGACACCGAACACGCATGCGTGAAGCTCACGCAACAAAACGAGTGTTGACACAAAATCGATTTTGATCGGTTTCATTGATCATCGTTCAGACAGTTTATAGACTACATACCGTAGATTATAAACTCTGAGGTTGACATGGAAGACGGTTAAAGGATAAAGGTTAAAAGATTTTAGAGAAAAATTCCGGATACAAAAGTTAAAAAGAATTTGTCATTGTTTTTGAACAGTTTTAAAATCGGACTAAAGTTTTTAGGCGATTCGCCAGAAAACTTTTTTCAATGCTGGACTTGACGGAGTGGAATCGCGGAAAAACGGGTGTATAAGACAAGTTAGATTTAAGGCCTAGATATCTTGAAATGACTGTGCGAACGATGCTCAGATTTGTTTGTGGACATCTTACATTGGCCCATTTTTGTTTTGTTTTAGCATACTGCACGTCTGTCAATGTGAACTAGGACTTAATATCAAATATAGCTTTATTAAAACTTATTTAACGAAACTGCTGTATTTATTTCTGTAGTGACACCATATTAATGCTTGTTGTCGCCGTAAATGTAAGTCAAAGGAACTCATTAACGCCGACCTCAAGTAGAGAATTATTTCAGTAGTAAGGAAGTTAGCTTATGGCCGGAAAATACGCAAAAACACTGTAATTTTACATGGTTAAGTTTCCGGACACGTTGGATAACAAATAATGAGCTGTTTTTTAGATGTGTTGGTATTAACTTTGATTGAATAATAAGTGATATAAATGTTTTTAGATTAAATTAAGAAGGTAATAATATAATATATTTTTTTTTTTACTTGTCAATTGAAAAGATTAACTAAACTACGTAACGGTTATCGTAAATAAAGATTAAGTTAAGTTTAGTCTTGTGTATGTTTTATTGAAATTAGTCTCACGTAATATTTAAAATGGTTCACATATTTAAGTTTTCTAACGACCCAGTTGCCTAGAGCTTAAATAAAACCCTACCTTTAATAGTAAATAGGGGTCAGCTTAGGCCTTGGCACTATATGCCTATGAGGCCGGAGGATAGAATGACCTATTTGCTAATGACGTCATTCTTGCACATAAAGTGACGCATCTGGATGTTTTCTTGGAGATACTAATTAATTGTCAGTTTGCACAGTAATAGGTATCGATACACGTTAAAAAGAGTCACAGTATTTCATGCTATAAGAGCAAGAATCATAAATATGGATATGGTAATAAATGCAATATAATGTGCTAGTTACATCAGATACCCAGACATGTCTGTTTTCACAAAACAAGAAAACATGTAACTATTACAACCTGTAAGAACACACCACTTCCATATTAATTGCACATCTGTCTACAATAGTCTTAGTAATATTACGCGAACAAACTTAATTACACGTAAGATTGGAATACAGAGTAAACTGTCGTATCTACACTTGCAACATTATTTGTAAAAACTAAGGGTGCGTCTACACGGTGCATGTAGCTTGCGCATATTAAGGCACATGCGCAGGTTACATACTTTTTAAGGGTGCATCTACACGGTGCATGTAGCTGTAGCAAGTTAAAATGCGCAAGTGACAAGTGACAAGAGCACGCGGCTGGGTGTTTTGCTTTGGTACATGCGTTGTTGCTCCATCCACACGTTTTTAAAATGCATGTAACCTGCGCATGTGCCTTTCTTGCACCGTGTAGAAGCACCCTTAATTATTACAAATAAGACCAAGTAAAATGATGTATCTGTTACAAACGACATCTGAATACAGGCGTAAGCGACATTGCGTAAACTGTAGTATGTAATTGTTGCATCATTGTAAATAGGCTAATATAATTTAAAATGTAGGTGACATCTGTCTTATTGCAGTATTGCATTTGCATGAATTTGTTTGACAAATTAGAATAATTAAGACGATTAATACTTTGACATGACTTCATTAAAATAATTGCAATGTTCCAGTATGTCAATAAGCGACTATAAGTCACCTGAAATTTAAGCAAGTTTGAATTTTGAAATCGTCAAATCGCAATTTTGAAGTATTTTACCTAAATAGTTAACGAATATAACACTTTATTTAAAGATGTATTTGGGCATTTAAAAAATATTATTTGTTTACTTAAGAATTATAATTATTAATTAACTTTAATGAGAAGATAAACAGATCCCAAGCCTGACCGCTTCATTTGAACACTTATCTATTTTTACTCTAATTAAATTTCCCTTTTGATGAAGATAAGCAATTCAAGCGTAACTTTCTTAATTTCCTTTGAAAAAGTATGTCTAATCCTCGTTAAGAGTGCGCAGACACTAGAAACTTTTAGTCGGCCGATAGTTGGTTTGGGCCTTTTGCACTCATAAATCAGTTTGAAGATGAACGGAAGTAGATACACACTTAGCAACGATCAGGTATTTGTACGGTATGAGACGGACTAAAAACTTACGATAAATTTCACGATACCTATTCCAAAAAAAAAAACAACTTTCTTCTTATCGAGTAAACTGCAGGTTTAATCACCTAGCCTTAAGTCAGAGGTTTCTAAAATCCACCTGACGGCCTCCGACGTAGAGGGACGCCGGCTTTACGTGCCCTCCCAGGCACGGGGGTGTAGCACCGGTAACTTCCAGGGCCCGGGCTGTTTTGTGAAAAATTGTTCAATCCACAAAGCTATATCGGCCCATCCCGGGAATCGAACCCGAGTTCACGTGCAAAGCTGTCGCGCTATTTTTGACTAGACCAACGGCAGTAATTTCTAACCACCCTGGGACAACAGTCGGCCGACTGTTTAGTCTTCAGTGTGTGCATAGGCTAAATAAATGTGTGAATGTAAGATGGTTGATAGCTCCAAATGATTGACTGTGGGTACGCACGCGATCCTCAACACTCGTAGTTATACGCTTTTAAAAGCGTTTACTTGAGTAGTTTAATTAAAGGAGAAGCTTAATATGAATGGTCTTATAAGGTGTTTGGTTTATTTACTGGTTTGTTGATAAGTAAGGTGTGGAATTTCTTTGGTGAATTCTCTTTTGACTTTCATTACCCTAGCCTTTTCAAGGGCTTTAATTTCGAGAAAATTAAGTATTGAACGAAAAACTTATGTATTTTGACAAATAGCTATAAAAGCACATTTTCCCCCTCGTGTCAATTTAAATCAGCACCAACTTAATAATTAAATTATAACACAAATAATACACCACAGTTTTGCCATCAGCTACCCGCACGGCCAATGGGCGTGGTTTCACGATCTATAGCACCATTAAATAGTCTGATGGCTCTATCTACCATACAATATACTAGTAAGTAAGTACCTACTAGTGTATGTTCATTGCGAAAATCGTTTTGTTTCGACGCTGGTAGGTAATGTTGGGAATTTCCACGTTTCACAGAATTTATAGTTTTGATTCATGGGTAGGTACTGGGTAGAATAGATCAGTATTGTTGATAATATATGGTAAATACTAGGCTATATATTTACTATGTTCTATGAGAATTGATATACCTTCTTGTATCTTTAAGGCAACAGATGACTGATGTGATACGTTCTCTAAAAAAATTATAAGTATATAACAGAAAGCTACATGTTCAATTACAGACGAATCATTAATGAAAAGAAGCCTTACTACATAATACTTAGTCCAACAACACACTTCACAACTACACACCAGGTCATTACAAAACAATAAGCACTATAAACTGTTCTAAAGACACAATTCATCATCTCCGGAACTCCGCAACTCCGTAACTCCGGAACTCCGGATCCGTGATGTACCCACGTATGACAAAGCGGAACTTTCATCGTTAACCTTTGCAGTGGCTGCAGGCGGAGTTGTAATGAGGCGACGCACGCTATGGCTAAAAACTGACCAGTATTTCTTGAAACGCAGTGTAATGTAGAAGTTAGATGTGAAGTAATAGGTCACCTACGGTAATGTTCAAATATTGATCTAGAAAATATTATAATTTCATGTGAAAAAAGTTATTTATGCCTATCAAATTGTGATCAAACTTTTGAGTACCTATAGCATCTTGTTTTTTTAATTTGTGAATGTACACAAAAATGTAGATTTTCTATACATTTGCTCAACTGCATAATATTATGTACAGCGTCAAAAAAGCATTTGGCTCAGTACTCATATTTAAATAACATTCTTTGATAAGGGATTAGCAGGTCATGGGGTATCATTATCAAAAATCAAATACCTTTATTTTATTTTATTTTAATAATTATGTGGCTATTTAAGTAGTCTCCAAAGAGGATTCATAACTAGACACTTCACGAATGTCTATGTTACGAGTGCACTTATATCTCAACATATACTGGCTACATACGAAAATTAGATGTAATGTTACTTTACCGTAGTGAAATGATGAAGTAAAAATGTTTTCGGTAACTAGTAATGCGAGACTATGGTATTGTGTAATAATAATTGCTTCGAATTGACGTGTTCGTTAAAATAAGCGGGGTATATGGAAAAGTAGGTTATGTATGCTTGCATTGACTGCATACCTACTGATATAATATCGTCAATTTTGTGACTTATGACTTTTCTACCGACTTCCAAAGAAAGAAGAGATTACGACTACATGATTATATTTGTCTTAGGTAGGCATGTCTCCTATAGGCTTCTATGGAGCTGAGCACCAGAGATTCATAGAGTGACTGCCTATCTCACCTCTTTAACCCATTTACCTGGCCTACACGATACCTCTTTGTAAGACCAATTTTCAAACTTTCTGGCTTCTGACTACCAGTAACACCTGTCAAAGATATTTAACCCACAGCCTACACTACCTAATTTAACGCACTAAAGTCACGTTAAACTATAGAACATAATTTTCAATATAACAAAGTTAAATATAATCCGCAAACTAGAGGTGACCGCGATGGAAGTAAACCGGAGCGCGGCGTGACGAACGTAACATTCACGCGTTAAGTAATTAACGGCGTCACTCAAGTGTCTGTCAAATTATCGCCCTTTGTTGTACGCCGCGAGGGATAGGCGGGGAGCGGGAACTTTGTAGTGTTATACTTAATCCTACTAATATTATAAACGCGAAAGTTTGTATGTATGGATGTTTGTTACTCTTTCACGCAAAAACTACTGAATGGATTTTAATGAAACTTTACAATAATATAGCTTATACATCAGAATAACACATAGGCTACAATTTGTAAACATATTGTTCGAAATACTAAACCTGCGCAGACGAAGTCGCGGGCACCAGCTAGTAGAATATAATAGAATATCTTTATTGTGGATAGATTGATTTTGGTGAAAGAAAGTGTCATGATTTTATTTGTGAAAATAAAAAAAATATAGGGGTATCCTAGTGTTGAAAAGGTTAACTGTAGAAACAGATACTGACCATAAGTTTCTGGTTTACAATCGGTTAGGTGAGAGAGCAGAGCAGATATTGTTTAAGTATCAACCTTTTTCGACTTCGACATATCAATAAGTTTAACGAAGCATGCTGTCAAAAAGATAATAATTTTTTTTCAAATAAATTTTATTTTTTTTATTTAATTTTTTTTTCTAGTTCTCTATTTTTCGCTTCTGCCTTTCCCCACAGTGTCATCCTAAGACCCTTTCCTCCCCTAACTGCATAATGGCCGGCTGACTTGTCAGATTTTATAATAATTGCTCTTAAGCTCCGGGGGCAATACCCCGCATCATTACCGACCTATTCTGAGGGCTGGAACAGACAGATTTATTGGAACCCATTCTATTGGAAGACGCGGGCAAATAACTGTATTATATTCCCATTTGTTAAAAGGAGATGGCCAAAAAAACACCCAGAGTCGACAGGAACTTCATATGTATGATTGGATTCAGTATAATTTGTGGATTTTTAAAAGTATTTCAAATCATCTAAAAACCATGGGGTTCTCTTTTTACAACGTTTTTTCGATCAAGATTTTAGTTCACAAAAAAGTTTACTTTTACTGTTTGATGTTCATTAGAAGTTGAATGCAGACTCGTGATTGGACCGTTTTGCATTGCTAAGTCATTTGTTATATTTGACAATGTCACATGGCGCGATTTTCAAAGACAATTTCTGAAAAAACGTTTTATAGCCGGTTGTGAAGGTTGCATATAACTGCGAAACCTCTTCAAGTAGGTAAGGTCGGTGCTTAATCGTATCTGGAGTGGTTACATACAAGACCTTTTAATCACTAGGTCAACTCTGAAACGATGGGATTATTACTATTGGCTTGTAAAATATTAGTTTACTTTGCTTTTTTATGTTAAAAATCTTTAAAATAAACATAAATTCAACATAACCTATTTTAACGATATTATGAAATAGCTCCTATACCCCATGGATTTCAGGCTGGATTTTTTGGCACCATCAAAGGTCTATCATAAGGAACCTATTGGTAACCATTTCATTGCTGTCGAATCTGGGTTTTTTTTCTATGAAAATTTGGCCATCTCCTTTGTTGAGTGGAAAAACTGTTTTGGGATGTGAACTTTGTTTTTGCTAAATTGATGAAAATTAAAATGACATAAGCAGTACAAAAAAGACGCCATTCTTTGAATAGCTTTATAAATATAAATTGCACGTCTTATTTTGCAACTTACTTAAAGTTGCTATATCACAAAGTCCACAAACGCTTTTCAGTATAAAATTGAGCCAAACACTCCTCCACTTGCGAACTTTTATCCCAAAAATAACTAATTTCCACTTCAAGAAACTCTTACAAGAACAAAAAGCGACAGAAACCATTTCTCTTGCATTGTCGTTGGACGTAAACATTGCCATTTCTCTTGCGTCCACAAAAATGCGATTGAATCGTTGCCAACGATCGCCAGAGACGTACAATGTCAACAAGACTTGTCGCTTCATAAAAATACAGGAACAACTTGAATTATGGTCTGTTGCAGTCGGGTAATGTTATTTAGAATATGGACTTTGTTTTAACATTTTGACTACTGAAATGGCTACAAAATCACGAAAAACAAAATTGGGAACAAACAAAGACAATCAAGATTTTCTTAGTTTTTGGGTAACTACCTACTTATAAGTTCATCAGCCGTTTATGCATGTTTAAAAATTTGAAATAAATACTATGACCCAATATACTATGTATATCACATTGAAATAAAATACCGATAAATCTATGCAGCGTGCAGTGTTTCCGTAAAACATGTTACATGTGTAAAGAACATAATTATAGAATGTCATCTGTTTTAACAAATTATGTGGTTACTTACACACTTCTTATGTAATCGTTTAACCTCCGCACTACACATTGCAAATTGCTACCTGTAGACTATAAAATGATTAGTTACTTACTACTAGAAAAATCCATTTTATGTAACAAAACTATTTTGTTGGTTTCATTAAAAAAATAATATACAATGGCGTCGAACGCCATCTTGTCAAAAATGACAACATTTTGACAGCTGGTTTGCCGCCTTTTTAACCATGACCATAGACAAAGTTATCGACTTCCCCAACTGCATGCTTCCTTTACGCTTTTCCTCAAAATGATACATACACACGAGAGAATGCAGAAATAAGATTCTCTTACATTTAGTTACACGGTAGCAACTTATTACAAACTTAGTTGCTTTCATCACCGAGTTTATTACAGAAAACACATCAGTTTTACGTAATACGTGTTTTGCAAGGAAGCTAGCGCATTATCAATAAACAAGAGCTTCTGTCGAACTGAACAACGAACAAGTGTGCACCTAGGAAAATGTGCACCTAGTAAAATGTGCACCTAGTAAAGTGTGCACCTAGTAAAGTGTGCACCTAGTGAAGTGGGTGCATACTTCACTGTTGTTTATGTGTAGGCTAGTTTATTGCGTGTGGACATTGGACATCGATTAAGTGATAGAATAGTATGGATGTGTCAATAAAAATAAAGTTAAATTATCGGTCTGCAATTGTGCAAAAATCTTGTTAATGATGTATATATGATGGTAATGATGTATAGTATTTATTTGTGTATTCAGTAACTTAGTATAGAATTTATTTAAAGGCCGCATCGTGTATGAACATAATTTAAAATCTATTGACATAACCAACACAAATCACATTATATGTATCTCATAAAGAAAAATACCAATGAAATGCATTTTTTACCCAAATTAATATTTACTTACAATTGTGACGAAATTGTGATAGGCATATTAATCGCTATTCATGTTCAAGTAACCCTTACCAACGTTTTTCTCTAAAACAATATTCTTTTAAACACAAAACTATCTAGATTGATTCATAACCAACATTTTGGCCTAAAACAAGTCTCCTTTTCGAACAAATCATTCAATCTACCCTATTTCCATAATCCGTGTCGAAAAGCGTTCGAGCTTGGAATCATGTCGCGATCAAGAGCTTCCTTCTTCGCTTTCCCGTAGTAAAGGCATTATCATACTTGCGTGTAACCGCTATTGCGATTAGTAGCACGTTTGCGGACGTCTCTTGTCGAGCATTGTTGAAGTTGGGTTGTAGTTTGCTTATTTTTAAACCTTTTGGGGATGGCTTTTCAAGAGTTTTCGGAATTCAGCAGTATCTGAAAATGTTTTTTTTTTTATTGAGATTTTTTAAATTAATGTTGAAATAAAGATTAATATAGATAAGCCATATTTTGTCTGTTTTGCATTGAAATCTGGAAAATACACTGCGAAATATACTGTACATAAATGCATGGAAAGGACTAAATTTAATTTTAAATGATTTGACTTTGACTGAGAAGCATAAATATCATTGCAAAATACCTATTTATGTCAATTTTTTTTTACACTTTTTCGCTGTGATTAGGAAAACACCATAACAAAACGCACTATACAGCCTAATGATACAAAGAAAGTAAAACCTGAGCACATTGCATAAGACTACATCTCAGTCGTAGGTAGCTGACATTGTACTTAATCTTACACTTGCGAGCAGTAAAAGTAGGCACACAATGAGGTCACAATATTTATTAACGTGTTTGAATATTAATTTTGACCTTCGTTTTTATAAATAATAGCCATATCTCGATGTATAGATAAGGATAAATATTTATTTCTAAAGGATAATTAAATTGTTTCCTTATGTGTTAGTTATTACCTCAATATGGTAACTTGGTGATTGTTGTCGGTATAAAATCGTTAGAAAACATACTTGTACTATGTACCATAGAAACACAATTTATATTTCTTAGTACATAAGTAGTTTTCATTATTTATTGCTTGTAATTAGGAAATAATATATGTAGTTACTTATTTATGCTTAGAAAATGTAATTTCTATAAATAAACGCTCATTAACAAGGTGTCGTCTGCTTCGTAGTTGGGTGAGAATTAATTGAAATTGCGGTCATAAATAAAACTGAGCATTTTAATACTAGTTGCTGTTTATTGCTTATAATAAACTTACATAGTTAGAATGTCTTTGGTTTAGTTAAGTTGGTAGTTTATACTTTCTAACCCACACTAGGTACTAGGTAAACACATTTCTGAATAAATGAAAAGTCATCAAGATAAAAAAAACAGATTTTTTATCTTTTTGTATTTGGTAACTTAACAAAATTATTCTTATGTAGACATAATACAACACAGAACAAGTTACAACAAAAAGAGCCGCTAAGTTACCCGCTTAAAAATATCTAATTATCCAAACATCAAGGTAAGGGCTACCTAATCGCTCCGCAAGTGAAAACGTTTCTGACATCTTTCGACTAGTTCTGACACATTTCTGACAAGACCCTCACTGCGGTAAATGACAGCTGCCAGCAGAACACTGTACTACTACAAAATTAATTTTACCACTAATAAAACAATAAACATTTCAATTTTCTACTTTATTCCTTACAAAATAAGAGTGTAAAATACGGTATTTCACTTTCAGAACTGAAGATTTTTGATTTATGATTATTTACGAGTTCTCTACTGACAACCCGTGTTTTGTAAACAGAAAGCCAGCAATTTTGGAAACAGCCCTTATTTTTTGAGAGCTATCCTCACATGATCACTGACTTTCGAAATATACAGAAAATTCGTTAAACCCCTTCACACCACATACTTCTCCAAAAATCTCACATTGTCCCGAATTAGGCCCCGATCGATTCCAATCTCAAGCTTTACGTACACGTGAGACAAAAACCCGACAATATCAAGGGGTCCGCATGTATTAGTCACTTAGAACTTCTGTGCTTGACAGATAGGGTGCACCCCTGATTGACACGACCAGAAATGATTGACCTCCCATCTTTCCTTAACAATCCTTTTTCTCGTCTACTTTTTCATCTAGTGAGAGGGGTAGGGGAGATCAGTAAAGGTGGTCGTTGATACTTGAGAGAAGTGGCGTTAGAAATATTTGATGAGGCGCTATTTTTAAATCTCGGCTCAGACGGACGTTTATTGTTCGTAAATTATTCGGCAGTTGAAATTTATTGAAGTCTGCGATGCTTTATAAATTGATTTTGTTGTGTTTTGACATTGAATTAATAACCCGTTTTATTTCTATTGATTATGGAGCTTTTATTGGACTGTATTGTTACCCGACTGCTACGAAGAGGTATATTTTTTAATAAAATTGGACCTAAATAAGAGGCTTTTCCATACCTATCATATTAATATATGATCTCTGCAGTGACTGCAGTACCTAATTTGGCTTGTATTTTGCAGTATAATGTTTTTAAAAAGCATATCCCCGTTAGTCCTGTCGTTTTTGCGGCACTATCTCAGTATAAGGGTAGGATAATAAAATTAGGTGCTCCTGTGGACAGGCCTGACTTATGTTATTAACTCGGGGATCCAATCAATACTGCTAACGACTAGGATAGTGGATTATCCTCGGCTATGGTACGAATAAATAAAATAGTGAAGACCGGATGTTGGATAAATCCTTTTTAGGTCTTCGATGGTTGACAGGCTTTTTCGTGATGACCTCAGTGCTAAACTGAATCATATCATGACTAGTCATATACTAGTGATATAAGCTTCCATTGGTTTTTGGGCCATACCCAATTCGGTTGCTTAAATACACCAATTCAACTGGAAGCTGGAAAAATCACAACTTCATAATAATAGTATTTACCTACATGTCAAGATTCAGAATCATACCTATCTAATACATAAGCCTGAAATGCTTGTATCAGACATAAAAGTTAACGATTCCGACGTCTGGAAAATGCTATAACCATCACAAACACGACTATAACATCTTAAAGAGTGCATAGCTAACAAAAGTTTTTATTGAAAGGTATTAAATGGCAGCAAAAATATAGGTAATTCAAGTTTTGAACAATATTACGATTCGAATAAAATTAGTATAACATAACATAGAATAACATTATAATCAGTATAAAGTTGACAATTATGTTGACAAATTCATATAAGAAGAAGAAGAAGAAGGATAATAAGCAAAAATCCTGCTAGAGACAAGAAATAGCTCTATAGAGATAACAGTTTTTCAACTCTAATCGAACAAACAAATAAAAGCATTGAAAGGCATTAAAATTGCCATCAAAGTGCATTCGCTTGTGCACCAATAACACGTTATCAGGCAATCGTTGGCGGTTTCAGCCGATTGGACAAGCGTTACCGTTGGAACTCGATGAGGACTATAAAATGTGGTGATAGCATTGTTGGAGTTAGTTCCTGATACAGGAAGGTTAATAGCGTGATTATGAGGGAAGCATGTAAAGCATATAAATCTTGTTTGATTGTAGGACTTGTTAGGACAGGTGTTAATGTTGTAGGTGTAGATTCTCTTAACATATTTGATGAAATTAACTTAATAGTTGATCTAGGATTTATTTAAGGACTTTGGTGTGTTGGGCAGTAAATGCTGAAATTATCCAGAGATGAAAAAAATGCAAATGTATATAAAACTTTTTGCATTCAAAAGGGTTAAATATAACTTTATTTGCCCCCTAAAAGTCACATTCATCCAAAACTTGCCCAAAAGACGTATTTTCTCGCCAGATTAGACCAATTCCCGAACTCGTAAAGCTGACTTCTTCTATTTCCCGTAGTAATTTATCGGCAATAGACGAAACAATTGCCTTTTCGCCCACCGATACAGTTGCCTTCGAATTGGACGATTTATTGGCTACACTATCTGCTGTTTGTATGAGTCGTATCAATTTGAGAGGAATGTTTGCTGTTTTGGCTGGTGTCGAAGGATTGTCGTCTGATTTGTTCGGTTTAAATGTTTTGGCAGCCTTGCTTACGTTATTAAGTCCGGTTGCTTTATCTTTGTCTACTGGGTGCTTTGTTTTTTACATCTAGTTATTAAAGACAACAATATTTTGCTTAGGTAGCTATCAACATAATGGAGATAAAAAATCTAAGATACCAACAATGCTAGGCAACCTACTTTTTTTAACACATCAGACTGAATACCATGTTATTCAGAAATCTACATAGGACTCATATGGCTGGCAGTAATCAAACCAACTATCTTATTGGCTCCACTCTAGTCAAATGTACGTGACGCACGTAGGTTACCAGACTGAAAATTGAGAACAAATATGCAGCAGTTGCTACCCGCAATCAACGCTCAGGACTGCGCCCGACTAGAATTCCAACTGTCTCCTGTGTTAGTTTATCTTAGGGCTGCTAACTCTTGTCACCAACCACAATTCAAGAATTTTAAGGAGATATTTGGCAACTTTGGTCAACATAACTGTGCATATTGAGAAAACATCGAATCATGGAAAGAATTCGTCTTAAAAAATATTTTCGGATCCCCAAATGCATGAGCTTTTTAATCTCTTAGACAGATACATAAAAGTGTCCTGAATAACTTAATTTTCTATCATCAAATTCGATTAGTCAGTCAGGATGCACTAAGTATGTAGATGAGGTATCCTTAAATGCCATTTTGACAACCCTACCAGTAGTTTATAACAAGCTGATGATACAACAGAATGCAACTGGTGTAACTCATTGCGTCCGATGTCCCACTTCTTAGAATTAAGTTTTATTGACCACAAAGTATTTGCCGGCACAATTGTTACCATTGTTCAGAATCTAGAGATAGCTTTCAATAAGATCTAGATTAAAATAAATAAGGTAGTAATGAAATCCTTGGTCATTGGACCCGTAACTGCTAAAGATGAGGCAGAAATTGTGCATTCTGCTTCTTTCTGTAATGACTTAATTTCCGTCATCGATAAATAATATTCGACCAATGAAACCAATCCAATATTTAATCGTCAATAACATCGTAATGAAGCAATCAGACAAATAATAGCAACGTAACGAATGAAACAAACAATCAATATTGTTACAATACCAATAATAACTACTGTAATATACATTATGAAACCGAAATTGTTTCAAATTCATGTTCTCACCTAAGCTTTTATGTGCGAGCAAAAATGTCTTTATTTCAACATCAGTACCTACTTACAATGCGAATTTTAATTTACACTCAAATATGAATAGCAATGCACTCAAGTATAAATAATGTACCTGCGTTGAATATAAATATTAGAAACATTCTAATAATTTTTGTACCAACAAAAAAGAAGAAACAAGACTGACACACAAGTCCAAAGCAACAATTAGGCTAAATCTAATCAACCTAACCAAATTGAACAGACATACAAATAATGAAGATAAAGATGAACTATGCTAATAAACAAAACATGTCAATCAAAATACAATAAATTATAAACAAATAAAACATCTAACAAAGTAGGCTAATGAACAAACATAACCGTACGTAACTGATCATTATGATCATCTTGATCATGTCATTAACATTTGAACCATTATTTGCGTCTAATAAGTCAAAGTTAGAAGTGTAGTTATTTCTGCTATTTCAAATGTAACACAATCTAATAACAATTCATCATCTTCTTTCCTAACTAATAATATATAATAAAGTAATGTAAGTTTGTTGGTTTCACTATACTTTATACTTAAAAAGTCAAGCCTATTTGTTATGGAAGTCAGTATTGACTTTCGAGACGGCTGAGGACTAAGATTTTTGTCACAGAATTATGCCACTGAATTACATATTTATTACCCTGGTGTGCAAAATAACATTTTCAACACACGAGCGAAACGGCTAGAAACAACTAGTCCCAAATACCATAACACGTAACAAAAGACCAAAAAAAAAGCTAACATTGTTTACCAGTCGATCACTTTCGAAAGCTCGTTGTTCTAACAAGCTGTGAGTATCAAGAATAATCCATATTATATCAATTTGCTTGCATAACCTGACCTCTGAACCTGTCTGGGACTTCAGGTATCAATTATGATGGTACCTACTTTCATTGTGATCTTATTACGTCGATTTTTAGATTGATTCTGAGATAATAGAGACGTTAGGATGTGTGGCGTGCGTTTAGTGGCCTTTGACACTGTTTTTCGCGTATAGACATGTTCAGATAATGATATGTTATGGTTGATTTGTTCCAGTGTTATGTCTTCATTGTAATTCTTATGTGATCTTTCTCTTCTGCATATGAAAGTCTTTGATTCGTTTTAATATCTACGTCTGTTATAGTCGTGGATTCTTCAACAGTAATTATTTCTAAGGATCACTATAACTGCATATCTTCATCTTATTATAGTCGTCTCGATAAAAAACCTCATTCATTGCATTCATTCCTCTTTCAGCTTAGATTTTCCGTTATCTCGTGGGAACTGAATGCGTTCTTTTGTTACAAAGATATCCAAGTTTTCAGACAAATCCATTATTACTTTAGCCAGTTTGAACAAGAAGATTTGTGATCCGCGATCTTATAAATTCTTTTTGAGATCCTGAAGAGAAAAATGGTTATTACCTACTTCTTATGGAAAGTACTTCGATTCTTTATGGAGTGGTAAAAGGACGTAACATCCTGACATGTAAAAAATGTATGGTTATGTTTAATGAAGAAGATACGAAAAATGTGCCTTGCAGGAATCATTGCATAAATATATGAGGCATGCTATTTATAACTGATACTGTTCATAATACCTACTCGACCTTAAAATGAACAAGCCAATAAAAACAAAACAAGATCAATCAAATTTTACAACCACCAAAGGCAATTTCAGTGTTAAATCAGATCGAAAGTGTTGACCATGAACATTTGGAGTCAAAAATGATAAAATCAAAAACATTTTTAATACAACGTCTAATAATATTGTAGTAGATCAAACAATCAGGTTCCAAGGCCAGTTTAGTAACATTTGTTAGTTTTTGTCAAGAAAATAATCGAATTATGCTAAAGGTTCTGATGATGTTTATTGAAAATTATAGCGGATCTAATGTCTTAATAATGTGCTAGTCCACTCCGTCTTGCTTTTGTAACATTTCAATCTCAAGATGCTATTAAGATTATTTCGACAAAGATGCAGTGAAATATTTTCATTCAATTTGCAATGGGTAACAATTTCTTCTCGTCTTCTATTTTTCCAGCTTGAATTGAGATAATATTATTTGTTTCGAGTCCCTATTTCATACATCCTACTGTTTCTCCAATTTAAAAAAACCTACTCCAGCGAAAGTAAACCGCAACAAATTAACCCGGAACACGATATCTGACAGATAGGCAGTCCAGTTATCGATTTCAAGTAGACCACTTGACCTAGCCATATAAGTGGAGAAAACAATATTTCCTTTGAACTACGATTGTTGGAATGTAGCCCTTATAACACTTATGGCGTTGCAACCGTCTTTCCCTCTCCAGTGTCTGTTCATTCATACGCCGTTGATAGATTCCATTGATTTATATTTGCTTTCTCTTCATTGATAAGTTTTACGTTGTTAAGGCCTTATTCAGGTGTTAATTTGAAGTAAAAGTCAGAACGAACAGGAAAGTGTCAATAGCTCAGTTTATACAGGCCTTTTCTGTTCGGCTATTAAACTCATTGATCTGAGAAACGGCTGTCTATTTTGATGCTTTACTTGTATCTCAAGTATGATTGCTATCTATTTTCTAAAATATATCACCGCTATCAGAAAGTAGGAAGTCAGCGAAATGTGGTTTACAATCTTCATTCTTGACAGTGACAACTGCACTAACATAATCAAAAGGTTTGCAATCACGTTTGCTATTAAAGTCAGCTTTAATAACGCGGGTCAAGCAAGGTTAACTCGTTAAGCCAACAATGACCAAATTACGTTGCGTCACAAATCTAATAATAAAACAATAAATCATACAATCAAGGGTCATGTTTACTGACATAACTAATAACTATAAAGCTTATTTGGAGGCAAATTTAATATCTAGTGGCCCGCGTCGCCCTGAAAGTGTCGTAACTTGATAGCGCAATGCATAAATCTCAATCAGAAGTATTGTAAAGCGGTGGAGCGCTGCATTTTATTGTCACGTTTAACAAGCGTATGATGTAAGCGCTGTTTTATTGGATTCAATGCATTTGGCCCAATTGTGAAGTATTATCTAATAACATTATTGTAGAGATTGTCTACTTCGTTTTGGTTTGCGTTTATTGTTGATTTTGTTCTCACGCGTTGTTGGACTTTCGACCACAGAAATGTTAGAAGTATTTCGTTTAAGAAACTGCTGAAATTTGCTGTGTGATACTTTTACTATTGTTTCTTTATAACTATGATTTACAAGTTCCTTTGTTTTACATAAAATTTTATAATTTGGGTTTTCATGAACGTTGGGGTTTTCGTGCACGTCAAAAATTTGAACGCGGTCCGACGTGTATATTGCCACTTGTCTGAACCACGGAGTGTAGAATGGCTGTCATAAAAAGCCCAATAATTATAAAAGTTAACGATGAAATACCACAGTGTTTCATTTTCATTATAGTGTGGCTTTTTGGCATGTAGCTTATACATTAACAAACCGTATAGTTTTGTGTTTTAAGAGTATGTGTATTAAATTCCTATGTGTATTACAAGACAAATTATATTTACTACTCACACCTCTGGGGCCCTTACAAAGGTTTCAGTGAACAAATCTATTTATAAAGACATTTACAACTTCCTCCACATTTCGCGTTTACAGTACCAACTGAATTAACATAAACATCGATTTCGATTTGTGATCGGATTTATGAAACATTCATGATTATAAACTAAGTGACATTTGAATAACAGAATCTTGATTGCGGACACTATTTCAGCATAGTGTTGTCACTTTTGCGTTAAGATATTCAACAACATACAAAAGAAGAATTCTAAAAAAAACATATAGGTACATAAACACACAAATATTGAGAAAAAAAAATTATATAACTTATCAACGCCTTACATCTAGGTATTGGTATAACACAAGCTTTCCACTATTTATTAATTTACGATCCTTTGAAATAGGAAACACACTTAAACTCAGAATTACACGTCAATAAACATCAACAACGCGGAAAAACTTGACTATTTGATTTCTTTGGCACGTTTCCTGTTTTTGACATTCCCTTTCAATAAAAGGAAACGCGTGTCGTTAATCCAAATAAGAACTATTAAAAGCACGCAGTATAATTTCGAAAAACATTTTAAAAATAAACTTAGGACTACCAACTACAGGAGATTGCTTTTTAGCGGCGCGTGGCGTAATCGAGAACAGATTTTGGTAGTGGCTGAGCGTGAATTCCTTTGCCAATTATAGACGAGCTTTTTATTATGACGTGGCGGTTCTTTTTTTGAATTTGGAATTTTATAACATGACGCAACTTTTTTGTTTGCTCTTCTGCAGTTTGACATAGCTTGATAGTTTTAACACGTTTTTTGAATTACAGAATCATTATAATATCTACAAAAATAGCTATTGGCTTAATAAAAAATCAAACATAGGCCGATAGAATTCCTGTTGGTTCAACCGTAAAAATGTAGGAAAGGCTTTTTACAACTTCATCCATTGTAAGCTGTGTTTTAGTGAAAAAAATTGCGCATAAATATTTAATGGAACGGTTATGTGCCTCACACGGGAACAGTCAGCGGACCATAACACAATGTACATTATCTGCGAGCCGATCCAAGATGGCGATTGCGAGTGCAATTTCTCAGTTTTCTCACACGTAACGTTGGGGCCAAAGGACCAACTTTTGTGGCAAAGTTTGTGGTTGCTACAACCTGTCGCTATGAAAGTGAGAATATTGTACCTAATAGCTTAATAACCACTAACCTAAAATAAAGTATTAAAAAGTATAAAGTACCTATTTTTATGTTTTGAAGCCCTTTTGTAATTTTTCTTTTTCATGTTTTTTTTTTACACTAAGGCATACTGTGCCTAAATAAGTACATATAGCTATTTCTTATCTACTTTTAATTCCATAACTCACAGTAAAAAAAATATTTAGTATGTATTTTATAATATATTTGCACCTCTCATTGCATCAGAGCTTTCGCCATAATCTCAACCAACGTTTGATCCAACGTTGGCACCAACATGTGAGGCCTTTGCTTCCGACTGCACTCTTAATTAAGAAGTTCCCATTGTTATTAGATAAGTATGGAAACTTTTTGCGACATGTTTTTATTACGTATTTATGGAGCTGATGATCTGAGAATTATAGATAAAGTCTATTGAGTTTATATGGTGTTTATATCCCAGGGAATCTATTAGATTCAGATCATGAGATTGGTATAAATGCATTGACTTGGATTAATTACGACATTTATTTACATTTTATTTTCCGTTCATTTTTTTAAGCCTGTATGTAGTACCTACCTAAGAGAATGTGTACGTTCGTTGAAAATCGTCTTATGGGCTTGCAGATTACAGGAAATTCAATGTAACTGTAATGTTACAATTTATTTGACGAGCCACAAAGTCCCAATGATGAATGAAACTACAATAAAAACAATACTAATTAGAGCATCTATCAACAATTTTAATCTACAAAATACCTAAAAGATATCATTAGCTCCATCTACGAACCCATCCCATAAAATAATAACAAAATATTCAATGTAAGACTAGCAATATTAATAGAATTCACAAGCTGACATCATACCGAGTTCAACACACAGTCAGATGTCAGGTTGTGGTTTGAACATGTCAAACGTGACTGCTCTTAAAGGATTTACAAGTCGTTAAATACACTGACAAACAGACGTAAATGATCTTTTCATATTTATGTTGTAAAAACGTTTGTAGGTAAAAACTTGTTGATGTAATTTTTAGTTCTAGTGGACGTTGAAATGATTTAAAAAATATTTTTAGCAATTTATTGGCGGAAAGTAAGCTTTTACGCTAATACGTAGAGGAATACCTAACGACAATAGGTACGTCATAATTTAAGCCTTCCACAATTCACACCACAATTTTTCTACGTTGTAAATATTTTATAATACTTACATACATTACGTCATTCTAAGTAACATAAACATAACTAAGAACATAAAAAATATATCTAGAGTGTCTTCCATTGATTTTATAACACTAGCCTAGCACTCAAAAATTAGCTTCAAGGCATCAATCAACAATAAATAGGTATTAAAAGTCAGCTCAAATAATACAATGCAGCTTAATAAACATACAATACCAACCCGGAGGCTCTCAGTCCATATCATAATCAAAATACCATAATAACAAAATACTAAAACAATCTAAGATAATTCACTCACATGAAAGTTATTGTAACTTAATAAATTCTCATTTGCCGGCTATAAAATTTTATGAGACAATATAATAAGCACATAATCGCAGTCGCCTAGCTTATAATGTATCCGAGATACCTAGTACCTCCGCTTTCACAAAGTACTTATTTAATTCACACCTAGGAAAATTCTAATCTACATAATGATAGGCTGGGTCTACATCGGTTCCTAGGAGACGCTAGGAATGTTGAGATAGAATTTCGCTATTCAACTGTTTATAGCTTAAGCGACAGTCACCAATCAATGTAGTTCTCGATAAATTGCGCTATAGTGTGGCCTCGGGTTTTTGACAAATGATGTCATTGGGTTTTTTACAATATTGCCTACTATCTTTAAACGTTGAGAAATATTTAAGTAACTTAATTTTAAAAGCATAATCATGTCAATGATAGGAGATAAAGTTAATTGCTAAGCGTTGATAGTATTGCTAATAAAACTGGATTGTATCGAAACTCCTGCGAATCTATTTAGTAATAATTGTAGGAGCGTTGCATCAGTGAGTACTAAGGCTAATATTATTATTGAAGGCAGCAATTTACTCTTTATACTTTAGACAAGTTTTCTCTTTAGACAATCCGTAGGGCTACATAGTAACAGGCACTGTCTATCAAAATGTTCCGACGATAATCGTTTCAATTTTCACGGAATTGATAAGAAATTACATTCTTAAAAGAGATTTTATCAACCTTTTTGGTTTCGTCGTTAAAAAGAAATGAAGGTTGCCACAAATGTTGTTGATACCATAAAATTATAATTTAAAGTATGCGAAATCAATTTGACATCATATTAAAATTCCTTGACAATGTATTTAGAAATTGATTGAAGTGAAGTAGTGGGCAATTTCACGATGATAATCTTTATACTTATTATTTTTTTATAGCTTAATTCGAAGCGCGGATCTATTATCTTTATGGGAAAGTGAAAATATAATAATTCCAGTGATTATGTTTGATGATAAAAAGAGTTATTAATGAACAGATGGCGTATGTTTTGTAAGTAGCATTTTTATTCAGTTTGAGACAAACAATTTTGCAAACTGAAAAAATAGTTTTTCACATATTGATGTTCACGTAAGAGCACATACATATTTATCAACAAGGGGTACGCTAATGAGATGTTATTTATCTCGCAAGAACATGCCAACCAGAGTAACAGTAAATCTCTTATTTCCAAATAAAACTTCGACAATCAATGACATCATCAAGCTGAACAAGCTTCTTCATTCAGCATTAATTAAATTAAAATGTTAATTCAATTAATTCGCTGCATTCCATTAAACGCTGCGCATTGAAGTCGATCGGGCGTTGCCTACACAAATAAACTTATGGTACTTACTTTCTTTGAGCATGTAACTAAGTGGAGGTGAAATGCGAAATCACAATGTGAAGAAGAAGGCGAAGTTACCTAATTTTCTCAGAGGGGCTAGTTAACGCAGCGCTAATAAGCTGACTCCGCATTTTCATCACATTTTTACGATGTCAAAACTTTAAAGCACTAGGATCACGGAAAACTAAGTCACATGGACATAAATATGGACACGAACGGCGCTCCTGTCCCTTTGGCAGAGAATAATGAATTCGTCTCCACTTGGTTAAATTCTCCAAGTACATTTCACAACAACCAATGTAGTGCAGGATCCAAACCGTTGAGCAACCCACAAAATGCCAGGTCTTAAGTACCGGTCAAGGACTGAGTATGACGGAATTCGGCTTCTCGAAACATATCAAGTGAAGGATCTATAATTCGTTTAATACTTTCGTTTCGTCAGCTATAGTGTTTAGACTAAATTGAATCGGCTAAACGCTTTTATCTAAATCTTTGATCAGAGGATTAGAGAGGTTTTTAATATTTGATAGGAAATTAAAAGGCGTTTCTGGTCTAGTAATTGGGTTGTTCTTGATTGATGTGCAACAGATCCTGTGTTTAGTTAACTCAATTAGCAATATGTTCATTATTATGAAATTAATATTTTTACTTTCGTTTGAGAACCAACATCTTACGAACGATTAGCATCTGTAAATTGACTTTACATTTCAAAATTATTTTTTGTTAGTAGGTATAATATACCTAAATAAAAGACTTAAGGTAATTTTATATATTTTTGTCCATGAATCTGTCTCTCCTAATCAGTCGATACAAACAAATGCCGAAGCATCTTTATACTCAAATCTCTCTCTGGTAGTATCGAATTGTCGTTTCAACCAATAAAGGAACAGACAGTGCATCTGTGTCCATCCAAATGCTTGTATACTGTATGTCCCATGTAGGGCCCATTTGTCTTGCGTAACTGGCCGTGGCAACTACTATTACTTACCCAATACCCATCACCTAAAAATATAATCTCTAACATTATCCCTTATTGTTCCAGAGCTTTCTATCAGCGAACGCGAAATGCTGGTGGGCGGGTGCCCTAGCAGCAGCTACAGCAGAGCTCCGGTATGCCGGCTACGTGTCACCAGGGGTGCTGCTGGTGGCCGGAGCACCCAGGGCTCTGGAGACGGTCAGGGGTGCTTACGCACGGTCGGTCCTGAAGCCGCCGCCGACTTACCTCATTTGTGGGCTTGGTGAGTACTTTTTTAATGGTATTGTATTTGGGACATATTTAGGGGATTACTATAGTGGTGATGAAGATGACCTCCGTCGACGGTTTACTGTGGTATATACCGGCAGTTTTAAACCGTTCATTGTCTAGCACTCGTGAAACCAAATTTTGCCTATACGAATGTTGTATTGTTGTAGCGGAAAATTGAAGATGAATGGAAGATTTTGAAATGTTGTCAGATAGATTAGTATCTACATACCTATTTTCCCGAAGTCCTGAAGAAGTTCCATTTGTTCATAATTGCCAGACATTTAGACCTAAATCAATCAGCCTTTATTTTATAACGTGAACCTATGTACAATAAAAGGTCAGAATGCTTTAGAAATATTAACGTTTACAAAGACATAGTCTTAATTGTTATTGTATTTTATGTATTCGTGATGGCCAACCCTCACCTATTGCAAAAATAGATGCAATAAAACATTGTCCTAGCAGTTTCTGATTTACCTGCATATTTATGCAACATTAAATCGAGGATAACACAGTATTTATAACTTCTTGGAAGTTTTGAAGTCACAGCGATGATGTCATGAAGTTATAAAAAGTTGCGTCAAATGTGAGACATCTAGCTGCAGGCCAAACGGCTATTGCAAGGCTATTGTGATGGTAATATGGATATGGTCATAGATTTATAAAATAAGGTGACATAATCTCTTTTGACAGTGACAGGTGGCATTTAGGTTTGCTTTTTATTTTCGTACAATCAGTAATAAGTGTATACATGTACTCTACCGAAATTATTTTTTTTGGCGAAAATGTTAATGTTTAAAAATTGTTTAAAGTATTTGCAAACCATATTTAAGAAACTGAAGTTCTTTAAAAAGCGTTATGTATATTTCTATTTAGATCTAGATACATCCTTATATTCCCAAATGGAACTCCCATAAAACGATAAAAAAATTGTTATTATTTTTTGGCAAATGACTGAGGTAAAGTAACATACCAGTGATGACTATCCCCATTAACTCGAAATAGCCTAGAAAACATGCAGTCATAACAAGTAAACAAAACAATAAGGTACCTACCTTGAGCTTTATCTGCACCAAATATGAGTCAAAACAGAGCCTATCTAAGCTTCAATCTGTCATAACCTTGCAACTAGTCTGACTCAGAAACCTTTAGTGTCAGACTTCCTAGTTCCCAGCCTTAAACATAAATCTCTTAAAGTTAATCCAGCAAAAATAGTGTTGTACGATGACATTATCGATAAGGAAAATTGAAATAGAATTGTAATTTTATACAACATCTATGAAGTCCGTGAATGATCAATTTCAGTCAGGACAGAGGGTTTGTGATTCTAAATATCTGGAATGTATTTTTAGTCATACTTTAGCATTTTATTCTTCGTGTCTATGAAATGTTTCGGCTGTACTGTCTTCACTAGCTATTTTCTGAATTATTTTTTCAATAATTATACAGGATACATCCTACTTTGTAAATAATTTGTAATTACCACGTTAAAAAACTGCTTCCTTATAACAATCAAACTCAAAGTGCATGTCATCACTGCACCTTGCATCCTTTTCCCACGATTAGCTGTAACAAAGGCGTAATTACGTGCGCGCGCGCAGGCGGGCGGCGTTGTGCTTAACCGTTGTCGAAGATTATGGTAGAAGGTATAGTTAGAACAGATTTACAATTTAGAAATAATATTAACAATTACATATAGGTAGTAAAATCAATTAAAAAATATAAGTTTTGCCAATTTTGGTGGCCCTGCCTTGATGGACTTTCGTTGGTAAACCTAATAATAAATAACAAAAAAATACTGTATTCGAGGTGTTTTAGTGTCAATCAGTCCTAAATGGATCGATAGTTATACTTCACTGTTTTTAAGTCACTTAAAACGCTTTAAAGCTATTAAAACTCTACGGAAAATGTTAATATAGCACTATGAAGGCTTCTGTTAATTCCCAAAAATCTTAAGCATAATCATAGTGTTATTATTTGAACAAAATTCTTCTGTAAAACAAACTTAACCTTCTCGCGCTCACTTACACTACGGCATGAGCGCCCGCGCAGCGACGGCCTTGCAAGGACGTCGCTTATGTAACGCTCGCTCCACGCTAAATGTCAAACGGTTCCGTAGCTGTTATGTCATATGAGTACCTAATAGTTTGTAGAGAGTGGGTGTAATTCTTTTTGTTTTTGTGTGTAATTTGCCTAATGGGTTTTGGTCTGTGTAGTTATTTTTATTTTATTTTTTGTTACTTTGATGGGAATATTCTCGATCTGACTGCACTTTTGTAAATAAATTTCAGTATTTCTTTTTGAGGTTTACTATTCTCGTTGAGAATTTTTAAAATCTTAGTACATTGCTTACCCCTTACATGACGGTGCGCTTATCTACGCGAGTCGCAATGGATTTTCTGTTGTCCTGTAATTATAATTATCGGCATACAAGAGGGTAGGTACTTCTCGATGATTTAATTTAAGAGATTTTAGATTTAACTCTCAAAGGTATTTTTAGGACATTTTTATTTTTTGGAAATATTATCAAGCGTTTTTCGTCCAATATAATTTTACTTCTGGTAGAATATCAGGCAGAGAATTAGGTATCTTAGATGACAAGCTTCGCCGATCCTTATCTGTCTGAGAATAATGATGATGATATTCGTCCTAGAAATAAACTTACGTAAATCTTTATTAAAAGCTATACAATAAGGTCTTGGCTTCAATGGCTCATGTTCAAAGACCACACGCATGTTGATGCTATTGTGATAAATTTAATGTCTTATATGATGGTTAGATGCAATTAACCTTCTAGGTATTTTGCATAATTAAGCGTTTCAATTTACATTGCAATTGAGTCATTTATTAAAACTTGCTAAAATTCTAATAATCTATTCTAATAAGAGGAAAAAAATTGTTTGTTTGTAAGTACCCCGAAAGCTTCGAAACAACTGAACCGATTTGACAAATTCTTTTAATAAGCTACATTCTTCCCGAGTAACATAGGCTATATTTTATCCCGGTAGGGGTAGAAGTTTCCACGGGAATCGGGTAAAACTGCGAGAAAACATCCAAGTATTTATAAAATAACCTACAACAGCTAAGTAGATAAATTCCCTAAGTAGGTATGTTAAAATTAGAAACCCATTAACAGCCACCATTTTTTGCTAAAACTCGTTGCCATGGTTATTTATAAACAACCTTAGCATAGACAAACGAAGTAACGTCATCTGTGAAGGGCGTTTGTAACTATGCCAGTCATTTAGTTCAAGAATCCTGTGTTAACGACTTTCCTAATTACCACTATAATTGCTGGACCATTATACGGTAGGTTTAGAATTAGGTGGTATTTTAAACATATGTTTTATTTGCTATTTTATTACTTATGTGTTATTACAATGTATTTTGAAATATAAGTCATACTAGGTAACTTTTAAGCATTCGGTATTATGCCTTTTGTTATATATATTTTTTTTTACATATAGAAATATTATTACAGACTGATACAATAATATACATTTAGGTATAGTTACTTACATAGGGCCCTCCGAAAAATTCATCATTATCCTGCAAATTATTTATCGCCGCATAATATGTCTTAGCTTCTTCATATTTTTATCGATAAATCAATTTCAGACGTAGTGCATCACTATTGTTATCTATTAAACTTATCAAACAAGGAAGACACATGGAATCGGCATCTTTTGATACCTATTACCTATTCTAAAATCAATTTCCTGCCTGCCATTATATCAACCAATACAGATCAAAACAACTCCAAAAGTACTTCTTAAATAAATATTATTACATACAGGTCCTGTTTAGTCGGTACTTAAGATCTTATAATTTCAAGGCCTGATCATAAAATTTTATGCAAAATATGCCCACAGTGTGTATGCAAATTAAAATAGATGATGCCACTATTGTTGGTACTACGTGACTACAAATTATACTGAAGTACAGTTTGACATTGAGTTTCGGTGTTAAAAAGGACGTATGTGCCCAAAAATTAGGAAACTTTGTAGATGTCAAAATGTAGATAGGTAATACCTTACATTTTTGTAGTTGTACTGTTATGTTTTTTGGGGCAAGACATTGTACCTATTTGTTTTTTTTTTGTATAAATCGTTTTGGCGATGACAGCTGTTTGAAATATTTAAACGATTGAAGAATCGAAAAATTTTATACGAGATAAACTTCTAAATTACAAATTATGCTGTTAAACGTCGAATAATCGAGTATAGTAAAGGTATATTGAAAAGGGTCGCAAAATAAGTCAATATTTTGCTACAAATAAAAGCATGCGTTAACTGCATACAAAATATCCGACTTTCACATACAATCTCTTTGTGAAATGAATAAACTAAGATAAATTGGTTTGTTTTGTCTAAAAGGAAAGGGACAAGGAAATTATTCTTTTGCTTTCCTACAAATGCGAGGTATGCAGAAATGTCTAACAATTCGAGCCGATTGCATAATTGTCTTGAACAAGAAGTTTCTTTGATTTGAATGCTGGACTGCTATTATGACAAATTAATAGGAAACATTGAAAAGGAAGTGTTATTCGATACGGGAGAAATAATGCTGGCGGCTTGAGGGCTGCTTGTATTAAGGGACATTTTAAGACTATCAAAATCGGACCCTAAAATATTGCAGGTTTCTTTTCAAGTTCCGAAAATGTTCGTTAGTTTAAATGGCCTTTCAATCGTTTTGTAATTATACTTTTTAGGTTGAAAAAAATATTTTTTCGCACAAAGAATTTGTTTGAAATCTATTTTAATTTATTTATTGTCATTGACCTTTCAATGAACCGTTGCATTAGTGACTTTCCAAAGGACATTACAGCGTTTATTTTTGACCTTTTCAAAAATAAATGCGTTTTTGATAACGTGAAATAAAAACTTGTTTTCAATAAGTAATTTTCCCAAAATGGGCATAACATTGCTCTACATTAAAGGTACATAATGATGTATTACGCAATTTATTTTATTTTAATATATCTGCTTAGATGAAACCCACTTTTCAGATCAGAGCCAAAATAAGGCTTCAATTTGTAGAACAATTTTGTTCAGTAGGTACTTAAGCATACGA
Organism: Helicoverpa armigera; assembly: GCF_030705265.1. Classification (NCBI taxonomy): domain Eukaryota; kingdom Metazoa; phylum Arthropoda; class Insecta; order Lepidoptera; family Noctuidae; genus Helicoverpa; species Helicoverpa armigera. The sequence continues at coordinate 10,745,695 of NC_087123.1, forward strand.
CTCGCACTTGACCGGACTTAAACGTAACTTAAAGTAAACCAAAACGTGTAAGTATTTTTACTTTCTTCCTACATCTGATGTCGAAATACCGTACCAACTTGATACCTTAATGTGATCAAGTGATATTTAATTCAAGCACCTAAATGTATACCAAAATTATTCGGTTAATGCTAAAAGGTTATTAAGAATTTCGTAAAAGTGTATTTTTAATTTGCGGTCAATTGGCGGCGTTGCTGAGTAAGCTCGTATTGGAATGTGTTAAGGTGATATCAATTTAATTGAGTGTATTTAAGAGAATCATTTTACAGTGGAAAAATTGTTTGTTTACTTGAAAAAGACTGTTGAGTGCTTATTTTAAAAAAGAACCTTTGCAAAAGCCGTTCCATGAACTCTCCTTTAAGACAGTAATATCTAAGTATTTCTTTGTATTTTCCTGTAGACTAAAAATACTTATCTGAATCTTTTGCTTAGGTATAAGTTATTGACGCCGGGTGGCATTAAGAATTAACGCGATACAAAAAACTGATAACAAATCTATCTTTTTGAAAAGCAATATTCAATTATGCTAACCTTTTTCTTTTGAATAAAAGAATAATCGATAAAATCGATTTGTCAAGTAACAATCTCTCACACAATGAGCCACAGCGAAAGTAATGATAAAATAAAAACTAAATTCTACATTCAAGTTAGGCATTCTATTATAATGCCTAACTCATTATCGATTTTCGAATCGAATGGACCCTTAATCGATTATCACAGCTGTCAAGTGGAGAATCAAAACGAAATCCGAATTCTAATTGAGGAAAACTACGATTTAAAAAAAGTCGCAACTATTTCAGCGATTTCTTTAAAATCGAAGCTTTCGTTGTAAAAGTTTTCAAAAAGAATTCTGTTTCTGCGTGTCGTTTTTTGTTGTCAGTCAGTACAAAAATGAAGTTTTTTCTTGAAAATTGACAGCTGTCAAATTCATAAAGTATTCGGCACCCCCCCATTTTAGGCAAAAGTAGGTATAACTATACCTAATTTGTTATAATAACTGTATTAAAAATAACCGTAAACTGAACAGTTGGAGAACGCTATAAATATGCATGGTTCCCAAAGGAGTGAGCGTGGTGTTGCCATTATTTCACGTAAGTTTAGTGTTGCCAAGTAAAGCGTCTGGAAAGTTTGAAAGTGAGTCGTGCAAAAAAGGCCTAATTGCTAATCGCACGTCGTGAAGGCAACAGAGTATTAATTGTTAGTAAGGAATTCAATTTATAGTGATACGTGTACATTGTATGTTCATAAAAAAACACATAATTTTAGTTAGATTGTCCAATAGATATTTTTAAGGAAATTTGCTACTTTACTTATATATACTTACATTACTTATATACGCGATAAGCGTACCTAAAACGTACGTCTGTACTATTTATAATAAAGAGATAGAGAAAAAATATTTTACTGTCGTAAAGCAGCATTACTTAAAACGTAGTAAAAAGTTTTAATGAAACAATACCTCCTATTCAGAAAAGCCCACAGTAGTTATGTACTTACATAAATCATTCAAAACTTGTATAATATTAGTTACAAAACGCTAAACTTTCTAGCTTCGAGACACACGCATTTGACAAGTAACAATAAATTGATTGTCCTGATCATCGTTTCGATAATTTTAATCAATAAAACTCTGTTGAGTGTAAACACGACGTATCGTATATTGATCATTTGGTTCTTTGTTCACTAGCTGTTCCATGCGGTTTTACCCGCGTCCCTAGGTATTTACTTAATGTATTCTATGCTATCCTGGTATCTATATGGGGAGTAGGTACTTGCATCGGCATCCCAAGTGTATGTACTCAGGTGACGTGCTGTCCTGATACTTTCCTTTTTTGTTTCGGCGGCATACCGGGGAAACTTCTACCCGTACCCAGATAAAACATAATTAGCATATTCATATTCATATCATTTATTGCGTTCCACAAGTTTCACATGGTGTTACAAAAAGCTTACAGCTACGTACATTTGTGGACCCTGTTAGGGCACAGCAACATTTGGCATTTAATGCCAGTACATTTAAAATACTTAAAACTAATTCTAAATTATTATGGCGGTAGTTTTAAACATTAGGTATAATAGGAATAGTTAATTTACAATTAAAATTATATATTATGTTTCTTTATATTTTTATAAATATATATTAGGAAATTATTTAGATATTAGCTATTTTAGTGTATTGTAGTGTGTATATTGTTTATGTATGACTAAATATTAGCACAAAGAGTGTAGCTTTCGAACAGTGAAAGAATTATTAAAATCGATTCAGTGGAGCCCATTTGAGCCTATTCGATTCAACAAACAATCAAATTTTTCCTATCTGCATATGTATTAGTATGTATAGATAATATTAATTTGTGTTCACCTGATCATATTCGTCTATTGTTAAGAGAATAGCCAGTGGCGTTCTGCCTGTTTGAATAGGCCGGTTATCTGCAGTCATCTAAATAGTTGTTCAATTTGAATTATGCATCCCGTGTGGTAGTTTGAATTATAGTTCCGGTAACAAATTGCATTTATCATTTATTTTGTTCATTGACTGCAATGTGAGTATGTAATTAAATGCTTTCATTGTTCTGTACCTATATAATTTATATAGACAGAGAACTTTTCAGTTTGTTATCCACTGGTATATTACTGTGGGAACTACTATCCATACGGGATAAAATATGACCTATGTCACTCGGAAAGAGTAAAGCTTTCTAACAGTGCAAGAATTTTTCATATCGGTTTGATTATTTTGATGTCAAAGTGCATTACTGTAAAGTTGCATAAAAGTGCCTTGTGTAGTTTTTGCTTCAGTAAAAAGTAACAAAATTTTCATAAATCCTTTAAACGAACTCTGAAAAAGGACGCCTTTTCAGTAATTTTATTATCTGTATACCTATTGTTTAATCACTTACCACTCATATTAACCCCTACCATACTTCACCAGCTACCAATTCATAAATTGGCCAGCCTCCGAACCATGAAATCAGGTGCGTTCAAACGCAGACTATCAACAGAATCACTATACCTACTCGATATCAATTGGCTGTCTGTCTGCCTGAAAATTCAATTTTGCCTGCACAGAAGCGGCTGTGAGCGAATATTGACATGATTAACGGCCTTCGTACCTACGTGAATTGCACAAAATACCTCCTCCATTTTCTTTTTTGTTTTTTGTCGTTCAACGAGCTGTTTGCTTTTGGGACGTGTGTTTTTTAAATGAATGTTGATTGAACTAGCATAAAGTGAATGCAGTTAAAGATAAAGATTTTGTAACAATAAAACTGTAGGGGCCTTACTACAAAAACTTTAAACCCTGTTTTACACTTGTCTAATAAAATTTTGGCTGCAAAATGAACCATATGTCAACGTCATAATTTGACATTTTTTTAGACAAGGCATAAACTGACGTTTAAAAGTTTTTGTGGTAAGACGGTAGGTGTTTGAAAATATCGAGGTCGAGGTCCCAAAAATATTTCAGAAAATTAATTTAAAGAACGCCGTAGGCATGGGACGCGGGTGAAATCGTTGATGGAAGCTGGTTAAATACAACGACAGTAAACAATACACCCAGTCATTTAATACCTATTCATTACATTCTATCATGTATGCTTCTTCCCCCGATTACCTAACAACAAAAACTCAATTATTTTCAGACATCAAACTTTTTTGACATGAAACAATTTCTATAGTGATATATCATTCGCTCCTGTCAATGTATGACAAAGGAATTCCGCATAGAGCCGCCATATTATATGGCTAGTAAGAGTACCTACAGACACACTGTAAACTTTTAGTTGGCCGACAGTTTGATCGGGCGCTTGATAAGTATAGAGATGTATGGAAGTGCGTACATAACGACGATCAGGTATTTGGCCGGTGTCATCATCATCTCCCGAGCCTTTTCCCAAATATGTTAGGATCAGCTTCCAGTCTAATCGGATGCAGCTGAGTACCAATGTTTAACAAGGAGCGACTGCCAGATAGGCAGTCGCTCCTGACTGCCTTAACTCATTACCCCGGGCCACCCAATACCTATTGGTAAGACTCTTTATCAGACTTACTTTCTTCTGATTACCCGTAACGACTGCCAAAGATGTTCAATGAGAGCCTGGACCTACTGTTCAACGTGCATTTGGACCGGCCAAATCAGGTAGACTACCCAGCCAGCACAAACCTTTTGAGTAATTTTTGTTTAACAGCAGTCATAGAAGCTAATTGCAGAAAAAAACTACTGTAAATAGCTGATATGGCGCTTACTCAGACGTTATTCAAGCAATTTGGGCACAAAATATACTGCTATTAGCTGTGTAATAGCAACGTAAAAGATGATTAATTTTTGAATAATTGTACGACAAGCTGAATATCTTCTACATAAAAAGATTTTGTTCTTTAACACAAGTATTACAGCTCTTTTAGCCAGATGATGAGTGAATGATGAATGAACATATTATAATTGACTGAGTCCTTCAAAGCTCAGATATTCAGATCATACACAGCGTTTAGGTTTGTTCAGGTATATTTTAGCAAGAAGTTGATCAAATTAAATATTGACAAATCCGAACAGAGTTATACATATGCGTAGTATAATATTTTACCTATCGTAAATTTTACCCTTATTTAGGCTTGATGAAAGAAATTGTAGGTGCGCATGCAACTTTACCGTGTATATATATATATATTTCGTGTAAATTTTTCACGCGCTTCTTGATAAGCCGGGTTTTGAAGAAATAAACAACATTTTTTCTAGTTATGTTTTTTACGTGTAAAATATTTTTTTAGTTTATTTCAATGTAAGGGTTCAAAAATAACCATGTAAAGCTTTTTTAAGAATATTATATTTATTTCGTTATTAAACTTGAGTATTTGAGTATAAAATTCCACATCATTATAATTAGGTTATGTTGTTCGATAATGGCGACGCACATTCTGAATAAAATCTGATTGCACAGCGGCTTACCGTCTAATGTGTGCATAACAGACCATAAGTGTCCACTTATTAAGTTGTGCTCTGGTTAAAAGTGGACTGCATTAAACATTTTTCGACAACTGTTCTATAATAACACACATTCGTACTGTAAATCAAACAATTAGGATTCAGTCATATAATAATAAAAACCCACATTATAGGAAAGCTATATTATTTTTTATTTTTAGTTCTTATCAAATTCAGATAATTATAGAAGATTCCGATGAATTGAGAACCTCATTCTTTTAGAAGTCGGTTAAAAAATATTACGATACGAAAAATTACATACTTAATTATAACTAATCATTGTAGTACAGAATTCATAAATAGTACGATACAAATAAATAAGCATAGTAGGTACTATATACCTACTACAAACGTGCGATGCATTTTCACGTAATAACCCTACAAAACTGTCAGCCGGTTAAATTCTGACTAACTTTCCAGAACAGTTCTTCTAGCTTAAAAATGTCTAAGTACTTCTCATGAATACGCAGCAAACTTCTGCATCAGAATCTGTTAATATTGCTTTAACTACAGTTAGCTGCACATGACGGTAATTTCGTACTCAAAGCGTCATAAAGTAGTTACAACAGCTATCTTTATTTCTGTTAAGTTACTATATGCTTCATAACAGAAACAACGCCTATTTTATACAGCAGCTGAATAACTGTCAAGGTGTAGTGTGTAATACAACTAAAAGAAAACAGAATACAGCTTATCCAGTATCATGCTTGATAATGGAATTTTATACCAATGTTATACAAAAGATTACACGAACTCTTGAGTAGCAGGTCTTTTTATGATGATTATTCAGTTTGAAGAAATAAAATCCGCAAATTACTAAACTAATTCAGCTGATAGCATTATTATAGCAAGAAATAACTTTAATACATAATTTGGTAATACACTCAGCTTATATTCATATGTAATAAAGCTTAACCCTGCATAGAGTTAAATTCTTGGCCATTTATCTGACTTGTGTGCTGCCTGGGTAAGAACTTTGATTGAATTCACAATATTCGAGCCAACAGTTGGCCGACTATTTAGTCTGCAGTTTGAAGGTGATGTTAATGTTTTACATAAGGATCATGTCTAGAATAGTTGCGGTCATGTAATATTGTGGGAAATGGTCGGATCAGCTAACTGTATCCGCTGCGGATATGTAATCTGAGTGATAACTAGGTATTGATTCGGTTGGTTTTATGCTTGTTATGGTTGTGGGTTTGTGGGATTTTGGTGTTTGTGTGTGTGTGTGCTTGAATATAGTAGGTGATGGTATGATTGTATGTGTTAAAATATTTGATTTATGTGCAGCAGCAGCACTTGATAATGTGCCCATAACTGCAGGCTTGTGTACTTAAAATATTCAGAATACCAGTTTTATATTTTTGTGTGAGGATACATTTAATGTCATATTGAATCGTTATTCCTAAGCAGCACAACCACAATACATAGTCTATGTATTTCAGACTTGAGTATTATAAATTATATTAATGCTACACATCCCTTTAGCCCGCAGTGAGTTTTCCCCTCACTTGAAGCTATTAGTATTAATTTATCGACAGATATATTTATATAGCAAGCTTTCCAGTTTACATTAGATCTGCTAGTTAGTCGCGCTTTTGTGTATAGATTGTTTATGGTACAGCTTATTTTTCCGGGACAATAACGAACCAGACTGAACCGGATTTTGTTTACCGCGAGTTTTCTTTTGAGAAAAGCTAGCTGTGATTTATTGAAAAGGTGAACCAAATAAATAACATTTGGGTTTGATTTTTACAAGTTATAGGTACCTACACAGATACCTATAGTACTTCTGTGGCCCGTTTTTTTTGCATTTCACTTGCAATTTAATGTGACTATGAAAATGACAGTTTATGGAGAAAATAAGAAATTACGAATAGCATTCTGATGAGAAATATTACAATGTAAATAAAATAATGTAGCTATTAAAGTATACATAGCTGTAGCAATTTATGCCAAAAAAAACTAAAATAAATAAAGCTATTCTACCTAACTACATGTTTCCGCACAACACTACCTAGTAAAATCTTTAAAACAAAAAGCTTCTAGCCTGCTATAAAAACATTTGAAAGCCTAGACTGCATTTGTGGTTTCAGGCTTCCTTCCTACTCCGTTGGGCACGGGAAAACGTTCCAATGTGTAGCTTATACTACTCGTATTTTAACAGTAAAAACAAACCTTTTACTCTCTGTGGTTTTCAAAGGTTACAGTTAGTATTATATAGGTAGGTACTTACTGTTTGTTTAACTATTCACAAAGGTTTATGTCTCGCGTTTTTGTCACTTTAAATTCGCTGTGCCAGGAAACTGTGACTAAGTGACAATTTAAAAAAATTAAATGGAATAAAAATAGCCTTTGCTTCTTGGGAAGAGCGTAGCTTTATAAGTGAACAAAATAATTGTCAAATCAATAGTTTCAGAGCCTTTTTTGAATCGGTTCTATAGTTTTAGAGCCTTTGGGTACAAACAAACAAAAAAAAATTATGAGTTTACGACTACATTTTACAAATATTTTCATCACAAATAAAATATATATTTTTATGGAGAGCTTGACGAAGTTAAGAATAATGTCCCATTGTATTTAGTGAAGAATTTCCTGAAATCGCATCATAAGGTCGAGAGATTACCAATGCCTGACCAGTCTCATATAAAAGAGCTATTTTGCAAGCAATAGAAATACAACTGGTATTTTATCATAAGCCTATAGTAAAACATTTGCATAAATGTTGTAACAAACAAACCTACACTTTGGACAGAACAATAGTCCTTATTATTTCTGTTTAAAGTCAATAACTTCACAAATATAATCTAATTGGGAATGTCATAAGCGGTTAACGAGACAGTAAGGGACTCTAAAGACTGCTAGAGACTCTGTCTGTATGTTTATGTACCTACTTTCTTTCATTAACTGTTTTGTTAAAATGTTCGTATTTCGTGTTATTGTACTGACTTTGGATAGACGTAAATCTTTTGATTGTTGTGATAGCAGCGCAATGTAGGTAAATCGAAGTGAAGTTTCGAGTGCGTTTTCGAATTGCGATTGCTATTGAAAGCGCAGCGAATTTTAATCGAATGCGTACCAAAGTTATTTGAAAACTTATAAAGCTGACTTTGGCGCTCATTTGAACACGTTTTCAGTCGTCAACCAGAAAGCCTGACAGCCAATCTTACCAGTGGGTATTGGGTCGCCTGGATAACTGGGTTGAGGAGTTCAGATAGGCAGTCGCTCCTTGTAAAACACTGGTATCCAGCGCATCTGTTTAGACTTGAAGCCGACCTCAACATAGTTCGGAAAAGGGCTGGAAAGATGATGAGACTGGAAGCCGAAAGATGATGACTCAATGTATGTTAGCTTTATAAAGTTTAAGTACTATTTTACATATGAACAACATTAAGCACAAAATTTGCAATTAAACGCGACGTACCATTTATCTCGTACTCTAAAATGACCGTATGATTCATACAAACATAATTACGTAGTTTAAACAAATGAGGGCATTTATTTAAGAGCCGCTCACTTATGCCTACAACCTTCACGGCCCTTGCGCACGTTAGCACGCACCCGACAATGAGTTGACATCTTGGTGATTAGGCTGCTTGTACAATGACGATTTGTCGGTACAATGATGCTGCGATTTGCAATGTTGACTTTAAATGGGCATTTTTTGGTGATAAAAATGAGGGATTTACTGTGGATTTAGGTACTATGAAAAAATGTTGCAAAGTCAAAAGTGCCACGTAAATGATATGGCATCTTCGGTATCGTTAACAATTTAACAGCAGTACAGATTCGTAAGTTTTTCATAAAACAGTATGTAAGATAGAAAAAAAATATCCTCCTTATTTAGTACCTTAAGTATAAGGTTTGTTCAACACCGCAAACTTAGCTACGTTTTTGTTAGACATAATAGAATAAAAAAAAACTTTTTAAATGAAAAATCTGTGTCCTTTTTTGATTGCGGAAAAGTTCTGTTACCTTGCTGGTATGTAACCAGCTTTATACCAAGAAGTACACTCGTAATATTACGTAATTGTCATTCACTTGCGAAAATTGGTGTGTACGTGTTTTTTATTAGCGGATTTTATATTCTTTACACAAAATATTTGTATAGCGCACGTGATGTTAAATTGGGATGTTATTTTGTTTTAAGCCAATTTTGTAAGCAAATAAGGCCTTTTCAGAGACTTATGACCCCATTAAAAGTTGTAGTAATACTCATTATTTTAAAGTGTGTCTGATGTAGTGGTCCAAGATTTACTATTGAAATAAGAATTTTCGGAATATTTTTATAACAGTGATTTTACTGAATTATTTAGGTATCATATTTATCCTGCCTGAAAAATATACTTTTATATCACTGTCTAAAACTGCTATTCTTAAAAAAGTCGTCCCCTACTTCACTCTCAACACATGTAGCCCATAATACTAGAAATATCAAAAATGGTTAATACAAGCGTCAGGTGCATCTGAAAGTTATTGAAACCATAATCGCTGGACGTATATTCGGGTATCCGACAAACCTCGGTCTGACTGTCCGACACTCCACAATGTCGGACGCTACCCGCCGTGTCCGGTATTGAGCGGGTGTCCGGCAAAAGATTCATAGTCCCATTATTTATGAACGGGCGTTGTTTTTTATGTAGACGGTTCAATGTTCATGTCTGGACGGAGTATTATTTTTATATTTTTTTAGTGCTCTGTTGGTAGTAAATAAAGTTTTGAATTATAACAGCACCTATTACATTCAGTTTAAAATAATAATACAGGTACTAAAGTTTCAAGTATTGTCTGTTCATTCGCAATAACTCGATAAAAGTAAAAAATTGGATAAGGTGAAAAAAAAATGGAATGTTAATGTTTTTATTGCGTAGCATAATTTTACTTCCATAGTTTATTTATTTAATTCCTTTCCACAATAAAATCCCAATATCGGCGAGCTTGTCTAGAAAACAGAGTACTGTCCAGTATTTTCACCAAAAACATAAAATGGTTTAACTTTTAACACCAAACAGGGTTAGACACGGGATCCAGCAAGATTTCTATTATTATTTACCGATGGGAAAATGTTCAATTACAACTGTTGGACGTACATTATGTCAAAGCAATGGCTATGGGAGTGCTCGGACAAGAGTTCATTATCTATAAACTGAGTTCCTTTGGTTTCCCGATGATTTATAAACAAACAGTGATTTACTTGTGTTTTGATGAAAAATATACCGTAAATTTGGGTTACACTATAAAACTGATGAGTTTCTTTATTATAAATAGAATAGCATTATCTTGCTACAGTTTTTTAAAAGTCCATTTCTTGAGAAAAACTGTAGAGAACTTTTTATTCGCGTGCACTAAGAACTTTCCATATGACACTGGCAAAACTTACGGAGGAAGTTAGCCTACAGACAATTTTCATCAATCTCATTCAGTATATAGACATAAAAATTCAATAGACAAACAGACACCATAACTTTCACAATATCAAGGAAAAGTTTCAATATAACATTACTCGAATTACATCGTCGCACACATTTGTACCGATTGAATCGATAAAATAAATTCTAATCGACATTAATCGGTACGTAGAGGAAGTGTCGAATAAACCGATTGCGATTAGGTATCGATTAATTTACATGATTGGGTTACGAGTTTACTATCGAATGATTTGAATATATTGGGTTTAAGACAGGCTGTTGACGGAAAGTGTGAAAGATTTATGACTTTTATATTTTATGTTGTTTTGATTTGTGATGTAGAAAACTTGGATATTGGTCAATGAAGTTAATAGGACTTGTATTTATTAGTATGGTATAAATATTAACTTTAATTAGGTTTAGTTAGGTTCTGCTAGTCTTCTAATATTCTCATCTTATATCTCATTATATCTCATTTTTCACACACAATCAATTCAAACTATAAATTATCATCAAACATCCTATCACTCATTTTTAAATTAAATAAGGTTTCTATTTAATCATTTATCTTTTTTGAAATCGCAGGTAATTTCTCTATTGTACACAACACAAAAATATCACAAACCTAGTTGAGAAATCAACAAACAATGTTTACTTCTTAGAACATCATGGCTGACAAATGAAGGCTCATCAAAGCTCAAGCTTCTACTAATAGCTATAGAAAGCCATGATGTGTTGCTATCACTTTTTGTATTTCCATATAGTAATGTCAAAATGATATTGTTCACACGCCGCCGAGAAAGCAACGGCTATAGCAATTTGAACTTTCGAACTATAAAGTTAAAGTTTATTATGGCAATTGTCGGCGTGCGCTGTTTGTGGTGGTGCTAATGAATCTAGATTAAGTTTGTAAGTTGATAAGGTTAAAAAAGTTGAGTATAATCTGATGAAGTGTTTAAAATAAGTCTTGGGCTTAAAAGACGCAAAAACATGTTTAAAAAGTGCTGATTTATTGGCCTTCATTTTGTTAAAAGTTCGTGTAAGCGAAGAGGTTTCTAGAACTGAAAAATATATTTCCAAAATCCGTCAAAAGTCCACTTTCATTTGAAAAGTAAAAATATTTTTGGCACTGCAATTATAAAGGCCCTTAGTTTCAAATAAAACATTAACACATTCAACCATCATTCTTAACCACCTCGTTATTTAAATCCAAAATTTTGCAACTTAAAATCAGTAATAACTTTTCCAATTCCGCGAAGGGAGTCAGAGTCTGTCAGATACGTCCTTCTGATAAGAGCACCGCGAGGAAAGGCATGTGGTAACGGCCTTGTCGACCAGTTACAATAGAACCGGTACATTTCTTACTTTCTTATAGCTATAGCTTGTTACCGCTTAGGTTATGTGTAGGATGCAGCTTTTTTGTGTTGTGTTGTTAGCTTTTGTCGAGATTTTTGCACAGGTGTACTAAAGGGGGTCTTATGCTATTTATGTGATTGTCAAAATTGCACTGTTTTGGCTTTGTAAGGCTTACAAAGATTACACCTGTTAAATAAACTAATCCTGAAACCACAGTTTTAGAATTTTCATGCGGGCAAAAAAAATTGGGAAAAAGCTTATGTACACAAAGAATTTCATAGAAAAAAACACCGTTACTTTGACAAGCACCATATTAGCAATAGATCAACTATTTACAAAGGCCAGGTAAGACAATATACCCCTTTCACAAAGCCCTATAAGGCACGGTGCTCCGTGTGAACAAATATGGGGAAATGGCTTAAAAAGTGAAAGCATACCTATGGTAAATGTAACACTAGTGCTTGGTACTGTGATGGCTTACATTTGTTAGTTGTGTACTAGAGTAAGTGGGAATTTGTCTGCTATTAGATAAGTATCATTTAGATTAACAATACTGCTTTAGTCTATAGTAAGTATGACTTCAGAAAAGTCAAATTCTGAGGATTTGTTAGCCTGATTTTGAGTAACCAAATGTATCATTCTAGTATCATCGAGCTTTGAAAACCAATACAAGTAGCTGTTGATAAAAATTCTGTGATTTGGTGTTCCAAATATCATGTCAAGCTGCGTAACGATCTGACGTCAATAAAACTGCCTCACACTTCAATTATTTAATATAACGCAACACATTCGGCGAATCCACAATAATAGTCAAGTAAATCACCTCTCACCTTTAAGTTCAGATCATATATTAAAATGACACCTTACAACTGAACTTTCCCTAACGCAAGACCAAGAAGATGTTTCTTAAAATAACACTAAATCAAAATATTCATACAGCTGCAAATGGTTTAGAAGATCACCAGTCGCCACAAGCTTAACAAATAAAGATGTGTCTTCATAAAATATACACTCCTGTAATGATACACGATTCTAAGATAATGTTTTATGTAAACAATATATCAGAAAACGTCATTGCTTTGCTTTTGCATTTGTGTTTATTATTGGCGCCAAAGCTCTGATGCATAATCTTGGAGATACTAAATCTGGGTGCAGACTGCATCATGACGATACCAACATACTTGAAATCCTCACATAATGGGAAGCAACGAACACAGATTACGACGTTAAAAACAATAAAGAATAGTTTAATGATATCAATAAAGATCATAAACGTCTCCACGAAATTTATATTCCCGTAATACACCACAATTCTGAAATAATATTCTATGACCGTACATCAGAGTATGTCAAATAAATAAAATAACAGCGAATAAAACAGCAATATCTGTGAAGAAGAAAATGCTGTTGAAATTTATTGAAACATTAATCAAATTGAAGATGATTGGACGCTCTGTTCAAACGTGTAAGTCGATTAATATAATGACTGTGACAATTTATGATTATGATGTTTGACTATTACAAGAAATTACACTTGCAGAACGAAATATAAATCACGATGATGTAACATAAGGAGACAACGAAAATAAACATTTTCTAAAAGCAACATTTTTAAATAACACTCGTGATTGTGTCGTTAAGATTTGCGATGAAATACGTGAGACATAAACTAAGAGTACTGCATTTACAACTATTGACATAACTGTACCAGTAGCTTTTTTTGCTTTTCCAACACAACCGTTAAATAGAACTTCTAATTGAGACGTAATAGAAGGTTCCTTTTGAACTATTATTATAATAACCATACTCACAATAGTCATGTTATACTTCATCGCAAACAAATTTTATATCAGAAAGCACAGATGTACATCACTTGTCGTCATTTGTATTGCAAACTCATCGATCAACATCGACACTTACATACAGTCATGCCAAATTACTTCTGCTGTCACTACACGCCGAATTGCATTCTAATATAAAGGCATAGAGTTCAAATCTTGCGTCACAGGTGATTGTATCTTTGTTTTAGGAATCAATGCGGTAGATGATTGGACGTCAAATCTTACTTAGATAGTATCGTGTCGTGACTTCTGTGCGATTACAGCTTTGATCTTCGGAGGCCGACTGCCTATTTTATAATTCTGTATGCCACGGCTATTAAGAAAAAAATAGTAATTTGGATCCAACGAGTTTATTGAACTCGGAACTATGGTTTAGACGTAATATGTTGATCTGGGTTTGATTGATTTTAAAGCCGTTCGTCAGAAGTCGTGTTTTGCGTATCCAACAAGATTCCATATTTGCAGCTACCTTTACTTCTCGTGCTGTCGTTATAAATAGTGTTATGCAATTCATTCATCACTGGTTTCAAAAGATAGTAAATCCGTGTTCCGACAACGGATATCTTGTTCACTGTGAGATACTATAATGTGGGAAATGTAGCATTGGTACTTCCTTTGCTTAGGTACATCTTGTCGTTTGCAATCAATCAACGAACTTGGTAATATTGAAAATCGATATCAGATTTGCAGTTTCGAAATATTAATTTGTGGACAGGAAATTACGGTTGAACGAATTCACTTCATGTGGACTGGTTTCCCAATCAGACTAAGATCTTAGATACAGAGATAGGTGGCGGTAATGATAAAAGAACGAGTAAAGCACGTCACGAGAACAGCGAAAGTATACTTAATGAGTTACACCTGAGGCTATCGACGGCATACACCAGCCTCAAACGGCAAATTGACTCTCATTTGACACACTCTTCCGACTAAAAGAAGCTCCATTCTAAAACATAAAGAAAAATAAAACGTATCATAACCAATCACGGTGCAAATTTGATTGCTACTAATTTGTTAGTTGGAAATGATGAAGACACTCTGATCGAAGCTCAAATAAATTTATACTGTCAGGCTGCGTGATAGAGTCTGAATTACGCTGCTGGCAAATAAGTTTATTGTTTGGCGCACGACGTTAGATCAATGTTGATTATTTTGTACTGACAAGCAAATTAGCTGATGCCTTTGTCTCGTTTAGACGTATTAGCTGTGATAGGTGATTGAAAGAGTCCAGATAAGGGTACGAGACGCGATGTTTAATTAATCAGTTCATTTAATACTGTATGAATGGAATTACATAGGCGATATGACCAGACTGTTACCCAATATGAGTTAACTAGTGAAACTTTCTTTAATCGACTATGCATTGTTATACGAAGCTTTGGTTTACGGTTACTTTCACATCTGAGGAACAAAACAAATAAAGGTCATACACGACTAATTACACATTATCTATAATAATTAAGTCATTTCCTCTTGCCTTACATCCTAGACTCTTGAAGATTATAACATGGTCAACTGGTTCATGATCCATAATACTTTATAGAAAGTCGGTAATCATGTTTGTTACTATTTCTTTTTCTAATTTAATGGAAGTATTCTGCTTCATTTTAGCAATTAATTTATTTTTTTGACATCCTCTTACTTTAATTTCATTGCCCATTAAATCAATTAGTGTTTCGTTTCTAACAACACGTATTCAGAGAATACTTCAATAACAATACAATTCGCGGCCTCTTTTGCATTTAAATTCTCAGCTGAATCGTTAAAAGCCGGTAAAGCATTGTGTATGCATTTAGCCTGAATTCCGGCGATAGCTGTAAACAATAACCCGCTCTTAGGCCCGTAAATGTAAAAGACCGTCACGACATGATCACATATGACCCTGGCTTTTACTTAAGCACCATTGAAAGCGATCCCTGCACACTAGAAAGTTACAGTAATTGTATGGAATTCACTTACACCTATATTAAGATGCCAACAATCTGATAATTGTGTGAAAATGTCAACGGTGTAAACTTTAAATGAGTTCTTTTGTTTTAGACTCTGAACTGAGAGTGTATAATTAGTTACCTGCCTTTATGAGCAGAGAACCGGATACTTTAATTTTGGACTGGCTCATATCAGAAGTCGCCGAACAAGTGCACTGGTTACTTGAATTGAATGTTACTTTATAGAACGCTTTCCCTTGATCTCATAGGCTTTTCCTGTCTCGCGGCTTGTGGGTATTTAAATGTTGTGGATGCAAATCGAGAAAACATGTTCTCATAGATTTTCACCAGTCAACGATTGTCACGACAACTAGACAGTGTTGTGACAGAACGGACATAAGCAGACACGTGTGTCGTACTCCACAAACTTAGCGTTTGCCGACACAAATGTAAGTTTGATGAATAGAAACCTTATCACAATGGAATACAATACAACTGCAACTTCACAATGAGTCCCAACTGCCTAGTCATTATTTTGGATGTGGTTGACGAGCGTCTAAATGATCTTGATGGTTATCAAGACGTAGACTAAGTTGTGATCGATATTGACGAAAGTGAATGTGAAATTTGAGAAGCAGCCCAAAAGAAAGCAAGAGTGAACAATCAAGGTGATTAACATGCACATCTGGTATTAGTGTGGTCTGAAGACAAACGCAATTTGTTTCCTCTATCTCTAAAGCTTGGGTTTCCTAGGAAAGCGGTGCCATCATATAGCGGCCGTCTTATTACGGACGCAAATAGACGGTCGTCTTTACGGTGATTACATGTGGAAAGTTCCACGGCCGTTTTAACACACCGTCATGAACTTTTTGTTAGTTGTATCATACTTACTAACCTGTTTTATTTAATATTTCTCAAATTTCACAACACCAATTCTGTTTTAGTTGACTTTTCTATAATCTTTACTTTTTATGTTAGATATTGCCTTCGTGGTTTCGAACGAAATCTATTAAAATTTCGTCGTCCTCGCTGCTCCAAGAGTTGTAACAAATTTTTGACGTTGTTCCGAAAAAAAAAACACAAATACGTATTAAAAAAGCTTCACCGCTTTCAATAAAACGTTCACCAAACTATCTGACACCGTCAAGACGGCCGTCATGCAAATGGCGGCACCGCTTTTTGAAGTTACGGCGTCAGTTACCGCTCTCTAGGAAACCGCCCCATTTTGTTTACATAGACAACGTTCTGGTGATGTCTTTCACCGCTGTATTACGGTCGCTATATGACGGCACCGCTTTCCTAGGAAACCAAAGCTTAACATTATGTCTGGAACGCGGTGAAAAGTTGTCAATCATGCGAACTATCTGAGTTTCGGCGTCAGACTGCCGTTTGACACTATCTAAATGATTTGTATTGTCGCTGATGTCAAAATGTCAGTAGCTGGCGTAAGTTCTAGGAATTTCTTGGTCGTAATAAACAGTAACATATTATTATCCAGGTTTGTCATCGGAGTGTATTTTATGGTCGTAGCGGCTGTTCGCCGGACTCAAACTTGTTTCTCGAGGTTGACATCCGCGCACCGTTAGCTCGCTGAATCGTTGACCCATGCCTTTCTTTGTGTTACATACGTGAGGTTCAATTAGCATGACATTTCACATTAAACTGTTTATCTAAGACTCAAATTATTTTACTCTAGTCATGTTATCAATTAGTTTCCGTCACTATATGATGTAATTAAACTGTAACGAGATAGAGGACGTAAAATTAAATTGCTGGTCTTGTAACGAGATGATGGTGATGGATTAACAGTTATTGTGGGTTACGTCGACAAATTGGTGGTAGTTGAACTATCTAGATTTGTGGTTAGCAACTAGGAATTAGAGTGACGCGTTTCGTAACTAATAAGAGTCTAGTTGGTGTGTGAACTTTTTGCTGAGCTCGGAAATTAAATCAGTGTATTTACATTTAATTATACGATGATCCCAAACTGTCCGCAGTACATGAAGTAGATTAATAGTATCTTTCGTTCATGTGTATGGATTTAGGTGGAGAAATGTATTAATGTTTTATGTATCAGTAAACTGGTTTCATTTAGGTTGTGTTTTACTTCAATTAACTACACATAATTTACCATTAGTCTTGTCAGAGCTTTTTCTGATTTCTGCAGAGAATTTACCAAGCGCTCATAACATCCAATTGCATGCTGAGTATCTATTTCATGGCTGTCATTATCGTACGCAACCGTTTCCATTTCCTTACAATACATGAAGAGAATCCATACACCCATCATTCCTTTGTTATGGTTCACAATAGTTTTCTACCCATTTAAACCGGTTAACTACTGGACGTATTGTGATATCAAAAACCTTGGCAATGAATACATTCGTCACACATACCCAGTTCCCAAGTAATTTTGTAAGGCGGTACATCTAATTGAGCAAAACCGTTGCATTTCCTTTCTTTATCGTGTTAGTTGCGTTTAATTAGTGCTTTCGGAAGTGTACAAGCCCCATCAGAGTTAATAGTTGTTGCGAATTGCTCAATTATTTAGTCTACAGGTGGTCTAGATAAATGAAAACAAATTCTTATCGAGTTTGATCAAATTAATTTGTTGGCATATATGAAATTGTAATTAGGATCTTGTTTTTTAGAAAGGCGCTGATTGATTAACTTCAGTTTTTCTCTATTTATCTAGCCTTTAAATAACATTCAATCATGTTTGAGTTTCTCGTAGGTAACCATAAAAATTTCAATCACGCAAAACGATGCCAAACACAAAATTGCAAATGTTACTTTAAAAAGACTGTGTTCCACTTAACAAAAGCGTTGTGGTCTACAACAATCACAAGCCAATGAATTACTCAAATAAACCAAATTACCTCTTCAATAACCTTATTTTTTCAATTCCTACTATCGAAACTGCCTTCGATCACTCGACCCAAAATAGTATTATCATTGAATTCGGTCTCATTGATACGTTGATATAGCTCCGTAGAAAGTAAGAGCAATGTGGTAAAAAATAGGAAATTTCTATTAAGCTGAAAGAAGTGATAACGAACCTCTCGCTGCAACAATGGCGGCGACCAGCTCGTTCCAGTTCCCAGTGACAGCGATAGTTTCTAATCCTAAACCGTAATGAGCGAACCATATTCACACGTCTCATGCACAAGATGAAAAAACTCACGTTTTCCATTCCACGGTGCTCTCTTCAATCGCATTTTATACGCCACTGAGTTTAATTTCGGCGTATTCTTTTGTTCTGCGATGTACTGATCCAACGGTCCGGCTGACCTTGTTAAAGAAAGTAAAGCAATTGTCCTAGCCGACCTGGGTCAAAGATCTGTCGCGGCCATATTTTAGTTCCCCAAACCGGAGAAGGCTCGTCACGAAACTCCATCACGATACAATTTCACGATGTTAACGTCACGCCGCGATTTTACCTATAGATATTGTCGCCGAGAATTGCATTCAAATCCGTTTGAATTATTAAATAGGTACCGGGGTTGCACCGTTCGAGCAATCGTTCGAACAATGTAAAGGTTATCAAGATTCAAGGACCTTACTCTATGGGATGTGCAATCGTTTCGCGGAAGCATTCACTTATGTAATATGAATTTCACTTTCGGATATCGTTGGCACATTTATAATTAAGTGCAACAAAGGTCACACTACATAATACATTATTTATAATAGGTTTAATGTGTTAACGAGACTAATATGAATCAATTTCTCTACCTAAGGCAATGTAACGCTTTTTGAGCATTACTGTTTAATGGGCTTCGACACTTTCTCAGGCTTTGGCACAAATATCTACTGCTGCGGGCGTTATGATGTTCATAACAGTATTTAGAGTAAACTCGGTAAAAGTTCCTTTCCCTTTATGTGAGTTACGCTGATGATGATCATTCACACTTTTGTCTATTGTTTAATGATTGAACTTTTCGTATTTCATTTTATTATTGCTTTCGTGAGCCTCGATTACATTCCGCACGAGAAGACGTACAACTGACTGACATCAGAAAAAGTATCGTCAGAGTTGCTTTAAATTTACCATCCCTTAGAACTGCAGCCCCAGCATAAAACTTACATAACAGCAATTAATCTCCAGCAAACATGTCCAGGTCTCCCTGCAACATCAAACAAGTCCGAGCACGGTTTGTTTAGCAACATTTGTCACCTCTGACCCGACGGTTACGGGCTCAGTAACAATGCCGTGACGTCCATTGTCCTAACGTTTGTAATAGTACCTCCCTATGTACTGTCGACAAATACGTACATTGCAGGGTTCCTGCGTCTAATAAACGTTGCTTCAGTTGTAATGGTGTTTGCCTCATTTGAAATGTATCTGTCGCTTGTTGACGAAGATAGTGTAATCTGACCTCTTATCCTTATACCAAATTATTTGTTGTCGATGCAATAATATTTCTTCATCTATACTTACTTTTCTTCCCGACTGTATCCTCTCTGCTTTATATATTTGAAACAATTTACCTTTCCGTTTTTGTCATCTCCTACTCTTACCTTGAATGAAATAAAAATATATTTTAGTCAAGAAAACAGGTGATACTGTTAGTTATAAAAATGCATTTTACATAGAGAGGTCATATCGAAATACAATATAGGTAATTATCATCTCAGTTTAGTACATATTCATAGAAGTGATTTTTATCTAAACTGATCCTACAAAATAATGCCTTTATAAATCTTTTTCTTTTGTCAATAGTACTCTATAATCTAGCCATGTAATAGTTAATACCTTAGAGGTTAGAGGATGAAGGTAATTTTAGTGATTGCGTACTGTTAACAGTTATTACTGCTTATTCTATATTTTGAGGTATTAATAGGCCTATTGTGTAGAGGAAATAGGAGTACTGTTTGATTGTGGTTAAGGTTAATAGGCGTCTTAAGTTACGGGTAACGGTTTTAACAATAGAGAATGTTCGTAGTTTTTACATAATTTAAATTGACACAATGAATTAGGCGATTGGGATCCAAGTTTACCGACAACGTAATAGTTAGATTTCTTAATGAATTATGACATTTTTCGAAAGTAAACAGTTGTTTTAAGAAAAACAGAAGTTTCTGTTGTGTCTCAACATACGTCTGTTCTTACTCATGGCTACAACTTTTATCTGAAAATGCAACGGTTGGATTCGATTCATAAAACTATTTGAAGCGCTTTCATTACACGATAATTTCTTTCAATTTCCCAAATTAAACTAACAAAGTTTTTCCCATAACTTACATACTTGATAAGCAGGCTTACACACACAAACACACAGCAGCATTTTCCTAAATTGTCGTATTTCATCGAGTTCTCACAGTAGTGAGAGTGGTCTATTAGCTCAGCAGTTCCTCTGTGAAAAACTAGTGGAAGGCAAATCAAGTCAAATTGCCGGCGGCGAGCTGTGGGGTAACATTATGTGAGGTTTAAAGTGTTTGTGTAGCCTGGGCACTTGTACTCGTATATGCTAGTAAAGTGGGCACTGGGATTTTGTAGTTTTACTATGTAGTTGGAGTTTCATGGCAGGCTGTGTCGTTAAAGAATGGGCAATGCTTTTCATTGGAATTTAATTGCAAATTAAAAAAGGTGGGATCAATGCTTCTTGTGTATATAATCTTTAATTAATCGAATAAAATCATAGTTTCATTTATTATTTGAATTAAAAACTTAATTCGCATTCCGTTCTCAACAGCAAGCTATTTGCGAATTCTTTAAGCGTATGCCACACACTGCCACATTTCTTTTTCTTATATTCAATTAAAGTTGGTACGTTGAAGCACGGGGTTGTTTCAATGTTTACCGTCTACCGGAGTGAAGTGGTAGTGTGTGACTCGCTTTATATAAATTATATAGGGTTATGTCAACCATAGTTGCGCAATGTTTTTATTTTCCTATCTTCTTACCCGCAATGACATCACTAGGAAGTCCGATGAGACTTTCCTGTTATAAAAGCCACCGGATAATGTGTAGTGATTTATTAGAATTATTTGAAGTTGCCTTATTATAAAATAATATTACGAGAAAAAAAAAACAGGCATAATCTCGCTATTTGGTCAAATGTAAAAAACAAAACAAAATATAATTTTGGTCAGTTTATCATAAATCAGTTTCATAGTCATAGCTAATCCTAATCGTAACTATGTACCCATGGAAGTACCTACATGTGTAACGGTACGTAGATAAAAAAGATGTAACCAAATGTATCTATTTGAATCCCAATAATCCAATTTAGCACATTTGCTGTGTAAATTGTGTAAAACGCCGTGAAATGATATAATTTCCCATACAAATTCGAATCACTGGTTTGTAACCAAACGCGGTTACGAGATAAAAGACATGGGAAACTGAATATTTATAGCGTTATCATTATTGAATGAACATCAATGAATAAGAGGTAATTATAACGTTAATAATTATATAATTAAGCTGCTAAATTGATACATATACATACATATAGTAAATAGTGTTCGTCATGTAATTACTACAATTTGTTATAAAACTAGCTGTTCCCCAGAGTTCCACCCGTTTGCTGAGGCAACTACCTACTTTCTGCACCCGGATAAAAAGTAGTTTATTTGTGTCCTTTCTTAGGCTCTACAATATTGTTACATTGAAATCAGTTCAGTAATTTTGGTTTGAAAACGCGACGCATAGATAGACTGAGCACCTAACCTAGTGAGCAAATAACGTACATCTAAAGTTATTCCTTATTTAGTGCCAGTCATCCGCAGATCAGCTACCACGATTAAAAGATATTACGGTAGTCAAAATTGAATACAAATCGAATACCGTTTATGAATATTGATTTTACTTTAGTTAAACCATGGAGCATTCCTCCGCGTAAATCAGTTTTGCGTAAAAACTTTACAAAAGAATATTCAACAACTTAGCCGTTATGATTCTACAGTTGTTACCATAGATTTTTGAATAATAGAAGTGACATTGAAAATGTATTTTTGTTTTGTAGTTAGATTGCGCTGCCCGATTACTTATTTTCTGTAAGTCATATTATGGGTAATGTTGGAAGCTAAACATTAAAAGCTCTTATTCTTTTTATTTCTTTATTTATTCATCGCACAGGTATCTCCATAATTATATTGACTAAGTACTTATAAAGTGTAAAATTACCTATACATATTTTACTGTTTCTACTCAAATAAAAAAATCACAGCAAGAAAAGTTGTCCGAAGATCATTTAAGTATATCGCATCTGACAAACACACAAACATAGGTATAATTAAACCATGCCTCTTCTAGAGTTCACTTATTCTGTCACAATACTGAATCACTATGGTAAGTAAAAATGACCATTCTATAGAAAATTATTCACGCACACCGCAGGGTGAAAACGTGGTGAGAAAAACATAGTTTACGTGACCATACAAATTTCAAATCATTTAGAACGAAGAGCTGAAGTTATTAAATCTTGCCCTAGTTATGTGACAAACGATCATCTTATCGAGGAAAGATGGTAAAATAATGTTATTTATTTTCACAAAAATCGATAGGACCTATAAACTTTTCTACTGCATTTATCTGATGAGCGTAAAAAAACTAATTTAATTGTAAAAAGTGTTTGTTTTAACAAAGGTTCATCATCATCATCATCATCTCAGCCATAGGACGTCCACTGCTGAACATAGGCCTCCCCCTTTGATCTCCACAAAGGTTAATTTTAAGGAACACAATTATTTTAGGTATCTATTTATCTCAACTATTACTGACAGAAAGCCTAAACATAAACAAAGTCGTGATGTAGCGTATCTCACACTCGATGTCACTTGCAGAAAATACGGCTCAAGTTGAGATACCACTTCATAATGAATATTCACGTATCTTGGATTTGACACGAGAGCTACACTCATTAAAATATGTCAAATTAACTCGTATTGTCGTAAATGTGTAGCAAAATGAAGTGGATTTAGAAATAAGCGAGATAGAATAAGAACGGATGCCAATGACAGTTAAGGAGCTACTCATGGACCCAAAATTGCTTACTTCTCGAAATTCTAAATCTATCTAATACAAAAGCTAAGATACTATATCTAATTAGCTACACACACTAACAGAGGATAGTTTCACCTAATCAACAAATCTCCGCAAAGTTTAAACTCTTTCAGGAGCGTTCACATTGAACAAACATTGAACCGTCGCTCCTTCGACATCAGCAAACAACCTCTACAACTGGCAGTTTTCCGTTACAAATGGAATCCTTGTTACTTCAACATAGGGTTGCCAACCATTCTTGGTAACTGGATTTTTCCTGGGTAAAAAATGTTCGGAGTACGTTAGGGGTTTCAAAAAGTGTGCAGATTTGTGTAAAATAAGATAATAAACATAAAGGTGTCCTTAATATTGTTTCATAACTCTAGCCATTTAATTAGTTATGTATACCTGTTTGTTCTTGGCAAGTGCGAAATCATAAACTACATCTTCTGCTGTGGAGCGAAATGGAGTATCCCATACATGCTTTTCTCGAAGCCCTTTGTGTCCCAGGGCCATGGTAAATCTGTCCAGATCATTCCACAGCCGCGCCAGTACTTTATAATTAGATACATATTGGCCCCTTTTAAAACTTGTTCTGTGTCAACAAAGTTAGTTGTTACCAACCCTAGTCCCACGTAATATTGGCATAGTGCTACCGCTAGAAATCACTTAAGAGTTCTCCTATCGCGTTCTAAAACTTCAAAGTTTACACTACCAACTTTTGTAAAGTTATCGTATTTGCTCCAACGCAATTGGTTGGAATTTAAAACTTATTATGAATATGTTTTCACATCTAATTAGTTATTAAGATTATGTGGCAAGTTAAGACTACATTCCTCGTTTATTTAACTAATAATTTTCACTTACAAAATAATAATTTTCGCATTGACACAAGAAATCGGTGTGCAGGCAAGAAATTCCTGAGTTGAACTGCCGGCAGGGCCTCTCACGTAACGTTATTGAATAGGAATGAACGGTCTTAATCACAGTTACTATATGCTGTTTACTATCATAAACTATGGCGTAGATAGCAAATAAACACATCGGTTATAACAGCTTTGCCCTGCGGTTTCACCCGCATGTCGACCTGTAAGGCTTATAAATTCGTTTTCACTTAGCGATCATAATTTTACTTACCTTCATAAAGATACCTAGTATAATCGAAATTATTTATATCATAATCATTAAGATTGTAGAGGTATAATGCAAATATATGTCATCATCATCCTCCTGCCCTTATCCCAATTTTATTTGGGGTCGGCGCAGCATGTTTTCTTCTTCCATACTCCATTTTACATATAATGCAAATATATGTAAAATGTTAAAATGAATATTTCTTCAATGTTTTTGAATTCGCTGTACAAAAAGTGTTCAGTTTAAATTTAAGTTAAGATTAATTTAAATGTGCTAAGCTAGAATGGCTAGTGTCCTTAAAACAAATAATATTTAAGTATTATTTTAAAAACTACATTAACACTAGTAAAGTACAAATTAATGATTGCATAATCAACTGATTAAATTGTATGAATAAGCGATCGAACGATGCGATCGGCCATGTACTGAACATTATGTAATTTGTAAATGTGTGCGTAATTATGTGTGCTCCTATGTAATTACCAATTAGGGTTAATTTGTATTTGCGCTACCTTATCACCTTTGACTTTAATATAACACCTATTGCGGGTGTAAAGGTTATTGTCGGTTTTTTTGTTTCTGTGAATAATGAGTTACAGGTGTAGGTAATAAATTTACTTTAATTTACTCATGAGTCAAATACAAGGATAATTTTGAAAATCATTATTAGAACGCTTTCATGTATGGTTATTTTAATTGGTTAAATAAAGGTTTAAAAGATTTATCGAATAAGTGCGAAAACTCTCTCAGCTTTATTCATTATAAATCGCACTTTGTAAGACTGCAACCAATTTGAGAGGGCCAAATTGATTAAAAAATACACATTATTTTTTATACTACCTCTTTAGCCTTACCTATCGACCTGTCTAGTTATCCTAGGTATCAGAAAAGCAAATATTTCGTGCACTATAATTAATAACACGCGCTCAGTTGCAGCAGTCTAGACTAATAAAGTACTTTGTGTATCACGCGATACAGTTTGCTTAACCTAGCGCTGCGACTTGGGACTTTGTTTTGACTTTAATCGCTTTTGTATATTTATTGTATTTCTATTAAGTTGTTGATGTATTAAGCTAGACAGGAAATCTTTGGTATTAACTAATAAAGACTCGTAGCTAATCATAGGTGGGAAGGAATACGATAATCGCCAATTGGTCCCTCCCAGGTCAGTTTGGATTACCATCTTATCTGGAACATAAAGTATAGAGAGTATGAAAGGGTATGATAGAGTATAAAAAAGCTAATACACATGTGTTGGTTAGAATGTATTTGTTGACAAAAAGTCGATATCCAAAATATTCCCTCCTTTCTCTTGTGGCTTTACTTTTTGGCTCCATCACATCACTGCCTCCACTGCATTAAGACAAAAAATATATTAAAAAGCGATTAATTCGTATTACCTGTCAAAGCTACTACATAAATTCCGTCCTTTTCATACCAATTACTATTGTCACCGATTCCGTTAGCACGAAGCCGTACTGTAACTTTAATAATTACGTCTCGAACAAAACTTGCAGGAATGCAGATTTAATATAAGTTCAAACTTTATTACTACTTAGCGTGCAAATCGTTCTTGCATTTCACAATTTATAAGTTCGGTTGACGACTTTATTCGCTGTAATTAGGTATCGCTTTCAAAGTTTCTTTGCAATTTCTAATGAGGCTATCAATCAAAGGAGTGAAATGTAACTGGTTAGGTGAAGTTTTTATGCTTGTCTGAATTTATCGTGTTAAGTGAAGGATGAAGACATCATATTATAGGATTTATACCGAACTAGGTTTTTTCCGCGGTTCTATTTACTAATAATTATTTATGATTATTTATTATATTTATAATTATTTATGATTAAAAATAGCCTTTGTTTTGGCTAG
This sequence comes from Helicoverpa armigera, assembly GCF_030705265.1. Lineage (NCBI taxonomy): Eukaryota > Metazoa > Arthropoda > Insecta > Lepidoptera > Noctuidae > Helicoverpa > Helicoverpa armigera. The sequence goes on from NC_087123.1 coordinate 10,772,244, forward strand.
ACTATCTGTGCACCAAATTAATTGAAATCAGTTCAGTAGTTTCGGCGTGAAATCACGACAGACAGAGAGGCAAGGATACTTTCTTATAATATTAGCAGGGGTAAATTGTCAATGTCATGGAACTGAACGGTACCTACTGCTTTACGAACGCGAACTTTTAAACAAAAACGTAATAATGCAAGGAAAGCATTTCTTCCCCCTTCCTTACCGATTTCGTAACAGTGTCATTTTTGTACTATACGACGTGAATGGATGTAATCACCTGGATATTGATAATACTTTGAGGGATAGTCTGAAAGGGAAGAGTTTTCCGATAACGGGGAAGAAATCGGGGTTTATATTACAAAGTGCTCGTTTCACTATTTTATAATTTTGTGGAAGGAATACTTTAACCGAGCTCTTTATTCAATTAAAGGACACTATAAGTAAGTATTGTCCTAAAAATATCAAATTATTGTCTTTTGTAAGAAACAAAGTTGATATTAGTAGCTCAAAAAGTTCAGAAAGATAATTATATCCAAATAAATAACATGAACCTATTCTATGTAAAATTATTACAAAATCTTTAGGTACCCGAAGATTAACTATAAACATCTTCAATTAACAATTATCGTTTCTAATTTATCATTTAATTCATAACCTGTCAATGGTACATAAATACTCAAACACCAATTTCTAGTCTCACACCCACTTCGGTAAACCCATAATATTATGGTAATGTCGTCCTGACGCCATGGTGTACAGGTGTTAAACGCCAGTCTTTGTGGTAAAACATCATTACCCATGTTATGTCGTTGGTTTTTAGAAGTATGGGTTTCGTACCTAAAGTCTGTGGGTAATTCGTCCTTATGTAATATTAGAGAGAAATATGGGTCTTGTGTGCCATAGCAATTTTGGTTTTTGCCAAAATTCATTATTATCTTCTCTATACTCTAACTAACTTTATTGTATTTGAATAAATGCTCCAAATAGATACCTATCATCCCAGCCAGCACAAACCTTTTGAGTAATTTTTGTTTAACAGCAGTCATAGAAGCTAATTGCAGAAAAAAACTACTGTAAATAGCTGATATGGCGCTTACTCAGACGTTATTCAAGCAATTTGGGCACAAAATATACTGCTATTAGCTGTGTAATAGCAACGTAAAAGATGATTAATTTTTGAATAATTGTACGACAAGCTGAATATCTTCTACATAAAAAGATTTTGTTCTTTAACACAAGCATTACAGCTCTTTTAGCCAGATGATGAGTGAATGATGAATGAACATATTATAATTGACTGAGTCCTTCAAAGCTCAGATATTCAGATCATAAACAGCGTTTAGCTTATTTCAGGTATATTTTAGCAAGAAGTTGATCAAATTAAATATTGACAAATCCGAACAGAGTTATACATATGCGTAGTATAATATTTTACCTATCGTAAATTTTACCCTTATTTAGGCTTGATGAAAGAAATTGTAGGTGCGCATGCAACTTTACCGTGTATATATATATATATTTTGTGTAAATTTTTCACGCGCTTCCTGATAAGCCGGGTTTTGAAGAAATAAACAACATTTTTTCTAGTTATGTTTTTTACGTGTAAAATATTTTTTTAGTTTATTTCAATGTAAGGGTTCAAAAATAACCATGTAAAGCTTTTTTAAGAATATTATATTTATTTCGTTATTAAACTTGAGTATTTGAGAATAAAATTCCACATCATTATAATTAGGTTATGTTGTTCGATAATGGCGACGCACATTCTGAATAAAATCTGATTGCACAGTGGCTTACCGTCTAATGTATGCATAACAGACCATAAGCGTCCACTTATTAAGTTGTGCTCTGGTTAAAAGTGGACTGCATTAAACATTTTTCGACAACTGTTCTATAATAACACACATTCGTACTGTAAATCAAACAATTAGGATTCAGTCATATAATAATAAAAACCCACATTATAGGAAAGCTATATTATTTTTTATTTTTAGTTCTTATCAAATTCAGATAATTATAGAAGATTCCGATGAATTGAGAACCTCATTCTTTTAGAAGTCGGTTAAAAAATATTACGATACGAAAAATTACATACTTAATTATAACTAATCATTGTAGTACAGAATTCATAAATAGTACGATACAAGTAAATAAGCATAGTAGGTACTATATACCTACTACAAACGTGCGATGCATTTTCACGTAGTAACCCTACAAAACTGTCAGCCGGTTAAATTCTGACTAACTTTCCAGAACAGCTCTTCTAGCTTAAAAATGTCTAAGTACTTCTCATGAATACGCAGCAAACTTCTGCATCAGAATCTGTTAATATTGCTTTAACTACAGTTAGCTGCACATGGCGGTAATTTCGTACTCAAAGCGTCATAAAGTAGTTACAACAGCTATCTTTATTTCTGTTAAGTTACTATATGCTTCATAACAGAAACAACGCCTATTTTATACAGCAGCTGAATAACTGTCAAGGTGTAGTGTGTAATACAACTAAAAGAAAACAGAATACAGCTTATCCAGTATCATGCTTGATAATGGAATTTTATACCAATGTTATACAAAAGATTACACGAACTCTTGAGTAGCAGGTCTTTTTATGATGATTATTCAGTTTGAAGAAATAAAATCCGCAAATTACTAAACTAATTCAGCTGATAGCATTATTATAGCAAGAAATAACTTTAATACATAATTTGGTAATACACTCAGCTTATATTCATATATAATAAAGCTTAACCCTGCATAGAGTTAAATTCTTGGCCAGTTATCTGACTTGTGTGCTGCCTGGGATATTTGCATATTGTCACTATAAAAAATCTTCTGCGGTTTTCTTCAGTTTCCGTTCGTAAAATCCTTTTAAAGTTGAAGGATATTCCAGTAATATATCTTTTATTATTTTATTCTAAGAATATGAAACCATATTCTTATTATGCAATGGTATTATTAAAACAAAATATATCTCCATAATAACGGATCTTTACAATACAAACGTAATATTTATAAATTACGATCGTGATTCGAAATAATAAATAGGCAATATTACATTGTAATTACCTACCTACTTTAGAATTCTAATTTCCTCCACCTTTCAATCTCAAACGTTATTTTGGCTTTAATTTGCTAATATCTTGAATAAAATATCATTAATATCGATATAATTAAACCATCTTCTTGTTACGAAATATTTCAAAGGAACTAAGTATTGCAAAATATAATCTCCAATCACTTTCAGTAGGTATGTACATACAAATTGATTTCTCGATTAAAATGAATGATCATTGGAGCATCTCGATATTTGCTATCGAATTAATCATTATCGATTGCAAAACAAATCGACTTTGGTTGGTAAATCCTTGTAATGTAGATTTTATAATTTGTTTTTGATGTAGATGCGGTGTTTTAATTTTTTTTTCATATATTCTTAGAAGTCTCAAGATTGATTGATGCGTATTCGGCCTTGCATTAGGTCAGGCTATTATCACCAATAAAATTGGGCTTAAAAATAAAGTTTTAGATTTCAGTTTTTATTTAAATAAATGTACTTATTGCGTGTTTTTCGGCGATTATCCTATCAATAGATCCCACAAAACATTACTCATAATCACAAAACACCCTTGATATGTCAACAGCTTGAATCCCGATCTTTTCAGCAATCATTCGCAATTGCGTTAATAATATAATAATAACAATAAATGAATCATTGTATCATTACTGGCACAAGCCAGCCTTGGCCGGACTTGGGCATTTCTTTATTTCCACTCGTAATGACATATGTACATACAGTTTTGAATGGAACAAAATTAATTTTTAATGACTGGCAAATTGCTGATGTCCGTCGAAATACACTTTAGCTAAAGATGGTTTGGTTTGTCATTTATCGGGGATTATAGGCTGAAAGTTATTGATTGAATTTTATATTGGCAGGTTACAAGTTTTTATAGTTTGTTTACGTTTTATCCAATGCGTGGAATGCAAGGTTTGGTCCATTCATTTAATGCGGTGCTTCAAAGAGGAATGGCGGTGTCTTGTCGCTCGTTATTTTAATATCTGGTCCTTTGATACGCGGGCTGGTCTACATGGAAAAGTTCTGCATAAAATTAGCTTTTATGTTTATTAAACACTGCTTTAAATAAAGACGAAACACTTTATTTTAAAAATAATCTATAGGTATTAAATAAACTAATAAAATTGAAATAAACAATAATGTGGGGGGGAAAAGTTTTGTTAGTTGTTTATGTGCACCCTCAATGCTCCGAAACATCTTTCAATCTTGGAAAGCTACACAATCCCCAAGTGACAGGCTATATTTTATTAGGTGTGTACAAGAAGTCTAGTTTCCAAGCTGGTACTTAAACAATGCAGTTTAATTCATCGCCAACATTTCCATACTTTAAAATTAGAAATATTACCCTTACCATTATCTCTTTAAACTCCAACTATATGCAGCCGTAAAATGCACTATAAGGCACAAGGCATAAACATTCCACTAGCGGCCACAGAAAAAGGGGCACAATAACATTTTTATATTTTTTTCGCAACGAGGCAAGCGATAAAGTGTGGTATTTACGAGGCATCGAGGACTACCCACGTGGCGGGAACGGGTTAAGCACGATCTAAATATCTGAGTTCCGTACATTATTGACAGGTTAAATGATGTTTATAATTTTATTTTATTAAGGCAATACTGATTTTGGTTAGAGCGCAGTAAGCTGAACTTGGCTCTTGATAAAATCCAAATATGTATTCGTATAGCCATTGACTCGAAGTCTAGTCCAATTTTCAAAGTTATTTATTTGTTTTTGTTTTGATCTTGAACATGAAAATATGCAATAATAACCAACAGTTTTCCTTAGCGTAAAGGCACATATGACTATTGAGTCGAAACCCAAAAGCTTTATATAGATACGGTAAAACGTATCAAATGCAAATAACAATTCAGAGAACCGATTCTAGTAATTGATTCCTTAATTACTCACAGAATTTCGTATTCAAAAGGACCAAAAAGTTTTGAATGCACTTTCGAGATAATAATCAATTATACAGGAAGAGATTGTGATACCAATCGAAAATAAATTAAGGAAATAAAAGAAGTCTTACCGGTACGATGATGCCTATTTTAGTCAGTTTTAAGTTTAAATATACACAAGGGCCTACTGTCTGTAAAGGATTACCTATTAAAAATGTATGTGAAGAGTTATTATCATGTAGGCAAGTGTATACTTTTTATTTAGTATTTTATAGAATAGAAAAAGTAAACAATTATAATGTTAATCATGTACATAGACAGAGTTAAAATAAAACACTCTGAGAATAAATGCAAATTTTAAAAACAGCGCGGACTCCTAAAATTCAGTGACAATGCACGACACTAAGTTGATAGGGTTAAGCAATACACTGTCAGACATTTTACATATCTTTAAAACATGTGCTTTTTTTGCAACAGGCTGTTATGTGAATTTTACACAATACAATTTATTTATATACCTATTTCTTTAGATACCATTGTTGGACTTTCAGGTGGTTAGCCTTTTCATCTATAGTTTAATATTATCTAATATTATAAAGAGCCAAAATTTGTTTGTTTATAGTGTATAAACTCAGAAGCTACTAAACCGATTTTAAAAAATATTTCACTGTTGGATAACTACACTCTTCCTAAGTAAATTAGTAGTAACAGTAGTTCACATGAAAACGGCATGAAAACGGCTGGTCTTTAAAAAAACATGAAAGACCAAGATCCTCAAAATGGATCCCTCTCACAATAATTCAACCATTAAAGGCCAAAAAAAGAATCATAAATTCAAGTCGTCGCTTTTGTAATGCAGTTCTCAACCTTGGCCTCTACCCACGTGCGGGAACACGTAACTAATGGTATTCGACACAACACCTACTTAGGACCATCTTTATCAATGTAGGTACAAACGTGTTAATTTGCACGCAAGTGTATATCGTTCGTGGGTTTTGAAGGGAACTTTAATCGATACTCGATAGTTAGAAACTAATTGCTGGTGAAGCTATCGATTAACGAGTTGATACATAGCTTTACACGCGTCTTGTGGTAACTGTTTCGCGTGATTTTTGGACAAATGCCCATCTAAAACTGAAATACATGTAAATAAATGTATTTAAAAGTTCAGGGGCAAACAAACAAAATAAAAATAAAGGACAATGGGCACTTTGTATGAGATTTGGTACCCGCTCCAACAGTAACGTATGATATATCATTAGAAAGGTATTTGCGTGATTAATAATTAAAAACTATGGGGCTTGCCCCAATTGGACCAACTGGACCTTGAGGGTGGCGAAGTTGGAGTCGCGCCACAATACGAATTTCAATTCGTTCATGGTGCGAGTTCCAACTCATCACGTCGAGACATTCCTCAAGGAAGAGTTTTGGCCGACGGGTGTCGTATATCGGAGGTTCCGAGGATGGCTACGCGACACCTCGCAGCGTAACACGACGCCGACACTTCGTGTGCATTAGTTTTAAGTAGTTTATATGAAATATGTATTAGTATATGATTTAATGTTATAATATTTATGTATAGTGTTTTCTATGGGCCTTGATGCCTGATTTAAATAAATAAATAAATAAATAAATTAGCTGTCCGATCCGAGTAACGATAAAAATTGAATCGACATAGCAACAAGTATGTCATCCATATATGCAAATTCATTAAGAGGCATATGTCGTCAGTGTAACAATTTTAAACTCAGTTAATAGACATCTTACATTGTTTGAGATACACTCTATTATAATCTAAAGTTTGCAATATTCTATAGAGTCATACTACGGAAACACAATCGTCATCTGATTTGACAAAAGTTCAAAACATTTCTATTCATCTTTTTTTAAGAAGAAATTCATCATTATCTCAGCACCTCTTGACGAGCAAGATTGAGTCGTACTATGTACTATGTTAACATCGTCTCCTGACTTTTCAACCTTAATTGATTGTAAATACTGAAAGACTATCATCAAATACATAAGCTAGTTCTGCGTGAACTGCAAAGGTTTGCACAGTCTTTTTTTAAAGCAGTGGGCAGGCAACCATTCTAAGAAGGCCGAATTCCTGCTTTTTTGTTACTTTACCACTTTTTATTCAATACAGTTAGATTTAAGAACTACATCTACGTTGATGATTTATGAACATTACACATTCTATTAGTCGATGTAACGCGAAATGGACAAGGATTTGGGACTAGTCGTCATAGTAAAAATTTTTCGCCTTGCCAAGACCTACGCAATGGTACTAGAATCAACACTGTTGGACAGGGTACCAAAACGCCCATCGTCCTTTATTATTAGTGTCAATAAAACGTATAAGCTCTTCATTTTGCAACATTAATCTCAAAAAAACACCTTCTTTGTCCATCTTTAAATTAAGAAGCATAAACTAATTAATGGAATAAACGCAATCAAAACTCATAAACCCATATTAACAGGGTAACCCCACTTGACATAATTCCGTGGACGACCGTGTCCTCGTGTAAGCAGAATTTAGGTTACCCTAGTGCTCTCAACGCTTTTGTTTTTCGTGTTATGCACTAACTGACTGGGAGAGCGTAACTGCCCGCCTCATGTGAAATAACGAGGAGAGGGGAGATTGTAAAGAAATGTGCCGCGTGGTTGCGGAAGAATGGGTCACCCTATTCTGTAGGTAGGAACTTGGCTAGGAACTGAATTAATAGTAGATAAATATAGAAGTTAATCTTTATGTATGCTGAATAAAATAACCAAACATCTGAGCATTCTGTTGCTTACAATTACAACCTTAACCCACGTGCTTTTAAAAAGAATAAAAACTAGACCCATTCAAAAAAATCATACAAAAGCTCTGAGCTTACCAAATATGGTAGATGTGCTAACAATGCAACTTTATTAATCAGTTAAGTATTTCGTAACATAACAATTGACATAGATACAAATAAGAAGTATAAAACCTCTTTAGTAACACCAGAACAAATTGATATAGATAAACACAAGAAACTAACACTCAATATCAACAACTATGTAAGATACGTACCTATAACGGAACGTAAGCTTCAGAACATACGTTAACTACACCTGTTTGGTAAACAATGCATTAACATACCACTTACAAGACACGTAAACACTAAGATTAATGGCTAAATACCAAAGGGCATGAAAATAAATATTTGTACGGATAATTGCTCATACGAAGTTTCAAAGACGGTTATACAATCAAAAGATTAGTGATTGAAACAAAAGAAAACGCTTTGGGAATATAGTGTAAACAAAATGCGGATGGATGAGAAGTTGACTACTCTAAATATTTTAAAGATGTTGGAAATTCCTTAAATAATTTTGAAAAGAATCACCCTCATTCAAGGGCTCCAAAAAAGTAGATCAACTTATTTACCAAAAATAACTGAAGCTTTACTGGTAAGCAAGAGTAGTGATTAACGATCAGTTCTTCTCTGTCTGAGAATCGACATGTACCCAGCAGTGGGAGAATAAAAAGGCTGATGATGATAGTGGCTCAACTTAGACAAATTCAAAACATTTGAGAACTAATGAACAAATCAACTGGCAAAGTGTCGGCCCCCACGCTAAAAGTTAAACCAATGACGTCCATGAAAGAATCAAAACGGGTGAAATTTTGGGCACAATAGATAAAATACTCGTCCAAAATAAAGCAGACTGTCATCCGCTATTTTACAAAACTGCAACTTCATGCTTCGAATAACCTCGTTATTATATTGTTAAAGCAGCTGAATGTCAGCCAAATGCACAGCTTTTGGGTTTATGCTGTAATTATCGTTAATTGCACCTAATTAGTAGTAGATGATATTTAGCTATTATAGTTAATGTACTGATATGAATGAATTAGTAATTCGATAGCTATTTACATTAATTTGTAGTTACAACTTAATCCTTTGTATCATCATCTGTTAGGATTAGTCTATAATACCTAAGTAGAACATACATACATATTTCTCTACTATACTTAATCATATGCGTCACCTCCACTGATATTCCTGGTAAAATCTTAACCCTCATAGACTTTATACCCCTAATTACTCATTGCCTTTCTTAAATGCTTTGGGTATTATAAAACTTGCTCTCAATCCTACATGAAAAAGCTTTATCTTTTAGTCCAACTACTGCAGTCTAACCTACATCTAAATCCCTCTTCACATCAACTTCATTACCGTGAACATTTGCAAAGTCAAACAGAATGTAAAATAAACACTCTTCCACAATATGCTAGCCTGGTACCATCACTATTGTTTCAACCGAGCCACGCCGAGGCTGTGAGCACAGATAAGCTCTTCAATCCACTGAATTCAGCTCAGTTTCATGAATTCAGCACTGAAATTGTGTTTGAGTGTCAATGGTGTCACGGTTGCGTGGTTTTGTGGTGTAATGCTGGTTTTAGTTTTGATGTTATACTACTACTTTTGGAGATTAAGGCCTTTTGTTTAAACCTCTGCTAACATGACATGCTTCAGTTTACTTTTGGGGATTAAGTCAAAATCCTTTTCTTTAAAAAAACATAAGGCGTGTTTAAAAAAAAACCCTTTTGAGATTTAGGAAGGTGAAAATAAACATTCTGTCATAAAGAAATTGGCAGCCAAAACATCAGTCCCAATTATTGTTTCCGTGTCCAATCAAATAAAACACCCAATCTTCCTGGAACTAATTTTATTCCCAACAGCAACATTAGCCCATATAAAATTTGCTTCCTGACACGAAATGGAAATAATAACGTCGCCTCACAATTTGTAGCCACCAAAAGATAATGTGACGGAACTTTATCCGCCGTAGTCCCGGTTTTAGCCAAACGTGACGTATAAATATCATCGCGGATATAACTGCGGTCCTATTGCGTATACTGCGGACATTTTTACTGGGCTCTGGTTGGCTTGGTTTTATTTTTAGCGTGATTTTAAAGCTTGGATTCGGGAAAGTAACTTGGTAGGTAAACCACAAACCTAAGTAGGTACCCATCTAATAAGTTTTAGAAAACTGAACCCCCTAATAGTGCAGAAGTTTCAATTTCAAAAATCAAAGCTCGAAATTTTATCAAGTAGTAGAATGAAATGAAATGAAGAACCCATGGAAGACTATATTACTGTGGCAAACTTTTCTCCTACCCCTTTTCGCTAGTCGCAAGTTTTTGCAAATGGGCTCTTAACCATACACTAACCATACATACGCTTATTCCCTATTCAAGTCTATTGAACCTTTGGTCCAGTCTATACTTAAACCCTACCTACTGCTAATCCACTTCAATAGCAGCAAATATTTAGAAAACATAGCCATCAATACCCTCCCGCTTGACTCTTACAATGCGGGTGAATTTGGCCACAGTCCAACAAACGTCCCCAGTGGACACCCCGTGTGTCGACGCGATTTATACCCTCTCCGATATCCTAGCTTTAATTGAGTATTGCAGCTGGTTTTGGAAAAGGGTGCTTTTTAATTGGCATTTTGGAACGCAAGTTCTTACCTGTAGGTAAATGATACTTTGTTTGTGGATTTTTCAAATGGTGTCATTTCATTCGATTGTTAAACATTCTTAGGTGATGAGTAGTAGTATAAATTATTTAAGATATTATTATACCTTCTACAAAAGTATATCTGACTAGCTTCTGTCTGCAGTTTCACCCGCGTCCCGACATAACTGCTTCCCATAGCCAGATGGTGACAAAAACTATCCTACGTCCTTCTGCCGGGTACCTTCCCCTCTTATTTTCAGCTTAATCGGCCCAGCCGTTCACGCGTGATGGCCTGACCAAGGTATATAGGTATTGATTTTGTACATGGAAGATAAGGGTTGCTATTTTTTATTTATAGGTATTAGGTTGACGTCTACATCTTCCATAATGCATAAATCAGCCACATTTCAAAAACTTGCTCTTTAAATAATGAAAGCCAGTACTAAAGAAATTTATCATTTGTTCCCAGGTGACATCGAGGACTGCATAGTAACGCCGGCGTACCAGGGCCAGTTCACACCGCTGCCGGAGGCGCTGTGCGACTGCATCATGGACTTAACGTCGCAGGTGTGTATTGAGCCTAAGTTATGAAGTTGAACTTGTGGATGGTTCAGTGTTATGTCGAATGAATGCATATGAATGTTACAAAGAAAGAATGGTATATTATGTCTAACGTATTCATGAACAAAGAATTATGGGGGATATAAATACAGACTCATCAATCTATACTTCATGTCTTGTAACTGAAACATGAAAACTATACAGGATTTTTTTGACCATAGTGTTTGCATGGGAATGGCTAAGCATCTTCTTAGAAAGGTACTTTGGACCCTTAAATAAAATCACTCAAAGTTAAGTACATTCACAGTTACGGAAAATTCAATAACACTTTCCAACCAGGAAATCGAATAAGCGACCTCAAACCTAACTAGGTCTAGTTACTATAGGGCTATTGCGTGATAGTACCAATAAAGTTATAGCATATAAATAACAATTTGTATGTATGTCTGTATGTCAGCTCAATGAGGTAATCATAGGGCGTGGAATTACCCAAATCGACGTAAACGATATAAATCATACTCTTTATTACTGAGCCCCAGTTGGGTTTACAACTTTATAAGTGAAACATAAAGTAATAAAGTTTTTAACTGCCAATAAATTAATGTCGAATCGTTCTTCAATGTTATACAAGTTGACCGATATATCGACATTGTTATGACTTTAGATTTGCTGTTGTATGTCATATTTTCGTCGTTTTTACATCAAAAAAGTTGTAACACTCTTATAACTCATTATAACTCGTATAATCAAACTTTCCTTGAAAGTACCTAGGTAACTACTTCACTGTCACTTCATATATTACCAATTTGAACCAATTTGTCATGAAATATTTAACATATTAGAACTGTAATAGAAACACAAACTTAAGTTCCACTCTACCTCATCACATAAAACTCCACTTCTAAGCATATTAAAAAACTTGTAAAACCAACATAAAATTACAAAGATGACTATCTAAATAACCGCTCTACATATCACAATGAAACTTTAGCCTGTGATAGCCAAATATTTAGCATTTAATTAACAAAAGAACTTGAAACAATAGGCTTGCGAATCGGAACAGAGGATTACAATTACATTGATTCGGAATTAATTTTAGATTACTCGCAAACTGTAGACTTTCAGTCGGCCGATAGTTTGTTTGGGCTCATAAATCAGTATGAAGATAAATGTTAGTATGCACATAAAAAGGATCAGGTATTTATATGCATAAAACCGACTGAAACTGTCATTGAACCGACTGTCATTGAATATCTTTGGCAGCCGTTACGGGTAGTCAGAAACCAGTAGATCTGACAACCAGTCTTCCCAAGGGGTAGTGAGTTACCCGGTAACTGGGTTGAGGAGGTCAGATTGGCAGTTGCTTCTTGTAAAACGCTGGTACTCAGCTGCCGACCCCAACATAGTTGGGAAAAGGCTCGGGAGATGAGGCCGATTGAAAAAAAAAATTGGTCAACTGTCGGCCGACTGTTTAGTCTGCAGTATGCGAGTACTTTTAATTACACTTTAGTTTACTGCTTTCACTGTAAGTATTATTGTTTTGTAGAGCACATTCACTTGTTTTTTCGCTTCTTTTGTTGGCTTTTGGCAACAAAGACTTGAAGAGATATGAGAAAAAATATTTTGGGTATCGTATGATGAGCTTTGCAATTAACATTTTGCAAAAGAGCCTCTATAAAATAAATTGTTTTATCTACTGCAGTTCGCCAAATTGAACTGCATTTATGTATTTCGCTATCATAAATATACAAATAAAAATATATTATGTATGACAGCTTTCATTAATTTAGACCAGTTTCATAAATTCAAGCTCACGTGGAGGTGATTGACCCCCTATAATTTTTTTAGGTATTACTAAAATTATCTGGTAATATTCTATAGTTAATAATAAATCATATAAGATAGTTCTGCTCTTTTTATTAAAGTCGATTAGAAAATAAGATAGATGTGATGTTTTATAAAATGTGAAAACACCAACGCATGTTTTCTAATTATATTTTTATAACTCCAATGAGTAAGGTGAACGAAAATTTTGGGGATACCAGGACTTTAAGTATGAAATCGTCAATCCGCTTGGAGCAAGCGTGGTGATTACGCATACTCCTACTCTGCGCGAGAAGAGACCGCAACCCTGCACTGGAAAAAAGACTGATGATGATGATAGACAATACCAATATCGTATTCCTAAAGTTCTTAATTCCTATAAGTACATTACACGCAGCTCCTTCATAGCTTTTACAAAATAGCAATCCATCACGTTAGCAACAATTTAATCAAACATCTGTTACACTAATAAAAACGCCAATCAACCAAAGCAACATAGTAAAAGAAATAAATAATATAATTAGTAAATTATTCAAATTAAGTTAATTTGCATACGGCACGGATAGATCGATGGAACTTGGCCGTGAAATGTTGCTAAAATAAAAATATAATACTGGTTTAGGAATGTAAACCTGTTTCGGTGTTTGTCTTCATGTGTGGTGTAAGTTGTGGTTTTAATAAATTATTTTATTGACAGAATTAATTTTGTTTACGCTTGAAATATTAGGCATGTAGTTTCACTTCGTTCATAAAAAAAATGGTGATTAGATTTTAGGTTCGACCATAAAACATTTTTATACAACGCAAAACTTGAAAAGTCTTACACATTGTCTTCAGGGGTATAATCAGATCTTCAGGTAACTAACAGTCATCATCCTCCGAGCCTTTTTCCCAAACTATGTTGGGGTCGGCTTCCAGTCTAACCGGATTCAGCTGAGTACCAGTGCTTTACAAGAAGCGACTGCCTATCTGACCTCCTCAACCCAGTTACCCGGGCAACCCGATACCCCTTGGTTTGACTGGTGTCAGACTTACTGGCTTCTGACTACCCGTAACGACTGCCAAGGATGTTCAATGACAGCCGGGACCTACAGTTTAACGTGCCATCCGAAACACAGTCATTGGTGTCTAAGATATACTTAGAAAGTACATACAAACTTAGAAAAGTTGCCTGACCTGGAATCGAACCCGCGCCCTCATACTCGAGAGGTTGGTTCTTTGCCCACTAGGCCACCACGACTTTGCCTTTAGGTAACTAACAGTATCCTCACATTATTAGACCAAAGATGGGCCTAGGAATTTTGCCTCATGTCTTCAAAATACCTCATGACCGTACCTAAACTCTTTAAAATATCTGACTCCTATACCCCATATCTACAATATTCGACCTCAAACGACCTAAAAACGCTAAAAATAAATCCCGCTGTCGCTTACACCTTGTACCACTTCGTCCAGTCATTCGAGGTTGCAAGGAATTCTGCCATCATGGTCTTTTTGCCGATACACTCCTAAAAATAACTGCGCCATGAGCTCATTGCAGAGTAATCGCCATATTAAATCACCATCAATTTGAATTTTCAATTTAATTAACCAATTTAACGATGCATTAAAAAGTAATTGAAAATGGCGCGGTTTTTACTAGTAACCTTATGGCCTTTTGTGATCGGGTCATTGTCTGTCGTCTCCACGTTACCAAACAACCAATTTCATAGTAAATCAGCGAACTTGTGTAAATTCTTACAATCTTATTTCTATAAACAATCTAGGTATACAATATCACTTAAATTCCTTATCACTATTAATCACAACAAAATCAGATAAGATACAAAGGAAATTTATTGCTTTTCCATTAATTATATCGATACAAAGTTATAAACTTGGTTCTTGAAATTACAGGTATCTAAGTTTGCTCAATTAATTTGTCAGTTACGCAAGATTATGGCCTAATTCCACATCTTATTGGACAAGGAATGTGGCAGCCGACAGGTCTTGTAGACAATGCCACTCGGAATTTCAATCAGGATTGCATTAACATTGTAATATAGTGTTTGAAGTAGGACTTAGGTGAGGTAGCTGGCACGCTCCTGGGTAGGGCAGCCATCAGTTTTGCTTTCCCCGGATTCATCCTGATTTAAAAACTTGCTCAGGCTAGAGGAGAAAGGACTCGGGATAGTTCCGTGGGTTCCAAAAAGGACAAAATCAGGCATCACCATCTTTAGCCATGAAAAGCAAATTGATTGATTGAAAGATATGCAAATGAATTTAAATAAATGTTAGGTTAACTACATAAAACCAATACGACCCTCCAAAAATACAGCATTTTCAGAGAATTTGAGGACTATTCATATTCTTTTCAGATATGGTAACCCTATCCCAGATAGGATTTAGACCGGACTGTCCAAGCGTCTGTTTTGAGTAGTTTCCGATAGTTATTATTGTTTTAAAGCCCTAGGCTTGGAATGCTTTACTGGTGTCTGATTTAAGACAAGCCATTACTATGTCAAATATTTTACTGAAACCAGTAAACTCTAATTTATTTACGTTGTTCATATTTTGATTACATTTTGATATAAGATCTTTTAGCATTTCTCAGAACATTAATGGCTATGTTATTGTATATAAATTATACACTATTTTATATATTCGTAATAATTGTTTGATTGCTTGAATTTCTAATTTGTAGCAAAAACGAGTTTTTTGTTTACTTTCCCATAGGCATTTTTGAAGGCCAAATGCGAAAAGGTGTTTAAGAACGTAATTTGGTGATTCTTTAAACACACAAGACTAACTCTATTGAGTAAACATCAATTGCTATTTGCATATTCACTTTATGGACTCTTACACATGTGTATTATGAACCAACCACATGTTTCTAACAAATACATTCAACTAAATCAAATGACATTAATACCAAAGAACCGATCGGTCCCATTCATCGACCTTTTAATGAAAGACCAAAACATAAAGATCATTCATGGCAATACACTTTATATGAGACATTGCAACACTCGCACTAAAACAGACGACAGTTACCATTGTGTCATACAGAGCATTCTTTGAACCACGCCTTTGCCAAATCGCTTAACATAAAGGTCTCAGATATCGTAACGTGCATTAATAGCCCAAACAGGTTTAATATATCACAACTTGTCTGACTTAAGCCCCAATTATTCAGCACTCGACTAACAGACTCTTTAAATGTGTCAACTGCTTTAATTGCCGAAGAAAACGGTAAACAAGAAGAAATAAGGGGAAATGACTCAA
Source organism: Helicoverpa armigera (assembly GCF_030705265.1). Taxonomy (NCBI): domain Eukaryota; kingdom Metazoa; phylum Arthropoda; class Insecta; order Lepidoptera; family Noctuidae; genus Helicoverpa; species Helicoverpa armigera. The sequence goes on from NC_087123.1 coordinate 10,788,357, forward strand.
TTAAATGTCGCAGTTTTCATTTTTGAAATGGCTCCAGGTTATGTTTAATGTGAGCGCGTTGGAAAGAATTTAATTACTTAGACCGGGAATGACGGCCATCTCATACATGTTTTAAATGAAACCGAGGTAAAAGGTTATGAAGATATGTTAGCAAAGCTTAACTTTAATGATGACAGTTAAGTCAAAGCATTCGCAGAAGCAACTCGTGATATGGCAACCAAGAAACATGAGGTCACAGTTACCGCAGAAACGGTTGTATAATAGAATGTAATATCGATTACAAAAGACACTGCATTAATCTAAATCAATAAAACGTACGCTCGATTATTTAAATCACTTAATCGATAAACTGCGTACTACATTTTAAATTATATTTACGTACATTTCTCAATAGATGCTCATTAATATCTGCCACATTCCATGTCGCGAAGGCTGGCTTACCCAACAATGCTTAGATTGTCCGTTGATAATTGAACAAGATCAAATTTGCCTTGATTGAATTGATTTATTAGTCATAGTTAAATGAAGGAACGAGGCTTTAACCACAGGTGAATGTTTGAAGATCTTTATTTCTGCATAAAATATTGAAGATATTAAAACTATTGAAAGTATTGATAAAAATATCACCGAAGACAATATTATGATTGATGAAATGCTTAAACAAATGATCGATAGTACTGATACGAGATAAAAAGTAAGACTTAATCTAGATTTAGATACAAACAGGAATGTTATTACAATGTATATCAGAGAACTGCCTGAGGCAGGTAAGGTAATAAATTATTTAGAGTTCAAAGACCTTAGTAATGTAGTTGCAGTGACAAGTTGCTGGCTTATCGCTTACGTGCGCTATTGCTACTCGGTTTCATTTGCTGACTGCGAAATTTACGCGAACGATATGCGGTTGTACACGATTTATCGTTTTCGAATGCAGTATAGGTCTAATTTCAATTAGTTAGGATTTTCAACTTGATCGCGTGGAATTTATTTTTTTAAGTTTCTGTTATGTTTTAATTTAATGGTAAACTTAAATAGAAAGTAGCTGATTAAAATAACTTTGCAGATGATATAAACTGTACAGTAATGGGTGCATGGTTTTATTTTTAAAAGTTTAGGTACACAAAGAATAATATTTCTATGCCTGCTGTTAACACGCTCAACGACCATGACGTGAAACGAAGAAGCTTAGATAAATATTATCTGAATAGATCGACGATGATACCTTTTGTAAAAACTAGGTCAAGTCCATATCATATTCACAATAGGATTCCATTGCCTTAAATAGTAGTGGATTAAAGTGTTTGCGTGTACTTGTACGGTCAAACAAATAATCTGCCAAACATCGAGCTTGGTTTTTTCCATAGCTTTCAATGCTTTGAGCATATAATCTGTTCATCATTTTATTTTATTTTGATGTTATTTATAACTCTCTCGTGTTGTAATCGAGCGTCAAAACAGTCTTAAGTAATGTGAACTTCATTTGTTTTTCTTCTGTACACTTGATGTTCAGAATAACAGTGACCACTTTTTCCTCAGTCCGTAGATACACTATTATTATAACGATTCCTATCTTGACCAAATACGAGATTCAATGGCAGCTGTCCAAATAGTGAAGGTCACTACAGATGAAGACATTCTGCTAACTCAACCAGATCTAGATTGAAATTGATTGATAGACCAAGTTTGGGCTCGCTTGAGTAATCAAGCTACAGATGATAGATCACAGGTTGAATGGCAATATACTGAGTTTCTATGCAATTCTATTGTTGGACATCTAATCCATTTTATAGTATTGCTTCGTGAGCATAATGCGTTTATAATTTTTGGTAGTCTTGCTGACAGGTTATGAAAGATGTTGAGATACAGTATTTGATTTGGTTTGTAAATAGATCAGAAAAAAATGCTAGCATACTGAGTTTAATGATAATTTACCCGTCAAGTTTTGGTTGGCTATAAGAATGGTTCCAATTGAAAGGTTCAACAAAAAAATTTAGTTGTGAAATTCCAAATCTTCTTTAGGTAAACTTTGTATTCCTTAGTGAAATATCAGTCATCAAAGAATTACCAACTAAACTACCATTACTTAAAGTCCATTTTTTTGTTGCAGGGTCAATCAGCGACGCTAGAAAGTATACGGACCTCATTGTCCGCGAAATTCCCATCGATGCAGACTCCATCACAGGAGGTAGTCTACGACACATTAGCCCAACTGATGCAGGAGAGGAAAATATACCAAACGTCGAGGGGCTTCTTCATAGTCACGCCAGAGTAAGTTTTTTATTGCTTGACTATGAATTTGAAACTAGTTTCGATACAAACTTCATGGAGCTGGAATTTACTGCGAAAGTTGAGGTTATTGTAAAATTCATGGCGGTTTGGACTATAATTTTAGAGTTGATTTTTATTGTCATCTATACTTTGAATTTAAAATTTATAAACAATTATATATATTTTATAACAGCACTAGTAAAAAATGGTGTCAAATAAATTAAACAATTGGCAATGGAAATTAGAATAACTTTGCTATTTAACACAAAAAGCTGGCAAAAAAACTCGTAACTAGATTTCACGGCAGATATCAGTTATACAGATACTTTTTTATTAAAATTCAATTCACGGACAAAGTGTGATAAAATCTTGATTTAATTGATCAATTCAACAGCCGTTATGAATACAAATGAAATGTTGACGTCAGGCAGATACATATTCCACATGTCGTTACCTAAGCCCAAAAAGGAGTAGTACACGGCTTAAATATTTATTAAAATCTCAAATAACATGAGTCACAACCCCATTTTAGTACGCAGGTGATACCAAGTGGACATGTTTCACGAAATTGAACGCGCATTGCGTTCAGAGCACCAATTTTGGCGCCAAACTTGACACTGCGCGGATTCAAAATGGCGCTTGGCGAGTCAATTTAGGAGACGAATAATTGGTTGGATAATCCGACGTGCATCGTAATAAATCTAGCGAGTTTGTGGTTACTTCAGTTTTATTCATTTTTCAAGGTGGATAAAATGATTCTCAATAAATGCATTGGATATGCTCCTTGTTTACGATATCCATAGAAAATTCTAAAACTATTAAACTGGTATAAAAATATAATCACAATAAACATAATCTAATTGAAATCATTCATGGAGCTGTGGTCAATTTCATCAAATGTGGTGGATTAGATTTTGCGGTCGCCATTTTTGTTTCGAATCAACGTACGAATAATGTAGCGTTCATTATTTACGTTTATATCTCACTTATTAAATTGTAGGCGTATCTGAGTACTTGACCTGACATCATTACGTCTGTTCGTCCTTCCAATGCCACAAAAAGCAATAATTCTTCCATTCGCTTATTAAGACTGTATCGTAGGTGTCATTTCATAATGTGTGAGGTCGATACATTATTTCACAAAGGCGATTGCTTATTATCTCAGCAATTCATACATTAACTGCAGTGTGTGAATTTTTAATAAAAACAAGGTTGAGAATCGTTTTTAGATTTTAGGAACTCAAGGTTAGCTGGGGTCCATTATTGCAATTTTGCAATAGCACTAATGGATATGCTATAGCCTACTGACTCATAATTCATTGCCGATATCTCATTCATTGAGCAAACCTGAAAAGATTTAGATTCGTATTTCATGTTCTTTATTTTTATTTCAAAATATTTATCTAAAGTTTGCTGTATTAACGTCATTTTTTATCTCAAACAAGTTATTTATTCCTTTTGAGACTAGATTTTATTATGCAAAAAACATTAACTGGTAGCTGATGAAATGAATATCTAGTAAAGTGTCAAGTTTTATCTACTTTATGTCACATTATTTTATAACGCCCACCGTAAAGAAATTGTTGCAAACTTGGATAACATTGCAAAAACCATAAATGGCTTGCAAAACTGTAATAATGCTTTTAAAATTATTATTCCAGTTGTTCGAACTAATAAAAACAGAGTTGTTTACTCTGGTAATGCCAAGATATGGAGATAGTGAAAACTATCTCATAAATCTTATTTTAAACGATGAAACTTCACACGACATTTGTCATATCTTAACCAAGACACAAAGAGAACACAAAAATAAAGATAATCAATTTAATGCAAAGTGTCGACATTCAATTGTCAATTACCTAATGGCAATGACGCAGCCGCAAAATGTTTCCGTTAACTAACAAATTGATATGACAAAAACACCATGAGGTATTAATGAAGGCAAAAAATATCGCCAATGAATTATATGGTGGCAGAATCCGGGTAACGATGACCGAACATCTCCACAAAGGAATTTAAACCTTAACGTTAATATTGAAGGTATAATATCATTTGACAAGAATCTTATAGAAGATATGATTAGATAACATAAATAATTCCCAGCCAATCATTAAAATAAATAGTGTGTCTTATTAGTGGGTTTAAATTTTGTTTTGTCACTAGAAAAAAAAAATGATACGTTAGTGGCAAAATAAATATTAAAGGTTGACAAAAAGACGGATGAGCTTACGCATAAATTAAGAGTAAGATGGCACCTGATGGAAATTAAAATAAAACTAACGAGGAAGCTGAAAATGACAATAAATAAATTAAATCAGAACCCAAACATTCTGATTTCAATTCTATTTTCAAACAGATTTCAACAGAAGACTTGATGCATTCATTTGCAATTCAGTCAAAGCATGTACTCAATGCGGCTCTTTCATCGATTGCATACCGACATACTATCCATCTGAACAGGGATCTTATCTAAAACTAGTTGCGACTGCGATCGACATCAACTAGTTCTTGTTATCAAAATGAGGCCAAACTTGTACATATCTTGAATAATTTAAACCAGATCCTGGCTTGGTTCTGCAAAAAATCCAAAGCTTACTTCGGTTTAATTAGATTCATTTACATTTTCTTGTCTTTGCTGTTTCTCTGTCGGAGCTTTTAGAATGAATTTATTTGTTGTAGGACTATTTGTATCTTTAATACATTTCTTTGAAGTTACAAAAATTATTACATATCTTGTCTACGTAATTTTCTTGTCTATTTTATTTTCATTATTTCATTGGTTGATTGCCCTTTCTATTGAATCTGCGCTTCTATTGACTTCCACGATAGTTCTAGGTTAGTCGTATTGGACGCCTCGTAAATTCCTATTTGGAAGCATTTACCTTTTAAGGGTATTCTTGTTTGTAAGCAGTTTTCTTGTTAACTAGCTGTATTCTGAGAATATAACGGAAATAGGTTTTAGTGAATTTTCATGTTTCTTCTTAAGTGATAGTTCGTGTAGTTCGGTCAAAGTTTAACACGGTTTTTTTGTGCAAAGTTTAAGAACTTCAACTAGGTTGCCAAGAACTCTAGCTTATAAAAAAAGTATACTTATCTTTATAGGTTGCTCATACTACTCCAGTTACTTTAATACAACCTACTGCAGTATACAGTACCTTTAATGACTTAATCAATTTGTAATCTTCCACATCATAAACCATTTCTTTCAGACGCCGTAGATCCCGATCAAGATCGTCCTCGCGTCACCACGCGAACAGCATCGAGGATGACTGCCCTTCCCCCCGAACTATCCTCATGTCGGACCAAGAAGCGTTGCACCAGCTCTATGGGGAGATCACGACCCTCAGAGATGGGGCGGTCACGCACCAGTGCGTGCAGACTAACCTTGCTGATGTCATTTGTGGTGGTAAGTAGAATTTGGCTCAATGTTCCCCATTGATGATGTAGATTTCATGTCAGTGTTGCATCATAGAGCAAGAGATGAGGAGTTTGAGTGTCTTCTGGATTTAGACGAGCTTTCATTACAATTTTAGCTTGAGTTGGGATTTTGTTAACAGCTTAAATCATAGTCGTTATATTAAATGAATGTTGTCTGCACAAAGTAATTCCTCAAACGCCACATTACACATAACTGCTACGCCACCATTTTTACTAGAACAACATGTTGATAAATCACGTAATATTTCACGACTATGTTCCGAGAAATTGTGGTAGCTTTTGCCAAGTTATGCACATAATACACATCCATTAACTTTATACCCTGAAGTACCAGTTCAATAAACTTATTCAGGTTACTAAGGTCATACAAATAAGTTTCTGAGAAGCGACTGCCTTAGTCAAGCACTACCGCATCAGGGAATATTTTTGTGTAGTTAAAAGACTTATATGGCGATAAAGGCTAAATTCGCATAATAAGTGCTGAAAAACGAAGCGTGGTGAAATGTGGGCCAGCCTGCAATGGCCTGATTTTACACTGCATTGCCAACACTGTTACTATGAAAATTCACGTTGATTTTCATTCCCTTTTGTATGCAGAATATTCCATCGGAATTGCAGCTCATATTTCCGACATCTGAGTCGTTTGTAAGGTTACAAATTAACATTTTTGTATATTTTTTTGGACTGTTTGCTTAAGTGAACAGTAATGTCTTGTTAGGTTAATGTTGAAACGTTTGACGGTTTTGCTGTGTACACATTTCTGCGAATCATCAAAACATGTTGAACATGTAGAACAATTGTTGTTTTTTTTAACATTTGATATGCATAATATTAAAAGATTTTTGCCCTAACATCAAAGATTTTTCGAAAACCCGTAGTTCGAACTGTTCTTTGCAGATATGCTTTTAAGTTTTATTCTGTGGGAACTATTTTTGGTATCAAAGGAGCGCCGGAATGAGCTATAAAACGGTCTCGGCTGAAAATAGCCCGAATAGTGGTATAACGGACTTTGATGCATTTACGGTCAGAAAACGGACGTTGTACTTTCAAAGAAGACCATGTTAAAGTATAGAGAGTTATGCGCCCTTTGTAAGAAAAACTTTGACAATTATATTCAGACAAACAATTATTTACGTAGGTAATTAAATTATTTATAAGAGGAATAATTAGATATGTTTAAGTTAAGGCTTTGAATCTCGGCTTATTTATTTTTATTAGAGCTTTTGATACACTTGATGCTTTTATCGATTAATTTATTTTTAATCTTTCAACGATAACAATATCCTAGTACTTTTTAATTCTGAAAGACCTGTAAGGTCACAACAATCACACGATATTTCGTGAGCCAATTTGTTTTAGACATAACAGTTAAATATTATACGTCCGCTCGTCTGTCACGGACCAAATTTTATTAAAGAAACATTGCTATTGTTTGAAATAACTACAGTTCTACAAAGAAATGCAGACCGATTAGTCATGATCGATTGGTCGTAATCGATAACAATGTTACTCGAATGATAAATCGAATGAAACGATTTTGGGAATTCACACGTTTTTTTTGTGAATGTTGATCGTAGTTACGTTTTATTGAAAGTCGTTTTCAATGCGTAGGTAAATGATTTCAAGCTGAAATGCGTATATTGTTGAAATGATCGGTTTTCGGATACAAATGAAATTAGAGAGTTTTATCAATCATTGGGGAAATGGGCTTTTGTAATTTGATTAGTTTGCAATTTTATTATCCAACACTTTTAATAAATAAACTTTTGCTTTAATAGCCCTAATTTATTTTTCTTGAAATAGCTAATACCTACAGTTATTTAGGTTCATTATGCTTGATTTCTATGTAAAGGTTTTATTTATGTCACATTTATTGACTTATTCGTTTGGCTTAGGTACCTACAATGTTAAAAGTTCTATGGAAAAGCGTAAGCAATGAATGAACAACTATTACTTAGAAGCAGCATGTGAGTAATGAGAACAGTGGAAAGTCAAATCCGCAAACACACAGGAAACTGCTTGCATCAGCTTTGCACTTACCCCTAAGGGCCCTCCCAGACAAGCATTGCGATGTCGCCCCGATTTGTGCACTTGAACTTAAGCTCGAATTTTGGAAAATGTCAATGATTCCTTCGTAAGGATTCCTCAGTACCTGAACTAAATCCATTAAAGCTCCCGATTGACAGTAATAAGTGCGCCTACCTACCAAATCGATCACTCGTTCAGTGATTTGTTTTGTAATTTTGTATCAAAACAAACGCTCGTATATTCTCGAAGATGTCTGAAGCTACTTTAACTTCATTAACTGTCAAGCCAAATGCACTTTTAATTCTAAAAGCATAAGGCTCAATATCCAAGATTTAGTCTAAAGGATATATGGTGTGGTTAAGTAAAAAGTCTAATATATCAATGCAAGTATCTTTCGCGGAAGATGGCGGCTAGTTTTTAACCTTTCATTAGAAGTATCGATGGCTCCGTATTGACCAGGAAGTTAGGTGAAAAAGGTTAATATAGGATGCAAATATTGCGTAGGTACATAGAGCAAGTTTCTTTTTTTACGTAAACGCAGTTTATTTCATTATATACTGATACTGAGGACTCTGCTACCAAAAATATTGAAAATTTTATAGGATAAAGTGACTTGGAGGACAAAATCTAAATTCCTATTTGGAATAAAAACATTTAACATTGGACTTATATTTCTAAAAGACAGCATATGCAGCACAACATACAAGCAAAAGACCTATATTATTACAAATCACCACATCAGTAAACGTCTATAAAATCCCCAGCAATTAACACGTAAATAACCACATCAGCAAAGCGGTAAATAACGATACAAAAACCGGATGACCTATCTACATCTCACGATAAACCAACAACTTCTATCATTAGAAAAGATTCAATATCGATATTCTGAAGAAAGCGACATCGCAGCTCTAGCTAATGATCTGTCATTACTGTCAAATTAAACGTCAAACTATGGAAAGTGTCATCTGACATGTTTTTCTCATAAAATGAATACTTTCCACGGATGGCAGGAAAATCTTTGAGATTGTGAACTGGGAAAGTGGTGTCATGTGATCTTTTATGCTGTTTTACATTGTTGCTAAGATTGGTTGATTACATATTAAATTGATCGTCAACTTTTTATATGCCACGTGAGTTGATGACATTTGTGGGCAAGAATTTTGGTGATTTTACGCAAAAAGTGAATTTTCTGCATAAGTCAGTTTTAGCTCGATAGCTTTTTCGAGTTTGAAGTTCAAATATAATTTCGCATTGTATTAAAATACAGCAGGAAGTAAATTACGTGGGTGTCTTGTCTAATCATAAAAACTAAAATATAAACGTTAAACATTTATGGCATAATAAATCATTAAGCAAATCAAATATCAATCTTGACCGTTACAACATTGTAATAAATAAAAAACCCGAGTTGTTTTTAAAAGATCCGAAACTCATTCAAGTTTTTAATATCAAGGTCACAGTAGTGTTGTGACTCAACTGTCAAAAGGTCAAATGTCACTAAAATGTTTAATTTTGGGAACTATATTTTTTGTCACCAAAATTTATATTTGTCATCAAGTTGTATCACCTAATAAATAGATCTATCGCCACGAAATATTTTCGTTCTCAGATAAACAAAGAGTGTTCCCAGGTATGAATTACCAAATTATTGTTAATATAATGTGTAAAATATGAGATGGATTACCAATAAAATTGAAGTGCATTACATGAATAGAAACTTCGTTCTTATAATAATAGTTTTATTACTTAAATAATAGCTTGGTGCTCAGAATGGTAGATCTGTCACCAAATAAATCGATTAATCGATCCCTGACTGCGACTCCTTTTTATTTGTTATTTTGTCACCAATACAGTAGTTACATTTTATTTCGTTCAGTTATTAAAATCATGTATTCGTTACCAATTTAATACATCAGTTTATAATTTTAATGAAAATATGTTCAAAATGAAGAGCAAGGGAAGGGAGACAAATTGGCGCGTTTCGGGCCTCAAAGAATGGGTTGTAGGTTGGTTGTACGATGCGCGGCGCGGGCAGCGAGATGCAAGATTACGTTCATTGTTGTGGGTGCATTTTATTAGCCCCCCACCGGAAGCAAAAAAATTACTTATTGGCCAGAAAAGAAAAAGGGGGCGCCCTTCAAAATCCAAACCAGCGCTGATTATTCAGTGATTGATATTTTTAACAATAAATATTGATTATTTTGACTTTAATTAAGTGTTTTATTTACTATTCAGCTAGAAATTTAATTTAAATATATTTATACTACCTGTGGAAATTAAGACCCTTGGGGGAGGCACATGGCCAGTTAAGTAGTAGACTCTTTTGGTTCAAAGGATGATGATGTAGGGTGTGGACTGTATGATTGGTGTGGTGCCGAATAGGGCTGCTGGCGGGGATGCTCTTCAACAAGGCAGGGTGCAGACAATAACACTATTCAGGGTTAATTCTTCCTTTATTCTTCTTGTTAACTGGAGCGCTGCTGGATTCGGACTGCCCGATCACCCAAATATGCCCTCATTATATACGCTAGAGCGCGGGTAAGTCGTTCACAATATGGCCGATGCGACAGCCAATGGGAGCGAGGGGCGTTCCCGTGCCCTATGTATGGGAATCTTTCTGGGGCAGTTTTCAGGTGATTTGGCATACTTATAACGTTCCAGCTATGCCTATCCTATGCAACCCGATTTCCCTTATATTATACAAAAAATTCACCCTTAAAAACATCCCTTTTTAATTAGAAAACTTTAAAAACTCAAACGGCTCTCGTTAAGGTAAGGTTTCGATAACATTCGGTTTAATTTGTCGATCATCCTACTAGCGCCGCTCGTGGCCAAAAAGGAAACTAGAATTCAAAGTACCAATACCCTAGACTTACTATTTGAATCTATTTCTAGGGTTTTTTCTAGGTTGCATAAGATAGGCATCTCACTTATATTTATTTACAAATACAAAACTTAGTACTTAACAACCTTATTTGTACTGACTATTTTAATTATGCAACCTTAGTATTCTATCTTTATAATTAAAACAATAGCAATATCTGTTTTTTATTGAAAACGTTAATCCTTAAACTAGGGCATACAAGTTACACTTAAAATTAGTACTTAGATACGCTTAACTATGTTACAATTTTAGTCTTAAACTTTAAAGGAATTAAAAACAACAACAGAAAATAGCTTTTAATTAACAACAGACATACTAACTATCATAAAACCTTAAAAAACTTAAACATTGATTATCACTGCTTTTATCACTTAGTTATCACTTTTACACTTATTCATCGTCGCCGACATTCTCCCCCACGGTGCGTAGCACGCCATCCTCGGAGCGCGACGATGCGGCGGGAACCAGGACGATGATTCTACGCGTTGGCCGGCGCAGCACTCCTCCCGTAGTCCTTACGTCCATCACTCGGGTTCTGCCGTCTGGCCCGGGGTAGGTTTTAATGACTTCACCGCGGGGCCACGTATTGCGAGGTAACGTGGAGTCGACTATGAGCACGATGTCGCCTTCTCGAGGGTCGTTAGTGGCGCGACCCTCTATCCGTCGTGGCATGATGAGGGGCAGGTACTCTTTCACCCACCGCTGCCAGAAATGGTCGGCGAGCCTCTGCGCTGTTTTCCAGTTTGCCTTCCCGATTAAGTCTGTGTCGTCGAATTCTCCCGGCGCCATCGCTCCGCACGATCTTCCAAGCAGGAAATGGTTGGGGGTCAGACTCTCTTCGTCGTCGGGATCCATACTGACGGGGGTGAGGGGTCTTGAGTTGACGATGTGTTCGACTTCTGTTATTAATGTGTGAAGCACTTCTTCAGGCGGGCTTCTTTCATTTAGTACTGCAGCCAGGGCCGTCTTCACTGAGCGCACGAGTCTCTCCCAGGCGCCCCCCATGTTTGGGCTGCCGGGGGGGATAAATTTCCACTTGATTCCTTTTTCTTGTGCGGCCGCCTCTAGCTCTTTGTTCGCGCCAACGAAGTTAGTACCGTTGTCACTAAAAATCGTACTCGGCGTTCCTCTTCTCGCGGTCATCCGTCGCAACGCCATTATCATAGAGCTGGCACTTAGAGAGGGGGCCAGCTCCAGGTGAACGGCTCGCGTGGTAAGGCATGTAAACAATGCCCCCCACCGCTTCTCAACCCTTCTGCCAACGGTGACTTGCATGGGGCCGAAGTAATCGACTGCAGTGCAAGTGAACGGGAACTGATGGTGTTGTAGTCGCTCGCTCGGTAGGTCGCCCGTCGGAGGTATCGCGGGGACACTCTTCCTTGTTCTGCACCACTGGCAGCCATGTGACACTGCCTTTACTGCGGCCCTTAAACCGAAGATCCAATACTTTTGTCGCACTTCGTTCATGACTGTAGCAGTGTTGCCGTGAAGAAACTTCTTATGATAATGTTGAATGATGAGCTGCGCAATTCTGTGTTTTCCGTCTAATATAATAGGGTTCATTTTCCTTCGCTCTTCGCCGCGAAACTTCATCGTCCTGCTTCTTAACTTAATGATATCGTCATCATCGATGTACACGTCGATTTTCTTAAGTTTACTTGCATTTTCGAGGGGTTTTCCTTTTTTCAAACTTCTTATTTCTGTTGCAAAACTATCGACTTGACTTATCCTTATTAGAATCTCTTCGGCCTTCCTTATGTGTTGTTGCTCTATAGGTGCGTGTAGAGGTTTCTTAGACTTGGTGATGGCTGGTTGATTGGGGGTTCGCTTCTTGTCCTTCTGTGCTCTTCTCTGCGGTCGCCAAGGCTCGTCTTCTTCGCGCACGGCAGTAGTGGCTGCTTTACGGGTCTTCTTCAATAAGAGGTATGCGAAGGTGACCACTCTGGCCGTGACGCGCAGTAGTCGCTCCCAGCTTGAAAACCTTTGTAAATCAATTAAGGCCTTCCCTTCTGTTGCCGCAGCCACCACTTGCTCCTTGCTTTTTTCCTCCGGTAATTTGCCCGCAGACTTGAAATCGTGTAGAGGCCACTCTTGTTCTGTTTGTCGAAGAAATGCGGGGCCTTGGAACCATCTTGATTTGTGACTGAACTCGGCCGGCGTTCCCCTTGTAGCGTCGTCCGCCGGGTTCTCTTTAGTGGGCACCCATCTCCAGTCCTCCGGCTTAGTGTTTTCTTCGATTTCTGCGAGCCGGTTAGCCACGAAGGTTTTAAATTTCCTTGGCTCCGCCTTGATCCACAGTAACACGGTGCTAGAGTCAGTCCAGTAGAATTTTCTTGATACTTGCAGGCTCATTTCTTCCTCGATACTAGCTGCTAATCTACTGCCAAGCAGGGCGGCTTGCAACTCTAATCGTGGAATCGACACTGGTTTTGTCGGCGATACTCTTGCTTTGCCTGCGACCATGGAGACGTGCACTTTCCCGCAGGGTTCAACTGTCCTCCAGTAAGCAACCGCCGCGTAAGCCTCTTCGCTAGCGTCCGTGAACGTGTGTAGCTGCCCTTCACCGCAGCGTGGCGAGATACATCTCGGTATCTGAAGTCCTGTTAATGCCAGCACCTCTTCTAAGTACCTTGACCACATTTTTCTTTGTTTTTCGTTAATCTTCTCGTCCCAGTCAACCTTCGTTCTCCATATGTCTTGAATTAATTTCTTTCCTTGTATTAGCACAGGCGCCGCGAAGCCTAGCGGATCGAATGTTGACATCACGGCACTTGTGACTTCACGCTTCGTAGGCGCTCTTGTATTTTCTAATAATTCCTTCGGTGTGTTGCGCAGACCAACGTTGAACGCCAACTTATCTTCTTTCACAAGCCACCTCAGTCCCAGAGTTTTTTCTTCCTTTGTAAGCAGCAGTGATTCTCCTTTGTTCGTGTCTTCAATTTCTGATAATACCCTTATGTCGTTGCTCGCCCAGCCTTTAAAGTGAAAACTCGCTCGAGAATGTATCTCTTTAACTTCTCTTGATATCTTCTTAGCTTCTTCAATCGACGCGAAGCTCTGTAGGTAATCATCCATATAGTGATTCCTGTTTATAGCTTTCACAGCTTCTGGGTGAGTTGCCTTGAAGTCTTCCGCGTTTTTGTTCATCACATATATCGCAGTTGCGGGCGATGACGCTGCCCGAATATAATCGACGACATTCTGTACTCGTCGGGTTTGCTTGTTCTTCGGCTTCCTCGCCACAGGAACCTTAGACTGTCTCGGTCGCCTTCCCTCACTTTGACTCGAAGAAACATGTCTTGGATGTCGGCCATGACAGCCACTGGGCCTTCTCTGAAGCGTAGCAGCACTCCGAACAGTGATTGAAGTAGATCCGGGCCTGCTAGCAAGGCGTCGTTGAGGCTTTTCCCTTCGTACTTGGCTGCCGCGTCAAACACTATTCTTGGCTTCCGCTTGACAGGGTGCACAACTGCGAAGTGGGGCAAGTAGAAAGTTCTTCCTTCAGTTGACGTCTCTGGCGCTTTCTCTGCGTATCCATTTTCAACCATGCTCTGGATTTGCTTCTCGTAATACTCTTTGACTTCCTTATCTTTGTCCAGCTTCCTTTCAATGCTGATTAGACGACGAAAAGCTTGCTTGTAGTTGTTAGGCAGGCGCTCGTCTTCTTTCTTCCACAAGAGGCCTGTTTCGAATTGCCCGCTTGCTAAACGTTTCGTCGTTTTTTCTAAAGTTTCTAAGGCTCTTCTGTCGCTGTCGTTTGATGGCAGTCGGTTCTGGATACCTAGCGATTCTAGCTGGAAATGTTGCCTTACTACTTCTTCTATGTCTTCTGATTCTGTCGTCGCTCTTCCATAATGTACGAAGTTGACTACAGTGTTCGTGCCAGTTTCACAGCCGTGCAGCACCCACCCTAAGTCAGTGAGAGAGGCCACGGGTTCAGCTGGCTTGCCCTTCTTCAATCTTCTTGTGACGATAAGTGCCCAATTGTCTTGCCCAATCAACAACCTTGGCCGCTCTGCCGTGTAGAGTAACTGCTCTTCGATTGCCTTCAGATGCGGGCAGCTCTCTACGGTGCTCTTACTGATTCCTTGTTCACACAGCCTCAAGTCGTCAATTGTTCTAACTGTGATGGACTTCTTATCTCTTCTGTGGGCTCCTCTTATCTTCAGTTGAATCTTCTGAGAACTATCTTTCCTTATAACTCTTCCGCCCACTGTTTCAATAGACAGAGCTTCGCGACTTCCTTCAGCTCCAATCGTCTCTGCTATTGCCTCGTCCAGGAGCGTGACAGTTGATCCTTCATCCAGCAACGCCAGTACACGTACTTGTCCTTTAGGCCCGTAGAGATGCACCGGAACAATCTTCAAATATGCTCTCTCTTCTGACTTGGTACTGTTTACTGAAGAAACCTTCTCTTCATATATTTGTTTCCCTTTGTTTTCGTCACTTGATTTCTGTACTGGTACAGGCGGCTCGTCCGAGTGCAGGAGAGTATGATGCCATCTCCCACACTGCTTACACAGGCGCCTTGCAGTTGATTCTTGAGTGCTTGAATCGTAAACACTTAAAACAGATTCTTGCTTTCTTGACGATGTCCCATTTCTCATTTATATCCGCTTCTTTGAACTTCTTGCATTCTGTTGCATAGTGTTCACCCTCACAAGCTGGACACGACTTCTTATATTTGTCTTGCGACGTGTCTTGTGTCACATTCACCGGCCTTCTGAAACCCTTCTTGTATTCTGATAACGCTTCAGGCGGAGCGAAGTCCCCACACATGTCTGCTTCAATTTCCAGGAACGCTTCAACAAGTAATAGTTCTTGAAGGTCTTCATCTCTTCTGCTTCTGTGATAGGCAAACCAGCGAAACTTCATAGAAGGCGGCATCTTCTCCACTATGGCTTTCAATGTTTCAGGCGAGCTGAGGTACTGCGGTTTCTTCAACGCCTTGATTGTTTCTATAGCGTTCTTCACGCGACTTGCAAACACGCAGATATCACGGGTTTCGCTCACTCTTGACATATTCTTCAGCTTCTCCAGCTCTGATAATGCTAGCGCTCCAGGTCTTCCAAATCTTGACTCCAATCCCTTAATTACTTCGCGTGGATTTTCAGCGGTGAATAGCAGGCTCTGAACAGCTTCTTTCGCTTTCCCTTGTATAGCTCTTCTTAGGCGCGCTAAGTTCTGTGCGTTGCTGAATGAGGCGGCTGTATCTTCGAATGATCTTCTGAATGCCAACCACTCTTCACAGGATCCGTTGAAGTGAGGGAGTTCGATGTACTTCGGCGCGGTGACGTCACGTGAGTTTTCAGACAGCTTGCGTATTGCTTCAGCCAGTTGGTGGATATCGCTTCTTTCTTCTTTAGAATCGGTCGGTCTCTTCTTCTTGCTGGGCCCGGCGCTGGTCTCGATGAACCAATTCTCCACTTCATGGGTTTGCTCGTACAACTCTTCACCAGCTCCATCTTCCTCGTCGGACTCGGCGACGGCGATGTCCAGCTCGGCTCGAGCTACCCTTGCGCGGGCCTCAGCTACTTCTAATTCCCGTAGTGCCACCGCCATCCTTGCTTGTGCTTCTGCCTTCTTTCTTTGAGACGAGCGGCTGGACGTCGTGTCTATATCGCGGGTCGGCTTCTTAGCTTGCGGGTTTCCTTCAACTGACGCGCTGACACTAGACGGCGGAATGCTTGAATCTTGTGGACGAGCCTTCACTGCGACGCTTCTCTCCGGGTTCTGGGACGTGGGGTGGCTTCCTACTTCGTGAACGGGATCCGATTCTTCGCTTATCCTTGATGGCGGAGGGGGGCGGCTCCCTTCCCCCGCTGATGAATCCTTTCCAACAACACCCTTTGCTTGAGGTAACGGCGTTCGTTTGTGCGGCGACGGCGTCCTCTTTGTAAGCGTCGATCTACTTGCTATCGACGAACTTGCGGTTTCACTTGGCGTATTCATGCTCCAGTCTGTTGACGTAGAACTTTCCCCGGTGGTCTTGGACTGCGCAGAACTTGATCTTGTCGAAGGCATCTTGATCTTCACCCTATCCGGCTCGCGAAGGACCAGCTGTAGGGTGTGGACTGTATGATTGGTGTGGTGCCGAATAGGGCTGCTGGCGGGGATGCTCTTCAACAAGGCAGGGTGCAGACAATAACACTATTCAGGGTTAATTCTTCCTTTATTCTTCTTGTTAACTGGAGCGCTGCTGGATTCGGACTGCCCGATCACCCAAATATGCCCTCATTATATACGCTAGAGCGCGGGTAAGTCGTTCACAATATGGCCGATGCGACAGCCAATGGGAGCGAGGGGCGTTCCCGTGCCCTATGTATGGGAATCTTTCTGGGGCAGTTTTCAGGTGATTTGGCATACTTATAACGTTCCAGCTATGCCTATCCTATGCAACCCGATTTCCCTTATATTATACAAAAAATTCACCCTTAAAAACATCCCTTTTTAATTAGAAAACTTTAAAAACTCAAACGGCTCTCGTTAAGGTAAGGTTTCGATAACATTCGGTTTAATTTGTCGATCATCCTACTAGCGCCGCTCGTGGCCAAAAAGGAAACTAGAATTCAAAGTACCAATACCCTAGACTTACTATTTGAATCTATTTCTAGGGTTTTTTCTAGGTTGCATAAGATAGGCATCTCACTTATATTTATTTACAAATACAAAACTTAGTACTTAACAACCTTATTTGTACTGACTATTTTAATTATGCAACCTTAGTATTCTATCTTTATAATTAAAACAATAGCAATATCTGTTTTTTATTGAAAACGTTAATCCTTAAACTAGGGCATACAAGTTACACTTAAAATTAGTACTTAGATACGCTTAACTATGTTACAATTTTAGTCTTAAACTTTAAAGGAATTAAAAACAACAACAGAAAATAGCTTTTAATTAACAACAGACATACTAACTATCATAAAACCTTAAAAAACTTAAACATTGATTATCACTGCTTTTATCACTTAGTTATCACTTTTACACTTATTCATCGTCGCCGACAGATGACGACTACCCTACATTTTTAGACCTTCATGAAATTTTCTAGTGAAATAATATATGATTTATTGGTGATCTCTTTAAATTAGTTTGCTTAAATACTATTAGGACAAACCTATTATAATACATACAAAACCAATTATTTGGTACTTGACCCCATATCTCCATGATTTTCGGTAATTTATTGTGGAATTGATTTTATGTTGTTTGGTAACACATTTTGGTGACAAATCTACTATTTTGAGGGCAAACCCTATTATTTAAGAAACACAAAATGAATTAAATTGGTGACAGCTTAAATCATACCCTTTAATTTTTATGGGGAACATTAAGTGCATGACTCCTGGTAGAAAGGTTAAGCTGAGGTGTAAGGTTATGCACCTAAAGTTAATAAATTATATACTATCAGATTTTATGGGGTACACGTAAGATTAAAGCTATAAAAGCTTGTATTCAGGTGATTAATTCTGACTAAGTATATTATGACGTGAGCAAAATTGTTGCGTAGCGTAATCTTTTTTTTTTAGCAAATTATAACAAATCGACACTTATATTAGAAAGAGAAAATGATTGTACCTATTGTTGGGTGTAATAAATGAACTCAAAAACTTATTTCACTGTTGGGAAGATACACTATCCCCGAGTGACTTAATTAGGTGTAATTTTATCCGCATACGTGACAAAGTTCCCCGGAACGCGGGTAAACCCGCGACAAATAAACAATAAAAAATATAACAAATAACATATTTGACACAACACAAAAAATAACCAATAGTTGTAGATCTAATCGCTTTGGACGTGATATTTAAACAACTTAAAAGGAACTTCATAATTCTGAGACCGTGTGACATTTCTCAAGGCTACTCTATCGAGTTTTTAGTAACTTTATGTAAGTACTTCATAACTTCGCATATCGAAATTATCATGACAAATAAATCAGTTGGAACCTTGAAGAACCTTCAAGCAAATATTATGTAAATTATGAGATGGATCATTGATTTACAAGCGATTCCTATGAAGTAGACATAACCCAGAATTAACATAAAAGGCATATTAAAAGCTAAGTTTCTAATTTATAAAAAACGTCTATCTTTTTTACACACTCAGTTTCCGCCAGTGTTTTAACCATATCCCCACATATAGAAAAAACTTATGCCCTCTACTTTTCCTTCACAAATTAATGGGTTACCTAACACTCACATTTTCAAATCCCACCAAAACATCCTGAGATTAACGCGTTTAAAACAAAGTCAAAACACAGAAACAAAACTACCTGTATAATATCAAGTAACTACAGATAAATCGAAAACATAAAAACAGGCAGCAGGTCATAATCTAGTCTAAAATAATTATGAATTTTACTTACTATCTCTCATAATAGCTACCGGTTCCTTCACTAGTTCAGTCTAAGTGCAGCCTCTGCTACACTTTAATCACCGTATTCCTTTCTGATGAGCTGTTAATTCACTTTCGTATTTATTATGACGATAAATACGCTTTATCTATAGAAATAATCGATGGTAAAATGGCGGAGAAACTTGAAGTTATGGCGCTGGAAATTCTTTAGTGTTATGGTGAAGGTGATAATGTTAATAAGATTGTTTAGTGTTGTTGTAGAATAAGTACTCACTAGTGCTATATGTTAAGTTTGCGTGTTTGCGCATTTTTGACGTTGAAAGGGGATTACATCTGACAACGCTGAACTAATTTCGAAAATTCTTGTAACCAAACGATCCGTATGCTACTTGTGTTATAGATAGGCTATAGTCTATAGGTGTATACATATATGATAGGACACGGGAGGTATTCCCTTCGGGATGTAACTAGTAGGCATCAAATAACTATTATATTTATTTTTAAAGTAGGTAGGTATATTAGGTCAGCGAGACGACAATTGTATATAGGTATACATAGGCATTATTCAATAGGAATAAAGTCACTCAAAATTATCCACTTTAGAAATAATTTTAATCACAATGGACTTATCGCGATATTGCTAAAAGCTTTGAAAAGCCCATCGATGCTAAACTTATTAATATTTTGCATTAACAAAACCACAGCGTCCTGTTGTACTTGGTATTACAATAAAATACATTAAACACCAAACCGCATACCCGAATTCCGATAATTTCCTAATGGAAATACCCTGGGGTTTAGGTTTATCCACATTGCGGAGACCTGGATTTTTGCCAGTAGTGACACACTGCTATCAAATTTCCTATTTGGTGTAGTAACAACAATTATATTTAGTTAAACAAAAAATAAGTTTTATAATACAACTTTTCTTCTTTTTGGTCCGATTGCAACTTATTTGGGGGCAGCGCAATATGTTCGCCACTTAGGTACATTCCTTTTCGTTAGTTGATATTCCGCTCAGATTTTCCACGAGGCATTGCTTGGTTCGTATGGTCCTTTTCTCATGTCCTTGTACATATTATTAGTAATATGAGTTGAAATCGCGTTATAAAATTTCAGCAAATCGAAACGTCGCGTATAAAATCCGAGTGGAAAATAAGCTAGTGTGAGTGCTGTCACTCCCTCCTTCGATCTATCTCCATTTATACTTACCATATTAATATTGGGGCATTTGTTTCTTTCTAGTAACACAATGACATGCCTAATGACAACTTTAAGATGCTTACACATGTAAAACTGCATTTTCCATAAAACAGGAAAATAAACAGCATTAAAAGTGAATCTATATGCAGTTATCTCATAGTCAGTTGATCGAATCGCTTCACGGTAAACGGTAATGATAGGTTAACTAATATTGTAGTCGGAAACTTGCTTAGTATATGTAATCTTAATATTATTCATATATTATATCAAACTAGGTGAGTAATGTTTATACGCATTTATCGGTTTGAAAGTGTGTAAGAAGTTTTATACATAGGTACCTACTTTGTACAAAAGCTTTGGGAGAGACAGGCAAGAATATAACGTATCTCGAAAAAAACCGAATCTTTTGTAATTTTTCTGGTACTTGGGAATAGTCGTATCATCTAATGCTAGTTTTTCCACAATATAGTGATCATTTCTTAGTTCAGAAAACACCTCATAACATCACGCATATAGGTACACATATTTTGCAGTCGATAGTATCACGCAAACTCGATATTTATTCCAACACTCGATAATATTAATACAATATGTTATTATTTATGTCTGACATATTGGAAGTGATAGACAAATAAGGTAAGTGCCACTTTACTTACCCATATTAAATCGCTACTTAACGATACTAAGAGCACACGTCAAACTTTTAGTCGGCCGATAGTTTGTTTGGGCTCATAAATCAGCACCAAGATGAATGGTAGTACGCACGCGTTCACAAAGATCAGGAATTTGGCCCGTATCAGGCTGACTGAAAACTTTGAATGGAATCAATATTTACTTTAAAAAAGGACCATCGGATCAACAGACTATCGGCCGACTATTTAGTCTGCAGTGTGCTACTCCTAGTGGATTATCGATGACTAGACTTATGAGGTTAAAGGTTGACGTCGGCTCCAATTTCTCACTCGAAACGATGCGATTAATCGAGTAGGCTCAACTGACCGATTAATATCAAAATATAGTCGATGTAGTACCAAGATAGAGTGATTACCCACTATTAATGGGTAGGTTGCGATATGTGCAGTTTAAAGTAACTATACTTAAACTTAACTTTAATAACTTAGCTAACATAACCGTAATTAAGTTGGATAAGTAATGACATAATGACTACATGTGTACAACATGAAATTGCTTCAATTCGTTACCACACACGGATTAAAACGAATAGTTGAATCAAACTTGGATACAAAACAAATTAATAAACTTTGTTATAGGAAGTTTATTTCGGTCGATTTATTGATAAAATTGCATCGATTTGTGGTTTAGTGAATCGATTTAGAGTCATTATTGAACAATCAGGTATAGTTTTTATCGTGGCTGCAGGCTTTGGATTGTATACTTTGTAGGTAATTTGGAAGCAGGCTTTGATGAAATGTGGAAGTAAAGTTATTTAAAATGCTGGAATATCAGTCATTATTTAAAGCCAAAGTCACATGAAAAGAACCAACTGAATTGAGACTGGCACCATGATTTCCACGACTATCCTTGCCTTACGAGAGCACCTTTTTCGTTCCTGTCCTATCCTTTTCTTTACAAATCTGCATTTCCATCCACGAAGATACGACAGGACAGTGTCACATAAAAATACACGATTGATTACATCACACTCTGCCTAGGCAGATTGCAGATGCAGACACACCCCATCTTAAACCAATCCATCATAAACCAGCTCCAATCTTACCTATACCTAATCTCAATACACGCCCACAATAAAATGTGATACCACTTATGTAGGGCACAATTCACTTACGCCAAAGTTGTTGGCATCTAGGCTAATCATATTCAGGTTTTGGCGCAGAGATTACGTCACGTGAACGTCGCGTGATCGGAACGATTCCGCACGGTATACGGTGGCACTAGTAGCCTAGTTGTTGAGATTTTGTGGGGTACAGATGGGAAATTGCTCTATTATCTGTAGTGAATTGTCGAAGGTATGAGTATGCGCCGGAGATGTAATACGTAATGATACGTAAATACAGCGGTTATTTTTGTGAATCCTACTGATCCACCGTGTTTTTTCTTAAGCTCTTTAAGTAACTCTATCGAAAGATTGCGAAGCCCTGAGATATACGGTTTGTTTTTCGCTGGTTTCCAATTAACGTAGCCTAAGAAAAAATCAAATCGAAATATTACTATGACTTCAGGAAACACTTTTACTTGAAGTTCAATTATTTTTTTGGAAACCCAAGTTGTCCATTACATTTTTATCATCTGTCTAAATAGTCACTACCAACTCTTTAGTGAGAGGATTAATTTACCTCAGTGTAGTTTTAATTTAAATATTTATTTTATCATTATTCATTCTTGCAATGCTAAACAGCAGGCGCCGTAATAAACTAGAGTTAATCCTCAAAGGTCATCAGTATGTAGGCAGTATGTTCGTGGTCGTCTTTTTTCCGCAAACGTACGGAGCCAGCAAATTAATGCGACGGCTCACGATAAGAGCTCCACCTAGGTATACTGTGAAGATGGGTACAGAAGGTTCAGTTCGAAAAATATACATTACGAACAAGAGGAAAAACTGGAATAATCACCAAACTCGAAATAGTTGAAATGCGTAAGTTTTTTGACATAGGTTTTCAGAACTTCCGGCTAGGTAGTTGTATGCAAATCTACAACATTACATCCATAGAAAATTCGACCCTTATGTAGGAACTTATTTGTAGTAGCACGTAATGGCTGCCGAAATTGATGCCCAATATTATTTTTTTTACTACGTCTACGTTTGCTTTAATACTTTAGTTAGTGTTTATCCAAAATAAAATGAGTTATGAAAAATCACTTTACCTACAGTGACTTTTCATTTAAACTTGCTATGTCAAGCTTACTCACTTAACCTTTTGCGTTTTTTGTCCAGTGTCAACGGCCGGTGGATAAAACCTAAACGGGCATAAAGCACTAGCCGTCCGCAACGACCGTTGACATTTACATGACCCACATCACAGACTAGCCTAGTTCTTTTTTTGAAAACCAGAGACACGGAACGTTATGGTCATCGTGAAGTTGTCATTTGTTTTTTAAGGACTCTATGGTCTTAGGAAATTGTTGTTTTGGCATGATTTCACAATTTATTTTTTAGTTGCAACACCTTTCGCCCCTTATAAATTAAACGATAATTCCTTTTATAAATCTTACACTTTAAAATGCAAATGTTTTTGCACAAAAACACAAGTGTCCAAACTTTTGCACAAAACAGTATTAATTCGTCATCGTTATCTCACAAAATCTTATGAAAATCAGTGCAAAGTTTCTCCATAAGAATTCATAATAAACTACCGTCGACCCGAAATACTTGTAAATATGTACCAAAGTAGGAAAGTGAAAAGAAATCGAAATCAACATTATTATTTTATAATTTGTTACAATGACTTGATGGTTCTCGGATGTGCCCGACCAATTGCTTAGGTACTTCTTCTGTATAAAAAACAACCTTATTTATAAACAGGTAAAGTTGAAAATAGTTTGGAGTAGTGAAGATGGTATATAACTATTTATTGGAGTGTATCTCATTGGGACGGTAATGTTGCGTGCACATTTTGTGTCTATGAAGTCTTTTCGTAATAAAATAATTTGAGGAAATGTCAATCAATGTTAATTTTCAAATTAAGTAATTTAATAAAGACAGAAAATATACCTAGTACATATTCGAATTTTGGTTCTTAAACCCTGCTTACCTATAAGTACACAAATCAATTCGCTTATGAAAATATTTTCATGAATATTATCATCATTCACTACCAGTAAAAATTACCTTAAATTGTCTTAATTTAAACTTACTACACAAATAAAAACCACTAAACAAAAAAAATCTACCGCGGAAATTACTGTCATATCAAATCATATCTCTAAACGACAATTTAAACATCCCGGCATTCATTGCCGCATTTTTCGGCGACACGAACCAAAGATTTCATAATAACCCAGCCAAGGACTAGTAAGCAATTTCACACATCACCGCTCTAAGATACTAGCTGTCAAATTGTTCAGTAACATTGTTGATTGACGATTTTTTGCTGAAAAACAATTATTTTTAAACATTTTGATGAGTCAACGTTAGGATCGCAACGATACTTTTTTGTGGTGATAAAAATTTGGCGACTTTGCGCAATTACTTGGCTGAAACTACTCTAGGCTTTCAATTATTATCGTAATTAATTAAATAGCATTTTTGTTTTGTTGTACATGTTATTGGCATAGGCATCAGCAGTATATGGATACATTTATAACATTACTAGCTCATCCCGCGAACTTCGTTATCGTTTAAACCTTCCCTGGCCCTCTACAAACATTTTAAAACCAAAATGAGCCAAATCGGTTCAGCCATTCTCGAGTTTTAGTGAGACTAACGAACAACAATTCATTTTTATATATATAACATTAGTATTTGTATCGCGTAAAAATTACGTTCTCGGATAAAATAGAGCTTATATTTCACCCGACAATAGTGTTGCTTCAAAAAAGTGAAAGAATTAAGTATTAAAATCTGTTCAATAGTTTATAGACTTGAGAGCTTATCGCCGATGATAGTAATCAAGAATACGTAAATTAACACAAAATCCGGAAGAAAAAATGAATTTGACATGATGATGATGTTTGATGACCAATGACATGACAGTTTGACACTTCACGGTGACGAAATCAAGGTCAGAACAAATGAAGGTTTATTTCTAAAAACCACAAGTACCCATCAGTATCAAGGAAGTAATAATAAAATTAAAGGTCAAGCAAAAACACTCCAAATTTTGTAAATAGGCACCAACAAAAATGGAAAATGTCAGGTTTTGCATAAATTTTTGGTTTTACTTTTTATAATTTTCTGTCTTCTCACCATTTATGGGCATTTGGACGTTTGTTTTAATTCCCATTGCCATTTTATTGAATGTTGTTTATGAATATAATTTATTACATAGGCAGTTAATATTGATTTCTTTATTTTTAAGCATGTGCTTAGCAATGATATGAATAAAAATATGCTTGTCATCTCTGTGTTGATGTAATTCTAATTTCTGAAGGATGTTATTCAATATCTCACATATTTATTTATTACATAATACATAAGTAGATACCTCGTTTGAAATTGAAACATGTACCATACATAAGTGAAGTAGACACTTAACTTACTAAGTTGTGCTACTAACTCAAGTTTGGAGTACCTACATATCTTGAGCAATTTTCATTTACGTAAAACCAATGTTGTAGATTCACAAGTATTCTAAACAGCTTTTAATCTACAGCTTTAACTTAGTCTATTTTATAGGGATATTTAAAAGGGTGATGATTTTTTTTACAATGCGAAAACATTTTATTTACTCTAAGCAGATATCTACCCTCTCTCACATATAAATGTTTCCTTGGAATACCTACTTGGTGCTCCAATTTGAATATTAGGACCTCCGTGGTATTTTCATAAGAGGCCTGTAGCCCAATTGGGGCAGATTATTGTCGTGACATCTACATAACATCTTAACTTCAATCATTAAGAACATCTTAAAAACTAATAGCGATATTAATTATACCCACCTTAACTTATTGTTAGGAAACAATATTAAGATCAAAGCGCAGGAACACTCTAATCCGATTTCCTGCGCCATATTGTTCACATCTCATTAATCTACTACTTAATAACACCCAACAAAATTAACCCTGACTTTTATCACCTTGCTATATGGTTCAAATTTGTTTACACAATCTATAATTGGCAGCAAATAATATTTGTTATTCTGACACTAATTGATACCGACATTTGTTATAAAATAGTTTCGTAAATCAGGAAATACGCGTGCTTTGCTTTTGATCGGGTTAGAAATATCCTGCCTTAATAATATATATTTGGTTAATCTAATATAAAGCATATCCGATGTTTTGAAATTGGGTTATAATAATCCTATACTTACTAGGAATACAATCTGGAACGCCGTCTAAAACGTCTAAAACAAGTGTTTTACTAAGATACTACTTCTGTCGTCCATCTTGAATGTGATAACTTAAAACAAAAAAAACACTGTCAACGAAAAAAATGACAGTTTACCAATAAAAAACATTTCAACATTCAAAATTAGAACGCTACTAATTACAGCGCTCTGAAAGAAATATGGCGGCAAAAAATGCGCGTGAGCAATAAATTGCACTTCCCCTAATGTGCCGTGGCGATCGCATCCTGTCATGTATTCCAGAATTAATCAAAATTAATTAAAAACATTGATATATTTGGGTAAATAACATTAACGCATTCATATAAAGTATTTTCAATAGATGACAAACCATTTAAGTTAAAGTTATTAACTTTAATATCAACACAGTACTTTAATATTATAACAGTCTAACCAAGGGGTATCGGGTTGCCCAGGTAACTGGGTTGAGGAGGTCAGATAGGCAGTCGCTTCTTGTAAAGCACTGGTACTCAGCTGAATCTGGTTAGACTGGAAGCCGACCCCAACATAGTTGGGAAAAGGCTCGGAGGATGATGATTATTAACTTTAATATTCAAGCCATTATTGAAACGTTTCTAATAAAACGACGAATCTATTAGCTAAGCTATCCAAAAATTTATAATACCGTTGCAAGAATTAAAATGAAATATAACACCAATCCCACACAGCACTAAATTAGAAGAAAAAGTTACAAACTGACCATCTTAGGCGAAAAGTAAACATAATCCTACCTACTTGACTTAATCTAATTCTGCAATAACTTTCGAATATTGCACAATAATCATATCCTACTAAACAAATAAAGATTAGTGTTTCAAAATAAAAGTGTTTAAAATGCGTCAGTCGTAAGTAGCTTACTATTATCCAAACATAGAAATCTTCTTAGTTTTTAAGCAAGTTTAAAAATTGTTCAATTCGACGGAGACATATGCGCATATGTGTGAATTCATACCGTCGTCGATATCTACTAAAATACAGCCAAATATATCGAAAACTCAATTTACATAACACATTTAATCAATCATTTAATCAATCTTAACAATAAATATTGACCAAAAAAAAAAACACCTATATATCAAAAAATTTATCCGTATCGCTGTCAACGGGGATCGTGCCCAAAAGGCTATCTGCATTCTAAAACACCACATAATATATATCCTGGCCTCCCAAGGATATAGTAAGCACGACACCGAACTTCGAATATAAATTCTTTCGCGATGATGCGTCTTCCTGAACTCGAATGCATTTTTCTCATGTTACGTTTTGCGCGTTTTTTGCAGTTCATTCAACTGTTTTTTTTTGGCATTTTTTGGAGCTTGATTTTGCAATATTATTATGCATGGATTTTGTTATTCATTACCTCATCTAAGCGACAGGTATAAATATTGGCAGTCTTCTATATAATATGCCAATATTGTTTAACGTAGCTTTCGTAATTTAAATTCCGCTTAAAGTATTTTTTCAATAGTAGTATTTAAGCAGTCATAACTCTGCAAATAATGATTTATTATTTCGGATCTATTCATGAATTCATACGGTCAAGTTCTACCAAAGTACATAAGAACTATAAGAACCAGAAAATCCTATTACCATGACATACTTGTAAATAAAATATACCAAAAAGTGTGTTAATGAGATGTATCCTTGAAACTCATCATGAACATACCGTGCTTACAAAGTACAGAACCACAGTGCTTCACGCTCCGCTAATTTTATGTCAAAACCATCGAATTCCAATAAAACTGCAACGGTAAACACGTTATTAAGAATAACTGTTATTTGAAGCCTTAAACATGCAAATACGTCCTTGTTAAAACCGTTATACGCTAAGTTATTCTACTATATGTCACGTCACACTCATAAAAATAAGTCGCGATCTTTTTTATCTTAATTAATTCGGCAGTTTTATTGTTTTGTTCTTAATTAAGTAACAGGAAAGTCGTCGCTTCCATTCTCAGCATTCCTTTTTGAATGGTCAATAATCAGTAATTTCACGTTACTCACTGACAAATACAGAAAAAATCGGAAACAACAGATCGCAAACAAACTGAAAAATTACAAAAATATTCGTGATAAAATTCAGAAGAAAACCCCAAACAACATTTCCTAACACAGTTTTTTTTGTAATTAAATGCTCTATTCAGAAACTCGTTAAGTGGTTGCTAAATTATTTCACAAGGCATAATGAGCGCAATTGAATCTGCAATGAAAGTTTAATAGAGCACTTCTTGTTAAATAGATTATACTTAAGAGTACACTACAGACTAAATAGTCGGCCGAGGGTTCACCCGATGGTTTTTTGAAAGAAAATCTTGATTGCAATCCAAGTTTTCAGTAGCCAATAGGTCTGGTACCGACTAAATACCGTTGTAATGTGTGTACCTACTACCATTCATCTTCGTACCTACTGATGTATGAGCCCATACAAACTATTGGCCGACTAAAAGTTTGTAGTGTGCCCTTAATCTGTGGTAGCTGTAGATAGAGAATGAAATGGGGTAATAGCAGAAATTCTAAACTAATTGAATTCAAGTGTTGCTCATAACATTAACATAGCTATCTAAGATAAGCACGATAGACACCGTCAGATCTTTTTAAGGCATCTTTGCAGATATTTCAATCTTCATACTATGTTATTTCTGACCAGTTCTTCTTCTTACTGTTTACTATTTTCTGCGAATAATTTCACTCTAGTTATAAACAAGTATAGTGTCAGTTTGACACTACTTCTATAAACGAGATCCCACTGACCTTATTTTTCTTGCCATCTCGAATCTGCAACGTAATTAACTTCCGTATACATTCATCATTTTCACGGAAGTCCATCGACGCCGGTAGAGAGCTCTGAATCGCTCAATGAATGATTTCCAGTACAGAAAGCTCTTCAATACTTTAAAGATAATATTGAGTATAGAAGGATAACGTAGTGATGATGATGATGTCCTCTTAGCTGATTATCAGCTACGGTAGCTGTTCTCATGTAAGAAGATTAGCCAAATGCGCAGGACATTTATTATAGTGCACTAGCATTTGTGCAGACACAGGTGCCCTCACTATCCCTTCACTCTCATAGCCCGATGGTACGGCAATCCGACACCACCGGAGAGAGATCAGGCTAGCATACTATCAAGCTACTTACTAATAGAAACAATAGTTCATAGACATCAATATCACGAGACATTAATTCAAACAACAGAACAGCGAGATTCCAAGGCAATAACCAATACATTAGCGTTTACACCCACAATGAAATCACAAAACACGAATTAAACAGCAGCCACATTAAACGAAACATGATCCGAAATAAAGCAACATTAATTATATCCAAACACAGGATTGCGATGATTTATACGTGTATCGGTTAACCGTTCAATAGTCATTGCTAAAATTAGGCGATCCAGTCGGAACGGAGAGCAATCAATTCATATGTAATTAATGAATGTATAACTAGCTGACTGTCGTGGTTTTCCTCGCGTCTGGTGAAAACTACTGCCCGTATTAAGATAAAAACTAATCTATAGTACGCACGGATAATGTAGCTTCCCAACAGTGAAATATTTCAAGTCGGTTCAGTTAGTTTTGGAGCTTTTAGGGTGAAACAAACAAATGTTTCCTCTTTATTATGTTGAGCGTAGATTAGTATAGCCTATCCGTTTTCCCGCGGTTTCACCTTCGTCCCAAGGTAACTACTACCCGTCCCTGTATAAAATAAATAGCCTGTTACTTGGAAAGAGTGTAGCTTTCCAACTGAAAAATAATTTTTCAAATCGGTTCACTTTCGGAGCCTTTGGAGTTCAAACAAACAAAAAAATCCTCTTTATTATAGATATCCGTTCAATATCCATTGCTAATTTTAAGCGAGCCGACGCCAATCCATTCATAATTAATGAATGTTCACCTAATGAACGCCGGTTTATTTTTAATGATACGGATGCGACCGGAGATTTGGGTCGAGTATGCAGAAGACTGCAGCGGTGCATCGCTTAGATTTATTGACAGACTTTTATATACGGAAGAATTGCTTTGGATGCATCTGGTGATTTATGCGTCTCTTGAGCTGTCTTAATTATAAGAGAGTTGGGTGTAATTTTGTAATTCGTTTCGATATATGGTTTAGATTTTTCTTCCTGTTGTGACCGACTTTACTTACTAAGTAAAATAAGCATTTTTCCCCAAATGCATTGACCACCTATAATTTGGACAGGTAATGGCGACATGATACAGACACAGGGGTTACTAAAATTCAAGCTTCTTTACGATTCTTTTAAGCAGTTTCCAAAACGAGACGAGTCTTAGTGAAAGTGGAAGTATGGGTCTCTTTTATCACCAATTCCTACGAGACCTAACCTTGCCACTTTGCTACAAAATCATACATACCCCAACAAACTCCGTAAACAAACCGTAACTCATAACAACAACTCTCAGAGATCAGAATCCCGAAGCTGGAGGCGACTGCGCGCGCGCATACCGCTCGCATTATACGCCGCGCCGCGCCGTTAACAACTCGCACGTGTTATGAAGACTAGACCGTCAAAGCGGCTGTGAGATGCGACTGAAATAGTATAGGTTAGGAGATGGATATTATAACTGAGTGTGAATATAGTTTTAAGAAAATATGGTCGAATTTAGAGTCGTAGAAAAATAGTAACCTGGAATGGTGGTCTCGATATTACAGAACAGATTTTTGGGTTATGTATAGATATATACAGACTACCTATTAAGTAAAAATACTATCCTGACCGCATCTACATCGATTCACCCGAAAGTGAGATAATCGCGCACAAACACATACTTTACATAGAGATCAAACTAAGAACTCCCATTTTCAATTAGTGAAAGAAATGTCGACCTAAATTAAGTAAAAAGAGGATTCATAATTAGCTAGACACACGACCTACACAAATACATTTAAAAATCTTAGTGCCTAGCTCTCTGACTATTCATCTATGTCGTGAAAGTATACCTACATTGTGATCAAATCGTATGCCGTAACTGGTATGTGGGGATTCTCTCAGATTAAGGAAGGAAGCGATTAAGCATAGAAAATGAGCGTGGAAGATCATATATGGTGTTCGGAACATTTTCTTTACGACTCTATATTAATAGGCACCTAGTTCTTTTACCTTCCATAAATGGAAGATTTTGTTCTGATTACCTAATATCTAAAATCAAGCCGCCTGAAATTCAGTACTATTTGCATCAAAAGGCCACTTAATGATTCCGGAAACAATACTGATCTGATGTAAGGCTTTAACCCGCAAATCAGGAAGTTCATGTAACAAACTAGCGAAAACAAGATAAATACTATCTCAAATAAAGAAACAAAGATAAAATAAACACAACAATAGTTCCAAAAAATAAAACAAAAAACTAACGTAATAGATAATAACGTAACAAAAGACTTTTTCACTTTTAATTTGGTTAACGAACATTAACAATGGCCGCGGCAAAAATGAAAGCGAAAGACAGATTATAAGCGACAAAAATACACAGATAGCTGTATCGTAATCTGTAGAATAATAACATGAACCTAACATAACATAACCAAAGGAATTTGCTCACATATAGTCCTATCATTAAATTAAATCTAGCCACACATATTTTTACACTAACATAGGCTAAAACCAACCTTGTGAAGCTAAAAATAAGGTGTAAAATTGCATAACAACAGCATAAAATCGCTGCAACAATAATACTGCAGATGGGGTACATCCAGAATACATAGTCGGTACCACGGAGTAAGGAAAGATGAGCGGAGATGCCGTAATGCAGGCAGGTCAAGCGCCTTCTTCTAAAGTCAAATAAGTACGGTGGGCATGACCAAGAAGATCAGTTACGAGTGAACTAATGAGGCCTTCTGGTCTCTTTGCTATCTGTCAACGATTTTTGCTATTACAAAAAACTATAACTACCGAAAAAAGGAGTTGACAGTAACGTTCCACGTTCATCCGCATTTTGGCGCGCCACTTTCTTAGGTGATTTTCCGTTATGGCACCTCTGCTAATCATTTTATTCTCCATAGTCGGTAAACTTGGTGGCATGCAAATGTGTACATTCCTCTCAACATAGTAGTCGGCCATCGCCGTCGGCTCGTGACTGCTTTTCTTTGGCAGGACGTGTATTTTAGTTAAAGATAAGAATGCACTTAGCAGATACGACGTCCAGAGTTATTATTGGAATACAGATGAAGATTGCAGGATCGCGGGGTATATCATAAAGCGAGGTGTACACTTTGCAAAACACGATGCAATTTTGATGCGTTGCTTTTATGTTGTAAAAATTTTATGGTCAGATGGTTTCTGTAAATAGGTATATTTGTAGAAATTCTGCTAATAGAAGTCATCGTTTTTACTCAAGTTTTATGAACTTATTTCACTCAGGATATCTTAAATTTATGAACCTAATCAATAGTGAAATTATCCTCTTAAAATTGCTACATGAAAGGAACCAGCCCTGCAACATTTAAAGCCAACTCGTATATTCAGCTAAATTTGCAGTCTCATTCCTCTTGCCTGCAGTCTGTCCCCCGCCTTAATTTAATCACATTGCAGCGTGCAAGTTTGTTGGGCTTATATTTCACTGCACGTTTTATATCATCTATAAAATGCTTCAGTTAATTACAAATGTTCATAAAATACTTTAAACTATAAATTACGACTGCTACAATTCCTCCTAGTCTTAAAATTTGTCAAAATATTGGGTTGCTTTCACAATTTATGTCGTATAAAGATGTACTTAGGTAATAAAATTCTATACGTTATAGTTACTGCAATTTCAAGTGTAATAATATATGGTCAATGTAATGGAGCTTCTTCTAAAGCGGAATAGAAATTGCTCGATGAACTAGGAAGTAATTCATTTGGGTCAGTTACAAATATGGTAACATCATCATGCTACTTGATAATTCGGAACAAAATAGAGGTCCAAACTAGAGTACAGACCATTAATAATAAATTAAATTGTGTTATGTAAAAGAGGCCTATGTTCAGCATTGGATTACCAATTAGGCCCTCAATTAGGCCCCTTAATTAGGCCCAGCAATCTGCCTTTTCCCAATCTCCCGAAACTATTGCCCATGCTATCCCAAAAAAATTTACTCACTAAACTGTCATCATTGAATATTGCACTCATCTATATGTTGCACCCTCCACTTCCTCAGTAGGGCCCCATTTCGCCACAGATCTATCCCACCTGTCTTCACAAATGAATGA
The DNA here is from genome assembly GCF_030705265.1 of Helicoverpa armigera. NCBI lineage: Eukaryota > Metazoa > Arthropoda > Insecta > Lepidoptera > Noctuidae > Helicoverpa > Helicoverpa armigera. The sequence goes on from NC_087123.1 coordinate 10,821,743, forward strand.
CACAAACAGTTCTTTTTCTTGGAATATTTATACAAACATCCGCAAAGCTGTTTTTGAGATACGCACGCTCGTTGACACGTACAGATAAAATGTCGGAAGTTGCGTTTGTTTTTTTAACAAATAAATTAATAACGCTACTTTTTAGAATGATGTGTAAAGCGGCAGTTATCTAGATAATGCATATCAGACAGATGTTCTCTTTTTCGGTACACTTCTCCAGATTTTGCGTTAAACAGGTGATTAACAATCTGCAATGCTTACTTAGAAACCTGACAAAAGTGGTTCCTAAACATAGCTTTTTGGACGTCATTAAGTATTTTACTTTCGACGGACACCAAGCAAAATTCATAAATAAGGCTCACTGCCTGGTGGATTATCGAAATCCACGATTAGGCACATTTCCAGTTCTTCTCGACCCTTGTAATATCCATATCTGCTACACAGATACACCTTTGCACTAGTGTCATTGCTAGACGCTTTTGATAGTCAAAACAGGATTACCACTAGAACAGTCACACTCTTACCTATCTAGGATAATCAAATTGATAAATCCAGCATTCCAAAACCGCGGAAACAGTCCAAAAGGTCACCAAAGATCACAGAACATTTTCGCTTGGCATTCCAGCTAAATATATCTAAACAGCATCGCATTACTACGGTTTCTGAGAAGCATCCAGTCATAAAGGTGCGCTAAAATTATTCGTACGCATGCCGTCCTATTTATGCTATGTACGAGTTTAGTAGTCGGCATTTCTTAGAGCATTAAACCAACCAGATCCGCCAAGAGCAGAAATCTGTATGCAGTAATAATAAGTATGCCAATAATATGCGTTACAGGCGAGGGAACGCAATAAATAGTTATATGGCTTACTCCTGCATTTTAGATCACATTGTTTCGCACACCACAAAATGGTCGAACTCAAGGATTTGGATGTTCTTACCCGTATGACCGGCTCTCGTGTCTTTGGCTTAGGGAAGATATGGTAGTGGCGTCTCCGGTTGGTGATGTTGTCTAAGTAGTCGGCATCTTAATGGGCGGGGATGCCGATGTTGGCGATTATGTTCATCGTTAGGACTTAGGATGACTTGTTTAGCTCTCTGATGAAGAAGGAAAATAGCCGCAAGGATTCTCTATCTAGGGGTAGTGAACTTGATGTGTTATTGAACTTCTACGCGATCTATTTGAAGATAATGCTAACAAAGTCAGATATTTAGACTCCCGTCCTATAATAAAAAGAATAAGTAATTTTCAATGTGACATACTTTAGGGAGTACCTACTTAGGGCGTCAAAATTGGTCCACAAGAATCGGAAAAGTAGGTAGGTACCTATTCCGTTCTACAAGGGTAACAGCTGAAAACTTTTGAAATTTCACAAGGGAAATTTCCCTTAACTTACTATAGATACCTAACACCCTTGCATTAAACATTTAAATAATAATATGAAACAAAAGATTTCAACCTCCAAATTTTAAATCCAGAATCCCAAAAAAGCCAAACAAATGACTACTGAATCTCCAGGCATTCAATAAAGCGCCAAAGTTACAACCTTGCACAAACGTTTGGTAAATATAAACTCAATTAAATGCGGGTATTAATTACCGATGCTGGTGTTTGTAAAAGGATCATGTCAAGTACTGAATCAGTTGCATACGTCTCTAAGGTAAACGCGGGTGAAGTCGTCATGCCCCAATAGTCGTCAATTAATCTTAAAACTTTTATTATTATTTTCTACTGAACTTAAAATGGGCCGGTTTATATATCAACATATTCTTGATAATATATTGCACAATTGAAATAACAATACGGGGTTCTAACAGTCACGGCTTCTAAGATATGTTATTTCAAACGTGTGTGCCCTAACAAAATCGTTTTTTCGTGAAGTTCAGCTGTCAAAAGTGAAACCCAGCACGTGGCTTTGTGTTTTGATTTAAATAACTCCAGTGGGGTCTGTGGTATGTTTCTTTATTCAATTAGATAGTTAAGTTTATTTGCTAGCGATGTAATATGCATTTTGGAATACTTTTAACATAGAAGATATATTTTTTTAATGTGACATCTATTGGTACTTCAAAACTCCCATTTGACCCAAAACCCGTCAATTTTACAATTATTATGACGACTACTGGGACATGCTCAAAAGTTGCACCTAAACTCGTCATAATGAGGATATTTTGTGTTTTACAGCACAAAATGCGAATAAAATAGCTAATATCGGGACTTTTACAAAATTGATAACTGTCAAGAACAAACATATTTAAGGTTAAGATTACATTTGTTCATAAAACTGCGTTTCTTTTAAGCTTTTTCTTAGGGGTAAATTTTCCTCTGCTGGTTCTAGACGCACGTACACAGTCATGTTATTCGATTCAACTAATATGTTTCTTAATGATTAAATCCCCTGTTTTCTATAAGTATGCACTTTCTACTAGTGTTTTTTCAGGTTTATATTGGCCGCTGTAGGTCTCCGCCATTTGATTAAGATTTACCGCTTTGGGTACAAGTAGGTCTAGCACTAGCCTTTGTTTCTACTACCTACGCTTGGATTACAATTTGTGGCAAACAAAAATTGACTGTTCTTACACTATGCTATTTGTTCGAAATAACTGCATTTCGTTATGCGTATTGTACCGCGTCTTCCTAACGTGCCTTAATAGCGCCTGTATAAAAACTATGTCATTCAACTAGTTTTGACGCAAAAATATTAAAATCAGTTTTAAAACTAAGATGACATAGCTTCCATCGCTGTCACTTCTTTGCTTGTCGTATTCGATATTGATGGGTAAAGAGTAATCTTAAGTAAGATTTTTTATTTAAAATTGTCTGTATTTAGTGATTGCATGATCGTAATTTTAATAGCAGATCATGACTGAATAAAAAAAATAGCAAGAGGGCTTTTAAAAGTCATAAAAGCTGTAAATCAAGGGACCACACACAACATCAGATGCAGCAAAAATATTTAAAACGCCCTTTAAGACAACTTTAATGAAATGGTGACACAAAACCGACGATTATCCCTGTATATACTATAGAAATGAACCCAAGGACAATCTCCGGTTCTGTGCTAAAGTATTGCTAACTATGGAGGAAAACTACTTGGGCTATTGCGTTGCGAGGGATGTTGAATGTTGATTGGATATAGGAAACTATAGGAACTATGGCACCTGGAAAAAAGTCGTGGTGGCCTGGTGGGCCAAGAATCAACCTCTCAAGTATGAGGGCGCGGGTTCGATTCCAGGTCAGGCAAGTACTAACGCAACTTTTCTAAGTTTGTATGTACTTTCTAAGTATATCCTGCAATGACACCAATGACTGTGTTTCGGATGGCACGTTAAACTGTAGGTCCCGGCTATCCTTGAACATCCTTGGCAGTCGTTACGGGTAGTCAAAAGTCAGTAAGTCTCACACCAGTCTAACCAAGGGGTATTGGGTTGCCTGGGTAACTGGGTTGAGGAGGTCAGATAGGCAGTCGCTTCTTGTAAAGTACTGGTACTCGGCTGAATCCGGTTAGACTGGAAGCCGACCCCAACATAGTTGGGAAAAAAGGCTCGGAGGATGATGATGATGAGGAACTATGGCACCTGCCGATGACAATGTATAAAATACATGTTAAAATGGCAGGTGGAGACTCGCCACCTCACTTACTGGGCCCCCGGGAATCAGTTGCTAAATCGCAACAAGAGGGCAACAGGTACATGAGCGGCTGAAGGGTGACGATACCTCGGCGGACTTTAAACGCAGATCACGCGCTCCCTGTGGGTCTAGCATCACCGGCCCACTCGCCACTTACCACGAGGCACCTACCCTCCGAGCAGGGCTGCTAACCCTGCTCTAGCACTCTGGTCGGCCAATGAAGGCAAGCCAAGAGGCGGGAGACCTTCACTCCAGCAGGCCGGAGATGGGGGACAGTATACTCTCCCCGGAGCACTCGGATATATAGCCCCGCGGGGTCGCTACTCCCCGTCATCCACCTCAGATGCCCTGTGGGGCTTATTAGATATTATTATTATTGAGTTTGAACGGTTGGTTGTACCTAATCATATTTTATTTTTTTATTGATACCTTTAAGACAGTAGACAGTTTAGACTGTCTATAGAGATTTTTGCAAATGGTACTTAGCATGCGCTAAGCAGTTCAGAAGTTTTGATGAATGACAACCTTACCTACATATCTATGAATGTTAGTAATTATTTCGCGATAAACTATGTAAATGAATGTGGCTTTTATTTTTTGTCAATACTAATTATTTTATTTTACAATTTAAATATTTTAAAAGTAATTATTTTACTCGTGCCACATATGCACATGACTGCATCGTTATTATGATTAAAAAATATAACATACTAGCTTCTGCCAGCGGTTTCACCCGCATCCCGTGGGAACTACTTCCCGTACCGGGATAAAAAGTAGCCTATAGCCTTCCTCGATACATGGGCTATCTAACACTGAAAGAAATATTCAAATCGGACCAGTAGTTCCTGAGATTAGCGCGTTCAAACAAACAAACTCTTCAGCTTTATAATATTAGTATAGTTATCGGCACGAATCTTGAGCTCTGACCTACTCCTGCGCAGAAGTATTTATTGGGTCCCTTTTGTGGTATAAAGTGAGGCGCGGGGACGGGCTAAAGCGGTGATTGGGCCGCAGTGCATCGCGTCATAGCGGTCACTCGGGATTGGTTCTTTGCTAATAAATCACTTCTGCGCAGATGTAGGTCAGAGCTCAAAATTCGTGCCGATAATTATATAGATATTTTATACATAGACTGGTTTTGTGATTCCAGGCGTTTGATAGATAGGAATATAAATTAAAATGCAACCATGTATCTGTTTTATTGAATACCTGCTCTTCTAACAGATTATGACCTGCTATTCTAAATAGGAATTTGGTTTTTTATCTATCTACCTACCTGATGTTTCAAAAGCACAAGTATGCTTAACAAATTCAAGCACAAAAAAATGTACATAACTTGAACCTTATGTTCAAGAGCAGAGAGTTTACATTAGCATTAAAAGTTGACGAGTACTGGGATAATTTGACGAGTATCCGTACAAATCAGACGACTATTGGTACAAATCGCCCTTTTTTTACTTTTGCCTTAATAAGTATATTAACCCATCGAAATGATTAAAAAAACATTAGTTAATTAGAATAATGAATAAATACTCTATCACGTCATGCAAAAATTATCATTTTCTATTGAATATTTAACACACAGTAGCGCTTCAAAGTCAGTGATTTCCGAAATCCGACGACTATTGGTACGTTTACCTTATATTTATCTTGAGTTGGAAATGTAAGGAGAAAAACAGTTTAGTTTAAAGCGATAAACAGATTTCATTCATGAATGAATTGAAAATTAATAATTTAGCAATGGCCTTTTATAGAACCCTTTTGGAACTGTATCTACCTACCAACGCACATAATTAGGTAATATTGTGTGAAGTACCAAAGGGCGTATCTACTGACTAAATAAATAGTCATTAACGCTTCGAGTTACAAGTAAAATTACATAGAATCATTTTAATTACACAAAGCTTAACAACCATCTTGCGTAGACCCAGCTAACTCTACACTACATCTTAGCTTAAGAATCTAGAAATCAGACAATTTTGTCGCGAATAAAACAGACCGAAGCGTTAGGCATGTAAATAGGCTGGCAATCCATCATGTTCACACCTACATAGAATCCTAGTTACCATCTAGGGGAAAAGAGAGCGTCACACACACAGACACAAACCTACAAAACAAGGCGTACGTTAGTACAACTTTTGTAAGTGTTTGCATGTGTGTGTGTTTATAAAATGTATGTGCTTACATTACGCACTCACGCATCTGTCAAGTTCACTCTTGATTTATGAAAGCAACTGTTCGCTTCGGTGTTTCTTTGTGAGTCAGATGCGCAAGCGCGTGTTCCAATGAATTATGAGCTTTTTCAGTTTTTAATGAGATTTCGGTGTCGTGTCAAAAGTTTGACGGTTTACAATTAAAATTTGGAGCGAAATTTGAAATTGGAACGTTCCAATTTTGAACTAAAGGTTTTTTCTTTTTATGGTTCTTGTAACAAAGGATAGGTAAATAATGCACTCTGCGTAAAGTCACAATCCTTTATGCCTTTATGTATTTTTGTATTTAACTACTGTTTATCCCATAGGTTCTATAGCTAATTATTACCTGTCACTTTCAAAAAAATATCCCGGTTGGTACCTATGTAGCACAGTGTGTAATTTTGCCTCAAACGCGGACATCCTCATTTTATATGCTATTTAGAAAGGTAGAAATCGAACAAATCCCCTAATAAAACTCCGGTGAAGTTATCTATCATAGTTTTCGAAAAATATTGAAAATCGAGAAAAGTCCATAGAAACCAAAGAAACGTTTTATTTCCGTTTTTAATATTTTTTTCCATTACATGTTTTTTGGTTATGATTCAAATGTATTTCAGGCACCTATTTATATTGAAAAAGTTAAAAAATCTCGACTAGTCTCGACGAAAAAAATTTTTTTCTGGTATTTAGTTTTTATTTTTTTTCTGAGATGTCCTGCAATATTAGCATTTTTTTTTAATGCCATATTATTAGTTGCTGTACCTATTACTCCCACAAAAAAAACTAGATGCTTTAAACATAGGACTTCGGAGATATTAAATTTTAAAATTTTAATTTAGGGTTGTCACTCAAGTGTATGGTTTACTTCAGTGATGGTCGTTATATTTATTTAAGGTTTAGTAGATGACAGAAGTCAAAGAAAAGGTCTTTTAAAATTCCTATAATATAATATCTGTCTCTTTTATCTTATTTTTATCACATAATATTAAAATTAGCATTACGCCATGTACCTATTTGTTGGTTATAAGGGTGTTATAAGACTTAAAATTGTATTCAGTTTTGCTGTTGTCACCCAACTCTTTGATTAGTAATTTTATTTTTGTCTTCTTAATATGTATTTTAAAATTATTGGTCAATCGTTTCCTGAGATGCCATTCATGGTGGCATACATGACAGTGTTTTAGTTTTAATTTGAAATAACTGTCACAGACTTATTTCACCGTGGACTTGAATCATCTGATCCATATTTATCTACCATATCTTCTTATATATAAAAATGAATTGCTGTTCGTTAGTCTCACTAAAACTCCAGGGTCCCGATTCTCCTAATTTTACTTAAGCGACATACGATTCACGTTCGACTCGATTCGATTGAGATCCAATCCCGACTCGATTACGATTGAAGCGTATGTGGCATTCCGCTATTTTTTCTTTGAAATAAACGTATTTATTCTTTTCTGTCATTCAATAATGAATCATTTTGTCTGCAAATGATTTATGATTGCAAAATGATTGTACAGCAAACTACCGTATAGACTAAAATTACCAAAATAGCAGACCAATCGCACACCAATCAAAATTTCAATCGAATACGATTGGTCTTTTATTAGTAGCAGAATGCCCGATATGGTTAAAACTGCTATTGCGATTCGATTTCTATTCGATTTTGACATTATTAACTTAGGAGAATCGGGCCCCTGAATGGCTGGACCGATTTGGCTTATTTTAGTTTTAAAATGTTTGTAGATGTCCAGGGAAGGTTTAAACGATACGAAGTTCGCGGGATCATCTAGTCCCACAATAAAAGAAGTAAACCTCCAAAATCTTTACCCCCAAAGATTTATTCTCTGTTGGAAGTGACAATGGACAATGTGCGTTATATCCCAACGGATTCTAATTTCGAATTTGAAGAAGTGGAACTAACTTCAGACAAAATCCTCATTATTTCAGATACTGAAGATGTGGCGTAAACTGATATTTGTTTTTTTTTTTGGTAATTCCCTTTTCTTTCATAAACTCAAATTTTAATACTGGCTATCCACCGCAGTTTCAACTGCGTTTTTGGTTCCTGCTTCACCTCCGGTAGCATTCATGCCTAATGTATTTTGCTTTCATATTATTATAAAATAAAAAACTAATATTCTACATTTGTTTTATCTCGAGGTGGTTCAATATTTTTTAACAAATGTTGCTAATAGATATTGTGTAATTTTTCCATAACATACCTAAATAACATAATCTAGAACTGTATTTCATCACACCGTATAGTCCCATTAAATAAACTCATGCTTTTTTTGACAACCCTATTTCCATAGAAATTGTTAAAAAACTTAGAAACGTTATAACTCTGAAGTCCTGCACGTTAAATGTTCCAATTTTTCACAGTAAGACGCTACATAACTGGAGTGTATCTTGGTGGTAAAACAAAATGCTAATGTCGTATAGAAAAATTTATATAATTTATTTTGCAAAATTAATAAAATATTTTTTTTCTCGCATTCCAGCGAAAGCAAAGACTTGTAATTTATACACAATATTATTAAAACAACCTTCAATTCATGGTTAATTTTAAATAAAGCGAGAATTTGTTATTTTGGGAAATATCTGCAAAAAACTTTTTGACAAAGTTCATTGACCTTTCAAAAAAACTCTCGTAGCTTCAAAATTAAGAATTATATTCAAACTAGTGTTTCATATTATATTATATAACAGTTATATCCTTCAGAATTTACAATAAAAAGATGATGTCCGCTTTTGAAGCAAAATAATATACTGTGTGTAGATACAATACACAATTCCAGTTGTTCGAACTAAATGTGCTAAATACTTATACTGTCAATAGATGCAAAATTTAAACCATACCGTGTCACAGCCCATTAGCAAAACTTTAAAGCAAAACATTATGAAACTGTTTATTACGCTCACAAATCAACATGCAACGCAAATGTCCGTTAAATTTGAGTACGAACAAGCAAATACCTCGGAATTTATTTCCATGCGAAATGTGGTATTAAAACATTCGCTGAACGAGTACGATACTAAACAATGTAGTAAATGGGTTCAATTAAGTGTAGCTAACTATGTTCTGTCGCATTACTTGGGGAATAATGGAACAGGTGGATTAAAAGCGGGTTTTAATCGCTTTATCTAGGTTTAATAAAAGCGGATAGGCACAAGAATTATAATGTTTTCACAATAAAGGCTGGTTTTTATATAAAAATAGGACTAATAAAGATAGCTTTGAGGAATCATACCATGCCTATACTCACACCTATTTTTAGAAAGTCTCAAATACAAAACATAAGTGCAAGTTACACTGAACTAACACACTTAAAACATGACTAAATGAGATGCTAATTTCTAGCATACGATTCTCTTACTCCTGCACAATACGACTAAAATTCTTCATTCTCAATTCCAGGCAATCCCAACGACAAAATCCTGTACGGTCGTCCGAACAAGAGACGGAGTGCTTCCTTCCCAGCGCCGCGGTCCCTGGACCGGAGGAACTCGCTGCGGATCTTCGGGTCTTCCAGCAAGTACCTGCAGAGGTGCGCTTCCACGCGGAGCTTGCATCACAAGAACGCTAACACCACTGACAGCTCATCTTCCACCGATTACCCGCCGAGCGTCGAATCTGCGTCGCCTAGTAAGTACTTTTTGGACTGACTATTTTTCTTCTGCTTAGCTGGTCGATGGTAAATAGAATCTATTATTTTGGAAGTTCAATAGTGGATGAAGGACTCCACAATATAGTTTTGAATTAGGTAATATTAAAAAAAATGAACTGGGATCCTGTTCAGGATATCTAAATAAAATAGGTGTTGTAAAGGGTAGGTACCTAGCTAAAACACTTGATACCAAACCACAAAAAAAAATAGAATCATTCAAGAGGTTAGCAGATTTGATTTCAACTAAGACCTATTTAATCACCATAAGTCTTTAAATCTCTATCAATATTTCAAAACAATTAACGATTGAGATTAGACTTTCAGCGGTTATATCAGCATTAAACGCAGTATGTCGTCCTGACTTTGGGTTATGGACCTGCCTAGTAGTATAGAAGACATTAGAGGTACCAAATCCGGCAAGTATCATTCTGCCTTTCCGTTTATATTGGGTATGTACCTTCTTAGTATTGACTTAGAATGCCACTGCTTACTAAGTGAGATTTTATGGTCATTTGCAATACTCGATTCTTTATACGAATCCCTTTCTCTCTTATTCTGGGAGCACCTTGCAAAGCTATGTATTCTGCTCAATTACTTATGGCAACATATTACCTATACTGCTAGACCAGTCGGCCCTATCTTACCGTTATTAGATAAAATAAGAATCTGTTATTCTTTATGTTCGTCCTTTGTTTCCTTTTTAGGGGTTTAAATTGAAACAAAAACATGTATTTAATTAAGCAAATACTAATGATATTCTTCCACTATTTTCAGAGAAAGTGTCCCTGTTGTCCCGCTTATTCAGACGAAGCGGCCGCAGCAAGCAGACGCGCGCGATGAGCACCTTCTCTGCGCAGTTCCCGCCCACCGAGTGGTTCAACTCCAAAGCGGTGCATTTGCACTGCGTCGCTACGCAGACCAACTCAAAGGTAATAACTAATTTTATATACATACTTTCCTTGAGTTGTGAGTCACAATATTGTAGGACATAAAAACTAACTCACTTTTAATATTCTGTTTTCAGGAGTCATTGCAGAGTCAAACATCTTTCGTTTCATCGTACTACGACGGTTCGGAGATCAGTAATCGGTCGTCGACGCTGCCGCGGCGGCACAAACGGCACCTCTCCACTGAGTCGGGGCTTGCGGGCTCTGTGACCGGCCACTACGACCACTCGCCTGTCAGGCACTCCAGCCCCAGCTCCGGCAGCCTGCCTCGCTCCACTCTCAGCAGGAGTTCCACCAACAAAACCATCCTCGATCACTTCGGATCGCCACAAAGACACAGCGACCCCAAACTACGGGACAGCCCCAGCGGAAGCCTCAGGAGGGTCGACTACTCCAACTCTGACCACATCATGTCCACCAGTGGCCCCTCCAGTTTAGAAAGTACGACCCCACTTCGCACCCCAAGAAAGGATGCCAAAAACGGTCAGTTAGACCAAAATTCACCAATGAAAAGGGGCTACCATACTAGCGGGAGTAGCGGCCATTCAAGTTTAGAGTCCCACATATCAGACCGCACGTTAAAGCCTTCGCCTAGTCATAGCAACCAGCACGGAGCGCCCGGCCTTAGCAGAGCACAGTCACTCGTCAAAGTACAGAGCTTACAGAGCTCGCCAAAGAGTCTGCACAAGTACAGAACGAAACCACCAATGGTCGGTGGTGAAACGGTAAAAAACGGTAACACGTCACCCAAAAGTTCGCCAAAAAACTGTCCAAGCACACCCAAAAAAACCGCAACCCCGCTGCATAAAACCTTAGGGGCTAAAGTAGAAAACCCATCGACGACGATGTTGGCCAGCTCTAATTCTAACAACTCCATCACACTAAAAGTTACCACGAATACTATCTCTCAGAACGGTGGTGGTACTAACACCAAAGTATATGTACAAAATTCGCCAGTAAGGTCCGTCATTACTTTTGAGAATGGCAAAGTCACCGAGACTTCAAACGGGAGTAATATTTACATTATAAACGACGACAGGCAAGTTGTGTCAGTATCCCAAAACGGAGTCCAAAACAAAACTGCAAAAAACCCCACTGAAACCTCATTCGACGTTTGTGTCGAAAAGAATAAGCAGATGTATCAGGAAGAACCGATCAAAGTTCAAGAAAACAAGTTCAATAAGAACTCAATTAATGACACCGGTATGAACAATAATCGTAAGCTTTCATTGCAAATAGGTGGTGCAACTAATAATAATAGTTTTGTGTACAAAAACCAATTAAACAATACCAATGAAGTTGCATCTAATCCTGCCTCTCCGGCAATCCATAATAACATAAACAATTTGGAAACTACAGCGAATAGTATTCCGTCAACGCCAACTAAAAGTTACGATAACATTATAGGATCATTGGGAAGTCTGAGGTACCAGAAGAACTCTTTGTCGTCGGCCAACAGTGGAATACAAACGAACATTAATTCGAACAGTGAACTCAAAAGTGTAGACTTGCTAAAGAAGGCAGCAGCGCTTCAAATGCTGAACGGACTTCCAAATGTAAATAACAGGGTGAGCTCGGACTCCATAGCCAATTTGTTAACGAAGGCTATTGACCAGAAACCCACAGTGCTGGGGTCCGAGCCGAACTTAGCGCTGAAGAATCAAGACCAGATAAAAGATATAAACACGTCGGCTGAGAAAATAAACTGCTTGGAAAACAAACAGAAGAGGTACAGCCTGAGTCAGGAGAGCAAGAAAGAGAACCAGGATTTCTACAATTTTCCGAGTTTAAGCGACTTGAGCTTTAATTTCACTAGTTTAGCGGCGCAGAAGATCCTGAAGGGCGTGAGCATCAACAGCGTGGACACGCTGGTGGAGCTCAACATGGCCGCCAACAACTCGGAGAAGCAGAACAACCGCGATGTCGCCGCCGTGTGCACAGACTTTGGCCTTGTATAGCAATTAACATATAATATTTTTTGTTGTAAAATGTACAATAGTAGACATAACACTGTATGATGTAAGGTAGTTGTATAACTTATTCGTAACTACATTGTAACACGCTTTAGATACGCAATACCTACGTACGTTAAGTTCGAAAACTTACTCGTTTAAGATTTTGTACTCCCTATTTACGGAATTTATCTCTTAAACGCATTGTATCCCCTATTATTAAAATTTTGTTTGTCTTTACTAACTTATTATCATCGAAAGTATCAATGTAGAAATTATTTAACACAGTATTCATAAATGTAATCGTTAATGAATAATCGGAAAATTCTTAGTTTGTAGCTCACTTTAAAAGTATCGAGACAATAAACTATGAACCTAATAACACCTGTGTGAACAAAAAGTGGCCTAAAAATATCTTATTACATGGAAATTTAGTGCCTAATTCGATCTAATAGAATCGTAATTCAATTGTAGCCATAAAGTAGTTTCACTATCCTTTAGTAAATATGCGGCTATCACGCTACTAGCTAACTATTTAAATTGACCCTCTCCACAGCACTTCTGTTCGTGCCATCACAATATTTCCAGTGAAAAAGTCGAGTACAAACTAGAATACCTAACTCCAAACAGATTCCATCCAACAATGGGAATTTATAGGAATGATTTGTAAAATGTATGTCATGTATTAAGTGCCATAAAAACCATAGTATTACATAATGCGGGCGAAATATGGAATGGGAAGCGGTATTTGATTGAACATTACATGTCTAAGAATTTTGCTGTATTTGTGTATGAAAGCAATGGGTATTTATTCATTAGGGAACATAATCTGAAGTCATATCGCAATTAGTTTAATTCAGTAATAACGCCATTTGTAAAAATTTATTAACAATATAAGATGATGCTTTAAGTAATTTCGTTTTATTTACCTTGAATGCCTACTACTACTATTGGAACTGCCTACCCAACACCCCACCTTATTGCACCACCACTATCAAGTAGTAAGCTTTATCTGAATCTACCCTCTTCCCTTTAAATTACAATCCTTCACTAACTCCTATAGCGAAAAAGCTGATAGGCAGTCTTATTTAGCACCTGTAATACTCCAAACATTTAAGAATAAATCAATATACAATTCAGCCCACTTCTTAATAAATTAGGGACTTACAGCTTCTATACCTGTAAAACAATTTCTATAGTGAGAATATCCTATTCAGTGGACAGTATGTGAAATTCACCCGAGTCTATAGAAAATAGAAATGCATCAGAATTTGATGCAATCATTGTAATAGATAAGAATTAGAATTATTCATGAGTAAGTAACAAGTCAGAGTGAGACAACATCACAATTATTAGGTGATAACTTGATAAGTAATGAGATGAGATCATCTTAAAAATAGTAATAGTATACTTTTTTACCAGATACTCTTTAAATACATATAGATACAGCTCAAACATTAATAAAACTAAATATTATGCAAAATATAAAACTTTATTACAATATTATCTAATTGGTAAAATGTAAATTCATATCAATACTACCACTACATTCTGCTATAAACAAGCTATTGTGCTGTGTTCCATTACATCGGTTACTTGTGACGGCTCTGTTTCAGTCTGACCTTTAATCGAGTTCAACCAATCATCTGTCGGATCAATTTTCTTAACATCAGGATCTGAACTGTCACTTTTGTCATCTTCCGTTATACTTTCTGGACAATCAACCTCATTGTTATCGAAACTACTGCGGCTACTCTCGCATACTTTAACTGGCGACGCGCTAATTTCTAAATCTCTAAATTTTTTCGATACCTCCTCTGATTTTATATTTACATAACATACACAGTTGTCTGTAGCTGTAATCTGCTTGAGGGCAGCCTCTTCTATAGCCTCTAAGTCATTATCTCCTTCCTCAACCTCCTTAGTTACCTCCTCAATAGTTTTATAAGAGTACATGTGGTCATCTTCGGGGCTAACGTAATCCTCCAGTGTAAACGTATTACTATCAAAGTTAAGCTTCTCAAAATCAATAACACCGAAATTACTTACATTTTCTAACAACGTGGACTCTTTCTCGAAACATATATGAATATTTTGAACACAATTCCTCTTCAAGTCTTTGTTATCTTGGCATTGTTTACGTATAGCATCTAATTGTCGTAAAGTTTTTAATTCCCTTGCTTTTAAAGTTGCATACACCCGCGCAAACGACGCTCTGACGTTGCTTTTCAACTGTAAACATAAAAACGTAACATGAACTTGTTATCATAACAAAATTAAACAGTTTTTCTTTTCAAATACTTACATTTTCTATATTTTTATCAAAATCGTCCGGATCACTCGCCATGTTTACGTTTATTTAGAAAGTTTGACGTCTATCGGTAGAAAGTTGCCGAATTACATTTTCAAAAAACTACCCACTTTTACCACCACCCTTCTGGCATGGCCAAACTAGGTCATTTGCGGGAGGTAAACCAAGAATGGGTCCAAAATATGCAAGGATTACACACGGCTATTTCTTTCTGCTATAAGAAAGAAACAAATATAAAATCACAATTCAGTGTATTTATTTAGCTATTTTATTAACACAGTTATTATAAAAGTCAAAAAATGATCACTCATCAAGAACCTATTTGAAATACGAAAGTCTGTTGTAGTTGCGGTTACGTCGGTCGCGTCGTCTTATGGTATTTATATATTGTAATCTCTATTTAACTACCTATGAACATAAATGCATAGTCATCTTTAAAAAAAAGCCAGTTGGGTATTAAAACTGCTTAAATCTGTAGTCGAAAACTTTGAGAAAAGTAATTCTTGACAATAATATTCACCTAATCTACAAGGTAACAATGCAAGTTTTTCAGGTTTCCATAAAGAACGTATACATTGGGTAATACGGGATCCTAATACTAAAACTTTCCATCCGTCCGAGTCCTTTGTCATCAAGCTGTACCTATCTCATTAGAACCCTGAAAATTAGACAGTTTGTATTATTGTTGTCGCTACAACAACAAATACTGAAAACTAAAAAAAATGTAGCTAGTGCTCCTATTTCTTTTTTAGACTTAATGGTATGTAACCCATCGTGCGTGAAGCCGACTCGTACTTGGCCCATTTTCTTAATTCGAGAAAAACCAATTATATACTATTTTTCTGCGTATTACAGTTTTGAATATACTCTTCATAATGAAATACAAAACATAGCAATTATTTTCTTCCATGGCTACAATTTCTACCATGTTGTACTCTCTGTGAATATGACAACACTGACTGTATTAAAAAAAAAAACATTATTGATTTTTCGTTTGACAAGTCGCTGGAAAACATTCTTGGATTCTTTATTTTTCTCGTCTAAATGGATTAAAATAAACTCGTTAGTGAAGTGTTTTTGTGTAAAATCTACTGTTTATTGTGTAAATTTTGTTTGATAACAAACTATAAGCATGAGTGAGTTGAGACATCGGCGCGGCGAAGGTGATGGAAACGACAAACTGGAAAACGCTGGCGAATCTGATCATGTACGTGATTATTTGATTGTTATTTCTTAATAAAAAACCAGTTATTAATTTAAATGTTGTAAATCTGTAACTTTGCGTGTTTTGGGTAGGTTGATTCGGAGGAGGAGAAGAACATAGAGGAGAAATATGTGGATGAATTGGCTAAGTCTCTGCCTCAGGGAACGGATAAGACTCCGGAAATCCTTGACTCTGCGCTTTCGGGTCTATCATCAAGGTAATGTCTCTGATTTTTTTCCATAGTAACGTTCTATTTATAAAATTGTTGAGGAAGTTTTATTGTTGGTTGAAGTAAATGATGAATGATCATGGAAAAGCCAGTTATTTATATGTTACATTTTGTCATAATGATGTTCATTGTTTGGTTACAATTATATGCATCATGATACTTTGTGATCAATCTATTAATAGCATAGAAATGCTGCCACATTTTTAATATTACCTAATTAATACTAAGTAACACAATAAAAAATATAAACCGTAATATTTATTACCCTTTTATATTTATGTTAGATTTTTCTTAATACTGTCTAATAATAATATTATTTCCAAAAAGTACAAGGCATTCAGATCAAAAAAATATTTAAAAAGAATTGGTTCCTAAACCAGGCAAAACACACAAAAAAATTGTTATCAGAACTATGTTATTTTAACCAAACAGGTTTTTATGTTGTAACATACCATTAAAGCATAAGGTCAATTTACATGCCTCGTAGATATTTTAATGTATCCAGTTTGTCAAGCTGTTGATTTAATATAATACATAGGTATTATATTCAAGCCGTAACTATTGGATATTTGCCATTTTACATTATTATTTTGTAGTAAAATTTTCTACATGGGACTTTATTGTAACCACCTGAAGTTTGGTCTCTAATAATTATGCATCTTAAAAACTAAAACTAGCTAAACTAAAACCGCCTAATGGATAAAACTAACAGCTAAGCCACCAATTTCATTTTCAGTCCCATAATACAGTATACATTTTCAACCAACTCAGACAACTCATTAAGGAGGAGATAGGTGATATACCTACATATAGAACAATTACAGGTAGTTTCATAAGATAGGTGTTCCGGGCTTCTTATTCCCAGAGCCCTGCGGTTACTACTTACCAAGCCCGGATAAAAAGTAGCCCATGTTATATCTCAGGTGTATAAAAGTATAGACAAAGACAGTTTCTTTATAATATCAGGATAGATAGATTATTAGATTATGACGGAATATATTTAATACAGATGGAGGAATTGGGTCATCCGAGGCATCTTTACCTGGTTGATGATTGCAGCTTTCTGCTTGCTGATCTACGGTGGCCCACTGGCTCTCATGATAACGGTCAGTAACTAGTAAATAGTTCATATATCATCATTGTTCCATCTAAACAAATTTTGTTCTATATAGGTGAACTAATCAGACGTTTCATCCCATTTGTATCAATAAAGTAAAAAAAATAATAGGAAGAAGCAATATTTTTTTTACTGTTCTGCTTGAATAGCCACAAAAAGATAAGTTGTAATTTAAATAGAACTTGCAATCAGTTTAATTTTTAAATAACCAATCCGGTCCTGTTTTCTACGTTAATAGCGTATTTTTAGTTACTATGTGTGAATATTACACGTGCAACCAAATATCCCATACAGTTTTCCTGTTTCTAAATTCATATATGGATACCTATATGAATATTATTAATGAGTGTTGTGTGTGGTATCTTGAATTCATTAAATATTTATAGTATGTTCATTCAATGAATATTTAGATTGCAAACCTTCATTGATATTTATTTATTTAAATGTTAATATATTTATTAAGTTGTTACAAACTGAATGTTTGCTGAAAAGTTTTTATTTATTTTTGAAACAATATACAAAATTCTGGTCCCGTTTGAGTTTTGACGAGTGTCCAAAAGAGTTGTATGCCCAAAAAAATTGGGCGTGGCTTTATACAGTTAAAAAACTCTTGATGCTAATGCAAGAGAAAAAATTCTTATCAATAACAGCTAGCTCAAAATAACTCTATGCTCAAAATACTCAGCTACCTCAAAATAACTCAAATAACTAACTAACATTGTGAGTTCTTTTAAATTATAAATTTTTGGTGTAAATGTAAAACCAACACTGGTCAACCAAGCGTGGTTTATGCCGCAACAAATAATAAGTATCCGCTCTATATCATGACCTCGACAATAAACGTTTGCGTAAAGCTAAATGAATTTATTGATAAAATCTAAATTATTGTAGACCATTTCAATGATTCACTTTCATGAGAAGTACCTTCTTTTAATGTCTAATTTCATGATGACATATCAGTTTTGGAAAAGTAATGAATGTGTGGGCAAATATATAAAGATAGAAATGAAATCATCAATCATATCTTGCACTAAATGAGCAAGCGCCAGCCCCGTAGGTACTCCTTCATGGTAGCGGACCATAACTTGCTGTATTTGGGTGGTGTACTAACATCTACTTAAACGCGTCCTAATTTTACCAGAACAGAATAAAATCTACAGCAGATCTAACAAGGAGTCTACATACGATTTGTCTACGTCTTTTGCCTTCTCCTATTGGGCCTATGTGGCCTACCTGGGACAGACCTTACACTTACTACTTTATAATTATGATTAGCAAGCTTTCATTCACAACAGTAAATCACAAAGGCGTCCATAGAATAATAAAAAATCCCTGAGGTAGCTAATTAACAGCCAGTAACACCAAATTTCTTCCACAGGTACTCTGCGTACAAGTAAAATGCTTCGAAGAGATCATCAACATTGGGTACGCGGTGTACCGGGTCCATGGTCTGCCGTGGTTCCGCTCGCTCTCCTGGTACTTCCTACTGACTTCCAACTACTTCTTCTATGGAGAGAACCTCATTGATTACTTTGGTGTAGTCATCAATAGGACGGTGAGTGAGATTTATACTTATTTTTATGTTTCTGTTTGTTTTTAAAGGGAAACTATACTTCATTATTAGCCAATTTCATGTTATATTCTAGTACTGAGAAATTACGGTCACTGATCACTATGGCTTCTGCTTTGTCAAACTATTTACTTTTACGCCGAATAATTCATGTTATTATAGCCGTGTTATTAATAGATTTTCAACCCACGAAGTTTTCTTACAGTAAGAAAACTTGGGTTGGGTTATTAATAGATTTTCAACCTATATTTTTTCAACCTATATTTTTTGAAAATCTATTAATAATATTTTTGGAGAACCTGAGTAAAGATAGTGACTCTTCATTCCATTTCTGCCCATCATAATTACTTTTCAAAATAACTTTCCCCAAACATTATCACAGTGAATAGTTTATTAACCGCACTATCTTCGCATTTTATTATTCATCACTAATCATCGATCGTACGATTTACAGATAAGATATTTTAGCATTCATTAATTCGTTAGCACTTTCCTAACGAAAGTAGATACGATCCTGATGGATTGTGGTTCCAAAAGACCTAATTGTGATAAAATTTAAGTTGCATTAATCATTTTGTTTGAATATTCATATCAAAGATAAAAAAGTAATTTTGAAATTCCACGCATTTCAGGTTTTGCGACTATACAAATTTTCTTACAGAAGACCTAACATTACCTACTTAGAATTTTAGGCTTCCAATTAGCTATTTAGGCTTTTCTGCCTAACTAATCTAATCTCATTATGTAATTAACGAAATTATCCACATAGGGATTCCTATAGATAATAGTTGTTGATTAATAGTTAGATTCTAGACGAAGATAATGTTAATACCTTATTCGTAATCACGATAAGCTAGTGACGTGATTTTAAATCAATTGTTAGCGACATGATTTATGACGGTATTGACAGCTATCATAATAATTGGACGTTTCGAATGTTACGGATTGTATCTAGGGATGTCTTGTATGGGCTCCGAAATTTTTCGAAAGAGTTACCGCCCCTGGTACACAAAGAGGTCGAGAAGGAACATGATTGGGTTTTAGGTTTTTAGTCAATAAAAATCTGATACTTCCTTCCGCTTCACGCTCAGCGGGGTCATTTGATAGTTTACCACTTATCAAAAAAATGGTATCGTATGTTTGTTGACGTGAAAACTACTTACTCAGGGGAGATAATTAGCCAAACGCTGTTCTGGATGACACATACGACTTTGAATCTTGATGTCTCAACAGCATACGAACCAAAACAAGTACAGACAGAAAGTTGCAAGCATAAATCCTGCAATTTTGCAGAATTAATGGCTATCCGATTTAAAACAAGATATTGCGTAAAATAATTTTTAGAGTTCCCGAAAAATGTTCGGAGCATTAAATAATTATGTATGTGAATCCAATAACATTATCGGATTAAGCAAGCAATCAACTTAATTGGTTGACCTCATTGCAACGCTAAGTGTGCTCGTCGTAAATTTCCACCAATGAAAACGTTTTGTAACAATTTGTTAACAAAGGGAATTTATGAAATATGCTGGAATATGTATAGCACCTATTCTAGAAACTATAGGATATATTGGTTAATCCAAATAAATATTCGAGGAACCTTTAGTTATAAGTCTTGTCCACCTTGCTTTTCAAAAACTATCTGTAGAATAGAATAGGGCCTCATAAACTATAGGAAGATTGGGTACTTGACTAGACATAGATATTCCTCTGTTAAACCCTCTTGCAGTAATGTCACTTTCACTTATCGTTTGATGTTTTTTTACAATAAACAGCACGATGTGAAAAACCTGTAACATCATAATTTGCATTTTCAAGATCTAGAAAAAACATTCTTGATAAAGTAGAAAAATATTGAGTTTGACCAGTTGGAAACACCCCCATCACCATACCTTGCCCTACTAACACTCAATTTTTAGTCGACTTCAAAAAAAGAAAAAGTTCTATTGTTTCTTTCTTCCAACAGGACTACCTCAAATTCCTGGTGACATACCACCGGTTCATCTCCTTCAGTTTATACTGCGTGGGCTTCGTGTGGTTCGTGCTGTCCTTAGTCAAGAAGTACTATATGCGCCAGTTCAGTCTCTTTGCGTGGACTCATGTAGCCCTACTGATCGTGGTCACCCAGAGCTATCTCATCATTCAGAATATCTTTGAAGGTAAGAGTTTTTTTTTCTTTTATGGCCTACCAAAAAAAAATAGGCGCTTGAAACAAAAGGAGTGTAGAATGTTTGTGGTGGTACGATGGCGCTTGAAAATGCCACCATAACTGTTTGTAGTTGTCAGATTGACACATTTTTGTGTATTGTAATGGTTACTGATTTTTAGTTTGCAAGAACCAAAGTTTTATCGCATAATAACAACGAATACAATGCATTCGAAGAAACATGAAATGATTTTATTTAAACCCCGTAAAAAGGGCTTACATGTCATGGTATAGGTACCTAGTTAAGTCTTCGGATAGACTAATTGATCTTGAAACAAAAAGTATTTTGTCGATGATTGTGCTTGCTGCCTTCGTATTTCAATATCTAGACATAACGTAACTACATTATTTTTCTTATACACTATTTTCATAGACTTAGTTACTATTGCTTAGAAAATATCTAACTAGCGACTCTCAGCTAAAATATAAACTGAACTGCCGTATGTGTTCGAAACTATGTTATTTTTGTATGCTCACTCAAAATTACGTAATTTATTTAAGTACATATTTGAAGGCCTGAATAATAATAAATTGTATAATTTTTAGTCAAGGCAAAGGCAATGTAACTTACTATTGGTTAAATTAATAAACACAAATAATATTGCCGTAGCCCGTACTGTACAAGTAGCTATCCAATTGGAATTAACAATACTTTATTATTATTTAAGTATTACTAGTAGCCAATAATTACAGTCTTTTACTTATTAGTAATACCTAGTCAACGATAAAATAAATTATTCAAGCATATTAAAGACATAAAAATGTACTCCAGCGAATTACTTCAGACTAAAGTCTACATACAATTTTCTCAATATTCATAGTACTAAATTACCTACAGTCTTTTTAACCCGAAAATCTTACTTCGTCCCCTAATGACCCAAAAACGTCCTTTAGACTCTTTTTTTAATAAAAATATACGAACATCGATCGCGTCTGAAAGCAACCGCCTTTCCGTAGGGTTGTCAATTTTCCTCACTCGAACCTTTTTACGCGCATGAGTGGTTTAACGAACCGGCGACGTAAACAAATGGGAAATTATTACACCAGCTTAATTTAATACCCGATTTCATTGTCAATTTTAATAGGATCGTTAAAATTATGAATTAGAATGATGCGTGGAAAATACTAGAATGTTCGGATCTTAGTTTACGCTCCAATTTTGTCGCGTAGCGATATGTTTCCCACTCCCACAGTTTAACCATTGTCCGGGGAACTTTTTCCCGTATCCGGACAAAATAGAGCCTTTGTTACTCGAGGATAGACTAGCTTCCCAACAGTGAAAGCATTATTCAAATCGGTTTCGTATTTTTGGAGCCTTTAGGGTACAAACAAACAAGAGTTTGGTGTCCAAATTGAATATACTTGGCTACCTCTACTTGCCAAATTTCACGAACGCGAGTTCAACTGTTTTATCTTAAAAACAATCTCACATATTGGATTAATGAACCAACGTTTTATAACCCACGCGTTGTTGATTAGACCTTCAATAAAACACAGCTCAGTAATAGTGTTCTTACTTTCAATAGAGCTCCTATGTAAACGGATTATACAGGCTTGGCCTCTTATTGACTTTGTAGAAGCCAATAATGTCTACGCCACTTTGATATAAAACTTGGCATTGCCAAGTATTGAATGAGAATTCTTACTTGCTTTTTATTGAAGTTGGGATTTATTGGTACGGTTTGTTGATTGGTTTTAGTAGTTTTCTTTTAGAAAAATGGTTTAAGTTTTTTATTGATGACAGAAATATTTAGTGTGGCGATTAAATTGTCAATCTTTGCTAACCTTTTCTACCAAGCCCCTTCCTAAAACTCTAACTTATAGTTACACATACGAAATACCTATTCATAGAAAACTTTGCTTTTATTCAAGAGTAAAACAACATTGTTCGAGACTACCTAACAGATGTGAAAATGAGTTTACGACCTACTTTCGAGCAGTGCATAATAATTCGCTCATTTGAATATTCTCGGAAGATTTAAGGTACCGCTTACGTAAACTATTGTTTTTGACTAACTCACCGTTTACTCAGGTACCTATGTATTTTAGTTGTACTGTGAAAATGTATTTTTATCCCTCGATGTATTTTCAATCGGATGAGAAAATATCCGCTCGCTGTGCTATCGAGATTAAAAACCTTTTTCAGATACAACGAATCGTTGCTATATTTAGACAGCCAATATTCCCACCCAATCAGAAACTTTTTTTACGTTTTGTAATAATATTCTTTATCCAAAGATGTCTTCATTTGGATGCAGTGCAGTTTTCGTTTAGAAACTCATGCAATACCAAGACATACCTCTTGGCTATCTTCGCTCGAAATAATTTGGGTTATCCGCATTATCGCGATGTTGAATGGGCTTGCTTATCTTTAGAATCATTCACTATCATCATTAATCTTTTGAACGGGAATTCGGGCAAAGAGGGCAACGCTGCGATATCAATCAATCGCCGTTAGTACTAAACGCGAGTTCACAAATAGAAGCTTTTCTAGAGTGACGAATGTCTATCGATATCAGGATCCCAAAACTCGATACGTTTATCGATAAACGAAAATACTGTAGTTACAGATGATTGAACAAAAATAAAAGATATATACTGGAAGGAAGAAACTGCGGGTTGAATGGAAGTTTCGTATGGATTGCATCGCATCGGTCAATGGTATTGGGTATTTCCTACGGGAATTTCCAAGCTCTGTGGTAGTTTGTGTCTAGTCGATAGTATCGTGTCACTTTATATGACGAGGGACTGAAACATGTGTAGGTACTTATTTAAATGTTTACATTTCCTTTCAACGTAAGATCGGAGATAATTTGGGACTGCGGGGTTGTTCGAAAGAGTTGCCACAGCCCTGTTACATGAAGGGTTCCAGAAGGAATATAGTGGGTTTTAGTCGTCATGAGTCTGACACTCCCTCATGCTGCACTCATAGCGAGAGAGGTCTATAGATGATTTCCCACAAAAAAGAGCAGATGTAATACATTCTTTGGGAAAAGCAGCCGGTTTTAATCATTTTCTTCTTTGGCTAAATTTTTAATGGCATACCAAGTTAACACGACTCCTAGTGTGAAGTTTACCCTTGATACGCCAAAGTTAACTATTACTGTCATACGTATAACTAACAATATATAAAAGACAATGGACGTTTAAATGGTACACGCTTATAATATAATACATGGTGACAATAGCGCTATCATACAATTCTTGTGTCACTTGATGTCTTGTTAAGACTGTGCTAGACTATTATAAGAGCCATTTTAACGTTGAATGGGTTATTTTATGACGTAGTAGGTTCGTTATTGCCTCATCAAGTTTTTGATGCTGAAATAACAGTATAGTTTGCATACTATATTGAGACACATAATTTTGCAGTGCTTCGTTCATATGTATATGTTTTACTATTGTAAAATCAATAGCGGCCAACTTCGGAGAAGAAAAGATAAATGCGCAACGAGTCAAATGGTTGATTTCAGAATTGCAAAGTTATGTGGCTCGTAATATACATGTATCGTATAAAATAATGGCATGCATTTAAACGACCAAGCAAAATGAGTTCGAAATACCCGCTAATAAGCGATGTAAATATGCAAAACATTCCAAGAATTTGCTTGACCTGCGGTGAACTATGATCGCTTTGCGTGCACCATTGTAGTTAGTTCTTACTTCTAGGTGTTGGTTTCCATGTTATGCAATTTAGATAAGATTTCAATGGTCTCGGAAGGTCTTTCTTCTTCGGATATTTAAGGGTATTTTACCCGGTAACCGATAACCTAGGGAAAATAGGATAGGTACTTACATTTAATGAGTTTCGTCGCTTCGCTATGAGAGGGAAGGAATAGTGAGGGTCCTGTGTCTGAGCAAATGCTTATGAACTACCTCTATAATATGTCCTGCGAAGCTGGCTAATCTCCTTATATGAGAACAGCCGCCGTGGCCGGTAATAGGGTAGGAGATATCGTCATCATCATACTAAGGCGAACTCGCAAAATGCAGCTAAAATCACATTGAAATCCTCGCTAAACAATAAACACTCCATATCCCATACTCAAGTCTAATAAACGTTCGTAAATACACATCGCAATCTTATTAGAAGCCATTAATTTATCGCAAAACACTCAGATAGCAGTTTGTACGCGTTTCATTTGTTTACATCATATAACACACGTGTAGTCGGGATGTAGATAGCGTCTATTGTATGAACGTCTATTTATAAGCGACGGTACGACACGTCACGTCGACAGCGTTCAAAACGTATAACACGATAAGTGATAACGTCACGTTGACGTTCTCGTGACGTTGGGTGATTGTTTCCTCCTAAAAAGTTGGAACTACTGAGTTTTCTGGATTGTTCTTTGTCTTGCAGAATTTCTATGAGAATCCACTAAGGAGTAACCATTAACCCCCTTATAAAAATCTCTAATCACCTTCTAAGCAACATTTTAACTAATCACTACTTAATGCCTTAAGTAGTGATTAAATGTTAGTTAAGACATGCTTAAGCAACGTGTATAAGGAAGATTTTTTTTAAACAGCCCTTATAATACTTAATTACTTAATTATTTAATTCACTGTTTATAAGTAAGGCGGCTAAGTGTCTCTAGTGTGTCCATTAGATACTTTATAATAAATGCGATTAAAGAGCGAAGATAAAAAACCTAAGTGAAAATGTGGTTCAAATCAATATCGATGATTTTGATGGATAATATCGATATTGTTGATAGTTGTGACCGACTTTTTCAATTACCTCGTGGACTGGTCGTCCCGTAAGGCATAAAAATACGTACAAAACACTCGAGACGATAATTTTGGAGATAATACTATCAGACATTGAGCTTGAACTGCAGTCTGCTTGATAGCTACAGAATGCATGTTACGTCATAATGAGTACAGTCGTCCGATAAGAAATGTTAAATGTCTCGGATTTTACTGACAACGCGTGTGAACTTGTGTTGCTGAGTGTACTATTGTAGAATGTGCAACATTGTCAAGATTTATTGGTCTAGTTCACCTACTTTGTATACTATCAAGTAAAATTATTATTGCATTAAAATAGGAAACGCGATGATCAACATACTCCGAGCCTTTTTCCCAACTATGTTGGGGTCGGCGTCCAGTCTAATCCGATGTAGCTGTGTACCAGTGCTTTAAATAAGAAACGCGATGATATGTAGGTTTATTCGTTGGCGTGTTATTGGCTTTTTCATTTCCAGAATTAGGTCGATAGGTACTTTAATACGGTCCTCAATTTCTTGACTAACAGACTGTCCATATTATATTAGGTAATATAATAAGATAATTAGCTATAATAAGCGAAATGGGGTTAAGTAGGTACGTCTCGGTATTCCTTTGTGACGATAGAATAATTTACTGCCATATGTGTATAGCTACTATTTTGTGTCTTGATCTACTGCGTATAACGCTCATACTTCTAAAAATATTGTAAAACTTCTGCGGACAATGAAAATTGATTCAATGAAGTCGGTGACTTACATTAATGTAATTAAACAGTCTGACGACCTCTTTTGCATGAATTAAGAGCGTGTACGTCAACCGCGCGCCATTTGGCCTAAAATGGTACTTTTCAAACCACTGTTTCTCAGTAACTACTTATCCTATAACTATGTTATTTTTTAATAACGCAAGGTAATTTCACTGTCTATATAGTTAATTGAACATAAATTTCAATTTGTGTAGTTTAAATACTTAAAACCCCTATAACGTAACAGATGTTTTATAAAATTCCCGTTCAGCGTCTATTTCGAAGCTTAAATTCATGTGAAAACAGTGGCAAATCTAATCATATTTATTTTTTTACTCATAGACGAAATCCCCATGCCTATAGTTAGTTGAAAACATTTTTTGATTTAGGTCCCTATCTTTCAGAAAAAAATATTTTAACAATGTGAAAAATTGTGAATTTCAAATGCTTTTTTTACCTATCTATCTTACTTAATTTAATATAACAATTATTTACTATAGTAATATAACTCTTTCTTTAAAACATAAACTTTATATTATAATTTAATCTCTCGTTTTTATTTTTTATAAATTATTTAAAACTACTATAAAACGCTGCACGCGAGTCAACTCAAACCAGACCGCCGCAAGGCTTCACAGAGAGGACGTGTCGCTCCGTCACATCGCGTAGGGTGAATAACCTCTGCCGTGGATACCGAGAATAGAGTACATTTCAAGCGCGACCAACAAATCTTGATACATTACTATTTTATTTAAAGCTCAATTTTGAAGCATATTTTTTTTTATCGATTGAGTTGAAATTTTGTTTGAATGTTCAGTTTTAATGACAATGTATGATTCTATAACCAATATGGCGGTATACCCAAGATGGAGAAAAAAATGTTTTTAATGCATTCCTACGATATGGGTATCAAATGAAAGGGCTTGCTATGAATAACTCGAAAAAAAATGTGTCGCGAGTCTAAATCCAATATGGCGGACTCCTTAGGCTAGAAATCACTTATTGCAGATGTCTGTTACCAATCGAGCTATAATTTTTTTTTTCATTTTGGATGTACCCAAATTTTGACTTTTGATCTCGAATAACTTTTGAAGCATATAGGATAGATAACTTAAAACTTTATTTGCAATGGTAAACCCAAGCTCTTCACCAATATTTGGCTTTCCGGCAATTGTTGTTATTTGAACACAATTTTTCGGTCTGGATGGACTGGACCATTCATATAAACAATCAGTTTTTCAAATCGGTCCAGGCGTCTTTGAGAAATCGAGAACAATCACAAAACAATCTAATTGAAACCTCCTCCTTTCTTTTTTTGAAATCGGTTAAAATACAGAAACTCTTAACATTGTCATTAATCATCAGTCGACTATTTAGTACTGTTGAAAATTGTATGTAATATACAGAAAGTCCTCAAAACCAAGGTTTTCATAGGTGCCCGATTTTTTTGCAAAAGAGTGTAAGTATTAACGACTTATTTTCATGCTTTTATATTTTAGACATCCATAGACTTATACTATTTTCCCGCTATAAACTATTTACTAAATAATATATTTTTTGTTCTACCAATTTCACTCGAAAGGATCAAAATGGTTTGTGTGACTATACGTGAAGTATGATAGGCACGCACACAGCCGCGACGCTAGTCTGCGCGGTTTTTTGCGTTGAATTACCTAAAGTTGACATCGCGCGCCGAGCGTACACGCTCTTAACAATAATTGTATTGTTTCCTTGTCGATATAGATTTTATTTCTCTAGATACTTTCTTTTGTTTAAAAAGTTATTATTTTTGATAGCCTACGTGTACGCCGATAGAAAACTCCATAAAAAAATACCGATCGATGTCTCGCAAAAGTAAACCTACGAAAAAAATACATTATTTCAAATAGGTATTTTAATATGTTTAACAAAAACCACATAAGGCCGTAGTAGGGAAAATCTCACAAACTGTGTTTTACACTTCCGTGGCAAAAATTCGACACCTCATCTTTTGATTGAATAAAATGCTTTGCAAATATAAACGTTACTTTGTACACAATTCCTGTCGTGTAATTCCGTTCACATAGATGAACACAAGCTTTGTGTTGTTATATCGATATTGTCCCTTGTCCAACGGTGTCAAGTCAACATTGTCATGGACGGGGAAGCCTTTCAACTGGCTGTAACTAGGACGAGGTGTGAGCGCTGCGAATGGTAGGGGATGGAGATGTTTTGCGTAGGTTAGGAATTATTGTGTTTAATATATGATGAAATGGAAAAGGAAAAACTGTTTCATTCAGAAATAAATATACATATGGGTGGTTGACATGAGGTGATTAACGTTTAATCCTTCGCCGCGTGAGGGGAGGCCTGTGCCCAGCTGTGGTACGTTAAAAAAGGCACTAAAACTAGGGTTGTTGACAAACAAGATGTAAAGAAAGAAGGATCTAAAAAAAAAGTTAGTGGCGAGGAAAATAACTGAGGGACTTATTTACGTACCAATTGGATCTAGAATCGTTCTAGAATTTATTTATACCTAGAGAGTACAATTAAATTCTGTGTACTTATAGTGGTATTGGTTTATAGAGACGAAGGGGATCAACAAATCGTGGTAATTACAAAACGTGTAACCTTTATCACTAATCATTAATTAATTCACTTGAACTTATGTGAGCAATATGTTATGATAGACTTTCACTTCATCACGCCATATTGTTTATATTTATAGCTAGTGATTAGCGATATAAATAATCGTACGATTTTAGTCATCTACCTACGTAAGTCACCGTGCCAATGTATCTCTACGTCAGAATAGATGAGAAGTATGTATCAATGTGGTGCCAATGTGTTAATAGGCCAATTATAATACATGACAGTGTATTGAGAGTAAAATTAAATACGGTAGAGCCAACTTTATGTTAGCGCATGACAGGAAACCTTCCGTATCCGCAGTGGCCGATGAAAAATTCTTAATATCAGTCGGTATGTTGTTGTAGGTACCGGGTACGTTCGTCTATATCAGTGCATAATCTATACATATAATAAATCTGTAGAAAAGTAATATTATTATATGAGTGTACGTAAGTCCTTGTAGTAACTGCGTATTTACGCAGTTAATAAGCAGTCCAGACTGACGACTGGTATACAATAACAGGTTATGTTTTTTTTTTTAAGTTTTTGTTTTAAATGAAGTATTTATACCTTTATGGAGTACCTAGACGATGGAACACCTTCAGGAACTACTCTAACTTGAAGAAAACGAGGATTATGATCACGTATATATTCCTAGTGAAGCAAAGTATAAACTAGAAGAAAAGTAGGCCAATAAAGTAGAAAGAAAAACCTCTTTTGCTTACACAATATATCCTCAATCCAACTAACCTGCAAGACACATTACGAGGGAAGCCATCGCTAAAATAGATTACGTTGGTTCGTGTCAGCGAAAAGCGCACTACAAAGTTGAAAGCAAAATTAAACTGTAGCTAACCACTTATTAGGTTCATTTTACCATGCAGGTAATTTTGCAGTAGTTTGCAGCTTATTTTAACGTGTCACGCTACCAGATAGCTATTAATTTATGACAAAAATTTTAAAATGCTCAAAAAAAAATTTATAAAAAAACCTACATTGAACTAACTACCCAAAACCAGAAGCGGTTTTTTATGCTCGCTACTTTCTGTTGGTTAAAAATTTTTTGTAAAATTGATAAAAAGTAGCAAACGCAATAACGAAGTTCAGTTTTAGATAAATTAGTCGTTCCCCGATTTTATTGCTCGCGAGTGTATTTCGCTCAGTCGTTTCGTCTATCGATCTGTATCGCTTTATATGCATGAGTAACCCTGTGATTTATTTCGCATTTCAATACTGATTTAATGTATTTGTAGTGAGTCTGTTGGTTACACTTTCACGCATTTAGTCTGCGATGCGTTTTTTGTTCAGTCAGCTTTAAAAGTAGCTGAAAAAAATTAAGATTTTCAAAACGTGTTAACACCGCGTCGACGGTAACTTGCCAGAGTATTCATCTATTTTTTTTGTAGTTTGGCGATTGTGTTTAGAAATTATGTCTCTTTACCTACATATTCTTAGTTAATAGGTAAACGTCCTCGACCTAAGTGTGAACGCACTTGGACTAAATTGCCGGAATTAGTTTTAATGGCGCCTTAAATGTAAGAAGTTTTCTCTAGAAACATCTGGAATAATTTGGTTTAATAGGTAAATGGGGACTTTTGGATGCTTTATTTGAGTAACTCTTTTAGTGTGGTTTGTCAACTTCTGTAGTCAAATTATTCACCTTTGTGCCAATCTTATATTTTGTAGACGCCCAAAGCATACTTAGGTATACCATAAGTTATGTGGGCCATACTTTAGTTCGCCACAAGCAAGCTTATACCTACTTTTAAGTTACTGTTACTGTTACAGCCTTTTTATCGTCGCACTGCTGGGCACAGGCCTCCTCTCACACGGAGAAGGATTGAGCATTAATCACCGCGCTTGCTCAATGCGTGTTGGGGATTTCAGACTTTATAGTCCAGATTTCCTCAAGATGTTTTCCTTCACCTTTACATACTTCTAAGTGTTAAAAGATATTCTAAAAGATTTCTAGATAACCTAGAAGTAATTTACGGGTAGTTAAATTGGAACCCGTTGGCAACAAGCTTTACATTGAAGAATAATATCGTATACTCCACAACTTTATACACCAGACACCCGGATTTTGAACGGTTAACGAAAAACAGCGTTTTATTATTAGACGTTTTGATCTTCAACCTCGGCATTGTTACTACAGCTGGAACGTTTTGAAACTCTTCTTTATATGTAGGTATGTATAAATGTATACAGTTCACTTACACACAATGGATTACGCATCCATTTTGTAGATTTTTTTAAATCAAGAAGTGGTATTGCTCGATGTATCCATTTGTCCCTGAGCCTGAGCTGATACAAAACTTCTCAGGAGAAAGTTTAAAATTAACCCTTAATTGACAGAATTTTTATCCTTTATATGTAAATGATAAACAATATTTCACCTAAAGAATTGGTTTTCCGTGCACACCGATAGCATCTCGCATTTCCTTGCAAGGGTTTGCAGGGGTTTCCTTAGCTTACTAAACTAAGGGCAAAAACGCGGGTGATAGATTACCGTGAACCACCACTGACGTAATGAGGTCACGTCGTTGTTTTAAGTTCTACTACATTTACTTACTGTGACATTTTCGCACGAAATAGGCCTCGACTTTTACAAAAGAGTTGAATAGTAGGTTACTGCTTGGCGAATAGTGTTTCTGCGCAGACCTACAGTATTCTCATTATCGAGTGTCTATTATACTGAAGCTGTTCTGATATGTATGAATGTGTATTAGCTACCATTGAAGCCATTTTGAAGTCACCCATCCATGAACCGACCGCACTAAGCGTTGCTTAATCTTGTGATCGATCGACCCGCGCGGCTGTTAGACGCGAATTTCTTAAATACTTATATGATTGCCTGCCTACTTATATAGCTATCAACCTTTTTCGTATTTCTTTCAGTATTTCACCATCCTCATAATGACCTGAAACCTGTATGTTAATTTTATGCAAAACGTATGTTAATATCAGTATGATTCGGCACAATATTGAGGAATTAGGTACCTACGTTGTCAATTCCCAAAGGCCGTGCGTGCGGGCCAAAAGCCATTAGGGCTTAATCAAATCCGAGTTTCATTACTGTTTACATACAAATACGTTGCTGGGGAGTTTGTTTTTTCAGTTTATTGCTAATCCATTAAAACGAAAGTAATCAATCTACCTCTCTTATAGGTCAATCCGAAGATATACAATAATTCTTTGAAATCTATTCCCTTAGAAAATGTAAGAAGCCTTTTGTGATCAGAATTTTCAGAGAATCTTGGCCTATCTGGGAATCGGTCCCGAGATCTGGGGCACTAATTAACATCTCAAAGATTTTGAAGATAGCTTATAATGCGTGACGAAGAATTTCACCACATATAAGACCAATATTGCATCGACTTTAACAATTCTCTAAAAAAACTAGATTCTAGATTTCACCTAAAACTTGATTGGTTGTTACAAAACTAATGACCGTGCAGCAACAACGTGTATATTGAACGTAAATAGGTCACATTTGTAGGCACACAACGAGATCTGATTGGTCAACCAATCGCATAGTTTTAGTGTAGGAATTATGATTTATCGTGGCTTCAACGACGTGGACGCTAACTGCCGGATATGTTGTATATGTGTATGTAGATACGTAGGTATGCAGATTGAAGTAATTATTTAACTACTGGTGTTTTGATGTTTATGTGTGTGGGTGACAGCGATACTGTTTGTTGTATTGAATAACATGTGTGCGAAAGAGGTTTTATTTCAAGAAAACCCCAGATTTTCGTACCAGTAATAGCCATACCTTACTCTCAAGAAAAATACGTAGGTAGTAAGAATATGAACAATATTATGCATAAGACAGGCTTGCCTTATTAGATCAAATAGTAAAACTTCTGTTTTTTTTTTTGAAAGTTTTTGAAAATAAACGATATTGTATTTTGGTTATTTCATAAAATGCTATGAACACGGTTTCACCTAGCTACTCAAGCTGTATTTTTTGTAACTTTTAATAGTGAAAATTTTTCTTATAGTGTGTAACAGTCTCAACCCATGACAAAACATCAATAAACACAGACTCTTAACAACCCACCTCCTTGTTCCAGGCCTCATATGGTTCATAGTGCCAGTTTCCATGATCATCTGCAATGACGTCATGGCGTACGTGTTCGGCTTCTTCTTCGGCAAGACTCCTCTCATCAAGCTGAGCCCTAAGAAGACATGGGAAGGATTCATCGGAGGAGGAGTTTCTACTGTCGTGTTTGGACTTGTGGTATGTTAATGTTTGAATTTGGGTTTTATGTTAGAGGGCGTTGAGTTGAAATTGCAGTGGTAGTGATGATGAGATGAGCTTTTTGTGACATGTAGAGATCTCAAGGGTGAATTGAATTAAGATTTTAGGGGTTAGGATTAGAGTTTAATTTAGTTTGGGGTGATGTCTCAGAAAAATGAGCTGTCTGGTTTATGTGCTGTTACAAATTTCTTTTCAAAGATGTTTGAAAAGGTGAATTTACAGCAGTAATTGAATGCGGATAGACTTTTGAGTGACACGAAATCAAGGTCTGAATATTACACTGAGAAAAATATACAATTGCTTAATGCTGTCAGAAAAGAAATACATATTAAGGGCAATCTGAGGTAACAGAGAAATATCTGACTATATTCCTACACATATATAACTGACACTTTTTACTTTAGTAAAGTCTGACCTATTAGTATTATTAACGACAATACCGTAATGTCTCCTAATAAAACCCCCTGTATTTCTCCCACAGATGTCGTACATGATGTCCCAATACCCCTACTTGGTTTGCCCCATCGAATACTCGGAGTCTCTAGGCCGCATGACCATGGACTGTGAGCCGTCATTGCTGTTCCGTCTCCATGAATACACGCCTCCTCAGTTCGTGCAGCCTGTTATGAAAGTCGTAAGTATGTTGCGAGTTTTTTGTTGTAGGGAAGTGAGGGTCGGTTGATACAGTACTCGGTTTAACGTGACTGTTACTGTGGGAGTAGTTGGGCCAATGCAAATATGCTGGGCGGATTTAATCAACTGTGCATTTCTTTGATAACCTTGAATTATCGTTGACAATTTGGAAATATAGGACAGTGAACAACATAATCACCATAAAATCTCGTTGATAATTGCAGTGGCTACGATAAAAACCACGAATCTTTGATTTATAAGAAATAGCTTCTACCATTATGTAGATTTTTATCAAAATCGATTACCTATTAGTTACGACCTAACGTATAACAGAAATTAGTCTATAACGTAAGTCCAATTTCACTCAACCCATTTTACTCGCCTAACATTCTAAAATACCCTTATTATCTTTACAACTAAAAGTGCATATTTGTTTAACTTTTACAGTTCGGCCTGGAAAAGCTGAATATCTACCCGTTCATGATCCACTCACTGTGTCTGAGCACCTTCAGCTCCGTTATTGGACCTTTCGGAGGATTCTTCGCTTCAGGATTTAAACGAGCTTTTAAGATCAAGGTAACTAAATATCTATCACCTTAAACAAGTTGTGATACTCGAGTGCTTAAGCTGGCTTGTGGCGGATGACTTAGGTAACTACAGCTGAGAAACAGTGAGAAAAAATCAGCTTGATTAATCCTATTGTTTCCTAAGAGAGTTTTGTAAAATTTTCCTTCAAAAAGTGCTAGTGTGAGCTTTAGCAAATTTTTTACTTTTTCTGTTTTGAGTAGGTACCTAAATGTGTTAGTTAATCAGAAAATAAGTGTTCGTGCGTCTTTCTATAAAAAGGGGATGTTTTCGCGAAAATGTTTAGTAAATAGGAATAAACAGGATTATTAGGTACCCGTTTTCAAAAATCTTTCATAATCATTGGACTTATAATTTGTCCCGAATAGCACCACTAAAATGAAGCCACTTTTCTTCTCCCCAGGACTTTGGTGATGTTATTCCCGGTCACGGCGGCATCATGGATCGCTTCGACTGTCAGTTCCTGATGGCCACCTTCGTCAATGTCTACATCACCAGCTTCATTCGCACTGCTACGCCGCAGAAATTGTTGCAACAGGTCAGTTTACAAGTTAGGAAGGAACTGGGTTTCCTCTTGATGCGTACTTAATATTTTTTAATGTAGATTTGTAAGAAAGAGGACTTTAACCTTCTATAGAATTTATCAAGACTCACATTCAGCAATATATCGTTGATACAGTGTAATGTAAAAGTGTAACAAACATACAGCTCAAGTATATTCGGAATCATAACACCGTGGATGTTGTGGGTGAACTTTTGCACCTTCATACATTTATTTTGTTATTTGATGGTTTGTGCCAAATGAAAAAAAAAATAGTAAAAGTTGCAAATTTTTTAAGTGACTCTTCAGCCCCTTTTTAGTTTTAGCAAACTAATAAACCTATAACATTTACGGAGTAAATTAAAAAAATAAATTTTGTAATGGAAACACTGAACACAACAGTCTCTGAAACTCAAACATTTTATAATATTTGTTTTCGGTATTCCCAGGTATACAACCTGAAACCTGAACAGCAGCTGCAACTGTTCTACGCCCTGAAAGAATCGCTGGAACACCGAAATATACTGAACTTGGTACCTTAGACGCGATGCTTTAGTTCAATTCAGGTAATGTTGGTCACAGCAAGCAGACAACTTTACACTTGACGGCCAAACGCTAAGGTTTTACAATCAATCAAACACGGGTATGATTTTTCTGGCGGCTAGTGTAATAACTCCATTTTTGAATTTGTCAAAGATGTGATTAATTTTGCGGAGTGTAAAATTATTGTCAATTGCAATGTCAATTTGGGTTGTAATTTTTGCAATTGCCTTATTTTTTTGTTGCATCGATGACGAAGATTTCAAGTGATTTTTTCGCTATATTTGTGGAACTAAATGTTGATTATTTCGTGTTGAATATAATACGTAACATTATATTGTATTAAAACTCAGCGTTGTACCGAAAAGTGTAAGTTGTCTAAGGAAGAACATATCCCGAGTACCTTGCAAGGAATTACATTTTGTTCTAGTCTAATATTGGGTTTATCATTTACTTTGATATGTACGAAAAATTATACTCAAAAATCCTATCGATATCACTTAGGTATCGGTAACAATTAACTCTATTAATATCGATAAACTCAATGACAGCATTCCATATATCGATATTTTGCTAAACGATATTTATCGATAGTTTTTTAAACACTATTTCGAATTGTTTATGTCAATTTACTACAGTACTTTATAACAATGTGATAATTTTCTCAAAAACTGTACAATTTAATCACAGTACATAGATGACTACCAAAGAATAAAAATATCAAAATAAATGATAAACTCAATTCCATATAAAGATATATGAATAGTAATAATTTATTTATCTCCCGCATACTACATAGCGTTATCCTTCAAGGAGATATAATAATATTATTGATTATATTGAATTTACTTATAGATTTATCATAGGCTACAATAGTAGTAAAATTTTAATTATAATAAAATATTTCTTACTCTATACACAACGTGGAAAATTTGATGTGTGTAGAGGTATTAAATGGTAAAATGAACGAAAATTCATAGTTTTTATTTGTCATTTAATACATATATATGTAAGGTGAATTTGTACGATCAAGCTAGAAAGATTGTTTTTTTACCAACCATGTGTATTTCGTATATTTGGATGTATAACGGAACGTCTAAATGGGACTTTGGAGTATATAGAAGGATCTCAATCAAGCTTGTTCGTATAAAAAGCAGAATAGAAATAAATTAAATGTGGTTCTTGTGCTAATAATAAGGGCATAGTTAACTTCGTATTAATGAAAAATTAAAAAATTTTGAAAAAAATGTCCTATTTAGCGAAACCACTCGAATTGATTTATAAACTACTGTCTGGGTAACGGCGGACTTACTTTTAAGTATTTATAATTAAAATTCTTCCTCGAATTTTTATGTGTAGTTTAAATGAATGCCTCATACAATTTGTATTGAATCTATTAATTTCTTTATAGTTTATTTTTAGTTGTCTCTCGTTTTGAATGTATTGAAATAGTCGGATTGCTCTAGGTTGGCCTAAAAGGCCTTTATTGCGCTTATATAACATTACAGCTCATTTATATATACGAATATAATATGTTTACCACTGAACCAAGTTTCAAGAGTATGGTGAAAATAAAAACTTGACATCTCGAAAGTACATAATTTCTTAGTTCAGTAGTACACATGATTATAGTTATTTTTTGGATTAGACAGGGAATAATGCATTTGTATTTATGCTTTAGACTGAATAACGAACGACTGTTACATGTGCTAAAGACTTTTTGAGAGTTTACTTTTGGTACGTAAACATCAAAATAATTATTGTTACTTAGGCCACTCCTTTACAACATTACTATAAATTTATTATTGGTTAATATACCTATTATTGGTTTATAATTGATTTTTAGTAATAGCTTATAAGGCCTTGCTTTTGATTTTCCAAAATATGTCTTTTGGCAGTGTTTGGTAAAATTATATAAGTTTAAATTTCTTAAATAGCAAGAAATATTAAGTAACGATGGTACATATTTAATCAGCGAAGATCGATTGAAGGTAATGGAAAGTGAATTGACAGGAAAGTATGATGTGACAGCTTGCAATGTCACTTAAAATGCAATTTTAAACTCTGCATTGTCGCTTATAAGGTGCACGCTTTTCAAAAAACATTGGTTCTCTAAAATAGCAATATAATAAATATACATTATTATTAATTAACATAAATTTATAGGAATAAAAATTATCAGCGTTGCGATGGCAAATGTTAAGTTTGGCGATGTTTTTTATTGTGATTTTACGTTACGTTGGTATTCTCATGTTGATTTTTCGCTTTGCGTGTTAATTTGCTCGTTCGCTAGCTTTTAGTGTTGTTTATTAGCATTTGTTAGGTTAGCTTTTAGTTTCTTTTTCTTTTTGACATCAGTGAAGTAGTTGTGTTCTGAGGAATTGTAATGAGATAACTCTGCAGGATGACTAAACTCTGCAGAGTTACTTATTCCCTAAATTATGTAGTCGGTAACATAGAAGTAACTTTACTTGGATTTTTAACGATGTTAATTGTTACTACGAGTTTTATCTTAATTTATTAGGCATTACGATACCTTATAATTATGTCTCATAAAGTTTAATAATTTGTCTGTTGTTTGTCTGCAAACGGTGACGGTATTTTATATTTAGCAATAAAAACAATATTTTGATTGCGAAATTTTGTATATCTAAGCTATCGGTGAAAAACGTACTAATTATTATCTGCCCCAAGTACATACTTTTATTAAATTATATTGGGATGAAGTAATATTATTGTATATCGCTATTAAAATACAGTTTATACATACATGTGACGAGTACCTACCAAAACGTTTGTGTAAGTAAGGACCAATGGAATTATAATAATTATGTCGTTACAACAAGCTGCTACGTTTATTTGCCATAGGACAAACTGCACTGTTTGATTTACTATAGTCTATGTATGTAGTTGTAGAATTATTTGCCGTTATTATAATAACCCGAGTATTTAAATATATTTCGTGTGTGTGTGAGTGATAATAAAATTTCAGCAAGAAAATGTACTTTTAATGATCTCTAAAGCATTCCAACAGCTAAGTGCCTCTGCAGAGTTTAAATTACTCTGCAGTGTCACTTATATCGAAGTAAAGTTTTAAGTGGTAATGCAGAGTTAAGCATACCGTCTACGTAGACCATCTTATTGTATACGATGGAACGAATAGATACGCGTTCAATGTATCAATTAGTCGACGATTTGAGTAAGCAAAACGTGGAAAGTAGACCTTTTTAACTCTGCAATATCAAAATATTAAAAATACTCATCAAAAAAATTGATTTGTAATCACTCGCACACCACCAAAAGTTGGTGTCGTAATAGTATTAAAAGTATTGATGTTAATCGTTAAGATAGCTGTGTATATGCGTCGTGCTAAATGTCTAGCGTATGTGATAATTGTATTTATATAGAGCTGATTGTCTTGTGAATTGTTCATAGTAATACACACATTGTTTTTCAACTCCGTATATATATGAAGAAGGTTTAGATCAAAAGCGGAATTAATAAAAATATGGGATACAGGCTAATAATTGGGTAACATTACCAGCTATAAATATGTATTTGGTAGTCATTAAAATTATTATGAACAATTTACAATATTGTCTTAAGCTTTGCCACACCTACCAAATAATGTCTTACCAGCACTTCTCCGTTAGAAATGTCCGTTTTGTCACAAAGAAATTATGATCTTGAAACGATTTTGTAAATTGATATTTACTGTTTTGTAAACGGCCCATACTTTTAGTATTTTTTTGAAACATTACACACATACCATCTTTTCTTATCGATGGCAACTTATAGCCAATGGTGTAAGACTACTAAAGAGATGAGTTGCTAAAGACGACCACCAGATGTCGCAAAATCTTGTATCATCTAATTAAGGTTTATAAAAACTAAAAGTAAGGGCTGTTTTGAAAACGAGAATATGCGTACCTACATAAATATGATAGCTACTCTATTGTAGACCTAGATGTGTTTTATGATACAAATTATTTATTGGATATGTGAAGGTAAAATAAATGAAGTCCTAAAGGTGTCAGCTTGATTTTTATTTTATTTCCTTATACCCTTAATCAGCAACATCT
Organism: Helicoverpa armigera; assembly: GCF_030705265.1. NCBI lineage: Eukaryota > Metazoa > Arthropoda > Insecta > Lepidoptera > Noctuidae > Helicoverpa > Helicoverpa armigera. Next base: position 10,861,513 of record NC_087123.1, read on the forward strand.
TAATGGAAGCCGGATTGTTATCACAGACTCCTTTAAAGTCGGTTAAAAACACTCATTTATGCATTAAAAAAAAAACAGCAAATGCACACTCAGAATCAGGAAATTTTACTATGTAAACAGTTAAAAATGGCTAGATTATAATTTTATAGATAGATAAAATCATAGATTAGACCAATAATAAGATTCAATTTAGCTCAGCACAGAAAATTGAACCATGAATTTCATGGTGTCACACCAAGGACCAAACGGTTTATTGTACCTACCTACGGAAATCCATGATCAGGTCCGACCGTATCAAATTGCTAACAAAAGTCCTATTGCGTGGAAAATCGCTACAATTCGATGTAACCTCCCCGATTTCCCCTGAAGGCCTGTCAAGGGTATTTTAGCATTGTTTTTTAACCGCATCCTGTATGATATAGTGAATAGTCAGATCTGATAGGTCATTAGAACTGAGATATTTTGGGGTCTACATTTAATTTTATGAAATCCTAGTTAAGAACACCCTACGGCAACGACCGACGGGAAGTTTTGCTTGCAACCAAAACTTGTTACATCAAACTAAGAAGGCCATAGATTTTGCTGTCATTGGATATTATTCGTCATTATGCACTCCCGAATGTACAACACCTGACTCCCTTATCTACTATGAACTCCCAACTCCCCTTATGTACGACCCGTACCTACCTCTATATACTCTCACCATATACTTCCTTATGTAATCCCCCTATGTTCTCCCTCATATACGTATGACGTACCTGAATTTAATGAACGTCAAATCCTCCCCTGGAGAACTCAATGCACACACAAATAATCGCACTCCTAAACATTGATGTTCCTCTATTTAGACCATACTTAAACCAATGCTAGATACGGATCAGTTACCTAATAAGGCTTAGAGAGCCTTACAACATAACGATACGGAAGCCTGTTCCGGGCGTTTAGTTTTTGCATGCAGTAGAGAAGGAACATGTTCGCGGTTCCCACGGGCGTTGCGTAATGTAATCTCGTTTTGTATTGTGTGAGGCGCGTGTCCAAAACATCGTACGATAAGTCTTGAGACAGTTGTAAGGTGCTACACGTCCGATAATTATCGCCGGCCGATTTTTTTCAAGTTCCCCGACACAAATTATTATTCACCTATGATAAAGCCTATCTGGGGCTAGAAGCAGTCAAGTTTTGTGCTATTTTTTTAAGGGAAAGCGATAAGAGTATTTTTTAGGATCATTTAAATAAATAAATGCGAAAGAAATATCAGGTTCTTAAGTCACATCTTCGTTGAATGAAGCACTTCAAGCACGACTTATCTATTTACTATTCACAAACACCACAAGTCCAATGGAAACGCGCCCAAACAAGAGTATTACAAAGATGGCATTTATAATTCTAACCGCATAAACAGTCTGCGATCCGAATAAAAGCGAAATCACTTAATACCTTTTACAGTAAACTTTTATTAGAAGATAAAAAGAAATCAGCTTTACGAACGGTAAATGGAACAGAGAGGAATGACTTGAATACTGATTTGTTAGTAGTCGTTGGATAAATCCTGTGACTCACGCGCTTTCACTGGCTTGCTTACTTAATCCATTGGACGAGAATAAGTGACATTAGGAAGGTACTTATTCTATTTTTAAATCCTGTTGTTAGATAGGATTTTGTTTCGTTTGTGGTCTGTGCATGTACTAGCGAATATAACGAGCTTATTAATGAAGATTTTTGTAGAAATTGCCTTTCATAATATACATAATCATGTCATTGTGGCCTAATAGTTAAACGTATGCCTCTCTTCTTTTGATATGCGAAATTTAAAATTAGATGACCTTTCCCACTGTGGGTTTACCTATATGATAAGGAAGTACCAAACTTTTACTGAGTAAAACCCATCTTTGTTCCTTCTGTAGTCCTTTATATACCAGGGCCGCAGTAACTTTTTCTAACAAATGAAATGAAATACGTGAGGACACAGTGCCTTACAAAAAATAAATAAAAAAAGTTAGGAAAAAAGGAAGAATTACATTAACACACCCCACGTGAAACGGCCCTCCCTTAGCATAATGCCGAGGCCCTATACGGGACAAAAGCCTCAGAGCGATTTTCAGCGAGAGCCGAACAACGCTGCAGCCCAAATACCAATACCTAGGAGTTTGGATTGTCTACTTCCTAAAGGACAGTTTCTAGATTTCACACATTACGTAACTAAACTAAATAACGAGTTGCAAATATATCGCAATGTAGCTAAACACTAAAATAAATAGTTTTACGTGACTCCAAATAGGATTTTCATTGTTTTCCGCGAATTTCCGTGTGGCAAATGTTACATGTCTGTTACAGAATTTTCCTGTTCTTGGTTACATTTGATTTCAGAAGTTCTAAGTGTACATATCTACCATATGTACTACTTCTAGATATATTGGATAAAGAACCAGCAAGCAAGATACCGTTTAGGCTGCAAGCAGAAGCGTCAAGCTAAAGGTTAGAGCAGATATAACGCATTAAAAATTACTTTTCTTGGCAGTAGGGCAAAATATAATCATTGTAGTCTTTATTGTTTGGTCGTTGACAGTTGAGTAAGTAATAATTATTGTTTTTTTTTTTGTAATGATTTTCTTTCTTGGTGCCTTGCTTTCCCACGAGGCAAACTTATCATTTTGTTCAAGTTAAGCATCATTTTGAAAGCATTAGGGTAATTTCTTTTAAACTGTACTTTAATAATAGTGCTGAGTTTATTATCACGTTTAACAATGATATTAGATATCACCTCGTTACCCAATATGCATCATTAAGCTAATTAGAGCGTGAGTAAAGAAAACATATACAACAAATAGTTTTAGTAAATTGTAGTTAATAACAAAACATTACAAACGAGTAAATTATCAAAATAGACGCCTTTAATGTACCTACCATATTTTATCTTCTGTGACGAAGTTTTTCCGTTTTCTCATAACTTAGGGAAGCCATTTTCTGGACAGTATGTGTAAGAACCTTCGAAAATAATATTTTGGTGAGGAAGGCGACATACCTACTAGGTAAGGACGAATAATTTTTTATTTGTTTGACAAAAGTACCGAAACTACTGAACCAATTTGAAAAAATCTTTTACTGTTGAAAAGCTACATTATCCTCAAGTAACATGGGCTATATTTTGTCCGGGCACGATAATACATAAGTTCCCTCGGTGCGCGGGTCAAACCACAGGAAAACAGCTAGGTAGTTACTCCTGCGTTTGTGCGGACGGCGCATCGGGTGTCACATCACAGCTAGGTCGTTTATGCAGCGAGTCTAGCAGTAGAAATATCCATTGGCATTGTGTGTACCTAGTAACTTCTTCTAAAAGGTCATAATCCCAACACTCAACATTTGCAGTAGATTTACTTTCTCGCAATTTTGATCTTCGCACCATTCTTTATTAAACCAATAAATTCTTCTCGTACAACAAAACTAAAAGGCCATATCACAAGCTATTTATTCTTAATTCATTTTGAACCTTATTAACTACAGTTATAAAGATCAAAATTAATTAAGCACAATTAAAATTCGCGGTCACTTTAATCAAACAAAATCCGATCACAAGTCGATTTATTGAGCGATCACCAAAACTTGTTCACTTTCCTCCTGACTATACGTCTGTCTCGCTCTTTCATATGACATATGTGATCATATGATAGAGATAGACATAGTGGAGGACAATATGTCACAGAAGTATTGCTTTCTTTGCCTTGTAAGTAGGTTGCTTTGGTTATATCAGGTGTAATATTTAGCGAAGTTGTTGAGGCTAGTGTGACAGGTATTATTTTGGTGTGATAGTGTTTTTTTTTTCTCTGGATGTAAATTGGAAACAACGGGAAGGGAAACGTGACCATATTATTGTTGAACGATCTGATATTTCCGGATAAGTAAAATAAACTAATAATATAATAATATTTCATAATTCTTAAAATTTTTCACACGAACTTATCTGTCTTCCAAGTAGCTAGAAAAAACCGTCGCTTTTTGACAGTTAACATTTTTATAAATTGTTGCACTTATGTTAGGTACTTTAAAACTTGATGTGTTAATATTTTGTAAGAAAATTATTACAAAATTGTCAGGAATAATTTTCCAAACCCACATTTGTGACAACCACCCTACATTTCCACCTCAAACAGCTCTATAAACATAAACATAATCACCATGCTCTCATATATCACGACTACCATGGCCTTTGTCTCACAAAATTGTCCCTCTATCACCTCTATATACTTCCTCTCACTTGATTATGCGATGTCTATTAGCAAATGCACCGGCCGGCTCTCAGTCCGCCACGCGACGCGACGGGCGACGCACGCGTTTCAAAACAAGCGTCATGAACGCAAAATATAAGATCGTGCGAAAATATTTACGTACCTATTTGTGTCTGTGATTTCCAAGTGGTGTTCTAGTATTTAGATATTTAAAAAAAAATTGTGTTTAGGTGGTATTTTGTTTGAAAATTTATAGGTAGGTGTTTTTTTTCGGTTTTAGAAATTTTTGACTGTTTTAGTTTTGTTTAGAAGTGTGTTTGTATTTTGATTAAAAGCCTTGATATTTTGACTGAAAGTAATGTTTGGATTGCTTTCATTATTTAATTTATTAAAAAGCATCAGGGTTAAAGTTTTATTGAAACTGTAATTTATTAATGGTGTTGACTTTACTATCTTAACTTTTAACAATGGTATTATCACCTCGTTATATAATATGCATCGTTAAGCTAATTAGAGCCTGAGTAAAGAAAACATTAAAGAACAAACAGTTTGAAAACTTAAGTTAATAACAAAATTAGAATATCACTATATCATCTCATAGAATATAAAATTAAATCATCAAAATAAGCTATCCAGGTCACCTATAGGAACAAAAAACAAAAACAAGTCTTTAAACACCATTAAAAAGTGACTATATTTTGCAACAACTGTCACCAATTTATCTTATTTCTATTCGTTCATTCACTCATTCATTCACGAGACGTGTTTCATTAATCATCATGGCGACGATCAAATTCTCCGCCCACAAGATAAAAATTATTCATTCAAGCCTATTATAGGCAGAAACATAAGCTTATAAACTACTGTGACAAACTAAGTTCCGGAGTTTTTGTTTCTATTTTGATTAAGAAATCTGGATAGGCTGTCTTCAGCCTATCCGAATCCTATCAGATAGGATATGAAAATATGTAATAACTGTAAAAAGTAATCGTAATTAAAAAAAAAACACAAAAACTAAAGAATTGTGCATAGACCACAATTTTTATTATGTGATTTAATTACATTCCTGAGAGTAATTAAAAATTAAGGGCTTCTGAAACAAAAATAACTTTCATGCAAAGCTAAAATTTCAAAACAGATATATTTTTAGCACAGCTTTGTATAGCAACTTATATACATATTATCTCAAATTAGCGCAAATTTCATTAGTTTGTTCTGTCATTTCGTATTTTTCCTTATACTTCAAAGAGATTACCCAACCTTGAATATAACTGTGCAAAACACCTAATTAGCCAAAATCTCTTTAGCAACATAAACTCTATAAAAGTTAAATTGCAACATTAGCGAAGCATTTCATGAAATTATCTGTTTTTATTGTTTATTCCCACGATTATTATCTGAGCGTCAGCCTGCATCCGCGTCCGAATAATTATACATTCAAATCTTATACATTATAATACTCATATTACTTGAGTATTTTTATTTTTAAGTAATATTTTTGGTGAATTCCTACATAACAAAGATAGGTATTGTCCTCATGAAAGCGAAAAGAAGATATATATAGTAGAACGTCTTAATAGCAAAACAACTGACACAATTTTAAAAATACTTGAAAGCAGTTCGTAAAAAAAATTAAATAATTTTAGAGTGACATCACTTTCTTGGATCATTGATTAATGTTTTTAGGATAGAGTTATTATCGCATACCCATTAAATAACACAAATAATGTTATTATCAGATTATTCATCAAAAACACATTGCAATAATAATCAACAAAAGGATGAAACCCAAAAAAAACTAAATTGAATGTACGGTTTTACATATTCATATAAAAGACATCAACGCGTTTAAGTAATATTCGAGAAAAATAAAATTATTTTTATTCGCTTAATTACGGCTTAACAGCGCCAATTATGATAGTGTTTTTGTGATAAATAGCTTATATAAAGTGTTTATATATAAAGCAGAGAAATAATTGGTACGCATGAATTTATTCATGGGATTTACCGGTAAAGAGATACGGGGACGTAAATGAAATATGCGTACTTCATAGAAAAATTATGTTGTTGGAATCAATTTGAACAATTTCTTAAATGTAGATATTATTTTGCAGAAATAGTTCAATACTAGAAATACCACGTAGATGCATACATGTATATAGCATGGGGTGCTATTTCAAACTCGGATCAATTCGTTATCATCTTTTTTTCCATAGGTATATGTAAGAGTCGGCTTCCAGTCTTAATCATTTGCAACCGAGCAGAGTACCAGTTTTTACATATTATATGGAGCTACAATCTATTTGACCTTTTATGCTAGCTTCTAGCCGCGGTTTCAACCACGTCCCAGAAGAACTGCTTCAAGCACATGTGTAAAATGTCGCCTATTATTACATTATTCATTGATTTCATCTTTCATTAAAATCCACTGGGCAGTATTTTTTTATCGTTTACCACCACACACATCTTTCGTATTATAATAACGATGGCATTGCAAACCAAACACTAAATTCTTCACCTCACAACTTCCGAAGCCATTTACCAAAATCTACAACCCAATCGCAATAGATAAGATCAAAACGCCATCTACCACAAATCGGTATCACGAACCGACACAAACTCGTATGTTTATCTGTTAACCGACGACAGTAAGGAGGTAACGAGCCACGATCTCGCACTACATACTACATCGTGGCGACCCGAGCGAACCCGTGGCATTTCCTTATAGCACGCGAAATAGTCAAACAGTATACTAGAAGTAGTCTTATAGTGTACGAAATACTCCATTAGTCGGTATTAGGTATTGATTTGTAATGGGCTGTTGGGAAAGAAGGAAAAATATAAATGAAATTATGTGTATTCCGGTATTAAGTAATATTGATAAGCACTGATGCTCAGCTGCATCTGGTTAGACTGGAAGTCGACCCCAATATAGTTGGGAAAGGCTCGGGAGATGATGATTCCTGTATTAAGTAACTGTGATATTCAATGAAGTAAATGCTGTGTGTTATTTCCAAACATCAGTTATACTTATATATATGATAAAGCTGGAAACTTTGTTTCCTTGAACGAATTAATCTCAAGATCTTTCGAACTAATTTGTTATCTTTTAGTGTTGAATATTTATCGAGGAAGGCTATTAGACACTTTTTATCCTGTGTGCGAAATAGTTTTACCGCGTCCCGACACAACTTCATGCATCAAAAATCTTTCTTTATTCATTCATCAACATTAGGGGATCGAACTGCCAGATACTATTTTCCTCATGAAAGAAAAATACATACTTAAATTTTCAAGACTACATCAAACAACGTAAAATCCAATAATATCCACATAAAAAATAAATTTCGCTCCAATATTAAGGCATTTCACATCCTATCTGCAACTGTGTTCATTTTTACTAAGAACTCACAGCATTTACTTTCTTTGCTCCGTATGAATACAGCCTTAAATACAGGCTGCCTAATATGTCGGTAGACTTGCAACTGGTTGTGAATGTCTGTGGAATGGCGATATTCGTAATATTGCTTTAATTGGATCGATACATCACGACTTTAAATCTCGTAAAGATAAAATACCTCAAACTTGAATGGCTTTTATTTTCTTCAAAAATATCTCTTTTTATTCTTATTTAATTATTATTTATACACATATTATTTTAATATACTATATGGTATAAAGAGGAATAATGTTTTCGTTAGTTTGTACCCAAAAGGCTCGGAAACTATCGCCCATTTGATATACCTTTTCACTAATGGAAAGCTACAATCTTCCTGAGTAACATATTTTATCCCGGTACGGGCAAATATTTCGACCCGGACCCCGGACCCGAGTGCAACCGCTTGCAGAAGCTGAAAGAAGAAAACATATAACAACATACTCTAAGTTGCAAATTAGCCACAATAATACGATTGTTTGAGGAGAATCTACATATGTATGTAATCAAGATAACAAGATGCTAACTCATCGCTTACAAACATTATATTAGCGCGTTCCCGTCTGTTGCACCTTAAATGATCGGTGTAATATGCAGTATCATACTTACAATACAAGACAATAAGATTAAGACTAGCCGTCCAACCCGACTACGCCCGGTGTACGTGTATTCAGATATAAGTACACCGGGTTTAGGCTTTTCCTATGTATTGGTGAATTACTCTATGTATTGGTAAAAACTGCAAGAAAATCTGTGCTTTGTGAATTGCAGTTGTATCGCGAACAGGCAGACAGATACGAATATGTAGCGATAGCTATATGTAGATGACAGACATCACTAACTATGAAACTATCAAGTTTCAAGTCAAAATAAATCTGGGATAGTGTATCAAACGATCTTTGTTTTAAAAAATAGATTGTGTAAAATTCATAATACATTTAATAAGTAGATATCTTAATAACTTCCCTGTCCTATGAGTCATATGTGTTACACACCGATTTTTAACTATTGTGTCTACATCGTGGACAGTGAAGTGGTTAAGGTAAAATTTAAAATAGCTCAAAATATTTAGCATTAAATAATTTGCAACTTGAGTCACACATATTACTGCAACCGACCCGGATTCAATGCCACCTAGCTTAGTAACAAAAATTACTTATCCTGAATTCCTTCTATACTGCAAGTTAACATGTCAAGGTTAGTTAGACAAAGTGTTTGTACAATAGTTAAACGGCTGGTATTTGAACCCGCGACCTCTTGAACCCTCGGTAGACTAACCTTCGTAATACGGCAGTTTCGCAACCCCTTCGAGGAATTGGTAAAGAAATGTTTCTTTTGCACATTTTATTTATAGGTAAATAGTTTTAGTTTTATTTGTGAGGGTTAAAGACGCTTACTTATGAGTATCCCTAGGCCGAAAGATCTATCTTGCTAATGCCCGGTTCTTAAAAAAGAAATAAAATCGAAAATGTGTATCGATACCACTATAAATTTCTTCTATCAAATTCAAAGACGTTTTCAAAAACAAAAGATAGCCCCAGAAAACTCACTAAAAGCACCTTCGCCTTGCTTGTGTCGCTTACTCTTTTTTATTCGATATCAAAAGAAAATAATAATATTTATTCCACAAAACATCAACCTACCCAGACGAATTTTAATCGGCAATCTAATGCATGTAGTTTCTTTTATAAGCGAATGATACCACAGATAGTTAACAAATATTTATGCACATATAAAGCTGCACTGACCAAATAAATCAAATTATTCAAGGCTTCGTGCGCTAACGATTAGGATCGCCTATCATTTTTGACTAAGTATTAGCTTTTTTTTATTTAACCAAAGCTGTGGTCGTATTGTTTTGGGAAACTCCAGTGACAAAGAGATTTAAGAGCCTATTATTAAATTCATGCTATAAAACTGTCGTAAACTTTTTTCCCAACATGTTCAGGGTTGGTTTGACCCTGCATATGGTCGTAAAGTACAGAAAATCAGTGTCATAGTAGCACCTATTGGATACTAGATATAACCTTGTTAAATTGACATAGGTCGTATTAATGAAGAGAAAAATAAATATAGAATCAGAAGGGTGGATAGTCACGCTGGCCACTTTGGATTTTGAACCACTTTGAGCACCCAAATAGTCAGATTCAGTCAAATTAATTTCTCAGATTTTAGACTATCTGTGTACCTACCGAAGTTTATTAAGATCGGTTCTGCATTTTTAGCATGTAATCCGATAGACCAACATTACTTTTGCATTTACAATAATCGTATAAGTAAAGATTTTGGGAATCATTTTTGAGTACAAAGTTCATCATTGTAAAACTGCAGTAAGTCTTTTAATAAAGCATCAAATATAATTAGCATAAGATCACAGCATACTCGCATGCTGTGAGGCAACTACCTCTACATATAACGTGTTACCCGATCGCTGTGAGAAATGAGCTATTGTACGGAAAGTACCCATTGTGACGCAGCTTTATATTGTCCTGCCTCAAGGAAAATGTGGAATAAATCTTTCTTTAAAATCAATTTTGGATATTTTATTTATTCTTTATTTAAATAGCAAGCAATTTGTTGTTTTGTTTTGTTTTTGTTTGCTTTTACAAATAGCAACAATTATATCATATGTTTCCAGTTATTCATCACGAGGCACTAGGAGACTTCGATTTTTATTTTATAACTAGCTGATCCCGCGAATTTCGTATCGTTCGAACCTTCCCTGGACCTCTACAAACATCCAACCAAACCACAAAACCAACCAAACCAAAATCAGCTCAATCGGCCCAGCCGTTCTCGAGTTTTAATCAGACTAACGAATAACAATTCATTTTTATTTATACATATAGATTTAATTCACGTTTTCTTCCAATTTCCATCAAGGGTATAGTCTGTTACATATCCAGTGAATTTTCACCAAAAATCAATGCAAAATCCTAACAATTTCATAAGCTACGCTATTTCAAAAAGATTCTTTTCACATAGGAGAATCTTCAAAACCTCAATGCATGATGAATCACACTTTTATGCAACTAAAATAAACCAAATTAGGTATATTTACAAACGCCGAATTTTCGCTCGGTCACGACTCAGATGTTATCGCACAAACAATGCTTGAAATCGGGTCGATCTCAGACAAATATAATTGTTATTTCTTCTATTTTAGCAGTTTATATGAGAGGTCGATGGTATTTCCTAATATGTTACTGACGTTACGTGACTTTTTTGTCTTTTTTTTTTAAACTAACTGGTCCTCGCAGTTTCACTCGAATTTCTCGAGCACTAAATTCACTACTTACTTACTTTTATTCATTTCTTGAGATTAGTGACTTCGACCGAAAAAATAAACCCTTTGGCTTTATGACATTGGTAGGAAAGACATAGAACCTACAGTTAGCTTGTGAAAATCAAATAGTATAGTTGTGGAACCCGTAATCTTAGCGTATCTCCATCAACCAAAATGAGTAAGAGAACACCAATATTCGTTGACTTACTACATATTTAATTGGGAAGTGGTGCTACAACTTAGCAGTAGATATCAAAATAGATAGTCCTACAACTCTTTTAACTCGTTATATGCTGGAGCGCAGATATACGCTAGATCCAATTGATTTTTTATTATTTTATAATTAGCAGTATAAAATCAGTTGAGACATCTTAAATTTTATGTACACTACTTGTAAAGATTAGGCAGCAAAAACACAAGAAAAAATAATCCAATTTGACTTCACATCACCACACTATATTCGATGTTTCCTATCTCCAAAACCTTGAGTACGACACGACATTACGTATATTTACGTGTTCACCATAGACCATGGGATATTATTACCTAACTGAACGCCCTTACAAGGATGTGTGTTTGGTAATACAACCATGACTTTATGGGATTATCCTTATCGTTAAGTTTTATTTTCGAATGGCTCAGCAGTTTTAAGTAAGAGTCATAGAAGGTCCGAGGTTAGAGTATCAGACAAGTTAACCTGGATATTCGTGCCAAGTTGTCTCTCAGCAAAATCTACAAAATATGTCTCCATCTGCATTTATTTCTTTCCGTCTTTATTTCATTATCTTTTTCCTTATGTCCTTTCTTTCTTTCAATTCAGTAACAAAGGTTTGGAAAATAGCATTAGATTTTTGGATAGATAAATATTATGCTTAATCACACTATTATTTTGTTTTTTCAGATCAAAAGGAAGTCAAAATGAAACGACTTTGTTATCAACTGAAGACTTTTCTTTTGGTAAGTTTTAGTTTCTAAATATACTGAACCTCAAAAGTAATAGAATATACATAATTCTTCAAAACAGGTATATTTTTTAATGTTAACTATTTGGCCCACAAAATTAACCATAACTACAGTGAGGTAGTACACCTATTTACTTACTATTCTAATAGTAATATCCTTGATACCCAGCAGGGGTCTATTGCTAACCTCTGACAAATGATCTGTGACCAATTTCTATTGACTGTGGCCGCCTCTATTTATAGACAATAGTATTGTCTATGGGAAACTTTGGTAGGTTACCCCCCGTGGATGTACTACGTAGTAGTTTTTTTGTGATGGCTGTATCGTTACAAAGTAAAACCCTAAATTCAGTTAGTTTTATTTATTTCTGGTTTTATCAATCAACATCTATTGCTGTTTCACATCTAAATATTTACCTATTAAAATATATTTATTTATATAAAAATCACTAAATACCTCAAACTATTAAATCAGAACCAAACCTCTTAACATTTTTAAAGCAAAACTCTGTACCGATCACTTTGAATTTTGAATCTTGAACTTGGCTATGCGTGTAAGCAAAAACGCAGTAAATATCTACACTTATTCAAAAAACAAAAGCATTCTACAACCACCGATAGCAAAAAATACGCAAATAACCGATCACTTGGAGGTTTGAATCTGCAACTGGGCAATACGTCTTCGCTAAAACGCAGTAAACATATACCTCTTTCAAAAACAAAAGCATTTTACATGCAGCCATAGCAAGAAAATACTCAAATATATTTTACCTATCCTCCATACCAAATACTAACCTTATAACTTACAGACACACAGGCCACGTCAGTAAACACTAGACGCGTGTTCTTTTACTAATATTGCGTCATTGCATGACGCGCAAAAAGCGGCAAACATTTACCTTAGTACCTACAAAGAAAGTTACCTTATTCAAAAAAACAAAGGCATGCTACATCTACCCAGAACAGAAAAGTCCCCAAATATATTTACTAGCGTACCTAACATAAGCAAGCAAGCGTAGTGATTAATGCTCAATCCTTCTCCGTGTGAGAGGAGGCCTGTGCCCAGCAGTGGGACTTTAAAAAGGCTGTAACAACCTAATACTAACCGTATAACTTACAGACACAGACACACAGACACACGTCAGTAAACACTAGACGCGTGTTCTTTCACTAACATTGCGTGTGGTTGCGTCACGCGCACTTGACACACTGTGGTTGACACATACGTGTTGTGACGCCTGCAGGGTTAAAATTGAGGTTGCACGCTTTTTTTGGGACGTTTGCACGGTAGAATGGTGTGTTTTATAGTAAATCTAGGGGTTAAAACAGCTAATGTGGATGTGGGTGGCCGCATTCGAGAGGGATACACATCCGGATAAAAGTAGCCTATGTCCTCTCTTAGGCTTTAGTTACTATTATGTATTCCATATGTCATTTACATTGGTTCAGTAGTTGTGGCGTGAAAACGCGACAGAGAGGCAGGTAGAGTTACTTTCTCAGTTATAATATTAGTAAGGATAAATCATTCATGGCAATATTTAATTACATACATTTTTTTGAAAAAAAAACATTGAATCCGTTTTGTCTAGGTAACCTAGTTTCATCTTCTTTGAAATAAATAAAGAAAAAAACAACGCAACTTCGCTCAATGCAACTCTCAAAAAACTGCATCACTATGCAATATACATAACATTATCATATCGACGATCCTTTCTTTGGTCACATAATATCGCATTCGATTCTAAACGGACTGAGCGTGAGGCGCCGTTCTGCGCTTGCGCAAACCCCACCCACGACGACGCGGAAATCCCACCACTTTACTGACCATTACTTGTAAAACAAAAAAAACATAATCTGAGACCAATTTTCAACCAGCAATGTATTATACACCAATAATTTATTGATAACATTGGACTTTAAACGAACATCCTTTTTGGTAAAATTGCATTCTGATTGTCTTTGAACGATGTAGTGTAAAGGTCAATGAACTCGATTTAGGTGGCATAGACGGATAGGTCAGTTAAGAGGCATTCCATCGGACTATTGTCGTAAAAAAACTAGTTTTAATAGGTGTCAATATGCTGCTAATCCGCCTTGCTATGTTTGGCACAATTGGGTTTGTGAATCTTGTTAGAAATTACCTAGGTCATCATCTGCCTAGCCTTTTCCTAAATATATTGGGGTCAGCTTCCAATCTAACTGCATGCATCTGAGTTTTCCACATGAATTGGCTGCCTATCTGACCTCCTCGACACAGTTACCTGGGCGACCTGCTGCCTCTTAAAAAGAGTGGTTGTCAGACTTTCTGTTATGACAAGATGGTTACTCATCCACGAACCCACCGCGCCAAGCTTTGCTTAGCCTTATGATAGATCTACCCGTGCGTCTATTACTGAACCACGAGCTTTTAGTAGAGAGTAATAAAAAGAAGAAAATAATAAATATGTTAAGAAAATAATTAAGTTTTAAAACTCGTACATGATTATGACATTTAATTTACAATTCATTGCTAAAATTATGTAGCTATGTCAATGATGTGACATTATGCGATACACATTAGAATAAGTAAACTTGGCTTTAAAACTAGTTTGGAGAAAATCTACATAAGAAAATCATTTCATTTGAATTCTCGTTCGCTTGGTATTAGTCATGGTGATTATTTTAATTAAACTCATGGAGAATACGTAGGTCTATGGGGTTTCCCAAAATTCGCTTATAAATCGAAGGTCATTATTTCCGTGATTGAGGAGTTAAAACTAAAAAGTCGTTACAGTTACAAGAACTAACCTTGTTTTTGGCAGTACAATTAGCAAAAGTTATGACCGTTTTGAATCTATTTAAATCCGGGTTCTAGTGCTAGGTGCTAGGCAAACTTGTAGGCGTGTCGGAACATTATTTCCTACGAAATTATGTGGATAAATAAATATTGTTGCACAGGAATAATTTAAATAGGTAAGTACTCGACCAATGCATTTATTTCACTTGACTGCTAACTGATGGAATTGACAAGTTTTTTATACGAAAAAAAACATACTAAATACTCAATAGCTAGTTAAGTAACCATACATTACTTTCATTTTAATATTTCAAGGTAACTAAGTCTTCTTTAAACGACAATTTATAAGGATTAAGTTTATGCAACCAAAAAAACATTCAACAACTTATTTATTTGTAGTTAGAGAAAAGTTTGGTAAAGTTTTTGGTCAGGGGTCAATAAAAATAAACTTGGAGGAGTATTCTATAACTTTGAGTAAATTAATAGAGAGATACGGCACTGCTCCAGCTTAGTCCCGAGTTACACAAAATGGTGATCAAAAATCTAAAACACTGTTTAAATATTACAAACATTGTTGTAAGATAGAAGACTGTACTGTAAGTATCGGCATACCAAACTAAATATTCGTACATTTACGACAAATCGTTCTCAACATTTTCGTACATTCATTGCAAATTTGCACAATTCATTTACGCTGCTGTGAATTTTAAAATAAAATTAATTTTGTATGTGCTTGTTAAGTGAATGTTAATTAGTTGTTAGATAAACATTGACGTGGGCATGAACCTTATTATTAGAAAAGTTAGTATGTATGTAGTACCTCTATCGTAAAGTATTTAGTAACTTTATAATCGTCTTTTGTCACGACCAAAAATTAATGATCATTACAAAATTCTAGCTTCAGACACCAACCTTATATGGTCATTCAGAATTGCACAAACATACATAATAATGCAGAATTCTACCAAAGATTAAGTTATGTCTAGAAATGCAATATCTAGCCACATTTTATTTTGTAGACTGTTTGATTAATTTGTTAATATATAATGTGATTCGGCGCCGGACCCGTTACCTATATGTATTAGGGTTACCAGACGTGAGTCTGTCATTATTTAAAATAGATAATTAATGGGGTGCTTAGTGAAGGCGAGATAAACATAGATTTTGTTTAATGACGGACATTTATTAAGATAGACTTTGACTGGAGACTGAAATGTCTATCAATTTTTAGTGGCGCCTATCACGTCATACATAATGTGATTTGTCATTTCTATCGAATTAACGCATTTTTACCCTGTATTTTAAGTGTCGAAATTTTATCTGTGAAAAAGTCAATCTTACCTAATTTTTTTACATATGTAATGTATGTATGTTGTTGTTAACGAAACCTTAAAAGATATTTTATTTTTGAGAAATGAGGAAAATTGTTTGTGTTGTGTGGCAACCCTAAAAGCATTGTTCGTATAGTTATTTATGTATGAAGAAAGGTTGATCATTATATTAGGCGCCATTGACAATGGCTTATGCATTATGTGCACAGCTTTTTTTAACTGTATGAAGACGATCAGACTTTAGTTTTGGGATTTTATATCCAAATAGTAGAATATTTCTACCAGAATATCATTAATATCTACACTATATTTTTCATAACTTCGTACAAATCTAACATAGTTAGTATATCTAACATAACTAGAATTTACGAGTCTTACAATTACACACACATATTTGGTAATGCACTATTTTATTTGACACTTAAAGCATCTTCAGACCAGTGGCTCACGTTAAAGTGTCAAGTAGCCTACTTAAAATTGCTCACAAGAATGCAATACTATAGCAATATGTGGTTTTGTGGTTTCTACATTGAAATAGGTAAAACTGCACTTAGGTTTTTAGGAATCTAGTATTTTCATCAATATATGATGACTTGTGATGATAAAAGATGATTTTGAATCATAAGCTTATAAATTACTTATACCTATATCGAAAGATCGTAGGCATTTTTACTGAAGATTACGATGACAATTTCTTAGGCCCTCTGGATTTTTTGACCTTTGTGGATTAGATCTTTAGTTAGAGAACCGTTTTGGTAGAATCTTGCCATTTCAAGAAATCTTTTAACTTTACCTTATTCCTTACATACAAGAACTATTTCTGCATGAACATCAAAATCCACACCATATTCAGCTATTCACATCCATCCACTAACCTACCTGCTTATACATCGTCTAGACGAATATTCATACAAATAAATATAATCAGCAAACATTACCTCAAGTTACATAAGAGCCTGATGTTCAACACATAACACACTGGGGTTACACGCGAAGAAAGTGCCGCGTGTCACAAGGTCACGGCCGAAACTATGTATCGGGTTATTGATTGGGTGAGAGATCTTACTTTTTAGTAAGTTAAAAATAACTGATAATATTAAAAAATCTTAAGACTTGCATATTAATGCTATATATTATTATGTCAAGTCATAAGAATTTTAACTTTGTATACGTAGCTGCCTTAACTACAAAAAAGTTGCAAACTGTTCTAAAACTAGGACAGGTCTAACTCCGATATTTTGCCCGTATCTACCGTATTCTGAAACCGTATTTAAAATTATAATCTTTAGTTGATCAAGTTTAGTAGCTCTTTTACCTATGTAGTTCCATTCGCACTCTTTATGTAGGTACGTACCTACTTATTTGAACCTGATAGAACATACTGCTAGGTTAATGCTATCAAATGATTTTGATGGAATTAACCAAATTGAGTATACTTTCTTATACACGTTAGCTTAGGTAGTTAATTTAATAATTGAAATTCATATTCCTAATATAATCTTTTTACAGCATAAACTTTTGACCTTATGCGACACGAGACACAAATAGCATAATTATCAAAAATCTGTAGGTATTCAAGTCAAAATGTAATCAATCCGTGAACAGGTGTCCATTCCCAACTTGTATCTAAATACCTACCAGAAGGCCGGTTCTATAAAATGAAATAACATAAACTATGAAAAATGACATCATTGTATAATAGTGTAAGAAAACTTGTCTATTGGTCTGTGGACAGCTGTTAACGCCTAATCAAATGGTTATTATCATGTTTCTCAATATGATAACTATTATGAATCCGATATATTATATAGACTTCGCATTTTCTGGAATATCTACCCAGTTCTCCTATGGTGTTCCTAAGTATGTGGGAAAACATTTTACAAGAAGTGACTGCCTGTCTAACTCTACTAAGGTGGAATTGGAACTAATAAACCTTTCTATGATATTTATTAAATCAAAATCAAATCAAATATATTACATTTCCATTGGCCCATAGATATATACCTTAAAGCCTAACATACATATTACATTATACAAAAATTTTTAGTATATAAAGAAGCTGCATTACAATAAATACAAACTGTGGAGCTGGTAAGAGCCCTGATCTTCTGCATATGTTAAGTAGTTTATAAAAAGTGGTAACGTTCGTACAAGCTGACATAATTACGAAATTAAGATTGTGATAAGATGTTTATGGCTTAATTTAGTTTAAAAAAAAAACTGTGATTGCTTATTTTAATCACGGTACTTATACACTTTTAAACGAAGATTTACCCATTTTACGAAACAAACTTATGTACATATGTATAGCGCAATAATAAGGAAAACGCATATCTTACTAGAATTTTACTGACAGCTATTGATGGCTAATCCTTTTGTATAGAAAATGCGATAAACCACGAATATTGCTAAATCTTTTGACAGTAAATAGGTACTAAGAAAGTTGCGTATGTTGAGGAAAATAGATGCAGGTACGTAAAGTTAAAATCAATGACGATTCTGAATACAATTTCTACGAGTATCGGTGTGTACATACAGTATGAGTACAAATGCGTCTAAATGTTATTGCGAACAGTCGTAAAGTTTATATTTTATTTATAAATCTGAGGGCACGGCAGTGCCCCAGCCAAGACTCGAGCAAAGCGGGCACGGCCGTACCATCTTTTCTCGAAGCGTTTCGCGGCTATTTCAGCCCCCTGTATCTTCCATGTGAACAAAGCTAGGAGTTTAGGTTTTCGATGACCAAGAGTAAGTATTAGAACAAGCTCAGTCCCAAAATTACAAAAAATTTGAATAAATAGTTTACGAGTTATGAGCGATCAAAGTTACACCATTTTGTCACTGACTCACTCACTGACCGATCATCAAAAGTCTAAGGTACTTCTAGCAAACTTAGAACCTTCAAATTTGGCACCAAGATAGGTTATTGGCTACATATAAAGGGAAAATTATAAAAACCTTAAAACTTAATAAAAAAATAGGAAACAAATTTATATTTGCGGTTTTTCAAGAACATTGTGTATGAATTTTGACTGCATTGATAACTTTGTTATTTATTTATGTACAAAATGTTACTATTTGTTTTATTGTTACGTAGTGTGGTATATTGTTATTATGTATTAAATATACATACATATGACACACACACATTATTTCAGGGAGCGACTATTAACTTGTGCTCATGGCCAAGTCAATATTATTGTAAAGTGAACGAAACTATTGATATGGTCACAAAATATTGATTTATTATTACAAATAAAGTTGAACAGGACTTGGCTTCTATGCGATCTCAAAACTTTTTACGGTGGAGGAATTGCGTAGAGAATTGGCTTTTTTTACATTTAATGTTTTTGGTGGGATACATTTTTTCCCGAAAAGTAACTAAGTTATTTCAATAAATGCGTTCGTCAATTGGTCTAATCACACCTAGAGTGTAATTATTTATTTTCAAAATAATCGACCAGTGTTCCAACTCCCTTGCTTATTATAATTAGATTTTTTTGTTCGTTAATCAACATGAACCAAACCTGTAAATTACTTCCTGGATTAGGCTTTAACCATAGACATGCTCTATGCTCTATATCCTATATAAAAAAATTACAAGCTTAACAATCCCGCGTGCCAATATAAATAGCCTTGCAGAACCATTTGTCATTTTATTATGCGACTTTAACTAATAATACGATTATTTTCATGGCTACCTCACGAAAGGGCGTGGCATATTATTGTTACAATTTAATTATAAATCAATAACTCTATTTATCTGCATATTGTCCCCATTGGACAATCACGACATTTTATAACGTACAGTCACGAACAGAAGTCGTTAGAAAAAAAAACAGCTTCCTACTCTTTGTTTCGTAATTAGCAAAAAGTTTGTAATGCAAAAAAGAATGGTGACAGATTATGGGACTTATTATTTTTTTTGTGTTGTTTTAATATCTGATTCGTTTTATTGTTGGTCACGATTATTTATTTTAGCCTAAGGCTGAATTGTAAGTTCTAAATACAGTGATACGTATAATTTAATGAAATAATTTTAAAATTGGTATCGTTTTGAAGTCTTTAACTCATTTATTGTGTATGTTATTATACTTAGGTCATGCAACTTGAAAATCCGGGAGCAGCTAACTTTAGCATTTATAATTTTATATGCGGTACATGAACTTTTATGTTAGTTTTATTCTAAAAAGATGAATGTTTTTTACTATTAAAATAATATACTCGTGCTTATTAAAAACTACAGCTCAGCATTTTTTTAACTTTTTACTGAACATATATTTTTATATGATAAAAATATTCATATAGTAAGTATACCTATATAATTGGTATTTTTAATTAAAAATCGAGAGTTAGCAATCAATTCTTTTATGATGCAAAACAACAAACTGTCAATTAGTGAAGATATCAATCATTTAGAGAAAGTTCCATAAAAATCACCCGATACGTAGGTATCGATCGACCAATAAATGTAGGTGTGAACATAGGAGTTGAATCTAAGCGTGTCTTGAGTTTAGTAATCAAGAATCAATACTATTGGCAAAATTAAAATATTTAGCTAATTATTGCATACTAGCTATTCCTAGCGAATGCATGCGCGTCCGGGAAATTCTATCCGTTCCCGAAAAAATATAGTCTGTTTCACCCGCGGAGTGTTTAAGAGCCTTTACAAGCAGACCAAAGATTGTACCAGTTTTTTTTTAAGTTCAGTAAATAATTCATAAATGTATTAATTTGCTATGTCAAGCCGAAAAAAAAATCTATCTGACATACATATTTGATACATATCTAATAACGTAATAATTTATCTCTAAATCACTTTTGCGATCGAGTGTACAAGTTAATTTACGGTCGGTTGTAAACGGATTTCCTAGTGGTCAGCGCTTGATTGCTTGTAACTAGTAGACGGACAGACAATCTGATAATGCTTTATTAGTAGGCTTTGAAATCTAAAAATAAATATTTTTCTTATTGATATGCTGGTGATTAATTTTGTAGGAATTAAATATTTAAACACTTACTAAACGGGGTGCAATTTAGAGCGAAGTTTTACGTGATCTATAAAAAAAAATATATATAGTTTGTTTGTAATGGATAAACTCAAAAACTACGGTTCCGATTTAAAAAATGATTTTGCTGTTGGAAAGTTGCACTCTTCCCGAGTAACACAGGCTATATTTTATCCCGGTTCCACTAAGGTGCGAGTGAAACCACGGGAAAACGGCCAGTATTAAATAAAATGCTTGATAAGATAACTATTAGGTATCCTTTTAGTATTTACATAATACGTATGGCATTACAGTAATTCATGTCTATTTCAGTAATACGTAATTATGACCAATATTCCATGTTAATTTGATGTAGGTACTTAAGTTTAAATTAATTTATGAGACAGGTAAGCTTACCCACTTTATGTAACCGTCATTCACGAGTCCTAAACTAAGAAGCTAGCATAAATCATAACCTACCATAGACAATTTTAACGTTTCTCTCGACTAACGCGTTTGTAAGGTTTGTTCCCTTTTACGCAATTAGTGAGAATTGCTATAAACTCTGGGTGAATGACCTTTACACAAAGTGTCAACAAAACCTTTGTATTTCGCGTTCTTTGAGTCGATTTTATAGAATGAAAGGATTTAAATGTCGGTAGGATGCATACTTTGATTTCATGATAATTAAAAACAGTATATCCGATAGGCTTCAATATAATAACATTTTATAAGAAAATAACCGGAAAAAATAGACTGATTACAAATTCTTTTTTTATCCAGGACAAATAAATATACTAACTTTCAATTCAAATACTTGATTACTTCTAGGAACTGCGATAAAATCTCAATCAAAGGACAATAAAAAGTTCTTACAACTCATTACACATGCAACAAACAGTATCGAACAAGATATTTAACAAACAACAAGCTACTTACAATAACAAGTCATTGTGACAACGTTATCAATCAATCAATCTATCAATCGATTTTTTTAACAACCGATTTAGGGTTGTAACACATATATCAACTCGGAAAGGAATCGTTCCTGTATCGAGGCGAACTGTTCAGTATAATTTGTATTCCCTTTTTTTGAGGCTGAAAATCGTAAGATCATAATTATAATACTCAGATCCCGCTGCCATTGTACCAGGATTGTCAGACTTTTACAGACTAAAAGCCACCTTTCTTCCTTCTGGAGCCCTTTGTGTACCAGGGTCGCGGTAACTTTTTCGAAACATCTCGCAGCTCCGGGTGTATCAAACTCCTTACTGCAACGTACACCAATCGTCACGTTATCACCTCGTTTCCTAACAGTAGGCCGATACCATTTCCCAGTTGATATGTGTGCCACGATCTTTACCGGTACTACGGAACCAGAAGCGAAACCGTATGACAGTGATTATAAAATCAAAGTCAAAGCAATTATTCGCGTTATGGTTCGACATTTCTTAGAATTATAATGAATACTAAAAACACATTGGTACTGTGTATTAGATTATCTAACAATATGGGTAAGCTCTCATTCTTAGTTGGTTGATTGGTTCCACAGTTAGTTTTCATAGACAAGTTGTAGGTACATAAAATCGGTCACCTTATTAAGTATCTATCGAATCTCTCTATGGCTTTAATTCTGGGTTAAGCTCGCCGCTGTAGGTACATAAACTATCTTTATTCTTTGTATATTTATCGTTAACTCAAAATAATATGTTTTGTCAAAATATTACTATTATGGTTAATTTCATTCATTTAATCAGATCACTTATACGCATTGATTGACATTGGTATCTAGTTAATTTATTAAATATGAATCAGTATCAGTGTTATGTTATAAATAATTATGAGACAACTAATTAATCACATTGCCTTCATTTTATCTTAGAATTTAATATTCATTTGCACATAGAATGCGTTTATTGCATGGATATCTATGATAAAACCACAATTGTTTTTAATTACTATTTCCTATAGACTTGAGAATGACTAGGGAATGTCTATTGGTTTTGCGTAGTAGGTGTTTCCTGTATAATAAATCATATTGATCAATGCCTGACCTGTATAGAGCCTTTTCTAACTTCAGCTAGCCTTAACACAGTTTATGGAGCAAAGCACAAACATGAAGTCCATGTGTCAATGAGAAATGGTTATTTATTTTCTTTAATTTATAAATTAATGGTTCAATAAAAAAAACGAAATCGATTCTTTTTCTTAGATTAAATTGACCCAATACAGGATATAAATAATTTCGAAAAGTCAAGCTATTAAGTAAAAATATAAAGTTCCAACTTATTTTTTTTTTCTGATAAGGGAAATCATATTTTAAAATGAAATGCAAAAACCTATAGTATCAATTTCCGCTTTTCACATACATTACATTCCTTGGAAAAACCTTTTGACACTAGAACAAACATTTACGAAAAAATAACAATACAGTCATTTCAAAAAGGATATTTAGTAATCTGTGTCGCATCACAATTTCACTTTGTTGAAATCGGTTAAGAACTTCGTGTTAAGCGTGAGTAGGTTGTGTTCGCGACTGTCCGTAGGCTGTACAAACAGTGTCTATTGTCGTTCTAATTGTATGCAAGTGGAGCGAGGCTGGGTATGCGAGCACACAAGTGTTCGTTGCTCAATGATTTGTTCCTGTGTAAGAGGACATTTTTGAAATTGCATTTTTTTGTGTGGTTTCAAATATGTCCGCGTAACTTCTTCAGTGTCGGAAAATAACATGTTTTTAAATTTTAATTTATTTAATTATTTTGTAATAGATTAGTTGTTAGCATAATTCATTCTAAGGGCAGAATTTTAGTATTAGGTTTATTTGTAATAATATTTATGTTATGTATTTATAGCATGTTTCAGTTTTTGTATATAAAAGAATTAAGAATATAGAAATAACAAATAAGTGACATAAAATATATAAAGTTAACGTTAATTAAAAACGCTTGTCAAAAATTAATAAATATTAAAGTTTTCGCAACAATTTCTGTTCTCGATAGTACCTACAAACTAAGTTATGACTTAGTATCGTAATAAATTAAACAAACATTAACTTATAATTCGACGCTTGTCGTAATAAACTATCCGTGTTTATGCTTCAAATCCATTAAGTAATTAACATAATATTATCCTATATTTAGAAAACTTGCAACAATTGGTCATTATTTCAATAGTTATTTAATGTTTTCACGACAGCTTAGGAATTTGGTCGTGACTAATAGTGTTACAATGTTAAACTGAAAGGACTTTAGACTCGATAAAATAGAAATAATATTAAATAATATAAATAGCTTTCGACAATTATACAAAACTAGTTTATTTAGGTACTCTTTCCGTACCCGGATAAAATATAGCCTATGTTATTCGGCAATAGTGTTGTTCCAACACTGATTGGTCCTTTAGTTTCAGAGCCTTTAGTATACAAAAATGTTTCCTCTTTAAAATATTATAATAGGTATGTAATCAGTACGAAAGCGGCGATCTTTTTAAAGATTTAAATAATCACACATACCTTTATCGATCTATTATATACCCACTTGATTTCATAGCCATAAATTTCTTCTGATATTATAATAAAACAACTAATAATTTACCAAAACCCACATTTTTATGCTTTCAGTTAGCAACAAACGCTTAGCAACATATATCGTTTTGCATTAAACTGGTTCACAGTTTATTTAGGTATAAGTTTTATGCGACCTTGAATGAAATCACAGTAATTATCATAATTTTGATGATTTGGTCTACTAATCTGAGTTTTCCTCATTCATATTGTAAAGTTGATATTACGAGTATATTTAAAGTAGGTAATTTCCTTTCTTTTGAGAATAGTTATTTTGATAAATCCTTGATTTATAGATTTTTTTTTAGACCATAGATTCATAGACTTTGCGTTTTTTTTTACTAGACGTTTTTTTAGTCCAATTTTTTTAGTTTCTTCTTTATTTTTTTTCACACATCAACTGAACCAAACTTTTTGACCTCTTTAAAACCCTCAATGTCTTTGCTGTACCGCAGTCACGTTATACGTAAATATTGTACAAAACAAGCTAAGTTTGCGAAACAAAACGCACATAAACAGACAAGTCGACATAACCTTTAACTATTACTGTTTACAGTCCAGCCGGTTACGAGATAGTATCTCCTAAAACTGACTCATTGTTGACATATTTATGAAATGTCACAAGTATCAGTTTTCCGGAAAAGTGACGAATGTTAGAAAGCGATTTCAAACGTGCTCGTACTAAACGCATTAGTTGGAAACATACGTGACAAGGAATTAGGTAGGTTACACGACGATACACACGTTTGCGATTTTTCTAAATATTGTTTTATCATTGATTCTTGTTGTGCTCACTGTGCTCAGTTACTCCAGTTCTCGAAGGATCAGACAACAATTACATTATTGGCTTATGTACATTGTGGGGAAATACATAATTTGCGCTTTGGGCTTTAATTACCCTTTGATTACTGTGTATTTAAGATTCGTCAGTGAAAATGAAAAAAAAAAGCAATTATAAAATAGTTAATTTCAAGAAGCTACATATGGAATAATAACATAGTATATGAAAATGAATACCTATGATTGTTACCTTTACCTGTAATACCTTTGATAAGACTCCAACCTATCACCAATACCATTGCGTACACGCTCACAACACCTCCCCGTATGTTTCCACCTACCAAGGACGTAACTTAGTATTCAAGCTCGCTGAAGATGTTATCCGTCGGATTTCACTCGGATTTGTGTTTATTGCAGTTTTTTTGTTATTTGCGACTTGTTCTACACTTTCTAAAAGTGTTTCGTGTTTTTAAAACTTGATTGTTTTAAAATTGGAGCACTAGGTTCGTTGTTATTTCAAAACAAAAGAAAACTAGGTGTATGGCCCCTGTGTTTTTTTGTTAAGATTTGTTTAAATTAAATTATTTTTCTCAATCCAGTAATATAAAATGTGAACCCAATTCTGGGTTAAGCTCGCCGTTGTACCTACATAAACTGTCTTAATTCTGTATATGTTTTTTAAGAGTGCAATAAAGAATAAATAAGTAGTATGTTTCACAATTATTGGTTTATAATAATTAATTATGTCATAGGCAAATCCCTAAATTGCAACAAGCTAAATCCTATCTACCAACTGTACTACAACCCGGATTCATTCAATCCGCGGCTCAGTGGACAAATATTTCATAAATCGTGCAATCTCATGAAATTCCGCGCTTATTCGACACCAATACCGAATAAAAGCAGTTCAGATTATACGTATACATAGTTATATAGTTTGTATATCAGTTATGTAAAGGCGGATGCTAAGACCTCACCCTTGAACTAGTTTGTAAGAAAGACAATGCCATACTGTGGTTTGCAGTTTACTGCCTTTCAGAATAGTGTAAGTTGGGGGTGTTGGTGTAGGTAAGGCTATCTTTTAGCGCTTCATAAATGGTAAATGATACGCCTCTCTTCGTAACTTCTTATGTGTTTTGTTGCAGAGAGAGAGATAAAGAGTTTAAGAAATTAAACTCCACTCCCAATGTGTATACTGCATTTGGACCAGTGTGTATTGATGTCGAACAAAAAAATTAAAATAAATCTGTCTAATTTTATATGACAATTCTTTTGGATAAGGATCAATACTTAAAAATTGTTACAGAAAGAGATAAAAATAACAAAATCCATTTTCCTTTAATTTTGTATTTAACCCAAAAAAATACATTTGCATAACCATGCTTTAATGATGGTTATTTTTATTAAGAATATTATTGCCATTAATACGATAATTTTTGTACTTTCTTAACCACAGAACCGTGAACAAATTGAATCTCAAATAGTTTCAGAGCAATTCTCTAACACGTTTACATAAAATTACAGGTTACATGTAATTACAAGTTTGCAATTTGTTATTCAATGCACATTATGTAACGCAGTCGTATATGGTTGAACCCCACTGTGTATGAGAGATGAAGGTGTTCCGTAGATTGTTAAATGTTTTGTATGAGTTATTTACAATCCATGCAAACAATCTATTGCAATTGGAATTATGGAAAAGTCATCGAATTTTTGAAAAGTCTTATTCAGATATTTTTAAAGTCTTTAGCATCAATAGCTTGGAGCTTCCTGACAGTTTAATAATTTATGTTTCTCTACAATTCAATATGCTAGTTAGATGTAAAAATTTATAGAAATTTTCATAAAGTTCAAATCGATATCATGAGGTAATTTTATTCATTTTTCGTTTACGATTCTAAAAAGATATCTTGGAAAAGGCCTGGCTTTGCAATCGAAAATACCAATCGCTCATAGTTTCAACAGATTTTTTAAATTATAATTATATTTATGTAACGGCTTTTATCAAAATTCCAAAGGATCCCTAAATCGAATTAATACTCTCAGTGCGTACTGTGGAAGTCGGCCGGGTAAGAGGAAGTCTCGCGAACAATGCAACAGCTATGATAATATTTGTAAAAAATCGGAAGATTTTAGATCGCTTTGTTTGTTACGTTACTCCGAGTATTACGACAGTTTAACGCAGTACGAGATAATTAACTCGTTAATTATGAACTACTTTTGTGTTCCTTCGTATTTTATAAGATATTAGAGGTTCCTTAGGCTCATATGTGGAAAGAAAACGAATACGTAGAGTATGAGAACAAGAGAAAATATTGCCTATTTTTGAAAAGTCAAGTATACGACGTCTATCAAAAATGGGCATGCCTAACTAAGGCTCTTTCAATAGAGTGAAAATTATAACTTTTGAGAAAATATTAAATCTGTAACCTACCAAAATATTAAGTGTAAATGATTTGGTCCAAGAGCCGCTGTTAGTCAATAGAAAGGTTGGAACTATTGCAAAGCGCATGTTCCCATATATCTATAAACAGGCAAGAAACCCTTTAAAATAAGTTTAAGCTGTTAATTGATCAAAAGCCCTAAACTAACCACTTCAGTAAAAGCTATGAAACCAATCCTGTTGCAACAATACGCCATTAGTCACCAAAACGCGAGGTTATCAAACAATGTACAATACTCAATAAGAACTGTCACAATCAGAAGAAGTGACAATTGTATGACAATAGTGAGTAATTTGACACATCAGCAAACGAAGGTTAATGAGACCTTCACGACTGATTGATGGAAAGGCTGAGACAATGATCTACTTTTCTAATATTTATTTTAATAGGTCAATAAAAGTGTACACGACAGAGACGCTCAATATCCCGAGCTATACCTATGGTATTGTTTGAAAGAATTACCGTGTGGTCCCATAAAGAACACGAAGGGACGTAGGAAGGAACGTAGGTGGGTTTTAGTCAGTAAAAGTCTCATACACTCTCCTTTTTTATCCTCAGAAAGTTTTAATGATGTCCAAATTAATACAAAGGTGGTCGATTTATACAGTTTGAAAAATAAGTACTATGAGTGTCTGCAGTAGCACAATATTATCAAATCGTAACTAACTTTTTTGTCATGTTTTTATTACTGCTGCCTACTCCTACATTTGAAATTTAACTCAAGATCTCTTATTTTAAATAGAAGTAAACTATTTAATGATGCATCACGGACCTACATAGTATCCTAATGCACCATCCAACATAACTATTAAACGCCGACTCAGAAAGATAAAAGGTGCCGCTACTCATTTTGTATTCACGAATTTCGCACGACGTTTACATTCATCTGATGACAAATCCCGTATCAATTTGAATCTCTGAATTGCAATTCTGTTGCAAAAGCAACACTTCTATTGAATATGTAAAAGCGTTCTTACCTATGAGAAAAGTTATGGCTTAAAGGAATCTTTTGTGAATAATATTTCACATAAACCTTCCTCCAACTTTTGTATGTAACTTGATGTTATTGTAATTATCAGCACTACTTTCAAACTAGAAAAATAAAATGAAGGTTCTACTACCGTCGAAATATAACTCAAAGATATGTAAATATAGTAATATTTATTATATAATAATACGGTTCATAACCCAAAGACTATAAACAATAGAGGACCAAGAACTGTTCCTTGAGGAACTCCTCACCTAAAACATCCACTACTAACATCAAAGCATGTATAAATACTCCAAACTGAATAAAACAAATAGGAAAACCCTCACATACAATTTGAAGTCTTCCTCAACTTAAAAAAAACAATCGAACATCAGTAGTCAAGTCTTAGCTTTCCACGCGTGAGAAGTCGATGGTTTATTCAAGAACCAGATTAACGCATCGCTTTCGTTTACGCGACGAGCATGCGCGATGAGTGCGCGCAGATTAGTGAAGCGGCGTGTTTGTTGTTGGTTACGGACCTGTGTTGTTTTTAGGTTGATTTTGTTGATGTGGTTTGTTGGTGGCGGTTTTTGATTGATGTTGTACATGTAGGTAAGTAATATAATTTGTGGTGACGATTTTTTTGTCTTATAAAAGTTTCCCGTTAGTTAAGTTGTCTCTTTAAGTTTTTTTTTTTTTTCAGTTTAAAGTCATTTATATTTTATACATGTGATACATATTTACATGACGTAAAAAAATCCTTATTTATACATATATACAACTAAAAAATGGCATCAAAAAACTCCTCATCGCTGCCCACCGGGAGTGTACCCAAGAGGCTGGCAGCATTGCCACGTTGGATGGCAATGCTTAATTTTTGACCAAAATAAAAACCAGCCTTTGGGTCACTTGAAGTGTCAGCAAGTCGCTTTGCCAGATCTTTAAAAAGCAGATGAGCACTTGGACCCCACGGCCCGAGGGTTTCAACCCCAAACGGCTCAAAGGTATAGTTACCAACCAGGGTGCTATATTTGCGCCGTTTGAGGTTCTCTGCAGCCGCAGCAGCGGAACCAGCACATCGCGCCGAGCTAGGAAGGTGGGATGGTGCAAGAGTATCGACACAGGTCGCGTCCCATACTAAAGACCTACCCATCTTCCACGGGAACAACGACATACCGTCTGGTCTCTTGCCATCGTCGCGTGCCAGACCACTGGGTTCTAATATGGCTGGAACGCTTACGGCAACAAGAGCTCGACGGATTATGTCATTGATATTCGCATGCCGTGCAAATCGTCCCGCGCTGCGGCTGCTTGCTGCTTGCTGCTTGCTGCACGACAAGCCGTGGTGTCCAAGGCTGCTGACAGCTTCACCACAGTGGCAGCGGTGAGGAGAGCAGCACGGAGCACCCAAACGCAAGCAAACAGCAAGCCGGAAAGTGGTGTCGTCAAACAAGTGTCTCTTTAAGTTAAATATTCTAATCCTAACTATTGAGAATTAGGATTAGAATATGTGCGGAAGAGAAGAAGGAGAAAAGAAACTATACTTTAACAATAATAAAGGGTTGTAATGTTGGGGTTCCTGTGGAATGAGGAAAAATTGGTATAAAAAAGTGTGCCTATCCGAAAATTGTAGACCAGCTTGATATAGTATGGCAGTCTAATCCCAGTGTCTAACCGCGACATTGACATTTATGCCAAAAAGTGGGCGGTCCCACGACGCAGGCGCAACTTACATCATTATTTGTGAGAACTCTGAATCATTATGCAAGTTATTCATTTTAATTGGAGCACTGGTTTTTGATGAATGTTTTTTTAAAGTTAAAAAGAAAGGCACCCATAAAGACTTTATTAACTTTACTTCCAAATTAGATCATAAATTTTAAGCATTGTATTACTTTTTGTAAAGCTATGTTTTGCACTCAGAAATAATTTAAAGGCTGCTTATACTATATTTGACCGTTAGTCATCGTAGAAAGGACCAGTCGTTATTAGAAGACATGTCTATAGAATCTTACAAGATTCCGGAGATATTATTTTAAATCTTATAAGATTTCAATCACATGTGTCTCGAACAAATAAAATATTTAAAGGAAAATTCAAATGTTATTGGCACTTAAAACGTACTATCAATAAATATCTAAGTAAATACGGAAACATTTAGTTGAAGCTCTTTCGGAATACATGTGAGCTCTAATGTAAGAGAAATAGACAATCTACATATCTTGTGGTGTAGGGTTTTTCCAGTATACTTGATATAACTTAGTGAAAGTTAGTGCCAAAACATGCTAAAAATAAACTTTGTAGGTAAACAACTAGGTAGTTCTTTCGAAGTTAATATCGATATATGCTGAATATAAAATATTAAATTTGATTTCAAAGGACTCCAATTCTGTTCTAAGTTTTTATCAACTTTTAAATCAAGCGTCATCAATTAAGAATATTATTTTTGATTAAGATACCTATACAGTATTTTTAATGCATAAAGCGGTTGGTATTAATTATTGTTTTCAACAGCTTTATTTATACTCTATTTTAAAGCGATTAACGGATGCCAGAAATGCGAAGGCCTTGGACTCGATTACATTTTAACTGAATATTGTTTATAGGAAAATAAGTACTCTATTTATAGGCTGAAGTGATCTACAGTTGAAGGGTACAAAGGCGAGGTATTCTCAACTTTTCAAATAAGAGTTGTACCACAATGTAATTTAGGTACCCATTTACGTTTAATTCTCACGATGCGACTTAAAATATTGTCAGTCAGCGTATTTTTGTCTTTTATATAGGCAAACAAAAAAAAAAATTAGGTCTAAAAATATCATTATCATTACTCTGTCCAGCAACCATCAGATGATGATAAGCCCCTCCCACTGGGCGTGTCTCCCGACACAGACAAAGTAGGTAATGACATCTGCAATTGACATAGTAATGATGATGACAAGATGATACAGCAGTTTAAAGTCTACGTCTTTTACATAATCTGATTAACCTATCCATTTTCTCTGAAGTCCATTGTGAACCAGTAACTCTTTGGAATCTCACAGTCAAGGCTGGACTTTCATCTAATTCTTCTGATCATAAAAAATACTCATGCTATGCAATGTAGATCTGACATTATTCTTCTTTTTTGTCCACAGATAGTCTGTATATGTTTTCACGGCGGTGATGGCTACAACTGTCCTTACGGACACAACTGCGTGCTGGAGCCTGCGCCCCCGGGCCGCACGCCGCCGTGTGCGCAGCCCGGCCTCACGTACTGCGTGCACCCCGACCCTTATCCTGAGTAAGTTGATACACCTATTCATGAATGTTTAGCTCCAAATTTTTGTCCATGAAATCAACAGTAACTAATCAGGTCAAAAACTGCCTTATATTTACTTGAAACTTTGAGCTTTTAAAAGTAATGTTATTATCCATAGCTAAATCCGTAATATGTAGTTCAGCCTGATCACAAACTTTCAAATACTACGTTAGCTTGAATTGATACTCGAGTTCATTTGAGCTTGAAGTGTACTCTACGTGCATATCAACAGTGAATTTCTGAATTTCTTGAAATATCTTTTAGACAGCTCAATTCATCCATTTTACAGCCTACCTTCTGCCAGTGGTGAAGGAGTTCCTTGCCGGTTCATAATTTTACATCCCATTACATTACAACTCTCACCATACTTCCTACCTTTAACCAACTTTAACAGTTTTCAAACATTTTCCAGAAAGATAATCCGCCAACTGATCGAAGCCGGCAGATACGACATCAAAACCCTCCTCTCAGACGAGACGCGAGACGAGTTCTCTCTGAAGAAGAATGACTACCCATATGACTACGGACCCAACTCACTGCCGCACGTCGACCAGATATCATTGGTCAATGACCCTCATTACCACAAGAGTAATCCAAAGTATCCTACTAGGTATAATCATGGTGAGTGCGATATTTTTATTTTTTAACCCCCGACGCAAAAACGACGGGGTGTTATAAGTTTGACGTGTCTGTGTGTGTGTGTGTGTGTGTGTGTGTGTGTGTGTGTGTGTGTGTATGTGGCATCGTAGCTCCCAAACGGATGATCCGATTGTAATGCGGTTTTTTTTGTTTAAAAGGTATGTCAGTCGGGAGTGTTCTTAGCTATGTTTGGTGGAAATCGGTTCAGGTCTTCAAGGTCATCAGCTCGTTTGCTAGATGTGATAGGAATGTTACACGCTCAATTTACTTGCAAGTATATGTGGGATGTGAAATTTGAAACACTAATGTCTTTTGGAACCACTGAGCTGGTCTGCTGTTAGGGCACGAAGGTAGGAGACGTAACCCTGAACTGCCTTTTAGTAAACCCATCGAGTTTGGGCTCGTTGACTTTGTCTTGACGAGTTCTCTTCAAGTTTCTGATTGACGAGAACCTGATACTGGAAATGGGATGTGGCGGATGAAACCCTGGAATGCCGGAATGAAACGGATAAACCGATTTATATTTTTGCTGAAAATCTAGAATGTCCAAAGGTTAATCTTTATTGATTCTCAATCTGTGCAATTCTCCCAGAGCAAGTTTGTCATGAGGATTGTTAAACAGCTTCCTTTGGCCGAGATCGCATATAGCGACCCCTTCTTAAGATAAAATAAATTAAATGAAAGAAGGAAAAATTAAGGAGCTCCTTTAAAAAGCATGAAATAAAATTAAATTGTAAATTTAAAAAAACCCCCGACCCAAAAAAAAAGTACGCAATAGTTATGACGAAAGGTTAAAAACGCTAAACCCTATAAAAAGCAAAAAATAACTTTTAACACTACGTAAACTAAATTTTGACGTGTCGGGGGACCGCTTTTTACCTTCATAAATACTTACATAAATCAAATGATACCTACCTAATTACAACATTCGTGAAACATGTATCTAAAGTAATGAATTAGAGCGGTCCCCCGACACGACAAAATTTAGTTTACGTAGTGTTAAAAGTTATTTTTTGCTTTTTATAGGGTTTAGCGTTTTTAACCTTTCGTCATAACTATTGCGTACTTTTTTTTTGGGTCGGGGGTTTTTTTAAATTTACAATTTTTGTTGGAACATCACAGTTTAGGAAGGCAGAGAAAATATATTTTTCAGTATCCTCGATACTTCTGGATCCATGAAATGACGTCTAAATTCGGTTTTCTGTATTGTTAAAGCCGGACCTTTATAAAGCAAGTTTTGCATTTTTTGGTACCTCAAAGCCCACGCGGTCGAGGTCACGGGCAGCAGTTAGTACATAAGTATCAGGAATTAGTTTAGGAGAAACGCAAATATCGTGTTTATGGCAGTTAATGAGATTACGCTTTAGTTTCTTGCCAATCTATTCACGCAAACCAAATACATTCTAAATAGTGGCCATTTACTATTACACTACTCTAATTCAATAACCTTTCCGATATTTGGAATTGAGCCATTTAGTTCAAAGATAAGCTCTAATGGCCCATTACCAGAAACTTCGCATAGGTCAAGCTTTTACTTTCTAAAAGTAGGTTACCTTAGACTACACTTTGGTAGCAATAAATAGAATCCAGTAATTCGTAAAACAAAAAAACAAGTTTTCTGAACTTTGTAAAACTCACTAGGAAAACTCCAAAAATACTGTTTATAAAATACTAAGCTAAACAGTCATACAAAACACCGTGAAGGTTTTATATATTTTGTAATTTGCGAGTGACCAAAATTCTCTGGTCGTGTAGAGGCAGAAACTACAAACGCACTATGGTGAGAAGAAACTCTTGCAAATAAATCTTACAAATCGATTCGACAACTATCTATGGACATTAAGTATACCTGCGTCCACGCAATCGAATATTTATTGAAGGAGGACCGTTCACATGTTTTACTGTAATGTGTAAACCATTGCTATTTTAAATGGTGTTGATAGGCCTCATCAATTATTTAAAAGTAAACTTATTCCAGCATTTAGTATTTCCTCATTCAAATCAGTATTGCAAGATGAGAGATCATCCTCTTACATCATTGTAATCACCTCTCTCTACACATCTTATCATTCGTCTTTAAAGCTATACTTGAAAGAAAACAAGAAAGAAAGAAGACATATGTTAACTAATCAAAATCATCATTTCTACTCGGACCCTCAAGACACAGGCTGTAGCTTAGTTTGAGGGTCATTGCCAAACTTTATTGTAATTATTTTTGATGACTAAATAATTTTGAATTTTAAATAAATAATTTTGAATTTATTTTCAGACATATTCGCCCAAAAGACGCCTTTACAACCACCGACAGCGAGCGACCCGTCTCCCTACAACAACGTATATTCCAATTTCTCCAATTTCGGTCTCCGTGGTTACTCCTCAAACGGCTACTGGAATCCCATCAGAAACTTCGTGGACTATAACAAAGGTCTAAGACCAAGCCCTTTTGATCATAAGTTTTTTGACGGTACGAATTTCTACCCGAATGGTGAGAACAACGAATGGTTTCGACCTTCTTCTGGTGTGTCGCAGTATAACCCTAATGAGTGGTGGAAGTAAGTAATAAAATGTAATATAATATAATTACATACTATTTCTAGATGCCAAAATCATCATTGAAAGTAGGCCAGTTAGATTTATACTTTCACGCCAATATTTATACAGTACAGCACCCTCAAAAACTTCCTAGTTTTATGACTCTCGAAGTGGAATCAATTTAATTCTCAAAAAAAATAACTAGGACATTTAATACTTACGTAGAATCTACCAACAAAATAGTGATCGTCTTATTTCTTTACTGACAAGTTAACAACCTATGAAAAGATGCGCTAACTTCCCGAAACATCAACTATTTTCACTCGAAGATAGAAATCTATAGGAACTCGTTAATTTCTTAACACAGATTGTTTCAACGTCTCATTAAAAATGATTTACGATAAATTTAGAATTCCTAACAAAAGATAAAAAGTATTGTGGGAATCACAAGTGTCATATCAGTAGAAAGAATAATAGCAACACATACATTATAGAAGAATTTACATACTTTTTGCGTCATGATTCATGTTTGTTGGAGAAATTTCTTGCATTTCATTACAAGGCTTGTGAATATTATAATTGACTGATTATGTGTTTCCATCAAAGTGCCGGTTTTGAGCCCTGGACAAATTGTTGAGAACTCTCTAATCTATGTAAATAATTGTTATTACATATTTTTACCTATGTACGTGTTGCTGGGGAGTTTGTTGAGCTGCTTATTCTTCCCAGCAAAAACACATAGCCAGTGGCGAAGGGTGGGCGATTTGGGGGCTGTCTTTTGTTTATGACGTTCAAAAAGTGCTGATTTATCAGAATAATTTGAAGAAAAGTTATTGAGTTCATTTGTTTTGCTATGTAGATGAAAGTTATCTACCTTCTGGTGAGATTCAGTTGCGTATATAAATTCAATCTAATCCCCTTACAGATACGTGTCACCATCTCGTTCCGACAGCGTGACAGTGCAGCGCTCTGTCACATTCCCGACGCTCACCGTTAGTGCTAAGCGGCGCAAGCGCAACGCTGAGCTCGTGAAGGCAGCTGAGAAACGCAAGCTGACGGGGGCTGAGGCTCTGAGGATTGCGCTAGGACTTGCCAAGTGAGGATGATAGTTTTGTTTATTACCCTTTTTGTAAGGAGAAAAATAGAACATATAACAGAGAGAACACAAAAACATAGTAATGGTGCAAGGCACATGTCCTATAATATTAAAGTAGGTTCAATTATTATCTGTCCAACAAAAAGACAAATATACGGCATTTTGGTTCAGTCAAGAGAAACTATATTTTGTTATATTAAGTGTACCTACTCGTATTCCGTTTCACCTAAGTCCGGATACATTTTTGTCCGATAGAAGAATAAGAAGAAGCTATCTTTTTAGCGAGGTTTGTTCATATGGAATAGACGAATTTAACGAAAAAATGCCTTGCGATTTTCAGTGACAATGTAGTGAGTTATTTATATTTTCTTAGTAATCTAAGCTGTTGCAATAACCATCAGTCTTGTTTCCAAGTGGCTCCCTCTTGAATAACAATAGGGAAGTAGGTACCTTATAGTACAAGAGCTAACAGAATCTTTAACACCTCACAACTTTCATTTCCTAGTTCGTAAGGACCGATTGCAAATGTACCGTGCCTATTTGTCCTGTACAACACATTTCTTGTTATATAATTCGATGTTTCACAGCGAAGATTCAGCGGAACGCCATCGTCGCCAGGCTCCGAACCAACAAACTCTGTGTTCCGTGCGAACAGAGTTCATCACTCCAAGAGCGGCTTTGAACAACAAGGGCAACTGGAAATACGTGGTCAACATGCCTGATATGATGTCTCAATTAGTACGAGCCGAGATTTGCACGTATGTTTTTTGTTTCTTATTGTAAGTTTGTGTTTAGCGCCATCTATCATAGCGCTTGAGAAACTTTGTAACAGCGCCATCTTTTGTCGAGTAGCAACATTATTTAAAGTTTTAAAACTTGTTTTAAAAATTCAATCCAATTATTTATCTATATCTACATAGGTAATTATTTTATATCCTTAATGTTTCGTTACAGGTCAACACAATGCAGTGGATTATGCTCGGTGCCACCTGGATATACTTCAAAATGTGAACAAAAATACATTCAAAAACGTTTGGTAGCTCTCCAATCTAACGGTCAAAATCTATACACCGATGTTTTCTGGATACCTAGCTGTTGCCAATGCACATTTACGGCAAATGCCAATTGAATTTATTTAAAATTCATCACTTGTGATCTTATTTAAACTAGAACTTTCACACTTTGTTGAAAGTTCGACTATCTGATACTAGATGGCACTACTATCGTTAATGTATTATTTTGCGAATGTGTAAGATAATTTCACTGCCCTATAATGTTTAATCATGACATAGATATATAATATTAATAAATATTATGAATGAAGCATTTTATAATCGCTTTTATCCTAAAGGCAGAGTATTATAATTAATTATGTGTAACAAAGTATTAATTAAAGTTTATAGTGGATGGTTTGTAAATAGTAGATATTCCAATATGAAATCTTGTTAGATATTTAACTTAAATAATTCACATTGTCACCATTTTGCCCATATTATTGTGTAAGTAGCTACAGACAAGACGAGATATTAAACTATCGTTGGAATGAATGAACTAGTTCTGTTAATGCATATTTTCAATATCTTATACAGTCTTAGACACAGTAACAATATTAGTATTAGGATTATGATCTCTCAGATACCATCTGAGCAATTATTCTTAAGAGTAAAACTATATTTGTAAAAAAATATTTGAACTAAATAAATACCTATGAAACGTCAGTGTATGGCTACAAAGTAAGAATTTAAAAACTTTTCATACCCATAATAAGTACATAAATGTTGGTTACATACGGGAATAGGAGTACGTAAGCTTACAATTCATCGCACGTCCATTTTAAGGCAGTAAGGAAGAAAAAGTCAACTACGTTTGCCGAGTACGGTGAAAAGGAGGGCTAGTGAATCTCACTGATTTTGTTTGTATGTTTGTCAGTATGTTACGATGTCGCGGATACAAGAATAAATATTCCTCTCTTTTGTACATTTAATTTTTATTTTAGTTTTTAATAATTATATTATATGAATATAAATGACTCCGCTTTTTTTTCTTCCTTAAAGTATCAATCCTGGTTTAATATATAATCCTGGTTAAATATTTTACTTTTTATGTAAACTAAATACACAACGTCATAACTGAAAACTCAGTCATACAAAGTCAAAGTAGGACTCATATACCTCCCTTGGGCTATTTCTTTGACCCATATGCTGAAAATTTTACTAAAATGCAGGGTACATTCTTTTAACCAGGCTAAGGAAATTTCGGAAATAGGCAAAATTTTCTTCAATCTATAGTCTTTTAAATTAACTTAAAACTACCGAGAAAAAAACTAATTATACTCAAAAGAAATTAACCCTGATAATTATGATAACAATTCTAATACATATACAAGTTCCCTAGTCTTTGATCCCCTAATTCTTCCTACGGAGGGAAAACATGCATCGCATCGCATAGGACCGCCAAAATACTCGCAACTCGACAATGCAACAGGTTTGAAGGCGACGTGAACGTGGGGGCATTGGGAATCGGATGGACAGATCGATTCGCATGCTGAGGCACATGTCTTTCTATGCGAAAGGGTGCAACTCGAGTTATTTACTGGTACAATTTCAGGTATTGCAAGTCTTAAAGTAACTTTCTAATTTTGTCAGACATTAATAACTAATTAAAATTGAAGGAAAACATACTGGGGAAATCTGGACATTGAAGTCTGAAATCGCTTGTGTCTTGAGTAGGCAAGCGTGGTGATTATTGCTCATTCCTTCTTGGTGTGAGAAGAGGCCTGTGTCGTTTCAGCGAGACAATTGTACCTTTACACAACAGCTAGATTTTAGACAGTTTACTTTCCATTTGGTTAAAATTTAAATATGAAGCAAAGAACAGAATAGATGTAGGTATGAGATTGGGGCCAAAGCCGGGGTTGCGGGATTGTTCGAATGAGTAACCGCGGTGCTGGTCATAAAAGACTCCAGAAGGAACAGTTGTTGGTTCTCATCAGTAAAAGTCTGACACTCCCACCCACTGCACCCACAGCGAGAGAGGTCAATTGATAATTTCCCACCAAAAATATCAGTCATATCCCACTGTTTAACATTTTCTCTCAATTTTTATCTACAAAATGTCCCGTGCAGCTGTTTATAAGGTCGTCACTCCGGGGGCGACGCTCGCTATGGCCGAACCGTAATCTCCACTCAAGGACTTCGTCTGCTTCAACGGGAATCATTTCTTTGACAGTTAACTTGCAAACTCAGCTCTTCATGAAGTATATGGTAAGTTTGAGATCTGATTGACTTGAAACAAAATAAATTGTTTGTACCTACTTATTTCTTTAAAAGCTCCTGGGACCGACATATTCAAAACAAGTCCACGTTAAAAATGTTAAACTTAAGGGGTTAGGTCAAATAGTCTAACCCTTATTCGGTTATATCCCACACCTACCAATTCAGTTTGCAACATTATCGAGCCTTCCGAGATCAAGAAGACCCCTAACCAACACAAGTGAGCCCACAAAAAAGAAATCATCAAATATGAATAAGAAAACGTAACCTTTTCCCATATTTTCTTCGTCTACTGATTAAGACACATTTTTCGCGGTACTCCGGATGGGCTAACATATTTTTCCTTCTATTAAGTTAACGAGACATCGAGGGGTGAAATCGCCACATCTGGAGGGATGGAAAATCCAACCCTTGGCCACCCCCGGGGTTACTGAGCCTACCTTAACAAATTTTCCCTTAAGCGTAACTCGATGTACTGTTTATCAAGGAAAGGAAATCCTTTGAAGTGTCTCTTAACGTGATTAGAGAAAACTTTGAGGAAAAATCTTTATTTTTTCTGTTTTTTTTTCTCGTAATTACCGTGGTTTGTTCAGGTGTTTATTCTCATAATATGTGCCTATTATTGTCACTATATTAGATATTGAAATTAAAATAGAGGAAATACTACAAATCGCCAATTATCAAGTTAAAAATATGTAACGTCGTGTTTAAAACGGGACTAATTTTATTCACACCTTATTAATTTTATAAGTACTACCGATATCCTAAAATGCCAGTATGTGTGTGAAAATTAAAGTTATAGAAAAAATATCGAAGCAATGTTTCTCGTAGTTAACTCCGAGAATAAACAATAACATGACAAATAACAGCTAAGACGTTCTTAGAACTAAAATAACGTACCTACGCTATTCAATATTCCAAAAGTGTATAACTCAAAAATTATCCCAATATCAAGCGCTCACCACTATAAATCTAAAAGCACTTAGCGAGCGCTAAAACTGACGCGATGTCGCTTTCGAAAAAAATATAAAAATTCAAGCAAAAAGTCGCTCGACACGCGTAAAAGTAAAAGAGGAAGCGGGGAAAAAATCAATGCCTGCGTTTTATGTTCTATGCGTGTGACAGATCCGTTGTCATGGCAACCGTGACGGGGGCTCCACTCGGCGGGAAAGAAGGTCTTATGTCAAACGCGAAAACAACAAAATGGCAGCTATGGTTCCCGCGCAAAGTTGCGTCAGGAACGCTGCGTTCACGTTTAAGCTTTTATTGTTTTCGGAAGTGGAGTGTGCGTCGTGCGAGCGAGACGGGGAGGGCAAGGGATCCGGTAATCGATATTACGCACTTTTGTAGCAATGGAATTGGCGCGGCACGATGCAAGAAACGTTTGCACGCGTTGCAACTACTTTTGAATTTTTGATCGCGGTTTTACTTAGAACTGTTCTGGTTTAGGTTTTGGGGTATTTACCTAAGTTATAACATCGAATTAATATTTACCATATTTTGCAAGAGCATATTATTAAAATGAATTTGTATATCGTCTGACTAAGAAACCATGGGCAAAAAATAATTACTTTTTTTTTCAATTATAACTATAAACGTGGCCACAGTTAAGTCAAGCCCAAAAAAAGGATCTCTACGTTCGCCAGATGTTCAAATTATGATTATCACGTATGTTAGAGAAAAATAATGACGTTTTTACAGAAACTGAGTAATACAGGGGTGGGGGGTGAAATTCTGATGAGTCACTTAGGTACGGGCCGCTGTGCTAGTCATACAGTTCGCGAATTCGACCACTTCTCGGAAAAGAAATTATTTCGGTTCTACAAATGGGAATAATATTATTTGATGCGACATTTATGATGTAGAATTTTGGTTGAAAGGAATATTCTGAATGTGTTAGTATTATAATTACTTAGTTACATTGAATGGGGTAAAAATAGTCTTCATAAGTAATGAAAATATAAATTCAGAAATATAAAATGTTGTCATAGAAAATATTGATCAACTACATATTATTTTAAAAATATACTAGCATTATTTAGATGGCATGAGAGGTGTTTTTAATAAAAAATGCACCTATTTAAAAAAAGTCTTTTTAGGAATATAATAGCTACCAAACGATTTTAGACATAAATAAGTAAATAACAATCAATCTATTCAATAACTTATTTATTTTTACAACTTTTTATAATTATTAATATCCATTTCAAGCCAAATACTTATTATTTTTCTCTAAATCAAAGACTTCATACTTATTACCTTCTGAATACACTACAAAAATGATTTATAACACACTGGTCTGAAAACTAAAGTCTGCTCATAATATTTTTAGTGAAACACAAGTTCTGAATATAACGTAGCGTCTGAAACTTAAAGCATTAAAAACTGTCTTAAATTCTCACTCGTACAAACTTTGTTATTTAGAGGCACACTTTATATACGCGGATGAGAAGGCAACTTGTTCCTATAAGTTGTTCCTGATTTTATGTTTATGTAGAAAGGTGTATTATTTATAAAACTAGAAAGTAGTCTTTCGTGGTTTCAGTTATAGTACAAAACCCACTCTTTTGCGCAACATAAATAAATAAATAAATAAATAAAAATAAAATAAAAAAAAAACATTTGCATAACTGCGCAGTTAGCTCTGTATTTCAAAAGAGCTTAGGTAGAGATATCGAAAGAAATTATTAAGTTTCACTTGGATAGCAAAGTAATTATAGGTCACCCAACGCGCTTGAATTTTATTTCGTATCATAAGTTAAAGTAATCGAAGAGTCCAGTCTTTCTATCATATATTTACGTGTCATAGATAGGCAGATTAATTGAATTTTAGTCAATGACAGCATTTAATATTGACTGTATGTGTATCTATCATCTAAAAGAAGTTATAGGTAATATTGGTATGTTAAATCATGTTGAAATCAAAATTAAGCTACTCTTTAATTTTAAGAGGTTCAATATAATGTGCTTTGTCACATGAGAGTGTAATTTACATTGGAGATATTTAGATGAACTTAATATGAGGCAGTATTATAATGTGATTGTGTCGAGTATTGGTAAAAGTATAAATATATGCACACACATTCAGGTCACCCCTTACTATGAAGTAGTTCCAGACTTGCAGACAGCTTACAAACTTCAAGTCGAGGAATATGTGACCAATAGTACGTAGTCTGTATGGGCTCTGCTTATATAAATAGGCGTTCTTTTTATTCAGATCAAGAAACCTATTTTGTCTAAAATAATTTACTGTGTTGGGAGCATAAATAAAGAAATACTGTTGCAACACTTTATGCTATAACGACTGTTGACAACACCCTCCCCACCCACTTCGAGTACAACACTAATTACCAAAATATTGTGGGCAAACCACATTCCGCAACACGAAAAAGATAAGGGTATCAATTAAAAAGAGTTTGTCAAGTGCATCCCTTAGCACGAGACCACGGGGCTCCTCAGCCCAGATTTAGACAGAGGGGACTGTAGTGCTGAACACCGTACGTACTGCACTGGGGTTCAGCCCTCCTTGCACCTTACGGCCTGCCAAAACAATCGGAAACATCAACCTGTCGCGAAATGGGGACGAATGTCGCACCCTCTTAACCAAATTGCGTAATAATTTTATTAACCCTTTTCCCAAATTTTAACCTTCAATTTCCGCTTTACTCTCGCCTTCGCGCGACATATTCACAAAAATGACATCAAAAATATTTTTCGTTTACCAAACAGGAATTGTTGTAAGTTGGTTGAAACGCATCTACAAAGCGGCAGCAAACTTGTACCGATCGATAGCACGCCAACGCAAAAGCTCCAAGTAAACAGATCGAAGCTTTGAGCGAACTCCGAATCGAATCCCGCCAAATGCAACGACAGCTGTGCGTAGCCCGTAGCGCGCGTAGCCGGCCGCGGCAGAGGCGGCGCCACCGGGCGGCGTATTATTATTATTTGTAAACAAGCTCGCGAGCGTGTGCGGGCGCGGGGCGCGTCACGTGACCGCGCGCCATTGGCCGCCCGGCAGCTGCGTCGCGCCGCGCGCGCCAGTCCGCCGCCGACCGTCGCCGCGTATACATGCACGCAGATCGCCCCCGCGCGACGCGACACGCGCACAACTGACGCGATCGCGAACTCCGATTCCCTTTTTGTTTATTTTTCGCTTGCGTCCTTCGGACCGTTTTGTTTCCGAGGCAGCGAGACGAAGAAAAAAAGGAGGCGCGGATGGATCGAGCGAGAGAAGGTACAGAGTTCGCGTCTTACACAAAAGTTTTGTGGCTAAATGTGCAAGTGTTTCCAAGTAGTGGAATAGAAGCTTTTGGTTTTTGTGGATGTTTAGTTAGAGGTACTCGTGCAGCGACGGCAGCAGAGCGTGAAGCGAGGTCCGGTGCGCGTTCGCGTGCTTCCGCCAGAGCTTTCGTTGTGTGCTTTCGCGAATCGATCCCTGTTTTCCTGCTTGGCGTTTGTTGTTGTAGCAGACAATTGGTAAACTGTATCTGTAAGACTTGTCGGAACACATCAAGGCTGCACTGTCTCACGCTTATCTGAAGCCAATTGGACGTGATCTTGTCGGTAGTTTACAACAGACGGTGGTTCTTAACAAAGTGTGTGAGAGTTGCAAAACTCCGGGAAACGGTGATAGCATCCGGAGACACGTCGTGGTGACGCATCGGCTGTCATTGTCTGATGTGCATGATGTCACATAATTTAGATCTTAATTGCAACGAGCGAAATTGGAGCGGGAACGATTTTTATCTACTTTATTGCAGTTTGCAAGTTCAAAGCACAAGCTCCAAGGGTCATTCACGTAGATTGTTTTAATCTTATTGCATTGTTTTGTGTAACAGGGTCATGTTAATTAATATGCGTTTGATGAATCCAATCACAGATGACCAAAACCCAGAGGTCAAACCAATCAAAAACTTGAAATAGATTTCTAGTCCAAGTTTGTTGATTGACTCTTCCAAGAGTTTAACGAACAAATCTTCTTAACTTTCCTGAATTGACTTATCTGCTTTTCTCATCGATCGATTAATACAGGAATTGTACTAATGTCTAATCTAATTACTTGTCTAAAACCTCTCGAAGGCGTTGTAAGTTCCCCTTTTCTAGTGTCTTATAGTTTAGATTACTTTAAGTTCATTTTATTAGATTAGCTGCACACTA
The DNA here is from genome assembly GCF_030705265.1 of Helicoverpa armigera. NCBI lineage: Eukaryota > Metazoa > Arthropoda > Insecta > Lepidoptera > Noctuidae > Helicoverpa > Helicoverpa armigera. The sequence continues at coordinate 10,906,268 of NC_087123.1, forward strand.
CAAGCACTACTTTAGAATCATCATAAATCCAAATATTTCCATAACACTCTTTGAATCTTAAGTCGTTCATCATTCATTTTCAAACCGAATGTTACTCTTCTTATTCCTAATGATTGCTAGTAAGCTGTTACTTTTCTTCGAAAGCTCTTTCTTCATAAAACCGGCTACCTATAGGTTCTCATAATCCTCTTCTGAATGGTTTCTTAATCAATTCTGATTCTTGATCTATTAAAGCGTTATTCATTTCTATGTCCCTTAATCTTTCCGCGTCCACAATTTTCTACGCAGTTCTTTTTCGTTTGATGTTCTAATTAATACGAAGTCTATGGACACGTTTTCTCAAGATGCTGTTCATAGACTCTGTATTTGCTTTTGCTAGTATTGAATAGTTTTAGTTTATTAGCGCTTATAATATTACACTAGCTAAATTAAACCCATGTCGGTAGCGTAGGAATAAGGGTTGATTAATCATCCTTTTTGTAACTGCAATAACCTTCGTTTAAGTAGCGTTGAAATGTAGGAATCAGGGTTGGTTATTTCCTTTCTTTCAACTGCAACACAATTAAAAGATTTCCCTTCTTAATACACAAACAGAGCCTCAAAATCAATAGCATATTTCGCAACTCCAACTCCGAGATCGGATATCTGAAAATTGGATATTAAATACTTTTAAGCACACAACTTCGAAGGAGATTCCGGTCCCACGGAATAATCGAATGAATAATACGTCTTCCTCCCGCGAATGCGATAATAGGGAGTCAAGTTCAGAGAGGCCAATGAAAACAAATAAACAAATTGGCCAATTTCGCTGGAGTTAACAGTTTGTTCTGAGAGCAACGCAGCGGATTGTGCAATGGTACATGCTTCCTTTTTAGTTGAACAAACGAGTTATGTTTCCTCTGAATCTAGTTTTGGATTGGTTTGTGTGTGTACTTTTGGTGATGTTAATTGGATTTTTGATTGTTTTTCAGCATCTTTACTTGTAGCTTAGATTTAAGTTACAGCATGTTCTGAAATTGTGTTCGTTTTTTCATATTGAATGTGTTGCATTTTGTGTTCCATTGTAATTTTAAGACTTTAGTCCAGTTCGTTCAGAATTCGTACCTATTACGTTGTTTTACTTATGTAAAGCTCTGTAGCGCGTCCTAATGGTTAAAAGAAAACGAAAGCTTGTGCTCGTAGTTCTAAAGTAGACAAAGTAGACAATTCCCAAAACCTACTAATACCCTGAAATGAAACCTAAAAATAATCTCACGACCACAATCTAAAATATTAATATCACTTCTAAGTCCAAGTGTTGAAACGGAGTTCTCTTCATCCGCCTGTAGTCTCAAATATCCCGATTATTGCCACAAGTAATATCATAAGTTGATTCATACTTTCTCTGTGGGATAATCCTCCTCTTATTGCTGCCAAGCAAACGCGACGCTTACGCTTTTCATCCTATACATTGCCGAACATGTACGTGCTCAGCCGTCTAGGTAAAAGTTTAAACATCGATGTACTGAAAAGTTTCGCAGAAATGTAATTGTGGTGGATATTTTATTTGAGTTAGGGAGTCGCGACGGTGAACGCTCGCTTTTCAATGAGAATTCAGTTTTAAGTTTGGATACGTTTACATTGGAAGTTAATATTGAATTTTTATAGTTTGAGCAAGTTATTGTTTATTAGAAGTTGTTTAAGAAGCTATTGGATTGAGTTGTATGTATAACGATCACGCACGTTGCGTTGAACTTAGTCTTTTCAATTTTCGTTAAATTGAGACGCAATTGATCTTGAGTAAAATAAGAGAATAAGAACAATAGAAGTTGTAAAACTTTGAACCAAAATCAATATTCCCGGAGCGAAGGCATCTATTATCATCTTGAGGATGTATTCAATGAGTGTAAACTTCCAAGTGAATTCATATAGAAATTTTAAGAACGCAACGCGACAAGATGCAAAGGAAACAATACTAAATCATACAATCATCGTCATACACATGTGACTTCCTTCAAACAATTCCATCTCATAGGTGTAAGTACAAAAAATGCTCAATTTCCGATGTCGCATCCGATAGCAAAGACAGACGTGGCTACAAAAAATTCTTTACAAAACTGTATCGACCAACTTTAAACAGTACTCCATAAAATCCAAAATTCGCCCTACGCCGTTGACTTAAGGGTTGAATTCGAATGTGCTGACTTAGGGGAAAGTGCAACAATAAGTTTGTTGAAATATTAAGGCATCAGAAAAAGTGGTAGTGTGGGAAAGATTGTCGTAAAAAACTAAACATCTGCGTGTCTATTGAGCGGGATTCGAGTGGCTGAATGGGATGGGACGGTAACTTTATATCGCGGAGGCCTTATCATTCTAATGTGTTTAGAATTTGATGGAGTCCTGATATTCTATTGGCATGTTTATGGACCTTATTTTACTTTAAATATTCATCTTGTTTAATTAGAAAATGTTGTAGATTCAACTTGCTAGTAAATACTAAGGGTAGTGACATTTTCAATTTTGAGTCCATTCGACAGCGTTTGTTTGTCTGCAAACAAATTTAAATTTACTTTTTCGTCTAGACTAGTTGTTTTGGAAAACTAAAGACCTCCGTCTCAATTTGTAGGTGCTTAGTTGTCTTCTGTTGATAGCCAACAGACAGATATAATGTCAACAACCCTAAAATCGCCTACTGACTCAAATCATGAAATGAAATGAGGAGTTTTCGTTATTTTTTTTAAATCTTAAGTTTTTAAGTTGGTTTCGAACAATTGGAAATTAAAGCTACTAACAATCCAATAAACTCATAAAAGTAAGACACGAACTCAAACCCGACTATATAATATTATGGGTGCAAAAGTTTGTATGTATGGATATTTTCCTTTAGCACGTAGTAACTAATAGACAGATTTTAATGAAACTTGACAGTGACTTGACATACATAATATCAAAATAAAATATGGGCCACTTTTCATCCAGTTACAAGAAGTAGTACCTTCAGAAAGCGGGTGAAACCGCTGCCATAAGCTAGTTCATGATAACTGCAAATGGTACTTTCTAACAAAGCATAGAAGAAAACAAACAGACAACAGCCACAATAAACGGTTTAATACTTAATAACAAATATCTACTAGTTGAATAGCTCGTATAAAATAATAGAGCGGGAATTGAATCCGCATCGCTCCGTGGCAATCAGGCTGATGTACGTATACGTATCCTGCCTGCCGTGTCATTACATACGGATTTATAGATGTATTTGTGTGAGAAACTATCAATGTAAAAAACAACTGTTCTACATTGTTATTTTGTGTGTTATATTAACTTGGCTAAAATTATAAATGCGAAAGTAACTTTGTTTATCAAAAATACTGAACTAATTTAAAATCTTGGTCCAGAGGTAATCTTAGAGCCTGAAAAACTACGTAAACCAATTTTTATCCGGGTGCGGATAGTCGTTTTTGGGGACGAGATGTAATCATGATGAACTGGTAGTAAATACTTAATATTCGAATGTGGATGATATGCGAATAGTACTAAAAATTAAAATCAAGTTGAATCCTATGTTTGTAACAGTCGCATCAAAAGGTGCAATTGCACGAATGATTTACAATTACAATCCATAATGAAGCGCAGACAGTTATTGTTTGATCCTCACCTATATTTTCCATCTCACCGAGCCAATTAATTGGGGTCCCTCAATTGACACATCAACAGTTGGTTTTCGAAAACCAATGCAAAAGGACTGCAAATTCACAACCACTGGTTGAATATAGTGAACAACCAGACAAACAAATTAATCAAGAAGTAACTATATTTAAAGACAATAATAAAGCTGATGATTAAGAAAAAAAATATGATCAAAATGACAGCAATAAACCTTGACAGCACAACCATAGATTAAAAAAAGAACTCGCACCTCTTTAATGGTTTTATAACAACTTTTTAACAAAACGAAGGTGCTGATCCATCGATAATAATATACGAACTACTTTAAGCAACCATCGATAAGTTATCAGTAGATAATCATTATGGAATGATCACTTATATTGAGATATCGGCTTCCTGTGCAGGTATTATGTTCAAACGGATGTTACAGTACACAGCTGGTGAGGTAAAAATGTTCAAGTAGGATTTTATGTTCTGTTATTTAATATCGTGAGCTTTGTGAGTCGTTGAAATCGTTTGTACTTACTTCTTTAATTTATGGTTGTCGGTAACTGGAACCTTATTTGGTTATTTGAATGTTTTTGAATGTGTGTCGTAATATTTCGCAATATTTTCAAAATATTAGTCACTAGCTTTATTTATAACATCTTATCTGTCAATTTCCTCTCACTAAGCTAACATAAGCTCAAGGTAGCAAGAATCCACCCACATGTGCCCACAAGCTAGTCTCTCTAACTAAAACAAGCATCTTCTCACGAACAAACTACCCACATTCTTCATAACAAGACTGAATGATTTCCGAACATACAAACGCAGTTCGGTTCAGTTTGCGCGTCGCTACAAAAAAGCGACAACATCCGAAGCTAAAAATATTCCGTATAATTGCAGCCCAACGCTGAAAGCGCAATGCTTTCGCTGCAGCGGTTGTACGGTTGCCCTTGACAACCCAGACCCAGATACTATCGCGTTCTACCCACACGTCCACACACACCCACACACTCGCACCCCACGAATCCTTGCGACACACACTCGCCGAACACATACAGCACACATGCGAACGGCTTGCGTTCTGAAGTGAGCTTTTTAATTTTTTTTCGAGGAACGCTCTTTGTGCGCTCCTACAAAGAGTTTTGCCCTGTGATTACTAATGCGGAATGATTTCGAACGCGACGTTTTTGAACGTAGAATCGTAACAAAAGACGACTTGAATGTATTCGATATACAAATAGTGAGGCATGATGTCACAGCAAGCGTTTGAGAGTTCTTGTCTAAGATAAAGCGTAGCTTATCATTAGGATCTAATCAGTTAACATATAAGAAGTGACATTTACAACTCATAGCATGCCGACCCCCCACTGAAACCCATAGCACTCAAGGAGATCCATCAAAACAGCCATCCATCATTAACTGTTAAGTTGGTCCAAAGTAGAACATTATGCGGAGAAGCCACAAAGCTACATTAATTTCATGTAGATAGGGTAACGGAACAGAAAAATCTTGTAAGTCCCTCAGGAAAATACTGCGAGGTACTTGAGGGAAAGCGAAAAAGTCGAAACAAGCAAGTTGCAATTTACTCCCTCTTTGTGATGGAAACAAAAGACATTTCTTTTGATGCGTATCCTTTGGAAGCCTTACTTATGGCTCAGATTCGCCAAAGTTTTATAATGAGAGAATTTGATCAATAAGGAATTAGTGGCGTCGGCCATTGAAGATAGGGTTTCATCGACTTTTTTTAAAGAATTTAATTTAAATTCTGTCTCTCACTTTCTTTTACAAAAGCCTCGAAATTCAATTCTTGAGAACTGTGAAATCATCGATGTAAAATATATCAACATATTTTTACAACTAAAGTAAAGTAAATATTCAATTTTTGAAATAGATTATGATATAACAATTTGACAAGTCTCCACAAATAAGGTTAGTCGATAAAAATAATGTCTGGTTTAATAATAACGAAGCTTTGACGTCATCAATACTGCAAATGAAGTGCTAATGCTCGTCTCTTTGCCTGAATAAAATTCCTGTTCTATGAAATACGTATTCACCCATTAGTTCAGCTTATAAATGGTTTAATTAAAGCAATATACTATATTAATAAGGTTACAAACAAAGTATTTTGGCAATACATATTTTCAAGTAATGTTGAAAATTCACAAAAAAAAAGCTAATGAAATCCAGTTTCTGTTAATTTTATTTCCCCATTATTTTTTTATGTAAAAACCGTATTAAAAATTGGCAGCAAAATACTTACATACTTACAAGAAATGCACGAAAAATAATTATGTCAATCAAAACCAAAACCAGAAATCTATTTCAATAGACAATTTTAAAAATAAAATACATTTTCTAAAAACGTCACATTGAATCTCGATCAATGAAAATAGACATTTTAAATTGAAACTTTTCAAAAATAGTCGCCCTTAAAATAGTGTGACAGAAATAGAGCGTAACATTAGGTACTATTGCCGTACCCTTCTAATAATAGATATTGTTTACTCCTATGTGATAATGCTACTAAATAAGATGGTATTTTAAAGTTTCGAGATCGTATTCGGTGATGTGCATCCTAAAATTGGTCGTGTAACAAAAAGCACGCGCGTTTTTTTTTTGTATCATAGACATTTGGTTGTTTGGGCAGGATTCGCGCCAAAAACATTTAATAAGTACGTATGTAAATAGAAAAATATAAACTTTCTGAACTTGTAAATAGACACAAATAGTCATTGTGATTTCTTTATGCTTGAAAAGCTTATGTAAGCTTTTGAAAAACTACTCAAAATGAATGCCGAAGAATTTAATTTTCATAATCATTGAAATATTTTACGTCAGATGAAAACTGGTATTTTGTTGGTCTTGTATTTTTTTTGTCTTTAGATTAAAGCAGAAAATTAATGGACTTTCCGATCCTTAAAGCAATGTTGCCACATCCCACCAAAGTGTTACCAAACACAAAAAAAAATAAAGAAAAATTACTAAAACTAATGTTTTTCTTCGCACATTTTCTTGCACGGGCCTGCACGCGATCGGGGTCAGGTTACCAGGGTGAGAGGGGGCGGCTTCGTGACGTCACGGCTGCGAAATGTTACCGGCATATGACAACGTGATTATCGCGCACCGACGGTTTTATCAACGCACATTAACGTTCAGAAACGATTTGCTAATGTTAGTTGGATAAGGTTAGGTTGTTTATCTAGGCTGATGATTTTCTGAACTGAGTATATGAAGATGAACTGAAAAGGGAGATCTTTTTTAAGCTTTGAACTTTTTGGTGAAACTTTTTGCTGTTGAAGGATTGCAATTGGAATGTCGAAATGCTTGATACAGTTTCTGGGATTCATTCGATTGTTTTATTTTTTGCGTATAATTCAAAATATGGTTGTTTTTTTGCTACATTGACAATTGGGTTAAACAGTTCTTGAGCAAGTTGAGCTTTCGAAGTTTGTCAGGTCCAACGCTAAGTTTAAGTTTTTTGTTCATTTCAATCGTATATTATAATATATATCTGATATATTATAATATATCGTATATTATAATATAATATCTGAAACCAATCAAACAGAACGGTAAATAACAACAGCTGATTGTTCCGAATTTCCATTAAAAGTTCGCAAGTATGGGTTATTCGCGCCATTGCATCGATTCGCGCTCAATTCAAAACAAAAGCGCGCATGCGCGGCCCGCCATCGCAGTAAACATGTCGAGCTCTGGCCATAACTTGCGAATTTCCTTACCTCCATTCTTCCTTCTCCACAATTTACATCTTCCCCGTGTAACTAACGCTCCACAAGTTTATTTTTCCATTTTCCTGCTATAGTTTATTCTAATGGTGTATTCTTGTCCGCAGATTGGTGCCGGCCGTACGGATAACCGGCCCAGACGACGCCTCATGCGCCGAAGCTGATACACGTTCAACCAAAAGCCACGAAATCCTCAAACCAAAGCCTCCAGTCATATCTTTCGTTTCGAAAATCTAAATATAAGCACTATTTTTTTAACCTTTTAACGATAAATCTAAATCGTAAATAGTATACGCTAACTCCCAAACAGTACAAATTAATTTAAGTCTGAAGTGATCGGTATTTACAATAAAAAAGCCTTGAACGAGCGAAGTTAATCAACCAACGACCAGTATTTAAACGTTCCAAAATAATAGAAATCGTTAAACGAGTGCACAAAATATTTTATCGATCGTTAACAATTATAATACGAACCGAATCCTCGAGCATTTTGTAAAAAAGTCAGCCAAAGATTTTTATAAACCCTTAGACTTTAAGAGTTCGTGTAAGTTCAACTGCCTCTTGTTAAGGACTTTTATATTTATTCCTTAGTTGGATAACGAAGATATTGTGATTAGTTTTAGTGTAAACCAGTGTGCCGTATAACCGTAACATTAAGTGCTACTTAGAATACCGAACGTTAACAAATTAGCGGAGCCACGTCAAGAGTACAAATTGTAAGTTCCAGTGCAGTTCCGAGTGTTCAGTACTACAATAGACTTAGAGCTTATTTTTGTAAGGGTTTATGGTCCCCGACGCGATGAGGCAGCGTCGAGGCAAGGCGTCATGAGCGAGGCGCTCCACAGCGACGCCAGCGCAGACAGCGCTCTTCCGCCGTTCTCCACCTTCGGCGACATGGAGAACGAGCAGCGGATCCTCACAGCCGACACGCGGCTGCTCGACCCCGCCTGGGAGTACTACGAGAGGACCGGAGACACGGTCTCCGTCATCGCCAGCCAGCCGCAGTACCGACCCTGGGAATCAATGCCCATCACGGTGCACTCCAAAGACTCCTTCCTGCGGGCTGGCTTCTCCGCGGCGCTGGACTACCAGCCCGTCACGCTGCAGCCGATAACGAACAAGCTGCCGTCCTTCCAGAGCCAGTTCCAGACTTTTCCAGAAACGTCGGTGATACCGGAGACGGGTCTGCCTAGCGTGACCCCGGTGCCGGTCACGGCGAGCCCGACGCCCAGCGCGAGTCCTAGTCAGTTAACCCAACTCACGCAACTAACCACACCGTCGTCACCTGCGCATCTCACAACTCTAGCGCAGATGACGCCCCTATCGACCACCCTGACGACTCTGTCGCCGGTCAACGCCACAACATTCCATACGCTAACAGCTGTGAACGCACGAAGCTTCCCGATCGTGCCGGCGCCCTTGCAGGCGAGGGAGCTGGCACCCGCCGGACAGGCGTACATCGACGACCGACACATACAGCTATACCAACCAAACATAGCCACTATAAACGCGTATCCGACGCAAAATGGTATCCTACATCAGAACGGAACGCTCCTACACCAAAACGGGAGCTTAATACAGAACATACAAAGTCCAACCGTTGTTCATGTGTTGAAAAACGAGCCTTTTGATGTGAAAGCGCTACAGGAGAAGTATACGCCGAACGGGCTACATCACAGTAATTTCCAGAATCCAATGTTGATTGACAATGGTTATGAGAAAAAGACGAATGGGTTTGGCACCGGTTCGTCGCCAACAAGATCGGACTTTAGGAAGAAGGAGAGACGGAAAATGAGGGCAAACAGCACAGAGTCAGACGGGTCTAACATGGAAGTAGGGTCAGAAAGCAGTGGGCAGGTCGCGGCGGTGTCTTCAACGGCAGGGTTTAAATCGCCGATGCACGGAGCACCCCCGATGAACACTGGCCCTATGGAAATGGACGACATTACCAGTGAAAAACAGGTGAGCATTTTAAACTCTTACTAACAGTTTTGTTATATACCTAAACTTTTACCTGACTAAAAACAAGCGAGTGTTTTGCTATAATATCCACGAACATAAAGAAGATAATAAAAATTTGTTTACATAACTATCAATCTGAGTAGTAACAGTTTCGACTTCGCCAATAATAGAACGATTCCCTGCTACACACGCCATAGCGCACAATCATTAGCCGCTGATATATGACAGAACAAATGTAAACAAAATGATACATACACGAAACGTAGGCAAGTTGAAAAGCAACACAATAAAATCGGGAACGACAACTAATCTCCCTTCCCACGAATTGGCGAATTGCGTAAACAAGACGCGAGGGAATCGCGAAAAGCCGACTGCGTATTCCACGAAAGATATAAGAATTCTCAGAATTTTCATTCAGCTACACGGCCGTCGAAAGTGGATATTCGAGAGAACCCGAAAAAGAGAAACTTCCCCCGTAATTCCACCTTTTATTATTCTCCGAGCAGTTTTTATTCTCGGTCTTGAGTTTCGAAATGGCCGAACTCCTTGTCTTCGCGGCTATAAATTTAATAGTTAGCCGATTCTCTTGCTCCACCAATAAATTAACTTCCTCTCTCGTTTAAAACACAAATTAAAGTCGGGCGATTTATGCGTGTCCTGCTTAGAAAATTTTATGACTTTGAAATTTAACAGCGAATGCAATTAGTCGGCAGTTTTGAAAAGCCCTCGATATTAACGGAGTTAGAACGTTTTAATTGTGTCCCGAACTGCCAAGTTTATAGTGCCGTTTTACTAAATCATTTTGTCAACAGTCCTTGTACAACTTTTTTGTTATATTTGCTTGCAACAATCTTCACATGTGAGTAAAGTCATTACATATTTTTCTAAAAAACCTCAAGACATTTTAAAACAGTATCACCCTATTTATATGAATTGAAACATAAAAACTTTATACAAATAATAAACAGTTCAATAACATGCTAAACAATTCCTACACGCATGACTGAGCCTAATCAATTAAAAATAAAACTATTTCTAACGCTAGATCTACAGTCGTACTTGAGAATTCTTTTGTAATTAAAATTTGTTATTAGTGAAGCAAGTTGGCAGACCTAAAAACTTATCTAACGAGTATGAAAGGTTCTAGGTTTCTAGACTTTGACGACATTCTTTAGGCAGTAAATGTCAGCGCTTCCTCGTCTAATAACAAACACCTTTTGTAGCAGCTGCTTCAACAGTAATTGTTAGAGATGTACCACGATTAGTCGATATTACGTCTTCAGGGATCGATAATCGGTAATCAGTATAATTCAGTGCTGTTGTGAATTATGATGGTGCTGTATAAAGGATAACTGCGCACTCGAATTTATTGAGTGAGATATCGATGGTGCGTAGTTTAGTGGGCAAGTTTTGTTAGTAGTCGTAAAATCGGTTGTTGATAGGTACTTTACCAATTGATTATCGGTATATCGTGTAGATCTAATAATAAGGTAATGAGCAGCAAAAATATGCTCTAATTGGATATAAAACAAATTGAAAAATTCCACATACTTAAATAAAATGTAATTTTTACTACATGACGCCTTTTAATCGATAGTCTCAGTATAATAACATTAATTTAACATGTAAATTCCAACCAATAATTACGAGGTATCGATAAGATTGTTATTGGATCAATCAATTTATAATATCGGCTAATTTTAATCGATGCAATGACTCGACTAAAGAATCTGACGATTTAATTTATCGAAAAAGTTCAGCTGCCGTTGACTTAATATCGATTGTTATCGCATATTTCATAGAATTATTATACTTTATTACATTTTTCTTTAACAACGTCAATCATAAAGCTGTATTACGGTTAATTCACTATTGCATTTAGCTTAATGGCTCGTTCGTTACTTGCATTTTGTGCAAATAAATAAATAAAGTTCAACGTAATTACATACTCTGTACTACGTCACTCATTTTTAACAGTAACAAAACGATTAATAGTTCTTTCGCCTGTCAAATAAAAAAAAGTATTTTCGTTGAAATATTTAAATTCAAATTGAGAATTCTGGAACATTAAATTCGAAATGGTAAAAACTTTTTCGCCATTAACCGAACTGAAATAAAAATACCAAAGTACGTGATCATTCGGATTTAATCTTTATTTCCCTATGATAGATTACATTTTCCTTTGTCTAGCCGCAGCTATTACTCATTATGCGAATGAGTCAAACGGGGAAAATCCGAAGCTTCCTAGAAATGTGGACAAAACATTAGGAAAACCGGAAGATGGCTATATTTTAGTGATGTAGCACTTACGAATAGACAATAATGAGGTTTCTTTATTTACTTTTTATTGAGGTTAGGCGTTGTACTTATATTGAGCTGTACTTATGTACAAACTAACCAACTATTGTAGCAAAGTACACGAGTCTTTATTATGATTTTGAGAAATATTATATGGTGTAGTGGACTTTAAAACCAATATTTGATTAATAAAAACAGAAATCTTAGTAGGAAAAATCAGCTTCAATATTTATGAACCTCTTTGCACGTCTAAAATTATATTTCCTAAATAAAAAATACATACATACTTGTAAGTAAAAACTAATTACTTACCTAGAAATAAGCTTCGTGTCACATCTGTTGTTGCATGTTGCAATAGACTAAAGGTTAGTTCTACAAAGCAAAGGCATGTAACTCTATAATGCCAGTCCGCTTAATTAAAATTAAAAAAAAAAAACTAACATCTGCAGGATAACCGGGTGATTAGAATATTTCTAAGGTGCTAATAGGAATACGTCATTTTTTGCGATTAGATACTGTAATTATCCTGCTTGGATAAAAACTTTATGCAAACAGCCTGCTTTAAATGTTCAAGGAAGGATTAGAACTGACAAGCGATAAACATTGATATTAATTAGGCTATCTATTTTGAATTTAGAACTAAATTAATTTATTTTTATTATTAAATACTTATCCTGAAAAAAAAGGTCGTGGTGCATCCCTTTTGAGGCCTATATGCACCGACAAATAAACGTCCGTTATTCACAACAACTCTTTACTTTGAAATTGAACGTGAAAATTATAGAAAACGGTTGTTTTAAGAAAACTGTCCTTTATGTTGCCGATGAACCTGGGCCTTAAAATTCTTGCGATTGTTTTCAAAAAACGTTATTTTCACCGGAATGCATATCCATCCATCGTCTAAGTTCACAGCGTTCGATATACGAATTTGAATAGAATTCCGTATTTAAATAATCGTCAGCTGTTTGTCGGTGCCACAATCGGTTGGTTCCGATTACGACCGAGATAATACGAACGTTGCACGAATGAAATTGCACCAAATATGGCGGACTTACCGTATCACAGCTGTTACGAACTTTTATTGGACCGTATTACTTTACTTTTGCAACATTGAAGGTATTTAAATTGCTTATAGGTACGGTCAATTAGATTACCTGTAATTTATGTGTGAAAAAATACAAATTGAGCCTTAAAAAAAATACAAAGAAAAAACTTCGAATAATATGGGATTGGTTAATGACTACCAGAACTGGATAAATACAAAAGTCGTAATAAGAGTACATGAGATCGCTCCGACTGAATGCGCCGGGGCACCGAGACGAGTCATAATAATGAGCGCGGAATACTCCGAAATTGTTGTCTGGCCAGTAATTGCAACGTCCCTTTATATTGGCAGCAATTCGCCAAACATTTGCCAAACACCTCTCTTTCTGTCGCGAACAAAACGGTTATAACTTAGTGGAGTAAACAGTTGGCCAAATGTTTGTTGCAGTATGGCCAACGTTTGGCACGGGATCGTGAATGAATCGCACACGCAACCAACGGGAATACGATCAGATACGACACTCGTGTAACAGTAAAATATGACTTAATGAACACTCTAAAGCCAATTTCTCGAATTAAACTTTCAAAACTGTGTTATTTAATTATCGAATTAATGTAAAAATGATAATTTTCGTGTTATGGTTACGTAAAAAAGGCTTTTAAGAATAAATTGAATGCTAAGTGGAATGTAACAAGTTATCATTAATATACTTAAAATTGAGTAAAATGGCGAAGTCGAAGCGTGCGTAGTGTCATAAAAGACACACTAACTTTACATTTACCGACTTCCCTTGCTCATGAACTTATTAACTAGACTTTTTAAACACATAGATTAACGTTTCTGAAACAAATTACAATAATAAATCAGTATTTCCGATCGCAGACGAAGAAGAAACGGAAAAGATGCGGTGAATGCATCGGTTGCCAACGTAAGGACAACTGTGGCGACTGCGCGCCGTGCCGCAACGACAAGTCGCATCAGATATGCAAGCAGAGACGGTGCGAGAAGTTGACCGAAAAGAAGGTGAGTACATAGCTTAATTTTAACAGAGTAAATATAGGAAAGAACAGAGAAATAGGTAATTTTTCAAGAATGAAAAATGATCGCACCAGTTTGAGAAGAAACTGAAAATCTTTCTAACAGTCACTTAGGTACAGTCAAAGTAGAAGATCAATTTAGTGTGAGACTTAAAAGAACACAGGTATTGGTGTTTTCTTATACTGATGTAGGTAGGTATACCAGGTGTGAAATTTTAGAGATTCAACGTAGGATCATCTTCTAGATTCTAGAGAGCTTTTTCTCAACTGAGTATGCTGAGATCAGCTTAATTAATAACCACAATATTCTTATATCCCTTTAGAAAGCATCAACTTACTCTTTATTATGACACCTTAATTTTCACGTATTTATTGGAAATTCTATGTATAGCTTCAAGTATGGACTTTGCCAAAATAAAGATATTTTGCAAAGCAGCCTGACAATATTTCATACAGTAATGTTATTGTAATTCTATGTATATTGAATCCGAAAATGGGCGACATGCCTCATTACTCCAATAAAATAATGTACTTAACAATACATAAATATAAATTTCACACAATGGTAACATAAAGCATATACGGTGACAGTTAACTTTATAACGCAATTACCGACATCAAATTAAAACAGTTAAATAATTTATATGACACTCCATTACTGACTTATAAAATGACCATGGCTGCCAAAATTAAAGTTAATGTCTCCCACAAATATTCCTTCCGATTCACGTTGCTTTTCGATTTCAATACGATCTTTTATACATTCACGAATGTATGTATCGATTCTGATAAATTTCATAAAAAAAATGTGTTGAATCGATTTAGGAATGACGCAAATACCTCGTTGTCGCCTTGTCGTGTCATTTGCATTAATTTATACGCGCGTGTGTTGGTCGACATCTTGTGACGCGGGAATTCTTGACAAGATGGCCGACACTTTTGTATGAGATACGACACGTGAATAACACGACATTGGAGACAAATAGGTGAATTTTAATTAATCGGATGTATGTAAAAATTAGCTACAGGTGATTCTGGATATTGTATGTAAGTAATATCTCAATGTTCAAGTCCTATTAAATGGTTGTAAAATGCCTTCAATATGTATAAGATAAATCGTATACTTTATATTCTGTCATAGATAATGATGATCTACATCATGCGCCTATTTATCGTAATCAAAAGAAAAACAATTCAAAATAAAACACAGGTTATCATAAAATACCAATAAAAATATTTAATAGCTGAATTAATAGGCCGTGAAAAGGCATTCGCATACTTTGTACTACGGAGTACTGTAGAGCAGGGAGTAGTCTCATTAATTAGGTCGCGTAAAATTATTCAAGTTTCTTTTGAAGTCATTTCAAAACGAAAATAAATGAAAATCAAAACCATAAAAGAGAAAAGATATTTTCTTTTTTCGTGTTTATTTCGGGCCACGTTTGTTTTTGTTTTCCGTACCTGATTGTTGGAATGTTAATAAATTGTCATTTTAACCTAGGTAATGCATACTTGCCTATTCAGTTCATTATTTTCTTTAATAAAAGGAATAAAAACCAATTATAAAATCTATATAAGGACGAATGACGGCATATATGTAGAGGTATGTGTATAAGTTAAACAGCTATAAATAAGAAAACCTATCAGTATGTATTTCCTAAAGTTTCATCAGCTAAATAATAAATCTAAAATGGCATGATGTACGATTTTGTCCCGATTAGATCATCGCCAGGACGACGCAGACAGATTGAAAAATGTTATGAACTGAACTTTTTAAATACATCTTGAGTATATCTGAAACATCATGTTATGAGCACCTACTTATCTCTGAACATACTTATGAATGAAAGAAATGAAATAATTAGGCTTTTGGAATTTGTGATAAAATTAAGACTTTACATAAGTAGGATTTTTATTTTCACCCATTGTTACTTTACATTATTAACAATATCCTATTGCTTTTAATACGAAATCTTCAAAAATAAGTATAACCCAAAAAAATAAAGAAGTAAACATAATTACAGTCTTATCTTCTTATTAAAAAGCTATACTAACAAAAGTAGGTACGTACTAAAATCGCTCGAATACTTTTCCCGAACAAAGGTAACCGAAAAAAAGTTTTTTACCCAAAGAAAGTGCGAAGAGAGAACGTACTTGACTTAATTTACGATTATAAGTTACCGGCTGCGAAGTAACTTTAGCAAATTAGTTTTAAAACAAGCACCGTAAAGCTTTTGGGGGGTACGGGTGGTCCCACCTTTGTTCGAAGTCCAGGAATTACGTTTGTTCAAAACCTACTTTGAATAAGTACTAGGTTAAGAGAAATGCCTTCTTGGAGCCACTTAATAATACGTTTGATAAAAATTTGGGACAAAGTCTATTGTTTTAAAAGGGCCTGTGGCGGACTTAATGATATCTGTGTGTCTCAAAATGGGTTGCCTTTTGAATCGGAGGACTTAGGCAGATTATCTAAGGCATATGGTCCTAAAATACTGTACCTACATAATTTATTTCCTCGTGTCATGATGTAGTTTTTCAATATTACTGATGTAGATTTTTTCATGCAAGGCAGTTTACCAAAAGTTATAAAAATATGACCCAAAATTATAGTGTAGTCAATTATAAAAATGCCACAATTAAGCTACTGTAGGTTAATGGGTAAAAAAGTTTAAAAATGCACCTGTAAAGGTAATTAAAGGCACACAAAAAAAGATTGATCTATTGGCATTTTGCTCTCACTATGTAATTAAAACATTTTGCTATACGAAATTCGTGGAACTATTTATTTAATTTTGATATTTACTAAGACTCTATACCCCAAACCATAATTGTGTATCTTCGGTTTATGCATAGGGGTGCAAAAACCTCTACTTTGATGTCATATCTATTTTAATATCGAAATCTACCACAAAGGAGGTAACAGTTACTTCAAAAAAATCAATTCAGCTGTTCAACCTATTTGGTCACCGGTCGCTTTTCTTTTTTTTCCGAAAAAGTTTAAAGGTATCCGTATTATTTATATAGTGTTTAGTTCATATGTCGCGCACATTATCTGGGCTCGCAAGCGCACGCGTCAACGTGCGCGGCAGATGCGCGGGAGGCGAGCTCCAATCGCGAGCGTCGACGCCTGCGCAGACCCGCCTTTACTTTTATCTGATTGTACCTATTGTACGGTAAAAGGTGTTGCGCCTTGTTACGGATTTGTTATCGGATTGAATTGTACCTAGTAGGTAGTTTTATTTTTATTAGTTTTAGGTTTTGGTGCAAGTTTTGGTGCAAGTGAAAGTTAACATTGCACCTAATAGTTATTGTTTCCGAATCTTCGTCCACTTGCAAACCTAACTACAAACTGCACTGTTCTTCTTCATTGGTAATGCACTACCAATGTTATAGAAGAGCTAATGTTTTTTTTTTTTTTAATTTTACTCTGAACATCAATCTGATATGCTTGACAATCACCATACATGCAATGCTATTTCGTTCACCTTTTCCGGAAAAAAAGAAGTAGGTTCAACTCATATTTACAACGTTCTAAATCTAAAAATGTTAATTACATCAATAGACAAAAGACCAAAAGACTTAAATGAACAAATCCTCATTGCTGTCAAACGCACTCAAACAACTGACCACCCCAAAGCAACAGATATGATTCGGAAGGGTGCAACGAGATATTGTTATAATCGGCCCGGTTATCCGGGTGATTGGTGATCACACCTGATACAATCGCCACGGACGCCTCTTATGACACGTTTGGGGAAGGGGGATGCACTGCATTTGAGTGAATGCATTTTTAATTTCGTAAATGCTGTTTTGGACAGGATTAAGAACCAAGGCAAAATGGTTTCTCACAAATATTGGTGACGATGTTTTTATCTAGGTGGAAAGATCTCTTTTGTATTTCTAAAGATCAAAAGTTACTTTTAGAAATCTGGGAACTGGGAATTGAAAAACAGGCTAAGGGACATTTACGTCATTAATAATCAACTTTTTTATGGCTATTAATCTGGGAACTGAAAAACAAGCTGAGAGACTTTTACATCAGTATTGGTCAAGTTTTTGATTGCTAGTCAGTCTATTAGCAATATTTTTGTTTGTCTTTCATCATATCATAATGTGATCTAGAATTTAATTACAATAGTTTTTCCAGTATTTTCTTCGACAAAAGCATTTATGCCAAATACGCGTGACTTATGATAAAAATAATATCTGACTAGACTTTTGTTTTGTCGTACCTAGACAAACGAATTAGGTAAGATAAATAGTCGTCGTTGAGAGCTGTTTTATTTTTATAGCATTTCTTTTATTTATGAAGATAATTGTATTCGTATTGGAGTAATAAAATAACTTAAAAAGGTACCTAAAGTGTCTGAGTCACTTTTTTTTTGGAAATATTCTTTTTAATATAGGGATGAGTTTTCAGTAACTTTAAATGTGAAGTGAAACTTAAATATTTTAGTGTGATGAGATTTTCTTTTGGGTTGATTTTTTTCTGTCATTTATTGTGTGCCCAATCAATTCAGATATGGTTATTATTGTATTGAATGTAAATATAATCCTGCCAGTCCACAGTATAATTGTAGCAGCACAAACAACAATATCAATGACAAAATAGTCTCACTAATCGAGTAACAGTGTTTTCCTCTCAATTCACAAACAAACATACAATAAACATTAACCAGTAACTTCAAGATAAATCACTGACATTTTATCGTACATTTAAATGGCCATTTTCGAATATCACCTATTTCTCTAACATTTTTTTCTTCCTGAGATTTAATAGGGCGGGAATACGTCCCCGCCGCCATCTTGAAATTAAAGAAAATTTATTGCTACAAAAGCAATTTCTGTTTTATCATAAGAATATCGAAAAACTTGAGTTTATTAAGCTTAGGATTTACGACAAAACTTCGTCCTGTAGTAATTTAGTTTTCATATAAAACTAATATTGGTTGACAAACAATGAATATTTATGGATTCTTAACGCTGTTACAACTATCCGAAACATTGAGCTTTTATATTTAATTTATGAATTGATACATTTCTAACTGCTCAAGAAATAAAAATAAAACTCATACACTTTCTAAACGATTACTTTAAGATGTATAAAAATTAAGTTCGAACACTTAATACGGAATAAAAGTATTTAGGTACGAAATCAAAAATTCATAAAAAAAATATAATGTTCGATTTTTAAACTCGGTCGAACACGGTCCACCCAAAGGCGAGGCGATTATAACGGTCGGCGGGAGTTTACACTTTTGATTTTTTTTTTCTGTTTTTTTTTTCCGAGCCGGCACGCGCCAAGGGCCGGTGATTCACGGCGGAGGCCGGCAGATGTTAGGCCGAGCTTTTTGTGCTATCAGCTGATGTAACGGGCAGGAATCGACTTGTTAATGATGCATCTTGCATGCTCTGAACTATTACGTGTAACAGGAGTCCGTCTTGCGTAATTGTTTTTTTTTGAATTCTTTTTTTTTCATAAACGTGTTCGTTTTGTTCGCGCATTTTCTGTCGTGTTTGAAGTGAAATAACGCAATATTGAGTAAGATTTTTGAAGTTTTAACTGAAACTAACTACGCATAACATTAATGAAAGACAAAACTATTGTAGCACTTATATTAGAAAATATTTTACTCGATATTCATCCTGTCCTTTTGTACTGTATTCTAATGTGTTAAAGTTCAAAATTGCTTAGCAAGCATTACACAGTGATTCACGCTCCATACAAAGGCGGCCATAAATACGAAACTCACAAATACTTTTAATTAATTTATTTTACACGTTGAAATATGTTAAGATAAGTGTAAATTATTAAAATTATAACATAACCACATTTATTTTAAAAAAAATATCATTACTATTTAGGTGTAAAAATGTCTCGCAGTAATTTTGTTTTAGACGATAAACCTAGAACATGTCATACTGCGACTTTTAATGAAAAGCTATATAAATAATGGTTATTTATATTAAAAACAACCATAAAGAAATAAAATAAAACAACAAAAATACATGAACAACCTTTTTTTGCAAATACACACAAAACACAAAATATACCAGAATACATTCAAGCTCAAAAGTATTTACTACAAACAGATAACAAATCTAGTACAAATTTTGATAGTACATGTTTTGTTTTTGACAGGTAACTTTCGTAAATCTGTTAGGAAGGGATCGGAATGAAGAAGTTGATGGTTCAACTTTGTCAGCATTCTGAGATACATGTAACTCAATTCGCTCTACATCAATATTTTCAACTGCATTCAGCCAATCTGAATATTTATCTATAAACTTAGATCTCCTACGATTTGATATTGCCCAATAATGAGAAATTCGTTTACATACATTCATAATTTTATTAGTTAAAGTCTCTAGTTTGATATTTTCGATGTCATCCGAAAGGCACGATGTTTCTGTCAAAGTATTCAGGACATGTTGCATTTTTCATTTGGACTACCCTCTTTAGAGTGCCAGATGTCAAAAATAGTCGTCCTCGAAACAGAACATTTGAAAACTTTACCTCAAAACAACATGAAAGCTGAACTTAAAATATAAAGTTTTTTCTTTACTATGGACATGCATACTTTGACACTCCTTTAACCCAAGAAGGGGCAGAAAGATGCAGATGAAACTTATATGGTTTTATAAGAACATCCTCTTTATTCGAAAAATATTTGCCTCAAGTGCAGCACTGAGCAGCAAAAAGTTATAGGTCCAAATGAAATCAAAGTTTACCAAACAAATCTACAAAAACGCTACCTTCAATAAAAAAATAAAATAAAATATTAAACGTATTAAAAAAAATAAAAAAGTAGTTGATAATAGAAGTACATACCTTGGTCTTGGACCTCCATACTATCACCATACGTAAACACTTGATTTGGAATAGTGACACTCAAAAACAAAGTGTTAAGTTTTGATGCCTCACACGTTGCGATAATTAGACTCGAGATGCGCTAACTTCCGATGCACAAAAGTGAATAATAATTTGACCTTATGGCACTGGTATTTAGAGTTTTCGAAAGCTTCTTTACTTGTTAATCACTTAGTAAGTAGATCTAATGGGGATAAGCCAATGACATTTTTCGATTTATGGCCTTAGAGTGAATCACTGTGCATTAGTTGATTTTGTGTTAACGGCAAAATTACGTTGTTCACAAAAACAAACAGGATGCGGTTCAGACACGTGTTTATGTCAAGTTATCTTTATAAATATAACTGTATTGAGGTATGAACTCGCGGAAATTCGTTCCTATATTTAACCGCCAAAATGAAGGCAAAGTTAGGAAAAATCAAAAAGGAGACCGTGTTCTAGAAGAGTGTTTAGATTCAAGTATGACAATGAGGCTTAGTTTGAAATTGGAATATGACTGAAGTGATGATTTTGTTTATTTAAAAAAAAATAGCAAAGAGTGCCAATAAGTAGCTTACATTTTGTTGTATAGACACATTTATAGAGCAAATGTATAAAAAATAAACCTACAAATAAAAATATATTGTTAAAAAACCCACAAATGCTAATATAAATGAGTCCTTTGTCATCGTTATGGCTAGAACAGAAATAACGAGGCATTCCATGTTAGTATTCTAACACTCGACAAACGTCAAAGCGAAATATTTACAATTTAGTTTTTTCCACGTTTCGCCGTTGTTTTGTACACCGTGCATTAGTTTTGTTTTGTTTGCTTGAAACCATTTTTTTTTTCTAAAAATAAGCATTTATATTTTTAAATAAAGTAAGTATAAAAATATTTTCAAAATTATCCTGTCTAATCCCATTAGGACATAAGTTTACTACCATCTCTCCAAATACATTTTTTTACCGTAACACAGTTAATTACAAAACCCTTTCACACGAAATAAAATAAATCCAAAATGGCGGCCATAAACTAGAGTCGAAGAATAAAACCTTCATTGTCGGTTGATAATAAAAACTTTACATATTAAAGCTGTGCTCAATGAAATATTTACAAAGGACCGTAGACTTGCTATAAACCGGTTTCACCATCTGCATTATAATCTATTAAAATAACATCGGCCGAAGAGTTTTGCCGCCTTTTTTTGGTGCATCTTTATAACCTAGTGGTTTGGTTCATTCCATCATTTTTTTAAAGTATCGCGTAATTTTGCCTATTAAATAAATATCTCTATATATTTTTTTTTCAAACTATTGCGTATATTGGTTCTCTATAATTCATTCTATAATGCAAAAGTGACATCACATAACCCTAAAATATGTGTGCGTAATGTCTTATAAAATTGCCAACACCACAGCCCCGCGTATATTTTTCAAAAATCATCATCTACTTGCAAAGTCCGCATTAAACCCAGCTACTGTGCAACAAATCAATACTTTTTCCTAGCAAAGACTACCCCAATGCACGCAACTTATTCAAACAGCCTAGAACACGGTATAAATAACTACATCCATACGACCTCTTTTCTACAACCAAACAGGTACGCACACATGCACAGCTGTACCGACCAATCGCGGCCCAGTTTCCTATCGTAAGTGTTCGCTGTGCGTGTGTGCGTGAGGGGTGCGTCGATGCACCCTTACCACGCATCCAACACGAAACTAAAACTCGATGCAGTTTTATTATTATTAAATCGGGTTTCTGTAGTTATGGCCGACAATCCAGTTATTTATTGATATTTCGTTATTTCATGGGCGCACTCAGCACTATATTATCTGGAATGAAAGTGAAATTATTGCCATTGTAGATTTTTATTACCTTTCTCTTTCAGAATATTTTTATGTTGAATTTATGCATTTTATAGTTAATAAATTCTTGCAAAGAGATAGCTATCTGGACGGCATTAATTTCTAATTTTGTAAATGGTATCATAACTCACATTTTGATAGTTAGAAATTGTTGTTTTACTTGGAAAAATAACTGATTTTCAAAGTGACTTTGAACATTTCGTACTTAACTAAAAGTTTATAACCGTTTATAGCTTTCAGACGCATTATTTCTTATTTTATTTGCCAAAAAAAAAACAAAACGCAATCAAATCATAGACTTCTTACGAATTTCAAAAAAGGATTACAACAAATTCCAAATACAAAAAATTGAAACAGACCTCATTTTTTTTACATTCTTTTTTCAAAACACAACTTTCGCACTGGCTATAATGACGTATGCTAACGCAAGTAAGGGTGCGTTCAGAAGCAATGTGGCGGTTAATTTGCGCGTGCTCACGCATACACGGCGCTTTAACACATCCCGCGCGGTGACTTGAAGAGCTTTTAACACATATTTAAAAAACACATATGTATGTATGTATGTATAACGTAAGATGGCAAATGTTTTCCTTCGTCTGGTAATGAGGTCGGAGAATTTTATGTAGAATAAAAAGTTTTTTTTTTCTAAGAATTTTGTTGCGAAATGAAAAACTATTCCTAGAGGGTTGCAAAAGTATGTCATCTTTATTTTCTTTTAAAGCCCTTGCTTTTAACATCATACTTTCTACTATTAAAAAAAAACAGATATTTCTGCGTATAAATGACCTTAAAATATGACCTTATGATGCTGTAAATTTTTTCAACACTGTTTTAATCGACGAAACATGACACGTCTCAATACGCGCCCATTTTAGGCACATCTCTTACGTTCCATCTCACGCAGCGCTTACTTCAAATACCTACGTGCTAACCTATATAGTTTTAAGTACGCATAGACAGACTAGTTCATACAGTTCATTAGAGACTTCCCCCTGGCACGCGTCGTGCCGTGCAGCGTGAAACCTCCCCGCCCACCCTTCTAGAGATCTAATTCTGCACGCGCTCGAATACGTAACGTTGCGTTCTGACTTTGAATTATTATGTTCTGAGTTTGAATTTGTTTTTAATAAATGCTTCTAAACTCTATCATAAGAGTGAAAGAGGTTGGAAGCGTTCGAAATTTGAGTAAAAATAAGGTTAATTTACTGTTAAATTGAAAACATGAAATGCAATGTGTAATTGTTACAGAATTTTGTATCTTTGATTTTTATTTAGCTGCCTTTAAAATATTGCTTTACTCTTCTGTGATCTTATAATCTTAATGTAACTAAAAATGAACCAAACAACAAGGAAAAACTGAGAAGTTGTTAACAACTGGCAGATTACTTTTATATGCTGAAAACTGAAAATCATAAGTATGAATTTGTAATGTTTACCTATTTTTTATTAGCTACATTATTATAATACGCAGGCTTCCTTCCAGAAATGTTGACCTCTATCTAGTTATCCGTAAGTAAAC
This sequence comes from Helicoverpa armigera, assembly GCF_030705265.1. Classification (NCBI taxonomy): domain Eukaryota; kingdom Metazoa; phylum Arthropoda; class Insecta; order Lepidoptera; family Noctuidae; genus Helicoverpa; species Helicoverpa armigera. Next base: position 10,930,233 of record NC_087123.1, read on the forward strand.
ATACTAACCTCACATAGTCATAGAGCAAAGTCTAAAAAACAGAACATTATTTACTTTTCTAGGCACAACACAGTTACGCACTTTACGTAATTTCCACCAAGGAACGGCGGTCGAGATTTTCATTTGTGCGTGTGTGTGGCACATAGGTTTATATGATAAGTGGCGCTCCGCCCCGCTGTGGGGCAAGCCACCTGCACGCGTAACCTACAAATCTGCACTCTAACGGGTGACCATGTTGCATGTAATGTGAAAACAACCAACCTTATTTCAATTTTAAAACATCGTTCCATAGTCGAATGAAACCTCCTTGATATACTTTTTATTTGGTTTCTATTTTTGAATTCCTCTGTCTAATTAAATTATGTGTTCTCTGTACATAGAGCATTCCAGTTTTAAAAAGACTTGATAGATCTATGTTTAAAAACGCCTGTTTTATTTAGGAGTCTACTATCACAATGGCCGATATTCCTAACAATTGAATGTCCTGATGGATTACTGACTACTCTGATCGGCCTTTTGTGTCGGATAGAGCGAATTTGAAGTGTTGCCAAAGTGGGACATTGTGTAGGCCCATCAAGTTTTTTTTGATAATATCTAAATTCTAAAAGATGATTGCTTTTTTATCGATGTCATTATGTAAGTAGGTTCCTGTAAAGTCTTATTACTTGAGTCTACAATAAGCTGTCATGAAAAATTATGTCCCGAAGTATTGCCAACGTTATAATTTCCTACGTCAAGCCATCACTAGAGAAACATTTGACTTTACCGCGTTCTACATAAATGTTTATACATAGCCTAGCTGGTATATGCCACATAGAAGGGTTGCCCTCCCCTGGGGTGGGGGGAGTGCGCGTAACCTAGTGAACGCACTCCCTACTTAGCTATCGGGAAAAGAACTATTGTAAGGTAATTGCAATGGAATACAGATATCACTACGTGGAACTGACTCGAAAGAGGTTTATATGTTCGGTGGAAACTTTTTCTTGGAATAAAGAGGTTTGATGTTACTGAAGTTTCTGGTGTTGCTAGTTAGTTTTCTGATAGACTTATTACTTTAGGTACGAATTAAATTATATACTAAGTCGAATGCAATGCCATAAGTAACGCACCTTATTATGAATTTCTATGTAATGAAATCACAAGCAAGGCCATCTTTTGGCTCAATTTAATGGTGACGACTATTATGAGGCCTTTATAAATATAAAACAGTAACAGTGCTTTAAAAAAGCACTAGGTAGGTATACACTACGTAGCTGCACTACTTACCTAGGTACATAATTGTATGCAAATAATTCCACCCTATTTATTAAAATCAAGCTTAACTACAACTTCAAGTACAATCTATAGCTTGTACTTGATTGGAAACTGAGGAAAGCGGTTGAAATAACAAGCTTCATAATTTCCAAGAAACAATAATCCTCTTGAGTAATATTGCCAGGAAGAAAAATAGTGAAGTATTTTTCTTGTTCAAGTTGCGGAACTTTGTAAGGGGCTGTAGTGGCGTTTTTATTATGAAATGATGATTTATTTATTTATCTCGATTAAAAAGTAGGACGGGGTAAATAATACTTGCAGTAATTATGCTAGGATTTTATTTGAAATCAAAGTAATTCAAATAAATAGATGTCTATTGCAAAAATAATGAGACATAGGTTTTGACTAAACAATTATTAATTTTACGTTTGGAAATTTTGAAGGGAGCGATATGCGACTGGTCACATGGACTTTTTAGGTTGTTTGATACCTTCTTGTTCATTTTCAAATGCGTTTTGTTCAATCTAACGCCAGGCTATACACCGATTCCTTCAGCACAGCCTCCATAAATTTAATAAGCTCCATCATGAGCTCTTCATGTTCCCTACATATTTTTCCCGTATATTTACATACACAAGTGAGTCATTGCACCACTCATCGAACAATCAACGCCAGGCTAACGACCTCGCAGCTTCAAGCCTTCCATGCCCTTTCAGATCCGACCAGCGCCCGCTGACCTCTCGCTACTCAAACTTCACCCCCTTTCTGACTTGCGTGTCTGAGGAGGCAGGGACGCGGGGCAGCTCTTCTTACCCTGGCGAGGGTCTAAGCCAAGTTTATTGTGTGACCCAAGCACTGATAGGCAAATTGCAGTTTTTTATGCATCACTAGGGTAAGAGAGATAGGGCGTATGTGTAATTGAGGTAAATAGTCCGCTTTTAAAGATGGCCTCCCAGATACGCGTTGATGAATGACGATAATTATTGTAATTATCATTGGTTTGGTCGCGTTTTTTTGTGTAAAAGGGGCAAATTTGCATCGTTCAATAAGTAATTGCGTCATTAGGCTACTGGATTTTGTTAATGTGGGGTTAAGTATGGACTAAGTTAATTGCATGGAAGTGCGTGCAGTAATCGTCTTTTTTGACAAAAAGTAACAAGTATACTTGAGAATTTTTGCTTCGATCAATTAAATCGAGTCATTGAATATCGATCAGAATCGAAACGTCTCGTAATCGTAATTACGTGACAACGCGTAACTCGATCCCGGCGGGAACTGTAAAGTATAATTTATGATTTAGCTCCGGTTTTCGAACGTCGCGTTCGCTTCCGCCGCGCCGCTCTCAAACATTGTAACGCAACACGAACGCACCTTTATTTGATTTATATCCTTTTTATTTTTTCATCAGGAAGGCTTGGGAAACACTTGGCGGCAACATGCTGTACGAAACATGAGTTACTTATCGTTTCATTGAAAACGTCTGTACCGATGATTTATACCTTGTCTTCGTCGCTTCTGTACTTAATTATTTATGTATGTAAAAAATAAGCAGTGCTTGTAATATGTAGTTTGCGCGTACATCTGCTGATGTGGGTAAATGTCATTTGAATACGTTTTGTGGTGAAGTGATTACATCTGTACTATTAAACGAGGCTACAAAAAAACCTATCTACATGTCTACGTTCTACTAATGATTTATTTCTGAAAATCATTTTATAGTAAAGCAAACTCTTCTTCTCTCTTCAAATGTCCTTAATTATTTTTCAATGTAGAGTACAATTTTGCTAGATAATCACAAGAAGTAAGTAAGTAGCATATTTTTCCCCTGTGCACTTATTAAAAAGGTGTCCGAACATCCCTAAGGCATTGTTTTCCCAACTGTCAAACCGTGACGTTTTACATAATGACAGTTATAATAATCCTATTTAAATATAAAGAGCGTAAATAATTGTCCGTCCACTACATTATTAATAGGTATATGATTTGATCAATCAACCATGTTTTTAAGTAATAAATAAAATTAATAATGCTTGGAGGACATGGTTAGTGAAATTATAGTGTTGAAGGTTTGTAACGGTTCGAGGAATTAGTTTTGTATTGTTTTTGCAAATCTAAAATTGTTTTTGAAAAATGTAGGAAGCGTTATGAAGCTGAGACGATGATTTCAACAAGGAGTATGTGTATTTTAAAAGGGAATTTTCGTATAGTTCGTTAAAATCTATTTAGCTTTTGGAAAACATCACGCAAAAAATCTAAGTGAGGTACTTATCATTTTTTTAAGCGAAGTTAAACTTTTTAAGAAGTTTAGTTCTACGTCCAAGTATTATTCCTCTAAATGGTAGTGATAAATATGTATATACCATAACCTTTTATAAAAGCATATGGCCTTTTGTACCTGCCCATTTTCACATCAGAAGCACAACGAGTAATAACAGTGAACAGACCAGAGACATTTGACACGCATCTGTCGTCTATTGTCTATGGTGCTTTTTTCGTTATAAATTATTGAATGGCCGTATCGAAATATGAGTAATGAAAGTTTATTTTGAAAATGGAATCCGTATTTTTTTTTCGGCTTCATATTTTTAATTGAGAAGTATTCTAGAACCTTCTTGGCGTTTCTAATGAAATGTTGCCATGGTAAAATATGTAGAAAAACGCATACATTCCGATCTCATAAAAGCTTGTTATTTTCTAAAGAGTAGTCTGCTAACACATGCAGGCAGGCAGGTGACATTTTTCTATGCGTTAGGTTGGCATTAGGTGTCTACGAAGTAGCAATAATGACAAATTAACATATTTTCTAACTTGACGATAATATGGAGCTGGTTAAGTACTTTCATTTTAATGTAAAGGCATTGCTACATTTTCAACGTCATTCTAAACTCAATTCCTTATACTTCATCTTCAAACTTCCTTTACCTCATCAAAAAAACGCTATTCAAATTATGATCGCAAAAAAATACAATATTTCATAATTTAACGACAAGACATTGAGTGCATATAAAACGGAGGCCCAAGTAAATCGTTCTACTCAATCCATCATACGAAAACAGGCTTGCATTTATTAATTTTTGACATAAACCGCGGCCATTTTGAATAAGAGCAGCTGTTGTGTGGAGTTCGTTGACCCCTTTTTTTTACGATACCAGGTAGAGCCATAGAAATGGTTCGGGCCGAAAACTTAGTTGATCTTATTGTGTATTGTTAATGTTATTTTATGCTTTTACTTTGTGGGAATTAAAATTGGGATCAGAATATTAAATTGTGTATTGAAAAATTTTGACTTGAAGTACCTAGGTGATAGCAACGGATATGGAAGAAGATTTGGCCAAAAAAACTACTGAACACATGAATAATGGGCAGTATAAATCTGAGGAAGAAAAATGCTTCTATGGGATACGTTTTCTGATTTAAGATTATCTTCCCTTTATTTTCTTTAGGTTCAATAATTGCACAGATTGGTCATATAAATCATTTTTTCCAGTATAGAATTACTCCTTTATACTCTTTCCGCTTGACCCCTTAAAAGTGTAACAATATTCCTAGACGCCAAAGGTCAAATTCAAATATCAAGTCAACACAGTACTTAACACATCCTCGTTAAGCTGATGACTTAATTACCTTTCATTACTATCATAGAAACTCCTTAAAGCTCCTTCATGTTATTCTCACTTAGCAGCCAAACCATTGCCGGTTTCGTTCGAAATATCAATAGGGGTGTGTTTCAAAACGGGCAATGGAACGCGAATGTGAAATAGTCCACATGTATAGAGGTGTGTCCTCAGGTGAATTTACGTTTCATTCATAATTTCTGCGTCGTGGAGTGGAATTCCCTTTTGGTCATTTTGCGCAGAAATTGAGTCATCAATTTAAGGGGTAATGCTGTGACGCAGTTCCTAACTTGTTTACTTGTATTGGTGAACTTAGGTACTAGTTAGACTAACTACTCACTTGTGTTTACAATATTATCTATAGGAAAATAAGATAGATCCTTAACTGTAATGGAAATACTTTTAAGAGATGCCCTAATAGAACAATATGTCTATCTCTGGAAAAACTGAGTTATATTTAGAGTAGCTCTGTACAGATTTGTAAATGCACTACAACTCAAACAAGCATATCGGATATCCATCAGATATATTATAGATAATCCTGCAGTATTGCCAATTTTTAAAGACCAACTTAATCATCCCCTATTTCATTACATTGATAAATACCCCATATAAAATGCACCATCTGTGTTCTGAACTCGAGCACGTGCCAAATTCAACCTTTAGCAAAAATTTAAGTAAGCGTGTCTTCATTGACCAGATGTTAAACATCAGAACAATATTTTACAGTCCAAGCCATGACAATTAATTTTATTTTTAAGTCCAAAAATAAATCGGAAAACGTCCTTTTAACATGTTCTAGGTTAAGTCAAGTCAGAAACGATGATAAATCAGTATTAATATTTGAAGATGAAGAATTTGTTTAGTTGTGCGCGCCAATTTCAATAGCAAGTCCAATTTGACACCACGTTTGATAGCCGATATCGAGTAGGGATGCACTTGGGATGCATGTGAAATTGAGAGAAACGGCTAACAAGAAAATGCAGGCATTTTAAGGAGACCGCTGTCTAACAAAACTTTTTATTGACTGACCTATTCGTGTCTTTCAACGTAACCTTTATCACTTGCGCTAGGCAAGCAGCTGCGCGCGCAGGTAACTATCAGGAAGTTCAACACTTCTACACTATCCCGGAAACATACACACGAGAAACACCCTTATTTTTAACGTACTAAAGTTGATAGTTGAGTGTGGTATTTTGACAGATGTATGTGCTTCCATTGAACCATATGCCAGCTAGGCTTGTTGTCAGCTGCACAGCATACCGACGATGGATTTATAGCATTGTTCCATTATAAGCGATTAATCATGATAACGTGTACGAAAACGTCGTGTTTTTGACAAAAGCTTAGGTGTAGTACCTATGTGATATTTTTTTGAGGTTTCTCTTCTTTTCTTTTCAATGAAGATTCTATGACTTAGGTACATTGTTCTCATACATATATACTTCAATATCTTCTAAAGTTATAGTTGCAAGATATGCAATATTCATATTCTTTGTCGTCTGGTGCAGCTTATTAAATTTGAACATACTAACAGAAAAGCTTAGAAAGTCTTTTGGAAATCAGCTTATTAAAATGAAATGAAATGAAATGAAATGAAATGAAATGAAATGAAATGAAATCGTTTATTTGCAAGTTGGACATTACATCACTTTTACACGTCATTTTAAGAATGCTGAGGTCGGCATTTCCTAACTGACTGATCCCTGAGAAGAAACGCCGAAACAAACTCAAGGGTCATAGTCTCTTTTAAAGTCCAAACATGTTATAAATCAAGTAATATCATGTGTGAGTGTCACCATGTACGCGGTCTGGAATGGCCTTTTGAGGAAAGAGCCACATCAGGCTGGAGCTGACCAGTCCCAACAGACGGCACGCATGCATCAGTCGTCGTGTAGCTCAAACCATATCTTAGGGAGCTCAACGACCTGTCACACGACGATACCAGATCTGCAGAACATTTGCGTAGGCCATTCAAAAATACTCAAACCCGCCAGACAGTATTTATGTTATAAGAATATATAATGTTGCTCGCATACACGATACTCACATTCACAATAATAATAATTAAAAAAAAAAATAATTTAAAAAAAATACAATTATAATATAAAAATGTCAATAAACAATGTCATTAATAAAATGTTATCTGATGATAATATATATTTAAATGTCAAAAGTAACAATACACAGGCATTTGAAAGATATCACTCACTAAGCGAGCAGCTCATTCCCAAGCTTTTTTATCATTTAAATAATCAGATATTTTGTAATATCCTTTTTTCAAAAGTTTGGATTTTATATGATTTTTAAATTTCTTGATAGGCAAATCACGAACCGCTTTGGGAAGTTTATTGTAAAAGCGTATACATTGACCCATGAAGGAGTTGCTTACTCTGTGGAGGCGAGTAGCATGTACAGCAAGATTATGTTTATTCCTAGTATTTATGCTATGAACATCAGACATTTGAACAAAGTCTGATATGTTTTATGAACGTACATTAAATTTTCAAAAATGTATTGAGAGGCAACAGTCAGAATATTTATTTCTTTGAATTTCTCTCTGAGAGAAACTTTTGGACCCAGATTATAAATGGCTCGAACAGCTCTTTTCTGTAAAATAAATATAGTTTCAACATCCGCACAGTTTCCCCAAAGGAGGATCCCATACGTCATTGAACTATGAAAGTAGCTAAAATAAACTATTCTGGCTGTGTCCACATCTGTGATTAGAAATATAACCGTAAGCTATGATTTGGGTTCTCATTTTACAATATCTATCGTTCAGTGAAAAAACTGTAATTAAGGAAGATTTTTGTAGCCCAGTTTTAAGATAAAGATGTATCATTATAGTTAGACAATTTTGAAGACTTATTTCAATGTTTATTTTGAAATTGTTTCAGGTAAGTGGTGATCAGTCTATTTCAGAAACATCAGACATGCAGATTGGCGACCAACTATGAGGTAAAAGACGTAGTTTATGTAGTATTTGTTAATTATATTGTCAACTCAAATATACGTTAATTGCTAAAACTTTATTACATACATTCGATAGCTTTTATCGAAGTTTTCAAATATCTAAGTAAGGCGACGAAGACAAATGCGGTTTTTAATCAAACGCTGTCTTTTTCGATTGTAAAGAAAACAGGATCGGGTTAACCTAGAGATTAATTTACAGACACATAAATATTTTACCATCTGAAATTACGTTAGCATATGGTTTTCGAAATATAAGCCAAAATCATCACCAACCGAAAAAAACAAAACAGTTCCAAATTCAAACAGTCTGACCATAAACTAGGAAGTAAGAAAACTTCGGCCAGTACACACGTTCCGAAACTCGAAAGGTTGAATGAGTCACCGCGGGCGCGGGGTGAGGGCGAGCGGGAAAACGTTCGAGGGTGAAAATGCGACGTTGCATTTTTCTCGGTCCCGTTTCTACGCGAAATGCTCTGTTGCCGTTTCTTTAATTACGCCACCGAGCCAACGATTTTCTCGTTTTTTTTTCCAACGTATAATTAGTTCCCTTTTTGTGATTCTAAATTCGATGTTAATCTACACTATGGATGCTTTTGCCGTTGATGTCAAAGGTTTACGTTTAAATGATGTTTTGCCAGTAACATGGTAGATGACATTTTCCAGTGGTAGAATTACTTTTAAAGACCTTTAGACTCAGTTTAATATCAATCGCGAAGTAAATACATATGTCAAACTAAACCAATTATTGTGATTCCTACTAAAAAAATACAAGTTATTTTGTTCATTTAATAAATCGCCCAGAGTACTAAAAATAGAACAACAAAACTAAAACAATTCAGTCTCAAAGTTAAAACAGCATTTATCTCAAAAACCTCTCGAAATACGTAAATACTTCATTAATTAGTATTGTCCTTAAAATATGGCGACTAATTTTAATTCTGTCATGCGCAAGCAAGTCACGTCCCGAACAAGTCTAGTCAATTCTGTACAGACTTCATAAAACTTAGTAAATACGAATGATTACTTCTTTCTTGTTCTTTAATTATACTTTTTCAAAAGTTAGCATCTAATATTTATGTAGACCACGCTTTTGATCGTGACTAGTTGTTTATTGACAAGATACTTATGCCCATTTTCACCAACAAATACCTAAATTAAGGGATCCCCTAAGAGCATTTACGGAACACTTAATAAGAATTTCGTTTTCACCAAAGTTTAGGTATCCCTTATACCTTAGTTATTTATGTCAAAATTGGGAGAGTCCTTATTCTAAGTGGCACTTAGATTAAGAGATTGTTGGTGAAAACAGGCATTAACCGTTATTTTCCATATTTAATTGTTTTTATAGACCTCAATATATATAAGATAATGTATCAAATCTTTGCACTTTTCCCCATACATAGTCTTTTTAAATCTTTAAATTAAACCATGTCAATTCTTCCCAGACCAGTCATTAACAGTTTAACCAGAAAATCCGTGTTTAAAAATACTAACGTATTTTAAAAAATCAACACAAAGATAAAACTTTCGTTCTTACAATCACCAGGTGCAATCTTCGCACACTAAATTAGCAAATAATTTATCAGCTATTGTGTATCCGCGCATCGGAATCGCAAGCTTTGTTACGAAGCTTGCGCAAGCGCAGCGAGCAACAAAAGCTCTTACCTGCCTTTGTATTTTTTTGCGCGGATCCCAGCAACAATGTGATTTGGTTGTATAAAAACTGTCATATGTCAACAATGAACTGTTATTAAACAACCGACTTTATACCTATAACAGTAGAGTTCATAATCACTTGAATGTAAGATACAGATGCAAAGAATAAGGACAGAGATCAGATGAGAATTTATTGTCGCTAAAGAAAATTTTCTCACTACATCTGACAGGATTTTATTTGTTCTCAATTTTTTGTGTTATTCTTACATCAAATGGCATCATGGTTGAACTAAAATGTAAGCTTTAATTTTAAATACACTTTAAGACCAACAAAAAATAGTAACAAAATGTGAAAAAGAAAGCGTAGGTATCAAAAAATCTACTTAATTGATGGGAACTAAAGAACCATAGCGAAGTAAAACGATTGCCCATTACAACTATCGACAAAAACCTGGCTCGTGCACTCAAAAGACAAAAGAAAAACAAAAACACATCCGCGTGAGGTGCGCAAAGAGCAAATGCAAGATGGCGCGCGTCCGGCGGCCATGCCACTTCCGCGGCCGCATCCGCCCGTAATTCGACTCCTGCGCAGCCTGCGGCGCAGCCTTAGCCAATCGATTTGCGAGACGAGCGTTAACTCAAAACTTAAAACCTTTTATAGCCCAAAAATTTTAAACGCAATTAACTTTTAAAAAAATCGATCCAAACCCTGTTAGAGGCACCCATTTTTTTCGATTAAAACCACTACAAATTATAAAGGAAATAATGTAATCGGCGCTCTAAATCTTCTAGATAATGTTTTGAAAAAACTCTTCGTGTTTATGTTAATTCATGCTAACGCTTCAGACTTTCAGAGTAAAGTATCTAACGCTTTGGTTAACAAAGGAACGTTTTCGTGAAAAACATTGAGATTTATGGCAAAAAACGATGGCAAATTAGAATTCTTCCATCGCATCGGTGGATTATGTCATAGTGTTCACATGTTTTTTTTTTTATGGAATCTAATTTCAAAATAAGAACCAATTTAAATAAATTACAATAGTCATTTTTGTAAGCGTTCATATCGGGATAGTAAACGTCTCCCGAGTCCCAGTTAGGGCGCCAACTGAACTTTGAAGGGGCCTTCAGTAAACTTGACCTGAAACCAGAACCAGATCGAATAGCACTCTAACATCTAAAGCAAATCCACCTTAAACGCTTATTCAAAGTGTGTTTTATCATTACTTATGAAAACGAACACGTCACCCTAAGTGTGATAGTGATAGATAGGTTAGGACATATTTTTATACACTTTTACATCTACATAGAATATAGACGAATGCGTCTAAGAGCTTATTCTTATTCCTCACCTAGGAGTAACAATTATAAATTGTAGAGATAGAATTTATGTTGGTCATCCAAATAGAAACATAGAAAACTCTCTTCTCTCATTATCTCCACCATCCTTCAACTCTAAGGCCGATTTTTATTTGAAATGGACACTTGTCTTCTTCCATACTCCCATAGATGCCCAATCTTCACCCGACGTCGTCTGACCAGTAACATCCTTTCCAGCCATATACCTACTTCTTTTTGAAATTAATTCCTTTTTGCAAATCGCGAGGAACTTGAACATCTAGCACAAACAACAAAGTCCTTGACATTATCGTAATAGATTCAACACAACAATATATTTTTGGCTCTCAATAGTCAATCGGAACATATTTATTCACATACAAATCAATTGATAGTTCGTTGAAATATTTATTATTATCTACTTTTTTTGCTTTTCGGAATACCCATGAAATTCGTATGTTTTTTAGTGGCATTGGTTATTTTTCCTTTCATGAACGAGGCTTAGCATTAATAGTGTTATTGAACTTTTTCTTAGGTACTGAGGTTTTATTTATCATTCAGGTGTAGTTACATAAAAAGAAGAAAATAAAGTATATCCCAAATGTATGATCAATACAATCAGTATATGTAACTTCAATTAAAGCTGCATTTCAATCCTAATAAATTGTATTATACACCTCTTTTATCCCCAGTAGTTTATTAAATAATAATAAATTAATCATCATGAATTTAATATTAAAGTTTCAATTTAAACAATACGCTGACAGAATTACAAAAAAAAAATTGAAATGCACGAAAAATATTCAACTCGCGTCCCTTTGTGAGTCGATAGTCGTGAGACAGAAACAGGAACATCGTGCCATCTCACTCACACATTAGAGGATGACACTTCCGAGAATCGTCTGAGCTTTTGAAGTATTTGAAATGCCCCACACACAGTACCGTTACTTTACTACAACGAATACAACTCACTTTGCGTTTTTTTCTTTCTACGTCTCTCAAGCTTTTGTCCAATCCAACCCCCCTTTATTGTCTATGCGAATTTAAAGCACAAACTTTTAGATTGTCCGTTCAACCGTAATGTCTTTGAATAGACGTAATTATTATTCTATTCGGAACGGACTTTCAAACAAAGGTTATAAATCGATGTCTGCTGTTCCCGAAATATAAGAAAGAGTTCCGATCTCGATAACAGTTTTCTTTTAAAATTGGAATGCTTCGTTCTCAATTACGACCGCGATGCCAATATTAAAAATGAAAATGTCGGCTTTCGGAACGAACTAGCCGTGCACCCACCCCTGTTCAAATGTCGACGAACGGGGAGGCGCGTCGCGCGACGTTGCCAAAACGGAAAGTGAAATTTCGTCACACTCTCTCTCTCATTCACACACACAACGAACACACTCACAGGATAGTTCACTCCTCGTAACTTACGTCTGTGTGGGTTTAATTCGGCAGACGCGGTACGGCTGTGTGCGTTTGTTTTGATGAATATTATACGGTGGCGGCGTGAGTGTGTGCGTCAGACGAATTTGTATGAACGTTGCAGTATACCTACGCTAGAACGTTTCCGTGTTCGATCGACTTTCGTAGACGCTGACTTTGAGTCGTGCTTCTGAACAATTAAAGTTATTAAAAGAATAGAGAGCTTTTTCGAGATTTATTGTGAAACTTTTCTTGGGAGTGGATTTTATGGACTCACTTTGAGTTAAAATAGCTTCTTATAATTTTCTTTTTTATCTAACAAACTTTCAGTACAGACACTATTACGCGTTAAATTTTTCACACTAACACAAAATCCCTTCCTACATCTCCCTATTTACCACAATCCCACTTTAAAAATCAATACAAATTGACCATATCTGTACAACCCATGGTCAAAAGTTCCATGGCGCTACAAGGGGGAGATGACGTCACAGGCTATTACCGCAATCTGCTTGTACCGTACTGTGGAGATCGTAACTCCAGTAGGGTAGGGTTAGACAGTGTAGGTTGAATTAAATAAGTATTTATGTAGTAAGAGACTAGAAGTCGGCTTTCGAAGATTAAGTAATTTTAGATTGATGTTCTAATTTTTTTATGCTGAATATTACGAATTAGAAACATGGTATATTATTGTTAGTAACTACAGTTTTTAACTGACTTAATAATACGGTATTATTTAGAGAAAGAAGCAGTCAACGTATGCTTGCTATAGATATAAAGAGAGTCAGACAATTTCTCTTATCATTGATATAGCAAACGATGTTACAACTTCGCAGTCTATAATGAAATTAATGATTTAGGTAGGTTCTTGGAATAAAACGTTCTGGGCCTTACTACAAAAACTTTAAACCCTGTTTTACACTTGTCTAATAAAATTTTGGCTGCAAAATGAACCATATGTCAACGTCATAATTTGACATTTTTTTAGACAAGGTATAAACTGACGTGTAAAAGTTTTGTGGTAAGACGGTTAATATTTAAAGTGTAAAAAAGAAAAACCTAAGCTAAATCATATTTAGAACACCTAAAGAAATTCGAGAAAGACCAAAAGTTTTCACTCCAAGACTCTTGACCTTTTAATTAACTCTGAATATTCGCAATGATATTCCATTCTGCCAAGTTATTCCTAAGAAATAACCTAGTTATTTAACATTCCTAGACTGAGAATATTCTTCGGCGCATTTTATGCTAATTCTTTAGGTATTCATTTTAACGTCGATTTGTTTTAAATCCTTGAGGAAAGAGTTGAAATTATTAACTTTATCAGTACCTGTACGTATTGAGTGAAAATGTTATAAGAATGTATGTATGTATATGTAATAGTTTAATTTTGAAAGTTCGAGGAAAAGAATTCGGACTACTGCTTGGTAACATACAACTTCATAGTAAACACACAAATAAGTAAGTAGATAAAATTAAGCAAAATCTGAACTCATATGTAATTGTTAAGATGACTTCTCTGAGAATAGGAACCTTGGGACCAAAAATCCAAACAAAGACGACTTGTATTTAATTTCCACATTTTCATTTAAACTGTACACTATAAAGAACATACAGTTAGAGCACATAACATCTAATGTACCATTAGAAACAAAAACAAAAGCAATTGCGTTGTACTCTCAATCTAATCAGAGAGCTCAGAGTCTGCCAATGTCCGCACTCCAGCCAGGACTTACAAGCAAACTTTACACAAGTACACTCAAACCTTACGACGTAGTTATTGTATTTATAATACTGGCAACATTGAATAAAGCTGTTAACCTTCATGCCGACGATTGTGCGGCAGCTTACGGCTCGAGGCGCGAAAATCCGATAACTTTCGTACTTCCCTTCCCGCCGCGACCTCACCCCTCGCCCGCCTTTAATGGCATAAAAATCAATTTCCCGCCCAAATTACGCAGAGTCGACAAATTGCGAACGCGTCTAGTCTATAATCGAGTGTTTTTCGGTCTACTGTTCACGACCTCCGTTACAATAGCTAAATTCTATCTGTTTTTTTTTTTACAAAGTCCGAGATTTATTTTTAGTACCTAATTGAAAAATTTTGGAATTAGCTTTTTCGTGTTGAAAATTGAAAGGCATTCTCTTGAAAATTTTAACACGTATTTTGTGATTAATTTTACTTTGTAACTTCGCGTATTTATGTTCTCAAAACAGACTTTATTAAAAAAATAATAATTTACAAAGAGATTTTTAAGGGGTTACATTTTTAACAGCCTTATAAATCAAGTTTTATAAAATTGCTATCATGGACTATTTATATAGGCTACAAACACTAAAGAAAGTAACTAAAAGAACTACGTTTCTAGACAAATTAATTCAAAAATGCATAATAAATAACAGGCCGACAACTTGTAAAGATAAAGTCTGAAAGCTTTTACTGGCCACAGACGCTATAAAGACACGCACACACACAACAAAGTAATTCCACCATTACAACTAACGTTAATGTAAACACAGCCGAATTCTGAATACATGCACCCACACAGACGCACGTCATGTGTCCCGATGCAATGTCCGTGTGACCTTGGTGCGAGGGTGAAAGTGTCCCTCTCTGCGTCGCACCCCGCCAACCTTCCGCGATCTATTTGGCGATTTCAAATTTCGAACTTCATTTGTTTCTGATAGACTTCGAATATCGAATGACAGTTCGATTTGTAGTGATGACAGTTTGCTTTTTTAATTGTTCTTTTTTATTGACGTACAAGCTATGCAACCTAGATTAATATTCTCCTTGGTTAGATTCTAGTTTTGCAAAGCTGTAAATAGCTTTGTTTTATAGGAAAAATATTATTTTTATGTCCCACAATATTACTTACACAGTAAAAAACTTTCAAAATAAAATTTTGTTACCAACATGATTCAGGACTGTAATTCCTCGGCGTTACAGGGAAACATAACTAATGATACTTTTACTGTTATAGACCTACAAGTTTATATGGCTATAAATTTTATGAAAGCATATATCATACTATAAAACCATTGACATAAAAAATAAAATCGATTGGAAATACATAAAATTAAGGCTCAGTTTTACTGTCGAGAGATAAACTCTGTACGATACATATTTTGGAAGAAATAAAAGGTTATTATCGAACTTTTTGTGTCTTAAATAAAAAACTAGTACTTGAGAAAATGCTGACGTAATAAGGAAGCGTATCTAATTAGTTTGGAATTGAGCTGACAGTCTGAAAAGTTTTGAGTGACAGGGTATTTTAGGATCACTTAGAATCTTAGATAATACTTTGGAAAACTACTGCTCGATTTTAATTTTCTGTTCTTGATCTCGATTACACAACGTCTTCAGCAATTCCTTTTATCTTCTCGATTATTTTTCTCCGTGTGTCCGTTTTTCTAGCAATTTCCTTCTTGAGGATAATTTTATTTTATTCCTTACAACAGATCTGAGCATAAAAATCCCATATAACCTCATAAGAAAATACAATTACAGCTATCATAGACTCACATTTCGTAGCCTTGTAGACGACTACGACGTAGCCGCGTAGCGCCGCTAGCTACGAAACACCGCCTCTATTAAATACTTCCGACCGTATGCTTTATATTTTTCTTTATTTTCTTTTATGAGAGAAATATTGTGTACCGATGCTGGTTTTATACACACAACTAACTACGGTACTTGATATTATTTCTGCTTACTCTTGAAAGCAAATGAAGCAGATACTAATCGTCATTTGTTTTTTATTCTACCTAGTTGAGGTACGATTGCAGTTCCATACAAACTCCTATTAAAGGAGATTGGGCAAGAATGTATGAAGTTTGGTCCAAATGTCCACCACGAACGAGACCTATATAATTGAATAGTCCACTTAATTTAGAGTAACTTTTACTAAGAAAGTAAAAAAAAAAACAATGCCAAAAAAAAGTTATAGCCAAAACTGTATTCTTAATTTTCGGTAGTTTTTGTATGTTATCGTTATTATTTTTTATTTTATTCCACTTCCATTTCTGCACTTTATCTAAAAATGAGTAAGTCTAAGATGAGTAAGACAGATTTGCAGATAAAAAGCCCATATTTTTTTGCCCGATGGATGTACGAATCATAACCAATTGAGGTGCCAGAAGTGCTTGAATATACTCAGCGGTGCCTGGATCTAAGAAAGTTCGATGTAACTGGTGGTGTCTTCTCTCTAATAATGAACAATTCTGTTTTGTCAGAAGTTACAGAAAGTACGAAAATCGAACATCACGAAAAGTAATTGAAAACATGAAATTGAAAAAATCTATAAACGTTTTATTTGATTTTGCTATAACTTTTTTTTGGCATTATATATTTTTTTACTTTCATAACAAAAAATGTTCTATATTTAACGGGCTATCTAGCAATATAGGTCTCGTTCGTGGTGGACATTTGGACCGGAATCGCCCATTGTCCTTTGATAATCATAGATCAATGTCAAGCTAACCTGATTAACCATTCCTCCTTCGCATTCGCAAACAGGACCGCAACGCTCCCCTAACCCTCAAAAACGGTGCCAAAACGTTCAGGGAGTCCAAAAAAGGATCAGACACGACAAAAACAAACGTACGTAAACGTGACCTTGGGCGTGTAACCACAGGAGGCATTAATCTCGATATACCCTCGGGCAGACGCGCGCCAGACGGCCCGGACCGGTCACTGATATCGCCATATTCATACTGTAGGGTTACCCCGACCCATAAGATACATATTTTAAAACTTCCGAGTTCAGGCAGCTTGCGTATTTCTTACTGGGGAATTTTGAAAAGAGCATTATTTTGCAATATTTTTATGGCAAATGAAAGAGTTGGTAATGCATAAGTACTCAGTTTTTTTGCACGTTATGCCAAATGTAACATCATCGGTATAATTCTCGGTACTCAATGACATACATATATTAGTTATTACACGACGCCTCTGCTTTCCGGCTGCGAACAAAAATATCAACTTAAAGCTTTCCTAGGAGTTATTCTATCAATTAGCCAAAACCGCGAGATGTCCAGTAGTTAGGTTTACTAAGAGTGACAAGAACAGAGTGACAATGACATAATAAATAACCTTAACCTGACCATGATTGTTACACATTCCAATAATCACATTCGAAGCACATCCCTACACCACAGCTTACCCAAATCCTTAACCCTCAATCCTCTTCGACCCACAGACTCACACGACACAATCCCGGACCTCTGACAACCCTACCCCGGGATGGGACGTTGACGACACAATTCAGGGCAACAAGTGTACCAGAATAATGACCATTTATTTTTAGGGGTACGTTTTATGAGTCTCGTGAGGAAGGCATTGATGGTCCTCGATTGGGAGTAAACAGGGACATATTTTTGAGAGGTCTTGGGTCTGAGGCTGATGATTATTTTACTGGTTATTGCAATTGGAGGATTGCAGACAGTTTTGTGCTACTGGAAATTGGGTTTGTTTGAGGTTTGAGCCTTTAAGGGTAAAGGCCTGTCATGTCAAT
Organism: Helicoverpa armigera; assembly: GCF_030705265.1. Lineage (NCBI taxonomy): Eukaryota > Metazoa > Arthropoda > Insecta > Lepidoptera > Noctuidae > Helicoverpa > Helicoverpa armigera. Next base: position 10,948,009 of record NC_087123.1, read on the forward strand.
GTGGATCGTCTGTTGTAATGCCCAATGTTTATAAGCACAGAGCATTTTTTGTTTCCAAGATAATAATTTTACTGTTACAAACAGTAAAATTGCTTAATGGTATTGTACTCATAAAACAATAATGTCGCAGTCAACATAGTCCACCTCTCCTAAATTAAGATACAAAGCCAAACCTAATAAAAAAACTAGGTACAAACAAACCATAAGGAGTGTAATAAACATTCAGATCACGGTGCCCTCTCAATACTCCGTAGGTACATAGATTATATTTCGGACCCTCTTTCATCCCCGGGCATAAGAGGTCAGGTTCAAGACATATGAACCAAAACACGTGATCGTCATGTTACCTCTTAATTTGCGAATATGAGGTAGGAAATTACACCTATTTTGTAATATGAGAATGTTAAGAGAACTGAAATCAACACTAAACGAAGGGGATACACACTCCATTTATAATAGAACAATTAAAACAAGAGACCATCAGCTTAGTCTCAAATTGCAGTAACAAAAAACACTCAAATACATACGTATGTGACTCTAAAACATCAAAGACAACCCACCTAATCATACAGGATACACAATAACATGCCTATCAAAAACCAATATTCCCAATACAGCTTCAAACAAATCGCATAATCTCCGTCTGTCAACAGAGTTAAAAATTTAAATTTTTCATGCGCATTGGGGTGCTTGGCCGTCTGTGCAATCGTCTACGAAAGTCGGGGTCTGAAGGGATCCCCGAGGTCACGATCAAGATGACTAAACCATGATGCATGCGACATTGTTTGTCTTTTGATATTTTCTTTTCATCTCCGTTATTCTTTGTTTTAGCTGCCATGACTTCACTTTCGATATTTTTCTTACATGTGATGGGATTGCTTTTTCGTTTTCGATTTCGAGATCTGTATGTATGGTTTCTGCTGTAGTGTTGAAGTTATATTCTATAGACTTGTCTTCATTATATTTAATTAGTAAATCTTTTACGGTTGCCTTTAACTATTGTCTTACACTGTTTCCGCACGGTTGAGTGCCTGCTGTAAAGTTCTTCCTCCATCCATATATAGGTTAGCTTTTACCAACATTTCAATATCTGTACGCCCAATTTCCTTATTTACCAATTCAACAATCAAACACAGCTTCATTTCTTTACTGAATAATGAATCATAAATCTTTACAATACGTTCAGAAGTTGCAATTTCCCTATATGTATCGGATTAGGGATTACAGACGGCTTGGGGTGCGTCGTAATGTAATCCGCGCTCTCGAGGTCAGGTTCAACACTGTTGGGGCATGCAAATGTTGGGCGCTGTTGAACTGTGACTCGTTGAGTGTGCTGTTGGAGAATTCAGAATCAGATTTTTTATACTATAGCGTTTTATCATTTTGAAAATAAGAACAATTAAGAGCTATCAATTGGTGGGTGCTAATACTAATAATATCCAATTGTGTTGGAAATATTGTGTATTTCAATATTAATCATGAAATATTATGAAATTCATCCCAAAAAACTAGCAATTCGCGAAATGCATAACTTCCTTTTAAAACTACACGTCATTTCAAATTACTACACAAAATCTAAATCAAAGATCCAAAGAAAAATTGACGCAACATCGAAACATATCTTCCAAAGATAGGGTGAGAGCACAAATTGTCGGCACAGTCGGCTCACCCACGCCCCCTGGTGTCAATCTAAGGCGCGGGAAATCACTTGGATGCTAGGATTTTATTCGCGCGAGAAAATAGAAATTTGAAGCGTGCTACTCTATTTTTTATGTCAGGAGTAATTCTTTTGAGTTGGTTAATGTACTTGTGTTTTGTTTGGGAAATATAGGGTGTTTTGTACTAAATGTTGAGAAGTAGATGAAATTACTGTTTTAAATGATGAGATATGACTTTAATGATTAGTTCTCATTGTTTGCTTTTTATTAATGAAACAGTTTTGATATATCAACAATATTGATAAGAGTACATAATTTTGATATATCAAAAATATTGCTAAAAATCATCGAAAATCCTTGTAGCATCTGTATACAGTTTACTACACTTTCACTTCAGTTTTCATCTCAAACAGAGTGCTTTTAACTATTCACACTTCGCTTTTAATAGAGACAGCGAGCGGTTTTATCGCAACTTATGTAAATATTCGGCATTTTTAATCAAGGGAGGGTTGTGGTACATTCCGCTTGCATTTGAGATATGTCATGATATATCCCGCGGTATATCATAAAGGTTTAGGGTTATGGCGCATTTTCGCGACATTGAGCGCTTATGCAGTGCAGTGCAGAGCCCTTTTGAGTTACGGCTATTTTATTCAGCGGGTGATAATTTTGATGGCAAGTTTTTTGGTTTAGTGGTTATTTTGATTTTGAATTTAATTCGGTCTGGTATCTGTCTGTAGTTAAATATGGTCTTAAATTGATAATTTGTCACTTTAAACGGGTCATCATATGCTCGTTTCTAGCCTTATTATTCAAATATAAAAATCTGACTAAACATCATCATAACTCACTCTTAGTCTAGATATTCAAAATGTAATAAAAATAAATTCATTATAACATTTATTTGGTGAAACTAAAATACCATACATCTTCAAAATTTCGTCTAGGTACCTGCTGACCCCTCTAAAGAGCAACTTACTCCCTCCATGTAATATGTAATACATAAGTACCATAACAGTAGGTATCTATATACAGCGCATTCCCTTGTAACCACAATGTGTGGGTACATTGTTCTGAACATTTATATGAACATACATATGTATCTACATACATGTGTATGCAATGTATACTGTGATAAGCAATAGTACAGGTATGTTGCAAAATATGTATACAATATGACATAGATGTCATTTTTGTACTCACGGGTAAGAGATGATGAAATTTTGTATTTGACACTGAAATCATGTCAGTTTCATTTTTTGACAGATTTTTGACATGTAATGCAAAATCGACGGGTTTAATAGATAAATGAGAGATATTTTTTTTCCTTTGTTGAAAATAAACATGTAGTGCAATCCAACAACACTTAATACGAATTTAAAACAATAAGTTACATTACACCAAATAAACGGAAAATTAAAAATATAAACAAAAAGTTAACCAATTAACTAACAAAGTTAAGGGATAACAGTTAATTTACGTCACTAATCAGAAAGTTAGCTAACTGGTATTGTTAGTTACACAACAATACTACAGTTCACTGTCGAAGTTTACCTATTATTAAATTTTAACATTCTGTTGGCTGGTGTTTAACTAGCGACAAGCTCCGGATTCATTTAAATTATGCGTTACTTAAAATCTTATGATTTTACTTGGTCAATTCATAAAAGACACTATGGTCTGACCGATTTATTGGCGCATTTGACAATTCTGTCAGTCAGTACGAAAATGCATTTTTCCTTAGAAAATTGACAGCTGTCAACTGCAAACCTATAATATTCTTGACCGCTTATGCATTCCACATTCAACTAAGCCATAAGTATTTAGTAATACATAATTTAATGAGTTAAGTCCAAAACTTTGCTAACCATTAAATTATTTTTGGGTCTTCATAAATCAAAACAAATACTTTTTTCCTCGAAAATAATATCCGAATAAGATTTTATTTGGTTTCTCATAGGTACTTGTTTCGTAATTAATAAAGAACAAGATTTCGACATTTCCTGCTAAAATGAAAAAGCTTTGTTTAACTTATAAACTCACGTTTTAAGCGTCAAAACGAACCCGGAAAAGAGTTTCTGAACATACCTACAGAAAAAAACTTTGAAGAAAAAAGTACCTACTGGTTACACAAAGGTCAAAGTAGCTAGCTTACCTTTGCAATGACCTTGAAAAACCGTACCTAAAAGTCAAAACATCAAAAGTCCTTCGTAACAGTTTGTTTATTTTCCAACAAGTTTCTTAACATTATAAAGTTTACTGTATACCTGGAAATTGCGACCAGCATAAAATAATTGTAGGCATTTCATAAACTGAAATTAAAATTGAATTAGACTAGCCGCTTTTCCTCAGTTTTACCCTCGCCCGTAGGAACTGGTGCTTTTCGGGATAAAATATAACCTATGTTACTCATGAAGAGTATAGCTTTCTATCGGTGAAAGAATTTTTCAAATCGGTTTAGTATTTTTGGAGCCTTCAGGGTACAAAGAAACAAAAAAATCCTCTTTATTATATTACGTATCATAAATAACGTGTCACAATTTATTATTTAATAAAATTATAATAAATCCTGTCACGATTTCACTTCGACCTACTTCGTCTATTGACAAACTGCCGGATGCGAACCTCTCTCAGGTTTTAGATTCAATCATAACTGGAACCAACAGGCGCACATGAGTTTGATCACGGCGACAATTTGAAAATTGTAAACTGATTCATAGAACAAGGAAAGGAAAAGGACAGGAAAAAGTAACGGAAATATTTTGATCTTTGACGTATGTAATATTAAAAATACTCGCTCAGCAATGATATGCTGATGAAGACACATTTGAAAAACCAGCCAAGTGCGAGTCGGACTCGCGCACGAAGGGTTCCGTACCATTATTTAAAATCACGTTGTTGTATGGGAGCCCCCCAAAATATTAATTTTATCCCAGTTTTCAATATTTGTTGTTATAGCGGCAACAGAAATACATCATCTGTGAAAATTTCAACTTTTCAGTTAGAGAACTATCACGGTTCATGAGATACAGCCTGTTGACAGACGGACGGACGGACGGACAGAGGAGTGAAAACAATAGAGTCCCGTTTTACCCTTTGGGTACGGAACCCTTAAAAGGAACATGCCTTACGAAAAAAAATGTTTAAGAAAAAAAATCCCTATCAATAAAAATCCTTTTTTCTTTCAATACTTAAATGGTATGTTTGTAAACAAACCATATCTGTTTCCATGAAGTTCAAGGTCCCAAGGTCTGACCTCGGTCACGGGTATACCCGGTACTTTGTGACCGTTTACACCCGGACGAGGGTCCAAGGGTTTTCCTTATACGACCTCTTTATTTTACGATAGGACTGGCTTTAAATATATTGTGTGTTTATTGTTGCTTTTGAAAATCGAACGAGAATTGTGATTGGTGTTTATTTTTGTTTGGGTTTTGTATTTAAGTATTTGAGTATGAGCGTATGTAGTTTCTAAGCGTTTTACTTCTACTAATAAAATGATAAAGGAAACATTTTTCCTTTGTTTATTTTTACCCTAAAGGCTCCGAAACTACTAAACCGATTTGAAAAATTATTTCACTGTTATAAATAAGCTACTAAGCTTCCCAAGTAAGATAGGCTATATTTTATCTCGGTGCAGTATCAGTAAAACGGCTAGAATTATAATTCAAAAGTACTGAATGGTTTAGAAGATATAGTAGGTAGGTAGACCTACATTACCTCGACCTTTTAGATATTGTTTTCACAAATTAGCATAATACCGATAATTTTATTGTTCGAGCCGTGAGCCGAAAGAATGACTTTGTGAACCATGAGTCAGCCATAAGCATGGGACAATGCATCATACTGACTCACCCGCCAATCAATGCGAGCTTTACACCAATTCCAAATTTAAATCATTCGGATGTTGCCGCGTTCTTTGTTTATAAATCTGTTAGTGTTCGAAAAATGAGTTTTCGAATGTAAACCAAAAATAAAAATATTAAACCTTTATTAGGCAGAAATTAAAATAAATACGTTGTATTTTGAACTTCAAATTATAATGCTTATAGTGCTTCTTATTTTCAAAATTAGAATACCATATTTTCTAATCATGTTTCAAAACAGAACTAGGTACGTTTATTTTTGGCCAGACATAAATGAGTTATAGAAAAGAGTTTAGACTACAGCCAATAAAATCCTCTTTGGGTAAAAGTATATTTTGTGTTTGGACACGTTGCCGCTGACGTGCGTCATGAGAGCGGCATCATGACATATCCGCCACTTGGTCGCCGGATGGCGGTTCAATTTGTTAAATTAAACTCCACGCTATGCACAGATTCACTTGCCCGATATGTAGGACGGGAATTTTCGTCATTTGTCTAACATGCGTTATCCATTGCTGAAGTACCAATAACTGCGTCATAAAACTAAAACTTTATCGAATAAAATACCATAAATAATGTTATATAATAAAACTACTTTATTTCCTATTTTCTCGCATACATCTCAACTTTACCAAAACATTTCACATCAAAAATTACTAAAGTTCATAAAATATAGTTCCGCTACTCGCCGCCGCGAGCGCCACCGTCGCACACGCGCAACTACATCGCGTCCCGCGTCAGTGCGCCGTGATTGCACTGAATTGAGCTTCCGTCGTCGACAGGATAAAAAAACCCGGCCGTGTCCTCGGCGGCATTAAACAATAGCCAATCGCGGTCTCTGTAGAGCTTTAGGAGGCGTGCACACTGAACGACGCGACAAGACGACACATGCTTAAATATTTAAGTGATTTGGTTGCATCCGATCGATTTTCGAGTCTGGGTTTGCCGTTGTGTTTAACTTTCGGGTTTTGGGTCGGTTTATTGGTGTTTAGGATAATGGTTTCGTGGTTTTAGTCCTTAATGCTCTTTAATTTTTAACGAACCTTTGCTCCGAAACGGAACCACACATTTTATTTTGGTAAATTTTAATCATCCTATCAATAAAATCATCTTAGGGCATAATACAGACCACACATCCAAATCTTTGCAAACACACCCATAAAATCCTATTTCACATGTCTGTCGCTCTTGTTTCGATATAAAACTGCTTACGGGTGTCGCGCCATTGGAGTCAATTTGATTGTCTGATTGAATTGTCCGACCACTGCTGGCTTTGTCGACTTGCCATGCACGCTAACACCATCGTTATACATGGTTTCTGTTCTCCTGTTACTTAAGGATACCTCGTGTATCTTGTCAAAGCCTGTCATATTAGGTGATAAGTTAAAGAACTGCTTAGCTATTTTTTTAAAGTTAATTACTTGGGATATCTTATACTAGACGATATTGATTTATTTTGAAGTCTCTTTCTCAAATTCAATTTCAAAATATTTTTCATACTAATCGTACTCTACATACGATTCTGATAACTCAAACGAAACATAGCTTTACGAAGACCCTCCCAAATGATTCGATCAACAAATCAAATTGACTATCCGATCTATTAAAACTAAATGTTTGATTACAACCATACGAAATTTTAGACCTCTGACCCATTTCTGCACACAATGAGTACCAAGCCGTCTCTAGGCTTTACATATTAAATAGACCAGAAACTGAACAAAGAAAATCTTCAAAAATCAGGTCATTAGTGTTTTGAAAACTTTTGAACCGAAATAGGTACACGAACTCTCGGCCGAAGGGTAATCTCTTAATACATTTAGTGGGTAACGCGCATTGATGTGCAGATATCTGGTTAAACACTGGGGAGGGTGTTTCTGACCAATTTGCGACCCTAACGCCCCCGGCGACCATGCGACCAGCTACCGGCGACCCCAGGTATATATGACTAAAACCTGTTAGGCCCCGTTTACCTACTGATTGATTGGGTGCGTATGAATTACTGTCGAGATTGGAAATTGCTACTCGATGGAGGCGTATTCATGTGTTAAGTTGGCTGATATTGTTTTTTACATCGTAGTACAGGTTTTTGGAATTTGCAATTTTATCATTATTTAGTTTCTTATCCTAAACACTAATTAATATTTGTTAACGCTACTAGCATTAAAAGAAGCATCGTCATCATCATCAACCGTTGCAAAGTCTCGGTACAGCATAGAGGTCCCGTCTCCTACAGTCCGTGTTAATAAATTATCTCCTTAGTCAGGCCGATACATTTTCAGACTACTTCTAGTTTTCATATTCAACTTGATTAAACTTACTCGGGTGTTAAATTAGTCTGTAGACATCCCGAGATTCATGATATAATTTATAGGTGAACTTTCTTATACAATGTAATTGTTTGCTAAATAAACTTCTTCTATTGTGCTCGAGAACATTGTCGAAAGAATACGCTGAAAGTAAAAGCTAACTTGGCAGTCTCAAGATAATAGTTTTAGAGTTTAATGCTAATAAACTTTGTGATTTGTGTTCGTAATTTAACTTGAATAAGTTTGAAATGAAAATAGAATCCGCTCAGCCAACTAGGAAAATTGCAAGTCAAATTTATTTTTGCTGTAGGTTTATTATCTGGATGCGAAACAGATTAAATTGCCATTAAGCCTGCCACAACTCATAAAACCATCTAATAATCTTTTTCCAATACAAAATCTTGAAAATACAATACAAAAATCTATCTGTATTCTAAAACTATTTGCTAGCAAAGTATAAAAGGTACGCACTCGATATTGTCGCGCGAATCGCATTCCCATTCAAATAAAACCGCTGAATCGCAACAGACACGTCGAATCGGCACTTTGGGGCGAATATCGCCAATTTGAGATTCACTTAGCCTATAGTATGTCGTTGACGTGCATATTACCTCGCATTTTCGAGCGAGACGAGGCAGCTCCAAAACATTTTGTACTTTCCTATAATGATCACGTTGTACGTCTAAATTTTGCTTCAAATTACAGTACACTACATTTCACTTTTAGCAAAATACGCCAATAAATTCTTACTAAATATTGTCCGACCAAAACTCAAGGGAGCGCAGTTCCGCAAATTAGTTTGCATGCCATCTGTCGTCGAATAGCGGCACTAAACACGGGCCCATTGTAATTTACTAACGGTCCGCAAAAACGGACATACCAAAACGAAACAAAACATATTCCAATTAACCTCGTTATTTTTACTGTACAGATTAACGTTCGAGATTATCTTCTGCCTTTATTATCTTCGGCGATGCGATGCACCTGCCTTTTTAACCGATTTTAAATAACTGCCATTTCAATCCATCATGGCGGTACAATTCAATGGTCGGTTGTCTTGATGAATTATATTTAACATTAAATATAATTAGGAAACATGTTACTTTTACGTTTATAGCAAGTGTCCCACTTAAATGAATTATAGGCGATAGAATGATCGGTTAAGTAGAACCTAACATTTCAAGTTGGACTATTAAAGTCGTCTGCAACTGTAGACTATAATAACTCGTCGTAATAGACATCTATTTACTTAAACAATGGATATTTTTTTTACAATACCTTTTAAAAAATGTATGGATAATAATCATGCAATATTGCAATTCAAACCTTAATTTCTAGGTTTTAGGATTAAATAACAATATTTTTGTAACCTCGTCGTGCTGTTTTATCGTAACCTCGTATCTTATAACGGAATTCGGCTCAAACATTATGAAAATCAAATCAAAGACAAGTGAATGCCATATTCTATATTTACAAATACAAAACTCCAATTGCGTCCTGCCATTTCATTGCCACTTTCCAAAAGGACCAAACTTTTGACCGCAAAGGCGTCCAAACAACCATATCATCAAAACAACGTCGCAAATATCTGGAACATGTCTCAACAGTCGTCAATGAGGTAATCAAGTGGTTCGCGTGACGGACACGACCTGCCTCAACAAACCCACGCCTCACGCACCCACGATACGAGAATACGAGCCGAATTACGAGTACTACTGTATGATCTCCCGAGAGTAAGTAATTTGTTTACGAATACACGCGAGGTGAGGAGACCAAGTTCGTGAGTAGCGAGCCGTGTTTTTGGTCCTTTGGGATTTGTAACTTGTCGGGTAGACCTCGTAGGAGATTTCTGATGATAGGTTTACGACATTATTTTGATAGTACGTTTTGATGTTCTTATAATCACATCAATAAAACTGAAAAAGGTGCGAAACCAATTAAATATTTTTATTAAAAGGCACCAATCACACGCAATAATCAATGAGCTTTCATTTTAAAGGTGTTATCAAATATGAAAGTATTAATTAGAAGCGTTATTAATAACTGACAGATGTTTGAAGGTGTACTAATTCTAATTTATAAAACCCGTTTGTTAGTGTAATATTTGACGATGATGCTACCTGATAATTAATATTTAAATAACGGTAGTCATGTTTTGATATTCCCCTAGCATTTTAAAAAGTATGTCACAATGTTGCGAGTCATAAATTGAAGGAAGTTCCTCGTATTTGTGTTATCAGGATGGAATATATAATAATTAGAATTACTTCTAGTAATAATCATGGTGTAGATTTTTATGATTAAAAAAAAATACAACAAAATTAAAATTTTCAAAACTTGTCATCTCATTGCAAACTACATTTTATATGCAATCATTAGTCATTATGTAAACCCTAAAAATTGTAAATAGCTTAACACAAAATACAACCCAAGAATAACAAGAACTAATAGCAAAAATAACGGTCACAACATCTTTCCTGCATCTTTCAACCCAAAGCTTCCCAAAAGACCAAAATGCAGCCGTTTACTATAAAGACCTTCCTAATGTTTATTCATCTTATTAAAATCTCTCTAGCGAACGAAAAATGAGTCCCGGACCTGTTCACAAGGATAATTACAAATCCCGCGATTTGAATAAGAATAGACAGCGTTAGTAAGAGAAGGGCAATAGAGAGAGACGGCGATGGAACAAATGTCGTTTGCGTCTAACATAAAAACAGGAGTAACGAACTAAAACGCCAGGTGTGAGTCGTGCCATGTGCTCAGTAACAGAAACTATTTATTTATTCGTGGCCTCAGTTGAAGTAACCTATTTAATTAGTGTGGCTAGATAATGAAAAAGCTCGGTAGGTTTGACAATGACAGCTGTCTGTGAGTGACAGTTGAACGTTTCATCAATATTTTTTTGTAGTGAAGCAGATTTTTCCGATATTTTAGATGGTCATTAAATAGAAATCTGACTAAGAACTTGACGTAAAAAGCTTCGTCAAGCACTCAACTTCTTCGTCTAACGCTCAAAAAGGAAAGACAAAAATAAATACTTAATTCTTAATTATTGCAGTATTTTTAATAAACAGTTTAATTTATTTTTTGTAGTACATTTCTACTTCACATATGAAAACTACGCAAAAATATAATTACCATATTATTAGGTATTATTACCATATTTAATCAAGGCAAACCAAATTCACTTATATAAATTGCAAAAACAATAAAAAAATATTTTTTAAACATTTCGCACAACCTAAACATTTCCAGGATAGCCTCATAGGGCGCCATCTAGCGGCGAGTAGTGAAACTACTACTAACACAATCAACGCGGCGCTCTATGTTCGCATTCGTTCGTAAATGCAAACACAGATGGCGCTTACTGGATTTCTTGCAATAACGTTTACGATATTTCAGTTTTATAAATTGAGCAATATAAATGCGAAAAAGAATAAGTTTTAATATTATGCATTCAGTAAATAATCAATGTACGTAAATAACGTATTATTTCATACTAAAACACTAATCTGTCGCCATCTAACCTTACCTCCATTGCATGTTTGTCTATTCATTTTTCCCTTATTTTGTGTTAACGTTTCTCCTTTGTTTTACTTACTTTATTTTTGCTTTATGTTAAGTCCGTGGTGTGTCTGTGTTGTTATAGCTTATTTTGGCTCCGGACGGCACCTTGCAGACAGTGAAGAGCGAGTCTCGGAGAGGACGCGGCAGAGGGCGCTCGAGTACCACACCCGTGAGTACCTTAATATTTTTTTCTAAACTTTTCTTTTGTTTGTTTGTTTTTTTATTTTTTCATTTCCTTCATGTTATGTGTACCCTTTGGTGACTAATGATTAACAATCATCATTAACATGTGTTTCTTATTTGAGAATGATTTCGTACTGAATATCCGTCTTATTTTTATCCTGTAAATACGCGGTAAATACTCATGCATCAATTTCAAAAAATCTAACGATAAAATAGTCATATAGTACCTTTATAAAAATTACCTTCTATTTATTGTCTTGAAACTTAATATCTTCAAACTATTTCATTAAAACATGAATTTCATGTCGCATAGAGCTTTTTTAGAAGCTTCCCCGTCTTAACAAAATACTATCGTAATCGATAACTACATAGTTAAATGCATTGAATAGTGTAGTCAGAGCAACTTCAAACTACATATATCGATATTCAGGCTATCATCGCAATCCTGAGAAACCCAACGAAAATGTCGACAAACAGTCTATCGATAGCAACCTTCAACCCCGACATAGATACCAACGACCCTCAAATTTCGGTCCAAACCAAAATCCGATCATTGGTCGCCCTGAACTCGCCAATGACAGCGTGACCGCTGTTACATAACGACAATAAATCAAACGCGAACAAAAACCAGGCCACTCTCGCTTTCGAAACGAAATATCCGAATATAGAGGAATAAAGTGTAACCCGGGTTCATGGCCACTCAGCATTCGTAAACAAACCCCATTCACGGAGATTAACACGGGCTGAGAGCGACCAGTTTTCAATGAATCATATACATTGCGCGTTTCGTTCAAACCTCATGCTTTCGTACCCAAACAAAGACGGCAATGTATGTTGTACTAAGAGTTATGTTCGTATAATAGTGACGGGTTTCGGTAGGATATTTTTCCGCATACCAGCGAACACCACCTGTTTCATTCAGTGTATCGAGTGGGCGAATTGTAAATTAATTGAAAGATTATTCAACAAGGTCCTTTGGTGTCGTTCACCTATTTACTGGTTTGTGATTGTGACATTTCGTGCTGTGCTAGTTATTTATTTATAGGCTTTATGTCGAAGGTTGTAAAGGTTATTGTGCTTACTGTATGTCACTTATTGGTTATATGAATGTTGCGTCATGGCATATACAAGGATATTGCTACGTTTTCTATTGATTCAAGTATAAAACACTGTGATGTAGGAAATGATCTAAGATTTAATAATCAAATTTTATATGGAAAGCTTACTAATCAAATGTTCTATTCGGGATTCCTGACATTATCAATTAAGAATTTTGGACTTTTTAAACTCGACTGATTACTCCAAGATAAAGTTCGATGAAACAGGATCCATACCTGAAAATAAAGAAAAATATGGATTGATTGACAAGACTTATATAAGAATCTCTATTTGAAAGTGCTACGAATCGAATATTTTTTCGTAGACTCGCTACGCGTTGCTACGAATATCCGTCGTAGCAGATTGGCGTAACCGCGTGCCAAATAAAATTGGTGATCGAGACATCTAGCTTGTCGGTTGTTTTCAATCTATTGGAATATTTCCAAGATGTGAAAGTACTTATGAATATGTAGTACTCTTTGAACAAAACCAATGCGAAGTAATGTCACGGATGCTTAAGTTATTATAATAATTTCTTAGGTTATCATACACCTCATACACCGTTATACAAATAAAAAAAGATCTGTCTGTCCGTTATAATCGCACGGTAAAACGTCTGACTCGATGTCAATTTTAATATGCGTGAAGATAGACTGAAAGAGCATAGTATATTATTCTTAAGAAAGAAATAGTTGAACGGAGTCAAAAGATAGACCTATGTACAGCAAAAGACATACTAACTCTGAGCTGATGATTAAGTTAATCCAAAATATATTTTTTTATTAAATAAGCCGTCACTGTTTAAAGCTAAAAATGTAACACATGAGTTTCTTAGATCTAGATCTTAGTGTCAAAGCAATGAACACATAAGATTCCTACATCTCAGTATGCCATCACTAGTTTCCATACAAAGTGCTCCTTAAAGCAAACAGCACGACATTTTATTAGCTAATGTACTTCAACTTACAAAGAACTTGGAAAATCCAATATCTTTATTTTAAGATCCCCCGCTCTTTGACTCTAGTTTAAAAGGAATTTTAAGTTATTCCGCTCTATTTTATTAGGTTTTTTTTGGGTATAATGGAATTAAATTGACAATAGAGTGCTTATAAAATATGAAATGTATGAGAAAGGATGACATTTTTATAGTTATTTTAATATTTCAATGACAAGAACTTTTAGTATTGTTTTTCGATTAGTTAGCAAACATTATTTACTACAAAATATTATACAGAATCTAGTATTTATTTAACCACAACAAGTATAAACGGAAGTTGTCCACATTTTCAAAACGCTTTTGATTGTCAAGTCTACATGAGTGGAACCGCATAAAAAGCCTAGTCTACACAACAACATAAAAGTCGATTATCACTTATAATACCACAAGAGCTTCAAAATTATCGGGTATTTCCCGATAGGTTCGTTGCAAACAAATGAAGGAGTCAAGCTTTTCAGGTTAAAAAATCACGAGCGCGAAGCGCGAGTGATTTTTCCTGGAAAACTTGACGACTTTATTTGTTTGCAGGGAACCTTGAGGGAAATGCCAGAGAATTGAAGCTCGTGTAATATGGATTATATTTTCCGTCCCAAATGTCGGCCACAACCTGTCAGTTTGACATAGCAACGACCAGAGAAAATATTCAAAAAAAATTATCAGTATAATACCATGTAGGTTGTACCACGTGACGTCGAATGGTGCAATTCTATTGGTCGATATTTGGGTCGGAAAAATAATCACTGTAATACGGAACCGTCATTAATCAAACGTCAAACGTCACCCCCGCCCTAACGTCAGTTACGTCAATTCCTACCGCATCTATTAGTACGTCTAAACAATGCAAGCTTTAGAGGGTGGTCAGTGGTCAGTTGGGCGGTGGGGTGTAATTGAGTCATTATGTATATTGTACGTCGATTATATTAGATGGTATATAATATATTGTTTAGTCGCATAGTGATTGATTGTGAGTATAAGGAAGTTTCCTTACTAATATTGTAATGCGAAAGTAAAGTCTGTTTGTCCAGCTTTCATGCTGAAATTACTGAAAGTTGTGAGGTAGTGTAACGCCAAGAGAAACGTATGAGAAAGACCTTAGGCTACTTTTTACTCGGTTGCGGAAATTGGTTGTCCCGGGACGTGAGTGAAATCGCGGGAGCAGCTAGTGGTTGGTATTTCAAAGAAATCTATTTTAATTTTCCCTTAATTTTTGTTTCTTGAAGGTATGCCGCAATGCGTGTTGCTGGTTCGATTCCCGCATTTTACAAATTATTAATGTAAATTATAGTTAATACTGGTACTTACGGGTCATAGTAATTGCAATATATGTACATCACACCAACATTATAAGTTACTTAGTGTGTTTGGTATTTCTTCACGTACAAACCGCTCAAGAGTTTTAAGTAAATCTTGTCAATAAAGTAGTAGTTCCTTCAGAAAGCAGGCGCAGCCATTGGCAGAAGCTAGGTATGCAATAAATAAAGCAATTCTATAATGTTATTAAATAGTCCTTTCTAATAATTTCTTCTAAAACCATTTAAGATATTGCATAAAAAAACAACTAAATCCCAATTCCCAATACCACTATCAATTTAAGTTATCGTTGTATATCCCGGCTTTTACTATACAGTATTTGACACAAAAGCTTGCTAGTCGCGGACAAAAAGATTGTCTGCAGCAAGACCGAACTTTTTCAAAGGGAAGCAAAACTTCTAGCAAAATGTTTGTCTTTTTTTTCAATTGAGTGTAATTATGTGAGAAGTTTTGGATTTTAATTGATGGGAAAAGGTTTATTAGTATTGTTAAATTTATTGAAAGAAAATACCATGATTCATAATGATTATATTTATGCTTTCGGTTTATGTGTTACGGGAAACCAATTACGATGACATTTTCTATCACATGGTAGCTCCAATATTGGGAGACGCAATTGTATCAGTAGTCAGAAAGTAAGCTCTGAAAAATACGGTTTCTATAGGTAGGTAATTAAAGATACTCATGAAAAAATATAACGACCAAATGATAACCTGTCTACATAAGCCTTTACTAATACCCCTTCAATAATCAATCACCATTCAAACACACATACCAAACTACTACTAACAAAATCTAATCCTACCGTTCATTTCGGAAATAAATTGAAATCCTACATAATGAAGACGGGCACATAAAGGCTGCAGACGGACTAATTTCGCGGCCGCCATCTTGGCGTTGCCATGGCAACGAGACTGCCCCTAGCCCCCCCTGCACTTGCGCTGCACTTCCTAAAGGCTAGACTTAGCTATGTAGAAGGTTGTTATACAGTACGGCCCATAGTTCGCCCAATGTATACGTACGAATAGTTGTGTTTCTGCGCTCAAATTATTGACGAAGATTCAATTTGAGAGGCTGTTATTTAGCTTTGATTTGTTGGTATTGTGATTTTGTTATTTTAATGACACATTTTATGTTATGGAAAAGCTGAATCTGCAACGTGTCAATACTTCCGTTCATTTCCCTTTGCTATAAAAGGATAAGAAATCCTCAAAGTATTATAAACAGATGTTCTTATGATACAAGAAAATCACTTTATCAACTTCATGTTTGCCAGATTGAGACATATTTTTGAAATCTTTTTTTCAAAATGATGGGCAACACTGTATTTCTTCTAAAAACAACCATCAAAACTGTTACCAGTGACAAAAAGCCCATTTTAAAAAATCCATATCCTTCATTCATAGTCACTCAAACGGCTATAAACCCCTATGAATTAGCAAAAACCATTAAAAGCCTATCGCATCCCGTAATCTGTCGGCCATAGGACAAATAATTCACGCCTGATTGCCAAGCCAGACTGACGGAAGGACAGCGGTATCGTCGTGTATTGCTATTAGTTGGCCTTTACGTTACCTAGGTATAGGTAAGGATGTAGGAAAAGATTTGTCTATTGTATATTTGGCATTAAAGTTTCCTAGATCATGAGATGTGAATGGGTAAAAATGGTAAGGGATTTTGGTAATGCATTGAGAAAAATAAATTATTAATATTGTTGTTTTAAGCAAATTAAAAGAGTCTTGTAACTATTATTTTTCTCAAATTATTGACGAGAAAGAATTTTCAAATAATGTAGAAGATTACGTATGAGAAACCAAATTGTGTGTCAAAATAAAATTGTGGCCGACCTTAAATACAATTGCAAAGGAGGAGGATGATGAATGTATAAGAAACAAAAATCAAAGATTTTAAATAAGTTTTCTTAAATTGAACTTTTATTTAAAAACAAATGAATATCCATGGGAATAATATCAGCTGACTATACGCTAGCAAAAGTCAACGTCAAAGAAAACTGTTCCAAATTCAAGTCTGCAAAAGCAACGAAACCTTCGCAATCTCACAGCTATAAAGGTTTAAAAATAGAAAAATATTATGATAAAGTTTTATTACCTCATTTTCCGATATTTCTAGTGTCTAATAAAAGTTATAGTTAGGGAAAGTTTAGCGCCGTGTCTGACCCGCCCGTGACCATCGCTGTAAACATGAAACGTCTGGAAACAAAATTCAAACAATAAAAGCTAAATGATCCGTTAATACTAGCTACATTTCCCGTGCAACGGTAAGAAAATTACGTAACACATTTTCAATTCAACAAAAAGTCCGAATTGACATTTGAATTTGTGAATTGGTAAATGAATATTCTTAAAAAAACAAGGTTCCTAATTTAAAAATTCCAAACTCAACTTGAATTTATTCGAACTATCTCCTTCTTTTTCCGTGGTTGAGTCCGCGAGCACGAATATCGACGCTAGAGTCCGCCTTCGAATTATAAACTCGGGCGAAATTTGCACAGAGCACTTTGTAATTGCAAATTTCCTAACTGAGCGCATGCGCCATAAGGCGATCAATACGCCAAGACTTTATTATTGTTTTTTCTTAATACAATAACAGTTTGCGCGCCAAAATGCCAAAGTGAGGTTACATTTTTGAAAATAGAATTCTTGTATTTTATGAGTTCGTTCAGAAATAGAAGGGAAATATTTTTTTATAGGAATTGTGTCGGCAAGACGGGGAGGTGCCTAGGGGTGGGACCGCCCGCTCCTATTGGATAGTTACTCGAAACTATTGCCTGAAACTTTCATTAATGCATTCTATTACCTCGTTTATGCAATATTCGGTATTCTATTGCTTTGCGGAATGCGTAATTTTATGTTAAAGTTACGTTTGCATAAAGAATTTTATTTTGAATGAAAATATGAATATGGACAGCCGTTTTCAAAATGCAATTTATGGAATAATTAACGCTGTGATTATTTCCGAAATTATTCTGAATAATTTACGTATAAAAGAGGATTTAAAAGTCTTGTTAAATAAATGTTATCTCATTGTTACCCGGGCGTGAAACGTGTGCGTACTTACTCTATATTTAATGTACGCGCGTAATATCCGGCTGATATTTCAGAATTTCATAACTTTTCATACTGTTTCAATGTTGTAAAGAGTCGTTAAATATTTTATTTGGGGCGCAGTTGTTGCGAAATTGCTCCTTTTGATTACAGCCCTCGGGATATAGCAGTACCTTTACAATTGATTTCGTAAATACGTAACGTCAACCCGGTTGCGTCAAGAGTTCTACGTAAATAGAAATAACTGAAACAGTTTATAAAAATGACGTTAAATGAAAAGTGGAACGGAGAACGTGGAAATGTTTTATTAACTATGTCATAGTTTTATATCGAGACTTGTTTTCTCTTGGATAAACATTTGAGTTGGTTAAGTCCTCAAATCTTCTATATGCGTATGTATATCAAAATGATCAGACAGTTGCCATATTTGCCTTCACAGAGTGATTCTCTTTTCAAACGCATTTGAACTCAAAGGTATCGTTTTCACGTCTACCAATTTTTCGGCGTCAATTAAGTCAAGGCTGGCAACTTACGGGAGCTAAAAAAACTAGTCCCGCCAACAATGGTCTATAGTCTATTGTAACTCGTGTCTGCACTCACACACGCCCGGATACACGTACGAAACGATCACAAAAGCTGTAGTAGCATAGACTACAGGCTGTATGTATAGTGCATTCCAGTCTGTCTTACTAACGAGCCAATATGCTGATGCTTTCGTCTGCAGTCTTCAAACTTATCTATCTTCGCAAACTAATACGGGGAATTCAAATTAACTTGCACTAAAATTGTTTGATTAAACACGCGTTAGAAATGTTAAAAGTTTATTTCAATATAAGCTGTTAGCCTTTTAGGATGGTGTCCCGGTCAAAGGCTATCGTTGGATATCTTTTAAAGTGCCTCTGAATTGGAAAAATCCGATAGAACACGCTATTACATTTTTATTGCGCCGTTTTCAAGAAAAGGTATTTTGCTCCGCAATCTGCTTCCGTTAGGTTGGACAAATTTTGAATGTTATTCGAACGTTTTTTTTATGATTCATTTGGTGATGTTGGTATTTCATTCTTTTTTTAAAAGTCTTCTGTTTCATAAAAAAACTAGCCGTTTTCCTGCGGTTTCACCCGCGTTCCGTGAAAATGGCTGCCTGTACCGGGATAAAATATAGCCTATGTTACTCAAGAAGAGTGTAGGTTTCCAACAGTGAGAGAATTTTTCAATTCGATACTGTAGTTTCGTAGCAAGGTACAAACAAACAAACAATACAATGTTTCCTCTTTATTGTTTTGGTATAGATAACTCGACAGCTTATAGTGCGTAAGTAATAGAAATTCCCAACGAATCATTATTTATTTAAGAAAGGTTAATTTCAGTTTCAGTATAAAATAAATAGTGATCTCTTCATAAAGTGATCCGCCATCGAAGGATAGACAGCTTTCAACACTGAGTGTGTATGGCATATTGACAGAACTCTGGCACTTGTCCATATTTTTTCAGCTTCTAATTATATTATCATTTTCCAAATAACACATATTTTTCTTATGTTATTTTTGGCTTATATTTCAACATAACACACGGAGATTTTAAGCGTTGAACAATATCTAGTTCACCTTTCAAATCTTATGGGACTCAATTTCCTTATTATTTTTAAAGAATAAAACATGTTTCATCGTCCCTATTTAATTTTCTTCACATCTCAGATCGTACCACATAATTGAATAACCTCGTTCGCAAATAAAATCACTCAAATTGCTTCGCGAACATATGCCTAGTCTTTGAGAAATATGGAAATTCCAGTTTCTGCGTAAATTTAATTTAATAATGGCTCCATTCCCCCTTTTCTCTCCCCCCTTATAGGCATAAATTAAGCAAAATACGTAAAATAATTTGAATTTTAATGCGAATAGTTATTCTCTTTGATTATATTATGATTGTATTAAAATGAAGGAGCTCGAAATAATATTTTGCCAAAGTCTAGACCTAATTACTGTTAATTTGGTAAGTTAGGCAATTGTAATTAATGATTTAAATTAATATTTTCTTGGGCAAACATTAATTTGTCTCGGTTAATTTAATAAATTGTAATTTATTAGTTTCACAATTTGAGGGTTGGTTGGCCATATAAATGAAAATGTTGTTTGAAGAATGAACCTTACGAGTACTAAAAGTAAGGCTCAATAGTCATGTGCCTTTTTTGACTACATAGACATCAGCTTTCCATAAAATGCTGCCTTAAATACTTGTTAACAAGATCCAATTTTGTGCTATTATCCAACACTTTAGGACTTATCTCAAGATCCCATTATGACAAATGAAAATAAAGTCGAGCCGCTACCGTTGGCCGAAAAGAAACGAAACATTTATGTAAACTCCAAATAAAACAGCTTTTCGCGGCAAGCGTATTGAAATAGTGCTTGCCGCAGTACAATCCGCAACCACTTACCCGGATTCCGGGATTCCCGTGGGTTGTCACGTCCCGGGGCGCAAGCCACCGTGAAACGTTAGCACTAGAGGTGTGCAACAAGTGAATCGATGTGACTTTTGAGCCCACCGCTAATAAGACACGGGTGACAACCCTCAGGAGGCGATTAGGGTTGCGGCTGACGCGGTTTTAAGAACGCGCCAAATGAACCGAGCCGCCATCGGCAGTGAGTTGCGGCTTGTTCATGCTTTGTTACACGGGGGAGAGATAAAAGTCCAACTTTGAAATGTAAATTGAATATTGAAGAATCATTGAGCTGTGTTTCTGTATTGATTAACACAGATATTCTTAAATGGGATCATCCCTTTGTTGAGAAATCTCATATTTTCGTTAAAACTTTGTAATAAACACACATAGTATAGCAACAGATTACTTTATAATCGTATAGCCTAAAAGCTACATACATCATGAAAATAACATTGACAAATCTTTTCCTTGTTCAAAAACATCCCTAAACCCAAGCTTAAACCCGCGTGCAATTTCTGTTCAAAAATACAGCAATCCCGGGGTTAACCCCGCCTCGGTTCAAGACGAGAGCCCCTTACGAAGGAGCAATGTAGCAAAAAGAATTGAACATCGAAGTTCACACTGCGTTCGTGTTATATGTGACACAAACCGCAACGTACGATTTGTCGTTGAAAGAATCTAAGCAACAAGTGGGGGCATAAATTGGACGACATATCCGATGACGTAGCGCTAGTGATGTACCTCACAGTCACGTTCCCGGGAACTCATTTTATACATTTTAATGCAAATCGATTTTGGCGGCACGTCAAATTTTTATTCGATGAGTGCGTCGGTAATAATTTAGTCATTATGAAATTGTTGCGAATTATTGGGGTTTTGCTTAGCGTGAAATTATGGTATTCAGTAAATGGATTTTTCGGTTTATTTCATAGACGATTGAATGTTAATGAAGTGAGAATTATAGTCATGAAAAGCACGTATTTTTTGACATACATCAAAACATTTGAAACATCCATGAACCTATAAAAAATAACAATCAAATAAATTATTCCCAAAATGAAGTACTTAATCTTAATAACAAAAAGATAATAACATACTTTAAACGATCTTTGTTCTACATAATAAAATATACATAATGTAACAGTACGTGAATAATTCATGTCACATGTCGATATATCCAGAAAGTTCCATCGCATTTACATGTTATCTCTGGTCTACGTGAAAAAAACTTATGTTTCATTTAAATATTTACCGCGAATGAAAAATGTTGGTCGACGGACATTAGGTACGATATGCAAAACGTTTTAAATTGTATTTTTAGGTAAGAAGTAGCAAAAAATATTCTGTCGATAAAAAAAATATTAGGTCACATGCCTAATTTAGAAGACTTTTTACATCATTTTTAGATTGTACTGATAAGGTGCGCGAATTTTCTCGCAACGTTTTGTAACCGATTTTGAATAAAGGAGGAGATTCTCAATTTATCGGGATCTTTGTTTTTTAATTACTGACAATCTTTACGTTTTCTATAAAGTTAGTTAAGATCCATATTAAGTATTTACTGATATGTAATAATATTGAAAAGGAAAAAGTTCAAGGACTAGAAAAACATTCACGTTTTTCTAGTTCTTGAACTTTCTTTCTTGCGGTTGAGAAAATGAGAAAGAATGAGAGGGATTCTCAAAATTTTAGGACATCCCTAGAATTGTCATAGATATATTATTTCACGGTATTTATTCTCTTGAACAACGCCTCGTGTATCGTAAGAGGCTTAACAGACGACTTTAATATATCGTGGATTACCCGGGTACGCTCGGAAATCTGTTTTATTACCGGCTTAAATTTTCGTATATAACGTAAAATCCGACCGTGCGTTTTACTGCCGTTTTCAATATTTATGTTATCAAATTGTCCTGGGTATTTGGTAATCCTTTGTATTGCGCGATGATATTACTTTCACGTTTGCTTAAGTGCGTCATGTGATCGTCAAATATTTTTTTGAACTGGAGTGAGGGGTGGAGCACTTCATAATCAAATGTAGGTACAGATCGTCTAAGCTGAAATGACCCCACTAACGCATTTTCCGTGTATAAAATAAATATAGAAAAATGGGCTGCAAATATTTTATTTATACCTGAAGAAACCTTCAAAACAAATGTATCTAAAAATAGCACATTTTATATTGAATTACGATAGTTGTAAACCGGGTAAAACCGGCCGTAGAAACATAAAAACGTACAAGTCACCGTTCGGGGCCTTAACTTTTTCCGGGTGAACGGAAAATTTAATTTTCTCGGGAAATTGGTATCCCGGGGCACGGCGGTACTGCAATGAATCGAATTTTCCCGATAAAACTCTTATAAATACCCATTGTTGGTAGCGGCTAATAAAAATGATGAGTCCTGGTATTATGTGAAAAATATACTTTGGTTATATTTTGTGGAGTAACTTTTTAAGTTAGGAAGTTCAAAGATCTTTGTTTTTAAATCATTGTTTTTCGTTTAAGAGGAAACTTATAACACTCCCCTTTTTTCGTCGGGTGTGTAAAAAAAGAATTACTTATTAAATGTCCTTCTCACAAAAAATACTTTCCATTCCCTATCTAAATCAGAAATAAAGGAAAAGTTTATTTAGTATTTACTAGCTCAAAGATCTCCCAACATGAGCAACACGATCGTTTGTGGCATAACAATCTCAAAAACTGCAAAACAAAAGATGTTATATCAAAACGCGTTGCATTTACTTGAAATTGTTTACAATTTGAGACTGATATGGGAATCGGTTGTAAGATTTTTCCCAGACATCTGTGAAAGATACGAGCATATGGATCTATGTATGTTTTAGATAAACGTTTTTTAAGTTAGATTCTTTAATGCAAGGATTTGTTTCCTTCAGAATAGGTAGGTATTCGCTATACTTTTAAAACATTGCTTATGATTACTACTTACTATTTTTTAAACATTTTTCTTAAGTATTAAAAACGTACCTAAGAAGTATCTTTTATAACATAAATAATATGCATAGGCCAGTCTGATAATGGTGTTTACATCCTAAATAGTAAAGTTGTTTTTTCACGTTAGATTTTTTTTTTCAACACTCTATTTTGCACTAGTTTCTATAAGATACTTACTTACGTACTACACGAACAGTGTAATAAAGACGTAACTCAAACAACTTCAAACGGAGAATAAACAAATGAATCATAATGACTATCTTACGGACGTATATAAATCTTGGGTCCGATAAATCAGCCTTGAACCTAACATTATCGATAGTGTCGTAAATCACTTAAAGATATTTTAATTAAACATCCTCTATATATCAGGGAGATAGCGACTCGTGTAGGGCTGCTACGGATAACTGTCAACGCCCAATGCTGGCTGGATTTGGACGGAAGTTTTGATGTAAGAATATAGGTAATATTTTGTGGGATTTTTATGATATTTTCCCTAAAGAATTAATCGATAAACTATGCCTTAAATCGATGGATAATCTAGGTTTTGTAAATTATATTTGCTGTTGGAACTACTGCGGTTCTGAATGAATAAGAAAACGGTTGAAAATCTTGTTGGAAAAAATGTTATAAGAAAATATTTATACGTATCTATTAGCTATTAGAAAATAATTATACGTATCGACACTTTTAAAAATAAATGATGAAGAATCCTTTGCCGCTAAAACAGATATTAACGCTACTTACATATCAAAATTGTGAACCAACATAAACGCGTAAGTACATTTTGAGCAAAAAAATCTTCATTGACAACCCTGCCTCAATGTAGAAGGAGAGGGGATGAAATTAATTTAATTTTAACTTGATAATATATCACGTTGGCCGTCGCTAATAATGGAATAATGTTTGTACTAGAAACAATTTGAATTCTTATTAGATAGCGAGATATATTACGTTAATTAGAACGTTACTATCATGAATCCTGGGCCCAATAAATGTGCCAATTAAATTGCTTTCTTCAATAAAAGTTTATGTCGCTTTTTACGAACTTGAACAACCTCTGAATACACGTCGGTAGAAAACTGTGTTCATTAAAGAGAACTCTATCTGTATTTATTAAAAAATAACTTACAAATAAAAACGCAAAAAGCTATTAAGAAATACTTTTAAAGACCTAGCCAATAACTCCAACCACGCTAAAAAAACATGCTCGAGCTAAAATCCCGGCGAGACGTGATGTAAGGAAGTCAGGACGTACAATAATTCTAACGCAGCGAGTATTCGGCGATCAATAAGAGATACCGCACGGTCTATTTCTGCGTGCGTTTAGTCCTGCGCTAAACGCAAGGCTCATCTACCAGCCTAATGCATTTTCGTAGGCCTGATGGCCAGTCCGCAACGCTAGATATTTCATTCAACCGCCCAGACTATTCAGGCTCCCTAGATTGCTATTCTAACCCCCCACTCCGTCTGGGGGAGGGCGAACTACCCCACTCGCTCGCCTGTACGCCGCTTAATTTCCGTATCGTATGGTCATTAATTTGTAAAGTGATATTTGGTTTAAATATGTGTATCGGAATTTATGTATTCCTGTTCAGTTTATGTTGTAATTAGAATTTGCTTGTGGTGCAAAGGAAACGTAGTATTTGAATCGAATAAGATTTAAAAGTTAAATGCAGCAGCCTGTATAAACAGCCGTTGTTTACGTTAAACAAAAAGAACGCGAAGCCTTAAAAGTGAGCCAGCGAGAAGCTCACCAAAAGACAATGCCAACATATCAGCATTCAACAAACTCCATTAAAACAAACCACTGCATTAGACCACATCAAAGTGAATGCAACAAAACGCGGGAACTTGTTTATCTGTGCGAGTTTGGCGCCCTTTTTGCGCGCCCTCTGGCGGCGGGATTATGGCGGATTGCCGCTGTCACCAGCGCATTCCCGCCAACTTTTAATTACGACCATTGTGAACTAAGTTTAAGTCGACGACAAAAGAACTTTTTCTAATGAAACTTTGGCCGCCGGTGTCGTTATTACTGAGGTACTTGTTGGTCTAGTTAGTTTTTGTTTAAATAGAAATCTAGGTGGGCGAGTTTTTGTTTTTAAATGAGGTGCATTCACTCAGGAGACGTTTATTTTTAATGAAGTTTGGTTTCTTGCATACCTATATCTTTTCTAATTAGTCTTCCCTTTTCTACCCCATATTTTCACAAGCGCACATTTCCTCCCCACCAAAAATCACTAAGAAGAAAACAACAACTGATTTTCCACAAAAACATAAATTGTACCTTCGTATCTGGTTCGTTAGCTGCACATTTTCGAACACAAATTGAGCTTGTTCGTGTGTTTACACAGAAAACTGAGACACGTCTGTGCATAAATTGCAGAGCTCCATATAATTAAAAATCAACATTTACATTCAATTCCATCTTCGTTGGTGGTTCACTCGATGTTATTTTCTTACGACGCTTGTTTGGTCTTCATAAATGATTTCCATGTAATGGGTACCTATCTATGGGTTGTTGAAGAAATTGAATTGAGGTTATGGTTTTGAAGCATGAAGATGGGCGCTAACTTTTTTGCTGTTGGCAACATTAATGTGAGATTCTCATTTGACAACGAAGGTTCTATTATGAAGGTTAATACTTATAAGAAAAGTACTAATTGCATTACCAAAACCAATACTATTACATAATTCATGATTTAGGTACCATTTGATTGATAACACGATGTGGAACTGAAAATATCAAGAAAGATTTTAAAATGTCTTAGGTACAAGATTTAAACACTAAGCTATTTATTAAAAGTAAAACAAAGTAAGTAAATAAAGCTACAAAACTACGGTTTTAAATAAAATAATGGCTTCAGTAAACTAGGCAGTCGATACCGGCAATTTATGTAATAGTCATAATTGAAATAATGGCGGAGTAGGGCCCAGTAATGTTGCCAATCACAGCTTGAAATTACTACCAATTAATCCTACCATAATAGTTACTATTATAAATATTGTAAAGAGGAAAAATACAATGTAAACTGTATCAATTAAACTAGTTTATTCTATAGTAGGTACTATTTTGGTCATGCTGAACTATTTTGTGGTAGGTATACGACAGAATATGAGTTTTTGATTGAGAATTGAATGCTTATTAAAAGGTAAACGATTCGACTTATTAGGCAAAATATTTTTTAAAAATAAGCTGTTAGAAAAAAGTGAGTGCTAAACTTAAAAACGATGGTTTTATGCTGAGTTTTATCCCTTCAATGCAATGCTGTAATAATATGGCAGAAATTCGTCGAGATAAGGATCGATATTTAAAAATGGAAGAGACAAAATTTCATCAGCGTCTGCCAATTCCAGCATTGCGAACCTTTTTGCTCGCAAACCGGTAGTTTCGGGTATATTGATTTATATCATACCTATACCTTTTTATTTTAATCAGGTTTCGTCTCTTACCTCAATATTTTATTTGACCAACTCTTAACTTGTGTCAGACCCTTGAATTTTGACTAATACATTATGAATCATGAATACAGAAATGCATTATGCATTTCGCTCTAATATAAACAGGTCAATGTGAACAAAAAATACATTCAGTCCACCAAAATAAAACGATTTATCTAAATATATTCATCAAGAATATTATAATCAGGCAGCCGATCAATATTCCTTCAGCCTATAAGTAATAACCCAACACCGAAGAACAAATATTATTTCCGAACGATAAAGTAGAAAACTTTAACAAATCTATTTGAAGCGAAAGAAACTAACAAAGCTATAAAAGCGAAATAATAGTTATGGAAATGGTCTTTCATTTTCCACGAAAGAAAACTCCGCGAAACTACCGACAATATGAATGAAACTATAATATTAGAAAAGTTTCGTCCCGGGAAATGAGAAAACGTTGTAGGAACTCGTTCGTCTAATACACGTAGTTATAAACTTGTTCAATATAATATCGAGTGGCGGGCGCCGTCTCGCTCGCTCCGTTGCACAACTGCCCTCGTTTAATTGCATATTCAGCTGAATAATTCTGTCCACCACATAGATATAGACGACGTCTATGTCTGTCCAAACTTCTCCACATTAATACAATGCTGATTTAACAATAAGCTCTTTCGTGATCCTCTGCTATACAACCTTAAAATAAAATCAAACCTTACTGGCAGTTACCGAACGCCGTTTAAAGAAACTTAAAAAAAAATAAGTTTCCGAGCGTGCACTGTCAGTAATGGTGTCCGTATCGCTCTATCTCGCTTCCATTGTACCGATACTATCTATATGAGACAAGCAATCGATATAGAATCGATTAATTTTATTACATCGTTGACCGTTTGAACTAGATGTTGACACAAGCGGTCGTAAGAAATTAATCTAATAGAATTGCTACGACGTAGCAGTCGTAGTAAATATATGGACATGATTATTATATGAGGAACACTTGTACATAGTGTAAGCGATTGTTATGATAATGCTGGCTGCAATAGACGGAGGAGCGATGAAATATTGGCCTCTTTTGCATAAGCACCGCGGCGAAACTCGAGTGAAACGGTTCTACGATGTGCTACGCCGCCGCTACGCCGGAACTCGTAGCGATCTAATTGCTCATTAAGTGTGACGCTAATGAAAACAAATTTGTCGTATAAATGTAAAATATAATTCTGGTACACAATAAATTTGACTCTAATTTTAGTTAATGTTGTAACAATTTGTTATTAAGAATTGTCGAGCTGATTCAATTTAGCGTTTATTTCGAGTGTAAATCAAAGTTGTTTTGTAGTCAACGCTTAGTTGAAATACAGTTCCGTTACTGTTTAAGTTTGAATATTTTATTCCTCATTGTTAAAGCGTTAGATATATCAAAATTTCGCATTAACATTTCTCCTTGACCTACCAATATTCAATATAGTATGCCGATCCGATCAAAATAAAATCGAGGCCGCTCCGAGAAACGACAATATACGTTGGTATATGACTATGTACGT
This sequence comes from Helicoverpa armigera, assembly GCF_030705265.1. Lineage (NCBI taxonomy): Eukaryota > Metazoa > Arthropoda > Insecta > Lepidoptera > Noctuidae > Helicoverpa > Helicoverpa armigera. The sequence continues at coordinate 10,976,444 of NC_087123.1, forward strand.
TCATTAATCACTTTATACGTACATAAGTATATATGATATTATACGTATATAGATCCGCCGTATTATAACGACAGGAAAACGTGACGCGACGTTTTCGGAAAATTCGGTAACATTTTATGATTTTTAGGGATGTTTTCGAGATTTTGCACATAATAATGATTTAGGATTTATGATTATGATTAAATCAGTTTTTTAAAGTCTCTGAAAAGGTTTTATAATTTTATATTAACTGAAAATCTAGTATTTTTTTATTGCAAAAGCACAAAAACTTCTATTCTGAGTGCATTAATGAGTGCTATTGAAAAGCTAATTCAAATACGCAAACATGCTTGTCGATAGTAACGTACTTCATATTCATATTCGAACAATTTTATCGAGTATGAATTTAAAACGCAGTCGACCGTTACAATCGAGATAATTTTAGTATTCAGTGAATTTCTAGAGGATCCCAGCTTAAAACTTGCAAGTTCTTATCTTACATAGTTAAGATATAGTAAGAAGGTAAATAGTCTACCATCGGCAGTTGCCAGTTACTGCTAGTGTGACAGACAAGGATGGAAATATCGAAAAGTAGGTTATAGGTTGAGGAAAAGAAAATTTCCGTATGTAGAGTAGGTGCTTAGAAGAAGTACCAAATAGGTATCATGACTCATAAGCAAACATAATACGCGCTCCAATGATAAGTAAAACGTTCAATTCAAACTATTTACAACCACATAATACCTATTCAGCCATAAAATACTACAGCAAAACTTTTACTTTCTTACAAAACTTCATTACAAGTTTAATAACGAAGTGAAAGAATTTCATAAGCGCCTCTTCTACACGTTTTTATAAAAGACTTGTAAAACAAGCTATTAAAGCTCAGCTCATCTCGACGTATATCTAAAATTTGTAATTTGTTTATCAAACGTCTGGTATAGGTATGTAGGGGCGCGGGGGGAGCGGGCGGCGCGGGGCGCGCTTGCCGCCGCTCGTCCCGTCACACGGCCAGCAGTCACGTGCGACGACGCCGGCCCACAACGCGCTTTACCCAACATATCGATTCCCGCTGCACCTATCGATCGCCGATCGCCCGATGCACATCACTATAACTCGGTTTCCCGCGCAAATTTGATTTTGGATTGCACGTCAACGTCGCGTGTGTTGTGTTTTTTTTTTTATTTTGTGACGAGGCCTTGGATTTTGTCGGTCAAGCTTCGCTCAGAAGTTCCGAGGTGGGTTCAACTTTTGCTGTATTGTTTTATGGTTAGTTTATTAGTGATGGTAAAAATCTATGATGGGAAAATGGAACCGGTTCGATTGCGCTAAATCGCTTTAGTTAAAAGGTCAATACTCCCGGTGGCACGCGAGCAAGACGCTGCGATGAATGTGGAGCGATGTGGTCGTGCTGTGCTGACGGCTGGAGCCGACCATACCATGACGGACGTCTGATCACTCCACATACACTTCACTAGTAACTCGGAATATCGCGGCTTCCCATACAACGTCGGACTGTATTCACAATTAATTGTCAGGTTCCTGACTCACAGCATGTACCTTTGTTAAATTTTAATTAATCTTAATAAGATATGGTTATTTAAGCAATTAATTCTAATTGCCGTAACAGCGGTAAATAACTAATTTAATTAATGCTGTTCGACATGTTTGTTACAGATAACGCTTTTTTGGGTAGAGTTTTTATACTTCTTTTACTTGATTACCGATTTAATTTTGTTGTTGAGGCATCACTAAATTTTTCCTCCGCTCTCTTTATTTATCATAAAGGTTTCATGATCGAATAAAAATGTATACTATGGAATAGATCCTTCAAACAATTTATTTCAGCCTTATCCTTAGTTCCGGTTTTTAGTATTATAAAACTATCCCTGAAATTTTCTTCCGTATTTAAGTATTATTTAAGTATGTAATTTTATAGGTAAGATAACGTAAGGAAGATACAGATTCTTACCTTCCTATATTTTCCAAAGAAAAAGTATAGAAAACACACATAATTTTATGGTCAAGAATTTTATTTTGATGTTTATTGTTAGCAATCTAAAAACACCTTTACCCACAAAAGATACATTTTAAAATTACGGAAAAGCATTTTCCAAGAGCGTGAAATAAAAATAAAAATTCATAAAACAATACGCTTCAAAATAATAAATAATAACACATTTCTGAAGAAGTACAGTAAAATGGTATTTACGGCTCTCTTTAAAATATAAAGTAAAAAATAAGTATTTTTAATTTACACCGAAATGTATCTTGATATAACGTGTATTTGATTTACTGGTAATAAAACGGTACATTTAAATCTTGAGCAAGGTCGTCACAATTTATGTTCGTAATAAATTCGTCAAATAATGTACATCTGAACTGTAAATTGTTTTTAGGAGACTTATATAGCTTCCTCATGTTTTAAAGAATCCTTTAAGAAAGAGTGTTTATTTGTTTGTTACGCTTTCACGCTAAAAGACTGAAGCGATTGAGATAAAATTTCAGACCTTTCAGATTCTGGTAAACGGAGATAGGCTAGGTTTTTTTCTGAGTGTAGGATGAAGTACCACCTCTCGAGATGCAGACGAATTCCCGAGCAAAATCTTTGGATAATATGAGTTTGAATTAAACTTAAAACCTAACTGGCTAATTCTAGTTTGTAACACTGCAGTTCTTTTTACGACGCTGCGATGACACTGCATTTTGTGCTAGATACAAGATAAAAATGAAATGATAAATGATATCAGGCGATATGCTTGCTCCAGTGTTAATAGGAAATAACTCTATTGCCTGAAAGCTTTTAGTCATACTTAGTTCAATAGAAAATCTAAATCTCAAATGAACGACAAAGAGCCCGACACCCATCTGAATAATTTAGATTTCAGGAAAAAACAATCATTTTTTCCTCAAACAATACTTATTACAAAAATAAATTTAAATAGGCACTTAATATTCATCGTTATCTCAACAATTTGAACACATTTCCGTACACTTCTGTTATTCGTCACGTACGCACTCCATCATATGAAAATGGACCGAATCCACGCTTAAGGCATTTCCGTTCTAAAATAGAACTTTTCCACAATAACTAGAAGATGAATCAGCGAAAACAATAACAAAATAAGTACTGCTTTAAGCTCTTTAAAGTCCCAAATCGATAAGATAAAAATTTCCTCTCAACTAAAAATATTTAGGTCTCGTCAATAAGTAATATTCGTCGCCTGATTCATAGTTCTCCCTTATCTCTTATCGTGATGTAAAGTTTACACAACATAGTCGATTTAGATTGTGTGTGTGTACTCTAGATATGGCTTATCTAATGCCCCGCTTTCTGATTCGCTCTTTTTTAATAGAATATTATTACCAAGTTCCTCAGTTATGACCTCTGACCTCCTTGGTTAAAAAAAAACATGGCTGCCGATAGCGTTCTAAATTTGAAGCAAGTCTCGCGTGGGGTATGCAGTGCTGGTGCTAGTGACCAATGTTGCCATGTGACGACACGCTTGTAGTTATGCGTGGCGAATAAAAATTTAGGTCAGTCTCGGTGGCTGGCCTCGATTCATTGAGAGCTCGTGCCGATCGTGCGTTATGCCGGCTCGATGTTTGATACTGTTGTAAATAAAACACGTGGCCCGCATCTGGCCGCCAACAGATAACCTCTACTCGCTACTAGGAAATACAAATCGGTTCGGACTACGCTCAAACCGCACTATATTATTTCCCCATTCACAGCGCTAAATGGAATTAACATTCATTGACGGCGCGATACGTGGCCGGCACGTTTTAATTAACAAAATGTTGCACTACACGTTTAATATTTGTTAATACATTTCCGAACCGTGACTTCTTGAGTAAATGTTTTAATATTCATGCATTCGTTCAGGTAGAAAAGAATCAGTAATGAAAATTGGACCCATAAATAAATTGTTTAAAAGTACAAAAAACGTTGTGTCTACTTTGTAGAGAGTTTTTTGTTTAACGGCTATCAGAATGAGTGATCGCGCCTGTATTTAACGAACGAAGCATTATTTTAATAAGCCGGTGTATTTTTAAAACAAACCATAAAAGCTGTCTGCGGACAAGCGGTCGCATAAAAAGTGAAAATCAATAATGTCGGCAGCCCGACGCCAGGAGTCTGGATAATTGGAAAATTCTCTGCACGTTGAAAGCTATAAATTTTCACTTTTGTCCACGCAGAACCTTTTCCGTGTTGCATTAAGGATAATAAATTAAAACAAAATGCTACTCCCGTGGTTTTTGTTGGGAATTGTAATTTAATTTATATCCATTAAAACTTTGGACATATTTTATCTGAAGTTGGTGCTATAATATCGAGATTTAAGTATCGATTCTGTCGATAGCGATTCGTCTCGAGATGCAGCTCGTGCTTAACTTTCTGAAAAAAAACGATGACGAAACCCGTTCCGTCTTTAGGCTGTTTATTTTTGTACTTCTACCTGCGTGTGGTCTCACCTATTTGACATTAAGCATTGGATATCATAAAAAATACAAAGAACAGTTAAATGTGTACATAGGGCTTTTAACCGAAAACGTAAATTTTAATTCTGGACATTTTCACGAGCGCCATAATTGACTTTACGAGTCATATCAACTGCAATTAGCCGGTCTCGCGGCTCCTGCCACCTTTACTGTGTTTATTTTGCTTTTGAAATATTAACTGAGATGCTAGACGTGATGCTAGTGTATTTCATTCACTGAATTAACATCTTAATTGAACTTAATAAGGTTCTATCTTTAGATGTGAATCTTGCGAGATCAGCTAGCAACGCGAGCGAGATTTAATTTTATAAACAAGAAGTGTTTTCTTAAAAACTCGAGCACTTCCAACACAAAAGATTATGAAGCCGGTATAATGTCGAGAACTTCACTAAAGGTGGCAGTATTTAAAACTTTGACAAAGATGTTTCGCTCGAGCTTAATTTGTAACAAAAGGTCTTTTCATCCCAAACTTAAGTAGGCCTGGGAAATATTTTTCAATTTTTCGTAGAATTTAGTCGTAAATTCTATAAAATACGTCTTATTACTTCTTGTCTCAATATATCATACTGTGATCATAAAACGACTGCGAAGTTCACCTTTTATAGATTTTACGATCGTTTGAATGGCAGTAAACCGTGGTACGGCACATAAGGGTTAAGTACGCGTAGGTACAGTTCCTATGTACCGGCGGAACCCAGTACTTTCACCATGAACTTTCTACGTACAAAGAAATGAGGTGATATTTTTTTGTGAAAACCGTCATAAGTTGTGTCAAAGCGGCCCGGGCTACCGTAATGGCTTTTTAATTTTTCCTCAACGCTTCATTTTTTTGTTTACTTTGCTCTTTACATTCTCTAGTAGCAAAAAGTATTTTTATACTCGGCTTTAGAATTTGATTAGCCTAGCTCTTGGTATTAGACACGTGGAAAGCGGGTAAAGGTCCTTACAAAGAAAAATATAATGCTATTTATAAACTTGCACTGTAATAAACGATTAGATAGCTATATTTATCTGATAGATAATTTCTCGAACAAACAGGAACTAAAGACATAAATAGACTGTACATTATTCTTTAAAGAGAGTCAATAAGGTGTGAAAATTGAAAATACAGTAGCAGGTTCACTTCAACCAATTAACCAAGTGACTCAGAACTGGTTGAGCAACCAGCTGACTCGTATAAACAACAACAACAAAAAGCAATCGATAGTAACAAGTTGTTTTTATATGAACGTAATCGCAAGTAAGTGGTTGAGACCGCGTGGCGTCCAGTCACGCATGCGACGTCACTTCCATATTATTCCATTCATGCGCCACGTGCCGAGAGAACTCACTAGCTTGTACTACGAACACTGCTATTCTGCAGTTTATGGCTGGGATTTAAGAAGACCTTGGCCAAAACTGGAGCTATCTGTGTGAGTCGATATAAGATGCTACACTGCAAGATTAATAACACCTTAAATGATAATCGTAATGCCACTAGGCCACTTAACCGACATTTAAAATGCAATTAACCTTTCCAAGAGAAAGTTAGAATTTTCTACAGCCGTCTCTCAAAGTTTATCAGTACAAACAATCAAAGAGCAATCCTAAACGTTGTTTACAAACAGAGCCAAATGACTTCATTCACGGTCCGGCTCCGGGGCGCCCTCCTCATATTTCCCGAGCGAGGGCCCCGGGATCGGATCGGGTGACAAGCGTAAGATATCCCGCACTCCTGCGGATCCCGCCTTGAACTTGGAGCCGTCACGCGCCGACAATACGGACGTTTACCTCTTTTGCCCGTTTATTTCAATACAGATTTATTTACTGTTCTATTTTCGCCAGAAGGAAAAATAACTTGAAAATATTTCCGCACGAACTTCCAAGATAAGATAGGCTTATCGTTGCCGACGGAAACGTAGTACGTATAAGCGCCAACGTTCGCAATAACGCGCAACCATAACGCGCCGAGAAATTGTAAAGTACAACGTTTTGAATGGCCAATTCCGCGAAGTAAAATATAAAATTAAACTAGCAATAGTCTAGCTGCAGTCTAGTGGCAATAAAACCGTCGTTAAACCACGAACGTGTGAACTTTCTCTGGCGTGTTTACACCTCGGGTGTTCGTGCAAAGAACTGGTAAGCCGGGTGCCAAGTGCGGGTGAAATATATCCGGTCGCTCGGGAATACGCGTAGACGTGCGGCAGACGGCCCTTGAACTTTACCCGTCGACTTACCCGGCCGTGGAGCTCGGATGTGCGAAACTATGCGTGAGCCGTCGCACGCCGCCGCTACACATTCTCCGCTACCCGTCTGCGACCAGACTAATGCACGTCACAGTGATCTATCACATGTAGTTTAGGAATATTTCAAGAGTTCTGAATGACACCCATTCGCTGTCATTGTGGCGATTCAGTTCCAATTGTTTTATAATGAGGACGCAACGTCCGCTATTGTTTTAAATTAATGAATTATAGAGGACCACTGAATGTCATATTTTTCTATATAGATGACCTTAGTTTGCCTGTAAAATGCTTTATATACAAGGAAGATATCAGTGGTTTTATCTTGTATTGTCCCGGAGTTCACTTGCGACATGGTGACAAATAGCCGGACGTTCGAGACCCGGATAACCGTCTGTTTGGCTCTCGTTACCTTATCGATGACCGCTCCTGACATAGACGTGCTATTGTGACTCATTTTTCTGTTAGCTTTTCGTAAAAAATAGGGCAAATTCTCTATTAAAGTTTGCAAAGCAAGAGTGTTATATTTAATACACAACTGGGATCTAAAAATAGGAAATTTTGCTGCCATCTTTTACAAAACATAATTTCTAGTAAGTAACTAAATAAAATACGGACTCAGTCCAAACAGAATTTTCCGTGGTACAAAACGAAAGAACAATTTGTTCGAAACATTATTTTCTTTATTCCAATTCTGACAACTGTGGGCAGTAATAATAAATCGAGTGGTATTGTTTATCCGACGGTGCAACAAAAGATGAGTTATGTGTATATGCATGTACTTGTGACAAGGGATTTTATGATGCTTCACCTGATGAAAATGTTGGGGATATAAAACTCTAAGCTTAGAGGATAGGAAAGAAAAATCGCTTGGAGCAATCATTTTGGTTGCTTTTCTCGTAAGTTGCGTTTGACATTTTCTGATTAAGATTATTGTGGTATTGGAGTGCTTTTCTTCAAGACCCGTTTTAACATGCCCAATGACTAAAGTTATATTTTCAGTTAAGACTATAAAAGATGCAAATCTAGATGAAAGACTATAATCCTTGTAGATTTCTATAATTTTCAAGTAAAGATAAATAAACGTCCCGGACCTATGGCAACAACAAACGACTATGCCCGGTTGAAATCCGTCTCAGCCGGGTCACTTCGCCAACCGGTCGATAACCGGACCGCCTCCGGATATCGACCTTATAATTAACGATACTTGAGGAGAATATATCAAACTTACCGTTTTCAGTACAACAAAGTTTCTCAACGATTCTAATTTCAATTTTTGTTTTAAATTACAAAACTTTTTTAGATATACATAAATACTTTTTAGAAGCTGGTTGGTTGTTAAACCTCTGCTTTTGGAAATGGAATAGGTTAAATAAAATGAAACATAAACCATTTGAATCTCGAAAGAAGAACATTTCAAGCGGTTTTCAACCAGTGACAGTAAAAATAAAAATGGCGAAAATTACGACATTTTAGGCGCGCCTGAGGTAAAACCTTCAAATTATTATGCCTACCTTGAGTTGGAAGACCTTCTGATATAAATAGACACAAAAGGCGAGAGAGCTATAGAACTTTTCAGTCAAGCCTGTTCAGGTAGATGTTATGAAAATTATTATTCAGTGTAAAATGCTCGTAGCTTTTGAGAATATGAACTATATGTAAGTATATTTTACAATATTCAATTGTGCGTTTAAGTAGTATATAAGAGTTAATTTAAAATAGTTATAAAGTCTAAAGATAAAATGTAATGAGAATGACTCAAGCGTTTGTAATTTTTGAGCAGCTACAATATATCGTCGTGTAATATTCGCTAAAACTTATCGATCCCTATTGTGTTCGATGAGTAAATTGCAAAGAATGCCTTTCTCTATTCATCATTGTATGAATCACTTAAACTTTGCCTTAATTCCTCGTCAATGACGTCATGGACTTCAGTTTACATAAATAATCAAAGGAGATTTTATTTTTACAAAATTACTTCACGATTAGACTACACGAAATAGAATGAAAAATATTGAGTTTTGTGATAAAATATAGCCTACATCTAAGCCTATTCGAGAAGAGTGTAGCTTTCCAACATTGAAAGTATTTTTCAAATCGGTACAATACTTTCTGAGGCTTTAGGGTACAAACAAACAAACAGACCAAAATTGTTTCCTCTTTATTATATTAGCATAGATTAACATTAATACTTAAATATATGTGAGTCTTTACATTCAAAATAAGCGATAAGCTTTCACGTAAAATGATAAGCTACACTTGTAATAACAATCGCAACAAATACTCCTCGCGCTACCTAGACAACGTTCATCCGGTTTTATCAGTTACCCGGGTTTACAGACATGTCCGGTCGATAACCCGGCCCGCATGGTCAAAGTTTATCAATCAGGACTTTGTTTATTTAAACTTAACTACAAATTAACTATGATAGCGAGCTTTCTGTGAACTTTGTTATTCAATATGGCTGACTTTGGAGTTTCGTTTCTGACAGTTGGATAACGAATTTCGAATTTGAATTTAGAGCATTCGTTTTTAACTTTATAGTGGCCATGTATTTGGAAGTACACCTATGTGAAAAGTTTTTACTGGATTTATAAAGAGTTTTGGTATTTGAATGATGGAATTGAAAATCTAAAGTTACGTTTGGTAACATCATCATCTTCGAGCCTTTTTCCCAACTATGTTGGGATCGACTTCCAGTCTAACGGGATGCAGCTGAGTACCAGTGTTTTAAAAGGAAGCGACTATATCTGACCTTCTCAACCTTGTCCAGGGCAACCCAGTTTTAAGACTGGTTGACAGACTTTAACAGCGGCTTCTGACTACCCGTAACGACTGCCAAAGATGTTCAATGATCTTACACAATGTAATGTAATGTTTAACAACACTAATGTACCGTGTTTGTTGTTTACAGGTCTTACAAGTTTTCAAATAAAAGACATCAAGGTAAATATATTTTTATCCTTGTCTTACGCATTGTTTCTCGCACCTTTGTCTCGTTTCTTTTTAGTTGCAATTTCTTTTTTGCACGTTTATCTTTTCTTTTTGTTTTCTTTTTCAATATAACATTTGCTTATCTTTTTCTTTACTAATTTGTAGTTCGTTACCTTTTGTAAATCGTCAGTACTTTTTGTGTATATGACGTTTAATGTTTCCTGTTTTTCTTTTTAGTAACAATTAGCTCATTAGTTGATGCTTGAAAGTAGGTACTAATTAATGTCCTGTCTTTAAAGGTATCTTTCGTCTAACAGCTGTTTTAGGGTATATGCATGTCTTATGCGTTAGCTTCAATATTTACTTTCTTCCAACTCATATTTATCGCCAATACGGTCTCAGTGTCAACTGGTTTTTCATTCAATTTCAGATTAAGTTTCTCTTCGTCTTTTATTCTCATGTAATTCTCTCACCCTCATTTCAATCAAGATATTCTGTGAAACTGCTGCCTATGTATGGAGAATATTTTAAAATACATAGGTACTAAGACACATCACATCCGCGAAGGTTCATACGTCGTGAGGGTTGCACGGAGGGGGCAGTCGATGGGTCAACGACCTCGGGAGGATTTCGATGCCACCCTCCCCTCCTCCCACTTATTTATTTATTAAAATTTACCTACATTGTTCTATAGCGAGTGTTTAATAAGGGAGAATTTAATTTTCATCTTATAAATGAGATAATAGAAAGTATTCTAAAGTGCTTCAGTTCTTTGTTTTCTTTGTTATATAAACATGGAGTCGATTGGTTTTTACCTTCTTTGATTTTTGTGTATCATATTGATACATGATATATTTGACGTTTTCAAATAAACTCACAGATGCTTTCAAAGTATTTTCAACTAGTAGCCAGAACAAGATTTGCACAAGCCCTGCTTGTTAGCCAACAAGATTTAACTTAAAATTCCGAATTGCACCATTCAAATTTGTTTTCATGTTCTACCTAAAATGCCACACTATTGATATTAAATCGTAATATTTATTAAATAAATGCAATGTCTCACAATGCCAAATGTTGATTGGTGTGGGGTCCAATGCAAATGTCCTGTTTATCTCAGCACTGTTAGATTTACCAGCCAGCCTGTGACTGATTTGTAAGTACACCACACAGTGTGTCTAAATGTTATCTATTGTTGAGTTATAGCTTGCAAGGAAAATGGGCGGGAGGGTAAGGCAAAGGAAATTTGTTCTCTGATGACCTAATGTGATATGGTATTTTTGATTTTACCTTCTTTGTAACTTCATCAAGTATCCTGCTTGCTGTCTTTGATATGTAAATGGTCATACACTCCTGTTTACAAATAGGTAAATATATTACAAAAGAAACCTTACGACGATTTATAGTCTTAATAAAAATGATGTTTTGCATACCTATCTCAAAATGTCTCAAGGATCTGTGCCGTAAGTCAAAACATAGGCTATGGAGTACTCTTGAATAAGATTATGACGACTAAACAGATATAATAGGCTGTTACGTTTCTCGTATATTTTCATAATTAATTTCCCTCATACATAACTATTGCTAATTTTGTTATGATTGCAGAGTCTATGAATGCTAATGACATTTATTCTTTGACTAGGAACTTTCCTGGAAATGTGACTAAAATGAAGTATTCTTTGTGCTGTATTTTTAGCCTCGGTTTTCCCTTTCGAAAGTTCTCTGAACTGTTTTTGACAGTGATATAGCTTAAAAGTATTTGGAATTTAATGGAAATATAAGAAAGTATAAAGTTCAGTCAAACTTGAGAAACTCCCGAATCCGTTGCATTTTAAAACGTTTTGCAAAAGTTTTGTTGCAGTGCTTGCCTAAATAATCTTCGTTGACCTAAAATCTGTAAAGATGGAACAGAAAGTACATAATCGCAAAATAGTTGATTTAAATAGTAACAAAAATGAACCTACAAAGACAGAAAACGTCACATCTAAGATATGTAGACCTAAAATAAATGAAATTGATTATGTTATAGCAGCTAGACAAAATGGTATTGTATAACAGTACTTTCTACCACATTCTATTGTTATGTTATTGTGTGATAACAATAGCTGTGATGTTTATTAAATAACAAATGATCATGGCAACAATTGCTAATAATTTGCCTGGTTATTTTCATAACATCCGCTCATGATATCCAAACATCGTGATGCCGTAATAATATTGGGTATTCGAGCCCGTTTTAGACAATATTGGAACATCAAATTGATGGGCCAGATTTGTGAATCTGTAATTTGATTGGATTTCGAATTTGAATTTTGATGGACCTCTTTGATATGACCTTTTTAAAGCTTTTTGCAGCCATTTCGAAATATTTCCTGTTTCAAAAAAGGGTCTCTCTTTAGTGACTTCGTAGTCATGAGTCAAAATTATCTTCAGAAAAAACTTGAAGTCAAAACTTTTCGGTCTCTTGACAAATGACTTTTTCATACTTGTCCACTTGGAGTGTTGGACAAATTGGTCCTTAATCTACTTAATGGAACGGTGTCATCTCTATTGCATCCTCAAGGAGGATTCAATTAGTCACATCAGTGTTATGTGGTGTAACCTTGGGACGCCGGTTACCTTGGTCAAATCGCATTATTTCGAGACCGTTTTACCTGTTTATACTTTCAGATATTCCGTTGTTATTTTCAATATGATTGCATCGACATTGTTTTGTTTTGGTCTCCCTTCTTTATCTTCATTCGTTTTTGGGTCTCCACTAACGAGTGCTTCCTAATAAGGAAACGTATAAATCTTCTTGTTTTGTTGGATGTTTATTTTTCTATCGACGTATTTAATGTAGCGTCTTTATTTACTTATATATTATGTTCACTTATATTCTTATCTTTGTCTTCATACTCTTCCAATTCGTTGATCGATTCATCAAGTTTTATTTAAAGACTTAACGATACCTCAATTCTTTCTAGAATCTCTGGAACATTCCAGACTTGTACGGCTGAGCCACTTGTCGTCCAGCAAATAGCTTAGTTGCGTACACAATAAAAAGACATCGGGCAACACCGGAAGCAATCAATTCCCGCCACAATAGACCCAATGTAGGAAGGTTAAGGATCAATCGAAGTACAATGCTAGTAACCTTCGTGTTCAGTTAAACTGATCACGGAGTTACTGCGTTCTATGGAATGGAAGTGTCTTTGGTAATTTTATTTCTTCTTCTTTTTGTCTTGAGACAAATGTGCCACTTCTTGTTAAATAGTCTTCAACAATATCTCTGTCGTGGTTTGCGACTGTCATTTGTCATGATTTCTAAGTTGTTATCCGATTTATTGAATTGTGTAACGATGTGGTAATCAAATGTGTCTATAGTTTTAGTAACTATATTCAAAATACGCACAGGCTAAAACTTGCCAGAAAAAAATATCTTAACTTGTCCAGACATGTCTAAAAAACTTTTCTGACTTGATAACCTTGATTTTTTCCTGTATCCTTATGGCAGTTTAAAATAGCATATTAGGCACGTGCACATAGTTTGTTTAGAATTCAATTAGTTCTTAACAAAATAACAACGTACACAGCCTAAATTAAATGAAAAGGTCACGGAATATTAATTAGCGGAAAAATCTATAATTAGTGACAGGCCCTGAATTAGTTGATTGATTTTATTCAGTAATTAATTAAGTACGGACAATGTCAATCCCGAAATAGTTGCTGAAAATAACACAGTCGATAATGATGGCGACCTTCCAGATTTAGGTAAGCAAAAGGCGTTGAAACCCGCCGAGGAAAACCAACCTGTTACTATTTATTTCGCGCTTTATTGAAGGTAAAATCGTTTGGGGCAGCGGTAAGCCGCGCATTTAGGCGTCCGCCCGCCAAACCGCTGCTGAGCAAATGCGCAAAACCTTGAACACAGTTTACGGCAAACTGCGGCGCCATTGTTGGTCGTTCGGTCGCCTGTGGTTCGTCGATCCACCGCGTGGAACGACCATCCTGCGACCACGAATACGCGGTTTCGTTGAAACGACGATAGAAAATGGACCTGTTATTCGTGGATATTGGAGCAATAACTATAAAGTCTGTGTATCTGCTACAATTGATTTTAAGGCTTGCTCTACTCTTATGGCCGTAGGTTTACCAATGTTAGCCAAATTCGTAGCCCTGCTCTTATACCCATTTTCAAAGTTATCGATAGATTCTTTTTTTGAATTGTCTTGATTGTCAACCTCGATAAAGATTGCATCATGATTTCATTACTGTAACTGGAAGTTGCAAATGGAAATTAAAATTACAATTCAGTTCTTCTTATGCATAATTTTTACAAAATTGCAACAACTCAATTACGAATATTAACTCCTGTACAAATGAAACAACAAGGAATTAACATGTGCCTTGCAATAATGAAGGAAATAAATTAATAACTTGTGCAATATGCTGAGAAAACATATGCCATTCACGAACTACAACACTGAAATATACTTATTAGGCTAGGTGCAGCGCAGGCAGTAGGAAATAGCGATTTTATTTCTTGCCAACTTAACTGCTGGTTGAAAATATTATTTTCTCATGTTCTTGACGTCTAGTTCATCAGATTTTATTTATTTTAAATACTTTTCTACTAAAGCTTTAACCTTCTTCCTCAATCTCATTAACTACAAATACTCTATTAGACCCCGTTCCTCAGAAAAGAAACCAAGAACTTCGACAGTATCTTCATTCTTATTTCCATAGACATCCAAAACAAACGACAGTCTAGCATCATTAACGTCTTCTACGTATCTAATGTCAATGTCTTCTTCAAAATCGCATACAATCACACATTCTCTCCCTGTATTATTTTTCAAAGTAGTTCTTTCATAATATCAATCCAAGTTCATTCCGCTCCTCCCATACCTTACACTACTTGCGCTCACACCCGGCGCGTTCAAGAATAGCCGCCGGCCAACGTGGTGGTTCACGTGTCCCACAATGACTGCCACTTGTGTAATCCATGTCTACTACACCTACATGTGTTCGCCTGACCTGGGACTGAATGTGACGTATGACAATACGGAATAACGTCTTCATTTTACCTTTTAAAATAATGTTGTCTTTGATTCTTTTTGATATTTCTTTTTCCGATTTTTAAGGTTTTGCGTTCGTTGCATTGCTTTGGACTTTGTGCCCAGTATTATTATTTAATGAATCAAATCTTTCGTTACAAACCATCTTGTCTTCTTTCTGAAGTTTTCTGATTATCATAGTACCTTCAGTTTTTCCTGATTTACAATCTTCATCATCCTAATTCTCATTACACAGTGTTTCTTGGTCTAACACAATGTGTACCTATAATTAGTTTTTAAATACACATCATAGCTCAAACATAGCCTTACTAAATACATATTTAGTTTCTTGCACCAAAATATTTTTATCATCTTTACTTTCTCCTCCACCCATTTAGTGATTAACCCCTGTAGTGTGACCTATCTTTCTAATTCGGGAGTTGAAATAATAGAACCATCTGTTAGGGCTTTAATGGGTGACATTGGTAGTATAGTAGTAGTAGTAAAGTTTGAATATTTAATGTTATCCATAGTAGATTTACGTTCAACACGTGGTGAGTTCGTAGTAAAACTTGTAACAAAAATAACTAACCAAATATTGGTTGTAGTCCTTCTTATAGGAAGGAAAGAGTGTGAAGAGCATGATCATGGCCATCACACATTTATCAAATATGTAGACGCATTTTGTTACTAAAATAATTGAATAGCTGAATTCGCAACTCTCCATCAACGACTTTAGGAAACTAGTAAAATGTTGCTAAAATAAATAAAGATACAAATGCGCTTGGCAAGCGAAATAGTTTAAATAGCAAATATTTTGAGCGATGGTTTATGAGACTTGTGATAGATGATAACTGTCTTACAAGATTGTTGATGTCTTCACTATTTACGTTTATTTGGGAATAAGCGACTAATGTCTCATTTGTAGAAACTGCAAGTTTTCAACCACTCTTTCGTTTTAATAGCACCCATGTCATGAAAGTCACTGAGCAGGAAGATTTCAAAAGCCAGTTTAACATTTGAATATTAGTCACTACTAAAATAATTTTGTCTCATTTCCCCGATTAGAATCTACAAAGTTATAACACACAACAAGATAAATTAATAGCAATCTAACAATATATTACCGTGGAGTGAAAACATAAATCTTTCGCACGAAGCACGATTTATAAGGGGGATGCAAATATAATTTACTAACTACAAAATGTACAAAATATTATATTATGTATGTAAAACGATTAGTATCTAGAGAATACTTGTAATGTCGTTGTAGGTGATTCATTTACTTCCATGGTGAATTAATGGGGGATTGTGCACGATACGGATGTACTTAATAAACGGCTATGGGGTTTGTGTCTATCAGTTTTTGTTTTGTTCATAATGAGCTGACTATGTGGCTGAAGAAATATTAATGAAGGATGGTTTTAAGAATTTGAAATGGCACCTAAAGAAGTCTTCGCAGGATTGTCATTACTGGAAGTATGGATTACAGGGCTTATAACCTAAACAGAAAATAGTTTTCCGTATTCAAGCTTTAGTTATAAAATGTTCGATACATTATAAAATAAACCTTCACAGACTTCAGTATTATTAAAACATTAAATAGTACACGTTGTAGGTACATATATAATTATATATCACACCTATGCCCCGTAATTTATACACCATAATGCATACTTTTCCTGCAATTCACACCATCAAAACTCCATCCAAGAAAACTGCGCCATATTTTTGAAGGCAAGGTATCATAGCACCATTAATTATGTGAACGTAGCGATAAGACTATCTAAGTAGGTCGCGGTTACGCCAACCCGAAATACGTTTGATCGATCACGGCAAACAACCTATTTTGATAACTACTATCAAATAACGTTAATCGCTTCCCTATGGAAAGAACCATGGTTATTTTGAACTGTGCAAATAAGGAAAGATATTCTGTCTAGTTCCGTAATGCAATTATATTATGAGAATGTAATTTTAATCTTCCATAGTTCATACATATGTAGTTACATAGTATAGGTACTACATAGGTACGGTATACTGCTGAGTTTAAGGGATAAAAAGTATATTTCTGTAGCCTACCATTTTGGAGACAAAACGTCACAAATGAGACGAAGGGTCAATGATTTCCTTTCAAAAGGGTACATCAATGACAGCTATTAATAAATATTGTAATATCGGCATCAAAATTAATATTGACTCTCCATTCTCCTTTCAGCTGCAATAAATAAATTCAATATTATGCAATTCTTAATATTTATCACAGAAATCTCGTGATGGACGAGTCGTAAATAAAATTTATTCAGCCATAACCGTCGCCATATTTATTTTGAATAAAACAACGTAAAATACTAACGTAAGAATTACAACCGACGTAAATCATTGCGGGGAAACAAACAATGAATTGTAGAAAATGTAAATACTGTGCGATATTAATGACTAGTCACAAGAAATGTGTTACGGATTTTGATATTCTGCCAAAAAGATCAAAGAACTGACCTTGAAGAACACATGCACTGATAAACACGCGATACTGAAGCACCTTTGTATGTTATATTACCTATAATAAAAAAAAAAACTTATTTTTTACCAAGAATTTTTCCTACAGCAGAACAGTACAGCATTCATAAAATGCTAGATTCGGAACTTCTAGGCCATACAAATATTTGTTCCGCTTGAAGCTCTAGTTCGAATGAAGGCCGTGTCCCAATCCAAATATAGTTTAAAGATGTTTATTTCTTGAAGTAAACACACTATTTGTAGCTTGTAGTAAACTTTGAAATTAAATTCATACTTTTAACTAAATATTCATCCTCCAAAGAAATTAATCCGAATAATAGAAAATATAGAGCAAACCGACAGTTGTAAACCTATTTATATTAAGTATCGAATATTAACACTACCATCTATTTATATCCTGGAAATATGTAAATTTGTAAGAAATAATATAAACTTTTTCATAACCCGCGGAAATAAACACAACAATCGTCCAGTCAGACACAAAAACATGTTAATGCTTCCCTCTTCACACATGACACTTCACACCAATAGCCCTTATGTAATGTCTATCAAAATATACAATAAATTACCAGAATCTTTAAAAAATGAAACAAGCCAAAATAAATTCATACGCGCACTCAAAAACATCCTTACTAACAAAGCCTACTACTCAATAAACGAATACATGAACGATAACAATATTGTCTACACACAACACAGTACATAACACATCACACTTTCCGATCTTGCAATATTTTGTTTTAGTATTTTTAGTGAATACGTGTTATCTAATTGTTTATAGCCTATAGTTTTATAGTTTAGTTGACTAGTCTTATGCTTGTTCCTACACAATTTTTTTTATGTTTAATAATAAGCTCAATTGTTGGATTTTTATATATTTTTTCTCTCTATAGATTTATTAATTATTATGTTAGTTGTAAGTTTAATTTTAATTTTATTTTGCTGTGCCTACAGGGTCCACAATTGTACCTAGCTCTAAGCCATATTGTTACACCTATTTTATACATTGTGGAATGCAAATAAATAATATGAATATGAATATAAATAATAATGAGATATAAATGTTCATAAGTTAAACAATTGTGGACGATAAATAGCAGTTAAGTGGCCGTCGACATTAGGACTTTACCAGCGGATTATGATCCCAGTCCGTGTTAGATCCCAAAGACAATTAAATAAAGCCTAAAGCCAGTTACACAAAGTTGAACAAAAGCGATGTTCCCGGGCCGGGCAACTTGTGGCCCGGACAAAGTCCTTTGTTTACGACTAATGTACGGCTTGCTTTGTCATTGTGCCTGAATTTTGACTTATTGTTGGGAAGTGACGGTGTGTATACGTCTCAAATATTCACAGTCAAAAATAACTGAAAGCCCTCTCGATACTTCCATGTGAAAATCGCGGAAAAGTTTTGAAATCATTACTAAAAGTATTTCAGCAAAATTAAACTTTTCCTGACTGTTCATGGCTCTTGAATATTTAGATAGCATGAAGGAATCAAATGAGTACAATTCATTTTCATTTCAAATTTTTTTACGTTCATCCTAATTTTAGTAACAAGATTTTATCCTTGGGTATTGCTAATTCCCAGCCGTATGAGAATAAATAAAAAAATCCAGCTTATCCGCATTGGCCTTCGAGTCTACCTGATACCAAGTTCAATAGAACTATCAATAATCCCATTAAACGGCTCCTCAACAATTGCATAAAAACTCATAATAATAGAATTCAATAACATTCAATTTTTAAGCATCAGAAATATTATATTTCATATTTTTATAATTCAAAAGAAATCATTTTGAACACAGCTGCTTCTAATGTTAACGAAGATTGAAATGCATTCAAATAGTGCAACGAAGGGAAGAATAAAAAGTTTTGTAAATAAAAGTTTTTGAAAGAGGAACCTACTTAGTACAAATACAGTTTTTTTTTTATAGCTGGCACTTAAAACGATGCTATATATCAATGTAGAAAGTAAACTCTATAAATAAACTGGAGAACTATTAAAACCCTATGTCATGAGCGAGATTACCTAAATGTTCTATGAAATTCCTCACTGAAAAATATTTTAAAATGTAAGTACCTAATTTAATGTACATTTGTAGTCTTTATATCTAACGTTGGAACTTGGAATGCAAAAAGTAATTAATCTTTTAAATCTCAAAAAGCGGCTAATCCATTACGACGATGTAGCCTCCGTTTGATTGATCACAATACTCGTTTGTTATAGGTACCCTTTTTCTACGCTGTCATGATTATTTTAAATTAAAAAGTAAAGATTTCGTTTCACTTTTTAATAAAAAGATAGGTTTGGTAATATCTTCTTCTAATCAAGTGAGCTTAGGTTTAAGCACCTAACAAGCCCTAGTGTCAGAGTTTTCTCAAATCCGCCTGACGGCCTCTGACGTGGAATTATAACAACGCAATATGGTAACATGATTTGGTAATATGATATTTAATGTGTTTAGGAAATATTTCATACTAAACATTCTAAAGCTTTATTTCTCCAAAATTACAATTAAAACTTCTATGTAACCAATTTCACAATTGGTCGATTGTAAAACTGGGTTATACTTAATAAGCAATATACTAGTAACCGATATACTATAACCAGGGTGCAGTCTACCGTGCGACCATCGCACGCCGCTCTGACCACGGAACCATACATCTTCACATCACTTCAATCATGCATTCCTATTTGTAACACCGTTTCACGTTTCGTTAGCTCTAAATTGATATTTTTTTGTTAAGAAATTGCTCATGTGTTTTTGTTGCTCTATTGGATTAGAAAGACCATTAGATTCTTCTCTTTTAAGATGAAGTATCTTTGGATGTTAATCTCGTTATGTATAATGTTCATGTAATTCTCGGTAAAGAAAAACAGTTTTACTCAATAGCCAGCTAAGTATAGCCAAGCAACATTGCAGGGTACGAATTAACAACGCAATCCAACCGGTAAACCGCTATTTATATTACAAACACATCGAATCACTGTAAATAGGCCTCATTACACCATGTAATAACTAATAACAACGTCTGACGTGTAATTTTGAATTTTCTATTTCCAATCTTAAAATTACGAAGCGCAATCGGCTAGAGTTCGGTCGTTGCCGGTTTGAATCGGCCAATCGTGGCGCTCGATTTGAAAAAGGAAGACGCTGTTGAGATATATAGGCTGCATTACCGTTAATGTTCGTCGGTTATTACCGGCCAGCTTATTGAAGAAACCTTTATAAGGAATAATATTGGTTATGGTTCTAGTTTTGTGTGAAAGTGCTTGTTCGGAAACCTACATGATTGTTATTTTAATAATCATTATTGTTTTACTTGTCTAGTATAATTTGAGCTTTGCATTTAATATTTGTAGTATATTTTTTTAATTCTAGAATTAATTGATCTACGAACATTGTTACTGATTTCAATCAAATAACGTTCAAAACAACAAAACAAACTATACAACATCTAGGGATTACAATCCTAACTTTTCCTAGACGGAATGTCTGAAAATATAGGATCCAATTTCGTTCAATTCCATATAAGTACCTTTTAGTTGCCAGCTTATTGCGGTTCGAGCCACAGAGCTGAAAAACGGAACAAAGTTATTTTACTTTTAAACATTGGATCTTCGATTAGATCTTTCATTTTAAAACTGTTTTTCTTTCTTGAAACTCGATTGAATGTATCTTTTTAATCATTGGTCACCGAGTCAATTCATTTTGTCTTTTCCTCCTTCTTTTCATTGTCACTCATTCTCATTTTCTTAGAAAATTAATACGGCTGACTCTACTTAACAGTCTTTTACCTATTTATTACGAAGAAATCTGCTTTCTCCTTCCTTGTACTTCTTTCGCCATCTTATTTGCAACTGTCTAAATATCTTAAATTATGGTATTATTACCAATATGCAATGCAGGAATAAAGGATTATTGCGATCATATACCTAAAATAAGATAACCTTTTCAGCAATTTTGCTGTCATTATAATGATCTCTAACTCCTCTACCTTCTTATCAAGTGAGCTGCAAGTTTAGTCACCTAACAAACCCTCCCTAGTGTCTGAGTTTTATCAAATCTGTCTGGTGGCCTTTAACATGGACTACTCCTCTATCAACATTACCCTTTGCTTTTCCATCATCTAATCTCCATCGTTCTCCACAGAGCTACCGCGGTCGCAAGCCCCTCGGAGGTACAGCGGGAGTGGCAGGCGGCGGGTGCCAGGCGTGGCCGCCGCAGCGTCTCCGAGCCCAGCGCCCCAAGCACCGGCAGCGCCGAGCCCAGCCCCGGCAACCACGCCCGCTATGAAGCAGGAACACCCTAGCCAGCCCATGGTAAGGATCTACTTAGTAATTTTCTTCCGAATAATCGGAGATGGGTATCGGTTCTCATATGTAGAACCTCGGTTGGCCCGTCATACTCTCCCAGGTTTCGTCGTAGTCGTAGGTAGTCGGCCCTTAGTTCTCTTCGTTATCTTCTTAGTTATCTTCGTTTGCCGAACTAACGAGCCTATGGATAGTCTTGGTATATTAGATGCCTTAATACTAAAAAAAGACATCTTACGCAAAAAAGCAGTTTCCTTGCATATGTCAGTACTTCTTGTAGAATCTAAGCGATACGAATTAGAGTCTGTTAATCCAATAATAAACTCAAGTAATATAGAACCTTCATCGTTCTAAACGACGTTATGCAGATACGTACAATGCAGTTCCCGTTCATTTTGCTAAAAGGAAATGATAGATCCAATTTAGCTTCGAGTCAATCTTCATCTTGGACTTGATTAGGTTCTGCACAAATTAAGACCTAGGATGCACGTTAGTGGTTACCATTCCTGTATAACGAAATTATGCAATTTGATATACTGGTAGCTACGTAGAGGTAGTAAGCTATGAAAGTTCCTTTAGTATTATGGCTCTTCAATTAATCTTAACGAAGTAACTAACTTTACTATGTACTTATCGACATTTTTATTTGCATTACAACCTTGCTGAGCTCGTAAAACATATTTTAACAGCTCGAACAGCGTCGTAAAAATTTATCTGTTTTCACATTTTGTTTGAATACAACTGCAATTATTGTGAATGGTCGCCATCATTAAGTTATTCAGTCCAAAAGTTAAAATTAATACCGTATTAAAACAGTAGTATTCCACTTATAATTAAGTTAATCGTAATATTTACTGGCCAGTTGACATGTCGACCTTAAAATAATGACACATTCGCTCGCCTTTATCCACGAAATTAACATTTGTGAAATAAAAGCCGCTGCGAAATTGTGTCGTGGAACGGAGCGTTATTACAAGCGTTCACGAGGAATAACACATGATTATGGTTTTATAACAGTAAAGTGAGGGATTTGCATAAGTGTATCATAACGAGCCATTACCATAATCGTTGTCATTTAATGTTCGGTTTTAACAAGCTGCATGATTGCTTTATAAGTAATTATGGGGCCGGACATAGTAATTGTTTTAATAAACGTATGACAGGTATATTTTTAACGATGGTTGGAACACCGGTGATGATTTGTACTTGTTTTAGTAAGTAAATAGCTTTTATGCGTCAGTGGTTTTAGCATACCTAGCAAATTCTTATAATTTCTATAGAGTTTTTAAAACATCCTGTAGTTATGCATATGAAAGCCATCTCGTAGTTTCTAATTTTCGTAATTGTCAATCGAAATTCAAAGTATCCAAATAACAAAAAAAAACAAAAGAGTCCAGAAACACATTGTTTTTTTCGTGTTTCATCAAACAAAACTTTTTAATTAAACCTTTTTTTAATTTGGCTGATTGTTGTTTTTTAATTTGGTTTGTAGCCAGTGAAGGCCAGGTTTACAACAATTAGGTTTAGTGACTGGTACAGCTATCTCTTCCGCAACATTTGGACACGTAAATTGTATGTAATTAACTAACTAATACTATAAGATTGTTTATGGACTGTTTATTTTCTAGCAATTTTTACATTTCTTGGTAGAAAGGGAGCAATTTCGAAAGTGTTATATTTTGAAATAAGCCTTAATACCTATCTACTTAACATAATTATAAAACTAAGTCGTATAAAAAGGATTAAAGACCTAATCTCGAAAGACAAAAAATACAATACAAAAAGAGAAATAATTCCCCGAAACTAAGTAAATTGAATTGTTAAATTTTCGTAGGTAAATGCGCTCAAACAAAGTTATTCAATTTGTTTGTTCCTTTTCGTTTGCAGTTGACAAAAATGTCTTTGTGACTGTTTTGATATAATTATAATTGAGTTTGTTTGGGCTATTGCTTTTTTGAAATGGAAGGGTAAAAAATGGTCGGTTCAAACAAGGTTTTATTTCGTGATGAGAATTTTTCCGTATGATAAATTAGAAAGATGTTTAAATTCTCCTTGAATTCTTTTGCAATATTAACAGGAGTAAATATTGAAAAGGTCGTAAATCAGACTTTGTAATAACCTACATAGTTGTGTACTACGTCATTAATATTTCCAATACTTGGTTATTTGAAGTTGAAAACTCTAACAACGGGTACATTGAGAGCACTACGTCTAGTTCAAATAACTACTACTTCTATAACAAGATGTCAAAGTGGGAAATTTTTAATTTGCGCCGCGGCTAACTTTGGCAATTTCAGTGCAGTAGGCGCCCAATTTATGATATTCGTTCGTACGCTTTTCTATTTTATTTTAAAACCGGCCAGTTATATGGCCGTAAGACTGTCGACTTTGCGTAATGAATAAAAACTTTTTTCATTTTAAAACAAACATTTTAAATTCAAATAAGTGTTCTTTTTTAGACCTTGCTTTTATTTTTCTTCCTTTTTATACATTTCCTACCATTTTTATGTATATTTTTCTTTAAAAAACTGACGATAAAAATCGTATATTATAAAAGGAAATAATATTAAGTTTAGGAAGCTCCGCTAACAACAATTTCTATTAGAAACACAGACAGTTGTTACAAATAAATTCAATTTGAGTGTGACAATGTACGGAATGTCCATTCATGGTAGAAATTGGCAATAATCGCCATAGTTATCAGAGAGCGCATTGTTCGGCGATATAATTCATTAATAACAACAAACACGATAAATTGTCCTTTATTGTCCGATAATATATTATTTGTGGAGTATTTATTTGCCTTTTATTGGGAATATAAACTTATAACTTTCGGATATATAGACTGACCTTTATACAACGTGTTAATAAATCTTGAATACGAAAATGATGCTTTAATTTTTCGCAATATTAAATCTGAACAAAAAAATATTCCCTTCCCATATTTTTTAATAATTATCTTTTATCTCCTTAGTCATAAATTCTCCATCGTATGGGGAGAGATGGCGTATAATTGTGTTCATTTATGTTCACAATGTAATTACGTATAGCGCTGTAATTTACGGTAACATTGTAATTGGGTAATAAATAGAGGTTCACCTAGCTGTTGTCGCGTCTATTTGGTTATTGTGTCTTTATTTCGATTATTTTTCCGACCCAAATATCGACCAATAGAATTGCACCATTCGACGTCACGTGGTACAACCTACATGGTATTATACTGATAATTTTTTGAATATTTTCTCTGGTCGTTGCTATGTCAAACTGACAGGTTGTGGCCGACATTTGGGACGGAAAAATAATCCCCGATACCACGAGCTTCAAAATTCTCTGGCATTTCCCTCAAGGTTCCTGCAAACAAATAAAGTCGTCAAGTTTTCCAGGAAAAATCACTCGCGCTTCGCGCTCGTGATTTTAACCTGAAAACTTGACTCCTTCATTGTTTGCAACGAATATCGGGAAATACCCGATAATTTTGAAGCTCTTGTATATTATAAGTGAATATCTGTAGTCGAATTTCGAATGTCTGATCTTGTATTAAGATTCTGTGGTAGGTACCTAATGAAAGAAATTTCCCGCGAAGAAATAACAAGCTTTTTAAACCGTTGGCGCTGTAGCATTTTAATGTCAAATGCTCAAACTATTTCCCTTGTAATGTTTCAGAATTAAAAAAAAACATTTGTCTACGGCAAAGCCCAATTTTTTTGTGTCATGTGATATTTGCTTCCGTATTCATGATTTAGGAGTATAGTTTATAAAATGTTAGCAACGTGAAACCTATCACACTACACATCACAGGTTGACAGGTACCATAGAATAAGTAATCAGTCAGAAAGTGCCTAAACAGCGCGCCCAGTAATGCTCGTAAACAAGAATAACCTCGTTATAGAATCTCATTACGACGACATAACAAAGTTTTAATTACGAACGACGTACGTACGTCGGCATGTTAATAAAATATTACTCAACTTCGTAAAAGGCATCCCCCTTCGTGCTGAAATTAAAATCTTAGAAACTTCAACGAGTTCCGAAGAAGCATTACATTATAATTTGTTGCGTAACATATTTACTTGGTCCTGTCGACGCTTAACATGCTTAAGTTTTGTAATTTAATAATTTCCTTCTGTAAGAAAGCGTTATTAGAAAAAAGTACTGTAATAGCTTTTCAGGCTGTGTCTATTTTCATTTGAAACAAAGACTAACTTTAACTTCAAGAAAATTACTATAAGATTTCATTAAATTACTTCAAACATGTGTTAGAATTACAAAGTCCTCTAACAAAAGAGTAAAGTGCCTAAATATATTCGTCATTACATCCAACGGTTGGTCATATAACTCAGTATGACGCTAACACAAACAGTTTGACGGCCTCGGTCATCGTGTGATTACGTTAGGGCAGTTCACACGATACATAATGTAGTAAACAATGCTTGTAGCCTCGACACACATAACACAATATTAAATGACTTGTGCGCTAATTATCTAAAACGGTATGACTATTGTAAAAATGCGGTAAGGACAGCGGTGGTTAAGTTTAACTTATTTAAATTGTTTATGGATGTTAAACGTAGGAAAATATTGTTATATCTGGCTGACTGAAAATTATCCTACGACCAAGGACTGCCCAAGATTGTTCTCGAATGATCATTGAAATATATAGATTCAAAGTGACAGCAGCAGGATAAATCAACAAACTTATCAAGTATATAAATAAATACGTAAAGATTTTACTGAAAAAGGTTGTGTAACAAAAATGTAGAATTGTAATGGTTTTGAATAATAATTTAAAACAGTGTTTTGTGTTGCAGGCACCAATGCCATTCTACGCGGGAGATCCGAACCGCTTCCCGACGGCGTGGCAGACAGATCCGTCTCAAGGTAATATCACTGCAGATTTATAATGTTTCATATGAGTAGTATATTCAATCAGAATGTTGAAGGCGATTTTTGGAAAATCCCATATACAGAAGTCTCAACAACTATGAAGTCATCTATAGATGCCGTCTTCTCGTCGACTAACGATTTTCTCATTCTCATTAACTAATACTAGGTATTTTTGTAAATGAGTGGTGTCCCAAAATAGCATATTTATTTTACAGGTTGGCAGAACCAGTTCATCCAGCAACTTCCCACACAGACTGGGCAGACGACGCTGGACTACCAGGGCAACCACACAGCGTACGCTACATCTCCGCACTACCAAGCCAACACCACGTACACCGTCCAGAACGTCGCCACCGCCTTCGACGCCAGCAATAACACGTACTACCAGGCTGGCATCCAGTCTGTGCCTGCCCAGCGGCCGCCCTCCAACCGCGGCGCCTACACACGTGCCATCGCCCAGAGCGCCTCACTACGCAACAGATTACCAACAACAGTACGCTCAGGCAGCAACACCGGGGCAACCTCCGGCAATGATTCACGACCAGCCTCAGCCGCATCCTACCAAAATTCCGTTCCAACAACAGCAGCTGGCTACACTGTCAGTCAACAATCTTACGATCGCACAGAATACTCTCAAGAACATCAAGAAGAATATTCCAACCCTGAAAATGGGTCGGGAGATACCAGCAACGAGGGCGAGAGACAAGAACAAAATACGCCTAATGGACAGCATTCGGGAAACGCCGAGCCTGGATACCTGCAGGGGAGCAACGGTCCGCGAGCTTCACTCGATTGTAGCGGGTATTCGGGCGGCTATAATAGCGGGCAGTACAGAGAGAACGGGCAGCCACAGAACCAGAACGAATGGCAACAACACCAGTGGCAGCACAACCAAAGAATACAGAACCAACAGTTGCAAAACCAACAGCAGCAAATACAAAACCAACAGCAACAGATACAGAACCAGCAAATGCAAAACCAACAACAGCAATTGCAAAATCAGCAGCTGCAGAATCAATTGCAAAACCAACAAATGCAGAATCAACAGATGCAGAATCAGCAGAGGCAGCAGGAGGATGAACAGCAGATGTTCTCGCAATCAGACAGGGTGAATTTGAACTCGAGACTGAAAACGATGATATTAAACAAACAGAACCACACCCGGGACGGCACTAACACACCGCCGGACAAAGGTGACCCAGGAGAAGGGCCGCCTCGGGTAATTGACGATAGGAAGACCGGAGGCGTCACTGTCAATGACGATAGAAACACTACCGGTCATTTTTTATCGTATAGCCACCATCTCCGAGATAATTACCGCTTAGGCGAACAGGCGTATTCTGTCGCTGGTAATTATTCACAAAACACCCAAGCCTATGGCGCGGGTGAGTTCGGAGGTGGTGGCCACCAAGTATGGGAGGGGGACAGAGGTCCCAAGAACTTTGATAAACACGCTTCGACCAAGAACGTAACTAAAGCTCCACAAAGTTGCCGTCTTACGCAGACATGAGAGGACAATACGGTACATACTCAAACGTACCCTATGAAGCGCAAAAGTATGCAGAAGTTTATAGTAATGATAGTAGTTTAAGTTATACTCAACAAGATAGTAAGGATTTTCAATCAAAAATGCTCATTGGACCAGTATCGGAGATGAATCAACAAAACTGTAACCCACCTAGGGACACAAACGCACAAAGAAGAGCTTATGAAAGTAGGGAAGCATATGACGCCAAATTTAGGCATCCTTCGGCACCTTTAATTCCTAAATTGGAGATGCCTGATACCTATCAATATCATAAGGATGATAGATTATTAAAAGCAGAGCCACAGAGGCTTATGAATCAGGCTACATATCTAAAACCAAATGAAATGCCTATCAATAATACGTACAGAGAGTTTCCGAACGGCGCAGCAAGGCCGCAACAAAATACCGTTCTGCCTCCGATATCGACTATCAAACAGGAAAATTTTGGGCAAAAGCCTCAGCCATATCAGAATTTCCAAAACTTCCCTTATTCGGAACCTGCAAAGCGACCAGAACCGGCTGAAACTTTCGCACAAATACCACGAATGCAGGAAAATATGGGCTTCCAAAGATACCATCGTAACTTCACTGATCCAAAGAATAAGGAGCCAGAAAAGCCTGCTGATAGAACGACTCCAGTTGATCCGAAACCACCGTATTATATAGAACAGATAAAGTCTGAACATTCTCCACCGGGGCATAAAATATACAAAAACCTGCCTTACAACCAGCCTCCAAGGAATGAGCCATATCTTTACCCGGGAGACGGTGGGCCAGCTTCTATTAGAAACGAGGTTGGGTACTCTTGTTGTCGCCAAGGATCTACTAAGAAACCGCCACCTGAACATCTAAGAGACGGCGCTTGCCCTGGACTTCAGACTAAAGATGAAATATTAGAGGATGATCCAGATGCAGAGAAAGGTGATCCTAAAGCTCCATCAAAACCCGGCACTCCAGTTCCTGATTTAGCAAAACCTAAAGAGAACCAGTTCAATTATTCCAAAGAATACCTTGAAAATCTAGAAAGGTTAAGAAACAATTCTAGAACCGAAGTTCCTGATTGCAATTGTTTTCCGGCTGATAAAAATCCTCCGGAACCGGGCAGTTATTACACTCATTTAGGTAAGTGAAATTCAGTCAACGTACCTACTGTCTTCAGCTAGGAAACTTCAATAATTCTTTTGCTTTCTTGTTCAGGGGCTGCATCAACTTTAGCAGAACTAAGGAAGGATCTAGAAGCTCGAACTGGTTTATCTGGCAAAGAGTTGAGGATAGAGAAGATCTGTTATACTGGAAAAGGGAAATCGGCACAGGGCTGCCCGATGGCTAAGTGGGTGAGTGTATGGATCCCAAAACTCATTCTTACTAATCAACACTTTAACCCAAGCAAATATTTAACAGTGTAAATATAGCGAACATAGCTGATTCATCTTATTCTTTAGAAATGAATATTTTACTCAAACCTTAATCGTATTGTTACAGGTGATAAGACGTGCAAATTACACAGAAAAAGTATTAGTAGTAGTGAAATTCCGTAACGGTCACAAATGTGCCACCTCCTGGATCGTCGTTTGTCTGGTTGCCTGGGAAGGCATTCCGCAATCTGAAGCTGATCTGGACTACACACTTCTGTCACACAAGCTCAATAGATATGGTCTTCCAACTACCCGCCGATGTGCCACTAACGAGAATAGAACCTGTGCTTGTCAAGGTAAGTATTTTCGTCACATATACTTAACTTTTTATATGGCAAACGTGAAAAGCTGAAAATCTGCTGAAGTTATAAGACAAGAATCTTGCAATTTGAAAATCTTTAGTAATTGATTAACTTTGTTTGCAATTATTCAGTAAGATTTTTCATATTTGTTATATGATTGTAGATTAAATGTGAACTAAAATACACTCGATAGCTCACCATGCCAAGCAAATTTTTCATCAACAACATCTAAAGAATCCTTATTCTCTTGCAGGCCTGGACCAGAGACCTGCGGTGCCTCATACAGCTTCGGTTGTTCCTGGTCGATGTACTACAATGGATGCAAATACGCCCGTTCAAAAACCGTTCGCAAATTCCGTCTGTCTGTGAAGACTGAGGAAAGCGAGATAGAAGAACGCATCCATGTGTTGGCGACGTTACTCAGCCCTTTGTACATGAACCTCGCACCGAAGGCCTTTGAGAACCAGATTCAGTTCGAGAAGGAGGCATCTGACTGCAGGCTTGGGTTTAAGCCGGGACGACCGTTTTCAGGTATGTAGATCTATCTACTTACATAGGGTGCTCTAACAAGTGGTGCTCTAACAACATGTATGAGGTATCTTCTCTGTAACATCCATAACGTTTCTTTAACTCTCTGTTACGTCCACAATGTTTGTTGAAGAACCCCAACCCATAACACCAATTTCATCATACCTTATAATATTTTAAAGGTCCTTGTCTGACAAAATCTTCGTCTTATTCCAGGCGTAACAGCATGCATCGACTTCTGCGCTCACGCCCATCGTGATCTCCACAATATGAACAATGGCTGCACCGCCGTCGTCACGCTCGCGAAACATCGTTCCCTCACCAGACCGCCTGATGAACAACTGCATGTACTACCCCTCTATGTCCTGGATACCACTGATGAGTTCGGCTCCAAAGACGGACAGGATGAGAAAGTGAAGAGCGGAGCCCTTGAGATACTCGATAAGTGAGTGGTGATGTACAAGTTTTCTTACTGTTCAATGACTTATTTATATCCATTTCCGATACCACAGATTTGGCTTTTTTAAATAGAGCAGTAACTAATAAATTGATGACTTATTTCCAGGTACCCTATGGAAGTGCGAGTACGATCGGTCCCGCTGCAACCATGTCGCCGTCACGGCAAGAAGAGAAAAGACGACGAGAATTCAGAATCAAACACATCAACTAACAGCAATAACTCACAGAGCCCTGGCAATAATCAGAAGAAATCTCAACAGTCTCCGGCGCCTAGGACTCCTCAGCCGGCTGATGCAAGGAATAATGCCAGTCCTCGAAGTCAGAGTAGCGCGTCACCCAGGGCCATCACACCAGCACTCAACCAATCGAACCCTTCAGCGTTCACTAATAACTCACACTACAACTCCGCATTCGTCAACCCTAATATGCAACACCAGAACCCAGGACTTATCAATCCCAATTTAGGCAACCCTGCGCTGTTAGACATGGCGACGATGATAGATAACTTTACAGATGCTCAGCTACAAAGCAATCAGATATCCAGCACTGTATTAGACTCGCCATACAATCCATACGATCAAAGTTATAATTTACACCATCAAAATGCTATTTACAATCCAAATCATGTATCGCCGATAGTTGAAGGCAATCCAATTCAGAATCACCAGAATCAAAATCCTAATCCGAACCCAAATCAACTACCAAGTTTCGCCGCTGGATTACAGAAAGGGAGCAACAGTTCCCCAACCAAATGGCCCCTCAGAACCAATGGCCGGACTTCGCTAACACGGAATTGTTCAACAATGTTGTTAAGGAGGATCCTGATTCTACTACTGCACATTTGAACGTTGCTCCTAATAATTACAGCCCAGATTCGAGCAGGAGCGAAACTAATTCAGATCCAATGTTGCCAAAAGTGACCCCAGAGCCTGAGAAACAAAATCTAATAGCTGACATCACAAACAAAATTCCTGAATTTGACATGCCCACTTCACCGCGGTTAACTGAGATATCACAAAACTCTCAGAGCACGCCAGCTTCTCCAGCGCCTTCGCAGATCCCAGAACTCAAGTCACCGAACAATGAATTAATGAATTCGGATGCTCGTAAAAGCGTGTGGAAGTCACCGGATTCTAAGAATTGGGACCCAAAACCCAAAGATCAGGCAACACCTGAAAACGAGAACTCATTATTTAGAGTACCAAAAGCAAGACCTCCATCTAGGTCACAACATACTAATCCACCCGAAGCTATTGAGAATTCAACTTTTCTAAAACCATATCCGCCTTCAGACAGGCCTCATTTAAGCCAAGGCTACGAGCACAGGAGTCCATATGACAGTAGATTGAACAATACTGCGCCACAAACATCTACTTCCCAAAACAACTTCACGATTAACCATGAGGAACAGAACATGCAGGCGGCCGCTAATAAACAAGTTCCCGAGTTTGCTGGCAACAACTTCCACCCCGTCAATCAGAACACTTATGGCAATCAGGCACAGATACAAAGTTATGGCAACTACCCGCAGGTTGCGAACGCCTATTCCTTCCCACCGAATCCGTACGGACATTACAGCCCATATGAGAATACGTACAACGATTACAACAGCTTGGCGTATTACAATGCTGAGAAATACAAAAGGGAAGAGCTTCTCAGGAACCCACATTGCTACAACTCCTATGGGTACCAATATAATCCAAACTTTGCTCCTAACTTCTATCAAAATCCAAGTCCAAATTGGTGCCAATCATCACCAAACTGGTGCATATACCCGCCACCATTTTCCATTCCATACCCACCAGAACCGCCAAAAGCTGAACCTATTGGCGAAGTAACTGAATTCACAGAAAATTTAGATTGTTTCAAAGACGGTCAGATGGGTGGCGTCGCTATAGCACTGGGGCATGGAAGCGTTCTGTTTGAATGTGCGAAGCATGAAATGCACTCTACAACTGCAGTCAAAAGTCCGAACAGAGTGAATCCCACAAGAATATCTCTTGTTTTCTACCAACACAGGAATTTAAATCGTCCCAAACATGGTCTTGAAGAATGGGAGGAAAAGATGAGGTTAAAGAAACTGGGGCTGAATCCTCCAACGCCGGGTACGCCAACCCCGGCCTCAGCAGCCGTGTCGCCCGCTGGTACGCCAACGCCGGAACGCGCCGAGAAGGCATCAGCGGGGCTGCCGCCGCTGTCGGTGCTGGTGGAGGCGGCGGCGGCGGCGCGGCGGCGCGGGGAGGTGCGGCTGCGGGCCGACACGCAGACCACGATGTCGTGGACGACGCTGTTCCCGATGCACCCGTGCACGGTGACGGGCCCCTACCAGGAGTCGAGCACCTGACGCAAGCTCGCGCCGTCCCGCGCGAACACCAACACGAGACGCTCCGACGTCCCTTCCCTAGCTATGTAAGCTCTATGTTGCCTTTCGATTTTAGAAGTCTTCTAATCGTCGATTAGAGCCGTCGTGCTTTCCAATATATTTTGTAGTTCCTCGATTATGATAAGTATTGTGTGTGGCGCGGCACTGGTCCGCTGCGCTGCGCGGTTGAAAATCCAGCGATTCCTTTATGCATTTAAAAATTGGAATTGAGTACCGTTTGTAACTGAAATATTTTTTAAAACGTATACCGAGTGAGTTTTAATCAAAGATGTAACTTTAAGTTTTAATTTTAAATAGTGTTTATCGCATTTCAGCTAGTCTTACGTTACGTTAGTATCGATTGTGTATTTTGTCAAAATGACCGTAATCGTGTAGATTTTTTTGTATATTCTTGTCGTATGTTTTAAGTTAACGATCGTTGACCCGACCACAGAGCGGTTAGTTTAATTTTAACAGACTATTGCTGTATAAAATAGTGACGTTAATGTAGGTTTTGTCTGCATATTTTGTCGATGTTTTTTTCTAATTAAGCGCATAATCGAAAGTTTTGTGCGACACAATGATCTCATAAACTACTAACCCTACATTATGTAAAGTTTATCAGAACAAAAGTACAAAACACTACATTGAGAGCGGTCGAAGGGCCGCGGCCGGCGTCATGGCGCCGGCTGGTGGCGGATACATTCGGCGGTCGTGTTTATTCATATTTTTGTACCTTTGTCTGTCAATTAGTTGTTTTATTTAATTTGTAATGTTAATTACCATTCCTGTCATTCTGAACATTTGTTTTGGCTTATATTTTAATGGATTTAAATATGAAATGAGGGCGATCGCGCCTTAGTATTTTACCACAAAGATACGAGTGCTTTTCTATTAGGTTAAGACGTGTGTATTTTTAACTTTTTAGAATATTTAACTTATTTATATTGTATTACGTGAACCATTATCGTATCATTTTCTTTGTAATAATTTTAGTGTTACTGTAGACATTAATATTTAATATATTTGCTTTACGGCTCGATCATTAAATTATTACAGGTTGTTTTATGCATGTTTCAAGATCGCCTTCTTTATTTGTCAAATCGAGTGCCTGTATGTTTGGCTATAAATATTAATTGATATTATATGATGAATCTGATTTTTCGACTATATTATTATAAATTGTGACGTTATTGTTTAAGATTTGCGATTGCATTATACGAACATTCTTCTTACTTAGTGACGATAAAATTTTATAAAATTAGATACCATACAATAAAAGATGAATAATAAATTACATACGTTTATATAAGATAGAATATTGCAAGGTTAAAAAATCAATTTTCAGGCGCTTGGAAAGATTATAAAGTAGGCATATTATTGAAAATGAATGAAACCATACTGATGAATAGTTATTAATATATAATTAGAGTAAGGAAAGTTTGTTTTAAAGATTAAACTATTGATATAGTTTATATTTTTTACGTGTACGTATTTATTGAATGGTAAATTTATTGGGACGAACGTGAAAATTATTTATAGGTACAAGTTTTGGATATAACAAAACTTATAAAACTAAGCAATAATAGACATCGGGGTCTATGTACATTGTAACGTAGGAGTGAAAATATTAAAATTAACGAATGGTGCGATATTGTCGACGGTCTTATGGTAACGCTTGACGTTTTACATACCGAAATATGCCTAAATTGTATTCGGATATTATTTGTGTATTGCATTGGTAACATGCCCTGTTATTCTTGCCATTAAACAGTTGCCAATCGTTGTAACTCTTCAATTCTCAATGCATTGTGTGAAAAGACATATCAGAAGCAATCACAGTATTTTTAAATGGTATACACGTAACAGTACAGTTGGGATATTTGTAAAACTTTATAGAATCATAATTGCAGTGGCAAAGTTTTGACACCAAAAAGTTTAAATTGTAAATTGTTGGACAACCTCATTTGTATGAAATTGTATCATTTAGGTCACATTAGAAGCCTGTGATATACATTAACTGCGAGAGTGCTTGAATGTATGTCTTTCTTCAGTGTGATTGACGCGTCTGAAGTTCTGAAGCATTATTGCGAAACTTGAATACTTTTCAAAACCAAAACGACCAGTATTGTCAGATTGTAACCAAAAATGTTTTTTTATGTTATTCTTATGATGTGGGTATGGGTTTATTACCAATGTCGTTTATAAGAGTGTTAGGTCGCGGGTTCAATGCTCGCCACGTTTGAGTTAGGCGAACTTATTGTGTAACAATATTTTTATTGTCTTCTGCCAAAACAAAGAGTAATCGAATGTGTCATGTAAATAGAACTACCATTATTTATTAATACAATTAATTTAAAAAACTTTCTCTTGTTTTATTTGTTTGAAATCCTATTTCTGATCATAACACTACAATCACTTTACACACCTGGTACACTACGTACAATTAAAATGTGAGTTTTGGCTTCAATACTGTCAGTAAAAAATAAAACTACTTATGTATAAGTAATCACTTAGCACCAATATTCAAAACTAGGTAAGTCTTGTTTTTGGAAAACTATTTACTTTCAAGGAATTCAGATAAGGCAAAAACTATGTGATTACGAATGTAGGTACCTATTTACGGGTGGGGTAGTCTTCACGAAAAATCTGACCACCAGTTACCAAAGGCTCTAGTGTTCAAGAATTGTGGAAGACAGATAGTCCCAACATGCAAAGACAGCTGCGGTATATTACACTTCAGTCGTCCCTCAGTTACAAAGTCAAAGTATTTATTATTTTCTTTACCTTACCTTTGTTAAATAAGCAAAATAATGTTTTAAAATGCGGGAAAAATAACTTGCTCATTTTATTAATTATTAAAAAAAAATATATACATAATTATGTAGTACCTATTGCAATTGCTGAAAAGCAGCTCAATTAAAATGGAACTGGGCTGAGCACGTCAGCCGAATGCATCCTGACAGATGGGCCAACATCGTCACCCAGTGGTTGCCACAGGATGGTCATCGCAGGCGGGGTAGGCCCCGAAAGACATGGTGAGACGACCTGGATGCCTACAACCCTGATTGGTGGGAGGTCTCAAAAGATCGAGAGGTGTGGAGACAAAATGGGGAGGCCTTTGCCCAGCAGTGGGACAGTACGGGCTAAGAATAATAATAATAAAAAAGTACCTATTGAAAACAGGCATTGACTAGTAAATTAAATTAAATAATTAAATAGCTCACAGCAACTCGGGACTAGGTTACTTCACTTAATAAAAACTGAAATTGGTTTAATAAATTGTATATTTTTTATTT
Organism: Helicoverpa armigera; assembly: GCF_030705265.1. Classification (NCBI taxonomy): domain Eukaryota; kingdom Metazoa; phylum Arthropoda; class Insecta; order Lepidoptera; family Noctuidae; genus Helicoverpa; species Helicoverpa armigera. The sequence continues at coordinate 11,012,730 of NC_087123.1, forward strand.
GTATCAAAATATTACATAAGTACCCTGGTAATTACAGACAATTTTGTTAATACTTTAATACAAAATATTTTTTTATTAAAATTATATCTTTAGTCTAGATTCGTACTAACAAATGTAAAACTGTATATTTTGGAGTGTTCAAAAATATAATACAATTAAAGCAACTACTCCTATTATATACCTACATATGTATAATAATATAAACAGACTAACTTTACTATTTCCTAAATATATTTACTTGGAGCATTAAGTACTTGTCACATGTTTCTCTTAAAAACTAATTTCATAATTTGTCTTTTATACCTTGAGTTGTCAAATGGTAACTCTATCTTTTGTAAAATTCAATTATAATTAAATTATAACAGTATACACAATTCAAGAATCTTATATAAAAAAGAATAAGCATTATGATCATTTCCTTCTTTTTTATATAAAAAACTAAATGGGAATTATACAGGCAATGGTATATTCGTAGATTTTTATAAAAAATATCTAGGTTGGCGACTTGCTTGAAGGTTATCGATTCATTTTCTTGTGAAACGGATCACTACACTAACATTTCGAGGAATGTACTTAAGTTAACGCGCTATTTATTTTAATGTTGAAGTTAATGGGAATTTACACATTGTTTTTCTTGTGACAACGGAATGTGTACAAAAATTAAGGAACACAAAATAAATGTAAATAAAGGCATGATTCATACTAGAAGTGGGCATGATGCTTAACGACGATGATGATAGAGAGTAGTATATAGCTTAGGGAAAATATTGAACTTGTAGCGATCTTCTCGAAACGGAATGTGAGCTCTCAGAGAGACAGTCCTTACAAAAAATATCTACAAAAATAAAGAAGACACTACATTTATTTTCCATAGTGATAATGATGCTAGCCAGGAGAGGATGGACACCGCATGCGGTAAAAATCATCAGATCACAATATATTAGAAACGGAATGTTAGCTTAGAGAGGTAAATATCTACAAAAGTGAAGAATTCCTTCTCTATGCCGTGCTATTACTGCTTGTATAGCTGTGGATAGCACTATGTGTATGGCTGACACTATAGATGATCATGATGCATGGCGACGATGATGTTGGCGAGCGCGGTGCGGGCGTCGCAGGCGGGGAAGCTGTCCAGCACGCGCACCGCGCGGGACGTGTGCGAGCGCTGCAGGCGCAGCGTCTCCTCGATGCCCGGCCCTGATAACACTGCTTCGTAAAGCTGGAAAAATATAAACATGCCTTAAAATTCACCATATAAACGACAAAGCTTTATTGACTTAGAAAATCATAAAATAACCGGTCTGAATGGAGTAAATAACAACATTTTTTTGGGCGTCAAGATAGATGGACAACGTTTGGCAGGGAAACAATGATAAGCAATTTATTACAGCCTAATCCTTCTCATAAACGCGAGAAGTTTAGGGCGTTTGTGCCTCTTTTACAGAAAAACTACTGGATGGATATTGATGAAACTGGGCAGTAATATGGCTTGTCAGAATTGTTAGATATTTTATCCACATTCGGGAAGTAGTTCCTTCGGGTAGCAGCTAAAAAAGAAGCTAGTTATTAAACAAAATCCCTAGTAAAACTTCAAGAATAAGGCAAACTTACAGCATGATAATCAACATCATGCACGCTCTTCCTGCCAGCTTCAATGTACTCGTACAGCTCAGGCCGCGCCTGCAGCGTGAAAGCCAGCGGTGCCCCCACCAGCGAGAAGCTGGCGGGCTCGGGGCCTGTGAACGCTTCAAGGTCCAGGAATGCCTGCCATGCGAGTGCTAGGTGACAGCCGAAGAGGTAGCCCTGGGGATGAAGTTGCAGTTAAGAATAAGGACAACATTTCGAAAATTGGTATGGTTAATTTTTGGCGACAGTACAGGCACCAGTTAAGGTGAAGAATAAATATCACTGCAACACTATTTTGTGCCAAAATGTTAAAGAAAATAATATGCCAAAAGCCAAACATGAAGAACATGAAGACTATGAAGCTCATGATGCTGTCAAGCAGGCCAGCACCAACATTTACTCTCTTTTATTCATGTTGTCCCTCAAACTTGAATCCATACATCTCCTCTTCGGTATTCCTCTCACATTCTCCCTCCATCCAAACAGTCATACCTAACACACAGTATATTTAATCTTCTAAAATAAGACCTAGGTTCAATCCTATGCTTCAAACTTCAATGTGACTGTACCTGCGTCTGCAACTCCTGGTTATGTCCAGCCAGCTTCAGAGCAGCAGAGCAGCTCTTACCCAGCAGAGCGCCTGCCGCCAACACGTGACGAGCTGACCACTCGCGGCCAGCGCAACCGATCACTCCGCCCATTGGGAGAGGGTCTGTTATTATGTCCCATTCTGGAAGGTTTGGAAATGGTGGTGGAATTAGAGTTTGGTAAGACAGTAATCATGTAATACGTTACGGGAACTGAGAACTAATGATTTAAGAACTGTAGTAATAGTATTTAAAGGCAGATAATAATTATACTCGGAGGACAGTGCTTACATAATATGTACGTACGGTATTATTTACTATTTACGTAAATAAAATGAAAGTTCACCGAAGTTTAAAACTACCTCTTTCTATATAACCGGAACAGTGTCATTCAATACTCAGAAAGGTTCATTGCGGAATCGATTCATTGAACTTTAGTAATTTTATTCTTCTTCAATTAAACGACTAACAAAATCAAGGAATTTCCTAGCTTTATCACGTCAACCTATAAACTGACGTCAACACGGAACAAACCAAGAAAACCGAAAGTCGCAAAACAAATAGCAATTGGTCGAACCAGTAACATCTGTCCCCATTGTCCGCCAGTGTCACGTCCGAATGGAGGGCGCAGCATAGTTCCTTGCGACAGGCGCGACAAGAATACTAATGTACCCTGAATGTACCACAATAATGTACCACTTTTAGATCGGAATGCGATGATTTCCAATGTATTGTGGACCCGATTTATTTGTGGGTGTTGGTTTCTGTTTTATGCTTTGTTTTATTTAAGTTGAAGAATGGTTTGGGTTGTCGAATGCTTATGAAAGGTAGATTACGAAGATACACCAAAAAGACAGAAAGACAGCATTATGATGCTACGTAAATCTATCCTACTTAATATTATAAACGCGAAAGTTTGTATGTATGGATGTTTGTTACTCTTTCACGCAAAAACTACTGAATGGATTTTAATGAAACTTTACAATAATATAGCTTATACATCAGAATAACACATAGGCTACAATTTGTAAACATATTGTTCGAAATACTAAACCTGCGCAGACGAAGTCGCGGGCACCAGCTAGTTCTTAAATAAATAAGAATCAAAACCGAGTATTTTAAATCAAGAAGGTACAAGGTGTCTTCAACTCATAGATGAAACTAAACGTTTTCGTCGAATTGCTAATACTAATAAATCAGCAACCTCAACCTGTAAGGTGATGAATATGTATAGCTAGCATGCAAATAATAATTTTAGCTACGCCTTAATTTGTTTTCGCTTAAGTAAACTTTAAGTGGTGTTAATTACTTAACCCACATCCGTGCAAATAGAACCAGTTTTAACTAAATGTACTGAGCTGTTGGTGTTTTAGTGACCGTTTCTACTGAGCCTAATGAAGAGAATAAGAAAATGGCTACTTGTGACCAGTTGTTGTTATTGTTGCCTGCGGGCGGACGTATTGGTAAAAGGATACAATAGTTATTGAAATCGGTACCTACCTCCGATTTGGTACCTCAAAATCCTTCACACCTCACGTTTACTTCCTACGCATTCATACTTTCTTTTAATCCTAGAGTCCTTTTACAAACTTATGAACAATAAACAGATATGGAAAATGTTCAAGTGGCTCAACAAAGTCAAATTACCTGAAGCTTCCTGTATCTGCTCCTTAGGCAGTGGTCTCGACGGCAATGGGTTGTTCTGCTCATCACGTTCACCGAGGAACTCCGCTTCAGCCAGGTCTCGTACTGCTGAAGACATCAGTTCTACCAGCTCTTGGTTCCTGAAAAATTCGAAGACAGAAGGTTTAGTTTAGTAAAGCTAGCGTTGGTTTGGCACCTAATTTTGTGCGAATTTTATCGGGATTTGATTGAAATCGGGAATAACAATAATAAAGTATAGACAATATTGCAAAACGTGGCTTGTTTTGAAGAGTATGGTTTAGTAATTGATGAAGTGAAAACTTAAGGAATTAAGCTTAAGTGCTAGCTACTTCTAAATTAGCTTGTAAAATAGACACACTGTCACCAAGACAGTAATTTTCGTTCTAACGCGTGACAAGATAAATCTTCACTAAAACAATTAACATCATTAAAACGCAATTTAGCCACACATCATTATAAATTACGAAATGTAAAATTATCGCCATTAGCTCTATAGAAGAGTTATCGCGTGTTAATTTACAATGAGTTCGTCATGTTCTGCCAACTATGTTGCGTAGCTGGGTCAATAGGTCACTATGGCCTATGGTCATATGACAGATTGCCACCTCATTTTATGGTAAAGGACGATGATTGCACAATTATTGATTAGTATGTATAAGGGAGGAGCATCTCGTTTGCAGACTAATCGTTATAGTTGAAAAACTTGTTATAGAGGATCCCGAAAATACATAGGAAATCACAAATTTTTGTTTGTTTGTACACACTTATAAATAAATGCGTACTGCTAGACCTCAAGAGAATGTATGAAAAATAAAATCCTAATATCTAGAGCGTGCTAATAATTCTATTGTAAGTTATGTTGTCACACGCGTTACGAACTATGAATAGGATAACATTAACAAAAGTGAAAAATTAAGTAACAGTCAGACCTAAGAACGTTTTGTGCAAAAGTATTATAATTCTGAACGTCATTTTAATCTTAATATGTTTGACCGAAGATCACGACATAAGTCAGTTTTAGATTTAATCTATTAACGAGTAGTTTACAAACTAGCCGATTGGTACGAATTGTGGTGGAAAATCAGAAAAACGATGAACCAGGTGAATCAGCAAGAAAGTCAACATTCGTAGAAGCAGCACACGGTTAAACTTTTCTCACATTACCCATCACAATTTAGAGCAAACGTGTGGAAACCAACATTATACATAAGTATGTATATAGTACCTATAGAGGTAGTAAAATGGCGAGCCGAGTTCAAAACTCGCGACCTCACAACTTGTAAAGTCAGGGCCGTGATATCTGGGACAACACTGATCTACGAGTAGCTTTAGTTTACTCATGCGAAACTAACGAATCGGTTGTTAGAACCAAATATAATTTTCCTATGTGATGGCTGTTTCCGTTGTGGTGCATGCTCCGTGTAAAATATTTTCATATCCATGTTTAAATGCTGTAGTTTTATTAAGTACCAGCCAGCGAACATCTCAGAATACGTATTCAGCTCCAAAAATGTTTGACCACGTCTCATTTGAAAAAGGTGTGTGTCTGTGGCATCACTTTAGATAACCATCTCTATTTATAGAGATATTTATACGCCATAACGTCTATAACTTTACGTCGACGATCGAGCATCGTGATCGTACTCAACAGCATGAGACTTTTTAGATTATACCAACTTTGACTTCTAATCTGAGGAGTAGCAAGTTTCACCTTGTCACTAAATAAAAAACAAAATACGATGGCTGCAATCATCCCATTCAATGCATATAACACAAAATACCAACAAAAACATACAGACAGACACTTTCACTGTTACAAGCAAAGATACTAATGAACGGCAGGTTGCGTAATGTCGGAGCGTAAAGTATTACGTTATGGCGATACCGGATTGAGCATCGTTCTCAACAGCACCTACAGCTGGTGTTGTGGTCAAGTTTATAGTCATGTTACGTGGGGTAGAAGTGGGACAAGAGAGATAAATCGGAGATCATTATAATATAGTTAATTTGAGTCAGATTCAAGTGTGAATGTGAATTAAAGGTAGACTGGTGTGCTTATAGCAAGACCCTTCGTGTCACTGCATATGCGATTCCGTAACTGCTACATCGTGGTAATGTAGAATATCGTATTCATCAGAAAATGTTTGAGGAACTTTAGTGCCCTACTCATGTAACTACGAGTATGTGTTCAATTTATACCAACATATTCACGTATATCTCTATGCGATGAACAACAACCCACAAACTATTTTGTTGAATGCAGAAACCACATTTTCTAACCATTCCTCATGATTGAGAGTCATCACTGTCAAACGATACAAAAGAATTACCAATTACAATTTAACCTTTAGAGGCGCGCTTTCTTAGTTTTCTCTCGTCGTGTTGAATGCATGCGTGTTGTTCCAACTGTCATTCGTCACTGACATGGCCTCATGACCAAAGGGATTTCAAAAGGTCACGAGCATCATTAATTTGATAAAGAAATTCTTCTAGAGAAATTAAGGAAATACGAAAAAGCTGTAGTAAACAAAGCGAGCTTTAAAATACAAATACCTGGTTGTTGGCTCTTCTGTCTTATCTCAATCATTCTCAAAAGTCAGACAAAAATAAACAGCAAATAAAACAAATTAAACAAAGTAAGTGATAAATCCTGCATCAGTTCCTATTGATTTACGTGTCTAGAGTCTAGACTAATATGTATTGAATGGGTTATGTAATAAACCAACCAAATCGATTGTTTATATTTCGGTGTCGGTATAGATAGCTGTCTTCGGATCTATACTGTGAATGAACCTCTTTTGACTACATATTATCTAGCTGTCTTGTCTTCGCTTAATTATCATACATTTTCAACACGACTGGATCCCCCACCTCGTCTTATGTATTGAAATACAAGATTAATGCGACCTCTCACCTACATGGCGGGCTCATTTGCATTATGTTTCATGTTGAATAATAATTTCCTATAATTTGACACCAATGCTTTCATTGATTTTCGTTGAAGTTTTCTTCGATAAAGGTTTGTTTGTTAGATGTGTTAGCAATTTCTACTTTGTCACTGTTTCCTTCTTTCTGTATTTTCTAGAGTTTCTAAAGATCGCTCATTTGTACTTCATACATCATTTAAAAAAATAATTTATTTTACAAGGCTAATTCAAAAATCTACCGACGTATCCACAACATACCTAGCTGTAAATGTAGACGATACGTATTGAATCTATTACACTCTTGGGACCATTTGAAGGTTCCCGGCGAAGCTAAGACATTGTAAACCGACTACTATTATTATCACACCCAAAGTTGATACAAAAGAAAAATTCTCACTCACCTCAAATTCGCCAGCTCAGAACAAGAGTTAGCTAACAGGTAATCTCCGCTGAGCAGGGCTATCTTGTTGCCGAACATCATGTCATCAGGTTCGGCCGCTATAGGCTGTCTGGAGTTCATGTTGACCAGCCCTTTGTGCACCAAGTGAGAGGTGCGGATCATCTCTGTTACTTCTGCAAGAGCTCGTTGACTGTCGGAGAAGAAAGAAGAAGATTAGATTGATGTTGAGAATGACGGTGTTGGTTGCTTAACGGAGAATTGATTTAGGTGATTTAGTAAAATAAAACGCTTGTGAATGAATCAGTGTGAATCTTCAATTATATTTCTTGGTATTCCTTTAGATGCTAAAGGCATTATCAGGAACATTTCCATAATACAACAATGTGATTTGAAATCGTATTGCTGATTTCATTTTTTTTTATTTACTCTTATATTTTCATCATCCTCCTATTTGCTCCTGTTACTTAAGACAAGCGATAATTCGAAAGCAAGATCGTTTATTTTGAAAGTATTTCCTTGGACATGTCGATAACGCCTTTCTTACAAGTTTTATGTCTTTATTGAAAGTTGCTAAGTGCGTTGTTTCGAATCATAATTGAAAGTACAAACCAATATAAGGTTACTTGTTATGAACATGTTTTTGCTCATAAATCCACCTCCGTACCTACTATACAGTAACATTATCAGGTAGGATGTCACTTGGCAGAATTAATAAGTTACCAATTAATCACTTTTTACATTCACAGGAAGTTTTACAGCTGGTTTCGATAAATAAGGAAGCTACAGACTCTCAGACCTTCGACTGGACGATGCCCTTTAAATAATATACTGGTGCACTATGCAACAAATTCCACGGTTTATGTCCACCTTATAAAACATTGAGGACGCATAAAATTATGTTTATGACCGAATTGAGAGGCAGATAATGCGAGTTTATTGAAAATGTTCCGTGTTCTCGGATTGAAGGATGATTTCGAAAATTATGACGATGATGACGAAAATTCTTGTTATGAAACTTGTGGTTTGATGAATAAATCTGATTTTTGTATAACTCTGTGTTACGAGCATTGTATACCTTGCGTGGCATTGGTCAATAATGATTGAACTTTTGAACACATGTGCTGCATCCACGTCATTCAAGGTAGTCCAATTATGACTTCCTATGCCCAAATTCGCCACCCCAGTAGGTAACCATTATCATAGCTCTTACTTAAAGGACTTGTGAAGAGCATCTCTCTATTTTTTCCTCACATTTTCTTCCAGAACTTACCTATGCAAGACACCAGCGGCTTTGTCCTGCTCCATGTCTGGGATCTCGGGGCTGTGGCCGGCTGCTTTTGAAACCAGAAGCACGATGAGCCCCCACGCTTGCATGTTGTTCTTGCCATTGTAGATTAAGTTCCTGAACAAAAAGAGTTTCTATATTTATTTCTTTCTTTCTGGACTGCTAAATAACATGAGATTCGGGATAATTGGATATCAAGAGCGGCGGAGGCGATGGTTTGATACAGTTACCATGGCCCTAGAATATAAAGAGTAGAAGACAGAACATGTTTGATAATAAGGGCTGAGGATTGTCGGAAAGAGTTACCTCAGTCTGAGGTCCTCAGACTCAGACCTATCATATAAGTAGTGGAAGGTACATCGATGGACAGGTTTTAGTCAGTAAAGTACTAATATTACCTCTCGCTCCACCGATAGCTGGCGGGCGTAGTCATTTATCAATTGATGCAAGTGTTATTTTAAAATCTTGACCTATACCAAGCTAATAAGAATATCTGTTCAAAAACAACCTCATTATTAATGTTCACCTACTACTTAAAAGTAAAATTTTTGAAACAGTAACACCAAAAGCTTGATAAAATCATTTTAATAAGGACACGATGTTATTCTCTGATGACGATGACCCTACAGGAAGTATGACGTAAAATTACTGCCTTTTCGTGATGTTGGTTAAATGTTTGAAGAATACTAATGATGAACACAAGTGATTAAATGAGCGATGATGTGCAATGTTGCAATAAGGAATGCATTGAACGCGAATCGGTAGGAACCTCTGCACGCGATGTTACGATATGGCTTAAAGTAGTTCTGTAAACCTACATACTTAGGATATGAATTATGTATGTAAATCCTTATCTATTACTCCTGTAAGTACTCTCAGAGGGAAAAGGCTGTGAGGATAAAAACATGGGGATGGATATGGAATACTTTGTTTGTAGTAAGTATGTATCGACAGGTGGACCTTATACGACGACCTTATAAAGGTCGCCGGAAGACGCTGGATGCAGGTCGCCTCCAACAGGTATCTGTGGAGATCTAAGGGGGAGGCCTATGTTCAGCAGTGGTCGTCCTATGGCTGAGATGATGATGAAGATGACGAAGTATGTATAAGGGTGTGTGAAGCAGGATGCGATACGGCTGAAAACAATGGGAGCAACTAGTATTGCTATAATATCTAAATGAGCTTTTGGAGGACAACAGTGTTTTGGTAAATGGTTTGAGTACTTTGTTGACATTCAGAAAGTCTTGTTTTTCAACAAAATCAAAAATTGTTATTATTGCACAGTTTGTCCGGAAATTGTAGCTACAGAAGGTTATCGTGGCAACCAAATATCATTATGACATCCTTGAAAAGTCCTTAGGAGGCATAAATGCACTTGACTGCATCAAGATCCGAGTCTAGACGATTTTGTTGCACGATAAACGGTAATGGTACGTTTACTTCAATTCTCAAGGTTTTTTTCTAAAACCAGTATCTAAAGGTCCGCTAAAATTTGTTCAGTACCTACAAAATAATACGAAGGTGAAATTATTCGATTTATAGGTAAGTATTACAACTTATAACCGAAAACTGTATAACGGGGAAATAAAGTCCATTCCAAACCAAGGGCAGGTTGTGGGTCTAAAAATACTACATATTAAAGTTCACTTGGCTCTCACTTTGAGCTGATTTCATGCTACATTATATGAGTTCTAGCTTTCGCCCGCGGTTTCACCCGTGTCCCGTAGCCGGATGGTGACAAAAACTAACCTAACCTTCTCCCGGGTCTAAGTTACCTCCCCTCTAATTTTCAGCCAAATCGGTCAAGTCGTTTTCATGTTATGTCGTGATTAAGTAATTACGAAATACTCTTGAGGACTAAGGAAGAATTTATGTAATGAAGTATTATCACAGACACAAAGGGTATCGATGGGATATCGACTGTTTCTGTTTCTGTAGCTAATAAAGACCTTAAGCTGTCACCTCTAATGATATTTTTGTGCAGCTGTTTACGGGAATAAATCAACAATAGACAGTGTTTCTTTAGGGATGGACCGAGTACAGACCCCTGAGGAACTCCTGAACACAATTCAACGCGGTAAGGACTATACGTCATAAGTGGCAATTCTCATTCTATGTATATACCTAAGTGTTTATATTTGGGCACAATCAGCTAATCGAGCTGTTATATTTATAACAAATTGGAACATTTAAATTCTGAAATTAAGTGGTGTGATAATCGAAGCCCTTAACATCGGCATCGACTGACGGCACGACGAATATAGATGATTCGCACCTACGAATTACATACGTATTTACGTCACTACCAGCGTACTAATCAAACCTGCCACATACTTAGCTGTCTTCAGCAAAGGATGGTTGCTCCCGACCAATTTGCGCAGATGTAAAGCTACGTTCGCAATTTCATCGCTCAGGACCCATCGCAGACTCAGGAAGGAGGTCGGATATCCGACAATCTTCTCCGCCTCACTCACTGCTCGATTCCAGTCCGGCTTCGAGTTGTGTTGGGCAACACTTGCTCGCTGCGTATTACATGTGCTCACTTCCCTCACAGTACAAGGTCCCCAAAGTTTCGAAACCAACGCACTAGATGACTGAACTTTCACTAAATCGTACTTCACAACGCGACACAAACGACTCAGACTCATTTTCCCAATGAACTGCACCGACCCGGGAATACTAACGACTACGCAATTCGAATTTCGAAAGCGCGAAAGTAATTATTTGCACAACAAACACTACTTGCACAAATTCAGCAATTTAATACAAAAATTCTGCATCAAATAAGATGACTAACGCAATAAATTTACTAAGTAGCACAAAATAGACTTTCCGACTAAATTCAATATCCTATGCAATGTTTGCAAAGACAGAATTTATTTCGTAAATAATTTTGAACGTTGAATTACGAACGTGCACAACTTTCGCGGGTGATCGGTTGACTGACCGAATGGTGAATGAAGTCTATGAACTGATTGACGTCAGGCCTGCTGATTCGCGGTTTGGGGATTGAAGTTTTCACAATGGTGGGCAGACAGAAAGATAGATGGATTGCATTTAGTTGTACCCAGATTACCAGAGTGTGATTTTATGTAAGTAATATGTATGATAGTGTGATTCGACTATACCATTACTTTATGTATCAAAAGGTAGGTAAACTAGGTGGAAACCAAATCTGTTAGTACCACTGGTACCACTCAACGAAACATATAAAAATTGATAGTATGTAGGTATGTATGTTTATAAGGAGATTGAAACGCACTATGGACACTGAGGGTAGATAATATTTATTTGAGTTCTTGAAGATATTCTTATTCTTACAGCTTCAAGCAGTGGAAAGTAGGAGAATACCCAGTGAAAAATAAAATGCGTTTAAACTCGTTTGCACGCATCATCAGCGACATCTATCTCGCTTTATGGTAACCTTTAAGTTGAATGGACGGACCACTAGTATGTGTTTGAAGTGGTAGATGTTGGTGTTTTTTTTGTAGGTACTTATTATTTTTTATATTTAGATTGTATCTCATATCGTATTTTATTCGATGGCAATGTGTGAAAATGATGAGTTCAATTCTTACGGTTAGGTTAGTTAGGTGAGTTTGAGGACACACAAAAATACTTAGTATAATAATAGGGTAGGGGTAAAATAGGTAAGCACTTATTTCAGTAAGGCAGGAATAGTAGGTAGGCACCAGTCTTTATCTACTAGTTATTTAGTTAGACATATACATATATACCCACCTTATAATTTATCAAATGCTAACAAAAGTATATAACGAATCTGTTCCACCAACTGAGGCGAAATTCAAATTCGCCCATAAGATTTTTTACAATTCTTCAGCTTCTGAATTCTATACTAAAAATGTATTGATATTTTGTCGGCTATTCTAAAGTCATCATCATCATTCATTTAGATTCATCTTCAAAAACCGGCCAAGTGCGAGTCGGACTCGTGCACGAAGGGTTCCGTAAATTACAGTTAAATCAACCTATCTCAAAAACTATAAGAGATACTTTGATCAAACCAAAAATCGTTGAAAGAGTTAATTAGCATGCATCACCTCTATTTTTTTAGAATTTTATACCCCGTAGTTATAAAAATAGGGGGACATACTTTTACGACTTTGAGAGCTGATATCTCAAAAACCGTTCACTTTAAGAAAAATGTTTTTTAGAAAACTTTATATCATTTTAAAAGACCTTTCCATTGATACCCCACACGGGTATGTACATCGAAAAAAAAAATTTCATCCCTCAGTTACATGTATGGGGGGCCCCACCCCCAATTCTTTTTTTTACTATTTAGTGTCATATTTTTGTAGCGGTTCATACAACACATATTCCCATCAAATTTCATCACTGTAGTACTTATAGTTTCCGAGTAAATCGGCTGTGACAGACGGACAGACGGACAGACGGACATGACGAAACTATAAGGGTTCCGTTTTTGCCATTTTGGCTACGGAACCCTAAAAATCGATCGAACCCACATAGGTGTTACCACTTACTAGAGACTTTTAGTACATTCAGGTAAATTCAGGAGATAATCATACATTTTATAATCATCAATTCATTTGTATCTATATACAAGAAAAAACAGTCAAAACATTATAATTAAGTATCTTATTATTGTTGCTTTTGATCCGACTTGAAATCGATTTCTAATGTTCCCCACATTTAATTTTCTAATTGGAATAATGCAAACGATTTGGCGTAATATGAAATCAAAATTAACAATATACTAAATCTTACAAAGTCTTGTGTATCATCATCATCATTATAAAATCCGTACAAAACGAATTATACAGAAAAAAAAATCTGAAATTGTACGGATTGGAAAAGTCATTCATGGTAACACTGCTATTATCCTTTGACCAATCAAAACACTCCTATGTTTTGTTCCATTCAGTCAATCTCCGGCACTAGCCAATCCGGACAAAGCTCTAGAAATAGTTCACGTTCAAGCTTCAATAGCTCTCACATGCTCACTCATTCAGTCATTCGCGTTCTGCCGGTTGTCGTAGTCGTCTGTAGAGCGGTCACTGCGTGGTTACCGGTATCTCTAGTGTCCTTTGATCAAGTTCTCAATCCAACACATTTGTTGTTATTTGATAACATTTGTGTGTGAAAGTGAGAACTGTAAAGTTGTGAAGTAGGTGAGAACAGTTTGTTAAATTTCCCGAAAGTACTTTGAGGTAAGGACTTTTTTTGCTGCTTTCTTTATATATTTTCACGGGTTATGTCTGGCACGTCTTTCTCAAGTAACTGGTGCTCCACGTGTAATGAATACGTGGTGTAAAATCTGTGTCATCGGCTGAAAATGATGCAATTTTATATTCCATAAAATTGCGCCTCACAATATTTTTCTCACACCATGCGCATTTTTGTTTGTATTACATGATTCTATTTTCCTGTTAATCGTTTGCAAATCGTGGAGTCCGTATTTGACGTTCTTATTTATTCGCAGCGTCTACTGTTCTAAAAATAATTGCCGGTGCAAACGTTACTTCGTATGTGCACTGTGGACTGTAAAACTGACAATAAATAAAAAACAACTGATTTTACTAAAAGTAAAATAAAAACACATCTTAAGACCAAATATTGCCGTTATCTAGCTATCCCGTATTCCATTTAAAAAAATAGAATTATTTCTTTATCGGAAACCGGTCGAAGCGCCTTCAATGACCTGAGATTTGGGCGGTCATTGATCTGTCAGCTGGTTCGAATTCCTAATTTAAATATTCAAATCTTCATCCTAAGTTTCAGATGGAAATTCCGATATTTAATTCTCGTCAAAGTTTTGACTTCTAAAATAAGATTTTGTTTCTCTTTGGTTAATCAGTGAGATAATTATTTATGTTATTGTATTGTAATAATAAATAACAAATGTCATAGTAACCCTTTGCCCTTTACCAGTGTTTTTTCCTGGTTTAATGATAGTGTCAGTCATTAAGTAATGTTAATTACATACTATGTAATAATGAAGATGTATTCACAAGAACATTGTCAGTACATTACCTACCATAATCATTCCATACACTAGTAAAAATTACAAGCAAAAAAAAAAACCTATATGAACTTCTTTGTCATCACACTGTATTGATGGAGTAGATGTGATCATCATTTCAGAGGTGAGGTGGCACCCTAGACAATCGGTGACCTCTTGTGCTGCACCTCTTACATAAGAAACAAGTCCAATATAATAACAATACTTATGATTTCTGCAGTTTCACTTGCATCCCGGGAGAACTTCTGCCTGTGAAAGAATCTTTTACTGTAATAATTTTCTCCAATAAAATTTGCCTCTATATTCACCATCTTATTATGCACATGAATTAAGAATAATCGGTTAGACTGGAAGCCGACCCCAACGTAGTTTGGGAAAAAGGCTCGGAGGATGGAGGATGATGAATTAAGAATAATCTTAACACCAAACATTTGACCTCAACCCGAAATCTCGAACTAAATACTCTTTACGAGCCAATCCAAGTAATTAAGATAAAAGGCAGACAGATTCGTCAAACATCATTAAAACCTTAATTAAGTAATTATACAGAAATCTCATCTTTACCAAAGGATTAGCTTTGTTAGCGGAGCAATATAAAATTCATAGACAGATTGTCTGGATTGCGTTTGCTCATCAAAATGGATAAGATTAATTAATTTATAGTTTTCTTGTGTAATTTTGCCCTTGGATCTATTTAACGGAGATAAAAGGGAACTTGGATCTAATTAATGGAGACATGAATGAACTTTTGATAGATAGGGTAAGAAGGTAGATTAATTAGCATAAGATTATATGTATTTCTGATTGTTTCTAACCAAAAACAAAGTAAACCTTTTAACTTAATTTTGCTCATAAATAGCTTTATTTTGGGTTGAGTCTATCTGAATATCAGAGATAAATAAAAGTTCAGAACTCCACTGGTAAATTATATTGTTCCAAGCAAGACACACAAAATGATTATACAAAAGTTAGGTTTTACAAAAGTTCCGGCCCGGCACACCGTTATACGAAGACTGGCTTATATTCTAATTTAAGGAGGGAATAGCAATATGATACGACGCCCTACGCACACAGCCATGCACATGCATTTACATAGGTGTGTACGTAAGTGTCCCTACATCATTCCCCCTCTAAATAAAAATAAAACTTAAACAGAAACTACAAGAAATTACAAAAGTACAATCATAATATGCTATTAATTAAAACTACACACATACACTACACTATACACTAAACACTAAATATACGCCGTGGTGATACCAGCGCTAGGAGGAGCAGCAGCGGCCGTGGCCGGCTGCTGCGGCACGGTCTGGACACGAACCACGGGCGGGTTTACGTTGGCTAGGACGACTTCCCGTCGGAGCCAAGTTTTACTCTATGATGGCAATGTTGACGCATCCCGAAGATGATTGCGCCCACCACTATCGTTGCCAAAACAATCAGTAACAGCCCCATATTATTTAATTTATTTGTCAGCTCGCCCGTGTTGACTTGGGCCTGAGCTACGGCTACATTTTCCTTAGAGCTGTAACTACCCATAATTTAACTGATAAGAACTTTTCTTACAGAGAGTCTGAGGCAAAATGAATCAAATATAGTGGCTCTTAAAGTTTAACAATTGATTACTTAATATTAATACATGCTAACGTAGCTAATATTCTCTTACATATAACATACAAATAATAAAAACTAAATTATTTTGTTAATCCGCAATAATTAGTTTCACAACGCTAAAATTAATTATCACACATTTTCATAAAATCATTAGGTAAGTATAAGTTGTTGCAATTATTTAAAATTGAACAATAACAATATCATCTTACCTAGCAAATTGTTCAAACCTCATACAGTCAAATTATCGAATTGCATTTTTATACAAACGTGACCTGCATACACTAACATGCCAGCGACATCGCTTACTTATTTATGTAAAAGAATGCGTATATATGTAAAGCATGCGTGAATATAAACGTGTACATAAAAACATAAGTTTTACAAGGGTATATAACTTTATTATGACAGTCCTAAAATAAAATAAACATAGGAAAGATAATGAATATTCAATAACAGACATAGCTAAAAATGCTTACTGCGCTAAAAGAGTCACGAACTAATTTATTCCCATGAGAACTACAACTACCTATAACGCAAATCGCACGGGTGTTCTGATTACCCTTCCTGATCGTGTTACTTTATGCTTATCTAACAACACCTGTGGCGTATTATGTGACAACCGGGAATCGTCACTAGGTATGATAGGTACATTATTACTTACTGAACTTTCATTTTCATTAATTACGAAAGCAGGTTTCAATCGATCTATTGAAATATATGCTTCGCGTTCGGGTAACTGAATTTTAAATACTTTCGTAGATCTTTCTAAAACCTTAAATGGCCCGGCACACCGTTATACGAAGACTGGCTTATATTCTAATTTAAGGAGGGAATAGCAATATGATACGACGCCCTACGCACACAGCCATGCACATGCATTTACATAGGTGTGTACGTAAGTGTCCCTACATCATATAATAATTTTGGTATCACCATATCGTTATAATACTTGCATCACTTCAGAATCAGCTCATTTTCATGCCCAGAAGCAAGCCTGTAACGTTATCGTTTTACTATTTGCTGGAAAATGAGAACTTGTAATAAATTGTTTAATACCTACTTATATAATATTACTTGCACAAGACTTTTCAATTAATTAATTTACAGTTTTCCTTATAATATGCAAAATTATAGGAAATTTCCACTTTTTTGGTAGTCATTACATTTATGTACCTAGCACCTAGATCGTTAGTAAGCTATATGAATACCAACTACATTAATTTACATGTTTCACACCTGGACAGTGAGTAACTTCATATTCTTATTTAAACAATATTGGCTCCCAGATTTTCAGTAATTTTATTGCCTAGAAAAATTTAAAAAAAAATGACAATCACACTAGGTACTAAGTGGATCAATTCCTTTGCATCTATAGGATATCAATAAAAATCTAAGGATCCACATACCAACTGCAACAGTAGCTTAACCTTGATCAATTGACCCATGTAGCTAATTGAGTCACAAGCAATAAACATCTGACAATACGTAATTAGGTGTCATTTCTTCATATACGAGTATCAATGGCGTGGGAAGCTCAGCGCTGCATTATGCTATCAGTTATGCAGTCCCGATATTAATATCATATTATTATTATATTATGTAGTTATCAATGAAAAGTGCAAAGTTTTCCATTATGAAATGGCTTGTAATTCTAGCAGTAAGCTCAATCTGTCACTGTCATCTATGTGTTATGATTTAAGTGCTAAAGTGACTGTTTTGTTTGTGAATTGCTTGCCCAAATTGGATGGACTCTTCAACGCGAATCAATTGACAAAGTGATACCTACTTCAGTGTATCACTTATCTGTTGATTTTGCATAGCTATGGGTGGAGCAAGGTCTTCGATATTTGATAAAAAAGTGTAGGGTTGGATTAAAGTACCTTTGCATCCACATTCTAGGTTCGTTCATTTGTTGAACCCGGTTTTCAGGAAATAAAACAAAAAATGCTGTAAAAAATCAAGAATTTTCTTATAAAATGCTCTAATCTAGTTTTATGGCATAAAAAGTCGACGATCGTAAACACGCTAGTTAAACTCCACCACGTTAGTGTGCAAACGATATTGTTTATAGTACAAATGTCAGTGAACCTGCAATTTGTAGGACAAGGCGAAATGGCTTTTATTTAAACCTTGTAAAACTTCGTACGTGACCATAGCAAGTTGTATCACGCCATGCCTCATTCTATGAATGAGTTTATGCATTGAAACTGACTCAGTCTGCATACCTAAAAGGAAAATAAAATTTGTAGTTATTTTTTACATTTTCCTGTAGGTGTATTAAAAAGTAGCTCTCGTACTTTTCCAAGACATCAAATAAACATTTCAAAAAATACTACTGAAAATCCGTGATTCCGGAACTCGGAGCTACGAAATCTGGAAGATTCCTTGAATACATAACTGTATCTTCCCCATTTAAAATGTCATATTTTTAAGACCTCTTTGTCAGCCGTATCTTCTAAATTTTTGAATGACCTTTTTTGACCCAGGTATGGAGTGGGAAGGGCCGCCCAAGCAAGGCTTGTACGACCCTCAGAACGAGCACGAAGCCTGCGGTGTTGGTTTTGTTGTTGCTATCGACGGAAAACGTACCCATAAAGTAAGTACCTGTATTACATAACCCCTGAAACCCCTTAAATGTTTCCACTTCAGAAATATTTCGCGTAACGAGCCATTCTTCCACAAAAGATTGCCTGTTTTCGGTTTATTTTAGGTACAATGACAGAGGTTGTAGTTCAACTTATAATACCGCTAATAACACTGCCAGCCACGTTTCTAACAATTTCCAACGTTTACTTAACGTACCATCACCTCGATTCAATCAATCAAGCTGCTGGGCTTATAATAGGGTAGCACCCCAATCTCCCGTTGCCTAGTAACGTTGATGAATTTTGACGAGAGCACTGCACTTTCCTGTCCAGTTCTATCTTCTGTATAGATTGAAGGATCAATGTTAAAGCCCCCGACTGATTGCTTAGCCTACCTTTTCAAAAGGGATAGCAATAACAATTCATTTAAGTATGCGACTAAAAAGAAAATTCCGTTCGCAAATATTATGTCAGGCTATTTGCAAATGCATTTGAGTCTAAAGTTTACTTCTTTCGTACCAAAATGACGAAATCTTATTCGTTGTACATGTAAATATTTCTTCTTTTAACTGCATTTGGCTTTCATCCATTAACCATAGCAAATCCGCAAGCATTTTATGGCTAAAACTGACATTTTTAACATCATATTGTTTTGGAGATCATCCAAAGTGAGACTGCGCTTCGTCTCGATGGTATATTCTTGGCAGCCCCAGTTCCAGTCCCGAATTAAACAATAAGCCATTTGGAACTATGCAATTGCATCCTACAATGCTGAGGCTAGGCTGATTGGTAAAGACACTAAGCTATGCAAACTTTTGTATTAGTTGATGATTTTTAATATTGCCACCTCTAGATGTGATCATCACCTGCCTAGCCTTTTTCCAATGTTGAGAATGACTTTCTGATGTCAAATCTGTTAACATAGCTCTTCCATAGTCGGTGTTCAAAAAGCTAATTAATCGTCTACAGTCTACACTATTTTGGTACTAGGTAACACGTTTATTATCTCTCATCCTCCGTGCCTTTTTCCCAACTATGTTGGGGTCGGCTTCCAGTCTAACCGGATGTAGCTGAGTACCAGTGCTTTACAAGGAGCGACTGCCCTGCCTGACCTCCTCAACCCAGTTACCCGGGCAACCCAATACCCCTTGGTTAGACTGGCGTCAGACTTACTGGCTTCTGACTACCCGTAACGACTGCCAGGGATGTTCAATGACAGCCGGGACCTACAGTTTAACGTGCCATCCGAAACACAGTCATTGGTGTCTAAGATATACTTAGAAAGTACATACAAACTTAGAAAAGTTGCATTGGTACTTGCCTGACCTGGAATCGAACCCCCGCCCTCATACTCGAGAGGTTGGTTCTTTGCCCACTAGGCCACCACGACTTTTTACGTTTATTATCTCTATGGCGAATTTATATGCAATTTATCTTGTTTGTCTTAACAGTTGAATGGAAGATTACCAGTGATATGTTCCTCTCCATATCTGCTAATTCAGACATCTGAATCAAATATTATAGTATAGTATAGGTCTTTCCAAATACAATGACGTCTTTACACATGATCTGAACATTAATTAAAAATCACGTAATGGTAAACAAATAAGTTTGAACCTTGACTTGTTTGACACTGATAAATTCAAGCCATAACTCCATGCTATGCTACTACCTACATATTTAGATAAACTCTGATGATAAACCTCTTGTGTATTTCACGAGTGAATTATATTTGGAAGTTGATAATTTTCTATGACGTAGTACGCGTAACATTCACCTAGACACGTTATTACTAGCGTGTTGCTAACCAACTTCACTCGATCTTAAGTATTGCCTTAGAAGAAATATTGCCAAATCTTGCCTTTGAATAAATAATTCATACTGCCCAATATATGAATTGCGACATAAATCTATCTATAGATGCATGGAATCAGGCTTTTTGTCCATAATTTCTGATGGATGTTTCTTACTTTTCTCCTGTTACTTAGGTATTTAAATTGTAACTGCTTTTTAAAAGTTCTAAAATGTACTTCAATTGCCTCAGATTTTGAAGATGGTGGATCCTACTCGACATTATTTATCTTATTCTAAAATGTTTTACACACATTGTTACTACACAAGTGTAAAACATAGTCTTATTTTCAAACTTTTCTAATGCTTGTTTCTGTACACAGATCGTCCGAGATGCAGAGACTCTCGCAAAACGCATGGAGCACCGCGGCGCGTGCGCCTGCGACAATGACACGGGGGATGGCGCGGGAGTTCTAACCGCTATCCCGCATCAGTTCTACTGCGCTCAGCTCAGGTCAGTACCTAACTTAATGGAGAACTTTTATTATAATTTTGAACAAGGTTTCCATGTGAAATATACGAGAAACAAAACAAAAGAATTTTCTGGGTCATGAAAATTTACGTTCTCACTTTCGGGACTAATTGACTGTATGTTCGATTTCTATTGTCAGTTATCAGAACTTAACTGCACAAAACAATTGATAGGTCTCAACTAGCTGAATTTATTATATGAATGCACTATTAACGTTTTGCATAACCGAGACGACAGATATCGGTGTTAAACTACGCTGTGTAGGATAATACAGAAGCTATATGCTACGGTAAATTATAAACAAATAAAAACAAAATACAGTCGGGCTGGCAGCCAGACTCGTGGTCAAAACAATGCGTCATCAATGTACTAGTTTAGTTAGTACCGAGACTAATGAACTTAATTACCGATAGTTACTGAAATCAGAGTAAAGTTCTCTAAACCAGCGGTTCCCAAATGGGAACCCTGAGGTTCCGCGGAACCCTGAGGTTCCGTGACAGGCCCTCAGGGGTTCCGTGGAAAATTCAAGATTTCCATATGGTAAATCGTTTCACTTTGACAATATTTAATTATTATTATTTTTTTCAATTAAATTGTTTTGAATACAACAAGTGCGACAAGTGGCGGGGTAAGGCCACGGCAGCAGATAATTTAATTCCGTTTTTTACAAATTGAAGATTAACTATCTTCGGCAATCGGCAAAAGTAGGTAGCGAGTCGGCCAAAAATCACCGCATTTTTTGGGCTTATTTCATCGCCAGGATTATACGTTTTCATACATTTGACAGGACGTGAATTGACACGGCATACGAGTATTTCCAGTGGCTATTTTTACCATGAATCAAAGTGTGACATTATTTCAAATTTTTGCACCTCCGCGAATCCGAAAATTTCGCGCTCGCTTCGCTCGCGACTCCATGTTACGTGTGATGCTTTTGTGTTCGTTCAATTGCTCAAGTATCCAACACCGAAAAAATTTCGCGCTCTTCCGTCGAGGTTTCCTTTGATGTTTATTTTTTATTCCTCTGGTTCAGAAAAAGCAATAGCGCTTTCTTCGCTAGCTGCTTATTCATTTTTTGTGTTGATATTGTACTTTTTGAGACCTTATAAATTTACAGTGGTTTTGTTTATTTTGTGTGGGTACTTAAACTAAAAAAAAATCGCGCTCGCTTCGCTCGCGATACCGGCTACCACTGGCTGTCTTTCAATGCTAGCGGGTGCTTGGAACTTCTTCTTTTAGTTAAAGAAAATCGCGCTCGCTCGCCTCGCACCTGTACAAACTCAATCTATTTCTTGTTGCGCTTACTTTGTCAGTCTTCAAACTGAAAACTATTCACATAATACACAAACGCTAGGGCGGCTGAATTGTTTTCTGGCCCGTGTGGCAGATAGCCATGCTACGCCGGAGTATACTGAATATGTCTCTAACCATATAACCATTTGGTGCGCTAACGCGCCATGAGCCGTACCTAAGTGTATTTACGTCTTTAGTTTACTTCTTACTTAAGCTAAGGTTCCGCCGAAAAATGGTGAAACGAAAAGGGTTCCGAAGCCAAAAGAATTCGGGAACCGCTGCTCTAAACCATAAATATTATGTGTGCATGATCATGATCAAAGGAAATTAGACGCTGGTTATGCTTTTTAATTATCCCCTATTTATTTATTTTAAAATTTATGTACACGCTGTTAACATCAAATAGAAAACAATAGGGTAGTGTCCAGGGTCGAAATAATGAAATAATATTTAGTCCGCTTTTTAGATAATCAAAAAATATTGGATACGTATTTTTTCTTTTTTTAATTAAACATAAAATGACAAAGATCAAAAATTAGGAGTGGGGGCCTTTTACGTCACAGTGTCCTGAAAATTGTAGCAACTTGTGACGTCACACTCAACTTTAACACGCTATATCTTAACAAGTTCTGATCCAATTTAAAAAAGAAAAAATACGTATCGCTTAATTTTGGACAATCTACAAGACGGACTAATTATTATTTTTTAGGAAACTAGCCTATTGTGTACAAAAGAACTGCTTGTTTACAATACAGAAATTGGTTGATCAACACAAAAAGAAAAATACAGTACTGAAAAGATTAATTTACACAAATCAGAAATCCTTGACAAACGATTAAAAAGTTTGACTTAGTTATCGATTAAAAAGTGTGGCATTTGGCTTTGTGCCAGTGTTAGAACAATCATGCTCACAGGCTTGCACTTGGCATTCCGCCAGACTGGCTGACGGGAAATCGATACGACATGACAAACTGGAGCAACCGTTTTCCAGCTGGGAATTGTATTGAGAGAATGGTCCAATAGAAACACCGATAGGAATGGGAAAGAGACAAGATGTAAATTCAATTATTTGGAGTAGACTTTTTTATTTTGGAACTAATATTTCTCGGTTGTACTAGCGAAGTATACTATGCCCATTCTGAGGGATAGTCTCCAGTATTAATATAAAAAATGTGTCATTTAGAATCAACCTTATCTATAGGCATATTTCGATATATCTGAGAACTTTTTTCAAATCTTGATTAATACATCCTGTATATCTGAAAACTTAGTTCGTCAATATTTTGTAGTAAATAAGTAAGTATATTTACCATAAGTCAATTCATGTTACCGTAACATTGTATAACATGAGTAGAACCAGTTAAAGTAGTACACAGTCAAGTTCAATGTTTCAAACGTTAAAGGCCACGGCAATACATAAATACAAAGAAAACATTGTGTAAAACTGTACTTATATAGTTTTTATAACTTTTCAAGAGTATTAAAACTACCAGCAACTTATATTCACTGAATTCAGACTACATTATTTAAATACCGTTAGGTACACAAAAGATTTTGAAGAGCATGTTAAATAATTCAAAAGAACTAGAAGAGTTCACAGATAGGAAACTGCGCTGTAATAGGAATTCCTTTATCGTTGAAAAAACATCGATAAAAAGGGGAACTACGTTATTGAAAAGATAAATACATGGAACAAGTGTACGGGTTATCGACCAGGGGAATGATGATTCAATAGCTTGCCTGCTTCAGGTACAAAGACCCATTGATAACAAGGAATAAATCTTGAAAACCTTACTTGGGTAACCAACTTATGTGGAATAATTTCGCGCCCTCTGAAGTCTAATTAACTAGCCATTGTGTCAAGACGTGTCGAGATGTGAAGCCTCGCTTAGGCTCCCGTCGGAAGCAACGCAAGGCTTGTGAGTCTAATGTTATTTGCATGGTTGTCAAAACGTTAAAAATTATTAGTGAAATCCAAAGAAATATATTATTTTTTTTTTACTTTACTTTAATATACCCTTCTTTACCTCATCCAAAGACTGAAACGACACATCATATCAGAAAATATGTTCCAGAAACAACTAGAACACATAGTTAACCAATGTTTGGACTCTCAATAATGTGATTATGAACACCGTTTCATGTGGGAACACCCCTTTGCGGTGTACAAACTTCATTACTCGCATGGACATCCTACCTAATAGAGGCCCCTCGGTTGCTGAAATATTCACAACCAAGTTACTGACAAAGATGGAATTCGTAACTATGGAAAATCACGACTCTGAAGAGACAACGGAACTCTGGAAGCTATCGTTCTTTATACTATTCATTTACAAGCTCGTGGGAGCATTAAAACTTTGGAAGTTAAAACAGTCCGAAATCCTTTTTGCAACCTGTTTGCCATGCCCCTCGTGCCAGTTCAAAGACGTCAATTACATAATAGTCATAGCAGGTCTAATAGACCCCTCCCGATGTAGTGCCCGCAATATCAACAGTCAATTTGTCTGACCCAGTCACCTATTCGCTAACAAATAGATAATGGCCGCCACGATCTGTGGCAGAATCGCTGCGCAGTTGTTTGATTTATCTATGCAATAGTGCTGGGAACAGCTTATCGATAACGCTCTGTGGGAGATTTGGTTTGCTGTTTTTGTGCGCCGTCTTTGAGCTGGTATTGCTGAAGGAATTCCTTCGTGCCTAGAACAACTATTTGTTAAAAAGTCTTTCTGTACCAATATAAGTTAATCGTCAATTACGGGAAGGTATTTTATTCAAGGACTTTGTTCAGCGGAATATTTCCTCGTTGCAATTTCGGTTCCAAATATTATATCAGCTGCTATGAAGAACTACATATCAAGTACGTAGCTTCCGATGCATGCTCTGTTATCTGTATCAACTAGATAATGTTTACACAGCTACTAATATAATACATTAATCAAAAAGTAAACACTTCACGTAAGCATAAGTCAATATCTTAGCTGTTGTCTTCATGGAATATATTACGGTGCATCATGGAATTAATTAGAATCTCAGATGCAATTTAACAGGAAGAATACGTTGTTATGTAAGCTAAGGCCGTTTATTGGTCCATTAGCAATCTTGACATTAAACTTACATTCACTACTGATATGCAAAATAGAATTTATCGCATTCTTGAATAAATATACTCGAATCATGTCGCCTCACTATTCGATATCATTACTTGTGTTCTAATATAGGACAGCCTTGCAGCAAGACCTTGGACGTTATCTAAGAAGAGAGCTTAATGATGTTTACACGTATTTCCTTGTTTTCTAAATAATATGTAATTTCTCACACGATAGTGATAGGGCGTGGGAAGTTGGAAACGGCTTGATGGATCCAAAGTCTGCATGCAACACCTACATCACCATTTCGCATGGTTACAAATGTATTCCAAAACAAAGGCTTGAAACCGCAGACCTGAACTATATTATAGCTCCGGATACATAATAAAGTTGTTTCGCAGTTACATAAACACGCTATTACATTACCCCTGATAACTCGACCTTGGCTATAGAAAAAGAAGCTGGTAATACAAATAACACGCCCTTAAATTACGGGTCTTCAAGTGTCCAACGAAGCTATTCAGCTCCTCAATAGAACTGCAGATTCAAGGACGCTTGTTCCAAGTTATGACGCAGTTGTCTCCGTGTTTCCGTGCTACCGACACAGTGTCTGTTTAATGGAGCTCGGATGATAGTTGGAAAAGGAAGTCTAGCTGCGGGAGAATTCTTGTGCATAAAATGGAATTCATTTTTCATTTCTTCGCGTTCTGCAAATAGCTTTTGAATTGAAAGGGTTCTTTGCAAGATCGTCGTGTATTAATGAGCACCGTGTCACTTATCTAAAATCCATTTCCGATAATAATTTTGTAAGCTTCTGTTAGAAATAATGAATGACTGTCAAAGGTTTGTTGCTTCTGACCATGTTAAATTGCATCTTTTTTGACAAGACCTTCTTGATTTTACGAGTTTTCCCTTGATCATCTATTGAAGGTGATATCTTATCAAAAGTACATTTTCCGCCTCGTAAATTCGATTAATAGGTGTACTTTGGACATAAAAATTGGTTATCGCATAGAGTGCAATTTTGCAATGTTACAAAATCAAAAGTGGGTCGTTATACCTATGTATTTATCATAATTGTTCTATCTTTTACCCAATAAAGTTTTATTTCGAGAATAATGTTCATATAAAAGTCACGCTCTTTAATACTATCACCACGAAATTGACAGCCAAATGAAATGTCCTCATCATTCACTAAACGCATGATATCAAAATATTTACTTGAGATAGCATTATCCCTAAATGATTCCACAACTAGATGTAACTGGATATTATTGTTAAAATTATCTGCTTGTGCGCAAACATGGATAAGTGTTATAGAAATAAAGATCTTCACACGGCACGGGCGGCGCCACATCTTATCTTGGAGTGGTGTGAATGGAGTGATATACGTACATATTTCTCTATCTACTTCCCCCATTGAACTTCATTTTCTACTCGATTACCTTAAGAAAGCTTCGACTTTTCTGTGCTCTTCTTGATGGTCCTAAAGAGTACTAAAGATAGTTATGTCCTAGCATTCCACGTGTACTTTTGGTGAACAATAGTCTGAACTTTTAGCAAACTAACAGTTATTTCAAGCTCATTAAAATTTGAATTAGAAATAAACTGTAGCTAATGGAGAACGAATATAAATTTTCAGAAACCAAATTCCTGAATGCTCGTTACACATTAGCTCTGGCTTTAAAAGCTATTTAGACTATTTACACGCTAGTAAATCTGTACTAGGTACGTTAGCACACGAGACTGAAAATTACGTAATGCCATCCTGAATCTGTTTAGCTTGAACCAAATCGATCTGGTATAAGAAGCAGACGAGTTTATTCTATTCACTCTATGTCCTAAGTGAACTGTAATGTCAACTGCTCATGTAACAGCATCGATTAGCACTTTTGAAGGTCCCTTCTAGCATTATAGGATCGTTAGTTACCACCTACGAGTAGACATTAAATATTTGTTGAGTTTGCTTTTTTAGACCTACATGATCTGGCTGTGACGTAAATACTAGGTTTGAAAATACTAAATACTAGGCTATTACGGAGTGATAGCCTAGTATTTAGTATTTTCAATACTATAGTCTGTTTTTTAATCTCGTAGACTAAATTGACACTTGCAAAATGTCAAACTTTCTAATAATTTTGCTAGCTCTGTGGTGCAGTGTTGTACTTACGATACCGGTTCGTTGAATCGTAACTTTTTATCTATAATAGACGAATTTAATATTCATTCAAAGTTTTATATTTAAAATTCACGTACGTACACATGGCTGTACGACGTGCTACAAACTGCCAGGGATATCTGACCACGCAAAGCCATGCGTAATCATCAAGGATAAGCCCATTATTTCAGGATGACTTATTGTAAAAAGTTACGATTCAACGAACCGGTATCGTAAGTACAACACTGCACCACAGAGCTAGCAAAATTATTAGAAAGTTTGACATTTTGCAAGTGTCAATTTAGTCTACGAGATTAAAAAACAGACTATAGGCTATCACTCCGTAATAGCCTAGTATTTAGTACCTATATAAGTCGATAAGTCCTCCTTGTTATAAATTGTATAAATCTACATACAGGTTCAAATTCCACTTCGTCACAGTTAGTACATTTAAGTTATATGACAAATTCAATTTTGTACTACTCTTCGCTTTACGTTATTCGATTTCTCAGAAATTTCATAAATCGAGCATTGCAAAAAAGGGTGACGGAAAGAAATTGTTTTCGTCATCCTTTCCTGCTACTGATATCGAGATATCAGATCGAGGAATTTTTATATCTATCTTATTCACATTTCTGCAGAATTCCTAGCTGTATGGAGTTCTACATAAAGATATGTCTCTATCAAAGGTAGTTATTGTGTGAAGTCTATGCAGGCAAATGCTTGTCAATGTATCAAGTACTTGTTTATTTCTATATTTGTTTTCAATTTGCATTTGAAAGTAACGTGAGCAGCACGTTAAGATGTAGTCGAAGAATTAGTGCTCATTAGAACAGTTCATGTGTGACCACATGCAATGTGCTGCGTAGTTACTACAAGGTCGTACTTGTTTGTATTGTATATTCATAATGGAGAATTTCACACTGCTGCCATGTCACTTCCATACGTAACAGTATCACTGAGCTATAAGCCACCTTCTCAAAGATTGTAATCGTTGTTGGACTGACAACTTCGAAAAGGTTTCTTCGTGAGATTACTTTGATCAGCTGTCTTTAAAACTTTACAAAATCATAATCCCAATCTGCAATTTTATGCATTATACAATATCAAGATATAGTAGCAGTACTCATGTAAACTGAACAATATAGGTAATGCGGCTACTTGCAATCTGAACATAAAAAATAACTGAAGGAAACTGGTTATTGTCGTACATAAATATTTAATGTTGTCGACGACAGACGTTGTTACAAGTAATGCATGGCACGATATTATAATAGACTAGGTGTTTTGTAGTGTAAGAAATAACTTGTAAATCTATACTGATGTAAATGACGACAGTGAAGATCATTCCACTTTATTAATAAAATTGCATATCGACGGTCTTAATTTATAAATAGACACAGTCGTTAATGACGATGGTAATATAATTCTAAGAATGGCATTACATAACAAAGCGATAGATCAGATGTGAGGTTGTTTGCCGAACGCTCATTGTTCAATATGCTTTTCCAGAGTTCACACAGGGTATCACATGTCAACAATAGATACCTCCCAACGACAATACTGCGTTCTGAAGATAAAAATGTTTACAGACATGCATATTATGAGACAATATTGTTAGGAGTAACAGTTGATATACTACAGATGTAATAAGGCAAGTTCCTTGAGGCATACCTGGAAAAAAACGCGAGACTGAAGTAATCAAATGATGCAATGTAAGCGTATGATAATTTGTTTGTCTTTTGACTCTGCGTGCTTGTTGATATCGTGACAACGGTTTTGGATGACGTCGGTCCGCTTATTTCTTTCTAATGTATTATTATCACGGAACACTTCTTCATTATTTGCGATTAAATTGTCAAGGTTGGCAATAACTTTTTCACGCCGTGTTTTATTTTTAATGTTTAATCAATACTTTAACTTACCAACCTTTGATCACGATTCACGTGAATAAACAGTGACTTTCAGTGAATGATCCATTTTATTATCTTTATAGTTTTACACCTCAGGAATGTGAGAGTATGCAACTGTAATCTCTTGGCCTCGTAAACTTTATTGTTACCTTTGTAGATATATATTTGATTACTACGTTTCTATGTTTATGGTTTAATCCAATGTAATTGCACTTACCGGTTATATGACATTTAGTATTTTTATTCTAGAATTCTTCAATTTTTCAAACTTAACAAATCTGTTTCACTCACTTGAACAAACTGGTAAAATTCTAGTCCTTCCATTCTTCTAGGCATAGACCAATAGAACCTCCAATCGAAATACTGTTAATTTAAGATTGTTAAAGTTAATTAAAATCATAATCTGGTCTTAGTTTCTACCATGAACAAGTTAAAATAGATTCATCTACTAAAACGTCTTCCATTTCTTTAACTAATTAATTTATTTTATAAAATTATTAATTTTTGTCAAGATTCTGTCCTTTAGTCCTTTCAACGAATACATTTATAAGTCACACAAGATAATGTCCTGTCTGGCTATTTTCTCTGCCCTTCAAATCATAAATCCAACGTAGTATGCTTAATGCGTCATTGTCTGGAGTTAATAGTCCTTATTCCGCAGCGCACCGTCGCGATGTTCGGTTCACACAGGAAATTATTGATGCATCCATAATGGCTCAGGCTTCAGATATGATTGACGAGCGTAACAACATTCTCTAATTAGATCGATAGGAGCCCCATCAATTAGTTCGAGTGCAATTGAAACGCTTCAGTTAATTAACATTGTTTGTGATAGGCGTGATATTAAAATCTTATAACAGGCTTTAGGGCCTACTTCTAAATTTGATAATCAGTACGTTGTAAATGCTCGAGCTCCTTAAAATTCATCTTGATCAGCTTTGGGCATAGTAAGACTTAGTGTTCCGCTAGTGTCTTAGCGATAATCAAAATTAGGTGGTGGCAAAGTAATTACATCGAAGTTTACGACCTTTCTTGGGACTTGTTTTATTTATTTATTAACATGCTCATCATGGAACTCAGAGGTATAAAGATTATGTTACCTAAGCCTTGATAAAGGATTACCACCGCACGGGTGGCGCGACGGTGCTCACGCGTTGCCTTCGTGATTAAGGTTACCTACCTGATTATCGCCTATAATTCGACCAACATTAAATACAAATGTAAACCTAGGCATTAGAGGCTTTATGTCAATGACCCGTTTAAACGTAACATGAACTTTAACATTTTAATAAAATATCCTGAGTCCGCCTTTTTTGGTGCTGAAGGTAAGAGGTAATGTGAGTTTTCTTCTTCTTACTTCGCACTTATTTGATTGGTTTCTTGAGTTTCGTCTATGTAAGGCTTCTTTCCTTTACTTAAGTGAGTTTCAATTTACTCGATTCTCTTTGTGTATCAAATCAATAAAATTCGTCTCTTTTACTTTAAAGTATTGCACGTATTATCCTAACTACAATGGGTTATCAAAATTACTCATTTTAGATTTAATGAATTTGCCACAGCTTCTAATCGGATTTTTAAAGAAAATAAGTCATTTCAGTACACTAATAGCCGTTACATATCTTTCGGCTCAGTACTCTATAAATTTTCCCACGTTTTACAACCGCTGAGTAACAGTTGGAGAGTATCGATAAAACAATTTATTGTTTTAGATAAACATCACTACGTTTGCACGCAGCTACCACGTGCTAGTCGCGTGGGGGATTCCGTTATCTTTGTTTTTTATTTTCATTATTTTAGTATCTTTATCTGTCTGGCCATTTTACCGATTAGCTGCGATAGTTTTATAGTTGGCTACTGTTGTACTAGTTCTTGCTTTAGATAGCAGTTCATAGCACTTTTGCTTTTGATTAATTTTAAATCATCGATAGGTGCAGTCTTAATGTCATCTATATATAGAACTAACTCCGTACGGGTCTCCCGGAGTTATCAACGTTTAGTTATACATTTGTAACTATGAAACAAAGCCGGCATAATTAAAAGATTAGAATCACGATTGCAGGATTATCGAGATTATCAATATTATATTGCATTATGATGGTATTACAGGTAGTTGTGGGGAAATAAATGTAAATGTAAACCACTTGGGATAAGATAAGGCTATCGATGTGATCACTCGATCAGGGATGATATGACTGATTGCTATTCAAAACAATATGAAATCGATTTTCCGTTGTTATGTCCATCACTAAATCAATAAACGTATTTTCACAAAAAATATAGACCATTAAATCTATACCTATTGTTGTAAGAAATTCCAGTAGTATCTAGCATTCTTGGACTTGGATAGATTCCAGAAATTGCAATGTGTTCCAACCAATTGAAAGTTCAAAGTCTAAGTGTTGCACATTTCTTTTAAGAATTATTTGGATTAAAACAAGGACAAACGATGCCATGGTAGGAACATCTCTTCCACAATCTTGAATTTATTTTTAGACCTTGTCATTTAATTTGCAGCCGAAAAACAAGACACTACGCAATATTTTTGTAAGTGTGAATTGATAACATCTTTGCACTCGAAACACAGACAGACGGATAAGGTGCAGACGCAATACTAGATAAACAAATTGATTAATTATAAATCTTGTAGGTAAAACTTTAATTGCACAAACAAATAAGACAATCACTGCTTTTTATGATAATTGAATAAATAATTATGCAATTGTTGATAAAGATTTTAATTATGATCTGATCAACGACGATAGTAATAAAAATCTGGACAAAGGTAAAGTTGATAATACAATAAACGATGTTAAAGCATTTGAAACAGTAGTAGAAGACTCTTGAGTAATAGGAGACAATTTGGCAATCGTTACAAGTATTTGTAAAGTAAAGCTTGTATCTTCATTCAAGAATTCTGATGGAACAATGTCACTAAATTCTTGAATGAAATTGATGAAGAGCTCTCATTTACAAACGTTTGACTTAGAGGTACAATTTGCGAAACGATTTTCATGTAGACTAGGTTAGAAAAACAGATGCTATAACAGAAAATGTGTAAATAAATGTGACGTCTAATGGTGTAACGTTTAGTCTTATATTTATTTAATCGGTTCATTACTTTATACTTTATACAATCATGTAAATAATATTCTTATGTATTTGGATGACTGCCAGCAAGCATTTTTAAATACTTAGGGAAGTTATTATCATTAAGATTTGCTACTAATTTCGATGATATTACGGCAGGTGTATTAAATGTCATCTTAATGAATAACAGGCAAGTTGTTGGCAAAAGCCACGATTGTTTGTTCATAAAAGACGATGACACGACGCTTGGAGAGGTTAGAATAACAACGCCCGCACAAATTGATACTAGATTGCTGACGGTTTGTTGTGCAAATTATACGGGTTGGGACTTTGATCTCGGAACACATAAATTGCAGAACTAGCGAAGTCTTATGAACTACGATGTTCGAGTCTTATTAAATTCCTCTGTGCTCTTAATACAAAAAGATTCAACGGAATATTGCTGCTCGCTCGTCGGCACGGTTGTAAAGAAATTTCAAAGTTCTCAGAATCAAAAAGAATATGTAGGAAGAATATCCGTTGTTATTAGATATTTTTTCCATAATAAACTTGATCCAAGAGACAGTTCAGAAGCATCTGAAGAATTTCTTAAACATAAAAGTGGGTGCAGAATATCTTGAAAAACAAATTCCATTGGTGTATTGTGTATTTCCCACACTCTCATAATTATAGGCTATTAATAGGAAAATCGATAAAGCTCTCACAACATTCCATTTTTAATATTGGCATCGATATTTATTGTAAGTTTATCAGTATCGACATTCTATGTATTAACAGATTCTGTAAAACATTTACAGTTTAACGTAGGTTTCAGATCTGCGGACACGTCAGGTTTATCTATTAATAGAACTCATTTTCAATTTAGAATTGTCTCTGCTAACTGCATACGCGAAGTCACGTTTTCAACGGGATTTCAACGTCCGTTCGTATTTTATTTCATTGTCTTTACTGATAGATTCAATGTTCTACATAGTCTACACCATATTGTTTAAATTTTGCGACCTTTCCCGGATCCTTCTTTGATCTCTATTTAAGTCTAAAAATAACCGAAGCTGTCTGTAAATATCCGTTTGAGTTCTTAATATAATTCGCTGACAGTATTCGAATATGTAGGTAGACATGTCTATCATCACATGGTTCCTACAATATAAAACAATACTCCTACTACTACTCCTCCTACAATCGTTTTCTTGAAGATCCAGTACAATGAATTACTCATTCAGATATGAACGGAGCGCAACCCCGACAATTTTAATATCCCACCGTAAAATTTTCCACATGCAATCTTGGCACATTTTAATTCAACTTTGACCTTTACGAACCTAGAACATGATCCTATTTTATCTCCCGTGACATTTAATGAAATACTCCACAATCAAGATGTTGCTTCGCTGAAATTAGCGCTTGCTTGTTAATTTTCCGCTTGAGTTCGTTTTACGAGTGGCGAGCATCTCATGATGATGTCTTTGCTAGTTCATAGTAGATACAGCTAAAGTAGAAATGTCTTTACGTAAATTAGATGTCCTTTGACCTTCATGTTTGTATTTGATTGTTCTGTAATTTTTGCAGTGATTTTCCTTTCTTTTTCATCGTCCTTGCCATTTTTACCAAAAAATAATTTTCAATGCAGTTCACTTTTACTTGTACAAATTATAAAATATTTTCTGATATTGATTATGGAACGGGTCCAATCTGGGTCAGTTGTCGGTCATTCAACGTTAACCGAGCTGCGATAACCTGTACACGATGCTGTATCGATTTCATTGACTCACATGAACTTCAGTTACGTCACTGAAAGTGACACTGGTCCTTATCTGCGCATAAACAGGTGAAGCTGCGGTTTTGAATGAGGATCGTGATAGGTTTGCTCTCGATGCAACGATTAAGACCGTCTTCCAACCTTTGCTGACTTTGTAAAGGTTTTTCATTCCAAGGATTTAAAGTCATGCCACATTGGATGACTTTAGTTTGTCTTTAGTTACTAATTACTTTTTTGTATCTCCTTTACTTATTTTTTTTCTATGTTCTTGTAATTTTGGATAATTTGTTTTTCTTCATTCAAAACAATGTTAACCCAAATCCACTTACTAAGCTGACGTAGGTAGATATTATTTTTGTCCTTCGTGCAGTTGTTCAAATAGAACATCTTCTACAATTGTTGTTTTTCCCGAGTCTTTAGTAGAGTAGAATCGTACTACTAATTTTACATGATTTTGATTGACTTTTATTAATATTACGCATTTTCTTCTCATAAATTTACGAGATGATCGTTTTACGTTACATTTATGATGATTTATGTCTATTTGGCTTCGAACAATATATGATGATGACCCAATATATTTATTCTTATAGATGTAAAGTAAAACATGAGCGTATAGTTCATTAGGTATGAAGTAAATATGTACTATGATTAGGTATTTACTTCACATCGTATTGATGTAAGTGGCAAATTTTGGCGATTAATCACACAATCAGTGCAAGCTAAGTTCAGCGTCCGCGGCGACACTAAGTGCTATTGTAAATATCCCGATTTGGCCGCCATCTTGGCAGCAAGCCAAGCGTTCCTGCGGCGTCTCCTATGGCGGACATAGATCACGCCATGTGCGCGGTCACGTGCTGGGATTCCGTACATCATGATGCGGGATTAATGTTGTTTGTGGTAAGGTGATGCAATTTGTTCACGACAGAACTGCTGTCGGTTCCCTTGTACCGCTCTGATTTTGATATATCTTGTGGTGTTGAACGATTGTTATAATAATGGCCGTTTCAGGAACTGTTAGTTGAATATATATATGCCATATGGAATAATTGAGCCACACACATCTATCTTCCCTTTATTCCGCATACTCTTTACTATTAACATTCCGTGCCCCATTTTCATTAACTCTTATGGAACCGTAAAAGCATTGTTCTGCCCCTATCAAGTAAACGCGAGTCCGTCTATCCTCATTCATGCGAGCATTATCAAACGGATGTTGGCGGCCACCGAAACGTAAGCATCTTGCTTATCTAGCTGCACACGGTGTTGTGACATTTACACTGACGTTTTATTGTCAATATTATCGTAGTTATTTGTTTTACAAACTTAACTAAGTACTAATTGATGTAGATACAGTTGTAAGGCGTAATTGTGTAGCTTAGGTGCGGAAATGGAAACATTGTTGTTCCATCACTCTGAATAATTGACATTGACGTACTCAGCTCGTAGGTAACGGAATCCGCAAGAGTAGTCTCTTAAGACAGATCTCCTTTATAGGCCAAATAAGTCCTTTCATAGTCTTCGTGTATAAAACCAAGAAATGTCGTCTACATCTGGCTCTGCAATTAGAGACGCCCATTAAGATAAGCTTTCGAGCGGACTGGCGTCCTTAGAGCTCTTAAGTGCTAAAAGCTATCAAGGAAAATGTTCTAAAAGAAAGTAGTCTTTCTACGTAAGATTCGTCTATTGCCAATGTAATAGAACATACCTATAAGGAATGAGGAATGCTATACAAAGCGTAATAGCTATAATGTTTTGTAAACAAACTCGCTACGTTCATCGTAGACAAGGAATATCATTGTGCAATACTTGATTAGGTAGTTGAATAAAATCTTCATGAGTAAAATGTAAACAGATCGATAGACTTCGTTTATTACTGAGATGTTTACTTGAACTGCCGTCAGGGTAACTCTTGTTGATCTATTAAGGAAACTGATCAATAAACTATGTGGAGTCTTAAAAGCATTGTTTTTAAAAGTCGAAAATTCTTGTCACATATCGATGATTCAGTAGGCTTCCTGTCACCATACGCAGACAAGAGCTCCCAAAAAGAATTCAATGAACTCGGAGCCCGCTCAGAATTCCTGGCGAGCCGTAAATACTGACTCTTCAGTATTCGGCCATTGAAATGGGTCGCGAACTACGCATAACTCTCCCGAAAATTCCAGTGTTTTGGAAAATTTTGGCTGTTCATAAACGTTTGGAACTGATACGAAGTACTGAAATTAAAGTAGTCTTTATCGATCCACCCTCTCATGTTATGGGAAACGATATTATTCTGGATTAGCTAGTAATAATGACAAGAACATTGTTATTATATTGTTCATTTTTCGATCATTGCTACAGTGATCTGTTGAGACTATATTAAATTGTATTGAAATGACCCCCTAGCAATCATGGTTGCTGTAACCAGTTCCTTAAGAATCTTAAACAGCTGCGTTTACATCAATTATTTCATTCACACGGCCCTTAAGACCATGTCATCCAGTTTATCTGCCAAAGCAGTATTCCAACATTCTGATTCAGTCGTATTTGTCGTTTTGTTGGTATTTTATGAAGCACTGACATCGACTGGACTTATTTTATGTCACCATTTACCTGTATCCAGTAGGTGTTGTGGTTTTACTCACGGCTCCAAGTGACAAGCTTATTTTAAGAAATGTCGGGCTTTTGGGGACTTTCCGCTACTTTGGAAATGAGTTTCGTGATTGCGAATTGGATGTTTGTTTGTATCGCACTGGTGAGGTTATTATGTAAGTGAATTTGTCAGCCTTTCGTGCTTCTAATTAAGCTGAGAAATGCCTGTAATAAGTTTTAAATGAGTAATCGATTCTGAAAAAACAGTTGCTGCAGTTTTTACCCGTCGACTCTTCAAGAAAGAAGTTGGTTCAATACTACTAGGCATTGAGTTAACAGACTACCAAGATACCGAGTTAACATAATTTATAGTATCTTATAACAAGACATTGTTTCATAAAATGAATGAACGAACAACTGTCCTTGTCCAATCCAATCAAATGCTAGGTACTGCAATTTATTTCTTTGAGTTACGACTTTAAATGCCTTAGTTTGAACTTTACATATTTGATTTTATTCTTGTCTTTCATTCAGTCGTTCTTATTCATGTTCAATATACCCTAAAATTAAACCACACTTTATTTAAAAACACATAAATCATCGTACGGCAAGCTATTCTTGTATTTGGCTCTTCAGTAAGCCATCAATATCAATTACATTCAATGATCCAAGATTTCATTTGAATGGGCTGTGAAAGAGTCTTCGCTTCGATAATACTTAAATTAAAAACACTTTTTACTTGTCATCCTTCATACTTGGATTAATGGAACTTCAGTTTCGAGATTAGTTATTCTTTAGTTATTCCATTTTTAGGGTTCCGTAGCCAAAATGGCAAAAACGGAACCCTTATAGTTTCGTCATGTCCGTCTGTCCGTCTGTCCGTCTGTCCGTCTGTCACAGCCGATTTACTCGGAAACTATAAGTACTACAGTGATGAAATTTGATGGGAATATGTGTTGTATGAACCGCTACAAAAATATGACACTAAATAGTAAAAAAAAGAATTGGGGGTGGGGCCCCCCATACATGTAACTGAGGGATGAAATTTTTTTTTTCGATGTACATACCCGTGTGGGGTATCAATGGAAAGGTCTTTTAAAATGATATAAAGTTTTCTAAAAAACATTTTTCTTAAAGTGAACGGTTTTTGAGATATCAGCTCTCAAAGTCGTAAAAAGTATGTCCCCCCCCTCTATTTTTATAACTACGGGGTATAAAATTCTAAAAAAAATAGAGGTGATGCATGCTAATTAACTCTTTCAACGATTTTTGGTTTGATCAAAGTATCTCTTATAGTTTTTGAGATAGGTTGATTTAACTGTAATTTACGGAACCCTTCGTGCACGAGTCCGACTCGCACTTGGCCGGTTTTGTTTTTTTTGTGTGTTAAAAGTATTTAGCGCTGAACTAAAACATTGATGGTTTTGTGTACATATAATAATATGGTATCGCCATCCGAAAATTTACTGCGCAAAAGGAAGCCAATTAGATGTTACAAGTCCTCAGTACTTTTAGCTTTTTAGCATATTTAGGTTTGTTAAAATCCCAGAAGGTATCATCGGAAAGCTCTTATTCAATCTTAGAATTGCGGTTGCTCACATCAACACCATGAATTTGCAAATACCTGCAGTATTGATATGATATGACACGCCCAAAAACCTTCGACAAACAATTAGTGCCCACATGACGCAGATACCTAGATTTGCAATATTTTATCATAGATACCGGTATCGCCCGGCTGCCGGCTTGTTGGTCAATATTGCGACGAACGTGACGTAGTTGCGCGCGCAGCCGTCCCTGTGACCTTTACGTGATAACTGAGCACATGGCAGCCAAGCTTTGGGTAGCTTATGATGTAATGATGGGAAGTGACGAATGAGACAGTAGCCATTAAAATCAGAGCTCAATAGGTATGTGAAAAACAACAGACGTTGCTTTTTCTAGCAAAGGATAACGTGAATGTTCTGGAAAGCGTACTCAGGTCTTTGTTTTGACTAGATCAAGTACTGTCTGTTGTTTAAAGTGTGTAGCAGTCTCAAGGACTAGTTAAGGAGTATTGTTTTAATTGCAATGTAAGAGGAATTCAAAACTACTTAGAATTTCTATGAGAAAGTTTAAAACAATCTTCGAGACATAACATCCCAAGCTTGTACTTTTGCGTGGGATGTTTTAGCTCTAATTTATTCTGTGTTCCCAGTAATTCATTAGTTTATGTTTTATGTGTATTGTTATCGGTATTTAGTAGTCACACGATAGTGTTAAGGACACATTTTGACGCAATGTTATGGTTTTACGATAAAGTCAACTTTGTTCACACACACACGCGTAATATGTTTATGTTGACCAAGCCATAAGTTATCGGATGTTATGGAAAAAATATATTCTCATTATTATTGACGTCAAAAACAGTATTGCACACAAATTACATAATAATTACCATCAAAATAGATTACATAGAAGTAGTTTAGTACCTAAAGAAAAAGTTTTTTATGACCCTAAACAAACAGTTGAAGGAGTATAAACTATTCAAAGGTTGCTGTAATATTGAAGTCGAAAGAGAAAAAGTTGAAACACTTGAATCTAGAAGATTCGTACTATATGTAACCTTTGCGATCTTAATTGTCATTAACACCACACGCAATAATTTCCTTTTTTCTCTCTTCCACAGAGATACTCATCAGATCGACTTGCCTCCTTTCGGTCGCTATGCCACCGGCATCTTCTTCCTCGACAAGCTTCACCACCAGGACATTGAGAAGAAGTTCGGAGAATTGG
Source organism: Helicoverpa armigera (assembly GCF_030705265.1). Classification (NCBI taxonomy): domain Eukaryota; kingdom Metazoa; phylum Arthropoda; class Insecta; order Lepidoptera; family Noctuidae; genus Helicoverpa; species Helicoverpa armigera. The sequence continues at coordinate 11,052,397 of NC_087123.1, forward strand.
CCGAGAGCCTCGGTCTGACTGTGCTATGCTGGCGCACGGTTCCCACCAATAATTCCACCATCGGTAAGACATAACACACCATATATTCAATAGTACGTGTAGGAACATTCATTTGTGTCAGGACCTTTTAAAATCAGTTCATGTCAATAGTTACATTATGTATGTTCTATGTTTTAACCGTCATATTTCATATATCAGAAGGGACGAATCATGCATGTAATTTGGGAAGGGGTCATGTCTCCATCAATTTTTGTGACGAGATCTGCATGATCATTTGAATATTTAGATGAACAAAATAAGTTTATTCTACATAGTGAAGCTAGAAATACCTCTAGAGGTAAAATTGCAACAAGAATTATAAAACCTCTAACTTAATTAAGTCAACATTTAACCAATGTAAGCGCAGAGAGAATTTTCTCATGCAAAAGTTTTAATTAAATTAGAACCGAGTCTAGCCGCAAAGAGTTTAATTTGAATAATGTAGAAAGGCTTAGTTATCCATATTAGATTAATCTACTCTTTTCAACATAACATTACTCTTAGCATATTAGAAAAAAATCTAGAACATTTGGTAACTGATACATTAAATAATTACTAAGCAATTTTTTTTTCTTTGGATTTGATATCAGGGAACAGTAAATAGACAAAACTAAGAGCCTTTTTAAGTAGCCTGTTTGAAACTATTACGCAGTAGCAAAAGGACATACATTTGAAAACCAAGATGGCGTCTAAATAATCATAGCCAATAGGAATGGTCGGCTAGTTGAACTAAATCACTGTTTTAATTTACAACTGGTTGCCTGGCCGAGGCAGCCAGCTTATTGATTTTATTAATAACTAGCATACAGTTAATATAAAGATGGAAGATAATTCTGACTTCATTGTTTATTTTATGTCACATTCTTAAAATACAGACTTACAAAACAGCACTTGTCGATATTGGAAAATAATAAAAATGTTCTCAGTAGCAAACCATCGTAAGCTGAAAGCACATTATCATTTATATTGTTCTGTCGATCACAATCGACATACCACCGATGTTCGTCGCTCGATATAAAGCCGCGTACGCACGTACGAACAAATTTGTTGCGTTACATGATATGCAACAACTTGGTTCGCACGTGCGTACCACTATCGAACATCGAACACTCTGTTCGTCAAACATGTTCGCGGCGATCCTTGTAGTGTGTTCTGTATGGACAGTGTTCGAAGCGCTTTAATAACTTCACAATCGACCACTTCCAACGGCGCCGTCATGGCTACTAAGATAGAGTTCACGACTGTTGTTCGCGAACTCGACTCGAACTATGTTTGCGTTCGTGTTCTAATATGCCGTCCATACGTACGAACCAAATGTTCGGGTCTGGTGTTTGTGTTCGCTATGTTCGTGTTCGTACGTGCGTACGCGCCTTAAGGCTAGTTACGGCGTTGCGATTTTTTTTTGCGACTATCATTGCAGGTCGTACTCGTAGTAATGTCGGGTCGTTTAAACGCGGCTGAACGCGGTCATACGATGCTTGACCAAACGGTTTGTTCGATTTGACATCAGATTCGGTGCTATGCGTTGTTGAGTCACTCGAAGCAATACCGTAGTACAAATTTCTAGTGTCAATACATTTTTATTGCTCCATAAGGCACAGGCAATTTGTGTTACAGCATTGTTTCGGTACTTTTTTAATGTTTCGAGTGATTTTATTACGCATAGTCGGTTCTTATAACATTTTCCACAGGGTATCCACTTTTTCGCTTGTAGTATCTTTATCGAGTAAGGGTTATGATTTTGCATGAAATACAGTCGTTTTGATTTGCATTGCAAATACGTGGATACGCTTGGAAAATTATTGCAAATAATTACGCTAAGTACTGTCGCAAGCATCGAAGATAATCAAGTTGTTGATTTAATAGAATTTTTTTAGAAAATTAATTATACGTAGTGCCAGATGCTCGGGCAGTACAAGATTTTTAAAGATATCGACACCTCCTACGTATATTATCGTAACTAACAAAATGACGATTTTGCTTTTTTTACATAAAACGACTTATTTTTATTTCCATTTATTTATTTTTTAACATATACATATATATTTTTTAAACACATATATATATATTTATTTTTAAACATATATTTTACATTTTTAAATATATGTTTAAATAAATATAACTATCCTCCGAGCCTTTTTCCCAAACTATGTTGGGGTCGGCTTCCAGTCTAACCGGATTCAGCTGAGTACTAGTGCTTTACAAGAAGCGACTGCCTATCTGACCTCCTCAACCCAGTTACCCGGGCAACCCGATACCCCTTGGTTAGACTGGTGTCAGACTTACTGGCTTCTGACTACCCGTAACGACTGCCAAGGATGTTCAATGACAGCCGGGACCTACAGTTTAACGTGCCATCCGAAACACAGTCATTTGTGTCTAAGATATACTTAGAAAGTACATACAAACTTAGAAAAGTTGCATTGGTACTTGCCTGACCTGGAATCGAACCCGCGCCCTCATACTCGAGAGGTTGGTTCTTTGCCCACTAGGCCACCACGACTACTTTGTTTAAATAAATATAACATAAATGTAAAATATATGTTTAAAAATAAATAAATGGAAATAAAAAAAGTCGTTTTATGTAAAAAAATCAAAATCGTCATTTTGTTAGTTACGATAATATACGTAGGAGGTGTCGATATATAGTTTTAAGAATTTTTTTTGTTATTTTTAACTTAAGATTCATTAGAGAAACATATTTCTTAGCTTATTATGATTTACGTGAAAAAGTTTCTTGCATAGTTATTCTTTTTTGTTGAATCTTGAGTTAAACATTTGATTAAGTTTAAACCTATCGAGTCATTGTCATTAAATAACGCTTAAATGGTAATGTTGTCATGTGTCCCTCCATGCAGTTAGTCATAAATGTTGCCATCTGTTCAATCGGAATTACATACAAAACCTATTGCATTATGCATTTATGACATTTCGAGATACCATTCGATTTATGCCATTGAAGTGTTCTATAAAGTTAGCTTTAAGTAGGATATAAATCTTTTAGTATAAAGTTGACAGATCCCCTTGGTGAAGTTAGTAATGGGCTGTTTTGGCTCGCTTTCAGGTCAGGTGGCTCGTAATTCGGAGCCATTTATGCGTCAAGTGTTTGTTACCGGAGATTCTGACGACGAACTTCTAGCCAGACAGGTAAGAACGAGACGGAGATAACACCGGAACGAAACAGGGTATGGGGAGTATGAACTTGCAATATAAAATTGCGATTTCATTCTCTTGTAAAGTGGTAGTTAGCGCGAACTTAGGACGTAAGGAACTCTTATAGGTGTTTTTTCAGATCGTTGCGTGCACACTGGCCGGCCGGACGCGACCACTTCGTGCCAAACGTAAATTTTATATACCCTTACATAATCCCTGTGGGATGCTTGTATTCAAAAGTTGGTACAACAACTGAACACAATTAAAGTTTACTAAAGTAGGTTAGAATCAATAGTTTAAATGAGCGTACTTACGAAGTACTTTGCTTATTCTTCTAGGAGACTCTATCCAGTTTTTGAGTGCCATTAGAGCGGATCAAATAAAAAAGACTTTAAAAACAGAATAATACCGTAGATAAATATCGCATCACGATATCGTGACACCTCTAATTAGGACCTTTCCGTGTCAAAATCCTTACCATCTTTTCCATACAGGCATCCCACCATGTGCTGTATTTTCAGGATCTGGAGTGTGTGTGCGTGTTTTCAGATATTCGTACTGCGCAAGCGAGCGTCCCATGAGCTGGTGGTGCCAGGAGCCAGGTTCTACATCTGCAGTCTTGCGCTCAAGACCGTTGTCTACAAGGGACTTCTCACTTCGCAGCAGCTATGGGTGAGTGGACTTTACCTCTGATCGTCATCAGCCTTTTTGCTACCAGTGTTAGGCACAGGCCTCCTCTCACACAGAGAACGATTGAGCTTCGAACTGGGGTAAAAAGAAAATAACCTAGATGAGAAGAGACTAGAAAAAATATGTTCAAAAATACATAGGGTCTCTCTAAATGCAAGGAAGCTTTAGGGTTTGCAAATAACCTATTAATTAAATTGCTACCTATAATGTACTTAAGTATTATGTTCTTTGTACAGGAGTACTTCAAGGACTTGACAAACCCTGCGTTCACCACGTACCTTGCGTTGGTGCACACCAGATTCTCCACCAATACTTTCCCCAGTTGGGAAAGAGCTCATCCTCTGAGGTGTGTACATACATATATGAACCGACATGAATAGACACTTCAAGTTAAATTTTTTCAGCCGAAATGGTCACCAGTCTCAACCAGAAGTATTTTCGCAACTGAAAGAAAGTTATTAACTTTCTTCCTAACTTTTAACTCTACATGAAATACATATAATAATGTTAACAAAAATATCGTATTATTATTTAAACTCGAAAGCTAGAAGAACCACTATAAATCTAATGCTCTCTGGCAAAATAAAATTGCATACCACAAAATTGCTTATTTCCCAGCAATTTAATACAGAGCGTTTATAGTATGGACAACATACATTATGACAGCTATAAGCGGTTTATTTTATAGATCCATTGTTTGTGTTACAGAGTCCTCGCTCACAATGGCGAGATCAATACGTTGCGAGGTAATGTCAACCTCATGAAGGCGCGCGAGGGCGTCATGAAGAGCGAACTCTTTGGAGAAGGTAAGACCTTAATAACGTAACAGATACTATCTTCCAGACAACGCTTCTGAAAGCCTGGAATCATGAGATAAAATTATAAATGGATACAGATATACCCATAAATATGTGTGTGTATAAAAACATAAGTTTTTTTTGGTAGTTTCAGAAACGGCTACACTTACGGGGAAAGCCGCCTCTTACCATATCATCACCTCCTTGATTTTTCAGACTATGTTGGGGTCGGCTTGTATTATCCCTATATGCACCAAAGAAACTAGATTTAATTGGGACACTTTAATCTATATACCTACTTATAGTATGTAACAAAGTAATTTATTATCTCCAGACCTCAAGAAACTATACCCAGTCGTAGAACCGAACCTCTCAGACTCCGGTTCAGCTGACTGCGTGCTAGAATTCCTTCTCCACGTTGGCCAGCGGTCCCTTCCCGAGGCTGTGATGACGATGGTGCCCGAAGCCTGGCAGAATGACGTCACTATGCCTAAAGAAAAGAGGGATTATTATCAGTGGGCTTCGTCTTGTATGGAACCCTGGGACGGACCGGCTTTGGTGTCGTTTACTGATGGACGGTACATTGGTAAGTTTTCAGAAACGGTTAGATTTTTTTTGTTTGGTCTATTTTCGTATTTAGACACAGAATTTTGTAAATTTAAATAACATACAGATTTCTGTATTTGGTAGCAAAGTATTGGGGTTTTCAACGATCTTATTGTAAACTGCTCATATGTAAGTTAAATATTTTATGCAGAGGTTTAGAAATAACCAACTTAGTTAGCAAAGGTATAAATGGATGGCTGTTCCAAGCCCAGTTTATTCTTAATACGATTAAAGATACTATTAAACCAGATCATAAACATCATTATTCGAAAGTAGCTTCCCTATAAAATATCTGTTTCCAGGTGCCATTCTGGACAGGAACGGTCTGCGTCCATCTCGGTTCTACGTGACGAGTGAGAATATCCTCGTCATGGCTTCTGAAGTCGGTGTCTACGATGTGGACCCTGACAAGGTCATACTGAAGGTAAGGAAGATGTGAAATTTTTCATTTCCAAAATATGTATTTGCAATAGTCTCACTCATCTTTAGAACTTTCCTAAGCATATTTATGAAAGTTTTCTGTAAGTTGAACTAGCTACCTTAAAATAACCGTAAAAATCTTTAGTAATATTTAATCTAGATTTTAAATATACATATTCCGCTATATTAAGTATGAATTTACAACGAACACCATAGATCACATCATAAGGATGATTGCTATTAGTATTAATCAAATAAAAAGAAGTTCAATAATTCTGTGATTTAGAAAAAGTATATTTATTGAAGTCTTCTTCTGGCTTAAAATAAAGTGCTTATCCTTATACAAAAAACAATAGTAATTTAAAATTTTATGTTCCAGAGTCGTTTGAAGCCCGGTCGTATGTTGCTGGTTGACACTGAGGAAAAGAAACTGGTTCAGGACGCTGAACTCAAAATGGAGATCGCACGAAGCCGACCTCACTCTGAATGGCTTCAGGATAAGGTGAGAAAGACCAGCAAACATAATGATCTTATCTAAATCATCCACTCTATTTATTCATAGCTCTATATGGGTTCTAAGCCGTTGTACTTCATAGTAATCGCTGAGTATTAGATTGATTGATAAGTTTAAAAACCAAGGGCCTACATAATTATGTACCTGGGTCAACTGAGTACCAATTATCTTCATGCCAGTCAACAGCAGATTTTTCAAATAATTTTTCTATGGCACAAGTATAGCCATAGGAGAAGTAAACTAAAGCGCAGTTTTTCAGTCTATTATTCAACGATATTTTTATATGAAAAACAAAAAAGAAACATTATTTCAGGTATGCATTAAATATACATACATCTACATTCCTAACATTTGTTTCTCTTTTCTATGCATTACCGTACGTGGGGATAACATTTTTACATACAATCAGATGGTGAGTTTGGTTACACGCATGGCCAGGTTTTCAAATTGCTGTTGTTTATACATTTTGAATTTGTTCCAAAGTTCCAAATTGTTGCCGAATTGAATTGATTTCGTACGGGACAGTACGGGATGCTTATCAGTTATCACTAATCATAACCGTTTTTATGTAGGTTATACTTACACTATACTTACACGCTTTGTCACGCTTTGTAACGTATATGAAAGCGTAAGGAGAGTTAATTTATTCAGTTGCCATTTTTGTATTAGCCCAATCATAGTATCGCAGCCGTAGATTGAGTTACAGTTATGACAATTAATTGAAAAATATAAACATCTGAATTGAAAACCTACCCTTTTTGGGAAGTCGCTTAAAAAGGAAAAATGCCGAATTGACACTCGTTTCCTAGGATTATTACCAGGAATCGCGCGAACACGTTAATCACTTTTTACCCGGTTTACTAAAAATAGATGCATGTTTTCAGGATTCGCTTACTCTAACATCGTTTTACTGTAGCGTTAATGATCACGACTGGGCGGACCAATACAGGCGTGTTAAGCTTTTATTGTTTTACATACAGCAGGTTTTCTTTACAGCTTCGTAGGATTTTTTTGTTGTTGTTGTTGTCGAATTTTATTATAGTAGACTATGAAAAGAATGTAAGCAGAAATGCTCTGGTTAAAGAATAATGCCGACGATAAAATGAGACAATGAGCCTTGTTGCTAAAAGTATATGTAAAAATTTAATATAACAAAAAAAGGGTAATACTGAACTGCCAACATTGCTAAAGTGTTATTTTTGTACATGTTGCACAACAATTGTTACCAATTTGGCGTCTCTGAATATCAACAAGAGCTTTTAAAAATTCAAAACAAGTTCAAGATTATTTGCGAAATTGTTTCAAGCAAAACTTGCAAAACTAACAAATTACAAAAGTTATTTTTGATCTCACATTCTTTTCATAGCCTACCATAGACACTTTAACCTCCTCTATTCCCAATACTTAACACCACATTTCAACCCACAGATAACAATGGAAGACATCCACAAATCCGTGACGGCCGAGAACGGCAGCAGTGCCGTAGTTTCCAACGGCAACGGCACGGACGGCCACGAGAACGGCGGAGTCATCACGGGGTTAGCTGACAAGAGGCTCGGATTGTTTGGTTATACGACCGAGTCTATATATATGCTGTTGCTGCCTATGATTCAGAATAAGTAAGTTTGGATATGACATAATATATTTTTATCGACACAGTAAAGTATCCTCCATGCGCGTTTAAATAACACTATGTTCCAACAGAGGATTAACTCGCATCGAAAGGAAAATACTTTTCGTACCGGGATAAGTATGGACTGTGGTCTACCTCGATAAATAAGACACCAGACACCTCGATAAATAAGCTATCTAACACTGAAATATTTTTCTCATCAAATCACTAGTTGTCTAATTGGAGCTTCTTGATTTCATAAGATGAGACCTTTTAACAGTCTCCAAGACAAATATTGATTTTGAGTAAGTTAAGTCTAATTTCAGACATTACCTACATCGATTTTCCCACCTACATCAATGTAGTCATAGATATAGCCTGAATCCTACATTATTAATTTAAGGGTTAAGGATATTAGCCCTAGAAATGAAAACCCTTGTTCATTAATTATATATTGTATTACAGAAAAGAAGCTCTTGGCAGCATGGGTAACGATGCCCCCCTGGCCTGCCTGTCGCAGTTCCAGCCGATGCCTTACGAGTACTTCAAGCAGCTGTTCGCTCAAGTCACCAACCCACCTATTGATCCATTCAGGTAATATAGCGTTACATTTGTCATTTTGCACTTGACAAAACTGCTGATGATTTTAAATGATAATTATTTTGATTTTGATGAATCTTTCAGCCGTTTGAGAGCTTTGGTGCCACATTCAGACATATAACAGCTAGTGGAAAGAAGCAGCATTTGAGCCATTACATTTACTGAAATATTGTAATTACCCCCACAGAGAAAAGATAGTAATGTCATTACTATGCCCGATCGGCCCCGCTCCGAACATCCTGCAGCCGAGCGCGGAGTTCGTGCACCGCCTGTTCCTGCCGCAGCCGATACTGTCGCTGCCCGACCTCTACGCCCTGAAGCATACCACTCACAGAGGCTGGAAGGTGAGGATGTCTCTATGTAAAGAGAGAACACAGTAATGTCACTACTGTGCCCAGTGGCGGATTAACGCATAAGCACAACAAGCACGTGCTTGGGGCCCCTGTTTTCCAGGGGCCTCCATCCTCTGTTGGCGTTTCATTTTATACCTACATTTTATCGAGATTCATCCACAATATGTCCGAAATCACAAGGCGCAAGCAGTTCGGGAGTGACCCTTCATACACCCCCGCCTCTAAACTTGATTGGTCGCAGTGCTGTTGATTGTTGTACGATCGCAGTGAATTTTTTTTCAATTGTGCAGTTGTTATTATACAATTTTTTTTCGGCTTCTACTCATCGTTGGGCAGTTTTAAAAGAATTAATAGGCAACGATAGCGTTCTGAAGTCGCTATCGGACACTCGTTGGGAAGCTCACGCTGTAACTACGAGTGCAATATAACAATCACATCCGAAAATTTTGGATGCTTTAGATCAGTGGTGGTCCGCGGACCACTGGTGGTCCCTGGAGGCACTCCAAGTGGTCCGCGAAGCTCTGCTTCGCGACGTTGTTATCGATCTTACGTATATATCCATCTTACTTGTCCAACAGAAAAAAAATGAAATTAAATAAATGGTTTGAAATGTAGCCCTTTTACGTAATTTTGGTTCTGTTAAAAAGTAATCAAGATTTCTCGCTCGCTCCGCTCGCGTATTCAGAAACTGTATGCCCTCGCTTTTAGATTTGTCAACAAACAAAATGTTAATTACGTTTGGGCTACATTTGACGTAATTTTGGTTCTGAGTCTTAAAAAATAATCAAAATTTCCCGCTCGCTTCGCTCGCGTATATTCAGAAGCTATATGTCCTCGTTTTTACATTTGTCAACAAATAAAAAGTTAAGTACGTTTGGGCTACATTGTACGTAATTTTGGTTCTGAGTCTTAAAAAATAATCAAAATTTCCCGCTCGCTTCGCTCGCGTATTCAGAAACTATATGTCCTCGTTTTTACGTTTATCAACAAATAAAAAGTTAAGTACGTTTGGGCTACATTGTACGTAATTTTGGTTCTGAGTCTTAAAAATAATTAAAATTTCGCGCTCGCTTCGCTCGCGTATTCAGAAACTATGTGCTTTCGTTTTTGCATTTGTCAACAAACAAAAAGTTAAGTACGTTTGGGATACATTTTACCTCCGTACGAGTCCGAAAAAAAATTCGCGCTCGCTTCGCTCGCGCATTTCTAACTACATAGGCATCGCGCTCGCTTCGCTCGGTCAATTTCTTTTACCTTCCATTCCATTCGTTCCATTTCCATTTAAACAATAGAGGGTCTACACAGGCTCTGTGCTTAGGGCCTCGGATACTCTTAATCCGCCACTGACTGTGCCCGATCGGCCCCGCTTCGAATATATCGCAACAATCTATCAATCAATCATGAATAATTTTTTAACTCGATTTCTTGAGATTTACAGAGAAGCCTGATGTGCTAGCACATTTTGTGTATCTTGAAATCACCACTGACCATCTTTGTATAAATGAATCTGGGACTGGGACTTAATAAGGCTCATAATACAAGATACAAGATACTTTATTTAAAAACATGGGTGTACCTATTGTTTTAATTAACCTATTGTTTTTATATCACCACCAATATTCTCTCCGCAGACAAAAGTCATCGACTGCACATTCGACTACCTGGAAGGGCCGTCAGGCATGGAGCCAGCACTGGGCCGTATAGCCGGGGAAGCTCATGCTGCCGCCGCCAGCGGTTACCAGCTCATCGTGCTGTCTGACCGACAAGCTGGACGGTTTAGAGTTCCTGTTAGCACTCTACTAGCTTTAGGTAAGATATAAGTCATTGACTGCACATTCGACTACCTAGAAGGACCTGCAGGCATGAAGCCGGCACTGGGCCGTATAGCTGGTGAAGCTCATGCGGCGGCTGCTAGCGGGTACCAGCTCATCGTGCTGTCTGACCGACAGGCTGGACGGTGTCGGGTGCCTGTTAGCACTCTACTAGCTTTAGGTAAGATATAAGTGATCCACTGCACATTCGACTACCTAGAAGGACCTTCAGGCATGGAGCCGGCACTGGGCCGTATAGCGGGGGAAGCTCATGCGGCGGCTGCCAGCGGGTACCAGCTCATCGTACTGTCTGACCGACAGGCTGGACGGTGCAGGGTGCCTGTTAGCACTCTACTAGCTTTAGGTAAGAAATACAGTCATTGACTGCACATTCGAGTACCTGGAAGGACCATCAGGCATGGAGCCAGCACTGGGCCGTATAGCGGGGGATTAACTTATGTTATATAAATGTTTACCGTAAATACTAAAAGAACTCTCGCGTTAGGAAATTGTGCGACATCCACTCGTATCCGAAATATACCCTAACACACTATTATTAATATTTGCAGGTGCTGTCCACCATCATTTGATTGAGACTCGTCAACGCATGAAGGTTGGGATTATCCTCGAAACTGCTGAGGCTAGGGAAGTGCATCACATGTGCGTTCTGTTAGGTAAGAAACTACGTACTGTGTATTTTCATATGTGCCTGCACCATTTGCTTTAATATATTGTTCCACCATCATATCACATGATAAAGCTACTGAAGGACGGGTTCTACACATAAAACAAAGAAGTGGTGAAAGGCGTTGTCCACATTGACGTGAAAAAGTACTGATTTAATTAGCCTAATTTCAACAGACGTATTTATCAGCTACCCTTCTCGGAACTGACATGTCTATCGAATATCGATTCTACAGTTGATCATCTTATAAGAAACCATATAATTTTTTTTTCTATAGGATACGGCGCCGACGCAATCTGTCCCTACCTGGCCTTCGAGCTGGCCTTCTCCCTTCGCAACGACCACATTTTGGACCCCAACCTCACCGACGAGGACATCTACAAGGCCTACCAAGGGGCCATAGAGACAGGCCTGGCTAAGGTCATGGCGAAAATGGGGATCAGTACCCTACAGTCATATAAGAGTGCACAGATATTTGAAGCAGTGGGCTTGTGTGAAGAAGTCATTGATAAGTGCTTTAGAGGCACACATTCTAGGATTGGTGAGTGAAGATTTTAGGTTCAACTATATCTAAGAAGCTAAGAGTGATGAGATTTAGTTGTACACTCCCGGGCTTCCCGCGGTTTCTGGGCTCTGTATCCTACCAAAATGTGACCTTTCACCACCTTTTCCCTGGGCTCACCCAGGGAAAAGGTCACATTTCACATTGTGTTCCAGGAAAGAAAGAGTTTGTCTTATCAGTTTAGTATTTTTGGTGTATTTAGGGACAAATAAAAAAAAACAATAACATTAAATAATATATTTGATTTATTTCAGGTGGCGTGAACTTTGAGATCCTATCGAAGGAAATCTTTGACAGGCACGCATTGACTTATGGTGAAGTCAAAGACGCTCTTGTTTTGAGGTCAGTACATATTGTTACATTAATCGATAGTATAGTATATAGCATTTTCACACTTGCGGATTCTCCGCTCGGTTATTCAGAGAGAGAGAAATAACGCTGGGATTGTATGAACATTATAAACCGTGAAAACTGATTTTTGCCAGTCTGAATGACAGTCGTGCATAGACGCTTGGTTTTGTTACGCGTGGAAAATCCGCCAGTATAAAGGTTTAAGTGAAAAGTTTAAATTGTTTTTATTACTTTTTATCTTATTTTTTTACGTTATATCTTAATATTTATAGGAACCCCGGTAACTACCATTGGCGAGCGGGTGGAGAGAAGCACATCAACGATCCGATGTCTATCGCTAATCTGCAGGAAGCTGCCAGTAACAAGAGCTCGTCAGCTTATGATAAATACAGGTGATTTTCAATCTTAAACCCTTAAGCTTAGAGTTCACTTGCGTTAAACCTGAGGAAAAATAAGCTGAGCAAAAATATATGTGATCTTCCCATATAAATCCTACTACATACTTCGATTAATGTGAAACTTTGTATGTATGGATGTTTGTTCCTATTTCACGTCAAAATTACTGGAATGACTTTGATGAAACTTGGCTGTAATATAGCTTATCTATCGGAATATCATATTACCTTACTTTCAACCACGAGAAACAATATGTATTAAATAATCTTCTTTATCAACAGGGAGAGCGCATTAGAATCTATCCGTGCGTGTACTCTGCGCGGACAGCTCGAGCTCGTGAAGTTGGATGAACCTATCCCATTGAGCGAAGTGGAACCCGCTGTTGAGATCGTCAAGCGATTCGCTACAGGTATGAACATAAAATATAAAATAACAAAATTATCTAATAATGTATGAAAACCATACATGTCATGTGCCTAGCCTTTTCCTAAATCGGAATCCGCTTTCATTCTAAATGGATGCATTTCAGCACTTTAGCGACTATCTCTCTGACCTTTTCAATTCAGTTGAGCTTTTTTTTTTGTGTAAAGTGCGTTTTTTGCTTGTCCCCCGGATTTGACCTAATTTCATTCTTAAACCCATTAACTATTTGAGTTTTTAAAGATACTGGACCAAAGAAAAAAACTTTTTTACAAAAATATTAAACCGACTTCCAAAAACACTATAAAGCAAAAAAAAACTAATTTTTGGTGCATCGGCCTAGAAGTCGGTGTCTAACGGATGGTACTAAGTTAATTTTGCCACCGCCTTCTAGGCCGATGCACCAAAAATTATTTTTTTTTTTGCTTTTTAGTGTTTTTGGAAGTCGGTTTAATTTTTTTGTAAAAAAGTTTTTTATTTACAGCTTTTCAGTGATCCGCATAGTTGTCACTATCCAAATAAGTGGAAAGTTCTCATCAATACAAAGAATATAAGCCCAAATACGAGGTATTTTCCATATTCAGTTGTCGAGTTCCCTCGACCTTCTCTGGTCTCCATCATCAGGTCAGCTCCAAACCTTCACTGCTGCAAAGGTCTCGTCAATACAAATAATATAAGCCCAAACACGAGGTAGTTTACATATTTAGTTGTCGAGTTCCCTCGACCCTCTCTGGTCTCCATCATAAGGTCAGCCCCAAACCTTCACTCTTCAATAGTGCTTTCAAGCATACACCTGAGTGTCAAGTTTTTACCCTATGTATGACTACAACTTTCGAAGGTTGCCCTCAATTTCTCAGGGTTTCCATCATCAGATCCTGACCTGATGACCATGGGACCAACTGGCAGCTATTCCACGTCGAACAAAAAAAGAATCACGTAAATCGGTCTATAAACCTCGGAGTAATCGATGTACTCGTACATATGTACATAGAAAAAAAAAAACATACCGGCCGAATTGAGAACCTCCTCCTTTTTGGGAAGTCGGTTAAAAATACATTTAATTTTAATTTATTATATTGGTTTCTGTTCTAATTATTCATTATTTTGTTTTAACAGCATTTAAATAAACAGGAGTAGGCTTTTTTGCTTGTCCCCAGCTGAATTTGTATGATTGGATCAAGAATATTTAGCGATTTTTTTACGGACGATATACTTTTTTTAAGGGGTTTAGTTTCTAAAGGCATGTATTTAACGCGGCGACTAAGTAAAACGAATATAGGTTTTAAAAAATAATAGAGTGGGTACCATTTATAAGGGGTTGGCAGCTAATAAGGAGTATCATAATAAGTCAAAGGTAGCATATTAATATATCAGTTATGAGGTCCGTTTTAATTTAAACTAGCATCAAGTTTTTCTTTTGGCAACTGAATTAATATCTAAGCGAAAACTTAATGATGACAATAAAATAGAATATGGGCATTCATAAACAATACAAACCAGGTTCTATTTAAAATTGTTTGGATGAAGAATAAATATAAACTAGCTCATATTATAAATATATTGTGCGACTTTTTAATAGCTTTAAATAAAGTCTAAAATGGCATGAAGAAAAAATATTTTGCGGCTGTTATTTTCAAAATTATAGGCATGGAAGTAAGCATGCAACATGCAGCAAGCATGACTTCTGTCACGGCTCCGGCGCTGCGGGGCTCCGGCGGTCCCATGCGAGCTTATCGTCGCAGATGGTTTTCACGCTCACCACCGCAGCTTCGGCTTGCTGGCCGGCGGACAGCCTCGGCCGCGGCGGCGAGCGTTAAAACTACCTGCGCCTCAGCTCGCAGGCCGCCTCGCCCCTCCGCGCCTACTCGGTTTTGAATTGCACTCTAGGGGTAGGGCAGACAAGACTACGTGGAGTCGGTTTTGCAGCGATTCGTTTTCGTCACTAACTTCAATTTTTAATACAATGTTTTTTTAATTGAAGGTTATAAATGGCAATATGCTAAATAAAATGAATCCAAATTAAATTCTACCATCTTCATAGTGCGCCAAGTGAGATAATACCACCGCACCTTCCGCCGTTTTCATGAAATTATGATACACAATATTAATAATTAACTCTTATTCCTTTTTATTGTACTCCTTTTAATATTTAGAGCTATCCACAAAGCGAAGCCTGAAACTGGGTTTTTAGTCGGCACGAAATAGTTGGTAACATATTATCTTTGCCACCCAACTAACATTATTAGTCGCCAAGTCATTATAAATAGCTCCTCACCTAATATTTCAATTGACTGGTATAGTTTATTTGCTACCCAAACGCAGCTGCTAGTTTTTAGTTTTTATAACACCCTTAATTTTGAACCTTACATATTATAATAGTCGCGAAAATATTTAATCGCTGGCAAGTTATTTTATTTGTTGCCAACATTTGTCGACTTTTCAGTTATTAGTCACCCGGAAAATAATAAGCCGTTTCTAAATGTCATAATTTAATAATATTCATCAATTCATTTGTAATATTCTGGCTTATTTACATAAAAAAACGTATAAAATTACGATGATGAAATTTTGATCCACCCTGAACATTCAGTATTGTGACCGCATTTTATAGTACTTTAAGCCACAATTTTTGGGTCCTAATACTTTGAAACAGGCACTATTTAGACATACTACTGCGTTTTACTTTACTATTAAAGTCAAAAGGACTTTGAGGAACGTAGACGTTTTGTTGCTGGCTCCGTACAGAAACGGAATTTATGTTCAGATATGTGTTTGAATTTTACTACAGGGTAACCAAATATTAGGATTGCTGTTTATTTCTAGAAACCGCCATTTCTTTAAGTTACTGTTTAAAATGACATCAAATGGAAAAGAACCACAAATAATTATTTATATTTTTTTTTTAATCGGCAAGTATGAAAATGTGACTTCCGTTTTGTGACCAAATCTATGGTCACATACGGGCTGAGCTCAAAGTAACAACATGACTGATCCTATAAAGTTAAGTTTACATGGAAACAGTGATATTGTTTCAGAAATTCAGAATAATAGTTTTCTGTGGGGATCAATTTTATTTTATTCATGTTTACAATCTTTATGTAAACGAGGTACAATATTTTTTTGTTATTATTTGTTCCATTATTGAAAAGATAAGGTATTATATAGTATTTCTTGATTATTATGTATAATGTTGATCTGGAATATAACATAATTATAATAATAGCGCCCATGTAGATGAAGCTTTATACTTTTCAGACGTTCAGTTGCGTGACTGTCCCTGTTTTCTATTTTAAACAAAAAAATATTTAAAATTCTTAATAAAATACTGTTTTGTTCTGTTTTCGCTCGATGGACAGGAATTTAATTTTGATTCATAACTAGGGATCACTGCAAAAATATATTTTTATTATAGCTTAATATTTTAAAAATTAATATCCGATGTGCATCAAAAGTCACATAATTGAAATTGAAGTTTGATTTTTGTTATAAAACGTTCAAAGAATTGTCGTGTTTTGTGTTTTTTCCTTTCGACAAGATTGTTTTCTTTAATTAGTAATAAAAATATTAATAATATTTTGTGTAGTTTTTTGTTAATATCATACTCAATAGAGTCACGTTCTGGAAGTGATCACATAGCTTTTTCCATTATGTATTCGGATATTTATTATTCTAGCTATATTTTTGGCGTTCCAACTTAATTTTCGTTAATTTCAATCTATACACTATTTAAAAATAAAAAAAAGTTGCCATAAATTAGTTTTTTTTTAAAAACGAAGTTACATACATGTTGACACAAAAAAAAAAGGTCAGTTTTCCCTTGGCGTGTTGGCTTGTAGGAGAAACTCGTATTTATAATAAGGATCATAACCAGTGTAGATTATTTTACTGACATTTCATAAGTGTCTGGTTGCTTAATAAGGTACAACATGTTATTAATTGCTGAGCATTTATTTCCAGGCGCCATGTCATTCGGTTCGATCTCGTTAGAAGCGCACACATCGCTGGCTATCGCCATGAACCGCATCGGTGGGAAGTCCAACACCGGAGAGGGTGGTGAAAATGCTGATAGATATCTCAACCAGGTACTTAGTAACATATTTGTTGCAGTTAATTTCACAAGTTTAAACAGCTATGGGCAATATGTTTTATTTTTTGTCTTAGGTTCACTGCAGTTTTACCCACGTTCTGGGAAATGATATTACATTCTTAATGTTTCCTTAAAATCCATCCAAAAAAGTAAATGTGGAAGCATTATTTTTGAGTTAATTCTCAACTGCCGACAGGGTACTCAATAATATGATAGACCCAAATAAACAAGTAACTATAATATTCCCCCAGGACCCCGAGTTCAACAAGCGGTCGGCCATCAAGCAGGTGGCGTCGGGCCGGTTCGGCGTGACGGCGTCGTACCTGGCGCATGCGGACGACCTGCAGATCAAGATGGCGCAGGGCGCCAAGCCCGGCGAGGGCGGCGAGCTGCCCGGTAACACACTGTTATATTGCTATACACGAATGAATTTTAAGCAGTGCAAAACAAAAATCTGGTGGTCCAGAATCATTAACAGAACATAATATCTGCATTCTTATTCTTTGCGCACTTAACAATATATATAAAAAGAATAAAGACAGTTTATGTACAATGGCGAGCTTAACCCAGAATTGGGTTACCTTAAAGCCATCATCAGTATTTTTTTTCCGCCCTAAAACCAGCAAAATATGGATACTATATAACGATTCATACGCACTTGGAGCATCGCTCGCGTCAGTAAACCGATTGCCCGTTGTCGCCGTGCCTCCTATGACGACTGTGACCGTACTATCGGATACAAAATAAACATCTTTCGCTATCAATAACTATTCTTTTTTGAACTAAACTACGAGAAGTAATGCCCAAATTCTCATAGAAACGAATTCAGCTAAATGCAAATGTCGCAAAATGTCGCATATTACATTACTGCATTGGGAAAAAAATAGGCATTGCGAAGCAACGCATTCTTCTACAATTTACCTTAACTAAATCGTAACATACTCCTAGCTAACACATTATTACCTTCCAGGCTACAAAGTAACAGAAGACATAGCAAAGACCCGTTGCTCAGTCCCCGGCGTGGGTCTGATCTCTCCCCCCCCTCACCACGACATCTACTCCATCGAGGACTTGGCTGAACTCATCTATGACCTGAAGGCTGCTAATCCAAGAGCCAGGATATCTGTGAAGCTGGTGTCTGAAGTGGGGGTTGGTGTTGTCGCTTCGGGTGTGGCTAAGGTATGTGTTTCAATTTCAGTATAATGTACTTCCCGCACCTGGATAATAAGCCAATTTATGTAATCCTTACTTGTCTGTGTTTGTTTTGTTTTTGTTGAAACGGCTGAACTGATTAGATTGCATTCTGCTTGGAGGAGGATAGTACCCTGAAAACGGAGATAAGATCAATTTTATTTTTTCCATGTGGGATGTAGATCCCGTTCTATATGGCAAACGTAGTCGCTGGTATATAATTAATGAAATTAATACAATTCCAGTTTTTATTATAAGTTCCAATGTTATCTCACCTCAGCATCAAAGGTTTTTATTTCAAGTTAACAGTTCTATCAACTTTTGTGAATATGTGACTATCCTGTTAGACATGTATTTGTAAGATATACTAACTGTATAATTTTTCCCAGGGCAAAGCGGAACACATAGTGATCTCCGGTCACGACGGTGGTACAGGCGCTAGTTCGTGGACGGGCATCAAGAGTGCTGGCTTACCCTGGGAACTGGGAGTCGCTGAGACACATCAAGTGCTGGTGCTTAATGATCTGCGATCCAGGTAACAGATGCTACAGATGAAGGATTTTAACAGATCTAGCTGCCCTATGAGTGTAGCTCCCGACAACTTTCGACTCACTTTCTGCTCGTCTTATTAATATTTTAACAATTAGATTTCGTGCCTTTACTTACAAAAACCGAATAGTGCAAAAAGTGTATATAGGTATTTTTTTCTAATACGAGCAGCGTAAAGACGACAGAAATTTTATTTTTAAAAATCTGATAGGAGTACCGGTCTTTCCAAAAATATTGTTTTTAACTTTAGGAATAAACAAAGGACAATGGGCAGACTGGCCCAAGTATTGTAGCATACAAATCTGGCCATTGTCCTATTAAAAATTAAATCATATATTCAATAAAATTCTATTTCATTCAGAGTGGTAGTACAAGCGGACGGTCAGATCAGGACAGGTTTCGACGTGATGGTGGCCGCGCTCCTCGGTGCTGACGAGTTCGGATTCAGTACTGCACCACTTATTGCACTGGGTGAGTATCTACCTAAATCACAATCATGAATACTTAAGCCACATTTTATAATAAATCTAAATAAAACCTATTGAAAAGGATTTGAGATCTTATATAATTTTCCCGCAATGTATTTATATGGATACACATCAAATTAAATTATTCCCGCGTACACCGGCCCTATTCAAAATTTATGAATGAGGCCTATGTTCAGCATTGACTTCCTACAGCTTAAATGATGAAGAGTGAACATGCAAGAATCAGTCATCTATATACAAAATAATATATCCACAGTTTTGTGTCTATCACCATTTCCCAAATGAACCATCCATTTTTACGTTTACCCCAGAAACATAATATCCTTGTTTATCATCCCGCAGGCTGCACAATGATGAGGAAATGTCACTTGAACACATGTCCGGTCGGCATCGCGACACAGGACCCCGTGCTGCGCAAGAAGTTCGCCGGCAAGCCTGAACATGTCATCAACTATCTGTTTATGTTGGCTGAAGAGGTAGGTTAACTTTATATTCGTCTATAACTTAATACTATTTCCATCTCCATTTGTAACCTAACAGTGTTCGTAGTAGTTTCTGAGTAACATTATTCGTACAAAAGCTGAAAATGAAATACAATTCTTTATAAATAACTAGTACATTACTCAGGATTTTTTTATTCTTCTAACTTACAAAGATTTCAAAAATTATACCAAAAAATTGAGGTAAAAAAATCTTTAACTTTTATTTAAATGCGCTAAAAACAAAAAAAATAACTTTTACTTAACTTTACTGTAAAATAACGACATTTCACATATTTGACACAATTTATACGTTTTAAAAGCTTGTTGCGAGATTTAAGTACTCGTATTTACTTTCTTAGTAAAATGTATGTTATGTAAAATGAAAAGCTTTTCAAAGAGCAATTTCCTATCTGACTTGCTCAAGTATAACATTCCAGTATTTAGGTTGCAATCCCACTGGACTTTTAAGCTTGTGGTTCAAGTGGCTTTAGGATGAAATTTTCTTTAATACTTTTATCCATGTTCCGCAGGTCCGCCAACACATGGCGGAGGTCGGAGTCCGTCGTTTCCAAGACTTGATCGGTCGCACCGACCTGCTGAAGGTGCGCGAGAACAACGACAACCCCAAAGCCAGGATGCTGAACCTCAGCCTCATACTGAAGAACGCGTTACACATGCGACCGGGGGTCAATATTATTGGAGGCTCCAAGTCACAGGTAAATGTTGTTATTTTTAAAGTGCTTTAATGAAAAAAATCGAACGAACAATTCAAAAATACCAAGACTATACTCAGGGTGTTCACATTATCCGATCCAATATCGATATCGGGTGCCGATCCAATATCGGTTCGAGGAAGTAAAACGTATGAAATACGTATTTGTATTTCATATTGCGTGTTAGCGTCAGCAAGGATATCTGTGAGAATTCGGATCAATTTTTTTAAGTGTTCCTAAATTTTTTGTTCTCAGATTATTAACTAAATCTACATCTTAACGAACTTCATAATTCTAATCTTCTTACTTACAGGACTTCCAACTAGAGAAGCGTCTGGACAACCAGCTGATATCTCAGTGCTCGGCGCTGTGGGACGGCTCGGCGCAGCACGTGGACATCAGCATGAGGATCACCAACGAGGACCGCGCCTTCACCTCCACGCTGTCTTATCATATCGCCATGTAAGCATACAGCAATATCCATTATCGTCCTCTGAACTTATTACAATTTTATTTGTAGTCGGCGCAGCATGTTTTCTTCTTTCATTCTGTTCTATCTGCCGTCGTCTTACAAGTAGTATTTTTTCTTTTTAGCCATGTCGCCCTTCACACAATCCATCTGTCGTTCGTTTCGTCGCTAAGCACTTCGCAATCGTAATACTATAGTTCACTAATTGTGAAAATTCTAAAAATATAGTTCGAAAGGTGTTTAATTCCTAAATATACACAATTTTTATCATAGAATCTATAATTCAACCAGTTTTCATCTAAATTAGACCATCCGTTAAAACCCTACTGTTAAACCACACACATAGCAGTTAAACTTATAACTTCCCTCTTTTGCATCTGATGTAACTATTTTCCATCCATTATAATAAAATTCTTACAAAGATAACTCTAATATGTAAAACTTATGCTTTACAGGAAATACGGCGACGACGGTCTCCCAGACGGCAAGACTGTGAACATTTCACTGACCGGGTCGGCCGGACAGAGCTTCTGCGCCTTCCTGTCTAAGGGCATCACTGTCACGCTCGAGGGAGATGCTAATGATTATGTTGGTAAGTATTTACTAACTAATTGCACGTATTTTTTACGTAAAAAGTATATCGCAGAGTTATGGCGTTTTGACGAAAGATAGTTTAGGAATGAACTTGGAAGTACTGCACAGAGAGATCCTCATTTGAACACAATAAATATTGGTATACACAGTAAAATGGTTAGGTATCAATTTATATTCCTTTGCAATAGACACTTAACCATGAACAATCCTGAATTGGTATTTAAAAACTTGGTTTAAAACGACTATGGCAGTAAAGAAGAATTATTTACCAATTGAATCATTAGGTACTTTCAGTACTTTATGAAGATTGTTTCATCATCATCATCATCATCAGCCTATCGCAGTCCCCTGCTGGACATAGGCCTCTCCAAGTGCACGCCACTGAGATTGATTTTCGAAGATTGTTTGCACTTAGTTAAATGACTACTACTCAAATAGAGTATAAAAATACTGAAAAAATTATCCAAACTACCTTTTCTCTATAAATAATCAGCCAAACTTCATTATTTATTTGCCAGGTAAGGGCTTGTCAGGCGGCAAAGTGATCATCTACCCGCCAAAGGCGTCGCCGTTCGAGTCACATCTCAACGTTATTGTGGGCAATGTGTGTCTGTATGGAGCTACTTCTGGACGCGCTTATTTCAGGTACTTATGCATTTTATTTACGAATTCATTTTCATGAAATTACACAAAAAAGAAGTAGAAATAGTGAAAGAGAATGGATGGTTGAGAGTACAGGGATTGAACTCTTACAAAGTATTTCCACCAATATAACATCTACAGTTATCGGCACGGACCCCTGACCTTCACCTGCGCAGAAGCGATTTACTGCCTTATTGCCTTATACGTAAGGGTGTGCAAAGCGATCCCCACTCTTCCGCCGAGAGCTCAATATCCGTGCCGGTAACTGTACGAGTTTGTATTACTTACCAAACAGAAAAGTATATAAGTTGTCTAGTGCCCATGGGACATGAGTGTGTTAATGAATGAGTTGTCAACACTGTCTTTCCGAATATATCCTTTAATTACATGTCCGAACTTTTCGAACATTTCCGAACTTTAATTGCATGTAATTGTGGTCACATATATTATGTAAGAAACTTACGTGACATTGCAAATTATACTTCTCACCAAATACAAGTACCACGTACCTTGTTTTTTTTCGTCTTTCCAACAGGCACTAATAAATTGTTGTTCCACAGAGGCATAGCATCGGAGCGGTTCTGCGTCCGCAACAGCGGCTGCGTGGCCGTAGTGGAGGGCGTGGGCGACCACGGCTGCGAGTACATGACGGCCGGTACTGCGCTTATCCTGGGACTTACGGGACGGAACTTCGCTGCAGGGATGAGCGGTGAGTTGGCATATTTTATATTCTGCTGCTTATGTAAAACTTGCACAATAAGATGTCTAGATAGACTCCACTTCACATGATTCCTTCAAGCCAGTAAAAATAATTTCCACAACTAAAAAGAAAATATGCTTATAACAGCACATACACGACATACACACACACCATAAACAACATAATATTTACATATATAAGTAGATATGAGTAGATATTTGTGCCGTAACGTGGGTTGCAGGTTAATTACCTAACAAACCCTGGTGCGAATTTTCTTA
Source organism: Helicoverpa armigera (assembly GCF_030705265.1). Classification (NCBI taxonomy): domain Eukaryota; kingdom Metazoa; phylum Arthropoda; class Insecta; order Lepidoptera; family Noctuidae; genus Helicoverpa; species Helicoverpa armigera. Next base: position 11,075,599 of record NC_087123.1, read on the forward strand.
AATCCGTCTGACGGCCTCTGTCTTCAAAGTCATATTCAATAACTATACAAAAACTAGTGGCATCATATTCAATAACTAAATAAAAACTAGTGGCATCTTGTATATCAAACATAGAGAAAATGTATTTATTACATTTCCCATTTCAGTAGTAAAATGTTTCATACCTACACCTTTCAGGCGGCATCGCATACGTGTACGACATCGACGGCTCGTTCTCCGGCAAGTGCAACCACGAGATGGTGGAACTGCTGCCTCTAGAGCTGCAGGATGACCTGGACTATGTGCAGCAGTTGCTGCAAGAGTTCCACGAGTATACTGGGTGAGTTTACACTTAATACTCTTGTCTTAGTTAATTTTGAACCCTAGCAAATTCATTTTCGGAGCTTTTATTTGATCCTAAAGAACTTCTACAATTCTACAAACGGATAGCCTATCATTTCCATAAATGTTATGGAATAAGTAGTAAATCTAAAAGTAGATTTAATTACAAAATTATTTGTTCGTCTTATAATTTTTCTTCTTCATCAATACCTTGGTTGAAATAAAAATGAAGTAAAAAAAACACAATGTACTATTGATCCCGGTTTTAAAAGTAATGTTTAGGAATCTAATGCTGCAACGCTTAATCGACTTTGAACAATTTAACTAACGACGCACTATTACAACTAATATATATTTTTCTTTCCAGCTCACTAATCGCAGAAGAATTCCTAAAAACTTGGCCGGAGCCTGCCAAGAAGTTCATAAAGGTATTCCCCTACGAATACCAACGCGCTCTCAAGTCCATGGCGGTGAAGCAACCTACACAGCGCAAGGTGGAAACTAACGGGAAGGCGGAGAATGGCGTGCTGGATATTGAAGAAACTGTCAAAGATGTTGAACTCGAGACTAAGAATTTGGAGAAAATTTTGGATAAGACTAGGTAAGTGAATTTAAGAGTACTAAAATTGGGTGCAAAAGTTGAGCGATAAAGTTATTTTTAACTAAATGATGCAACTTTATATGAATTAGTACCTATATAATAATGTCTTACATACATGTCACTTCTTGAATTTTATAACACTTTTTCATTCATTTAAATATAATGACTACATATGACTATCCACTGATTTAAAAACTGCTGCCAAAAAATGAATTTACTGTAACAAATAAATTAAAATTGCAAGATAATTATTAAACATTCATAGTTAGAAAAGTGATGCCTAGATCGGAAGTATGATGTAATGTTGGTTCCCAACTATGTTTCCTTATCAATTTATCACTAAAACAAACCATACACCATTTCAGAGGCTTCATAAAGTACCCCCGCGAGACGACGATGTACCGTCCTGCAGAGAAGCGTCTCCGCGACTGGGAGGAGATCTACAACAGCGGACACGTGCGACGCGGCGTACGAGTACAGGTACGATTCATAAATATAATTAATAAAAATAGGATTTCATTCCACCTCACATCTCAGAATTTTTAGACCAGTCACATTATAAAGATCTCTTTGAAGCTTAGTTAGTTTCCTTAAAAATATATTTTTGAGGATAAGTAGCTGTAAGTGCATCTGCAATGTGTGAGATCTAAAACTACATACATTGACGATCTTCCGCAGTGTGGCATTAATGCGGTATTAAAACCAAATGGATTATCAGCCGCTGAATATTATCCAACGTAACACAGTTTATTGTATTTCATAGACGTAATGCATAGACTCTGCAATTCGGCGGCAGTTTAATTCGAACTTTAATTTATTTTAGTAAATACCTACATATATTTGAGGAAAAAAATTCAAACCATTAAATCATTAAGTCTGTGGATTTTTCAATAAAATTCAGGCCTTTTCTCTGAACCTTTAACCTTTTCACCACCACTAAACTATCATTCCCTCCAGGCGGCTCGCTGCATGGAGTGCGGCGTGCCGTTCTGTCAGAGCGGGCACGGCTGTCCGCTCGGCAACATCGTGCCCAAGTGGAACGATCTGGTGTACCGCGGGGACTGGAAGGAGGCGCTGCAGCAACTGTTGCAGACTAATAATTTCCCAGGTAACTAAAATCTTCAAGAATAATAGTTACAAACTGTCTCCCGTGGTTTCATCAGAAAACTACTTCCCACATATGGATCAAAAGTAACTTATATTTTATTCTTTTTATGAGTGAAAAAGGAACTAATACTCATACATACAACTTTTTAGTTTTTAATGTTAGTGGATTACTTTCTTATATACGAATTACTAATAGTTTTCTAATAAATCCACACTTCAAAAACCAAAAAAAAGTGTGATATATTCTTCTTCTCGCACAAGTTCTTAACCCATACTATGTTATCTCCACCATCCCAAGAAGTTGAACATAAATGGTGCTCTTTCTTATCTTTTTTATATAAACCACTAACATCCCCTGGAGACACATTTACTATCTATATTTTCCATTGCAAGCAACAAAACTTTTAAAACCACAAAACTTCATCCACAGAATTCACGGGTCGTGTATGTCCAGCGCCGTGCGAAGGTGCCTGTGTATTAGGCATCTCAGAACCACCCGTCACTATCAAGAACATTGAGTGTGCTATCATTGACCACGCCTTTGAAAGCGGATGGATAACGCCTGATGTAAGTAATACATATATGGATGTATTTTTAGGAATAAATACGTTATAACCTCCCCACTCAGAGACATTTAATGGTTACTTAAGCCATTCCTTAGTGAAGGATTTGTATGACATTCCGTCACTAAGGAGTGACTTAGTGTCTCTGAGTGGGGAGATAAATGTTATATGCGACAGTTAATATAAATGACAGTCATAAAACATAGACATCGTTTGAGATTTAATCAACCTTAAAACTAGAGTTACAAGATTTAATCAAATCCACAGAATCATCGGTAAAAGTAAATAAAAGCTTGTAAAAATGGGACATCCTCAAATATGTCATAGTAAAGTTATTGAATCTTACTTTAATTATTTCTTTTCAGATTCCTACATACAGAAATGGAAAAACGGTGGCAGTTGTCGGATCCGGCCCCGCTGGTCTAGCCTGCGCTCATCAATTGAATAAGGTAGATTTTTGTCATGTTGAAGTCAACTTTTACCATATTCATTAATTTTTTGGTTTCTTTGTGCCCTAAGGTTCGAAAACTACTGAACAGATTCGCTTTGTTATGTTTTAGAAACATAACAAAGATCCTAGTTAATTAAATATCACCTATGTACATAAAACGTGGTTTACATAATACAATAATTAACTTACATATTTTTTTCCCTCAGGCTGGCTACACAGTAACAGTATTCGAGCGCAACGACCGTCCCGGCGGCCTGCTGCAGTACGGCATCCCCACCATGAAGCTCAGCAAGGAAGTGGTCGCCCGCCGCATCAAGCTCATGACTGTCGAGGGCATCGCCTTCAAGTGCAACGTCGATGTCGGACGCGATATCTCCGCCAGTGATCTGGCTAATGAGTGAGTATAGCTTTTGCAAGAAATATAGATATACGTATTGAAAAGGAAAAATATCCTTTAGAATTGGCTGTAATAACACGTTAACGTGCATGCTATTTGCGTTTGTCAAACTCTGACGTAACAAAATGATGTGGTGAGCAACTTTAAATTGTACGTTTTTCACCTCTTTATCTCACGTCACATTCACGTCTAAACACTGAGTAATGTACAAGTTTACAGTTATAGAAATGTACCACTATTCATTTTTTATTTCTGTTATAACTTTTATCTGAGATTATTGATAAGATACTGTAAAAGTCGACAGCAGCCAAATGGCTTTATTAATAGTCAAAATGTAGCTCCAAACATAGTGGAAATCTCATTTTGGTGCCAAGACCTGGCCTGACCTGGTGTCATTTCACCAAAAATGAGAATTTTATTCTGCTAGCAAGATTGTAACCTATTATTTACACCTTCTAACAAATATCTCTCTAATTCACCAGATACAACGCCCTAGTCCTGTGCATGGGCGCCACCTGGCCTCGGGACTTGCCCCTGAAGGGTCGGCAGCTGAACGGCATCCACTACGCCATGGAGTTCCTGGAGACCTGGCAGAAGAAGCAGATGGGATCCACCCAGCATCATCAGCAGAACAACCCTGAGCTTAACGCTAAGGATAAGGATGTGCTGGTTATTGGGGGTGGTGATACCGGGTATGTAGGAAAATCGTCATCAGCCTTTTATTGTCTCACTACAGTATATGCTTAGAATGTAAATATAACTTAGAAAAAATACATTGGTACCGTGAACCCCAAAAACCAATAACTGCTGCACAACGTAAAGTCCAATGTTCTCGTTATGACCAGAATTAATTTTGCTACGCTTCCTTCGCCAACTGAATTTTATCTACTTATAAACTTTTAGAATGCGAAATGAATTCTGGGGTTTACATTGTGCAGCAATTTCTGTATTTATCGACTTTTAGAGTTGACTGTACTTGTCTGATCTTGCATTGTCATACTTGGAAGTGAAGACTTATCGCCTTGGTACTTTTGCAATATACAAAGTGCAGTATAAAAACAAAATTATCCGTTTCAGTTGTGACTGCATAGCGACATCGCTGCGTCAGGGCGCCAAGAGCATCACGACGTTCGAGATCCTCCCCGAACCCAAGAAGACACGCGGACAGGACAACCCCTGGCCGCAGTGGCCTAGAGTGTTCAGGGTGGACTATGGTCACGAGGAAGTGAAAGTCAAGTTCGGTAGTGACCCCAGGAAGTTCTCCACACTCACCAAAGAGTTCTTGGATGACGGTAAGCTTGCATGTTTGAATAGTCGTATTCACGTATTTGTTGCAATGTTTTTACACTGATATCCTTTACCCAGTAATTCACAGTTATTTAATGACATTTCGAAAACTCAATTCGTAACAAAAGCGGTTTAACCTGCATAGCAACTACTTGACGCATCCGGATAAAAATCCTATGCATACCCTGTTAAATGGGGTATTTCACACTTCAAAATTGTTGTTGGTCCAGTAGATCTTGAGATTACCACGTTCAAGCAAACAAATTATTAATAGAACATTATAATTTTAGTACAGATTCTACTCATATAAAATTTTGACCAACCATAGCCACATCTAACTATTTCTTTATCGTCCCCAGGCGAAGGCAACGTATGCGGCGTATCAGCAGTAGAAGTGGAATGGACTCGCGGAGCCGGCGGGAGATGGGAGATGAAGGAGCTGCCCGGCACCAACAAGGTGTACAAGGCCGACCTCGTGCTGCTGGCTATGGGCTTCCTGGGCCCCGAGAGATATGTCGCCAATCAGCTGGGTTGGTTGAATATAAGTTAAAATATCACGACAATGGGTGGGCCATATATATGCCGCTGCTCAATGTCTTTGTGTGACTCGGCGCTTCGAGCAGACTCCATTTTAACCAATTTCTATATATCTTTTTAAAACTATGCGTTTTTGTAGGTACTGCATATCTACATTCATATTAATGTATTATTGTTTTTGCAGATCTCCCCTTGGATGCGCGTAGCAACGTGGAGACCGAGAAATCTAACATTTACAAGACACCCGTCAGCAATGTCTTCGCTGCTGGAGGTACGTACTAATCTAGCACTTTATATCACCGGATAATAAAAGTAGAAAATCCTCTTACTAAATACAATATTGTTCAATTAGTAACATGTTTGTGTGTGTGATGATGTTCCCAATAATGAAAAAAAATCTAAATCGGTTCAGTTGTTTCGGAGGCTTTAAGGTACAAGAAACAAAATGTTTCTATTGAATGTTTCTATGTGACTATTGAAGTATAGATAACTACTACATATTTAATTCACTAATCTTCCACAGATTGTCGCCGCGGCCAATCTCTCGTAGTGTGGGCGATATCAGAAGGCAGACAGGCGGCTCGAGCAGTCGACACATACCTCTCCGGCAAGTCTACACTCCCGGGACCCGGCGGAGTTATCTACGACCATTGAACAATTTAACTCGCCGAGTATGAGTCATAAGTCGTATCGATATGTAGGTTGGCACATCACTAAGTTATGTAGAAATATGGTATTCTGACACGGGTTTCATGTCTGAGTTTTCGAAAAATCATTGCTAAAGAGATAAGTTCAGATCGTTCAAAGTGTAAGGGTGTGTCCTACGTGGGTGTATCAACGTAAAAGCGATACAAAGATTCAAAAAAATCGACTGTGTTATTTTCGCGTTAAGGACACATCATAAGGCATGGAATAAGTAATTGAAAATTATTATTTTATTTTCTTCAAAGGCTAGTGCTAATTTGGTATTGTTCTAATTTACATATCGATATCTTGTAACCTCGTACTCAGCATTCAGGATTTGACGTGGCGATCATGTATTGACGCTACTATACATATTAGGTCCTGTCCTTTACACAATGGGCGATAGAAGGCTCATTGTGTATAGCGGTTTTATATCAGCACAACTTTGTGACGGAGATGTAATATAATATCACTTTATATTCGCGTCCCAATGACGACTGTATGTTTAAATTGAGATTATAAAATGTTAAGAACAGTATTTAATTTCATTCAAAAAAACATCATTTCAAGGTTTTGTCCATGCAGTCGTCAAAATAATATCTTATATCAAACATAAATTTGCGTTGTTAGAACATTAGGGCATAGACCCGCTTCGATATACCAACGTTAACCAAAACTAGATCTTATTAACAACTGCGTAAAGTTGAATTTTAATCAATGTTATCATCATCAAGTTCCATCAATGTATAGTCGTTGAATATGACGTTTTTATATTTAAATTATTTATTTAGTTAATCAATTTGAACGGAGCGACAATAATATTTGAAGCTGCATTGTAATTTAAATTTTGTTTATCTAAAATCATTATGAATAGGCTACCGGATAGATTTTTTTGTAGCTCTAGAGCCGATTAGTCGCAAAAAATAATAAAATGTATTCCAAATAATGGAAACTACGAGCATTTTAATATTTTGAGCGCACCTTATTTACGAACAACGTTATAGATTTTGACAAGGATGAAGTAAAACATTTTCTCAAAAATAAATTGAAATTAAACACTTATTTAAAAATAAACACTAGGTAGCCTATTTCTAAGCAAAAAAAGCCGAGAACACAAAACAATGGTACTCGGGAAGACTTACGTAATTCTGACGTACATTTTGTAGATTGTCGAATACTATTTTAAGATCTTAATTTTATTTTAAGATACCATATTATTATACTGTTTGATATAATCGTTTTATGTGTAATCACATTCCGTTTTTTAGACTTTTTGGTCGTTATTACGTTTTAGAGAGAATTTTCATTAATTATACATATCTCATGCCAAATATTGTTTTGGTTACGCATAGATTCGCATCAAATCTATTATTTACAATGAGACGATGAATAAAAAAATCTATGACGTCAACGGTAAATTAAATATTGCCTGCTCTTCTTCGCAAAAAAAGAAGAATCACAAGTAGTTTTTTTTCTTGTGTTTGAAAAGTTATATAATCATTATTTTACTTTTGTGTTGAGTTAATGTCCATTACAGCCTTTGCTCAGTAAACTAATTTACCGCTAAATATTTGATTGTAATGTAAATTTATTTTAATAGTAATTATATTTACCCTAAATTGGGTACACTATTGTATTACATTCATCGTTTCATTGTAAAAAAGTGATGTGTTTATAAAATTACGTTATAATATCAATGATTGTGAACGGATAGTGATCTCTCGTGTCATATAAACTGGATACATTGTTGGTTAAATTATATATGTTTTTAATGTTATTGTTTTAGAGTGTACGGCGTGTAGTCAGTATTCTATGTGAAATGTATATTATTATTGTTGTACGAAGCTTATAAGTGTTACTAAACGGTCTAAGCAAAAGGAACTATTAATCTTTCTGCTCTATCTACAAAAAATCTACTTTTTCAAAAGATCAGCACTAGTTAAAAATCAACAGCATTTATCGAAAAGTTAATAAATAATAAAGCTTCTAACAAATAATACACCTAACTTTTGAGCAGTTAATATGTATGGTATTTACGTAAATGTTTTAATGTGTTATTGTATATTTAGGGCTAGTTACACCATTGATCGCTAAATTAGGTAACACTAAGTATGTTAAAAAATGTACGTCACTAAACATATTTAGTGGTTAATCAATTTTTTGTGAGCAATGGTGCAATTGGGACTAAAAATAAATGTGTTATTGTAATAATATAATTTAGTTTGAACTGTGATGTAACTTACAGTGATGAGATTAATTTAAAATAAACGAAATTATAAACGAGATGTTCTTGGTATGTGTAGAAGTTCCTACGTAATCGAATAAGTTTATTGTCTCTTCAGAGTGTAGTTATTTTCCTAGCTTACTAGAAAATTATTTTCCAAGTTTATAAAGTTACGTAGAATCTTTTCAGCTTTCTGTTTATGCTTATAATTACAAAATATTGAAAGTATCGGTACCTAAATATCACAATTCTGTCCATCTGAAGAGACTATTCTTGTATAATTAATTATAACACACATTGTAAAAACGTGTAGTTAGCAATAAGCTGTAATTGTTTCATTGTTTAACCAATTTACTGTAAAATAGTGTAACATCTAAAATTCTCATCAAGTCGTTTTTTTTTAAGTTTCACAAAATTATTTAAAAATATATTTAGTATTTAATTTAATGTTCCTTTGTTAATTTGATTTTATTTTGAATAAATATTTTATTTTAATTTTGCCTTTCTTATTTTACTTTTTTTACTCACCTACTTACGTATTTTTGTCGTAGCCCAAGTTATAAATGTCATCATTAACTTGATTATGCATATTTTAATTGGATGCAGTAGGTATTTTTTTGAATAAACTATTTCAAATCTGAAATTAAATAATTTGTACTAGGTATGTCAAACTGTGTTGCTTAAATCCTGTTCCGCTTGTTAATGGATTAAAACATTTTGAGACGTAACATTGACGTCAATCTAACACTTAATATATTTGTGAGTACTTAGAATTTTCTCGAATGATGACTTATAAGTAGATGATTAATTATAATGCCTGAATCAATTAGTTTCTAAACAACGCTTACGGTCTCGCGTCAATTACTGAACTTCGCCCAAAAACACTCGAAATTTCACTTGTACGCCCTTTTGATAGTAAAAAATATTTAATGTGTATAATATTTAGACAAATGTTGACGAAATTAGTCCTTTAGATATTAGTTTGTTGAAATTGTGGAAGATATGATATGAATTATGATTGACAATAATAAATGTCTATTAGGAACCGAAACATGTAACGAATATTGTAATGGAGAAATAAATATTTCAGCAAATATGTGTTGTTTTTAACTGTCTTTCTTAGTTTCACCTCAAATGCCCTACAAATTTTTAATTTAGGTTCACTGGTGCAGATTATTAAACTTAGGTTCGCGAGATTAGGAAACAATATCTACAAAAACCCAGGAGACGATTTAGAAAAACTTTCCTTCCTGACATACTCTGAGCAGAAAACAATAACATAGTATGGGGATTGTATTTTGGACTGCAATATCAATGTTAACTCACAGCTATTTGAAATGAGAGCAACAACTTAGGATAAATGCTGTTTTTTTTCTGTAAACCAAAACTAATACTTTATACCTTTTAGATCAGTAACGACGCCTTGATAAAAGTAGGTACTGTAGGAAAAGTTACTTTTACCATTGTACTGGTTATCACTGATTTGAAAGGAGTCAAGCTACGTTCAGCAACTTCGACTGGAGAATTGAGAGGAAGTTTTAAATCAGATGAATTAATTCAATACATGATGATGATCTTTCAAAAGAAGGCAAGGATCGTCGTCAAGAAAAAGCAAAGCAATTTCCCAGCAGAGTATTTACCTAGAGAGAGAGTATTAACTATTCTCTCTATACTGAGAAAGTGTTTACCTATATTAAAATTTCCTAACAATTAACATAATCGAAGGCAACATTGAACACACGTTCACACACCGTTTGACTAATTTCTGCCCATAATTAATGTGACATAATTCATATTTAATAACTGGAATATGTGTGCAGAATATTCTGAATATTGTAGGCACCTTAGAATCCTATGAAACTGCTTTCAGTCGGTTTTGTGATTTCGGTGAGAAAGCTTTTCTCTGTGGTAATTATTATTGACAAATTGGTAAGTTGTAAACTTATGTGCTTATTAAACACTAGCTTCCGCCCATGGTTTCACTCGCACTTCAAATAAATCCTCTTATGATGATGTAAATATGATACCTATTGAAATATTAAAGCAAAAAATTGTCTTGTCGGTGACTTCCGAAGGAATGGTGCCGTAATTAAGTAATTATAAGTAATTTATCTACATGTTTAATTGCATACTGTGATAGGTAGATTTCCATAGCTTTCTGTAAATTTCCACGAGAATATTAAATAAGGAAAACTAAAACTCTTCCATTGATGTCTAAATCAATTCAAGAGTTAGCATTATTAGGTGCAAAATTAAATATTGATATAGTGTAGGTGCGTAAAGCGCGTTTTTATCACAAAAATATGGGATCAATATTATCGTCAATATACTTATGATGACGCAATTCATAAGTCACCGCTAGTTTCCTTGTATGTTTTTATATAATTCATTCATAGTTAGGAATCACAGGATTATCTTGTAGCTACATCATGTTGTGCCAAGGCACATAGCCTTAAGAGTCATAACCATACCTATTTAGGTTTTCATGGGATCTCTATCCTCTAAAAGCACTATGGGTACTTACTACTTAGAGAACTTCACTATCGTCGATGTTGTGTCCTCCACTTTTGTTTCGTTGAGACATTATCATTGGGAGAACCAATACACCTAGGTAGCTGGATACCTAAATAAATATCTTATAAAAATTACAGAAATATGAAAGCAAAAGAAAAGATGCAAGCCCTGTATCAAAAAGTAGATGAGAAGTTCTATGAACAGTTTGGATTTAAAATTAAGGAAGCGAGTATGGATAAACTGGTGGATTACATGTATACTCCCAAGGATTCCTCCAGTTTGGCTGTCACGAGGATTCTATTTGGTAAGTTACCGAGTCTTGTATTTTCTGCAAATAATATATGCCTAATTGTCCGGTTTGAGTAATCAACCGCACCGGCTTCCTATGTGATTACTGATTTGTCATTTTATTGTCTTTCGATACGTATATCTTTCTATGACTCTTCAAATCGTACCAAAAAAAACAAACGTGTCAAACAACCCAAATTACGCAGGTAAGGGATCCAAATTGTATACCATAGGTAAGTAAAATACCTGAACCTAACAGAAGTTCAATCGCTACCACCATAATCCTTACCTTATACCACCTATCACAGGTCTAGCAATGCTGTTCGATATCCCTGACGAGCGAGGGGGTGCTACAATGGACAAGCGCTGGGGAGACCCCAACACCTGTCACTTCCCGCTGTTCCCGGGGCTGACGGCTGTCGGCATGCCTTATATGGCACTGGTATATGCGGCCTTGTGGATCGGTAAGTAGGTAGCAGTTGATGATGATACAAGAAAGATGGTAAGAGGTCTTGATTAAAACCTCATGGACTAAAATAGTCCCCTAGATTTTTTCCCAAGCCCTTGAATATGCTTTAAGTATCTAGGTAGAGATAAAAACTCATCAAAGTTTAAATAACCTAAATACAATTGAGTCAGTTGAATATTTGGAAAAAGGACTCTTTAATAAAACCCCAAGAAAGGTAGTTATAGACCTTAAGAACCGCTACCGAACAAAATAATAAATTCGGCAAATACGAGGATAAATTAAGACTGTTAGGAAGTTATTTCTTCAGCAATCAAAACAGTCACAATAAACTCTCGTTTTCTAGGAGCGCTATGCATAATGCTTGGCTACAAGTTCCGCATTACCGCGCCGATGTTCACGATCTGCTACTGGTACCTGCTCCTCATAGAGAAGTCCTTCTGGAACAACCACAGCTACCTGTTCGGACTGGTTGCTTTGCTACTCAGCTGTACGGAGGCTGAGTGTTATTGGTAAGAGTAAAACCTTAAGTTAAGGTCTTGTTCTTGTATTTGAGAACTGGTATTTAAATTATGACTTATTCTTCCCGTGAGCGGTATCGGTAACGAATATAAGTGATTTACCAAAGGAATTTCGAAGATCTATGGCCCGTCCCAAAACTAGATTAAGGTATGTAGTTTTGAAGGGTATGAAGGAGTAACTGAAAGTGACGTTGTAAGTAGAGCGAAGAGGAGAAGAATAATAAGGAAATCATGAAGGATACATAGCAGGAAAGAGAGATCAAATGAAATCATCATTTTACGTAGTCCTCTTTCTTAGAATCGTAGTTCCTCATGAAGGCTAGCAAAAGTTTACTATGAGCCAGTAACGAACGTAATGTACGTACGTAATTTTTAGACTGACCTCACAAAATATAGGTACCTACGGAGTTATCGACTCCTAGACTTGTGACCAAATCTAATGCTAAACAGTTTCGTCTTCAGGGGGTAAGGGGGTAAGGGGAGAACGGTTACTAAGATCAAACACCGACCCAAAAGTCAACCTCACCTGCACGCGCCGTAGGCGGCGGTGGCCGACAGGCAGCCGTGGTGCTCCCTGCTAGACAACAGACGAGGCAATGGCGACCGAGCAGTGGCGGGATAACCACACACCTGGATACCGGGTGAGGCTACGGGGGCCTTGGGGTCAAATAACCCCTAAAAGAACCGATACAGAAGGCAACGGGAAACCACTGTATTAAAAATCCCAAGAGAATCATGGAAATGTCAGGAAACGAGATTGTGTTGCCTAGTGATCCGCGTAGCGACCGGCGCCATGAATTGTCCGGGAAGCATGGTGTGAAATCGGCTACCGGCCAGGCTGGTGCAGGCAACCAGGCACCCCCTGGAAACAATGATACTGGAAGGCCAAAAATAAAACTGCGCAACAAGTTCCGCGTCGGTACCTGGAATGTCCGAGGCCTCCAAGCTGCAGGCAAACTGCGAATTCTTGAAGCGGAACTAGAGCGGTGCAACTCCACTATTACCGGATTAAGCGAAACTCACTGGAAGAACAGCGGGCACTTTGACACCGAGAAACACACCATTTATTTCTCCGGTAATGAGAATAGCAGCTTCGCTGGAGTAGCTATAGCGATACCGAAAGTGTGGAACGGTTCTGTTTTAGGCTATGATCCCATAAGTGAAAGGATAATGTCGATAAAGCTGAGCGCATCACCGACTCCGATTAACATTGTCCAGGTTTATGCACCTACTTCCGCCGCCAGTGACGGTACTGTTGAGGATTTTATGCGCAGCTGGAAACTTGCATCGCTAAAGTACCAAATAGGGAACTACTGATAGTGCTTGGTGACTTCAATGCGAAGGTGGGCAGTACTAAGGCGGATATTAACCTACGTAATATAGTTGGAGAGTACGGGTTAGGAGTGCGGAACGAAAGAGGCGAACGCCTGATACAGTTCGCGGCTGATAATAACCTGACTATTATGAACACAGTCTTCAAACATCACTTTAGACGACTGTATACGTGGACTAGTCCAGACGGCAACTACCGTAATCAGATCGATTACATCATGATCCGATCAAGATGGCGAAGCTCAATATCTAATGCGCACACATTACCGGGAGCAGACTGTCTCTCAGACCATCAGCTGTTAGTGTCTACCCTGAAGATGAAGTTGCAAAACACAGTAGCTAGAAGAACAAAACAGCGTTTGCAAATACTGGACAAGGAGGCTTTTGCTAAAACACTCCAAGATGGACAGCACATGTGGATGACCGATAAGGAGAACAAAACACCAGATTCTCTGTGGCAGTCTGCCAAAGACTACATTAAAAATTCTGTGCAAAGTCCCAACCGAAACCAGTTTGTGATAAGCGACAACATTGGATGTCCGAAGATACGTGGAGATTGGTCAACCGACGACGTGATGCAAAAGCCAACGGTGCCAGCATAAAAGAACTAAATGACTTGGGTTCCGAGATTCAAACTGCATGTCGCAGAGACAGAAACTCAGAACTTAAAAACATATGCACTGAGCTGGAAAGACACTCGCAAAAGTTTGAAACCAAGGACTTGCACATGAAAATAAAAGTCATCACGCGTCAATTTAAAGCCAAAACTTGGGCGGTGGAGAATAGTGCTGGTGAATCTGTTACCGACATCAAACTGATTGTGAAAGTATGGGAGGACTACTGTAAGTCCCTTTTCACCGACAGTCCCAATGCAACAGACGCTACAATCAGTTATCCATCACAACGGGAACCCTGCATATTAAGAGAAGAGGTAGCTGCCGCCATTAAACATCTGAAGCGCGGTAAGGCAGTCGGCGTCGATGAAATACCCATTGAAATAATCAAGGACATGGGCGATATCGGTGTAGATATCATGCATATCATCTGCACAAAAATTTGGGACACTGGAGAATGGCCAAGAGATTGGTCAAAGTCAGTCTTCATACCACTCCACAAGAAAGGATCGACGAAAAAGTGTAACAACTACCGCTTGATCTCCCTAATATCACACGGAAGTAAGATACTGCTACATATCCTGAACACAAGGCTGCAGGCATTCCTGAACAGAGAAATTGCTCAAGAACAAGCTGGTTTCGTGAAAGGAAGAGGTACACGCGAGCAAATTCTCATCTTGAGACAGATAATTGAAAAGAGTAGAGAATTTAATAAACCCTGTTTCTTTGCTTTGTCGACTTTCGCAAAGCATTTGATACAGTCAAGTGGAGTAAACTCTGGAATATACTCCTAGAAATGGGTGTACCGCAACATCTAGTGTATCTCATCAGACGATTGTACGAAGACGGCACAGCAGCAGTCCAGGTAGATGGGGTTGACTCAGCCAATTTCAAGACGCAGGCGGGTGTTCGGCAGGGATGCATTCTCTCCCCGTTGTTGTTCAATATATACACAGAATATATCATGCGCAAGGTGCTAGATCAGTGGGATAAAGGGATATCTTTGGGGGGTCGCATGATTTCAAATCTCAGGTACGCTGACGACACTACCCTTCTCGCTTCCTCACTACCTGATATAGAAAACCTTCTCCAACTTCTAGAGTGTACCAGTCTTGAGTATGGCTTGGCTATAAACCGCGAGAAAACCAAAATGATGATTGTGGATCGCAAGACCAATAATAGACCAGAGATCCACAACATTGGTAACTGTGCAGTTGTCCAGAGCTACATATACTTAGGCTCTACCATCAACAACACCGGAAGTTGTGAGGAAGAGATACGAAGGCGATGTGCTGTGACGCGTTCAGCTGTGGAAAAGCTCAAGAAGATCTGGAGAGACAGGCGCATAACCAAAAATACCAAGGTCCGACTGATGCGGTGCTTAGTCTTTCCTATCTTTCTATATGGAGCTGAAACGTGGACTATTCGTCAAAAAGATCGCAGCAGAATAGATGCGTTGGAGATGTGGTGCTGGAGGCGGCCACTGAGAATAAGCTGGACTGAACACCGCACTAATGTATCCATATTAAAAGAGCTTCACATCAAACAAAGACTTTCTTCGATTGTGCAACTAAGAACACTTAAAATGTTTGGCCATATCATCCGCAATGAAGACTCAATGGAACGATTAGTTGTGCAAGGGAGAATAGAAGGACAGCGTCCTCGTGGACGATCGCCAACCAGATGGACAGACCTCATAAAATCTGTAACATCAAGCTCAATTGTGGAGTGCGCACGGAACGCCACCAGCAGGGAAAAGTGGAGAGAAATCGCAAGGGCAGCCACCAGAGACAATCCATGATCACGACCACTCTGCCAAGAGTGTCCGATTAAGAAGAAGTTTCGTCTTAGTGACAGTAGAATTAAAAATACCTAATTTAGGCTAGACTAGTGTCAATGAACTTCCTATTTTTACTTGAATTTAACTTTTAAATGAATATACTTTTGCTCCCTCAGGTCATTGGACGCATACCTTGACCCAAGCAAGCGGAAACCTACAGTTCCATACTGGAATTATTTTGTACTGAAATACCAATTCTTTATACTGTACTTCATGGCTGGAATGAAGAAGGGAACTGCTGAATGGCTTACTGGGTATTCCGTCCAGAATCTTAGCGAACATTGGGTGTTTGACCCTTTTAAGTAAGTTTAAAACTTTTTATTATTGTTTTCTACATCTTTTTGCTATTGCATGAAGATTGCTCCTATTATATTGTGTTTGCCCATTTTCTTCGCTTAATTACTTTGATTAATGTAGTCTCCATCGTAATTTATTTCAAAGTAAACTTTGAAATAAATCGATGTGTGTGATGTGAAATCAGTTAGTCACCTTAGTAAACAAGAGATGGTAGGTGACAGCACCAACATGGTTGCTAGGTACTCAAAGATACTCTACCTACCTCAATTAACACCAAATAGTTATCACACAATTGGTGCGTGTTTAGCAATTCATCAGTAATCAAATACATACAATTCATCACCACCAGAATTTGCAATTCATTAAACCAATCCTTACTTAGGCCTACATCGTACGAAAACTACAAAAAAAACAAATGATTCGCAGATACTTCCTAACGGTCCAGCAGACAGATTACCTGGTGGTGCACTGGTTCGTGTTCGTCTTCGACCTGACGGTGGCTCTGTGGATGATGTGGTCTATCACCAGGCACGTGGCCATGGTGTTCTGTGCCCTGTTCCATCTGATGAACAGTCGCCTGTTTCGGATAGGTTGGTTGCTTAGTGTAAAATTGGTGAATATGGATTGTTTTATGAAGAGTTTTATTGTGCTGCTTTACCTCATTCATAGATGATATATTGTAGATGATGATATAGCCTTAAGCTTCAATGGGTCTCTATTTTGTCAGACATTTTTGTCCCTAAAGTTTGAAGTCGATCGATTCTATCTTCTTAATTATTTTTCAGGAATGTTCCCATGGGTCTGCCTGGCTACAATGCCTTTATTCTATCCATTTGATTGGCCGAAAACAATCGCATCATACGCTTTCGACTATTATACTAAAGTCAAACGTAGTGTTTGCAACAAAATTCAACAATACAGAAAGAACTCCGATTGTGACTGCAATATCAACAATTCTGATAATGACAAGGAAGAAGATAAAACTATGAATGTTGATGAAAAAGAAGATTCGTCTAAAAGCAAACAAATCATCAAAAGTGCAGAAACAAATACTGAACCTGATGACAAAGTTAATGATTGTAATGAAAAAGCAAATATCGACAACGTATTTGATCAAAATGAAGACAAAATGACTAAAATAGATGAACAAAAACCTACAAATGAAAGACCTGAAAGTAGTAGTATTGAAAATAATAACAATAAAAATAAAGTAACAATATACCTAATTTTCTTATACGTTTTCATTCAAGCGTTTCTGCCGTATTCACACTTTATAACAAAGGTAAGTAGAATAACAATCATTGAATAGATTTCTAAAATTATTTACATTCCTAATTTTATTGCTAAGTTGGCAATAGTTTATTTATAAATAAGCAATTATTGGACAGTTGTTACCAACTTTAACTCATTGTCAGGTCGTAGTTAATTGTCAATAGGTAATGGATTTTTTAGTGCCAGTATTAAAACATAATCTTGCATTGAGGTAATGGTCTAATCCGAACATAAATTACAAACCTGTTCTTTTTGAGACAACTTTTATATTTATTGAAGGCTTACTAAGGCTACCAAGTTCTTCAGATTACAAATACAAATACTGTGCCACTATTGTGGCACATAGGTAAACAGTGAGTTGTTACATGGTTTTTAAAATTGTACACAGCTATGACCCGCCATAATGGCATACAATAATTTTAAGGTAACAATTTCTAACATACGAATTAGAGGATACGACTAAGTTTAGCTGGATATGGCCGGTTACAGCATAGTGAATTACACATTATGTAATACGCACTCTTTTGTACTTTCCTACTCATTACATCGAACACTTTTTAACACGCTTTGATTTTGTACCCTACATGAAATACTATGAAATATAAATATTAAATTCTATGAATTCCCTCCTCGTTGCTTTGAAGTCGAACTTACATAAAACTAAAAAAGGGAACATGAAAAGGGTCATTTCAGCTGCAAGTAGTATTAAATCCGTGGGCGGTAAGCGTGGGCGTTTAGCGCTGAAATTTCTAAAAAGCTTTTGAGAATATTTGACCTAGAATCGCCACTAGCGTGCATAGTGCAGTCATTGAAGCATTATTGCTACGATTTTTTTTACTGTGAACCGATTTGCATGAAATTTTGGAATTAGGTTCATCTTACCCTTAACTTCAAAGGTGAATATGATTTGAACTCCGCCACCCCCCCTGGGGGTGGTTGACACCCCTTCTTTGGGGTGAATATTTTTTTTGCAAGATAACCTCGGATATCGATAGAAGACCTAATTTTAAGCTAAAGTTGTCTTTAAAGTTTAAAAAAAAATCCAATACTTTTCAAGTTATTGGCAATTGAAAATTCGCAATTTTTCACGTTTTCATCGGTTTTTGCAAATATCTCCAAAATATAGGTTTTATCGAAAATTATAAAGAACAAAATTGTAGCAGGTAAAACAACGAACAATTTGTTTTTTTATAAAAGGTCCTAAGTGCAATATTAAGCTAGATATTAAAGATCAAAGCCGTTTTTTATTTTGTCTGAAATTTAATCGACGTAGTTTATGCCATCTATTATTTTAGTAAGTTGATCAATTTACCAGTTTTATTATTTTCCGGTGACATATATACACATTACAATAGTTGTGACTCTTTATTATACTGCCTACTTTCACATTGCTCCAAATATTGACACTGAAGTTTTCAGTTACTAAGTAGAAAAAATATGACAAGTTTTGGACCGTAACTCCTTCAATTTTCATGCTATCACAATTTATAAAAAACCACTGTAAAAGTAATTAAGAGAGCTACAACATCCATCATTGCAATATATAGTAAAGAACTTTTTTCTAAAACGGTGATGGGTTAAAGGGCTTAAGAGAGGCTGTGATTGCGCTGCCACGCGCTCTTTAAACAATCATATCTCCGTCAATTTTTGTTCGACAGAAAAAACAAACAAACCAAATTGTTTGTCAGAAAAATACCTAATTTTTTTATCAGTACACTTTTATACGTATCTGTCGTAATTTTTGAGATATTATGAAAAACAAGTGGGTTTTTCTTTAATTTGAAATTTTGTTCTTTTCGTTAATCGTGACTTTTTTTAAAAATATCTGTCCTGAAGCAGCCAAACTGATACTATCTATCAAACTCTTCATAATAAAGTTAATCCTAGGCGGAATACGATTAATTTAAAAGAAAAAATACAAGATGCTCCCCTTATTTGCAATACAGCTCACTTATTTTACGTGCAAAAGACTTTTAATAGTGCTCATCTTAAAGCTTATTTCAAGCACTACAAAACCCATTTGTATTAGAATGTATAAAATGCATCTACTCGCCGCTACATGGCATTGACCACAACGATTAAATTTCAGACAAAATAAAAAACGGCTTTGATCTTTAATATCTAGCTTAATATTGCACTTAGGACCTTTTATAAAAAAAAACAAATTGTTCGTTGTTTTACCTGCTACAATTTTGTTCTTTATAATTTTCGATAAAACCTATATTTTTGGAGATATTTGCAAAAAACCGATGAAAAACGTGAAAAAATTGCGAATTTTCAATTGCCAATAACTTGAAAAGTATTGGATTTTTTTTAAAACTTTAAAGACAACTTTAGCTTAAAATTAGGTCTTCTATCGATATCCGAGGTTATTTTGCAAAAAAAATATTCACCCCAAAAAAGGGGTGTCAACCACCCCCAGGGGGGGTGGCGGAGTTCAAATCATATTCACTTTTGAAGTTAAGGGTAAGATGAACCTAATTCCAAAATTTCATGCAAATCGGTTCACATTAAAAAAATTCGGAGGTTAGACCGTATTTTTCGCTTCAATGACTGCACTAGCATTACGAAACCTCGTTTTGGACTACCCGGGGGAATTTAGTCAATGGTCATACATAATTAAGTTTTTTTAAAAAATAAAACGCAGTATCAGATCTATTTAGGAAACGCCATCTGCAACATTCTAGATACACAGACATTATCATCATCATCATCATCCTCCTGCCCTTATCCCAATTTTATTTGGGGTCGGCGCAGCATGTTTTCTTCTTTTATACTCTTCTATCTATCATCTCGCAAGTAACATTCTTTCTAAGATACACACAGTATACCTACTCTCAAATATGAAAGACAAAATAAAACTCAATAGGTACTCTTCTAGGGCTACAATAACTGGACCAATGGGCTCTACGGCTACTCCTGGGACATGATGGTCCACACGTGGGACATCAGCTCCGTCGTCGTCAAAATCGTGGACAACGAAAGACAAGAGGAAATCTACATCGACCCCGAACTTTACACCCTCAACGACAGATGGTCCAAACACGGCGACATGCTCATTCAATACGCTCACTGTCTCAAGAACAATCTAGAAATAATGAAAAAAACCAAATTGCATAGTCCATCGAAGGCTTTGTCCAGCAATATCTCTATCTACGTAGATATCTGGTGCTCAATGAACGGCAGATTCGTCCAAAGAATGTTTGATTCGAAAACTGATTTGCTTAAAGCATATTGGTCCCCATTTTCTGAAGTTCCTTATCTAATGCCCTTGTTAGATGAAGCAGTTCATTGGAGAAAGGATATGGATGAAATAAGAAGCGAAGTCCATTCTTGGAGTGAACATAGCGATGTTATATTCTTTGCTGATTTTCCAGGTTGGTGAGAATTGAAGTTGCCTAAATACCTACTTATTAGTTTTAAAACGCATTAAGAGTTGGGGTTAAAAATAGATGGTGATGTGATTAGAGATTCTAAATTACCGGTGGTTCAGTCCCATATGGTCAAAAACAGTTTATAAATAAACTGCATATTTATTTTTAGGTACTTAGGTAGGTACCTGTCTACGTAATGTTTTAAAAATATACTGACCTCTCTTCGTCCAGTCTATTTTTGTCGCCAGTCAACATGTAATCCTATGTAGGTATAGGTACCTGAATCAGTATGCACCTAAGTACCTAACAAATGACTGTCTAAATAAATGTTTAAAAATAAGTAGCTAAGTACCTACTTATTTACCTACTATACCTACTGCACATTTACAGGTTACGACCAAGAAAAGTACATTCCACTGGAGCTTCAAAATGTCACGCTAACCGTCCTAGAAGGTCAAGTGGTGTTCGAGCCAGAGGTGACCACAAAGCAAATAGGACAGTCCTTCAAGCTGACCAATGGCCATCGCATTCACGTCCATTCTGGAATGTTCCACAGAGTTCTGAACGTCGGGAAAGATCCCGCCTTTTATATGTACACTTTCTTTAATGCAACTGATGTGAATTTAGATCAGAATAATGCCTATAACACTAAGTTGCCGATCTTTCGAGAACTTTTCAGAAGATTTACCAACATGTTCGTGTTTGGCAAGTTGGTAGTTAGTAATGTTTTTCAATTGTTTAAATATTCACAATGTAGCTCTTCTTGAATTATTCAGTGGTAAATTATTTCATGGCTGTATGCTTTATGTAGGTACATAAGTACCATTGTGTTTTGATTATATTCTCATTAATTTCTTTAGAATAGCTAAGTAATAAGGCTAAGCATGGATCAAAGTCGTGGATACACACATTAGATTTACTTACCACGATGGTAAAAAATGGACATAAAATAAAATGCGTTTTCTCATAAATCAGAAAAAGCTATTTATTATGCTGGCTTAAAATAGGGACAAAATCCCTACCTATTTTAATTACAGGTACAAATTATGTAACACATATTATAATTTTAATTTACTAGACTAAATTCAGAAATTCGTTATGTACAATACGAGGCAGGCCGCTCCCTGAAAAATGTGGAGGGGCCAGAACCAGAATTATTTAACCTTTCAAATAACGGTCAACACAAAAAAAAATATTCTATTGTTTGCTGAAAATAGGAGAACTTCCGCTGTTGAATAAATGTAACTATCCAAGCAAATGTACCAACCTTGTTTGTATAAGGTACCTACCACCAATAAGTACATACATGTTATTGTGATGTCTTTTGAGGTAGCATTGAACCTACTAGCACAAAATACATAGGTACAGAAGTCAATCTACATACAAAGCGCGTTCGAGTCACGCAGACATAGGTGTCTATGTGTGCGTGTTCACAGACGCGCTGTCTCAAAACAACTCAAAACAGTGCGAGCGCGGCTGCCGTTTTCTTGAGATACGCGCGTCACACACAAGGTAGATAAATGTGCACGCGTCTGTAATTTGACTGTAATATTTTTAATTTTAATAACAAAAGAAAAAGTAATAATGGAGCAACAAAAAGTCGTATTATAATTGTTCAGTGGACGGTTGTTTTTATACAAAAATAAACAGTGAATTGTCGTTTTTTTAGCCTGCCGTATTACCTTTAGTACCTATGTACCTACTTATTTTCTCATATTTCGATGGTTCGATTAATAAACGCAGTAGGTAGGTACAGTTAGGTGGGTAGGTAAGCCCCCCGGGGAGGCCTCTGGCCCAATGCCGAAATAAGTTTTGCTAGTGTCGACCCAGGCGAACGTGCCTACCTACCCTCAAAGATTATTACTAGTAGGAGTTGATAATTTTTGTGATCATGGCGAGAGTATGTTGTAAGGTAGACGAAATAAAACTCGCACATCAAGGTTTCTGTAGGCAGAAGCAAGCTTAGAACAGGGACTGTACCAGCCCATTACATACAAAAATATTTTTTTCACAAGTAAAGAGTAGGGTAAGTATATATGTATGAATAACAAAATTATAAATTGCGGTTTCTGAAAAAGTTCGGTATCTCGTTCAAACGAATTTCCGTTGAAAGTGTTTATTAACCTCTTGTATGCCACATTAATTTTTTGATTATTATTGGTTTATATTTCATTTTTCCTGTTTTATTCTCAACAATACATCAAATAATTAGATACGAGTACCACTACCACGTTAGTTTTATGCGCATAAAAAAGTTGACAACCCTAGCGCGACCGCCGAGTTTAGGCATGAAAAGTAAAGTACATACATGAGATTGACTTCTGTACCTATGTATTTTGTGCTACTAGTCATAATTTATTAGTAAGTGAGTTACATGACTCAATGTGTTATCGTAGCTTTCACATTTAAAAGTGTAAATTAAAACTACTTGAAATAATCCACACATTGTCAAGAATTTGAAAGCACGCGGGCTCGTAAGCCGGTAAGCTGCGGGTACGGGTGAACACGCGGGATAAACGGTATTGCCAGTCTTTACAATTTCTTAACAAAAATATAACATCATATTTCCGATCAAACTTTCTGTTATATAGACAAGGCAATAGCATTTATTAACACCCTGTCATTTTATTATGTAATCCCAAATAAAAATGTAATCCTTACAATCTGTAAGTAAAAATTAAAATCAAATGCTACTACACTGTGAACGCATCATAAACCAGTGTTGCCAATAGTGCAGAATATTTGTATTATGTAGTTTCTGAAACGTACGAAATAAACATGTTTGGATGTTTTTTTTTGTCTTTTCTTTTGTCCCACTTTGACCGATTCGCTTGCACACTGTAGATAGTAGTTAAAAATAGCTAAAATAAAGTAATACGCTACGTTAGGCTAATAATTTACCAAAAACAACCCCATCTTTTTGTAATAAAGCATTTTTATCGGGATTTATACAGAGGGTCCCATGGGATGCTAATGAAACTGCTGGCATATATAATAGATATGCCACTTTGGATGGAACCGCTAGCGGCAGCTATTATCAAAAATAATCAATTTACAAAATATTCATTTATATTTTATAATTTGACAAAGCTAAACAAACGCATGCTGTATAATTCGATTCGATACTGACTTATTTTTCCTATTAGATTTAAGCTTCTATGAAAAAAATTCTATCATTTTAATTTCTAGTATCTGACAACACTGCAGAGCGGGCGGGTGGGTTTCGTCTGTCAAATAGAAAATGAAGGCGACAGCGACAAACGGCGTGGCGTGAAACGAGTTCATTCATCTTTTCCTCTTGCCGCTGTGACGAGTCAAAGAAGTTCGGGCTCGAGCCGACGCCTCGTCACTGCGAATAAATAGTAAAACCGAGGACATTCCGTGATCATTATCGAAATTAGTGTCTGAAAGGTAGCACGCCTTGCCGCCCCTTCGGAATATTGACATTTTTAGTCATCTGTGATATAACGATACAGCGGTATCCTGTTATTCAATTTTAGGTTAAAAGTCTCGTGTGATGATCAGTGCAACATTATAGAAGTTTAAGGACTGTGCGCGCCCTCGTCTCGTGACCGGTGTTCAGACTGAGCTGTTAGAAAAGAAATGGAGTCCCCGGTGATGGCATACGCGTACGATATAACGCCGAATTACTCGTACATTTTCGAATTTGAAAATGAATTTATTCATACCGACTATCGGAAATGGATGACCGAAAATTGGACTGTGGCGTTTTACTACGTTGGAGTGTATATGGCGTTCATTTTCGGCGGTCAATACTACATGCAGAACCGACCCAGGTACGTACCTCATGCTTCCTTTGATCCCAAGTTCAGTGTTCCAGTAGCCCACTGGCGTCAATTAATTGACGTAATACAGGAAATAATGTAATCTGTTACAAGAACACATGTGGGCTTGTAATGTAGGTACACAGCTTGTTAATTCTGATAACATTTCTCATTTCCTTATCTGGAATTAGTCATTTTTATAATTAAAAATGTTGTGAATGGTTATAAATAGCTTATTAGTGTTCATGTAGCTCAGAGTGAGTAATAGAACTTTCTAAAATGAAGCCAATTTTAAAAACATCTGTAGTTTGTTCTGCTGTTTTCAATTAAATTTAAAACAATGTGGATACATGTAGGTGTAACAAATTATCCTTATGCTTCACATAACTAGGAGTGGTTTTAAACATGTTACTAGTAGAATCTCCATAGCGCACAAAACATAATGTTGTCTGTTATGAAATACATTCAAAAATTGAATTATAGCCTATTTATCATCTTATTTATTTATTACAATAAACGCATTAGAAAAACCAGTTGCATGATTATTGTTGAACATGTTACATGGACACTTGTACATTCATATAAAATTATCAATTTACTCAAATTGTAAGTCATGGCTGTATGGTAACCATGCCAATATTTCAATGTTTAGTTTATTAACATAACAATTGATTATAATTCTAAGTAAAATCAGTGTTTTATAAAATTCCTGTTTTATTTCATGATAAATCTCAAAGTTGGCTTAGTATTAAAATCTTTACATTACTACTTTCTTAACAACAACGGTAAAACTTATTTCTCATTAATTATGTATGTTAATTAGTATTACAATAGAAAAACGATTAAAGAAACAAAAACTATAAGTGTATTTTGTCTCAATTTGCTTTAAAAATAAGTTTTTGTTAATATTTTTAATGGTTATTACTAAAAACAACAACCGAGATCATCTATGGGTAAACTAGTAAAAAATATTTCATTATCAAAGCTATTTTGAAATAACAACAAAAAGTTTTTAAATACAAACTTTTTTGCTGTTTATAGTTTCTATTCAATGTTTTTTAAGAAGACCTTGCTTTATAGAATTCTTCAACTAAAATATTATTTCATTGATATCTAATAATCTATGAATCATTTTTCTATTCTGATGTTAAAAATAATCTATGACCTTTGTTTACCAAATTGTAAGCTATGATTCACTCACGTTTATCTAAAGCTCAATAGTATCAGTACTACTCTATGATAATATGAATATTGGGACACCATATCATATCATTTGGTCTGTTAAAAGATGTCCTACAATTTCCTTAATACAAAATATACCTCAGTTGATACTTTAAATGGAATACAAAATTTATCTGAAGTATCCTGAACCGAAAACGTAGTAACGTAAAACGTAGGTTGATCCTCAGTGACAAAAATATTGATCTGAATGCGTAATCAAAATGGACTTCTTTTTGCTCAAAAAATAATGAATCTGCTTGACTATAAAGTCAGCTACTATTTCAATATCTAGCCCATTCATTGTGAATTAAAGCATGCATCCATAATTCTTATTTAAATTGCCTCTTAGTCATGAAAAATCAGAAACAATGAAGTAAAAAATGGAGGTTCATTTGACTAATTAAATAAACAATGGTTTGATACACAATTGCAAAATGCGCTGATGTCAACATACTATTGCAATCTAGGAAATAGAATTACTACTTGAATGATATCTACGTCGAAAGATATTGGAACTTTTATAGGTATATGTAGTTCTTCCCCTGCCCCGTTCAATATTAGTTCATTTCATATATAAGAATACCAGAATTCCACGAAAGGCAGATCAATCGGAAAAAATACTCAGAAGTAGGTTTTAGGTATATTCTCATTCTAAGAAGTTAATAATTTGACATTTCAGAACACCGAGTTCGGCTTATTCTGACGTCATACTTATGCACTTTGTAAACTTTAGGTAACAAAGATACCAAACGAATTGGCTACTTAAATCTCTATAATAATCCACCTAATTCAATCCAAAAATCTACGATTTACATTTTTAACCAAATCACATATATTGTTAAGTAGGTATTTATGCTAAAGTACTTAAATACTGCCAAAATTAATATTCAACTACGTGCCATTTTGTATACTAATGTCTTGTGTGTTTAGTCTTTGAATCTAAAGCCGTGTACTGACCAACGTTACGAACGCCTACGATACATAATGTAACATGCTACATTGCGAGCATTCATGCAGCCAGTTAGTATCGAGCGGTACATTGCACGCTGACCACAAGAATGCTTGCCGTGTAACATGTTACATTACACCTTATAAAGTCTGTCAGTATGAAGGTACCTAGCCTTAAATCATCGTCAATCTCAACGTTGTCATTTGAATAGACTCAGGCAGTACAGTTATGCAAACATAACGGTAATTTCTTTTTAGTTTTTAGATGTAAACAACGGTTCCTTAAAATTTTCGCTGTGCAATTTGCAATTCAAGAATAGCTAGTATTTGATCTTTCACAAAATAATCGTCATCTTCTTGGTTTGTAAGTTGAAATTAAAATGCAAATACCTGGCCAGATAAATGTTTTATCGATATAATTTCTGATGAATAGGTTAACCTTTATATCTTATCCATAAAAAGTTAAGTGTCAATTACCACACGTGGATCATGTGCTGAAAATTATCATTTGTTTAATAAAATTACTGACCCGTTGAACCGCTGACTTGTAAAGTCAGGAAGATAAAATGTTGCTTCTTATGTCATGTTTGTTACATGTTATCAGGCCCGCCGTAAGCGGGCGTGCAGCGCGTGCACCGCACGCGGGCGGCACATCCTAGGGGGCGGCAAATCGAGCGACTTATCACGTTATATTAAAAAAAAACAATATCTTTTTACCAATTATTTGATTTCAATATTTCCAAACACAGCAATAGCGCTAAGAATATTACTTACACTGCCGGTTTTAGTTACATCTGTTGATCATTTTCAAAATTAAAAATAATTACAAACGATTTGAGATCAACAATTGGCGTAGCGTGGGGGGAAAGAGCAGGGGGGGCAAATGCCCTGGGCGACACTATTTAGGGGGCGGCAAAATTAAACCATAATTACGTAATAAAAATATTTTTACTAAAAATAGATGAGTAGATTAGCAATAAAATTTCAGAAAAACCGCCCTCGCTTTTGTCGTCCCCTATCAATTTTGATGGGTTCATCCTTTGCATCCCCAAAAAAATTCGCGCTAGCTGCGCTCGCGCCTCCATTTCAGATATCGCAGTCAGTAGCGGTTTTGGGTTGGGCGCGGTTGGGCGACGGCCCAGGGCGCCGGATATAAGGGGCGCCGCAGGCGCCCCCAACCTATCCTTGATCAGTATGTTACTCCTATTTCTGTTTTAAATTTCATCAAAGATTGCATCTTACAAGAACTGTATCCAAATGAATGGATAGCATCAGGGCCATCTTAACCTATGGTGCAGCGTGTGCGAATAACCCGGGCGCCGCGGGCTCAGGGGCGCCCAAGGCGAATTTGTGTTTAATTCGGCGTTAAATTTGAGAAATTATCGAAGAAACACTACTTTTATGTCCCAAAACTCAAAAATTTTCGCGCTCGCTTCGCTCGCGGTTTCCTTACTTTACGCTTCAATTTTTTATCAATATAGCTACTTTTAATGTCCCAATACTCAAAAAAATTCGCGCTCCCTTCGCTCGCGGCTTCTTCACTTCACAGTCGCTTTTTACTATATATGTTTAGGACTTTTAGTGATCCAAAACTCAAAGAGTTATGTACGTTTGGGCAAAATTTTAACTAATTTTTGTTTTGAGTTCTAAAATATTACAAAAAATTTCGCGCTCGCTTCGTTCGCGCAATCAGAAGACACATTCACGTGTTTTTGCATTCACCAACTGCACTGATCGCAATTTATCTTTGTTTAATTGTTGAGGCCTTCAATTCCGAAAAATCATTTTTCTCGCACGTCCGTTATAGCTTTTTGTTCACTTTGGCTTTTTATGGTATGTTTACTTCATGAAAACTCTAAGAAAAAAATCGCGCTCGCTTCGCTCGCGACTTCATGTACATTTGCACTTCATTGCACTGATCGCAATTTATCTTTGTTTAATTGTTGAGGCCTTCAATTCCGAAAAATCATTTTTCGCGCACGTCCGTTATAGCTTTTTGTTCACTTTGGCTTTTTATGGTATGTTTACTTCATGAAAACTCTAAGAAAAAAATCGCGCTCGCTTCGCTCGCGACTTCATGTACATTTGCACTTCATTTCTGTGCATATCTTACTTTTTGACTTTGCTTTGTTAATTTACAGTGGTTTTTATTTGTTTTGTGTCCATAGACTAAATAAATTTCGCGCTCGCTTCGCTCGCGCTTCCTTACAAATGAAATATGTCTCATGCGTTGATTTTTTCAACGGGAAACCCACAAAAAACCATTAATAAAATATTTTACTGAAATTAAACATTGCTGTAGATAATTTAAGTTCGTTAGTTTAAGTTACCTATAATCTGTTCTAATCACTTTGATATACATTATGTTGGTACCTACCCATTAATCACAATCTTTCAATACATAGGGGCCACTTGGGTAATGATTGCACTGCATTGATGCCCTAAGCAATTGCTTAGTCTGCTTATGGGCTAACCCAGGACTTCTTAGGTTACTCTAAGACTTGAGCATTTCAAGTAAATAAAAAGTTATGTGTAATATATGTTATGTACCTATTGCAATATTTATGTATCCAAAAGGAAGTGCATTTTCTGCAATCAGAGCGGTGCATGTACCTACATATTTTTTTCTGTTGGACAAGTAAAATGGATATGAATGGGCGGGTGGGTCCGGACCCCCTGGACCCCCCCCCCCCTTATATATTTTTTGACAAAACCCAGTATAATATGTAGTCGTAGGGCGGCATAATCGGTTTCGCACGCGGGCGAACAAACAGCTAGCGGCGGGCCTGCATGTTATGTCCGATACGAGTTTTGTAATCGTATGTATTTGGTGTAAATAAATCTATCTGTGAGTTTAAAAAAATAACAGATATCGTCATTTAAAATATTGACAAAATTTTGTAAAAAATTGTTGGGTATTGAATGGTAATAAAACACTGAGCAATCACACGTAAAACTACAAATGACGAAATAATTGTGCATGTAAACAATGAAAATGCCTTCAAAAAAATCAATAAATATTCATAACAAAGTGCTCGTTATTGTTTGCAACAAATATACCTAGTTAAAGCTAATATAGATTTACGTCATAATCAGAAATTGCATAGTAATTCCAAGAATCGATTGACGTACAATACATGTCCGAATCGAACTGTGTATATTTTAACTTTCACTATGACCGATGTCCAAAGACAATAAATGTTATGTAAAAGAACGAGTATCTATTATTTATTATACTCGTTCCATGTCCAAATTCTTCGCGATTTTGTGCTTAGCTAGAATGAAGCTCACTAGCTAACCCGCTAACACTCGTGTGGGACTAATGGATACAGGTAATGAAGATTTACATGTATCTTCATAATGGTCGACCATCAACCGGTCTGCCAAGCCTCGTAATTATAGGGGAAATCCATATTTAGCTGTGGAAATGTACAGGACCGTCCGTGTTATGTATACGACATTAAATACTTGCACTTTTATAACGCCAACTAAAAATATCAACTCAATTTAGTTGTGCAGCTGCATTTTCAAAGAGATTTTGATTAAAATCTTAAATAAGCGACGCGTTCTCTTTGAAATTGACTTTCATACAGTCTAGATTAGGAGCGTGTGTTTGTGATTACGTAAACATAAATTCGTTTTCGTAATAAGTATATTTGGTTATCTAATTTCTTATATGTTTACAAACTGTATTATGGTGGGGCGTGGGTGACCGGGACGCTCGGATGCCTGGCGGGTGGGGTGGCACCGGGGTGTATCTCATGAATGAAACTCCGCATCTGATCTGCAACGTTACGTAACTCAGTTTGGCACGCTTTCATGAATAAAACCGTTTTCACAGCCACATTGCATTTTCCACTCATTCATATTGCCCATTTTCATGATTTTACACAACTACGGTTTTATTTTTGGGAGCAACTTTTTCGAAGTATCGCTTTCGTTCGTCAGCAATTAAGTGAAAGTTTAACACAGTGAATACTGGTCTCACTTACACTGTTATGTATGACGTTGCATGTGGTCCGAGCCTCATATGATGCTCGCAAGAATATTGAATAACTTTGCATTTAAGAAAGTATTGTCCTATATTTTCCTAGACGGTTCAATGTTGCCGCTTGCCAATTTCACAAGCAATATTGACGGTGACAGTTGTAACAGTTTATTTTTCAAGTCATAGATTGCTTGTAATAATACTATAAAACAGTAACATGTGGGTCAAGGTGTATGTCGTCTATTTTCAGTGTAATCCGTAGGCTTAGAACGCATAACTCGGTGCGTTCAATGTTGCATTACGCTAACTACGAGATACTCCACTTAAATGGTACATTTGTGACGTAATCTGATGAAAGCGAGACCTATTGAACTTTAATTTAACCTTATTGGAGTACTCAGGGTAATTGGATTTGAACCAAGATTTATTTTCATAAATCAGTTTGGAACCAGTAATAATTCTCATAAATGAAACTTCGAAGTCGGTTCGTTCTCCCAAATGTACCAAGTACTGAAAGGCTGGAAAAATATATGTTGTAAGCAATGAAGATGGATCGAAAGATAACTAGAGTAATACCAAAGTTGATTTACGAGAAATCGGACCTCTTATGTTTTCTTTATGAGCTGACATTGACATCATATTGGGAGTCGCCACTATGGTTGAGTAGGCAAGCAATTCGACCAACGTAAACAATGTTTTTATTGCTCCGACGCCGCACAATATTCCTATTTAGATAATACTTGAACATTTTAACGAGAGTACGTTTACAATGCACTTGTGGAACAAACAATGCTAACAGATTCTTACGCTGAAGTGTGGTGGTGTCGAGTGGACCTCAATTGTGAGCTAAGCCTCTCGAAAACGAGTTTCTTTTCTCAATGACATCATTATTTGTAATGTTTTAACTTTTTTGGCATTTATCACCCCCGAGTGGATACCATAATTTCATAATGGTGAAAGATTGTATGAACCTTGAAACTGTCATAGAAATATTTTTTTCAGTAGTCATATTACGTAATGGCCAGAATGGAGGAGCATTAATCATCAAGATAAATAGTAATGGTTTGAAGCAAGTAGAATGCAACATTTTTCATTAACTATGACGTCAGTTCCCAGAAGTTCATTCGTGTGCATTCAAGACGAGTTTGGCCATGCCATTCATTGTTCGTGTGTATTTAATTTTGTATTCACCGAGTTTCGGCGGACTTTGTGTAGGCAGATATCGATTTTAGATATTTCAAGAAGTTATTTTTACACGCCTGAATTCTCGCCTAGACTTGAAGAATGTTAACCGTCTTCTAAGATTGCTCAGAAACAAATTGGTTTGTTAAATAATAATTTATTTTAATTAAGGGGCAATTAGTAACGCGTTACAGTCAGTTCACGCTCCAAAAATTGAAGTAGTGAAATTAGTAAGTTTTAGAGATTTGGCTAAATCATTCCGAATATTTTAATTGATACTTGTGTCAACGTATTAATTAAAAATCAAGATAAGGCAAAAGTATGAAAGAACTTATACCGGGATCTAATTGGTTCGACCAAATACAGCACTTAATTACCTCGGAATTCCGATAGTGAAATCAACAAACCACTTCTGAAATATTGAAATCTCTACTTCCAAATAAAATATGGAAGTAAACGCCAAGTAAATAGGTTTTTAACTATCACAAAATGTTTTATTCATGTCGTTAACTGGGTAGCAGTTTTTTGAAAACTGCCCAGAACTGTAATAGGCAAAAAATGTATCATAATTCTTTTGCGTCACAAGCAAAAATTGATCTTAAACAATTTGGTTCTAAAATTCATAAGTGCGTATTAAAATGTTCTTAAAATATGTCTGAACAGTTAATGGGTACAATTACAACTGGAATTTAATTGGAATTATTTTCACGCTGGAATTACATTCAATTTGTTTAGCAATTTGTCGATTTGACGTCAGTGGTCTTTGACCTTAGTAGTTGAGTGTTATAAATGGGTCTGCGATTTTCATTTATGTGCTTAAATGGGGTTTATTTTACTAGCGATTTTCATAATACTAGTTACCAAAATTTTATCTGTAATTTCTAGAACTTGAATTTTATCGTGGCCTGTCTAATTATTATTTTTGTTTTTGGCTTAATAATTACGAACATCAAGTTTTATGATCTGAATCCCAATTATTTTCTACGCAGACCAAAAGTGAAGCCAGTTTTACTCGAATACAGAGGTTATGCAGTGACCCGTGGACCCTCCACAACAAACACTTGATATTAATCGGATTAGAACTTGCCCGGATTAGAGTTAATCAGGTCATTCACCCCATTCCAGGGCCAATATAGTCATCGATATTGACATTCATTAGCTAACGACTTATCGACGATTAGGTGCCCACATTAATTTGCTATATTAAAGCTGTGGGCTGTCCTGCTTCGTCCAACGATTTCGAGAGAGACAGGAATCAAATCATATACAAATCATGTATTATTCTGCTTGACCCATATTTGTTTTTCATTCAGGGACGCGTGCAAACACGCTAATGAGTACAGTAAATATTAGATTTATGTTTAATATGTACCCACTAGTTCTACAGAATATGAATAACTTAATTTCCAGTTGCTGTTGATTTTAAAATTAAATGAAAAGGCAAACTAGACGGTCACGTTCATTGGTTGTTTTAATTTGAATATGGAACTGGTTCATGTAGGCTAGAGTGTCCCAAAAAAATCAAAATCATTTTTTTTTAACGCATACCCTCCTATTTTTTTCCTTTTGGTCCAAAACTATTATAAATAAAATTTTATGATGGTAGGACCACGGTAACCCGTGCCGACTTACATTTGAATGTATGTCATACTTGCTCTCTAAGACTAACGCGATGTGCTTGTGATTTCTTGTTATTTATAGATCGAATAATTTTTTTCAAACAGCCAACATGTCACTAGACTTACGCAGTTATAAAAAGGGTATATTTTTAATTAGGGGACCTAAAGCATCAAATGACGGGCTCAAAACTTCCGTCTAATGGACAAGTACTGGCAGTTTCATTGTACAACTAGCGACCCGCTCCGGCTTCGCACGGAATAACAGTATTTCTCCACTATTTAATGTTTGTTATTATACATGTAAACCTTACTCTTTAATCACTCTATCTATTAGAGAAAACCGCATGAAAATCGGTTGCGTAGTTTTGAAGAATTAGGTAAGCTTACAACGGGACACGGGGACAGAAAAAGCGACTTTGTTGTATACTACCTATGTAGTGATATTCGGGAAATTAATTTATTTGTGAATGAAAACGTAAATCTTACTATTCGCGAATGCATTATCTACTCGGAAAAGGCGCGTATTCCAATCTTTGCCTAATTGTGTGACGAAACTCGTCACCTTGTATCAAGTTTGGAGGGACAAAAGACACAAAGACGTTTTTAAGCAACGCCATCACGACTTTTTCAGCAACTTAGATATGTAATTTGTTTGATTTTGATTAATAAGAATAAATCATCATGTCCCGAGCCTTTTCCCAACTATGTTGGGGTCGGCTTCCAGTCTTGCCGGATTCAGCTGAGTACTAAAGTTTTACAAGGAGCGATTGCCTATCTGACTTCTCAACCCAGTTACCCAGCTACCCAATACCCCTTTGATAAGACTAGTGTCAGACTTATTGGCTTCTGACTACCCGAAACGACTGTCCAAGATGTTAAATGACAGCCAGGAGAGCAGCCTGCCTAATAGTTAGCGCGAGTTACAGAAAGCACGCGCCTCAGAGGAGCGAAGAGGAAATAACTCTTGAAAAACGATTGGATGTATCGTTTTTCAGGGGTTATTTTGTCTTTGGTTATTTTTTTTTTTTCAAAAGAAGATCTTTGCTGTACGTTGTATGACAAAATCACCTTTAACTACATTTCAGTAAAAAGCGAGTTCTTTGATCGATCGCCTTAAAATTAATGACAGTTTTCTACATGAATGTGTCCTACCTTCTAGTCAAATAATGCTTCGTATCAAGAAACCAAATTTTCAGCACTGAGAGTTAGTGAACGATGTGGCCGAAAGATCGGTGAAGTTCATGCAAGACTTTTATTGATTAATCACAGTAGATGAGGAACAAAAACAATTATTGTTAGGTACCGTCCTAGAACATCGGAAAATTTATCCTGACTGTAAAAAAAAACTACTTTAAAATGAAAATTTTAACAATGATATTATTTTTCAATGTATATGAGAAGATAAAACATTATTTGGATGCATTCGAGGTTTATTTTTAGTAAAAATAATTAAGATCTAAAGGACAATGCTCATGAAGTATGAGAAAAAAACCCAGGCCCGGCGCAAAAGAAATGTAACTCAAAATATAGGTAAACATATGTAATTAAATATTACATAGGGGGCATTATCGAAATCAGTGGCTATATGTGTGAAATTGCTATTCGAATTTTAACATCTGCGGTACATTGCTACTCAAGATTTTAGAGGTAACATAATGTATTAGTAAAAGGAACAGCAAACAGATACAGTTGTGGTTTAAGAGTGTACATAATGACATGTTTATAGCAACTTCTCCACTATTCTACCTACTTTTACAAGATAATAGGATGATAGAACTAAAACAGGATATGAATGTACTTTTCATTTTAATAATAACGCTTAAAAGTCATCGATTCTTTATTTCTAACACGACGAGATCCAAAAATGTTGCGGGATGCGCGAACTGTTCCTCATGTCTAGCCCACCCTAAGTAATGTAAAACGCTCATGACGCGATGACGTGGTCGCTGCAGCCTGTACTTCGGTATTGATTTATCTTTTTGGAGAAGCTTATTACTTGCCATATTACTTGTTTGTTGTTTCAGATAGCACTTTAATTAAACTATAAGCCCCAGCTGCTCATGTTACCCCTTTAAAAAATCAAATAGCAATTTCATACATTTAGCCATTGATTTCGATGATGCCTCCTATGCAGTATTTCATTACTTATTATTACCTATAATTTGAGTTACTTTTCGTTTGCGCCGGGCTTGGGTTTTTTTTGAGCATTGTCCTTTCTCCATAGTAAGTCAGTACAAATTTTCATGTGAACACTTTGGCATTAAGTCGGCACGGGTTACCACTCTCTGATCGAGATAATATTTATTATAGGAGATAATGAGGTCAAGCCGAAAAAAATTAGAGGGTATGCGTATTTGAATTCGAGAAAAAAAAAATCCCCCTTATGTCTTGGGACACCCTAATGTAGGCATTTTTATTATTCTTTGCTTTTTATATTTTTATTATTTTTTTTATCTCGTTTGACTGTCTCAGATTACTTGAACACTAAGGATTATCTTTGATAAGCAAATCTTAGAATACATAAGACACTCCTGTCAGATTTCTTATTGGGTATAATTTAGGCGGTCACCAAAAATATTTTTAAGACTCTAAGCTGAGGCACCAAATAAAATAAACAACTCCAAAAAAAATAAATTGACTTTATTAAAAGGGCACTAAAGTATATAATTTTATGATTAAAAAAAAATAAAATAACATCAGAAAAATCGCAAATCTCGCACAAATATTATTTTTGGTTCCCAAAATGGATTAATGGTCACCAAATTCTATCCAACTAAAAGATTAATATTACTACCAAAAATCAAAGTTAGTGACGAAAACGAATCGCTGCAAAACCGACTCCACGTAGTCTTGTCTGCCCTACCCCTAGAGTGCAATTCAAAACCGCGTAGGCGCGGAGGGGCGAGGCGGCCTGCGAGCTGAGGCGCAGGTAGTTTCAGCGCTCGCCGCCGCGGCTGAGGCTGGCCGGCTCCGCCGGCCAGCAAGCCGAAGCTGCGGTGGTGAGCGTGAAAACCATCTGCGACGATAAGCTCGCATGGGACCGCCGGAGCCCCGCAGCGCCGGAGCCGTGACAGAAGCCATGCTTGCTGCATGTTGCGTACTTACATTTTAAACGTACTGAGTTACACTCAAATTCATACAACAGTAAATAAGCGACGTACGTTTGGGAACCCCAGTATATTAATTGGTATTTGGGAAATATTCTAGCGATCGTTAGCTTTTTTAGCCTAACAAAAATGACCAAATTAGGAGTCATGGTATTACATAATTGGTAACATCTAAGTAGTGACAATATATAATATTAGGTCTAAAGTGTATTTTAAAGGCGTCCATATATTTTTTTAGTAGTCAATAATACGAAAAAATGGTTTTATTTAATAATATTTTTGGAAACGTTATTTGGTGACCATTTATCCATTTTGGTAACCGTTTAGAATTTTTTTGGTAGTAAAATAGGTACTTTTTTGGGTGGTGTTTAAACACAAGCCTTTCTTATTTATGAAATTGATCATATCTGAGGACCGGATTTATTGCAAATCCGATTTCGGGTCCAATTTCTTCTGAAATCTGAAATACAAACGTATTTTACCTACAAAGAAGTTTATTGTATCGAAATAAACTCCAGATGTTTTGAACATCGAGATAAACGGTATCAAGGCCGAGGGGTGGGAAACCGCAACCGTTTTCTGGCTACCCGCTTCTGCGAAATTCATTTTAAATGGAGGATTGTTGAACAGTATCCAAAAGTTTATTGTTCGCGAGAAAATGCGAATAATGCTGACTGTTAGCTGTTTAGAAGTGTTATTTGTTTAGTGGCGTTTGTATTGATTTTCTACCCGCTTGTTAATATTTCGAGGTTTACCATTTTCAATTTTATTCGCGTGATATTATTCTTGTAGCTGATATTTGTTTACGACAGTCAATAGTAATGGTAATTAATTAATGTAAATTATTTGTAGGCGGCGAATATAATACCTAGTAGTAACTAGTAGGTAGACAAATCAGAATATTTGAAAGTAGGTGTCATTTAGCGGAAACGTACCAAATTGTAACCTCAAAACTTGAAGAGATAACTTATCAATGCACGTGAGATACAGCCTCACGTTTACACATTTAGGTAAATCATATAAAACAATATAGTTAGCAGTAATTTTCTATACCTACTGTGAAACAAGAAAATAAAACGTGATATTCTCACGTGTTAATTGTCTATCATTAGTATTTCGGTAATAAAATTCATTTTAAAACCAGTTCTTTTATTAGTAAAAAGGCAAATAGCTTTAAAGACAGATTTAATAAGGCACCTGCTACATTTATTTTCCTTGGTGTTGCATAGAAAAATCTCCCCATAAACTGAAACCTTGAACCTTGAACGAAAACTTATAATACTACGTGTAGCTGTAGTTTTTCAACGGTTAATTATCGGTCAACAACCTCAAGGAAAAAGTGGTTCAATCAAGGCGAGTTCTCTCTGTAATTTGTGAAGGTAACAATTATGAGTGAAATGCTCACTTTTTACTCCATTGTCAATTTATTGAAATTGCTTGCCGAAAGTGCGATGAGCCTTGGAACTTTTCGAGAAGTTTTTAAAATTGCACCGGCTGAATTAAGGTACGCTATGGCGACAGTTTTGCGCAAAGTTTTGGGAGTACATGTCTTCCTTTGAAAATATAGATGATGTATTATGGGATGAACGGTTTCCTTGGGTTCAAGACAGTGATTTATACGCTGAATGGGACACGGATTCTTATGGTTCTTAAGGCAGCAATTTTATTGGGTGCCATAAAAAAATAATAGAGAAAATATCATCGAACACAAGTTTTAAAGATCTAGATATAGATTTAGTTTATTTTAAAATATAATGTGTAAAATACAGGTTTAAAATTAAATATCCATTTCGACTTTTAAATAACTTTTCTAGTTGCCAAGTGCTAAACTTATGACGTCGACAACTAGACACCATAAAAACAATAATAAATATTAGTGAACATTATTTTTGTTGCTAGTTGAACTGTAATAACTCTAATAACAATCCGGTTTCTCTAAATATAAGCATAATAAATGTGTGCCGTTATTATAAATACCGTTAATAAAACAAGTACACTTGAGATTCGCACATTCATTTGTTTATTTTTATTATAGAACATTCATGTATTAAACTTAACGATATTATTTTGACCATGGTTCTCAATGTGTGAAGAAGACTTCTTAGGCCACAAGACATCGTACTTTTCTTTGGTTAAGCATCAGCTTTTGGGTTCGACTCCTAGATGGTTGTGGTACTATAATAATGGGCTTAGTTTCGGAATCCTTTTACATGCAAGTGATGAAATCATTAACTGATTTCTCTTAAAGCTTCATGAAACATTGAGGCGAGTAGTTATATGTTAATTTGCCTATAAATTATAAATATGACGACTGAATCGTTTGTCATCGGAAATAAATTGTTGTAACAAAGCCAATTCGTTGGGTAAGTAGCAACTACATGACTGCATCATAGACAAAATTGTAAACGTTGTATACTATGTAGGTAATATATGTATTTGTCAATATGTATTTGGGCTAATAATATACATTAACTTTTTATTGCATAATAAAATCCAAAGTTCGATACTGCTGCTTAAAAAATGGAGTTTGGTCCGCAAAAGTTACGGACCGTCTTTTCATGCTGTGGCGAAAATCACGTTGTCAAAGTCCGGTCCAATACAGCTACATATTATCTAAGTTTGCACAATAACATTAAGAATAATTTGTCTAGCACAAAGAGACTTTGGACCGCAAAAGTAAGGGACCGTCTTTTCTCGCAATGTCGAAAATGACGGTGTCAAAGTCCAGTCGAATATATAATCTAAGTTTACACAATAAGACTTAATAATTTGTGTAGCACAACATGACGAGACTTTGGCCTGCGAAAGTCAGGTACCGTCTTTTCTCGCAATGTCGAAAATCACGATGTTAAAGTCCAATCGAATGTATTATCCAAGTTTACACAATTCGTGTTAATCATTTGTGTAACACAACATATATAGGTACAGGCCTGCGAAAGTCATGGACCGCCTTTCGGAAATCACGGTATCAAAGTCCAGTCGTATATATGTATCACTTATCTAAGTTTACACAATAACATAAAGGCAAAAATAATAAGTTATTTTTGTACCAAAACATGTTGACATAGTTTGCAGGTCATAAACATTCACTGAAATGAAATGAAATGAAATCGTTTATTTTGCAAGTTGGACATTACATCACTTTTACACGTCATTTTAAGAACGCTGAGGTCGGCATTTCCTAACTGACTGATCCCTGAGAAGAAACGCCGAAACAAACTCAAGGGCATAAATCATATGAAAAGTAACTGCAATCTCCAACTGGTTGATTGCACTGTTTTTGCTGCATTAAAATCTTTCTTCTGAAGATCTGTGAAATGGACGAGATGCAATTGAGATGTAACCTTATCTAATATTCAACGAGTCTTACTAAGTCTTTTGGCTCATCTTTCATGTCCTTTTAAGTCAGTTATTTTCTAACAGCTTCTCATTCCAGCTATGTTTCCCAAATGATGTTGGGGTCAGCTTTCCTTATTTTTCTTCTCCACTCTGACGTGGCCTTCGGATACCTGGTATTCCTCAACCACTATAATTTGGAGCGGCTTCTAAATCTTCGACCTGGAATTGAAAGTTACAGCTTTCCTACGCAGTGACTGAAAACCTGTATTCAAAAAAATGTGTTTCGTCCATTATATTGATTGTTTACATAATGCCTTAAATCCGATGACGTATTATGACACGCCATATCATACGATACACGTTTGTAAACAAATATGAACTTTATAGTTGCAGTGATAAACTTCATATTGCATCACGTTAATGACAGATGCAGGAAAGTGAAAGCTAAGTTTTAAGTAGTCTAGTTTTTTTTAAACCTTATTGTGCGAAAATAAGATAGCTTTGCGAATGTTTCATTGCAAATTCTGAACTTGGTGTTGTTTATCTACGAATAATGTTTTATGTACTTGTTAATATGTTTTTCCCCCTACGTGTCGTCGGGGCAAAAAGCGATGCTAAAAATTGAATTTATCATTAGCACATTACAAAGCTTGTAAGTAGGTGTTATGTCGTATTACTTTAATGATAGTGAGGTGTTATGATTCTCATACTCATTAAGTTTAAAGTTATACCTGCTTAATGCTTGTATAT
Organism: Helicoverpa armigera; assembly: GCF_030705265.1. Lineage (NCBI taxonomy): Eukaryota > Metazoa > Arthropoda > Insecta > Lepidoptera > Noctuidae > Helicoverpa > Helicoverpa armigera. The sequence goes on from NC_087123.1 coordinate 11,116,228, forward strand.
GGCTAATTTCTGGAGATATTACGTTTCTCTATATTTCGCTGTAAAGTTAATGGAATATGTTTTTATTGCAAAAATGTATATTGTCTTCCACGTTTTCCTGAAGTTCTCGTTAACATATCAGTAAAATGATTAGATATCTCCCCGAGATAGTAAACAGGCGACATTGCATTTCTTTTCGGTATTTAGGCTGTAAATGTGTCGTTAATTTTATTTCAGTAATGACGTATTTACAATTAATTAATAATGACGTTTGAATGAGGTGCTTCAAACGTGATTGGAGAATTAAATACAAAATAACAGGATGACTCAAACTATATTTCGATTGAAGTCAAACTGAGTCAAGATAAAATATGCCGATGACGCTTATGTTGCAAAAAATAAATAAACCAATGATTTTTCAAATACTCTATCAGAAAATAAAATAAGAACAAAATTACCGACAAATCGAAAAATACAATATATCTGTTGTAACTCGGGGACTTTCGCTATCAAACCGAAAACCGGACATCGGCTTATTCAGCAATAAATATGTAAAACTCATATTAATACTAGATTAAAACATTTATTGCATCGCAACGGGCCGTATGTAATGGCAGTCTGCCATTTTATCAGAATCGCACCACTTGGCATCATACGTTGATAATGCCTATCTTTGTGATAACCGAGGTCGGCTTTTCACGTGTGTGATGTAACGGTTACATACAATATTAAACTGACTAACTGAATCACTACTGTACTTTGAACCCGTTTCAGTATAACGTACCTTCTCAGTCTGCGTTCTCTTTTGGCCTATTGGACGGTGGACTTTGACCACAGAGATCAGAGAGAGTTGTGAATTATACGGTAATGTTCGGCACGTGAAATCAGCTAAAATTATTGTTGCTAAGAGCTGATAAAATACATAAATAGTGCGGACATGAAGAGCGTGGAAGCGTCAGTCTGGGATAATATTTTTTGATGTTATTTTAATGTGATAACACGCCTATAAAAATCTGTTCCACACATTATTCACATACTTTAAAATATCAACATGCTTTAAGAGTGCGTGACTTGCATTACAAAATCTAAGAAATACAAATAACAGCCGTCTTAAATAAATAATATTATACATTTAACTAGAATTTTCCTTAAACCGATTATGTACTATTAACTTGGCAATTACGTTTTCCTTCTAGAAAACCTTGTTACAAGGAGATCAGGAAGTAGGGTACACCTGTTATTGGCATCGTTAAAATCGTATCCTTGAGATTTTACGAAATAAAGATTCATTACAATATGTCGAAGGTGAATAACCCATCTTGAACCTCATAATTAAATGCAATTTTTGGCATCCAGTTTTTTGTTTCGACGCCCCTGGTTTATTACCTTTAGCACTTTTTTGGGTAATTTTCGGTTGCGCCATTTTTTGTATGGCAAGATCATTAGCGTGGGCGAACTTTTTGGCCTCATATACGAAAGGCACTATTTCGTAAGTATACCATTCAAAAACGATTTAAAATATTAAAAAAAAAACTGTCGTTTGACCCCTTTTTCACAGCAATACAAACTATTTAGGAAAAAAACGTTTCATTCAATTCATAGAACGATTTTCCACTTCTATTTTGTTCGTGGGTCTAAAGATTTGCATATTATTACCTATCATCAATTCATCTCGCTGCCTGTCACCTGTCGTATTGTGGCGATGTGTCACCTCTCAACAGTTATCGGCAGAAAACGGTTATTATCTGAAGCTATTGACAGGTCAACTGATTACAGATGTAGCAAGTTCAAGTATAATAGCTCGCTTGACTGACCTAATGACCCATGTTTTTATAACGGTTATGAATTGTGAGTTTTATTATTTTGTTCAAATGGGAATAATCTTGATGGATTCAACCTTTTTTTTAAATAAGGAAAAAAAAAATCAATATTGTGAACCTAAACACACACAGGCTCTGGATGACATAGAGGTACTTCGGTACGCTCGTGGACAGCGAAAGCAAGCTTTAGAAAAGATGCATTTACCTACTACAAAATGCAACAATGTATATGCCTTCTACAGCCAAGTGACGTTTTTCATTCAATATAAAAGTACACATGAGTTATTTATAACTTTTTTACGCTGCCGGTATGTACTAGTAAATCACAATATTCATAGCTGTCAAAAGTTCACGACCGCTTCAGGGTTGGTACTTAAGGTAAAGATCATGGACACAATAATAGGTTTTCAGCAATTTTCCGCATGTTACGTTGAACGAACGTACATAATAAATGTTACATGTTTTATTATGGCAATTTACTAAATGTGTGTACACGCAAATATACATAATGTATTGTGTACATAATAATTATAGTTTATTTGCTACAAGGTCGCTTAATGACGTAGAATCTACGTCGTACTCACTTACCTGGTCAGATTAATGACTATCTATCTGATCTATTATCATCGCAATTAGTCATTTGATTTATATTACAAGCTGCAAGACCACTTTTTCTCGTACTGTAACCCTATTGTGTGCCATTTTTGCGAAAAATATGTTTAGTCCTCTTAATCATTTGCAGTGTTAACTTATAATTCTATAAAATGCGTGTGTCACCTACAAGTTACGTAATTACAAAATACGTAATCCAAATATAATTGTTTCCATTTAAAAAACATTCCATGAAAGAAATCTACGCAATTAACTGTCATGAGGTGCATTTAACTCAAACACATGACAAGAGGTCACTCTGAAATCTGATAAGAGCATCTACAAAGCTAAGGTTAATAACTAGTACTTTAGTAATAATATGTTAACATACTGATACTACAATACGCCTTTAACACTATTTATAAACCTGCGTGAATTCTAGCGAGAGCTAACTTGAAGTCATGCCAAACATGAAAGAGAGAAGTACATTAATCAATAGAACTTTGTATATGTTATGACCTACATATCTTCGGGGCTTGTTTATCATATTATCTAAAAAGTAAATAATTATAAGAGATGGTCCAGAAACTGGCTACGTGGAATACAGTTTTCATCTTCCGAACAATCGATATCATAAAAATAACTAGCTTGCGCCAGCAGTTTCACATGATTTCTGAGGGAAATTCTTTTCACACCCTGATTCTAAAGAAGTTCAAGATACTGCCAAGTTTCATCAAAATCTTTCAGGCGGATTCAAAGTACACACAACTTTTGCCTTCATAATATTAGTGTTTAGGATGATTTAAGGCTCTGTAGCCTTTTCTTTATTATTTTCGCACCTATAACGAGTCCGGGAAATTCTAACATACTGCGTAGCTTCAATTTGTTCTAGAATAATGTTTCATTACCAATTTGTACGTAATTCACAACATAATATTTTTGTTTGGCAATGAAATAAAAACAAAACTATGTAGTCAATTAATTTCCGCATTCCGTAATGGATTGTTCCATTACTTTCGCTTTTGTAAACAAACGTATAATTAATTCACAGTTGATTTTGGTCAATACTGAGGATTGGTTGAAATGTGTCTGTTTACCGTAGAGATTGCTAGAGGCTCCCAAAAATATATTTCCAAAGTCAATTCTTTTGGATCAGTAGAAGCCGCACAAGACTAAATACAAGGTATTCTGGTGTACAAAGCTAAAGCGATTTCAAACACAGTTGCTGTTGTTTGCCCCGGATAAAATCGAGAAGCAGCCCCAACTTACTTCTAACTAGGAAAAGCCCGATGATGACTATTGCTTTACCAACCTTATCTAATAATATGACCCCTAATTAATTCCGTCGGCTGATTTACCGGACAGTTCAAGCAATCGTCACTTATCACCTTGTATAATTAATTTTAATCAATTATCCGTACTTGATAGTACAAGGTATCGGGCTAAGTGTCAAATACATTGATTTTAAATGATTCATTAGAAGCTTAATGTCAGTTTTAATTGCTCTGATTGGAATTATTGTGATTTATTGGGCTGTTCTATTTTGTTATCGAAATAGTGTCTGTTTATCTATAGAAGCGTTTGTCTAGTAATAGTATTAGAATCTACCTTTCTAAATTGCATTCACAATCGGAATGAATATTTGATTTTCACATTACAAGACAAATATTTTTAAGAAAGAATGAATGAAAATTTACAATTTATAAGTATGTACAAGTCTCAGGAATATGTAATGTCTGCATTCCATTTCTATTTTGAAGAAACCGGTAGTAACTAAGCTGTTTAGTTTTATAAATTGCACAAATAAACGAATGCAAATGCAAATTCTAATACATTAATATAGTGAATATGTTTCCGCGTTTCAGATTTTGTATTGGACTTTGAGAGTGCATTTGTATGCACACCTGTATATTGTGTGTATGACCAAGAGTCAGAAAAACAAAATCAAAAGAACAACAAAGCCTTAGATGTTTGTTATTAATAAGTGTGATAACGATCAGTCTTATATTTATAGGACAGGTTGCTCCAAAATTAGAAGTACATTATCGGCATTCATAAGATTTTTTTTTATCTTACTTCAATCGTTGCCAGTCATTGACACTGTTCACATTGCAAAAAGTTCTTTATTAACCTATTTATTAAATCTTTTTAGTTTTATATTCGACAATCACGTCAAGCCGACGTCATTATAACTTTTTCTCTGCAAATGTGCTTTTTATAATGTCGATTATGCTCTGCGAAGAGTGGAACAACTTTTTGTGCATAGTTAGCTTAAAAATACTGACTTCAATATTATTAACAGCTTTTCCAACGGAGTCACTGCTACTGTATAAAATAGGACCATATCTCCCTATTTAGCTTCCAAATAGTGAAGGAATTCTTCAAATCTGAAGAAAAACTTTTTAATATAGAAAACGGGTTTCTAATATTCATTTTTTTTTGTAGAAAATATGGCTAGTTTTTGGAAGTTATTCTAGACAGAGTTTATTTTTCGTGTGACGCTTTTCACAAATGTGATGTCTCATTAGGGAGTTGTTATGCAGTCACAGATGCCGTCTGGAGAGTTCAGTACCTATTAAAAGTAAATTATGTACCTAGTAGAAATATAAAAAAGTGAACGAAGAAACTGCTTCCTATGATTTTATTTTATTCATCAATATGTATTAAAAAGAAATGATTAATCCTTCAATTAAAACACATCTGAAACGAGTGAAGCAATTGTACCTATTCTATAAATTACCAATCGATTAAATAACAGATTTCAATTTTGATCTTATCATTATTAGTGCAGTATTACATAACGAAACATTTTATTAATCAACCATTAATATTGATTGACTCTACAGCCGAATGCAATCGATACATTCGTAATAAGCAAGAACAACACTAGTTCAATTAAAAATAAATAATCTACTAACGACCTTAGCGAATGGAAACAGTTGTATGCAGCGGCGTGTTTACTGAAAATTAAAATTGATATACCACTTATCGAATGGGGAAAGTGCCCTGTTATGATCGATCATATTTGTAAAGCCCCCATAGCAAAAAGCTAACAAAGTTTTAAATATTACCAGGCGTAATATTTTTCGTGTCAGCTTACCGCTTTAGCACCTAAGTCACCTATTAAGATGTTGAAAAACTACACCCCTATTTTTGCGCCGGGTTTTATAATAAGACACTACGCACATTAAAGTTTCGTAAAATGCGGCGTACTTATTTATATACAAAATTGTTTAATTTAAATAAGTTGTTTACATATTCCAAAATTTGGAGGAAAATGCCTCAGTCGGCTTTGTAATTTGCGTACAATTACTTTTGAAATAAATTAACATGTCTGTCACAAATTAATGTGATTAAATTACGCTGGAATATTCGAATACAATTTACTGTTAACATTCAAATCATTCAATTGTTTTTAAGAGGTACCTGAACTACTATTCGGTATACCATTATGCCAAGGTTTGTCACTGTTCTTAACATAGACCTTTGAAAAGTTACAGAATATTTTAAGGCTACTTCAAAGTGCAGAATATCCCTTAGGATGGGCATTCTGTTCGTTTTTTTTTGGCCAAAATTAAGAACAATAATAATCAACTAAGTATTTTGTAATTGTGAGCTCTTCAAGTCTATTGGTCCCGTGAAATTAAATTAGCCTCATTCATTGTTGGTCTCACAAAGCTATCGTCGTATTATTATTACGTCGACAGTGTATCCGAGGCTCCTTTGTAGTTTGACGACAATCGCCGCAAAAGACCACAAAAGACTGAATTTTCGCAATTATGTCCTCTCTTTTACAGTGAATGGTATCCTTTATAAGAATACTTTTGTTAATTACAGCTGTTCCTGTTATTCTGTTCGCATGTATTATTTGAATTTGATATAAACAAAAATTGATGAATTCTTTGTAGGTTATCTTTTAGACATAAAAAAAAAACATGGAAAATAACGAGACTAATTATATGAAAACATTATTGGTTTCCATGTGAACATAATTACTTTTAATTATCTTTTCTGGGGTCAATCCCTATTAACAGTATTAATTTGGTTTTCCTCTTTTCATATTATATTACATTATATACCTTTGTTATATAAAAGTATTAAACGGTAATTCCGCGAACCCTTTCCACGCACAGCCATATTATCGGCTCTTATCAACGACACATTTATTGTAGCTTCAGTCCACCTGTGTCTAATGCTTTATAAAGCTGGGGGTTTATCGGCCTGACTTAAATAGGTTTACGATATTAATCCCAGCTATATTACTTGATGCAAATAAAACCCTTTAATTATTGTTTGACATTTGTCCGCTCGGTCACTCTATGGCCACTGAGGATGTCATCAACGTACAGGTTACAGATTTTAAGTCCCATCGTCAAGATGTTGCGTGATACACATTGTTTTATAAAAGAAAATCCATAGAAAACAAGAGTCCTTCCAATACATATCCTAACCCAATTTAGATAAAATCCTTCAGCGATTTACCCGTGAAAGTGTGACAGATAGACTCCAATCGGATTTATGTTTGTTAGAAAGGAATTGTGATAGTAATGTTGGTTCTACTGATGCCAAGAGACGGGACTTTATAACTTTAGTAGTAGATTTAATGGCAAGGTTGGATGCCAAGATTCACATTGTCCTCAAAATCACTTTCTCTCCAACATTCTCAAGAAAGGAAGATACTGAACCACTTCTCAGGCTTTTCTTAAGATAATAATCCTAACAATAGCGGTCAAACTACCAGTAGTTTAGACACTTTAGTATCAAGTAATTACACCCAGTACACTATACTTTAAACCTAATTAGACGTAGTTAGGTAGCAATTAATATTGTGCCATAAACTGCCACTTCACGTTTGACTTGACCTGTCTTAAGTGCCTTTATTGAGATGGTGTTTGAGTTCTAGTACGTTTCTTATTTCTGGTATTTCATCAGTTTAAACAAAATGTAATTATGTGTTTACATTGCCAATATTGCCATAAGTTCAGGGTCCAATGCTTGACTTAGTAGATTCGCTCTTGTTAAGTTGTCATGAACAGGAATTTAATGAATTTCTAAAGACAAGTTTTTAGGACCACTTCTACCGCTGATAGTTGAGAATGCCTTACTTACGATACTAATGATTTTTGAATTATCAAAACCATATACGAAATTACTTATCTAAAGTGAGTCTTTTACCACATCCTTCATTCTCCAAATGATTATAAACTTCTTTTAGAGTGAGCTGTAGGTTTTCATCATAATGATTGTGTATTGCATTTTTACTAATTTCTGTTTCCCTTTGTCCTCAGATTCGAGTTACGGCGGACCCTAATGATATGGAACTGTTCGCTAGCAGCATTCAGTATCATGGGCGCGTGTCGGACGCTCCCGGAGTTCATTCATGTGTTACGGAACTACGGGATCTATCACTCTATTTGTGTGCCAAGGTGAGTTTTTTTTTGTTTCCTTGATAAATATGACTAGGTCAAGAAATTGTAGCACAGCCAAGATATTCATCGTCGCGTCTAAATTGTAGATTTTTTTCGTTTGTTTGGTCATGTCATGGAAAATGCTGACCTGATTATGTGGTAGGTTTTTTTATTTTATTAGGTATCCTAGATTTTATTAGATAGGTATAGGTTAGGCTAGCTAGGTTAGCATAATAGTATTGTATCAGTTCTCTTTTATTAGATCTTTCTGCCGCTCATGTAGGTACTAACTTCGGTCACTTCTAGATAAAAAGTCATTGGTTTTATTGCCTTTTATGATACGAATATAGTGACTTGTTTGTTAATAGCTGTTTTACGTCAGTCGGTGAAGTAGCAAAACATTTAAGTGCATAACATTCCCCAAAAGAAATTATTTATGGAAATCACAATTTAATTAAAATTATTCATTTCCATAGTTTTTGAGTTAACAATATATGCAACAATTCAAACATAGACGTGATTATCAGAACCCTGAGAGATAGCAATGATATAAATGTTGATAATGTATGTTATAACATGTTGTGCATGAAACATGAGGTTTTCGTATCTAATCGAATTCTTGAACAAGGAAGTCTGTCTCCAATAGTCCTGTTGATTCAGACGAATAGCGATTACTTACTTACTTGACGTCAATATGTTAAAAACAAAAATAAAACCTTATTTTAAAACTGCATATGCATAAAGGATTTACCGTCTCATGTTTATTCATTGATTTTGGAAATGTAATCGAGTGACAATTCGTTATCATTAATTCGGTATGCACGACAATAAGTAAACAGTATTAAATTCATTTAATTTAATGGATATTATGCGGTGCATTGTTATTTAACTTAATAAAGTCAATCAATATACTTTTCCTGTATAAAGTCAACAATAAAGTCCTGTAAAAACAAGGCAAAAATCACAAGAATTCAATTTTTGTTTGTTCTCATTTCTTTAAGGGTTTAAGGATATCCTTGGTAAAAGGCAACATTGATTAATAACTATATCTGGCAATATAAGGTCGACAAAAGAAACCGGCAGTTGTTTATTTGGCTAGGCAATAAAGCCGCCAAAATAGAAAAAGGCAACTCATAAATTTTGCGTCATCTAAACAACATTACGTATAAGGTGAATTGTCTAGACCGCCCGTCTGTCTAGCCGACTATTTGGGCCAAACAAGAGCGAATAGGCAGAAATAATGGCTAAAATTGATGTTTAGCCTCTTTGGCGGCCGTCAAACATACTTTTGCTTTGCTATAGATTTAGGTTAAAAATGTTTTATTAGTCCATTTAGTAATAGGAGGTATCGAATCGAAAGGCTCGATTTTTAGAGATCATTAAAGTTCCAGTGGAGTAATAATAGGTATTGGTGGAATAACTCCAAACAGAAACTACCATATGTAGTTTCTGTAGCAAAAGATAAAAACGCAAAAATTTGCTCTAAATAATTATGTAGGTTTTGTTATTAATTTATATACGCCAGAAGCTAGAAAAAGCTGTCCAAGTCTTCCCTCCAGCGTTTCCTTGGTCTCCCTCGCAGTTGTTATACTTAATCAAAATTGTGACAATGTATCGTTTAATTCCTGCTCAACCGATGTTTTTGCAAACTAATAGTTAAATGAGCTTCCTTATAGGATCGGAATGTATGATAACCATTTGCGATCGATATTGCAAACCTACAGACAAAACTATCACAGGAAATCCTGTGGTAAAGAATATTTTCGTAAATATATTAGAACTATAATGTTTTATTGGTTTTCCAGGTTACACTTACATAAAATGAGGTAGTACTTCTTCTTATATAATCCTAAACGAATGAAGTAACGTACCTTTTTGCTCATATGAATAGGGCCCCTTTTTTGACATGCGGATACGTTTACGAGAATATATTTTATGCTCACTGATTTGAGGTCTAGTCGTAAAAAATATGAATATGACGTTCAATCGCTTTTTATTTAGCATTTTTTGAAGAGATTTGTTTACAAAACAAAATAAATGGTCCATATCAAAGTTGTTACTTGTGAAAATGTTTCATAAGTTATGCTAGAAAAATATCCGAGCTGCATAAGTTGGTAATGCATGAAGTTTAACGGTGACTTGCCTAACCGTAACTAAAAAGTCAAAAAGGGTTTAACAAACTTGGACCGTTAAAACTTAGGCTACGGCCTACGCGGCTACGAATGTGCTACGCTAACTTATTTTATTGCGTAGTAAGTAGGGTCGTTTACGAAGGATGCTGTGTACAATTCCTTAAATCATCATTTACTAGGACTATGCATTTATCAACGTTGATAATTTCCTGATAAAAATCATACTTTATCTCACGAAAGAACATAATAGTCAATCGATGTGATATTATTTACATAACTTGTAGTACGTAAACGCCTTATCTTCGCTATCGACTATCGCCACGCTAGGTCGGCGAAAACCGTCACGTTCGTTCGACAGTCTGACGGTAAGATTCTCACGTATATATATTCTAATCGCGTACATACGCATGTCTAATATTATTCTGACGATGTCCGAAGCGAAAGTTCACGTGGTTTCGTCAATAGGCTATTGTAATTGTGTCAGGAATGTGGTAATTAAAATTAGGGTTACAAATTAATGGTTGACAATTTGCGAAAATGTTGTATAAGTTGCTGAAATTTATTGATAGAGCACTGTCGAAAACCTGCTTGCTGTAGACTTTCAGAGGATGAAGCCTTCAAATATGTACCTATTCGGGTATTATAGAAAGATAATTAAATTCGATGTTACAAGTTTTCTGACTTTCATATAGGTAACTTCTGTTTATTACCGAGTCAAAAATTAATCCTTTAACTAACTATAAATTGCTCGCAACATTAATTAAAACGTAAGATAAAGTTTTAATGACTACTCGTCTTGCATACGTAAAGTTAGTATATAAATAAACAAATGACTGGCATATTTATCCATAACAAAGTATTAAACGCAATGTAAGTAATTAATTTCTTGCTGACCTATACTGACATGACATGTCAATTAATTAATATTATTGGAAGTCAAGACTCGGTTAACGCACTCAGTAATATTATGCATCCTTTAACTGAAAACTTACAGTTTTCAGTTAACTAATACACAAGCACGATCTTTATACACATAATTTCAAGAATTTAATATGTATTCTTCAAAATGTATAAGAACTACAATATGCCTTTGAGTCCTTTGACCTCACTCCATGAGTAGAAGATTAAGAGCGCTATTACAAAATCGAATTGCTCAGTTGTAGGTAAATTAGACGATAGCCGGCAGCACTTGCGCATGTGTGCGTCTAGTGAAATACGCAACGAACACCTGCGGACCGCCACGCGGCACAAACAAACTTGAGACTTTGCCACTTTTTTCCGAAATAATTTATTGTTTTTATAGTTTATGAAATATTATTTGTACCGATGAATTTTATAACCTAGAATAGCTCGATTGAGTTACAATAAACAAGTAATCGTTTACAATTATTAAATTATTTAATCGACAACCAAACTTTTCACCATGTTTATCAATTATAAGTAATTGATTTATAAAAAAACTAAAATCTATAATTCGTCTTCCATGTATTGTATCTTCATTTTCCTGCAACAATGAAAACTAGGAATGTAGATAGTTTATTAAAACAAATATGTCACGTATACCTTTTGCGGGTGACAAAAAATACTTACCATATTATTTGTACTGGTATTCAATTGAGTCTGATAGTCTGAATTAAATATGCTTTCATTATCCTGCAAGAATCAAAGAAGTCCAATTACATTATTATGCAACAGCGAAACTAACGACGATGACATTTACGTACATATTTCTTTATAACCAACATCAAAAAAAGATAACCCAATCTATAACATTTTCGAATTAGAATATCATGGCCTAATACTTATGTATATTACATTTCAATCAGATCATTATAACTAATAAATAAAATAAAACTCACTAGTATCAAAACGTGTTAGATGCGTAGGTTGCGCTATATTTTCGAACTCCGGCGAGTTTACGCGGCGCAACAGCGAGCGATACGTCCCTCCTCGGTAAGCGCCTGGCGCTGACTAAAGTTGAACACCGCGCGTCACAAGATTTATATTGATTTTTGCATTGCAAACAAAAATTATTTTAAAATATTGTTTTACTTTTAAATAGACCAATTTTTTTTTTCAAGCTTTATAACAATACCACCTTAATTATTAAATGTTTTTTATTTGAATTTGGATTATACTTTCATAGATAAAAAATATAGTTTCGTACGGAAAATTGTCAGTAACTCTCAGTTTTATAGAATTATTTTTGGTGTAATACTGTATGAATTGTAATAAATTGATTTAAGCACTTCCAAGTACAAGATATAGTTGTATCTTGAACATTTTTATAAATGGTTAAATTGCTATATCCTCGGAGTACCGAAGCATCAAAAGATACCCAAAAGCAACATTTTATGAAACATCCTTTGCAGAGACAAAGATTTTACTGATGTACGTGGACAAATTAAAATATTTATTTAATACACTTTCAAGATAAATGATCAAACTTTCTGAATCTTATTTTTGTTTTTTTATTGTGACTATATCCAAAGCATCAAAACTCGTATAAAACGTTTAAATTCGCGAAAACTTGTGATAGCCCTCTTAGTTCCCTTATTTATTATATGGTAAATATTTCCTCAAAGGATTTGTTATTTTTGCCTTCTATTGATCGGATTTAATATAATCATGCGACTAACAGCTGTTTAATAATATAATGATAAGAAAGTGCAATTGATGTAAATATTATGATAATGTAATTTATTATTATTTATAGTGCACTTACATCAGCATAATAATAAATGTGAGTGCAGCTATTTCACGATAAAGGCTTATCCACTTCATAGATTAATCGGATCAAAATGAACTCGTGCAAATCCATAATACCTCAAACGAAAAGTGCTAATAGGGAAAATATTTATTACAAGTTGCATAAAATCTCACCCGTTATCCAACTACACAGTATGGCTGATAATACAAACAAAGAATATAGTAAGCACGCTAATGCAATAAAACTATGGAACAATAGTGCATTATATGCGGTATCAGGTTATTGTGACCATAAAAAGTCAATTCTGTTATATTCTTACAATGTACGCTAAACAATATCGCAATGGTTATAAAGAAAATTATGAAATTCATGATTGAATAGTAATAATATGTAACAAGTCTTGGACAGAATATTTCTGTGTTAATATTGATCTATGTAGTTTGTTACCAACTATGTTATTACTCCCAGTATTTATATATAGGTAATAACATCTCCTTCGGACGTTATAACCCGATTAAGTTACCTTTGATGTACAGCCATGTTTCCAAGTATCGAATTTGCTAGCGGCTTAGCTTTTCTCAAGATCGAATTAAGTACCCAATAGTCTGCATCAGCGGAATTGAGGCCTGAGAAAATGTTCACAGCTTTTATTATGTCTAGTTGTATCTGTGCGGACATGCTAAACTCAAAGGTGTCTCCCGACTCGAGGGTACTTGAGCGCGCTTTGCAGAAAGCGAACAGAGAATCAAATTCTATTGTTATATAAAGTCTTTTCCAAGCTCCGTCCGGGTCTGTAGCCAGATTTTGTTATCTAACAATTTTCTTAACTTCGCCCGGTTTTGTGCATCTTCAGCGTTCCAGGCTTTTGGCGCTCTTCCAAGAACACAGGCCTCCAATGTTCATTCTATCTATCCCTAGGTCGACCTTGACGAAATGAAATTTTTAGACAGCAAATTGCAATCGATAGGTTTTATAACAGATGATATTAAGTCTACAGACTGTCTGCCTATCGTCTGAGGTATCTTTATTCGATGAAATGTAAATGATAACCCTGACAGAGATTAAACAAGTTTGTATTGTTGTTATATCAATTATCATTTACATACACAGTGGCTTCTTAATTGATAATGTTACTATTCACATAATTACAATGAGCTCTCAACTCAGGAACGTCTCGGTCGAGTGCTGAATATAAAGGTCTATTTCAATTCTTATCTTCTACATGTTGTCTTATTATCTTTGCTATTTTGTGAATCTATCGATAAGGGCTTGAGTACGGCTCTATTTATTATTCAATTCAAATTCATATGTGACAATTAACGTAATGTCTTCCTTAGTAGTGATATAGCTGGGTTGGTTTATTAAGGTCTCCAAATTAATTTGAACAGACTTTGGTATACATAAAGCTTACACACTACTCGGGGCACCACCTAGATAAGATTATAAGACTAATATAATTTATGAAGTTCATGAAGTAGTACCCTAAGATTCGGGCCGGCTAGTTAGGTTACATAACAACAAACAAACGTCTAAACAAGTAGATGTTTGCTCCACAGATGTTGATCTTACCAAGACGGGAGATTTCGGCCTACAGTGGACGAACCCGGTGATTTGATGCGTAATCACGGTCGATATCATTGCTACATTACACAAACATGACCTGCTTTCTTCGGTAGACTTGCTACTTTATGTCCTAAGTGACAAGTTTTACTTGTTTTTCTTTGGCTAGATAAATCGTTGTTATTATGTAAATGGGTCCTACTTTTGAATTAGTTACGTCCTTATCTAAATCAATCCCATGTTTTTGTGAGTCCCCTTTGTTATGACTTTTTCTCCTCTGTCATTCCATTCTTCCTTGTCAGCTTCTATTAAATCATTCACTTCTCATTTACCACCTTCATATCTATTCGTAACTCGATCATCCACTACGTACCGTGTAACCGCATAGTTTTTATACTCTATCTTAATGTGGGTATACAGATCCGGCCACAAAATAATAACAGTGATTACAGTTGAAAAAAATAACATTCCATTAATATCCGAACGTAATTACACCAATAGATTCCTATCTAAATTGCACTGTAATGGCTTCAAACAAGTACTCTTATTATTTGAAATAGATCTATGTTTCTTCCTATCAATAGCCATGTTCGTGTTTTTATTTGCACCAATAACATTTGAAATGTCTTGCTTGCCTCTTAGATTGCATTGCAGTGCAATTACTTCTTTAAAATCTGCAGTATTATGTCCATAATCGTTTGCACCACACTGTTAGCGAAATTAAACTCGCGAACGAATTCTAATTGATGGGAATCCCGTACAATTGAACGATCTGAAACCCTATGTGATCTTTCAATTAGATAGTTGAACATTCCTTTTGTTTCGTTAGAGAAAGCAGCTGATTTATTGATTGTCAATTAACACCTAATAGATGTGCTGGATACTTCAGTTGTAACTGCGATATAACAACTGTGTTTGTACATGATGTGTTTAGTATTTTAGCACATTGATGTAATTATGTCTAAAAGTAAGGACTTGAAAAGGTGTTTTGTAAATACCATTCGTTTTTGGTGTTTTCCACACTTCTTGTTTATATCCCAATTTAGTCGTGCTTTATTCATCTGACCTTCTCAGATGAATAAAGCGATAAAAATATTAAATTGGCCGCTAATTATAAATACAAATCTGTTATTCTTTGAGAAGTAAAAACCCCGTGACGTTAAACCTGTTTGATATTTAAAGAATTAAGATCCGATAATGTACCAACTAATGTTGATGACACTTGTATGGAAATAGTGAAACGTTCACCATTAGATAATGGAAAGGACATTGTTCAATTTTGGCCTAAGAACCGATGTGAATATAAATTATACTATAATTTTCATTTATTTTTATATTGTTTGAAACATATTTTAGTATTCCACGGACACTTCAAATAAATAAATTCCAAATAAAAAGTTGGGTCACAATTATTGATGCCTTTTAAAATGTTTCCGTCAGCCAGTGCTGCCAGTTTCGGAAGTTTTCGCGATTTCGGTAAATACGGATCGAATTGCTTTGCGACTATCGTTTCTTTTGTGATTTTCTATGCGTTTCATGGTTTTATTCTAACAACTTTGGCTTGATTACGGACTCCGATTAGATTGCGTACTTGGTAAACTCGGCTGTGTGTAAAGGACTGGATTTTCCTGGCATTTTCGGATATTGCTCTGTCTGTGATCGAATTTAGTTGTATTATAATTACAACAATGGATGCAGAATATAGTATATTGTATAAATTGTGGATCTGCTGGAGGTTCTTTGGTATTAGAAAACGAAGATATACTTCGTTGCATACAACAATGGACTGTTCCCCGTATGGTAAGTGGTCTACGAAAGTGTTTTTCTAATTTTGATAAGAATGTTACTACCTACTTATGTTTTCATAAGCACACAATTTCTCGGTTTTCAAATCAATTGCCACAATTGCAAGTTACTTGACATTTACTAATGTTTTATTGTATTTATTTATTACAGGTTGAAGCTCATGACCTTATATGTACGACGTGTTGGTCTGAAGCAGTCGAGCATAATAAGATGCAATGCACTGTGGGACGCAATTGTGTACTTTGTAAGAAGCTCCTACCATCAGGCATTACTGTTGCAATTGTATCGTTGGGCGTAGAACAGTGGGCTGTTGTGCCCACATAATGACTATTATCTGGTATTTAAGCTGGGCGAGATACCAAAATTCAATTGAACCCCCTGCTCAGTTCTTAGATAATATATTATTGAGAAATATTGATGATTAAAAACCTTTAATTGAATATAAATATTGTTTTTATTGCACATCCTCGAAAACCTCTTTCATTGTTATTGGTAAACCTTACTTTAACTGTTAAATTATTTTGTGTGGTAATGACATTTTTAGTATGGTCTGTGCCTTCTTGGTAATAGACTGCGGGTTCGATTCCCGCCTTATGGCATGTAGATAGCTAGGTAACTGTCTAATATAAAAGTAGTAACAATCATTTAAATAAATAATTCTCTATCGTAATAATATCGATATTTTATGAATTGTGGTGAATGGAACTCTTCCATTTTGGATACTTATGCGTTTTATCACAAATCCAAAGTGGATTCACTATATATTAAGAAACGTAACGTTGAAAGCAAAAGCGTTTAGGTAGTTGTTTTTCATAAAAAAATCTAAGCATTTATGAAAACTAGTCACACGCCCCGTCTTCGCACGGTGGCAATGTAAAACCTTCCTCTTGGCCTACTCTATCTATTAAAAAAATCGCACCCAAATCCATTGCGTAGTTTTAAAGATCTAAAGCATTCGTAAGGACAGACAGAAAATGCAACTTTATAAAATGATCATTGTCAAAGAATTATCTTAAACTTGACTAGGTACTATCTCTTTTCCTAGATCTAGAAGAGAACATATAGAGCTGTACATAGTATTGTTGATATTTTGTATAGTGTAGTTTGATAATAGGTACTACTCTGATATGTCACGCAAGCATGGTTATTTTTTATTTATAACCTCAAAATATTAACTTTTTTCGTAATTATTTTAGTTTCCTGAAGTGTCCGTTCGTGAAAACTTATTTCATAGGATTCCATATAATTTTAAGAGTTTATAGAAGTCACTTTCCATTCGAACGGTTCTTAGGCAGAACATGTATGGAGCCGGAACAATGTCCTTTACGTAACTTAGCGCCTTGCTAAGTACTTCTGTCAAAAGTCAATACTAACTTTCCTTTAGGCTAGCTAGACAATTCGAGGAACACATTTGCAGCACAAATATTATCTTTTATCATCATTCATCTGGCATATTATTACAGTATTACTGTTCTGTTGCAAAACCAAAATCAAGATTTAAAATATATTCTTTAATCGTTCCCCGTGCTTCCACTTGCATTGCATCCATGCTTCAGGCACCTCGATAGAAAGTAGCTTTACGTCTTTTCTCATAGTCCGGGCTTAGTAGGCTGTAGAGCTTTGGTGTGAAACACTTGATCGTAGTACCTACCATTGCTGAAGTGAGGTTTTATTCATCCTTACTAATATTCGGGACTGCATTCGCGATTGCAGTCCCGAGTTACTTTCGTATTACTAATATTAGTAAGGATGAATAAAACCTCATTTCAGCTGTGGTAGGTACTATGATCAAGTGTTTCACACCAAAGCTAATTAATTAATTATAAATACAAATCTGTTATTCTTTGAGAAGTAAAAACCCCGTGACGTTAAACCTGTTTGATATTTAAAGAATTAAGATCCGATAATGTACCAACTAATGTTGATGTCACTTCTATGGAAATAGTGAAACGTTTATCATTGAATAATGGAAATTTACGTAACTTAAGCGCCTTGCTAAGTACTTCTGTCAAAAGTCAATACTAACTTTCCTTTAGGCTAGACAATTCGAGGAACACATTTGCAGCACAAATATTATCTTTTTTTATCATCATTCATCTGGCATATTATTACTGTTCTGTTAAGATTCAAAATATATTTTTTTAATCGTTCCCCGTGCTTCCACTTGCATTGCCTCCATGCTTCAGGCACCTCGATAGAAAGTAGCTTTACGTCTTTTCTCATGCTCTGGGCTTAGCAGGCTGTAGAGCTTTGGTGTGAAACCGTGCGATTGCAGTCCCGAGTTACTTTCATATTACTAATATTAGCAATGATGAATAAAACCTCATTTCAGCAGTGGTAGGTACTACGATCAAGTGTAATCTTGGCTCGCATCGTTCTAGAATACTGGTCTAATTGTTGATATCTTGTTTTTATGTAATCATTTGATCCTTGTCCTATGCTCTAGGTCTTGGTAGATCTGTAATTACTTAGCCATTTGTATTGTTATTTTTATGAAACATGTCATTTTCTAGAAAGAACCGTAGACCTGTATAGATTTATTACTTGAGTGTGTATAAAACAAAATATTGTCTGGAACATTAATCATATCAATAAATTGAAACATTCTGTCCGCTTAGTCCGCTACATGGTCACGGCTAATCTCCACAACCAATATTCAGGACCCTGCTTTATTCGAGAACTTTCTATGCACTTTATAATTACTAGAAACTTATGTTTCAATTGTTACTTGCAATCTGATTGGGATTTGCCATTCATGTATTTATAACATGTATGCCAATTATTTTATATCTCGATGATAATCACATCAATTAAAGAATATAAATCTGGAATCTTGTCTTTTACGTCAGAATTCGGATTATAATCATTTACAAGCTATAATTTTAACACTGGACAGTTGTGGAACTAGTTTCATATGCTTACTTTACTCGATTCATTGCCTATCTACGTATCTCCACGTGCACGGTATTAAAAACGTATAAATTAATAAGTAATGCGTGCCATTTGAATGCATAATTCAGGCATTTTATTACTAGTTTTATTAAATTATGCATTATATGTAGTAAAATAGTGACCCGAAGTCCAATGCCATATTCTTTGCAATTATTTATCAGAATTAAAATCTCTTTAGACGGTCCCCTCTCTCGTATCGTTATGACTTTGTTGGGATGAAATAGCGTAACTGTCTCCACAGCAAGACATTGAAAGGAATCCTGGCATACGATAGAGATATAAATTATGATAAAAATGCTGAGGTATTTGGAAATAAATAAGAAAAACCGATAGGACAAGACAGGCTAAATTATACCAGTTGACAATCTAAAATGTAGTTTTGCCCTAACTCGTACTGGTTTGCCTCGGAATTGGTCCTTGATAGTGGAGAGACAGTGTGTTCAGTACCGACGAGTTTATTGCGCTTGACCGAATACTCGTAAAGGGACGACTAGATTCCGCGGAAATCCACGAAGTTGTATGAATATTCGGAATTATTTAACTGGTTTGAAGGTTGTTTATATGATTGTCTTTGCAACTAGGGCTGTTTTATGACATTCCTCTCTCATTCTTTAGCGCATAATGGGAAGTACTATGACGAACTTCAAAATTTAGTCTGGTGATCTACTACTACTTGACTAAGGGAAATAAACATGAAACCATATAATTATCATAATAGCGAAAACATCATAATTTAAACTCGTGACCATGTAGGACCAAAACCTTCGTAGGTAAATTCACAAAAAACTATTTGTTTTGCACTCGACGTGTTAAATTACCCAGCCCTATGATAATTTCATCAATTTAAGTTTTTAGCTACGTTAATTTTTGTCCAAAAAATCTGTTTATTTTTAACACAAACACGGAACTAACGCCATATGCCATAGCCAATTTGGCTTGTCTATGAGATTGACGCATTGTTTAAATACCCGTATAATACCTTGATAATTAAGTTAAGTAAGTCTTTTTTCTGATAAATATGGATGTTTATAATTCAAATTCGATATCATAGCGAATGGTAAAATTGTTTTATCGCTCAAATTAATAGGTAGCGTAAACTTGAATGTAAAAGTTAAGATTATTTATAAAATAACATAAATTAATTGAACCGCGTCTCAGTGGCCATATAAATTTATAGGCCTGCATTACGTGAACCTCTGCTATAGCAGTAACTAATAAACAGTCCATTATTCAGTACTTCTTTTCGTGCTAAACCTCAGTTTATTTATCATTTAACACTGAAAAAGTGTAGATATTGATTTATTAAAAGGCTCCTCTTTCAATCTGTAGAATCTATAGCCAATTTATATTCTAGTGCGGAAAAATAGCGTCCATTGTTAAAAGGTTCAGGTTTTTGCAATCAAGGGTCTGTGGAAATATTCCCATTGACACTCCAGGCCGTTGCGAAGACCGGTCTGAGGTCTTGCTGACGTCAATACGCATCAATTGACGTCAGTCGAAGATTGCAGCAGCATGCACTGAGAAGTAATGGCCCTACTATAACCATTTGTAACCCATAACGTTCTCACAACGACTATAGAAATATTATACTCAGAAAAAGGGCTCAAGCTCTGGAACATAAGAAATCGGCGCTATTACATGTAAGACCCTATAAATCTGAAATAAGTACGCCATCAATTACCTATAGCAGCTGAAAAGCTTGGAACATTTTATTTATTTGTGAAAGGTGCTTACTTGAATTTAGATAGATTTCAAAATTATATCAGGCGTATCGAAACGCGCTGAACTGTAAACTTAGTTTTTTAGACGTCCCCTCATAAATATCCAGAGCTTTCGATGACTCGTAATAAATATTTCAAGTGTGTTAAAAATTGGTTTGCATCTAAAAAAATAATCTTGAAATTTTTAACAGTGCTTGTTAGTTTTATTTAATGTTCTTGAGAAATATTTATTATCTATCATAACGATCTCTGTTCAATTAGCATAAGTGGAAGTTTGAGCGGGTCGCTCGCACTTTCACGCAATCGGCTTACGTCATTCATTACAATGTTTACCAGACTCAGGGGTGAAAGGGTAAAACCCAAATAAAGAACATAAAAAGCTAGGAAAAGTACTCTGTTAATTAATGTTATACTTCTTCATCATTATCGTCCCACTACTGGTCACAGGTCTCTTTTCACACAGAGCAGGATTGAGCGTTAATCACCATGCTTCACCACGGTTGGTGATTTTATACTTATCAGAAATATTTTCATATTCTTTAGACTAAATAGGGCAATAGTGCAAAACGATGTAAAAATGTTACGGCTAGCAAAATCCGGTTGATTTAACAGCGGAAATATGTTTATATTCGGAGTCGTTCAGAGAATGGCTATGAATACGAACAATTTCACGGCCAACCGAACTGAAATAAAAGGCTTTGTGAACAAATAAACATCGGCGCTAAGCTAGGGAATATTTTTTACAATCCCACGTTTTCCATACGAATGGGGGAGAAAACTATGTCGTTTGTTTGTCTGTTATTTGTGGACTTTTTCATGTAATCAATACTTATAACTATAACTATTGTTTTCCAATCAATATTTAGATGTATCATATGTGTAGGGAATCTAAGTAATAGTGGATTTTACCTCCGCAACTTAATAGGTGTGCAGGTAAAGTAATGTAGGGATTTTACCACACATTATTTCAATATTGCGGTTTTATTTTATTTTAGTAACAACCAGTTAAAGGTATGTGGTTTAAATGCATTATAATCATGTATATTATAAATACTGTTGAGGTTTATCGATTTCTGGTTTTACTACTAAACTGCTTATTTCATTTTATCTTATTAACTGAAGGATCAAAGTCCAAAGATCTTTTAGTTGCCACGCTGCTTTAAACTCCAGACTGCATGAATAACTGAAAGTACACACGTTCTCTTATTAATAATGTACATGCATCGTTCAATTTAATACCAGCATCATATCTGTACTATCTCAACGCATACAAGTCACGATATGATTAAAATGTGCAAGCTATCATTAAAATAACGACATCGACCTATTGTGACTGCTGGGAAACGAGTGCTTTCTACATTCTATCTAGGTTAGGCATTGTTATTGCATTCACTTTTGACGTTTTAAGATCTGTGCCAGATACCAACGAGGACCAAACTTCTTCAGACGAAATCTCTCTTAATATTAAGTGATTGAAACTGAAGGCTTCCTCGTTTCGTGTTTGAACTCGTAAATGAAAGTTTAATGGGAGCAAAAGTTCAGCTGTCTCGTAGACGGCCTTGAAAGTTGTTGCTTGATTATTTGATATTTGTAAGCCAGTTCTCAATGAAGAAATTGTTAATTGCTTGTGTTGTTGTTTGTGCTTTGGCTTAAGCAATTACCGTCGCATTATTTTAGTTACAATAGGCTTAAAAAATAGGTAACCAGACAGTCTTTGTAGTACTTCGCAATGATTATTGCTCGTATACTCTCAGGGAGCATAAGAAAGATAGTATGTCGTATATCATACGGTAACTAGGTACAAGAAAGCCAGGATCTGGTAATAAAATAAGTTTCAAGGTAACCTGAGCGTGAAATGAGCTTTGTAAAACTGGGGTTCTACCGTGGCATTTAAACTTGAAGGGACGTTGCTCTTTGGTAGTGAAACTTACGTCACACCTTTCGTAATGGTGTAGTTACTTGCTTCATGGAATATTCCATAGCAATTCAATTACATCGATTTTACTTGTATATCATAAAATGAATTAAATCCATCAAAAAATCCATCTAAGTTTCTTCTGGAGCCCTATGTGTACCAAGGCCGCGGTGATCAGCGAATGTGGAAACATGGAATGTGGTCAGAGACTAGTCTCTTTCAGTGGCACTGTCAAAGTGAAAAAACAAAAAATACTATCCACGGTTTATTATTAAAAGCTCGCCTTGATAACACTGCCCGAGTCTATTACATACCATAACATTTCATTTTTATATCCAACTTCGTATATTGTAAATAGTAACAAATTGTTATTGGGTGTTCATGGTCTATCGGCAAATAGGCGGCGGGCCTTTTCTATCTAATGCTCTAGTAATAGTCGTAAATCCATATACGATATTGTTATCGGAAAAAGTTTGGTTGAATTGGGACTTGGTTCCCATTATGTGTAGAACTTATATGGGTCGTATCTATATAGTTTTTTGAGAAACTTTTTGAATAAGAAAAATATATAAAAGGGACTTTTTTAAATAAATTCCGCTCTGTTAAGAGCTCGACATCGGCAAATGAATTCATTAATCATGGTTTGTAAAAGTCTTAAGTAGTTAGGTATTGCGAATAGACATTTGTCGTCCAATGGTGATTCAACAGGTGTGTTTACATAATAAAGTAATGACGACTTCACATTCTACTGGTAGTCGTAAAGATGTTAATGTGGTTCCATTGGTTTTATATTAGAAACCACCCACGGTACTGCCGGTTTGTCACTTTTGTATAGAGGTAGATAAATCTACATAATGCTCAATGAAAACCATCCCTTTGTTTAGTCGATAAAATGACTTTGACTTTGTAGCTACGTTATAAAAAAGTTTCAAGGATACTTTATAAAGTCGCATTATAAATGATTTAAATTTCCCACACTAATCGATTTTAGGTTTTATTCCTACATGGAATGAGTCTGGTAACTGAATTAATCTATGGCATATTTGGCGAAACGCCATTAAAATCTGACCTTATTTGGCGACTCGAGACTCTAAAACAAGCGACGACTTTTAACCAAAAAGGACTTCTAGAAATCTTAATCCAATCTACGTCATTGGAAGGAAACTTTATACATACGCAATGATGGAATGGAAATGTCTTACAACTCGTGTTACACAGACATACGTACTGTATTTACAGATAAGAGTGTGTGTAAATAAAGTTAGTTAGACTTTTAGTTTAGTGTAGTGATGAGCTAATATTTGTTCACTTCTAGAGATGTAGTCACGTGTTTCTTTTTCATCCTGTTTGAAGCGGATATATTCGTTGTATATTATGTACAAGATGCTGTAACATATGCAATGTTAGTCAAAATAAGTATTGCAACAAACTAAATTTTTCAAACGCTTTTGTTAATTGTCAAGATTCTTGAATCATCCAAGATTTTTTTTTATATTACAATTGGGTTTATGCTTATTCTTTTATGAAATCCTCCGTATTAACTTAATTAAAAGTTAAGCTCAGTGGATTTGTGTCTATCCAATCCCGAATTACTTTTCACTCAAAAGGATCTTCGATCCTAACTCTGAGATAACAAGCAATTTTTATTTGGAATTCGGAAGCTATGATACTTTCCCAGAACTTTTCATACAAGATCCCAAATAGGTAGAAGAAGGGATTTATCCATTCAAACAGTCAAAAGGAGTTTAATTATCAAAAAAATGTTCTGTTGAATTTTCTTCAAAAATGTTTTCTTACATACCCGCTAGCAAGTCATCAATGTAACAATATATTAGGACCAGACAATGTAATTTATTATATTTACAAAGTTTTCATGTAGTCAAAGAAAATGTGCAAATGTTTTATTGTTCTTTGAACATCCTGAAAAATAGCCAATCATTAATAAAAAGTGCATTAATACATGTATGAAATTATTCAAAGCATGTTATTAATGTCCTGTTTGTTTGTATTGTTGACGTAAACCACTCCTTATAGACTTCTTCAGTCTTTAGTCTGTTAAGAGAAAATAATTCATCAGTTGAAAAATCCAATCCATTTAACTTGAATACTGAAATTATAATATTTTCTACTAAATTGTCTGACTGACAAAACCTTGACTTTACTTGAAAAGTTCATGTTCATTGTCTAAAGTTCTCACACTTTTTTATTTTGTTTCGTTTCAAAAATACCTTTTCGTCACCGTTTGTTCACCTACATATTATTCAAATGATTATTTTTGTAAACAAACCTTACTGGTATGACCTTAATAGTTTATATTTATAAGGTCCTTTGTTTATATTCGATTCTAAATATGTACGTAAAATACTAAAATACTTGCTACATTTTTCATACTATCGGAGGGTTATTTTATTCCGTGACAAAAAACGTTGAGATCTAATAAAGTTCAAACGCCAAAAAGTTTAGGAGTTTGCTGCGTAAAGAACTTTTATTACAGGCATAAAAAAGAGCTCTATGCCATATGTCGTTGAGTTTTACAGTAACTCCCCTTTTTTAGTGTAGACCGATGATAGGGCTGTCAGCTAGCCAAAAGTTTATAGTACCTACTTTTGCAGAAATACATAGTTACAGTATGTGTAAGAGCAGAAATTGTGGCTGGCAACAAATACCTAGACTTTGTAATACTTATTTATAAAACAGCTAATCTTGGAAGTTCTAAAATAAACTTGTATGTTTGTTTCTAATTTACGTAGGCGATATGATTTAGCATCATACTTTGCAACTGCCGACAGGAACAGTGAATTATTTGATGGAAGATGAAATATTTAGATTTTTCGATTTTTATTTTGGAGACTGGCATTAGTCTACTTTGTAGTATTATCAGAAGTCATAGTTGTTCACAATTTCTAGACCATGTTGTTTGTTGCTACACGCCGACTAACGCATCTGGCATTGACGCGAGTTTACGCATTACGGCAAACGTGAGCGCTCTACATCATAATTCCTATCTCGTGTACGCAATTTATAAACTGATTGGCACATGTAGTATCATCAATATCATCGTTTATTTATTTATAGCCATTTAGGATCACGAGAGTGTAATCGGATCCGCTGGATGTCCGCCTTATTGGGATTTTACCACGATATTTTGGGTAACTAATTTGGAATGTCCGATGACCACAGAAAGGGTCAAATAACTTAGTACGTTCATAACCTTCATTCAACATCGCAAATCAATTATTGATTCTCAAAGTGGCCGTTTAACACTATATTTGACAACCCTATCCAAATATCGATTTAGCCCGTTTGCAGACCGATAGGTAGTGTCACGGTCAATGTCGAACCCCGGCTGTGCCCGGGTCGTAAGCAAGGGCGGCAGGCCATTATCGACGGTTTTAATTTCGTCATATTTGCTTAATAGTACTGTAAATAGCACATCCTCACGTAAGCTCCAAGGGCGACATGCTATAACGAGAAATTTATTAGTGCTCACTCAATAATACACAACAATTTTATGGAATTTCATATCTTTTATTAAGGGTAATTTTTTCGTTAAATATATAAGGGTCTAATTTAGTAAACTTTAATTACAATTTGCACTCAACTTTGTGTTTTCAAAATAACTTCCTATGAATATCAAATATCACTTCAGTAAACTTCCTTTCATCAATATTAATCTTGGACAGTAATTGGTATCAACTTTGTTGACATTCGGATGGATTTCTCAATTAAGAAGGTAAAACCATTAGCGACTTTTGAGATTAAGATGAGATCTGAACTGAATTTTGATCTTCGGCAAACTAATGGAAAAGTACTGAACGATTTTCAAACCACACTGGGGTTAGAATTGCTTTAATTTTTGTTGGGTGTATGGATTTTTGTAATTCTCTGATGCCCTTGTGGTCCTTCTAATCCAAAATTGCCCACACGCGCAGTAAAGAAAATTTCATTCCCGCAATGGTTTCGCTACACGCATTGAATTTTAAGCGTCCTAGTTTGGTCTAAGTAAGAATGAAATCTGACGCAGGCGTAGTAGCTATAAGTAATGTGGTCGCAAGGTCCAATATATTTTGGTTTTAAATTGTTATGCCTCAAGTTATTTTATTTTAGGAGATTAAAGTCATCTCAAAAAATTCTAATTTATTTAAGTTGTTTATAACGAATTTAATCTTCTTTATTACTTTTTAAGCCAAATTGGTTATACTTACTGAACATTTTAACTGAGAAAAGACAGTCTTCAAAACAAAGCTTTTCTGCTAAATAGACACAAATACGTTGCCAACAAATATTATAAAAGGCAAGTTTCATTAGTTTTGTTCAGGCAAAACCAGAATCTTCCGAATACGAGTACAAACAGGAATTGGTTCAATTTGGTTGTCGTCGCCAATTGATTGATGGATTCCAACGTATTTCAGCTGTTCACTCTGATGGATTGGCCGTTTGTTCAATAAGTTTTATTGTCGAATGCTTTTCGTAGTTTTAAGTAAGGGGAAGTTTTTAATGCCATTTTGGTGAATGAAATACGAGTAAATATATATTTCTCCGCCTATATATCTCCCGGGAAAAATCTGACAGGATATAGTTAAGTAGAGACAAAGAAATAAAGCTAATATTGATATAAGGACTTGTAGTAAAAGAACACCTGTAAGTTGACACCATTCAGTACCAATATTTTGGGAGCCATTTACAGAGTTGTAATATCGAAGTAATCTCTAGTATTGGCAGTCTAGGAAACGTGAGATGAAACACGTGTTTCTCAGGCAAATATAAGGTTTTATATTGACATTTGTTATTAAGTGATGTTTTTCTAGGAAGTCAATTACGTTAGTTCAGTGCCTTGCTTTCCTCTTGACGTATTATAATGTAAATATCAAAGTTCAGACTTTTATTAATATGATAAAATTTTAGCTTTTTCGGCATCAAATTTTGACGTCAAAATCAATTGATTCACCAATTTTGCCTTTTGGGACTTATCGTTGGTTTTATTTAATTTTAAACTTAACCATAGCAATATTAGCACAGCTCAGAAATAAATATTTAAAAAATCATACAATTTAATACAAACCTCTAGAGTCCGATACAGTGAAAATTTTACGCAAGCCTAAAAGCGCTCTCTCGACTTGATAATACACTGAGTCAGTCTGTTTCGCACTTATCTTCAACCAATCTACGTCTGGGGACACACACCCTTCTCAGATCTTAATTTCTCAATGGAACAGACATTTTTTCGCCTTTTATTGCCAGATGTTCATTTTAGATAGGTGTACCTCGATTATAATGTAAAACGATATGTCCTTTATCTTTTCGCTTTTCTTTGCCTTCTGATGGCGCCTGATTTTCTTAATTACACGCTATTAGATAAATGGGAACTTCTTGTCTTGGGATGGTTACGTTTTCGCATATTTTTTGCTAAGTTCAAATTGTGCGCATTCATTCATCTCATATTGAGTGTGTTTGTCGGATTATCGACGGACCCTACTCGCGAAAAATCTACGCATGTATCATTAAGAGTTCCTTAGACCCTGGGATCAAAAGAAATTGTATATCTAATCCAATCGGGTTGTACCTAAAAGGCTTTGTAATCTTATAAGACGTGGGTGTTATACCATAAGCGTCTTTTCAGTTCTCTGTTCCCGAAGGGTACGTTTCCAAGAATTTCGTCTAAAATCGAATCTGCTACCTATCCAATTATCTCGACTCGATTACATAAGCACACGCTAGCTCAGACCTTCCCTTTCAACCTGTTTTGTAGAACTGTGCCAGAAAACGGCGTAACCAACATTTTTCAACGTAAAAATTACATCAGACTCCATAGCTCAATGGAAATAGAAAGTGGTGTGTGAGCGTTGCGTCAGTTGGAAAATTATGCGCTCGCGCCGAATGCCATGATTACGCGTTGAATACTAGTTTGATTAACCTAGTGGTCTTCTTTCGTTGGCGATGTCTGTTATTGATGGTTATGTTCAGTTTTTATGGGATAGACGTGTTCTAAAATCGTAATTTGACTGTTATGGTATGTATTATGTGTTAAGTATAAACATAGCTGTATCTCGTAATATCCTGATTTCTACAAACAGCATTTTTATCTCACCCGCTGACCAAAGAAAGCCAGGCAACAAGGTTAGTCAAAAACCTAAACGGCTGTAGATCCAATTTTCATTCGACGAGGTTTTTTATCCCGACAAAAACTTATTTGGGTTCTCGAACAAAGCCTTGTAAAGGAGCCTTGAATTCGTTTGCGCCGAAAAATTGGGCAGACCTGGGTCTTGTTCGCATAGAATAATGGACGTAAAATGTCCTGAATATACCAGTGAAGTCATTTATCTTAAAGAAGAAGTTATTTACAAAGTAATGCAACCTAGACATTATGTAATTGTATAATTGTGTAACAATGTACTCACTAATTAACTACCTTTGAATAACAGTCTGTTATGTAACATGTATATGGAATTTAATGAAAGCCTAACAATAATTATGAATAAGTAAGATACAATAGAAATATTATTGTCTGCATGGGTACAGTATATTCATTTCATTGATAGGGACCTCATTGTTTTTAGAAAAGGTTAATTGTTTGCTAATTAAAGCCTATCTTAGCTAAGCTTATCAAATGTTTAGAAAAGAGAGGTTCTGACTGTCAAGAGTATTTCGTCTGCTTCTACATCTAAACTGAGAGCTTGAATGTTTGTTTTTTTTTTTATAAAATGCAAATAAATTACGATTTGGGTACTGACATTATAAATAAATTCGATGATCTTACCAGGCGTAGGTAATCTGCGGCGAGCCGCAGATAACTTTACGATTTAGTCATTAAATACATCCTGTTTTCTAATAATAGTAAAACAGATGCATCTATAATTTTATTCAAGGTTAGTAGTATGCTAAGCTAACGTACAGGAAAGCTATGTACCATATAGATGAGTCAGTGTGGAAAATGTGAAAGTATGTAGATAGGGAGATGAAGAACTATCGAGAAAAATAGAAATGGCTAAATGCTGATCAGCCTGAGCTTAGTCTCGATTCTTTAGGACACAAAAAGGGTATTTTCACGTTAATAGGTCAATGTAATCTATCAGAGATACGCGATTAGACAAGCCTACTATTATTACTTACGGACTGACCTATCCCAATCGAAAGTCTTTTGTTTTAACGTTTCTATCACTTCTAAGACTAACACTCAGTATTAAACAAATGTATCACAAAACAATTAACGTAATTAATTTACCTCAAAGCTGAGTCACAGAGGGACGGTAATTAGTCTGACATGTCCGTCCGAACCCCTTTCTATCATGATGTCATATTCATTAAATATACGTCCTATCTATTGCCTCAATTAATAAAGGGACATTGTCTATATGACATAAGTTTGACTGTCTGTGTTTACGTTATTGGAACATTATTTTCTAGATCACTTTAGGAATTTGGTAGGAGTATTACGGGGAGTTTGGATTTAAATTAGGTTCCTAGGTATACTTACATAGAATTCAAAATGATCGTGTGTGTACTGTGACCTAAATAAACCTTTTGGGAAAACAAGACCTATATCATGGTAATTCTCTCCGTCTACATTGCCCTTTTAAATCTTGTATGCGTGAACCGGGAGCCAATCTGACCGTGCTTACGTATGAAGCCTTGCGCAGACAAGGGTCTGACCTTGGCGTACTTTTGTCTGCGAAAACAAAATACTCAAAATTGTATCACATGGAATAACAAACTTGAGTCATAGGAAAAGGTCGCCCGTACTTTTGAGAATAGAAAAGATCTTCAGCTTGTTTTCGTCAGTTCTTATTAAACGCTCTCTGTTTATTTCGAATTTTCAATACAACAGTATTTGTTTATCATCTCAACAAAGTAAGCGTTCATTTCCTTCCCGCCGAAATATGCGTGAGAAGACCACAACTGAACAGTAAAAAGACCTTTATTTGAAATACGAGTGCTCCTACTAAGATAACTGTTACAATCATCGCTAATTCTAGCACATTCTCACATAACTGACACAAATTAGCGTCCTACCTAACAGACAAGACGGCTCCATTCCCATTGCTCGCGTGTCCAATTCTATTTCATGCGCACGCGATGTTTTGCTATCAGCCATGTAAAAATATTCGCTCTTTATACGCCACATTACTCCTTATAATGATCGTAATGGACTCGTGTTCATCAATCATACAGTTGTTCACTAGTTATCGACACAATACTGATTTGTTTGAATTAGTCATCGTTTTTCGTGGTCTAATTCTTGGTAACACAATCAAATTGCTATTAGTCCTTCCATGTTTCGGCCTGTCGTAATTTTTTCAATCTCTCTGATACCTAGTTCATTTGTTTGTAGCAGATTATTCGTTTTCTTTTCTTCTACAGATTCTAATTTGAAATTCAGTTCTAGTTTTTATTCAGCATGTTCGGTAGGCGTTACGAATGAGATGGCATTTTAGCTCGGCTCGTCCGTTGTTCCTTTTTTATCAGCCAGTCTAAATGCCTAGACCACCCACAGTTCTATTCTCTGTCTATTTTAAGGCCAGATCTTTTCACGGATAACTTTGGTTTCATTGTTATCTTTTATGTTATATTTTATTGTTAAACATTTTGGATTTATCTCGCCGGTTCTTCTATTTGACCTTTGCCAATTTGAAAATTGGTATGTACTAATGGTATTTTTTCTCCAATTTCCAGTTTCATCGAACAAGACAAAGTGTCAGGCTTCTGGACGTGGATGTTCGTGTTATCGAAGCTGCCTGAGCTCGGCGACACGGTGTTCATAGTGCTCCGCAAGAAGCCGCTCATCTTCCTCCACTGGTATCATCACATCACCGTCCTGCTGTACACCTGGTACTCTTTCACGGAGTACACGTCGTCCGCGCGCTGGTTCGTCGTCATGAACTATTGTGTTCATAGGTGAGTACACTTCGCCATTTATTTTTTTAAGTACATATATTAGAGTATTTGGTCGGTAAGTAAGAGCAGAACGGATCGATACATCCATGAAATTAAAATTATTCTGTTTAGTCTCGGCTGTTACAAACATAAAAATGAGTCAAGCCTTATGGAAACTTGAAGAGTAGACCAAAAATTATCCTCTAGAAATATTAACAAACATCGAATGTGAAATGTCGACTAAGGAAACGTACGGTCCTTTCAAAATACATACATATGGTTCCTGTATTGATTGCCAATCAATTTTAATGGCTCCATCAAACTGTCAATCTATACTAGTTAAATAATTACCTTTATTGATGGATGTTTTGTTTACCCAATTGAGTAATGAACGCGGGGGCGTGACCAACGTGTAGCTCATTGTATAGAGTAGTTGTGTAGATCGTAGATACGACCATAGATGAAATTGTACATACAGCCTACATTAATTTATGGCTAGAAACCTTCTTCGTTGATAAACTTTGCGTTAACAATATTTGAATGTACGATTTGAGCTGCTGTTGCAAAGACAATTTATACAAAAATACACGTTTGCGTATTTTTGAAATAATAATACTAGCAGACCAACCAAGCAAAACAAACCGGACTGACAAAGAAAAATAACAAGTAAAAACGATAGAAGGTGTATCAGTTGAAATACAAATACCAAATTTTGGAAAATAACATAAAAGTACTTGAATATTGTGTTACATTTAAATCTTACACTACGTACATAAAAAAATATATACAATACCATTCCAACAAAAAAATCTTAAAACTTCTAGTATGTAGTCAGTCGCCATTTGCTATTCAAGATCCACCCACGGCATCGGCATTTAACGAAGAGATATGGATGTCCCGTTGGGTTTCTTTAGTGTCGATAACTTCTGAATTGAACCAATTATTCTTAGAGGAAGTCCACTCATTGCTTTAATGGGTACCAGACCTTGATATCTTGGGCTAGACTCATAGGACGACCCGAATTTGTCTTTCTTTGTGAAGTTGACAAGTAAAAAGTCGGTTAAAAGAGTACTTTATAAGTTACTTATGTGCTGCTTTAAATGAATTCAAATAAGGGAAGATTCTTAATCTAAGTGGTATTCAGTAGTGTTCTAGGTCAGTGGGGCCCAACAGGGCCAAAGTAAGAGTCTGACACTCCCTCACCGCTGCTAACCCACAGCGGGAGGGGTCATTTGATGATTTTTGACGTCGCGTCGTTAAAAAGAAAAGTAGTGTTCTGGGTGTAGTTATTTGTTTACCATTTAGGTAAAAATTATGACAACAGCTTCTTCAAATATTCCAAACAAAACTCTTCAATTCTAATAATTTCAAACAAAATAAATATTTATTTATTTTGTTCGAAATTATTATAAATATTAAAACAACATGACTAGGCCTTTTGGCGCTCTTTTCATCTTATCCCTTCTAAGGGGTAATACAAAAGTATTAGTTTTGGGTGGTTAATGAATCGCAAATGATTGATGGTCGAATTTTATAGAATAACACCTGGATTAAACGAAGCATATCGGCAGACGATAAGAAATTGTAAATAAAAGGCGTGGCACGGATTAAAATGCTGCTATCAGAAGGAAATAGTATGTTTTTATATAATTACGTCAACGTGTAAGTAGGATATATTTTAAATGGCATGCAAGCCGGACTTCCATAGAATAAATAAGCGTTATATTGAGCACTGCTTTTTTCCTGCGGTTTCACCCGTGTCCCGGGGTAAATTCTTCCCGTAACCAAATCAAAAAATGCCTAAGTTACTCGGGTATATGTAGTGCATTACCCTCTCAACAGTAAAATAAATAATTCAAATCGGTTCAATAGTCCCCGAGTTTTTAGGGTACAAGTAAACAAAACAGTATTTCTCTTCATTATATGTATGTATTAGAATAGATAGGTATAATACTTATAAAAAACACATTTTACATTTGATATTTCCACACGTTAACAAGCAGTGTTTCCTTTGCACGGTCCAGTAGGCGCGTTTCGTCGTACCGCGGTATTTGATCTCAGCAAATTGCTCTATTCATAGCCCGGGCTGTCATGTCGTTCTCAAGTATTACTAACGGGTATCATCATCGTTTAGCTACTTGTTTACCTGTGTACACTGTAGACTGAGGTTTATAGTCGTATGGGGAATGAGGATATTGTTAATGGGAAAACTAGTTTAGGGTCTCCAAAAGTTAAGCTAACAGTCATGGGTTCTGCGGTTTAGATTTTCTGTTACAAAAGAGATCTGGATATACAGACACACTTTGTTAGTTATAATACTAATAGGTGTTATGTAGGGTAGGAAAACAGAAATACTTTCTCCTTCATAGTGAGTACATTTTTCTCTAAAACCAAGTTTTCTTCAATATTCTCAATCTCTTTCGACAATTTTAACGGATAAGAATTCAATGAATCGAATATTCTTGGAACAATATTTTCTGTGAAGCGATTACTTTTACGATATTACTCGATGTCATAAAATAACAAGGATTTTATTTCATACTGATGTTTTATCCTTTTGTGCAAAATATAATATAGCTTAAATAAACACGAGTTCTAAGAACATTAGCGATATAAAGTGCTCATATTATAAGAATATACTAAATCGTTAAATAAACGAAACAATGAAATAATTAAAGCAATTTATGTTAATTAAACCAGTATGTTGAGTGACAGAATAATTGTTAGCGCGTTTAACAATTAAATTACTACTCAGAAAACTATTAAACTGTATTGTGTAAGAAAATATAATGGACATGACTATTTGCTAAACGAGATAATAAATATACACTCAGCGGCACGGAATTTGGCCCAAACAAATACAAGTAGATATCAGCCCAGATAGCTGTTGTAAATTCTAATTTCATATGACATATTGTCAGTCCTTTCATAATTGTTAATTAAAATACAGAAAAATGTGTGTCTGTTTAATTTTTGTAACACTAGAAACAGATTCCGTTGTTGGAACACAAATCAGGAAGTTAAGTTTAAATTCGGATAAAAATTGCCGAAGTACTAAGCACGTTCCAAAAAAAATTTATGATTATGGTCGTTTTTTGTTTCTCTTTTTATCACAATTTGATCTGAAAATTACCCTTACTGCAGCTTAAGTTGCTCAAGTAGTGTTGCTAAGACGTCAAGGGTAGAAGCAGCGGAAGATGGTTGAAACTTTAAGTGCACCGTCTACAAGTTAAAGATATGCATAGAAAATGTACGACCAGACTGGCCTTTACACAAGAAGACCAGAAAGTGGGGGTATAAGGTGTTCGTCGGCGCACGACGACCGATTTATCGTACGTGAAATAATGAAAAATCGGTTTCTCACTGCGTTAGAGATACGCTAGCCTTTGTAAACAGCAAGAGAAGTCGATGTCAGTAAGCGCACATTAAGAAGAAGGATGGAGGAACGAGATCTGCGTGCTCGAAGACCAACTCGAGGCCCGGAACTTCTCCCGCACTATCGCATAGCCAGACTTAGGTTTGCAAGAGAACATGCAAATTAGACGCATGACCAATGGAGTAAAATTTTATGGACCGATGAATGCAAAGTCGTCTTAAGAGCTCCAGACGGCCGTGAATGTGAATGGAGAAAGCGCGGAGAATGGTTTCTTCCCACCACTACCAAGCAAACAGTCGGTTTTCATGGTGGGTCCATCTTGGTTTGGCGAGGCATAAGTTCAGAAGCCCGTACTGAATTATTGGTTGTCGAAAATCGTCTGACAATAGTGCGGTATATTGAAGAGAACCTTCAAAATCATGTTTTACCCTGTCAGGGATTCATAGGAAGTGAAGAATTTCGTATAATGCAGGACAATGCTTGACCTCACGCAGCTCTTTGAGTAACCGATTACTTGTTTGAGGTCGGTATTCAAAAATTGGACTGGCCTGCAAGAAACCCAGCCATGAATCCTGTAGAACATGTCTGGAACATGCTTAAAAGCCAGGTCCAAGCAAGTCGTAACCCACCACGGACTCTTAGTAAACTGAAAACCGCGCTGGTAGCTGCCTGAAAGGAGATCTCTCATGTGGAGATAAAAAACATCCTCCAGAGCATGCCAGATCGTATGCAGGCAGTCATCAGATCAAGAGGAAGAAACACCCATTATTAAAATTCGATAACTTTCTGTTTTGTTAAAAATGTTGAATTGAAAAAGTTTATGGTGATTATTGCGGTAAGGACTCTGTTTTCTAACTCAATGAAACTTAATGAAAATCCTCACAATTCTGTTGTTTGTTAGTCATTTTCTTTTGGAAAATGAGTAAATTAAACAATTTTAAAATAAAACTTCAGATTTTTCATATATATAATGGTTATAAGGCTCAAATGTGTTTGGGCCAGATTCCGTGCCGCTGAGTGTATTTATTAGACACATTAAAACGTGGATAATATCAGGAAAATCCTTATCTGAACATAATTATTTTATGCCAAGCATTAGCGATTAATAACTCGAAGCAGTTATTAAGTTAAGTATGTTAAAAAGATTGCTTGGTGAGGAAAAAAATGTTTTATCTATACATTTTTTATTTCAAGTTTTGATGCAAATATTTTTGAGTACGCTACGGGAAAAGTCAAACAAAGCAGTAGAGCAGGAAACTACAGGTTGCACTGGTATTATTTACGTTTAAGGATACAGCCAAATAAATATATCTATTGAATTAAAGTCAAATTGTTATCACTTAAAGATGTGTCTGATTTAGTCTGAAAAATAATAACCTCTGAAAGTACTCCAAATAGACCTTGAGAAAATCATAATCTAACTGTATTATTTCTCTGTTTCCAGTGTAATGTACTCGTACTACGCGTTAGTGAGCATGGGCAAGTACCCGCCCAAGATGCTCGCGATGACCATCACGGTGCTGCAGCTCACGCAGATGATCGTCGGCTGCGCCATCAACATCTGGGCGCACAACTACATGGCCACGTCCGCCCCCACCAGCTGCCACATCAGCCAGATCAACATCAAGCTCTCCATGGCCATGTACTTCTCCTACTTCGTCCTCTTCGCACAGTTCTTCTACAAAGCCTACCTCTCCCCCAAAACCGGCAAGAAGGCCAAAACCGAACCCATCCCCGACGTCAGAGACGTCCCCGTCACCAAGAAGGTGATCAACGGTTACCCGCGGCAAAGGAACGGCGTTGTCGCTCACTAGTCGACGACACACGTGATATGTACTAGTTATATTGTACAGGTTATGGCTGTTATTTATTTGGTCACGATTGGGCTCGATTGCCGGTTCTATGTCTACCTCGCTAACGTAGTGGTAGGCGCGATCCTTGACAATATACAACCAGTGTTTTACTCCTGATGTTGCAATAGTTTTGTCCTCACATTTTTGTATTGTTCCCTGAATAGCAGTATAAAGTTTGTTATATATATCGGCGGTGGTGTCCAATCGCGGTCAGCCGACGCTAGAGACGTCGCCTCGTGTTACATTCCACGCTAGATCGACTGTTAGCTCGCGGCCGATGTCAGGCTCCACTAGCCCTGGCGACTACTGGCGACTGTCCGAATTAAACCAAACTTAAGTACACATTATGTAAGATTTACTCAAGTTTTATTTGAAAACCTTTTGCCAAAAAGACTTTCAAATAAAACAGTTTTTTAAACATTAACTTCTAAGCTATAACGTGCTTGTTAAAAAAAACTATTTTAATGCGTGAGAATTTGTCCACCGGACAAACCCCATATAGATAAGCGATAAGCCTTTAGCTGGCTATGTACAAAGTAGATGTAAATACTCATTGTAATCAAAATATGTAACCTAACATAATTGGCATTTTTAAGGAAATTCTAGTACAAATGTTAACTTAACGTTTATCAGTTTTAATTCCAACAGTCGTCAATTCGTCAGTGGTCAATTGAAAATGGCGGCGATCTCCTGGTGTCAAATACCATGCTTTTATATAGGCTCTGTGTACCGATGATTTAGGACGTGTGCTATTCGAGTAAAGGCTGCATCGAATTGAAAAAAGTCGAATAATTTATACAGTAACACTCGATTATCGAGTGCTTCGTGTACAGTCCATTTACAATCGAATCGAAGTGTCAAATGTTGTAAATAGTGTCGAATTGACACAATCTTGCCATGTTTTTGTTGTATTTTTTATTTTCTGTAAGTTATCAATCGATCAATGTTTTCAGATTTTTGTAATGCCTTTTTTTGAGTACATCACTTTTTTTATTCATCTAATTTTTAAATAGTTTTTTTTTTTGTAAGGTACGTGGAAACACTGAAATAATTTCGATGCAGTTAGTTCGTGACTATGTTTTATTGCAAAATACTTGTTTAGTAAATACTAGTTATTAGATGATGTGAAGCAAATGAGCCATTATTTGTTGATGTATAATGCAAATAGTAGTACATATTATTTTTGACAAATTACTCTACCACAGGGTCTCATATTAAGTTATTAAGAATTTAAGTTTGACATAGTTTTAAATCTTCGGATTTTAATTAATTTAGGAGTTGAGTATTGATTTTCAGGGACCCTGAATAATTTATAAGATTTTTTAAATTGTTCAAAACATAGAAGATACATTCCTGGTATAGAAATGTGTGCGAATTATATTATTTAAGAAATCCGTACAAATTGTTTTGTAAATTTATGGAATTATGTACACTCTCCTAAATTATTGTTTCACCAAGACCTGTATAAAAGCTCTACTTTGTTGTTATTGTGTCGTATTTATTACTTAATGAAAAAAACTTAGTGATTTTTTTAAATAATTTATTTTTAAAGGGATAGTTTTACCTATACACTTTGTAAATGTTAAACGATGTTTTGCGCTTCATGTAAACCGAGTGCGGTGCGTAGGTGTAATACTTTGATATGCTTGTCAAACAAGTGCACAAAGTGTAATTATGTAATTCCTGATAGTGGAATAAGCAATATTAATGAAAGTTTCCTTTAAATTTACAGTTTCGGCGCGTTTAGAAATTAAGAAATTAATTTTAGTATGGGCAAACGTTCTTTTTTAAACTTGTAGACTTTGTTTAAGAAACAACGAGTGTTTGTAACGTAACGCGCCGCGGATATACGGGCGAAACAAAGTTCAAATGGACACTTCCACGCACTTACGTTAACTTGTGCGTTAACGTTACCGCGTGAAAGCTTAACAACCGACGGCATTTATGTAACGTAAACGCGGTCGTTGTGAATATATAGACTTAATTAGAATTAGTCCGCGACGCTCACATTGGACCCATACAAATTATTATATAAGGCGTCTATTCAATGTCCAATCGCGTTCACGTGTATCTAATGTCGACTTCCCGTCGGCGATGAATATTAACCATTAGACTCGATTTATCCGTTAATAAAAGTACACGAAAGCTTTGGATAAACGATGGAACGCTAAATAGCGGTATTCTAACTTCACTGTTACTAAATTAGTATAGATTATGCCCTGTAACTGTCCGCCAATTGACCTTTTTGGTATAAGCTCGCGTTTACTCTATCGCGCGGGTTACGTTTGGTACGACTTGCTCCCATGCTCCTTGAAAATGTAGTTAGTAGATAAATCAACTCACAATAATTAATAAAAATAAGCTGAAACTAATTTAAGGGAGAGCATGGGAAATTGTCCAGCAACATTTTTATTCGCTTAGTTTTAACGTCGAAGTCCCAATATCTTGGACTTCGGGAGCGTTTAAAAATGAGGCTCAGTATCAAATAGTTCCGTCGCGGTAGCTCCTAAAACTGGGCCTTACAAGAGTCAGTGTGCAAATTAGAATAGTTTTTAGCGAAGGTCAATTTCGTCTAGTACCGTTTATAGAAGTCACAATTTTTAATATAGGCTATTTGAAATAGGCTGTTATTTTGTCCAGTTCATTGCTTTGTCATTAACGAATGGTGAGTTTTAGAACTACTTGTAGTATTAACAATCGACTAAGGTGGGGAATGACTTAGGTATAATTCGGGATCGGGGATTAGGTACTTAGTGCAAACAAAAACAATGCAGTTTACCTATGTAGCCTTTATTTTCGCCACCTAGAAGAAAGTACATTGCGAAGAATTTGTTTTTTTTTTATTATTTTATATCATCTTTTTATTTATTTTTCTTTGCCTAATCATGTCTAATGGAAATTCAATGAAGGAGATTAATAATTATATGGTGCCGACTAAACGAAAAGCTACTGTCGCTTGATGTAACCCTTTGACAGACGAGTTTGTGTTCAACTCGACTTCTCATCACAACATTTTTTATTACAATTAATCAATCAAGTTTCTTTAATTTTCTAGCACCGTCAACGGGTTAACCTGCGTGGTCAAGGGGTTAAAGTTGCAATTAATGCATTATATTTTATACTATTATTTGTTCTTGAAGCACTTTTGTATACTGAATTGATTCAGAACGTTATTGTATTTCATAAAACTCTTATTTCTTCGTGTACAACAAAAATGATTATGATGTAACCTTGTCCACCTGACTTTCATTTCTGAGAAATGATTCAGGGTAATAATAGTAAATAAACATGTAATCACTTACGCATTTATTATTTATTTTGTAATATATTTTCGCATTTAAAAAGAAAACTGTTGTTGTAAATGTTCTCAGTAGAACTAATTAGCGGTTACAGTTCCATATTCAATAAAATATTTTAATAAATATATTTTTGTGAAGGAAGTTTTGTGGTTACAACATGCAGATCTAAAGATTATAATATAGCGACAGAGCATTGTAATCTAAAGTGGAAATATTCTTGCAATCATTCATTTGTATTTTCTGGGCAAATAAAGAGTTATGCGTAATCATTATGTTTGTTTATTTTTTGTTTTGGAGCCCTTGATTTTTTATTTGAACACTGAAACCACCCTTCCATCAAACTTCTTGTTTGCAACACAAATGATCCGAGGCAACAAGAAAATCTCTGAACCTCCCACATCAGATGATACCTGACAAAAACTGCCACAATCTTAGGTACTATAATGATGCTGCGTAAAACGTGGTAGGTATAAATACCTTGCCAGAATCTGGATCCCATAGATTTAGGACCCCAATGGTTGATCCTATGCCAAGCTACTCAGCTAGCGCAGCTGTCTCAGTATCTAATACCTTGGAATACCTTTCCTGTTAGCTAAACGTTATTGGGTATTATAATAAATCTCAAAAAACTATAGGACAACGATTTTACAAATATCTGAGTGAGATGTAAAGTAGGTAGCTTCGAATACTATCACAAAAAAGTACTCTTCAAAGAAATTGTCGTTTACGGTTTTTTTTTTCAGAGATATGTGGTTTCTAAAAATATAGTATACACTAAACAAGAGTGCACAACTAATGTAGATATTATCAAAATCATATTTCGTAAATTATAATTATTTTTTAGGTTGTAGATAAGAATAAAAACTTTTCGAATGAAGTTTCCGAACGTAAGGCAGCAGCTGACTTCATTGACTTTTCACAAATGTCAAAGTATCAATGAACCATTCTGTTCACGTCAATAAATTCACGCTTTGTTTATAAAATTTAATCTAATATGGATTTGATTGATAACGAGATTAGGCAATGGGATGCTGCTGATGTGAAGGAGCAATTCGGTGACAACATTACGCTACTGCCTTTGAATGACAATATAAAGGAGCTCCAGACTATTCTACGAGACAAGTGAGTGAGGTTACCAGGCCTTGTGGCTTTTACCTTTGCTTCTAAGCAGGATTTTTCTTGTTTTTTAAAAAATAATTGTAAATTTAAAATGGCGGAATCACAAATAAACCTTATTTTAATACAAAGTTATGGTTTTATATCAGTAAGGATCGTATCACCGCATCACGCTTGCTTGACTCAACAAATATTAATAGCATCGTACATATTGCTTTAAATTAGTGGTCGTAATTGTTTTAATTACTCACGTTTAGTATAACTGTTCCTAAACATTCAGGTATTGTCATACCACCTATTTACTTATAACAGGTAATAAGCAAACGTCAAAACAATGTAATTAAACCCATTGTGAGTGATAAAGTTGTTTTGCAAAGACATTAATTGCTGACATAGTAGGAAATTATGTTTTTAGAATATATGCTTAATTAACTTGCAGCCAGGTAAGCAAATGTTTGAGGAATACTAAGCTCAAATTCGACTATGTACCAAAACGTATTACAAAGTGTGACAATTTTATTGAAATTGTGAGATTAGATATAATTTTTATTATTCCTCAAATTACTGGTAACCAATAGCTGAAAACGTTTTCAGAAATACATCCCGGAGTGACTTCAAGTTCTATGCTGACCGTTTAATCCGCCTCGTGATAGAGGAGAGCTTGAACAAGCTGCCGTTTACCGACTGCGAAGTGGTCACTCCCACTGGTGCGTTGTATAAGGGACTCAAGTATGGAGCGGGCAACTGCGGCGTATCCATTGTTAGGTCCGGAGAGGCTATGGAGCAGGTAAATAGAAGCTTCCTTCTTAGTTATTTTGTCAGTATCTTTCATGATACATAATTTTCCAACATGTTTGTTTATTTTTTATCTGATATACACATCAGACAGTCAGTTACATTACAACTGACATAAAAGCATAATTATGAAGTTAACCTAACTGGCTTATCATGTTGAGTGCTTAATGCATTTTAATAATAGTGATTGCTGATAAAAAATTATCTTAATTTATGATCATGTTAAAAATTAAACTCACTTTTGTGTATAATCAATGATGAGGGTACTTTAGACATCTTTTTGTACAATAAGAAATATGTGCAAGTAATAAATAATGAGAGGATTCTCGCCACAGAGTGTTTTTGGTTAGCACGTGTGTCTAGAGTTTTTGTTTATTTTCAGTGAATTGGTGACTTTTTGTGACTTGTTTTTGTTACTGTGTGTTGTCCTTGTGTGCGTTATTGTGTGTGTACGTTTTTTCGTCTAGCTAAGTAAGTTTTATTAGTAAATATGGACCGAAATAAACCTCCGGACCCAGATCCTCCTGACATCTCCTCGTACGCTCCTTTATCCCCTAACTTTCCACTTTCCCACTTCGCCGATGTTGCTTGCAGCATCGCGGAGTCCCAATCTCCATCCCTTCCCGAATCTCAGAACCCTACCAATCAGATCGCTAGGAAACGCTCTGCAGATGCCGAAAATAGTCGCATACCACCAAAACAGCAGAGAAACCAAGTAGGTCGCAGCAGATACTCCGCAACAGATAAAGCTCCCTTTATTGTACATGTATCGTGTTTGGAGCCTCAGCCTAATACTGGTACTACACTGCACCCGGTGACCTTTGGCATGTTTTTGCTCAAGAACAACATAGCTAATATTGTTCGGGACGGTGTTAAGAAAGTCGGCCGCAATAGAGTTTCTGTTGAGTTCTCATCCCCCCAGGATGCAAACTCATTTATAATTAATGCCATCCTTTCTAAAAACAGCTATGTGGCATCAATCCCCACTTTTAATGTTACACGTATGGGTGTTGTTAGTGGCGTCCCCAGCGACTTAAGTGAAGAGGAAGCTAAAACTTACCTTACAGTGCCCTCAGGATGTGGACAAATCCTTAAAGTCCGTCGCATCAGCCGTAAATTCTTCAATGATGGCATCGCAGAATTTAAACCGACAGAGACCTGTGTTATCATTCATCTGCATGTTGTAACATTTGATGGCCAGGTTTTACCTAATAGAGTTTATTGCTGCTACACCTCCCTACCAGTTGTTCAATATGTTTACCCCACCATCCAGTGCCGCAAGTGCTGCAGGTTTGGTCATGTGGAGTCTGTATGTCGCTCAAAACCACGTTGTTGTAAATGTGGCCACGATCACCCCGGTGATGGTTGCAACATTTCAGAAGATGAGGCGTTCTGTGTGTTATGCTCTGGTAATCACTTTGCTAACAGCAAGTCATGCCCGGAGCATGGCAGGCAGAAAGCCATAAAAACTATTATGGCTGAGAAGTCCTTATCCTATGCTGAGGTCAGCAAAACAGTTCCACCTGCTTCCCGCAATTATGCGAATGCTGTTAAATCAACAGCAAATCAACCTCAGTCATATCGCAAAACAGTATTTTTAAAGCCAAAGACCCATGCTCCCTTCTCACCTT
This sequence comes from Helicoverpa armigera, assembly GCF_030705265.1. Classification (NCBI taxonomy): domain Eukaryota; kingdom Metazoa; phylum Arthropoda; class Insecta; order Lepidoptera; family Noctuidae; genus Helicoverpa; species Helicoverpa armigera. The sequence goes on from NC_087123.1 coordinate 11,159,763, forward strand.
CTTATGACAAAGCTGCTCATCAGCGTATTGTTAACTCTCCCTCACTTTCACAGCCAGATGGCTGCGCTCTTAATAACCCTTATGCTGATTCTAACAATACATCCTCTTTAATAGAAATCTTAATTAAAGTTCTGTCATCTATAATGACTAATAATTCCCAAATACCGTCCAACGTCGCCCATCAACTTGTTAATCTGTTACTAAATGTTAAAAATGGCACCTCATCAGGTGTTCTTACAATGGAATGTGAGGAGCGTGTTTCATAAGAAGCACGACCTCATATTTCTACTTAATAAATACAAGCCCTTGGCTTGTTCTATTGCTGAGACTTGGCTTACACCAAGTCTTAGCTTTCGCATGCCACATTTTAATATTTTGAGATGTGATAGGTCTGATGGATATGGAGGGTCGGCTCTTTTCCTTAATAATAGAGTCCCATTCTCGACCCTGTCTCTTCCTGCTCTGGATGGTGACATTAATGTAGTTGCAGCAAAATTCGAAGGCATTACTGTACTTTCCATTTATATCTCCCACCCACACCGAAACTTTTTAGGCTCCCTTAGAAACGTTTTTAACAATATAGATGGGCCTATGTTAGTTATGGGAGATTTTAATTGTCACCATTTTAGATGGGGCTCCAACCGTTGTGATGCGTTTGGGGAAGGTTTAGTAGAAATCCTCGATGACCTTAACCTTTGCATCTTAAATGATGGTTGTCCTACCCGCAGACCCCTTCCCGGACAGCAGAAGAGTTGTGTAGATCTTACTTTCTGTTCTGTAGAGTTGGCGGCATCGTTTCATTGGCAATGCACCCCTCTGACGCATGGCAGCGATCACTATCCTATTGTTGTAACATTATTAAACAAAACTTATTTAGAGAAAACTTCCCCCACTTCTGAAGTACAACTTATCGAAACCGGACTGGTCAAGGTTTGCTTCACTATTGGAGGAGAAAATCAGTGAACTTCAAATTTAACTTCTTCTTTCCCGCAAATTCCTGATCACTGCCATGCTAAGAGTTGTTATGACGGCTTTGTTTCGGCCATTTCCTTAGTGCTGATTCCACCTTTCCTCTGCGCAATTGCGCTAAGAACAAAATCCCATCACCCCCGTGGTGGGACCAAGATTGCACATCAGCAATACGTGAAAGAAAGGTAGCTGAAGAAAAGTTCAATGAAGCGATGAACATCGACAACCTTCTACAGTACAAACGAGTGTATGCCCAATCCCAACGGCTTCTTCGTAAGAAGAAACGTCGTGGTTGGGTAAAGTTTTGCACCTCTCTTTCTCCCTCAACCCCAGTGTCAGCAGTATGGAAGAGTATAAACCGCTTCAGACGTGGGTGCTCTCCATCTGTCTCGTCCCCTATAACCAGAAATACTGCTGAATTATTCTTCGATAAAATTGCTCCAGCCTATGTTCCTTTACTTTCAGAATTAGATCACTCGCCTGTGGGTACCGCGGGTGACCCTTTGGACGATCCATTTACAATGGAAGAATTGAATGCGGTGTTGCGTCACGTTCGAGATTCTGCCCCGGGCATTGATGGCATTCCATATTCATTTATAACCCATGCCAGCATAAATGCTAAAAATTACTTACTCAATATTTTTAATTATTGTTATTATTTTGGTTGGGTTCCTGACCAATGGAAACTTCAGATCATTATCCCTCTTTTGAAACCCGGCAAAAATGCTGATGATCCGAATGGCCTTAGACCAATTGCTCTATCCTCCGTTCTGGCTAAACTTTTGGAACACCTCATTAAAAATAGGCTTGAGTGGTTGGTCGAATCTAAGGGTTTGCTACCGAGCCACCAATTTGGGTTCAGAAAGGGTCTTGGCACAATGGACAGTGTGGCAACATTTGTTACTGATGTTCGTACAGCCTTTTCTAAAAATGAAGCTGCTGTAGCCGCCTCCCTAGATGTTTCTTCCGCATATGATAGCGTCCTCCTTCCCATACTCAGGCAGAAATTGCAACAGCTGAGTCTCCCGGTAAGGATGATTCAATGCATATGTGGACTACTTACGTCTCGATCCTTGGTGCTGAGAGTGCAGGGTGAGGTATTTGAGGAAAGAACCACATGGAGGGGCCTTCCCCAAGGCTCTGTCCTTAGCCCGTTGCTCTATAATCTATACACATTCGACATTGGTTCCTGCCTAAACAACGACTGCCGTATTCTACAATATGCCGACGATCTGGCACTATACGTAACCAAAGCCTCGATTGTCGATGCTGCTAAATCCCTCTGCCTTTCTTTGGACTCTCTGCACCAATGGCTTCTTGACCACGGCCTCTCTCTGTCTGCTCCTAAAAGTTCGGTAGTCATCTTCTCGCGGAAACGCTCAATCCCTCAGGTATCTATTAAAATCCAGGGTCAAGGGATCCCTGTTGTTAAAAAGGCAAAATTTTTAGGGGTCTATCTGGATGCAAAATTAACTGGTGTCGATCACTTTTGCTATTTGGTTAAAAGGTGCGAAAGGGTGCTTCCAATTCTTAAAGTTCTTTCTGGTGTATGGTGGGGGGCTCATCCTTACACCATGAAACTTGTTTATAACGCCTTGGTCCGTAGTATATTAGACTATGGTTCATTTGTTTTGATTCCTTGCAACAGGGGTGCCTTGGCGGGATTAGAAAGGATTCAGTCTCAATGCCTTCGGATCATCTCAGGTTGCATGAAGTCCTCTCCTATTAACGCGTTACAGGTTGAATGTGCCGAACCTCCTTTGGCCTTGAGGAGGCAATATCTAGCGTCCCGCTTCCTATTAAGGGTGGTTCCTAAAACCTCTTACCCCCTAATCCCTAAACTTGTAGATTTAGATGCTTTATGTAAAACCTCAAAATACTGGGAGCATAAAGAAATTCCTCTCATTTTAAAAGCATTCCGTTTTGTATTAAATTTAAATTGCCCTATTGCCCAGTATCCTAGATTACCTATTTTCAACTTTTCTTATGAAGTCCTTTGCTTTATTCCAAAAATATACTATGATATTGGTATTTTCAAGAAATCCCCGTCGGCGAATTCGACCTTTAATGCGGTGGTGGGAGAGCGATGGAATGGGTTCCAAAGATTTTTCACCGACGCTTCCAAATTATCGTCAAGCAGCAACACTGGTGCTGTTTATTATCAGAACTCAAAAATTATTTTAAAATTTAAATGTCCAAAGGAGTCGTCCGTATTTACAGGCGAGTGTGTGGCATTATTGGAAGCTTGCCTTTTCATAGAGTCCCATGAAATCAGTTTAAGTGTTATCTTTACAGATTCATTAAGCTGTCTTCAAGCCCTATCCCAAAATCCCTTCAAAAGTAAACTCCACAGTCCTATAATCCTAAATATTAAAAAGTCCCTATTATCTTGTGCACATCAGCAAAAGGTAGTTCACCTTGTATGGATACCCAGTCATTGCGGTATCAAGGGGAATGAATGTGTAGATGCAATGGCCAAAGATGCTTGCACGTCAGCCTCAGCCGATCCTGCCCACTTCTCCCTTCAAGGGTATGATCTGCTAAACCTTCCAAAAGCGCACCTTGAGACTTCATGGCAGGAATGTTGGAATTTGTCCAGTAGGAAAAAGGGTACTTCCTATTATGCTATCCAACCCCTCATACAACCTAAACCTTGGTTTTTCCATTACAAAAAGTTCCCCAAGTTTGTCATATCTGTCCTATGCAGAATACGTATAGGCCACTGCTGTACTCCTGTTTTCCTGCGAAAAATCCATGTACAGGACTCATCTCTTTGTGAGTGCGGATTGGATGAAGGTAGCCTGGAGCACATATTCTTCAGCTGCCCCATCAACTCCTCATCCTTTGACTTATATAGCCGTCTCCCAAAATTAAAGATTCCTGTACCAATTAACTTCCCTTCCCTCTTAACATATTCCTCCCCAGAACTTCTCCAAGTCCTCATGATTGCTATCCTTCGCAATAATATTAAATTATAGACCGTGGCCTACTTTTGGTCACCGTTTTGATAAATGTGGTATTTTAATGTTTCCCCCCCCCCTTTTTTATATATATATTTTATAATATTTCAATGTTCTAACCTTTTATATTTGTTATTTATATATGTATATTTTTGTTTCAGTGCCGTCCTACTAACCCAACAAGATCTACAATCAGTTAAATTATTATTCTTTCTCAAAGTTGTTTGTTTGGCATCACGACGTGCTTATCATTTCACTCGTCAGTGGCAGAATCGTTGATATCGACATCGACAATTTGCCATAACCAAAAATAGAATAGAATAGAATAGAATAAATAATGAGGAAAGAGGTATTTCCTATTGTAAGACAGCCTGCATTGCTAGTGTATAATAAAAAGTGTTCCTTAATTACTGTTTAATTATACACTACGGTTTCACCCACGTCCCAGGGATCTTCTTCCCGTACTTGGACTTAATTTAGCCGATGTTACTCGGGAATAGAAGAATTTTACAAATCAGTTCCGTAGCTTCGGAACGTTATGTGTACCAAAGAGGCAATAAAAAAAATACCTAATAATAATTTTCTGCTAACTTCAGGGCCTCCGAGACTGCTGCCGCTCCATCCGCATCGGTAAGATCCTGGTGGAGAGCGACACGGACACGCACGAAGCTCACGTGGTGTACGCCAAGTTCCCTGAAGATATCGCCCGGAGACAGGTGCTGCTGATGTACCCTATAATGTCCACTGGCAATACCGTGAAGCAGGTAATTCTAACTAATTATTTAATGAATTGTTGTAGCAAACTGATAGAGATTGGTTGACGTTTTGCCATTTTTCTTGTTGTGATTGTTGGCTGTCATACATCTTAATCATTTATAATCTGTTGGGCAAGTCCAGATTTACTATGTAATTTTATTCTACACTGAGCTTCTGCCCTGATCCTATCTAGCTAAAGTTAATAAGCTTTAGTTAGTAGATGCCAGTGTGCACTTTCTGGTAGTGATAATCAAAATCCTCTCGGTTCTAATGTGCATAAGCCTTAATTCCATAAAAAAAATATTTTGTGTTAATAAAAGTAAAGTTCTTCTCTTTTTTCTGAAATACGGCTTGATTACATTGACATCTTATTTAATTTTCCAGGCAGTCAACGTCCTAACCCAACATGGTGTAAAAGAAGAAAGAATAATCCTGTCCAACCTATTCTGCACCCCAGCAGCTGCCCAGGCAGTAGTAGACTATGTTCCTAAAATGAAGATGTTGACCTCCGAGCTGCACCCTGTGGCCCCCAACCACTTCGGACAGAAGTACTTCGGGACAGACTGATACGAGGATGAGTTTGAGTTTTAGGTCCGTATTATAAGGTTGTACTCAAGCATTGGTAAATGGGGTGTTCCATGAAGAAGAAACTGCCTTAATGCATGGATTATCGTTGGTCATGAACTTTGTATAGTACATTTTGTCTTAGACAAAATCAAGAAAATACTGTAACAGTGGCAAATGGCAGTCATGTTGTATAAGAGACTATTGCAAATGGAATCCCCCCAGTGTAGAAATGCAGTATACATATAATTATTAGACTATTCTTGTCTTGTGCAGTCTAGAGGCATAACAGGCAGGAACACGGTCCATATAAAATGCAATAACAGATTTCGCAGTTAATAAAATTTATCAATGCTTGAATCGATCTATAATACGGATCTTAGTTTGTACTTAACGTTTAGTTAGCTTATTATTATTATTTTAGCATTTTTTGTGAAGTATTTTGTGTTAATAGCATTATTTATTGAATGATTTTGGATATAATTTTGAGCAATATTTCATGAAAATTAATCTCAATTTTTAATGTATTTTTGTGTAATGACAATATTTTTATGACGATAAATTATGTTTTGAATTCTCTATATGTAGCGATTACAAGATTGTAATTTATGCAATATTGAATGTATTCAATAGAATGAAATTATATAAAGGACAGAGAAAATATTCTAGAGATAATTACAATAATTAATGCAACATGAAAGAAAACGCTTGATAATCAAACACGATTAGAATTTTATACATTCATATAACAAATAATATATATTTTTGCAAAATATATGTATACATTTATTATTCGATGTCGTTCAAATAGCTATCAAAGATTACAGCTTTATATTAACCCAAATCTCTAGATTTTTAGTATTAAGTGAAATTGATCTATTTATTAGTTAAATGCTATACGTTTGTGATATTGCCAGAAGTTACTAGTTGATAATTAAATGTATTTAGTCATTATCACTGAATTGTCTCTTTTGTAAATAAAAAGTTGAGACCAACTTGCTTTTTGGTTCATTTTAGTGTTAGCGCCATCTACGTTTTTTCTTACGGACTAAGTCCACGCATCAATAATAAAATCAAAAGTCATTTATTCAAAGTAGGCTGAAGATCAGCACTTTTTGAACGTCAAATCTACAAAAGACAGCCCCCAAAACGCCCGCCCACCACTTCCTATTTGTTTTTGCCATTGGTTTTTGCTGGGAAAAAGAAGTGGTGGAACAAACTCCCCAGCAACACAATTCTGTCTGTATGGTTTGAAGAACCGTATACAAAAAATTAAAAATATCACCCAAAAATATAGGTATACATAAAGTATAAAAAAAGCAAGTGAACATGTAATCATGTTGGCTAGTACCTTACCCATACTTAGTACACAAGCAGCTACAAAAAATGTGTTAAAAAAAAGAGAGAACATAATGCCTCCATTCAGTGAAAATAGGTATCGTTTTATTATATATTTTGTTATATCGTACCCACCGACATGTGAAACAAAACGTGTTTTTATATATATAAAAAAAACACATTTTCAACATAAACAATGAAAACGGTGAACTAGGACTACTCTGTTCAAATCAAAAGTCATACATGTGGATGATTTGACTTGCACTTGAAATTTATCAAATGGCAATTCTAATCTAATAACGACTGAGTAAGTTTATTATAAAATCGTATACGCCCCTTAAATGTTCCATGCACCTTGTGAAGCCTGTGAATGGGTACATACCATAGGACATAACGCTATGAAAGTAACTAAAATAGACTAGTCGAGCTGTGTCTACGTCAGTGTCTTGTCTTACTTTTCTGACGGCGTAGGCAGCAGAATAAATACTGCACATTACTGCATTTAACCACCATTTGCGTTTATTTTCCAGCAAACCATTAAATATGTAGATATGTTAATAAATATTACTGTCCAACGAACTCTTCCGAGTCCTTCAAACAATGTTTTTGGAATACTATCCTATGCGTAGACTTTAAGTCCTGTTTCTCTGGTTTAACATCTGGCGTTGACGCCATATATCGGGATAGTAATAGATAATCGGGTAAAATGACAGGACAACACAAATAAACAACAATAAAAGTACTTTTAAATCGTTTATTTCAGTTTCATAGTTTACATTCTATAGATAGATAGAAATATTTAATTAGATCAGATCACACAGCTAAGCGGTCGTTTTTAAGTGTACACATTATTATAAATTAATAATTCAACATTTGAATAATTTAATCCTTAACAAGTAACGTTTATAAAGTGTTCCCCAATCATTGCATGGTCGGCGCTGACGCGATGTAAACACAGCTGTTACTCACTTAACCACTAAACGCTAAATATTTACCATCATGTAAAAATATCGATAACATTCAATTACGACTGATTCTTATTCGAGAACAAAAATATTTTTATATTATTATTTTTTATTAGTAAAACTAGATGTCACTTAACAATAGTGTTAGGTAGCGACCTACCGATGGCGTAAATGGCAACACTACATCTAAAATCTCATTCTTTTTTAATGTGACGGCAACACCATCGGCGTCCCCACAGATAATAAGTGCGTACTCCCGTATAAATAAATACTTAAAATATAACACGTACATTACTCTTTCAATAAATTTCTTATATACTATGTTACATGACAAGCACTTATTACCACCCAGTAGGGTGTCTATTAATAAAAAGAAATTATATATCTGGCGACACCAGACTAGCGTTGTAGGACCTCTTTAGTTATAAACCTTGAACACAGTAAATTGTCCTTTAGCGTTTACAAAGAAAGGCAAGACTTAGATCACAAAATTTATAAATAAGGTGGCTTTACAACAAGAAATAATATACCCTCGAAATTGACTTAGATATGTTATTAAGGCATCGTGTGAATCGCACTAGGTAAATTGACAATTATAAATCTAAAGACTAATACAACAGCCAAAGCGAAATAATATGGCAATTAGCACGTAATACATACCTACATAACGATAGATACAGGGTTGAATTAGTCAGAACTAAACAGTCAATATATATAAATAAAAGATTTCAAAAAGCGAAATTAAATACTTGATAACACAATTTGTGCATTCACATTTTTTTGTGATTTTCGTTATTAATTTTTGTATAAAAATATCGTCAACAAGTTGTCTAAGTAACGTCTAAGGTTTGACATTGACCTTGTGAAAGTTTATGTTGTCAATGAGGTCGAAAAGCACATCGCTGGAAGTATCCTGCTTTTTAGACGCGACCCAGTCTCTGGCGTTAGCGACTACCGGTAGAATGGTTTTTTCGCTATAAGCACACAAAAATACATTAGTCACATTTGATGTAACGAGAATCGATTCCTAAATCGATTGGCGGATTCACTCGATGGTAAGCTTATCGATAGTGTTACGGTGTTGCCAGGAGGGGAAGCGTTAGGGAGCTGTGCGTGAGTTCGTATTTACATGAGCTTTTGCTTGGCGCACTCGGGGCAGATTATGTCGGGGCCGTCGGTGATGAAGCCCTTGCCGACCAGGGAGGTCTTGCACTGCGCGCAGATGAAGCAATCGTTGTGCCAGTGGCGGTCCTCGAACGAGATGAAGCGGGTGCCGCCGATACCTGCAATCAAACAAAACATATTTGTTATTCATCACTTCTTTGTTCAACATAAATCAATTCAATATTATGACAATTTGATTGCTTTTATTTCGGCTTTGATAACATGACCATATGAAGAAGACAATGTAGAATACGGTACATTGCCCTGTGACTAACTGTTTGGGAACATCATTCATCTACTTGCGGCATTGTAATCAACACAATATCCACTGTTGATACAAGTGAGTTTGGTGAACCAAAGAAACCTCGGCGAATTGTCCGAATGGCCCCCAAAAAATCGGATTCCAACCTATTTATTCCGTCACTTCCCTCACACCAAAATGTACCCGTTATGGCCTACGATATTTTTTTCAATTCCTCAAAAAGTTCCAATTTATTTGTTGAACAAAAACTGACCAGTAATAGGCTTGGTGCAAGACGTGCAGCGCTTGGCGAAGAGCTCTCCGAAGCAGTCAGCGCAGTAGGGCTTCTCGTCGCGGGAAGTGAACCGCTGGCCAGCCAGCGAGGTGTTGCAGTTGGTGCACGTGAAGCACTCGCGGTGCCACGGCTCGTTCTTGTAGGTCACGCCGCCTTGCGTGATGATCTGGAAGTAGAGGGAAGATTTTGAAATATAGGTAGTTAAGGTACGTAGGGGATCTCTACAAACTCCAACGGACTCTATAAGAGTAATTGCAAAGGTCCGATTGGAGAATCGATGAAGAGTTCTAACTTCGCAGCCTAAAGAACTTAGTAGGTCTGTACCCACTAGGTAGAAGTCAAAGTCAACGCACAAGTTTATGATATGACAAAGAATTGGACTAATGATGTGCGCTACCGATTTTATTGCTGAGGTTGTAATGTTGTCATAACCAGAACTTTGGGTATTTTTTAGAGATTTAATAAGCAAAAATATATCGTGTGGAATCGCAGGGGTCATGAATAAAGAGTGTGATGTATTGTGTCTGCTACTACTGTCAATTTTATCATTTTGTGTTGTTTCAGAAAAAGATTTTATTTTATTGTTATCATCAACATTTACCGCGTTGATAAAGAAGTTATTAAATTCGTTAGCAATGTTACTGGGATCAGTTATTATTTGTTCATTTACTTTAATTTGTGTAATATATTCTTTTGGAAAATTGGCTTTATTTGCATTTATTATTCTCCACGTAGCCTTTGATTTATTGTCTGCGTTTAATATATAATAATTATTCTGGCACTTTTGAGTAAGTTTTATAATCTTTTTTAGGCGTGCACTGTAATTTTTAAGAATTTGCTTTTTACTTTCTGAAGGATTGGCTCGATAATCCCATAGTAGATTTCTCTTATTTTTACAACATTTACCTATTCCTTTGGACAACCACCTTGTTGTCTTAACACATGTATTTTTTATTTTTATGACAGGAAAGCAAAGATCATAGAATAGCTTAAAATATTCAAAAAACTTGTCAAAGGCAAATTCTGGATCATTTGAATCAAATACCTCCTGAAACTTAAGGCTTTGTAAACATTCCTTAAATTTTGATACGTTTTCCTCACTATAATCTCGTCTTGTTGTATACCAATATCTGAGTGTACAAGTTTTTTTGACGGGACACGTCAATATCTGAGCAGTGTGGTCTGACATACCAAGATCAATTACTTCGCATTTACTACCTCTTACATTATTAAATATATTATCTATACATGTTTTACTGCTTGGGCGAGTTATTTCACGTAAACCTATTTTCATATTAAAGCTATCAATTAAATGTTCAAATCTTAAAGAAATAGGGTTTCTCTTCAACAAGTCAATATTAAAATCACCACATAAGATAATTTTTTTAGATTTCCATTTTTGTACTAAATACATTATTGCATTAAGAGTGTTAAAAAAGATACCAATTTTTTCTTGGGTATACTTTGGTGTTCTATATATACAAATTATAATTAAATTATGTTCAGTCAGTTCTACAGCTGAACACTCGGTTTCATTACAAACACTTAGATTGCATATATCTTGTAATACTTTATATTTATGAATCTTCTTTATAAGTATACAGGATCCACCATTTCTTTTTTCTCTGGCAAAGTATGCATGCACCTAAATTAAAGTTTGGTAAAGTTACATGCACATAGTCTAATTTGTTCATGTTGTGCTCTGTTAAGCAAATTACATCCACATTTTTTGAACATTTATCTAGTTCTTGTAGATTTACACATAATATATCTGACTTGCTAAGGAACCCATTAATATTTTGATGCATTACTCGTATCTTATTGTAAACGAAAAAACTCTTTAGAAGTAGATTTAAGCCTCCTGTAGCATCACTAACAATTTAATCTTCGTGAAATATTAATTTTACCGTATCACTATGTGATAGATGATTCTTTAATTCATACATTTAAGTGATGCAATTCATTCAATAAAATACGGATATGCAACAAACTAAGCATATCAATGAAGTCGCATGAAGTAGGTGACTTGTCATGTCAACTTCTTCATTTATCGTTCAACCTTTCCATTAATAACCTCTATTTACTTCCTATTATCTTTCATCTGACCTTAAAACAGGTGACTGCGTTCTAAAGCTATAAAATTGCAATAAACAACATCTGTAGCGATGATAAACTACTCAGAGAACGATCTCGTGGGTGAGATGTGGGTACAAATTGTATAAGATTTATTTACGGTACCTGCATAACAGTCGGCTTGTTAACCTAGTGCCCCCATTTTTTAATGAGGCTGGATTAGACTAATGAACGAAGTGGACCAATAATTCGGAATATGAGGAAGCAATTAATAGACTGCATGAGTTCGGAAAGAGCGTTAGTGGTTCAATAGAAACTAGAGAATCAACTAAATGGGCGACGAAAAGAAGGCTGATAGAATCAAAATAAAGAGCATGAAATAAGGTCATCATTCGGATAAAAGACTCCCATCTCAAAATATTGCCCATCAAAACCAAATGAAGATGAATCTGCGACCCTAATAGGCAAAAGCGCTGAAAAATTGTTTACCAATTTTCGTCAAATTTTACATGACCCGACATCCTCCCACTAGTTAACCCTCCATTTCCATCCAAGAAATCTCTAACGGCGGATAGGAATGTAACATCAGTCGTATGGAGCCAATATCAAAATCCCATCTCTAGTAACCAAACCAACAGACAGATAGCATATAGAATCCGTAGTTAACAAGTTTCCTTTTCTCACCTTGTTGCACTTAACGCAGCGAGTAGCGAACTTGTCTTCGTAGCAGCCAGCGCAGTAGATCTCCTGCTCCCTGGGAATGAAGCTCCTGGTGCCGATGGGGTTCTTGCAGACCACGCAGCAGAAGCACTTCTCGTGCCACTGCCTTGTCTTGTACTCCATCTTCTTGGTTCCTGGGAAACAAGGGGAGAGATTAGATTTGAAAATTCTCTGGTAGATGATGTTTTGTAAATGGTGTAGGATATTGAGATACGAGAAGGTTGACCAATGTTTTCGAATAGCAAATAAAAAATAAAAAGTTGAATAGTTACAAGGCCAGGTCGTGGAAGCGGCTCTTTTCGGTAGTTTTAAAAGGAGCGATCATTTTTTGTTTCAGTTTCTTGTTGTTTTATTTAATTTAGTTGGCTTTTCGAAGATATTGAAGCTGCTAAGTTACAGAAAACATCAGCATCTTTAACACATTCTATCCATTGTATACCGTATAGCAAACAATAACCCTGACTTCCTACATTTAGTGCATTTGTTGACAAGATCATGCAAATTCACCATTGTATCAGCCGATCGATCTATTCCGATGTTCTAATATATTCACGGGGGACATTATCATGCGATCACAATGCTGTAGGGGAACCACACGATGCTATGGCGGTAGGACTGTCCTTGCGAAACGGGGCAAGGTTGGCGTGACAAGGAAGTGACACTTTCAAATGTCAACATCGTCATGTTCGCGTTTTATGGCGGGAAATTTTTGAAAGTGCAGTTCGAAAAGTTGACAGCATTTTTTTATTTTATTTTGGGGGCGAAGTTGTTTCGAGTTTTTGTTTAAGAATGAATGACAAATAAATTTTTAGGTATATTTAGACACGCTACAAAAACAACAGCAAATATTATAGTAAGGTACCAATGGCGATTAATCATCATATTTTAATTAAATATCTTTATATGGGAAGACTGATTATTAAACACTATAATTACTATGTTTTACTATATTAATAGCCTTAAGCGTAAGTAGGTATGTAAATAAATACCAGGTCACAGCGGGGTCAAGGGCAAAATATTTTTTCTTGTTTTCATAAAAATATTTTGTGTGTTCTCTTTCAGTTTACTTATTACTTTAGTTATTTCGAATCCTATTTTATTTTTGTACTAAAATTTTATAGGATCCCTCAATCAGTTAATTTGTGTATTGAGCTAGAATTTTAGCGTGCGCCGAAGCTATCTTGAATTTTTTCTAAGTCTTTTATTTCTATTTTTTAAATAATATTTGCGTCTAATTTTTAATTTTCATCCTTTTTTGGTCTCATTGCTGGGTACAGGGACTCCCATACAGAGAAGGATTGACATTAGTTTTAGAACTTTTAAATAAACTTTATTGGCATACAGTTACTTCAATTCAATTAAGTGAATATTAAATTGCGAACAAGTTACATTTTATTGCTGTATCCGTTTTCCGTATAAAAACATTGAACACAACAAATAAATATTTTTTTATAAATTGGTAGGTACACAATACAACAGATATTATAGATATACTTTCTCGTTCTTAATAACTGTTGGCCGTACCATTTTTTTATGACTACACTATATCGATACCTAATCTATGGTTTTACGATGCAGTAAAAGTGTAAAGATCGCATGTTTGTAATCAAACGATTCGTCCTTGAGTTTGCATGTGACATTGTAACAATGAGATTTGACTGATGCACGCAACATGCACCGTTATCATACAACGGCTTTACACCCTACAATTTGTGATTAGGTATTTGATTTATTGCTGAGTTTCGTGATTTTTCTGATTGAGCGAAAGCTATCATGGGAATTTTACAAAAAAATTGGAGAACAAACCATAACCAGCCGTGAAACTGACGCCCACTGGTAAAATCGGCGATTTGACACTTGAAAATCGCTCGGTTATCGATATAATTTTATGGTGCAATTCACTGTAAGTGACTAAATTGTTTTATCAACTGCAACCTGCAGTAAGTAATAAAAAATATTTCTAAGTAGAGATTAATTTCTAGTACATAATTAGAAAGACGCAACTTTGTCCTCAATCATCAAAAGTACGTTCATATCCAATGTTCCAATTTCAAAAAGCATTTTCTACCAAACTTCTACATTACCACATTTCACTAGTTTCCCAAACACACAAGTTAGATAAATTAATCACCGCCAGTATAAATGGTAGCCATTAGCAATAAATGTTGAATGCGTTTAAACTGTCCAAGTTTCCAAGTTCCACGATATCTAAAGCAATCAGCGAACGAAACGCAACTTGGTCTTCCTTTCCAATAATCTATCTATGTCTTCATTTGGTTACCACAGATAGCAGTTTGACATTAGTTCCATACAAGTATTGTAAAATTGCTATCTCTAGGAAGCAACAGATAGATAGATAGAACAACAGATATTATATTGGGATCGGCCGTTAATCATTATGGACACGGTATAATAGGGAAAGTTTTCCATCAGTGTTGTATTTGTTGTCTATGCAAAAGTTTGAACGCGAGTTTGTTTGAAAAGCGAAAAGTTTTTGGTTTTGTACAACTGATTGTTCGATATTTAATTTAAAATTAAGGGCAACGCTCTCTATGACTAGCTTTTGTTTCGTCAAGAAAGATTTGATTCTGAATTCGAAATAAAATGGAGGGAATTTTCAGTTCCTTTTTCAAACACCAAAGAGGTCCACTCGAATCTTTTTGCAGACATTTTATATTGTCTTTAAAATGAAATCGAACAAAAAACAAGCTACCGATTTTAAATTCGCACAGACAGTCTAAGACAAAAACATGTTGGCAGCCAAAGTATCGCGTGTCAAAGTATAGGAAACTATAGCATTGTGGTTCGTGACTAGTCTTGGGTTACATCTGCAGCTGGGGTCTGTGAACTTTGTTATCGTATTTCATATCGATTTGGGGAATACTTGCAGTAAGTATGCTGTTTCACGTGATTTTTGTGGCTTTTGAATGACTGGATTTTATTTTGTGTTCTTTCTGAAGAATTTACTTTATAATCGGACCCCGATTTTCCAAAAACAATAATTAATAAATATGGCAAAAAAAATTCGTAAATGTTAAGTCTTTATGGTCAAAATACGATTTTTCTGTGGCTCTTGCACGACCGATATGTAGCCCAGTGCACATTTTTCATAACCCATAATAAAAGTGGTCATAAACACCCATAACTCTAGCTATCTATTAATATAATAAGCACTTCATAGCACCATAGATAAAGGCAGTGTTGCCAGATGATGATTTAGCATTCTCCCCAAATCTCACCCAAAATCCCCCGAAAATGTTAGTGTTTTGAGAAAAAACCCCCAGTAATTAGAAAAACATTTAATTGAAAAGTTTTGGGAAGTTTATTGTAAAAGCGTATACGTTGACCCATGAACGAGTTGCTTACTCTGTAGAGGCGAGTAGCATGTACATCAAGATTATGTTTATTCCTAATAATTTTATGCTATGAACATCAGACATTTGAACAAAGTTAGATATGTTTTTACGAACGTACATTAAATTTTCAAAAATGTGTTGAGAGGCAACAGTCAGAATATTTATTTCTTTGAATTTCTCTCTAAGAGAAACTTTTGGACCCAGATTATAAATGGGTCGAACAGCTCTTTTCTGTAAAATAAATATAGTATCATCGTTCATCGTCGTTCTCCGCACGCAGCATTATTGTGGTAGTGTGTGTATGTTAAATGTATGTAGTGCACTTGGAGAGGCCTATGTCCAGCAGTGGACTGCGATAGGCTGATGATGATGATGATGTGTGTATGTTTTTGTGTGTGGTTCTATGGTGCGTTCAAATTAAGTAGTGAGTAATATGGTCGTTCAGTCATAAAACTTTTTCGAAAAATCCTCCAAAACCCTCCAAGCCAATTTCAAATCCCCCCACTGATCCCCCCAAAGGATTCTTCCCCCCAAAAAAACCCCCGTGGGAAGAAAATACCCCCAAATTTGGGGGGAATCCCCCCCATCTGGCATCACTGGATAAAGGCATCAACACACCTATAAATAATAAAGCTGTGAACAGACTACAGTTAAACCGTTCCACTTTTCCATTGTTCGTGGTGAAAGGGCCCTTACGCCCACTGGAGCTATGGCTTCGGACAATAATAACTAGGCTATTTCATTTGCAAATTGTTACTGTTAAGCGTAGGGTACACGAGCGTAGGCATGTAGGCGTGATTATTATAATTGTAGTAGGAAACAGTTATAGATTTTGGATGTTAGTGATTTTTTTTTTCCAAAAATGTTAAACACAAAATTCTACAATTTCTTCTAAAGAAATTCTGTATGTAGCAAAAATTTATCATACCTAGTATTTTTTAAATCAGATGTGAAACTGAGACAGACTCCTAATCGTACGAGTTTTAATGTAAGAAATAACGTTGGTTTTATACACTATAAACATAAAAGCTAGGAATTAAAATGTGGAACAATGTCCTATGCAAATTAGCTTAGCTTTAGCCTTAAGTTTATTTACAGTTGCAATATTAAAATATCGCCCGTGGGAGCGGCAGTGCATCGGTAATTAATGAAACTCGTTAGTGGCTGGCTCTTAGTGACACTGAGAAAGTTGTTTGCTCCGTTTTCTGAGCGTGGGATGAGGATACGCTTAATATTAATGATATTTTAATCTGTCCGAGCGGATATCTGATAGTTGCTGCTAAGGAATTGTCGGTTAAGTAAACCTAACTTTAAGAAAATAAAGTTAAAAATGCAAGATAATCACACATACATACATAAGGATAGGTCAAACTGAGAACCTCCTTTTTTTGAACTCGGTTAAAATATTTGATCGCGAACGGCTTATACTATGTTAAAAGTAAGTGATGTAAAACTACTAACCGTCTTACCACAAAAACTTTTAAACGTCAGTTTATGCCTTGTCTAAAAAAATGTCAAATTATGACGTTGACATATGGTTCATTTTGCAGCCAAAATTTTATTAGACAAGTGTAAAACAGGGTTTAAAGTTTTTGTAGTAAGGCCCTAAATGTCCAGTAATTAAACGCATGTGTGGTCAACGAAAAAAACTAGCGACCTGTAATACAAGTTCTTCATAATATTTACTTAGCCAATAATGTAATACCGTATGCATAAATTTACAGTACTGAATGATTACGTTATGATGCATTGTTGGAGCAGTTTGTCCACGTTATTAGCAAGCGGTTAAGATCAAATATGAAGTCTGAAGGCCGCGGTGATGTCAGCCGGTCAGTGTAGGCTTGGGCAAATA
Source organism: Helicoverpa armigera (assembly GCF_030705265.1). Classification (NCBI taxonomy): domain Eukaryota; kingdom Metazoa; phylum Arthropoda; class Insecta; order Lepidoptera; family Noctuidae; genus Helicoverpa; species Helicoverpa armigera. The sequence continues at coordinate 11,177,016 of NC_087123.1, forward strand.
TTAACGAGAACTCTTAATATAGCACGTAGTAAAAACACTATTATTTTATACCGCCATTTTTCGCCACAAATGTTTTTATTAGGAGGAAAGTCGCCTAGGAAATTCGTAGGATGTTTCGCGAGTGAGCACTCGGCTTTAAATTTTGTTCGTGAATATTTTTGCAGAGCTTTTATCGCTCGTTGAAAATTGAAATAAAAAGGTAACTTCGTTCTTAATGTTGTTCTGAACTGTTGAAAAATGCTTGAACAATAAATTCTGCTTGTCGAAACTACGTTGTATTCAATTTGACTTTACCTATGAGTCTTTCGATTTGTCGTATATTTAGGTACTTATGATGAATCTCTCTGAGATACTTTAGGAACATGTACTTTTTAAAACACGTTTCCTTCAAAAACACGTGATATTTTTTCTATAACAAATCTCAATTCCACATTAGCCATGACGTAATCTCCACACTACGGAAATTGTCATGCAATTTTCAACCTTATGCCATTATAATAAAATAGTTTATTTATGTAGCGAAATCCATTATTTTTACACCGTCCTCTGATTTGTTTTGCCATAGTAATGTGACGAACCTAATGAAAATTTACACACCATTGTGTACGGAAATCTCAATAGATGTAAAGACGAACTCCTTTGTAAGTTTCCGTCAATGTGAATGTTATTTTACTACATAGTTTGTCTATGAGCCACTATGATGTGTTAGATATATAGGACCTCTTTAAAAATAATGCTGTATCATGTAACCGGCTTTAAATCGTTCTTTATTTGAATATATTTTAAACATAGAATTGATAACTATTTTTGTTTGTTAAAATCGTGCTCAATCTGAAACATTTCTATTACTTTCGTGAACGTCCGTAATTCAATAGCGTTCCATTTCCAATTTCTATAAAGAAAACAAATGTTCGTCGGAACCTTTTGTTCAAGAAAATTCCAATATTCAAAATTATAATACAATTGGTAATTCGGTACTAGTAAAATTCAAATAATATCCATTTCTCATTTTATTGTCGTAATAAAACTGAAAATGAAATTCCTAGCATGCGAATTGGAACAAATACTTTTTGCAAAGGTAAAAATGAAAATGGCGACTGACGCCATTTTGTTCCCTAAATTGATTATGCACGTGTCCGAGCGTGTGTAGCGTGCACATGTGTTGCACGTGAGGTAAATCTGATAAGAGGATTTTGTGCCATTGTTTTTCATTGGAATTCACTGCGAAAATGTATTTTGTAGCTACTGTATGCATACATTCGTCATTGCTTCGTTATATGGCAGCTATACCCAGTTTTAATGAACTGAATGTAGATTTTATTTCTGAAAATATTAGTGAAACAAAATGGTCGTCATTAAATTGAATTTCGAAATCGCAATCAGACCTCTCCCAATTCAAAAAAGTTTACAGTTGCACGCAGTCTGCACGCTTTTTTCAATCAAGCCAATTCGATTTTCAATTTGAAAATGTGTCACTGTCAGTCAATCCAAAATGTCCCCGCCTTTTCCTATCCTTGAACTTTGTCATCGTAAAATCGTTCGATTGGTTGTAAACAAGGTTGGCCCTTTATCCACGAGAAACTATAAAACTGAAGGGTACAATGTTTTACGTACACGCTCTCTTATTTCCGCATATGAGTAACTCTATGGAAACACTGTGATATATTGCATGAAGGTTTGTCATATTGTAGGAACTGTTTGAAACTGTGTTCGATTTATGAATTTACGATTGACAGGTGACAGATATATTGTTCAATAGTTTCATGGAAAAGGGGCAATATAATACCTACGTTCAGAAACCTGTAACTAAACAAAAAGTCTTTGATATATTAAAATATCTTGCTCTATTTTCGTCAGTAATTTTTATTTGAAATGCAGACAGACTACTGTCAATGCGTCTAGCATAAAATAGACAAGTTCTAGTGATTTCCTTTACAATTAATTTAAATTTAGTTCAACAACAACCTAGGCAGAATGTCTAACACGTGTCCATTATAAATAGAAGTCTTGTCTTCCATTGACTGTCTATTACATGACTTATGAGGTTAAAACCAACGAGATAAGGGGCCCGAAGGTCATGGTGATCTGCCATCTGTTCCTACCTCCATATAAAGAGGTAATGCATCACTGTCAAGTCATTTGCGACCTTAAGCCGTTAATGTAAGGTGCATTTTTGTGTTTTTGGCGCGTGGTGACGTCATTTGTCATGTTTAATTGGCGTCGAGAAATGTACCTTGAACTGTGACTTAAGGTTGAATGAAAGTAGGTGATGTGAGTTTAAGGATTGTTTTGAGTTTTTAATAATTGATTCTACCTATCACAATTGAAAGAATCCTGGAAAACCTATAAGTATAAAGTTTAAAATAAAAATAAGTTCTTTACTTCGGAAACTCCAAATAAGCTAAGAAAGTTTTCTACACAAAATATGACAAAGTTTCAAAAGAAAAGCGTTTTCCAATATATGTTTCAGTATTACTTACTTATGTATCTATATATTTATTAGAATGTACGGTAGGGATAGACGATAACGAAATTATCACCGGAACAAAACAGGCAGATACGAATTGCCTTAGGCTTTTCTCATTTCATATAAAAAGGAAGATATATCCCATATCCTTTAGTACAATTCAATATAATCCTAACTTCCAATTGTTTTTCTGAACGTGTATCTATGTAAATGTGTGTGGTTTATATGCATGTGTGTGTGAGGTACAGTCAACTTCAGATCAGTGGTAACAGTTTTATAGGAAAATAGTACTTATTACTATTGAGTTAAGGTGCACGACAGTTACCACTGATGTGCGGTCTACCGTACGTGTAATTGTAATGTGGTTTTGTAATTAGATACGAAGCAACGAGGGTAGTACAGGTGTTGCCAGCCTAAATAAACAGTCGTATGGAACAGAGAAACTGGTTTATGGAATAGGGTAACTGGTTGTTTGAATTAACTAAGTGTGTGATGTTACCTAAAGGATAGTGTTGGGAATATATAAGCGACTTCAAAAAGAGGATGTATGTATGTATGTTTGTGCGTGATTGCTTTAGATAGATTGATGGCTGAACTTATTTTGTTGCGGTTTCAACATAGTATTTGTCAGACTTAATAATTGCTTATTAAGTTTTATTGCTATATAATTATTTCTCGTTAAGTCTCATTTCAATAGCATTTAATTCAATAAATTATTGTTAAAATGCAATAAAATCCAAGACCCTTGACCTATAGCCATAAGAACGTATTTCTCACACATTTCGGGACAATAAAATAAATATACATTCGTTTAATATGGATATTATGGTTCGGACAAATTATTACGAGTACGAGTGCTAGGCATTTGGGTCACATATTGTTATTGCCGTAAATGGCTTTAGCAATAAACAATACAGTTTATTATGTAGAAAGCTGAAAATAATAAACGAGAAACTGCATATTTTACTTAATATAATAAAGAAGAAACATGTTTTGTTTGTTTGTAACCAAAAGCCACCGAAACTACTCAACCTACTTATTAAACTTTAAACTTTTTCGCTATTAGAAAGATTAGCACAGGCTATATATTTTAACCTAGCACTGGCAGTAGTTCTTACGAAACGCGGGTGAGACCACAGAAAAATAGCTAGAAGTTTATTTTTGACGGCCTTTTATAAGGATTTAAATCAACCTCTAAAGGAAAAAACACTATATTGGCAATTTAATATTTCTAAAAAAATATTAAGTTTGTAAATCGAATCGCTTTAATTCCTAAAATGGAGTATGTTTGGGTCATCCAAATTCGAACTTGACAATCAAAGTCCCACGCACTGGCCGTCAATAAAATAGAATTTATGATATCTGTGGACTACCTTGATCTTGTTATAGTTAAAAATATTGTCCATTTTAAATATTATAATTCTGAATTATAGTTTTTAATGTATATTTATCGCGTCTCATGGTTAGATTTAATATAATAATTTTAATTACACAAGTGGGTGGAGTAATCAATAACTAATGACGTAAGTCCTACAAGTTTAGTGTAAAAGAAATAACAGACACACCTATGTATAGTTTCATACATATGTATTTAAATTACAAACGATTTGTTACACTTTATCATCAAACAAATCGTATGAACCGTACCGTAAGTAATAACTTATTTTTTGTAGTTACGAATCTGTATTTTTTTATAGACGTCTAGTGAAATACCGAGGTCTACATTCATTAGTACAGTCATGGTTTACTACTAATTGAAATTACAACGTAAAAAAGTCGAAAAAAGTCTGAAGCACCCTTACGTGTGCGTAAAGCAAAAAAAAAACTCGCATTTCCGTTTTCCTACCTTTTGAAAAGCGAACGTAAAACTGCGTCACATAAAAAAAAACACGATGGCGGTAAAGTTCAATGGTAAAGTTACGTATTTACGTTTCGTTTCGCATAGTGCAATGTGTGCGTTTTACAGCCGTATTCAGTAACGATTAAAAACAAATCTCGATTCGATCTTTTTTTGAATCGATGATATGTGAGGATTCGAAAATTCGATTGGTTGTACTAATATCTCGATGTTGCTTGAGAATCGTTCTAGAATACGGCTGTTATTCGGATTCATAATAACGTTTAGCTCAGGCGGATATTACGGAATTATACGAGGGCGTTTAAGTTTCCGACTGGTTTAACTCGACTAAGTTCAGTTGTTTTTCATGTAAATGCAGATAATTTGTATTTTTTCCGAGTCGTTTACGTTTGTAGATTTGTTTGCTTGTTATAAATAAATGTCGAATTGATGTTACCTTCAAAGAAGAAATGTAATCGTACCTTTATTGTCTCTCTATTTACGTCTATATTTTTATTACCAACAGATAAATTGTTACTCTAAAAGAATTAGGTCGATTTCCGACCAATCGAACGTCTGTAAATAAACTCTGATTTCCTCACGATACTTTGAAGTCTAAATTAGATTTATAACTCGGAATAAGTCGTAAAAAATATCTGTAAGTACATTAAAAGTTAACTTTTGAAATAAGATATATCTTCTGATGTTTCCTGTACCGATTTTTCAAGTAGCTGTTTTAAAAACTTTTTGGTTTCATTTTTTGTGACCAAGCGTTTTTATTGTGATTTCATATAATCGGGATTTGGTTTAGTATTAGGTATTATATACAAAAGAAGAAAAAGTTCTTGTGTAATTTGACGTAACGTCAACTCAGCAACTCTACCAGTAATGTGTTAACTAAGTAATAACAGAATATTGATAAATGACACCTAAATATTATTTAATGTTTACACAAAAACCAAAGTAAGTTTACATAGTATAGTTGACATAAAACAGGTTAACAGACATAGCACAAATTAGCATAATATTTGTTTTGCCGTAAATGTGAGCGTCATGCGGTGTCTAAAGCTAAAAGGACGTAACCACCACTGAATTACAAATTAGGGTGAAGGCTGAATATCTGGACGTGAATTAACATTGCAAACATGCATTGCACTTGAGAAAAATGTTTTAAGATTTCTTGGGAATGTGATTTTTACGTGTAAAAAAGTGTAAAATGTTGATCTATTGTAAATATGCTTAATTAGAATCCAAAGTCATTATGATGTTATCAGAATCCGGTGAAAAAATGAATGTTCCTTTTCCAAATTTCCCGCCAGAAATTACATTCAATTAGCTCATAGCCAATAAGTAAAACTTCCTACCAATTAAAATGACGTCATTATACATACCACATATTATGTACTCACTAATTAGGTACTTAAGTACACATATCTGTTGTACAAATTAAATATTTCCTAAAGCATTTACTTAACAAAACATCATGAATCGTTAAAATGAATTAAGACCTGACCTCCATTAACGGAAGATTAATTGAATGAAAAGATAAAGAGTCGTTCATTGTTCTTTCAGTCATTCAATTAATTAACGAAGTAACGGTTATGGTGTCTCGAATTAATTTTTGCGAATAAATGTGAAATAAATTGAAGAATAGACTTTTTGCTTGAGCTTTTTAATAACTGTCGTACTTAATGGATTTTTTATTTTACTTTTTCTTTTTGCGTCTTATAGACTAGCTTCCGTCAGCGGTTTTACCCGCTTCCTGTAGGAACTATTTACAGATAAAAAGTCGCATATAATATGCTATTCAGATGTATAAAGTTATATTAGGCACTGCCAAGTTTCATCAAAAGTCTATAGAAATCAACGTATTTGTTGGACAAAAATACGTGACACATATGGAAATATTTCGCCATAAAAAGAATAAAGTTCCGCAATAATAGCAGTTATTACTGTTCCGAATTGTACCTATGTTAGATTGTCTAGACAAAAACATTTAGTGTAATCAAAAATGTTGTTAGTTTATCTAGAACAGGCCAGTTTATTTAAATGTACGTAATTTTAGCAAACTATTTTTATTCAACCTTTTTCAACTGTTTATTTAAATTGTCTACTTTTATAAAACTTTACGACAATGTTAATGCCCTGATAGGATCTTTCTAAGTTTAAAAATTCATGTCACGACTTTTTAGAGCATCATTTGCGTTTATAGTTTTAAGTTTTAAGAATACGCAAATGGCTTCATACTGAAAAAAAAATTGAATGCCAGGATTTAGATTTTTTTTTTTCAAAGAATGAATAAAAGGAGGTTTTCAGTTTCACCTTTATGTATGTATGTTGGTGTATGGTATTATTTTTTGTGAAGTTTTTTTCTGATTTCTGAGTTATTTACAATGTTGATGATGTGTTGACTATAGTAAAAGATGAATGTAAAAATATTAGTGTTATACATAGTGTTGTTAGGCTTAGTAGTAGGCCGTCAGTCTAGACCGCTATGGCACCTAAACCTGTTTTAATTGAGCAAAACCAGTCCGATAGAAAGTGTGGCTCTCGTAATTAGGTACTACATGGACATTTCTATTTTCCTTCTGGAATAATCGGAGCAAACATTTTCACTTTAAAATCGTTTTATATTTGATTAGATGTTTTCCCGCGGTTTTCATCAGGTATCATGTATCAGGATAAAATATAGCCTACGTTACTAGGCTAGCTTTCCAGCAGAGATTTTTTTTAATCAGTTCAGTAGTGCCTGAACCTTTACAAACCAAAAAAATATTTCTTCTTTATTTATTAATATAGATAACGTTCCACCGTTAATACACAACCTATTAATAAACAAGTTTATTTAAATATCGAAAACGGTAAAGCCACAAATAAATTTCAAAAAAGGAATACATAAATAAAAAAATAAACACCTGCAACTGTTTTTCTCGCATCTCCAAGGAGGCACTGATCTCTTAAAGCACAACAAAACTTCTTGTTTTCCCTCTCAGCGGTCGCATTCGGGAGGAACATAGACAGAATCGCGACATCTTCATTATTTTCCCGCGCCCTTCGTATCCTTTCTTGTCCTACTGTTTTTGTTGTTAAATGTAGACGAGATTTTAAATCTTCACTCAACACGTCCGCTGACATTTTTAGGTATATGTCAAATTACTTTTTTAATGTTTTTTTTTTTGTGAAAAGCGCGCCAAGTTTGACGTTTGCGTCGTTCGGATACGCGTGTGTAGGCTTCGCGGCTCGCGGTGCGGTACTGAGCGGTATTATGACGGACTCCACCGTCGGACCGCGTTCGAGGTACGATGTAGGCTGGCGATTAACTTAATTGGTTGAACGCGATAAGAAATTATTTGGATTCCCTTCAGAGATGTATCTCTTTGGTGTTATGAGGAAGTGCTTATATTGTTTGTTGGCTTTGTATGAAGTTACCGTTGTCAATATTTTGTTTTTTTCTTTGACTTTTGGGGCCCATAAACTAGTGACTTTTTTTCTGATCAAAGCTTAAGCGACAGACACCTTATAAAGCCTCTAGTATCTTTGTAGGAATTACAAGCAGTCAGTTAACTTCAATAACTTGGCATTGGCAGTCAGTTATGCATAACAAGTGTTGCATTAAAAACAAAGGTTCTTTATGAATGGTACATGTAACTGATAACGCTAATGCACGTGCTAACTTTAACTGGTGTCACGTTTTCCACGCGGCTATCCGTAAACTCAGTAATGAGCATTCTTCATTAAGAAATTAGTTACGAGGACAGATGTTTTAGTTTTAAATGAAACATAGTCAGCTGGCTTATAGTAATTGGTAAATATAAAACAAAACGAATCGGTAGCATCATTTTGATTTTAAACTCTTTTAAAAAGAAAAAAAGTATTTTATGTCAAAAGAAGGATGGTTGCTTGCAAACTCTATTGTACGTTCCTACTGGCTGGATAGAATGCATGTCTAGAAAAAGAAAGTTGACATATCAAAATGTCATACCAACTTTAAAAATGACTAATTAGAAAGCCATGTTCAATTAGAAAACGTAACTGATACACAAAAAATTACACTACATCTTCATCTTTGAAGTTTGGAACATAGCTATCGGATTACTTAGAAGTGGCTTAACCATACCGATTCCAAAAAGCACACCATATGCTTTACATCACTGTTCAGACATTTTAATGTTGTTGATGTTCTTGAGATCTTCAATGTTAATTTGAGTAAGATTTTATTGTTCCTGAGACCTAGTAACGTGGCATTGCTGCCTACGATCAATTTGTGCATCTTATTTAGTTCCCTTATATGGTCAGTAAAATCTAGCTAGATATTATAATCCATTAAGGTAGGTCCAGCCAGGAACCATACAGATGCGAAAAGATATTTCTAAACTAGTAATATTAACTCTATGATTGGGAAAAAGGCTCGGAGGATGATGAGTAATATTAACTCTATGGTTATTTGAGTAGGTATTTCTTTTTTTTATTTCCATAAAAAGATGTTTGACAGTGATTCCATCCTCAACTCATTATACGTTCATTACATAACTTAATGAGCTATTCATCAAATCATAAATTATTTAGTACAAAACTATTCAATGACTAATCAAACTTATTAAGGTCTAAACATATTAATTAACCCGACGAATGTCATGCAACAACCTTAACACGTCATACAATGTCATAAAATAAATCAAATCTTCTCAATTAATAATAATTTGACGCCATATATCTTTCAAGTGGCTGATGTAATCTGTGGACGAACATTTACGACTCATATTAAATCATACAAAACGTTTTTATTAGGATGACACCCATTACCGGATTCAAAGACTGAGATTTTTTTTTTCAGTTTGTATTATGACCTACGTGCATGATACTTTGTGGAGCATTTTATGAACTAACTGCATACGAGTGATGTCAAGACTAGATTTAGGAATGACGTAAGCAGTATTTTTCAAAAATTAACTCTTCTTAGTTAGGGCCGATTTTTGGGCCAATAGTTTAAACAACTAAAGAAAATATTTCAGTTTCTTGCTGTTAAGATACATGTGTATATTCTTACTGTGTATAAAATATGGTCTTGTGTAAAAAAATGTGTTTTTATTTTAATACAAATATAATATAATGTAATGTGTTTCTGATTATGTATGTAGTAATTATCTGATTATGATAACTGTCCACGTCCTTTGTGTAATTTGTTTCGAAATTGTCATTATGTAAATTATGTCCATTATTTTAAGTCGATGATGTAATACGAGTTAACTCAACAAAAACTACTAAGATTTTTTACATAAAGGCATGATGTATATGTATACTTTGTTATACTTAGGTATACATTCTTATTTCTGCTATAAGCATAGGTAAATGCTCTTTCGTACTTGACATTATATTGCTGTCTCTTTAGAAATAATTAGACGAAATAATATTCTTGGCAGTCGGGTAACGAAATAGGTAGCAGATTTTTACATTGTATTGGAATAAAAATAAAAACACGTGTTTATGGTACGTGTAGTCATGTGCCGTGTAGTATCTATATATGGAAAATATTCTTGTCTCTGTGTGTGTGTGTCATCATATAATCTGCATGTAATGGACTGTCAACGAAATGTCATTACCGTATCCCAGGCGACCTTTTTACATCCAAGTTTAAGCTTCAACACCTGATTTCGGTGATTCACGTTAAAAGTTTCATATAAGGGTTCCACAGCTTCGCAAGGCCGGTCAGTTTCCCATAGTAATACGCAAAGATGTCCGTATTATTGATGTTACATCGCCATTAATGTCATTAAGAAATCGCGTGTTTTTCACCCACGCGTCTGAGTCAGCCTTTACTTAGTGTCACGCCGATAAATAGATTATTGTGTTAAACCAAAGGCGTGGTTTAGACAATCGTAGTTTTTTCTGAACTAACAAGATGAGCCATGTGGGCTGTCTGTTCTTAATTCGCAATATTTTGAATCTATTAACGGGTCTTTCGATACTCTTATTTATCTGTTTATACCAATAAATTGGTCTGAAAGATGTTCGTGTTATATGAATAATTTATTACACATTTGTTTAGATTTCTTAGATAATCTTGAATAATATAGATATAAAAGTAGCATGCTGATGTGAATATAAAAGTTTATGGTGTTGATTCAAATTTATTGATGATTGAATCTTATTAAAAACATATCGTAACTCCTTATTGATGGACTCGCCCAAATGACCGAATATGATGACGTCATTGCGGCCTTTGATTGGCTTATCTTTGAGAACTAAGCCGGCGTGTCCATTACAGCCAGGATTAATTAAGAATTAAACCGAAAAATGTGTACTGTTATATCAAAAAACAGTTACTAACTTTCCAAGCCCCGTTATTTAACGGTTCTGAATCCTTGAAAGATTTGGATACTGTGTTTTCAATTTCTGTTTTTAAATTAAGCTCTGCAATTGTTTAATGAGGTTTCATTCGGTGTAAAAAAGGTTTGATACCGCGACGCAGGTCGCTCTATGAACCAATTAAGTGACATATATGTCCAGTCCAGGGTATGGTCACTTGAACCCTAAAGCCCAGGGTTCAACAGCAATTATTTGGTAGTCAGTTAGTAGTAATTTGATTCTTCTGATTGCATAGCTACGGAATCTGAAGCCATACATGATTTGTGGTTTGACTACAACGTGAACAGTAATTTTATATGTTTATGCTTTGAACACTGAACTGTTAAGACTGTTAATTAGTTATAGAATATCAAGTGTTTTTAGCTAGCTTAGTATGAAACCAAAATAGATGATGTCATATTGTGAGCTGGGAATTTTTATATAGAAATAAACTTATTCTGTGTTATCTAGATTTTGTTTAGCAAATTATGCATAGTTGCCCAAAATAGAAGCTAGGATGTTGTGCTTAAGATTTATATTTTTAGCATTTCTGGCATACCAACGCTGAAATGAAAAACATTTGAAAAGACAGTTACGACTCTAACGAGTTCGTTCTAAAAAGCGCGAGAGAAATACGCGTTAATTTTTTAACCGACTTCCCAGAAAGGAAAAGGTTTACAATTCGTCGGAATCTTTTATTTATTTTTATGTAGGCATAATTTCACCAATTACTCATAAGTTATCCAGTAGCACTATAATACAATTACCGTTGTTGAAAGCTCAACTAAAAAACTCTATAATAACCTATGACTATAGGATATTTTTGTTAGAACCGTCATCGTTATATTTGTGCATGTGTGGGTGTCATTGTACATTAATTTTGTGTACAACACTTGTACAGTATTATCATCCCGTTAGATGGAGGATGTTATAAATTATATTAATCATTTGCGGTTCTTAGAATATTTGTGGTCATTGGGTCAGCTGTAATAAGGTTTGATGAAAGTGAGGTGTTATTGTAAATGTGGGTTCATTAAGTGTAGAGAGAGAACAGTATGGGTGGTAGTTATGTGTATGTATGTATGTCATCCGCTTAGCCTTTTCCCAACTATGCCGACCCCAACGGCTTCCAATCTAACTGGATGCAGTTAAGTTCCCGTGTTTTGCAAGTAGCGACTGCCATCTGATAACCCAGGTACCCGGGCAACCTAATACCCCTAAGTAAGACTGGTTGTCAGACTTACTGCCTTCTGACTACCCGTAACGACTGTTTAATGTGTGTAATGTGTGTATGTATGTATGTATGTTTGCTTTATAGATAAACCTTGATTGCTCTTATTTCTGCCAAAAATAAAAATTACATATTGGCTTAAGTCATTAAATGTTCCTGTAAAATTATGACATGATGAAAAGATAACATTAAACAAAAATAAATTATATTTGAATAGAAGTGAGTTTCATCATGAATCAATATTTATTTTTAACTATGAGTTCAACTATCGGAATGGCAAATTAATAGCTATTACAGTAATTATCCCGCGTTTATTACCAAGAATTTGGGTCTCATACAAATTGCTGTGATTTTCTTGGAATATTGAGATTTACTGTTATTTAACTGTTATTTAAAATAACTCATCTCATGACAAATATTTGGATCATCTTTCAGTGCCTCCGCATACTGCTTTTAGTCTGCCTACTGGTACTTAATTGGATCGGACAAACAAATGAGTGTCAAGTACAACGATCGGGTACCCGGCCAGTGTCTAATTAACGAAAAATTTACAGCTTAAAAAACTAAAAAACATTATTAGTACGCATTTTTTTTAATTAATTGGATTTGTAATGACGTTTCTTAGCCAGTCATGTATTGTCATCAGAACTCAGAGCGTGTGCAAAATTTCATCCTAATCGAAGACTGGGAAGTGGGTCAAATTAAGATTCCAAGATTTTCTTACATACATAAAGAGTGTATAATATAAGAGTATAATATAAGAGTGTTAAAAAGTATGATTAGTGTTACTTAAAATTGTGGTACTTTCCTCCATTTTCATCCACACACTACATACCTATGTCATGATTCCTATATAAATTGAACAACACTAATTTTGGCCGCAATTACCCTAATTGTAGGAATCCTTATGCCGTCTAGTAAGGTATCATTACATGTAATTTGATTCCCATAGTAATTGGTCGTAGCCTTTCAATTTACAACTGTTTTTGTCTGTTACATCGTGATTAGGGTGAACTTATGTGTGTGTATTTGTAAATTGTTGTCTAAGGATTTCTTAGAAAACTACGGAATAGGTACTTATTGGCTTTTTAGTACTTCTTATGTACTTGTATTTAATATATCAGCAATGTCTTTGTTTCTAGTCGTTATCTTAACAAGAGGCTGATTTTATATGAATTTTGCTTCAAATTGACGAAAAAGCATTGTTATACACAGCAAGCCCTAAAAAGGATAAATTTTCAGTACAATCACAATATCGTTCTACCATTTACGTCAACAAGGTAACTTCAATAAAGGTCAGCACCAGATGTTTCAGTTCCCAAAAATCCGTCTTAAAAATAGCGCGAAGGCGCCGCCATATTGGATTTCGAAAATTTCATTTCCACTTATGATTATGGAAGCGTTCCGAGGTGACGGTTGGATGGCAATGACAGTGGCCGTTTTTTCTTGTACCTTACCTTACGTTGCCTTATCGAGGGAGGGTAATGACAAGCCTTTTAAGGAGAGGAACGAGGACTTTATGCTTTATACATTGTTGGGAAGTTTGTCTAATGTTGTTGGATTATTGGTTTTGTTCTTTGAAAATATTTTAGTACTTACTGAAATTTTTAGTGCGTTTCGGCGTAATAAGCCTAATGACTTTATTTGGAATATTTTTTTGTGTGAAAAAGAAAAGCTAGAAACTTTTTTCAATAGCTCTACTTACATACTGCAATTTCACGGTTTAAATGTGAGTTTTAAACTTTAACGTTGGTTCCTCTTGCCAACTTTCTAGCTTCTTTGAAGGGAAACTATGTGGGAAATGTCAAAACTTTTCCATTCCTGGCAACACAAGTCAGTAAAGAAGGGAATTGTTAACGCAAAGCTGGCCACACTGAACATGAATGTGTATCAAAAATAAGTGTCGCTCGGCATGTGACTAATGTACAATCAACTATAAAATGTAAAGGATATGTGAACACGTTATACGATACTCCATATTAAGCCGTTCAATCTACGTAGATCAAGTAAATTATGTTATTATAGCTCCCGTATAAAAAGACTGCATAATTTGAAACGAAGTCATTCCCATAGATATCATTGCGTTTAATCAAGGTTTATACGTTTTGACACCACTGTGTTGAAATGAAATCTTTGATAATTCAGAACATTTAATACTTGACAATCAAGTACTTACAGCTATTAATTTTATTTATAAAACAGTTGGTCCTAACTTTTGCAAGCTACTTTTCGAAAACGATCCAAACATTGGTCAACCTTCAAAATTGACATCAGCAAAACCAACGGGGCCCTTAGAGCCGAAGCCAGCTGGTGCTGCGGGACTATTCGATAGAGTTACCACAGCCCTGGCTCACAGAGGGCTCTAGAAGGAACAAAGGACCAAAAATTCTGGTCCTTTTTAATACAAAGATGGTACTCACCAGCACGGAACACTTCACCGCAGCCATCACAGCGGCTAGCGAACTGGGCATCGTAGCAGTTGCCGCAGTAGATCTTGTCGAGCTTGGAGCCGAACTGCTTGTCTACCAGAGAGACGCGGCACTTGGCGCACAGGAAGCAGGCCTCGTGCCAGTGCTTGTCTTTGTAAGACAGGTCCTGAGGAAGAACGAAGATCAAGTTAGTAAAGAGGATGATAAGAAGGAAGAGATAAAGAAGAAAGTATTAGAAAATGTTCTTTGGGTTTTAAGTTAAAGCTCATGGAACTATAAATTAGGTACGAGTAAAGTTTCTGGTGATGAGGTAGCTAAGGATAAAATAACAAATGACAGTGTCACTAGTTATAAACACTTAGATTAACTTCCTAAGATGTCAGAACCAAAAGTTGACAGAAACTAATTAAGCGTTATAAATAGGCCCTTTGATGTTAATCTATTGTTATTGTAACAACGCGACTCGAATGTTAACAAAAACATTGTTATTCAATTTTAAATAAATGACTTCGCCCAAAACAAAAATGAAGCCGGAGACGAGCACACATTAATATTAAAAAAACGCTACGAATAGACATGACAAAATCTTATTTAAATAAAGGCGTGATTTAGAAAAAATATCTTGGTTTGGATCACGATACCGATAATTAATTCGTTTAAATCTGACGTGGACAACATTAATCAGGGGTCTTCACATCAGATCCTCTTCAATTGGAAGGAAAAACCAGTCGTAAGACGCAAAAAACTACTTGTATCTACGACAGATGTTGACTACTAACCGTGGGTGGTAATTATTACCTTCAACTTGTTGGTACTTTACCGAGACCAATCAATTGTTATAGAGTTCTTACTTATATGGACGACATTAACTTCAGATGTCATTCCTAAGATTTGCTCCTAAATTGCATAACAACCTACATATCAATTGCTGGAAATACCAACAGTCGTAACAAACCTATTTCGGTTCATGATTCATAAACATACATTTTCGATTTCATATAAACACTCGACTGCAAATCCTATTTGTTACATTCATATCAAGTTCACTGACCAAATAACGAGCTTAACCCAAAACCTCAGGGCGTGCACTACAAGTATTTCCATATTTCAGGTCATCGCAAGCATTCGCGTTAAATTAAAAACTCAAATACATTCTCTCACGTTGCATTTGACGTGTTTAGTTCAAGTTTCAAAATAAATCTCCCCTCATTCTGGATTCTATTCCTGGCGTCGGTACGAGGACCGACAGAACGTACATTTAAAACTGAATGTCGTAATGTCAATAAAATATGAATGTTTATTTTGGCCGATTACGAAACTCTTAGAGCTTCTTGGATCGCGTAAATCTTAAAAGAATCGTCTGACGGATCCACCCAGGCGTTTTCAAGGTTGAGTCTAAACGAAAACATATCTGTAGCCGACCCAGAAATAGTTTAGTTTGTGCTAAACACGAGATTTGTTTTCTGTAAGCGATCGTCGATTTGTTAAAGTCTCGTCTGCAGCGGCAAACAGTTGGATGTAATGCTAACAGTCTGGCCGATGTACGCGGCACAAGTAAACAACCCGCTAATGTGTTCTTGACTGCCGCAATAAACATCATCATGGACTTGTAATTTATGAACCACATCATCTAATACTTGACACTATCCAACCTGTCATTTCTCTAATAGATAGCCATTGTTTATAGACAATGCTTCGTTTAGTTCGATTTTCTTCTATTAAAATGAAATCAAATTGGCGCGATTAGACAATGCCATTTCATATGATTGGCTTCAATTCGAGGGTTCTTCAGACAATTTTGGGGTAGTATTTCATTAAATGGAACATGTAATTTATCATCGGTGTGTTTGAACAATTGGTTAGTACAAACAGAGGTAGCGTTTGCAGCTGCGTGTGGACGGGAGAAGTCATTGGGTGTTCGTCGAGATAAATGTATAATGTTTGGCGTAACGTTAACGTTATGTTGGCTTGGCAGCGGTCTGCCTCGGGCCGTGTGCAGAGGTGCGCCCGAAGAATCTGGGCCGGCTGGAGTGACATTACTAAATTTGATCGGCGAAACAAAGCTGACGAATGCCGTGGATTCTAATCCTATTCATACCACACATACGACCACTCAGGAATTCTGTGTCAATGATATTTTCAATGAAACATTATACATACGCAATTTGGGCGTGGATTTGAGATGGCAGTAAAATGAAGTCTTATTTAGCAGCGATTATAGACAGTTGGGTTGTTTACAAAGAGCTCTTAATCAAGCTGTCACAATCCGAGTATTCTGCCAATTGTTGTTCAGTGTATCTGTAAGATTATATCTCTCCCGGAGCTATTATTTATTGACTCTAAATAACATCTCTGACTTTTATGGCAGTTAAAAACTATTTTGGATTCGAAGACGTATCCTAAACCCAAACAATACCTATGTTTAATGTTTTACAACCTAACTAACTCAAGTAAAATTTTATGCGATCTAATTCAATATGAAAGGAGACGACAAGAAAATACAAATAAGAAATTCTGAATAAGTGAAAGTGAAATTAATCAAAGACATCGACCTAAAACTTATACAGAAACATTCAAATAAGTTCCATATCTTTGCACAACATTGCATAATGACTGAAGTGACAGACAAAGCGCCAACCGAAAATGAACTTAGTGGTGCTGACCTTAGAGTCGATACCGATGGTCTTGTTGCATTCCTCGCAGCCGTTGGCGAAGACGCTCTCGTAGCACTTGATGCAGTAAGGGTGCTCATCGCGGAGGACGTAGCGCTGACCGGTCAGCGATTCGTCGCACTGCCAGCAGCAGAAGTGACCGCTGTGCCAGTCCTTGTTCATCGCCTTGGTGTATTCGCCACTGAAAATAAGCTGGGGACAAACAAGCCATTGTTAGTACTGATAGCTTTTGGGACCTTTTACTGTCATGGCTTTGGTGAATTGTTAAAGCTTTCATGACGACTGTACTTTTTTATTTTTAAAACTTTATGGCAATCCGAGGATTCAAACATGATCATTTTTTTTTCTCCCTTTTGGGGTTCGTAACTTTGCTTGCTTTCACGCAGTTTGATCTCTTCTACAGTTATGTTCACAGGCTTATGTAATTAGGAAAACTTAACTAAGGTTTATGTGATAATTTTTATTCATAACAATGGTTAGTAAATCAGGATTCTGTAACACATCATTCCAAAACATCCGATAGATACCTTAAATTAGGTCGGGTATGTGAGGGTGGCCATTTCGCGCCTAACTGAGTGCATATAAACAATGCACACGCTGTGCATGTCACTGACGGAGGAACGCGATCGGTAACCGACACTTGGCTGCACTTGCACACTGCGTCACTGGCACGGCTCAGGGTCTGGCCACCACTACACATACCCATCGTCGGCGTTGGTGGTCGTGTTGGTCTGTTCCACTTCCGTGACGGTGACTTCGCCATCCTTAGACTCCCTGCGCTTGGAGGTCTTCTTGACCTTCCTGGTTTTGCGCTCCGTGGTGGTATACTGGACTTGTACGTCTACGTCGGCCATGGCACTAGTCGGGGTTGTTCGTTAAGAAGATACGATATCACCGGACGCGGTCGCGACCCGAATTCGAATGGCGAGCAACGGTGGCCGAATCGCAGGAATTATTCCAGAATGTTTAGCGCTCGGGACGGTGGGGGGAGTTTGGGATTTAAATTTGGAAGAGTGACGGAGAGGGCAGGTGCGCGGGCGGCGTTTCCGAACTATGGCGACTTGAAACCGCGCTTTTTCCTATCCAAGATCCGCTGCTATCCTTCCCTGCTTGTAAGCGATATGCCGGTGAGCGCGAAATATCAATACGAGAGGGAGCTTACAAAGCTATTAGAAGCCGACATTACAAATAGGCAATGCGGGAATAATTACAGTTTTACGCTCATTCCGACCTATAAATGCATAATTAAGCTTTGATGTTTATGCAACGCAAACTGGTTGGCGTTATAATTGATGCGTTTGACACAGATTAATTTTATTGATGCTCATCGTTAACTTCTGACACGTTGTTTTGATAGGACCGAATAAACAACGCGTGCGGAGTACAAAGTGTATAAATGATAAATTACGTGATAACGATCAGTTAATTAAATGATTAGCTGGCACGTATCTAAGGTCCATTCATTTGGGTTTCATTCAGAAAGGACCGAAACATGAAAATGAAAATTTTGCAATAGAATGTTGAAACAACTTACCAATCCTATATGAGAAGCACAAAAATTAATACGAAGCAAAAGTTACTTGATTTTTTACTTTTCCGCCCAAACGGTTGACTTGGGCTGAAAAGGCGCCCTACATGAAGACGACCTACAAGATACCTAACTTAACTAAGCCGTCTATATGTGTGTAGTATAGTTAAGCGTCAATACTCTTGCATATTTGATAGCCATTGATGTTTTTAATGACGTACCTATAAATGTACTTTTGTTGACTGACAACTCTACTTTCACACTAACTTATACTATAGTTCGGCCGCTCAGAGAATGCGTTTCTGACACATCGCGATTGAACTGACGACGTAACTTTGTAATGGCGTTGCAGTACGATAAAAATATTTTTGCTGGTTGTTTATCGTTTTAACAATTGATGAGCATTAAAACAACATTATTATATCAATAATAATCAATGAATGTTGTAATTTTGTGCATATTGAGTGTCAAATAACTTGGTAAACAATATTTTTCTAAATCTATACTGCGCTATTACAAGGTTATGTCAGCGCTTTATATTTGTAGTGCTGTGCTAAAAATAACAGGCAAGTATCGTAATCTGTTCTGGTTGATGGTTCTTATACAGTTATACTTATAATATAAAATAATACGTTTTGTTTTTCTTTTTAAGAATTTGAAAATAATGGATATATAACTATAAGATAACTTTTATGAAATATAAAAATAAAACTATGATCAAACTGAACGCGCGAAAGAAAGTAGCATTTTTATATTTAGGTTGAAAATGGTAACCCCAAATGGCATCATGGGCCGTCATTTTGTGACGCTAAATAGTCGTTTGTTGTCGTTTCGTAAACCTGATTTTGGAAGATTTTGACCGAGATATCAGGATTGATTCTGTTATTGATAATACCTAATATAATTATACACGTAGGCGAAGATGATGATGAAGACACCACCTCCTCAAGCGAATCGGAGTCTGATTAATATTCTGTACGCACATTCAATTCAATGTACTTACTTTATTGCATAGAAATACAGATTGTAACTTTGTAACAAAGAATAAATAAAACGATTTTATTATATGAATATTACCTTTTTTTGGTTTCCACTTAAATAACTAAAATATAAATTTTAAATGATTCCGCCAATTTAAAACGAAAATAATCTTAAAATAATGCGGCGGTTTATTTTGGGGGAACGGTAACGAACTCAGTGTTATGTTGTGCCCATCACTAGTCCTGACTAACTGATAGGTGTCAGGAACGCATTCTCTGAACGGCCGAACATATAATAGTGATATGAGTAAGATAGTTTATTGAACTTTTTTGTCACGGGAAATAAAAAAACGAGAACCGTTTAGTTATAAATAAATTAATATAATTATTACTACATTGCTCAATCCTTCTCTGTGTGAGAGGAGGCCTGTGCCCAGCAGTGGGACGATAAAAAGGCTGTAACTGTAATATTATTATGAATAATTTAATTATATTTAATTCTTCTCAGGACACGTATGAAACCGGACGAAACATTTAATTATGTATAAATACGAAAATAATTCAGTCTTCCTTTTAAGCATTTAAATATTGTAAATTACCAAAAAAGGTTTCTTTAAAAAATCCTACATATAATCGAGAATAAAAAAGGGCGTAAAGTACCACCATTCATTACTATTACCATGACGATACGCCATTTTGACATGGGGATTATAATACATTGGCAACTATTGTAACAATAGCAATACACCATTAGTTAAAACAACAAACCAAGAAATTGCTACATCTTAACGACAGCGTTTATTTTATATTTTTTAGTAGTTTTCTTAACTAAAAGCTTGTTTTGACGGCCGTATTGACGGATCGCGTTTGAACTATTAATATTCCGAGTTAAATAGTCGTAGGTATGTTTTAACTACCCAGTTGCTAGTCGTAGGTACTACAATAATTAACAGGATTTTTGTTAATTACTTGAGTTATTTTAAATTTATCGTAAATATCTTTACAAATAAATAAAAATAGCTAGGAAAAAGTCTCTATGAATGAATTTATCTAATATTTATTACGAAATTCTATTATTTTTGATGGATTAAAACATACTTACATTACTTGCAAAATGCATGTAGTTAAAAGAGCGAGATTAATATTTTATGTCTTGGATTTTGCACTTAGACAAAGTTTGATCCAAAAAACAATCCTAATTACAGATAAGTCTTTAATGGATTAATACGAAATGATAATAATGACCTATTTGATTTATCATAGTAATTGTAAATGTAATGAACACAGCTGTTAAAATAAAAGAAAATATTATGTAGAAGCCTAAATAAAAATAACAATCAATTTTGTTTTTACAGCCACTAAATTTATTTCTGCATCACACACGATAGAAAAACAAATGGGGTATTCGTCATTTGTTAACTACTTGATCATGAGGAAAATTCTAGGAATATTTACGACTGAGAGAGACCCACACACTGAAAACAAAACAGTTGGCGGACAGTTGACCCGATAGCTGGCAATTTTTTTAATCAATAAGACAGTCTTGATTCACAAAGTTTTCAGTCGTTTTGATACCGGCTAAATACCTGATCTTTGTAATGTAAATACTTCTAGTCTTCTTCATACTGATTTATGATCTCAAAAAACTATCGGTCAACTAAAAATTTGCAGTGTGCGCTTACTCAGAAGAATGTTAGTCGGAAATCTAGTAAAATCTCAGAGGTTCCAAACTTTTCTTTCGTTCATGATTCATTCAAATTCAAATTCAAATTCAAATTTATTTATTTTGCGAATATGGGTACATACATGTAGATCTTATTTTATTTTACAAAAAAAGAGCGTTGACCATATCCTACCAATATAAGGCTTGCAAAATTAAACTATTAAACAAAACAAAAAACAGGAATAAGGGAAATCATATAGTTCTAATTATTAATCTAATTCTATAATAATTTATCTTCTAAAAATTCTCTTACGCTATAATACGCCTTTGACAATAACAATGTTTTAACTTTCCTCTTAAACATGTTGATCTGTGAGGTTTCGAGAACAGATCTTGGCAAATGGTTATAGATCCGAGGTGCCATGCAAAAGATACTTTTATTGAGTAGCGCTGTTTTGTTTTGTGGTAGACTTATATGACAATTATGCCTTTTACTTTTTAATTTACTAAAATAGTGCATATTTTTCTTAACAAACATTACAACTTCAAGTATGTATATACAGGGTAGTGTAAGGATTCTATATTTTATAAAAAATGGTTTGCAGCTGTCCGTCTGCGCTATTTTCGCTATGGCTCGCACACACTTTTTCTGAGCTCTGAATACATTTTCGTTATCGGTAGAATTACCCCAAAAAATAACACAATACCTTAAAAGAGATGCAACATAGCCATGATAAGCAGTAAGAAGGGTTGACATGCTGGCTGTTCGTCTAAGCATAAACAATGCATATGAATAAGTGTTCAGTTTGGTGCAGAGTGATTCAAGATGCTGTTTATAATTTAATGTATTATCAATGTTTAAGCCTAAAAATTTTGCGACATCAACCTCTTGAACCTTGTGGTTTTGGTAAATTATGTTCATACCTGATATTTTATTCAGTCTACTTCTGAATGTCATTAAATTAGTTTTGCTTAGATTAATGTGTAGATTATTTGATGTCAGCCAGTTTATAACATTCTTCAGAGTAGAGTTTATTTCGGTTTCCATATCAGATTTGTTACTTCCTGTAAAAAGTATTGTGCTATCATCAGCAAACAGAACCGTATTATGTTTAGTAGCTTTGGGCAGGTCATTGACGTATATGATAAACAAAAGGGGACCTAGCACGCTTCCCTGTGGAACGCCTGATCTAACTGTTCTACATGATGAAGAGTGACTTATTACTCGTTTAGCAATCGGGCATATTCTACTTATCTGAGTTATTTGACTTCGATTACTTAAATAAGATTTAATCAGGTCATACATGTTTCCTCTCACACCATAAGCGTATAATTTTTCTAGCAGTATCTCATGGTCGACATAGTCAAACGCTTTTGTGAGATCCATGAATAGTGCACATGCTTGTTTAGATGTGTCCATGTTTGTTAATACAGTATTGAGAAAATTGTATATTGCCATGTCGATCGTTTTCTTCTTACGAAAACCAATCTGCTCATTACAAAATAAATTTTTGCTCTCGAAATAATTATTAATTCTATCATAGATAACCTTTTCAAAAATTTTTGAGATGATAGGCACAAGAGCTATCGGGCGATAGCAGCTCATGTCATTCCTATCATTTTTCTTAAACAAAGGTTTTATTAGTGTCAGTTTAAGTTTTTCTGGGAAAATACCGGTCGTGATACTTAAGTTGATTATGTAACTAAGAATATAGGACAGTTTAATGGCAACATGTTTTATAATTTTTGTTGATATATCATCATACCCAGTACTGTTAGTATTTTTTAAACTCATAATAATTTTATAAATATCTTCTGGGACAGTTGGGCTAACAAACACAGAGTTTTTTTCGTACGGAATATCACATTTGGTTCGATCGTGTGAGACATTGTTAGTTTGATCAATGAAAAAATTATTGAAATGGTCCGCAACCTGTTTGGGATCACTTATCACATTATCGTTTACAACAATTTGTTGTATTTGATTAGTTGGTACATTTGATTTATTGGCGTTTATTATCTTCCAAGTGGCTTGTGATTTATTAGTAGCATTATTAATATAGTAATCATTTCGAGACTTTTGAGTTAACCTAATGATCCGATTTAATCGCGCAGATAAGGCTAAGAATTTATTTTTATTTTCCTCCGTTGGTTTTTTTCTATACTGCCATAACAGCTGTCGTTTGCGCTTACAGCATATTTTAAGACCTTTGGTGACCCATTGAGGCCGTTGTCTGTTAGTTATTTTAATGTTTACTATTGGAAAACAAAGATTATAAAAAAGAGTGAATAGTTCGTGAAATTCATTAAACGCTAGATTCGGATTCGTATGGCTATAAACATCGTTAAATTTAAGTGATTCCAAACATTCTTTAAATTTCTTAATGTTATCTGAAGAATAATCTCGTTTTTGTATGTGCCATGATTTAAGAATAAAAGTGGGTTTGACTGGGCATTTAAGCAATTGAGCGGTGTGGTCCGACAATGCGAATTCGATTACTTTTGCTGTACATCCTCTAACATTAAACATGATGTTGTCAATGCATGTTCGACTTGATAGGCGCGTTGGTTCATTTATACTAAGTTTTAGGTTATAACTGTGAAGGATCTGTTTAAATTCAATCGCGTCAGAAGTAGCATTGAGTGTATTTATATTAAAATCGCCGCATATTATAATTCGTTTTTTACTGTAACAAAATCTATTTAAAAGGGTACTAAAGTTTGTGAAGAACTTATTTAAGTCTTCTAAATTGGATCTAGGTGGCCTATAGATGCATATTATATAAATTTTATGTTCAGTTACTTCGACGCCGGAGCATTCTATGATATTTTCTATAGAATATTTGCTAATTTCTTCAATTGGCGTACATGGAAGTGATTTTTTTACTAAAATACAAGAACCACCGCGACGATTTTTCCGGTAGAAACAAGACCCTAGCTTGTAGCCAGAGATGTTTAGAGTATTCTTATCAGTTAATATCATATTGTGTTCAGTGATACACAACACATCTATAAGACTTTTTTCATTCTCAAGAGCTAATGTTAGTAGCCCAGATTTCGATATCAGCCCATTTATATTCTGGTGAAGAACTGTAACGTGTTTATAGACGAAAAAACTGATTGGATGTTTGTTGTGTGGACGTAACATCAACATCGTTAGGACAACTACTATTTATAAGAGTTGGTTCCTGGCTGTCGGACTTATTGTTACGGATTGTTTTGGTTATTTTTTTAAAATAATAGGGAATAGTTCCAGGTTTGCATTGCTGTGTATTATTTTTAGATTTACTTTCCCCATATAAATCGCATGTAAAATAGTTATTTATATGAAAGCCATTGAGATAGTCTAAATATTTTTTTATATTCATGAATATATTTGCAATACCCGTATTCGTTACTTTACCAGTATATTTTGAGAACATAGCATATGTATATTTGAGATGTATTGTCATGCAAAGCTTTCTCATAGATATGCAAAACGCGTGGATGTTTACCGAACAACTGCAACTAAAATTATGAGTGATTCAGTCCCATATAAACGTTTTGAATACTAAAATAACTTGGACTGTCTATTACGTTTTTATGACGCAAAGTCTGCATCTCCTTACACGAATAATGTTGAAGTATATTTGAAACTCAAATAAGGACGAAAAAGGTCCCTAGGAAAAAATCTTTGTTGTGGGATTATTCGATAGAGTTACCGCGGCCCTAGTACATATAGGGCTCCAGAAAGAACATGTGTGGGTTTTAGTCAGTAAAATGATATTCCCTTACGCTGCACCCACAGAGGGATAATGCCATTTGATGATATAACATGAATTTCTACAATAAGAGTAAACCCACGGGTAACCGCCAGTGTTAAATAAAATCCAGAGCAAAATGTTTACATTTTACTTGCAGCAGAAATTATGAATGATTCAGTATCCTCTATACATACATTCTCGCATAGTTTTCGCTAGCTAGCTTCCGCGTGAGTTACCTTCATTCGTCTAGTCATACGGTCGATGTCTTCACTGAACCTTCGAAGCAAGGTCTTGGTCAAAGCTACTTCATTCATTGGGCTATTTTTATAATGCTTTTGGTTACGTTTCCGATATTTTACACCTGGGGTATCGCCCTTTGAATTGGTTCTATTGAAATGGTTTGATGACGTTTAAGATTGATGGGAATTTGATCCTTTTTGCTGGTAATTGAGTTCCATTTTCGAATTTGTTTTGCGGAAGAAATTATAAAGCATGATGATGGTGTTAAATTACTTCTTTGTCTGCTCTTTGAACCATGTTTTGGAGAAAATGGAGTAGGAGACATAAAACTAGAATCTATCTAGACCAGAAACGTAATTATCATTGCATACCACGAAATTTTACGATAGCTATTAAAGATTCGCACCAACCAATTTCGAAACCACAGTCTGCTCTGTTAATTTCGCTCAGGCCAATAATAATCAAAAACCAAATCTATTCGAGGCAAAAACAACATTTATTTTTCTTCAAAGATGAATTGGAAATCCCACGTGAACGTAAATTATCTCTGTCACATTTTTAAGACGTCGAAACTGTGAAATATTTTAGGCTTTTTTGCCGAAAGTACCGGTTAAATCAGGCGATTTTAATAAAGAAAATGACAATATATGAAAAGAATGTTATAAAAATAGTCATCGTATCAGGAATGGGCTTAAAGTTGTGTCATCGCCAACGTAAAAGCTAAATGCATCTTTCATTTCCCACCCACTTAGTACCATCGTCACACAATCCAGCGATTCCTTCACAAACATCCGCTTGTCCGAACTTGTTTACCGCAATAAATACTTCTAAATCTTCATCATCTGCCTAGCCTTTTCCCAACTATGTTAGGGTCGGCTTCCAGTCTAACCGGATGTAGCTGAGTACCAGTGTTTTACAAGGAGCAACTGCCTATCTGATCTCCTCTACACAGTTACCCGGGCAACCCGATACCCGTAGGTAAGACTTAGTGACTTCTGACTTCCCCTAACGACTGCTAGAGATGTTCAAATTACATCTTGGACCTACAGTTTATCGTGCCCTCCGAAACACAGTTATTGGTGTGCAAGATATAGGTACTCAGACAGTACTACAAACTTATAAAAGTTGCATTGGTAGGTACTTGCCTGACTTGGAATCGAACCAACACTCATACTTGATCCATTGGTTCTTTACCCACTGAGCCACCGCGACTTGTTTACAGCAATAAATACTTGTAAATCTAAAAAGATTTATTCCACATTCATAAATCAATAATTAATCAAAACGTTCACAATAGTGTTATCATTTAATTAATTCTGATCTGATCGAATGTGGTTCTTGCCAGTGCCATTTGGCACGTCGTGGGGTCGAAGATTATTTCATTATTGTTAGTTATGAATGGCTGTTTAGGTGATATTTTATAATTATTTGGACCTTTAGCTTATCAGCGGCTTGTAACTTAGTATCCTACATTAATTATTATGAAAGGCATTTATTTCTGTTTGGGTTTAACCCGAATGGATGAATTGCTGAACCGATTTGAGAACTTCTTCCCGTGTTGGGAAGCTATGCACCTATAAAGGCAATATTTTAAGTGAGAGCGGGCAGAAAATCCGCCAGGGTAATTTTACGGCAAGGTATATATTTTGAAAACAATCACTTTCTTCTTCATAAACAAGTAATCTCCACAAATGTCTACTCAGTTGTCTTGTTGCATATCAATATCACAGACGCACGTAAGTGAGTTTCCTGATTTTTTAAATAGAATAAAGAGTACGCAATCTTGCAGAATTAGTGTCGTGTGCTGATTAAAAAATGCGATTGCGCATGATTTTCAAAGCATTCATTCATTCTTTGCACGCCTCTTTTAAAAGTTGATACTTTTATGCCACAGAGATTTTCTGGTGCGAAGGATTATGAAAAAGGTAGGATTGGTTAAATCAACGACATTGAAAGACTCCCGAACGACAGCTAAAAATAAACCCAGCTTTGATATTAAAAATACGAATACCTCCTTAGTTTGAACTTCTAAGAATTAATGTAACTTTTTCTGTACGGGTTGGCAACGGTAACTGTCTAATTTTAGCACAACGAATCGCGAAGCAAAATAGAAAGGTTATACCTAGATAATTTCATCTGACTATGAAGACTAGCTCCTGTTAGCGGTTTCACCCGCATCTCATAAGAACTTCTGCACGAACCTGGATAAAAAGTAGCCTGTAGCCTTCCTCGATAAATAGGCTATCTAACACTGAAGCATTCTTTCAAATCGGACCAGTAATTCCTGAGATTTGCGCGTTCAAGCAAGCAAACAGACAAACAAACAAACTATTCAGCTTTATAATATAAGTACAGATTTATTGGTCAGCATGAAAAATGGCATAATGTTTTGGCTTCGTTCAGAAATGTTGTACGAACAAGTGACGTTATAATGTACGGTGCTGCAAAAGGGGGTGGACAGTACTGACAATTAGGGACGTCTTAAAATAATGTGCCTGCCTACGCTAGGGAGAGTGGTTTAAAAATAAATGTTTTGGTAG
Organism: Helicoverpa armigera; assembly: GCF_030705265.1. Classification (NCBI taxonomy): domain Eukaryota; kingdom Metazoa; phylum Arthropoda; class Insecta; order Lepidoptera; family Noctuidae; genus Helicoverpa; species Helicoverpa armigera. Next base: position 11,204,691 of record NC_087123.1, read on the forward strand.
TACGACTGTTGTGGGTAGTAAAGGTAGTTAAATATACATACATGTAGATATTACCTGTATAACATAATAGGTTTGGCTTGGTATATTTTTCATTATAAATACGGAAGAGAGTGTGTCTCTTGTAGACTAGCCTTTGACAGAGGGGTTTTTTTAACGACGTCAAAAATCAACAAATGAGCCCTGCCGCTGTGGGTTAGCAGCGGTGAGGGAGTGTCAGACTCTTACTGACTAAAAACCGTCGTATTCCGTCATAGGCCTTTTATGTACCAGGGCCGCGGTATCTCTTTCGCTTCAGAATTGTTTGAAAGGGTTTCTGCAGCTCTAAGTGGCATAGGGCGACTGAAGATATACAGTTGGGTTTAGCGATAAAGCATTGAAATTTTCCCTACACGGCATCGATGTTTTAAAAGGAGGCTTGTATTAAGAGTATTCTGTAAAAGTTTATGCTTTTAATCCTCAATGAATAAAGAAGATTTGTTAAGTTATCATAAAAATACATTTACTTAAACCGAAACAAAAGCCAGAACTAGGTATTTTTGGAGAACCGCTGTTATTGTTGAACACAAAACATTTACTAATACCACTGGTTATTTTTGTTTGTTTATATTAAATTGTTTGCTCTGGTTAACCGTTAAATGTAAGTTACAGATATTTTAACCGACTTTCAAAAAAGAAGGAGGTTCTCATTTATCACTGCACTGTTCTGAATACCGAATTCAAAGTAATAACGCTCTTCATAATTAGTCAAATAATTATACTCCTACTTTACTTATAAATCACCAAATTCCCAGAAAAAAATTAAATAGATCATACAGTCACTTCGAAGAGACGTGACATTCAAAATACAAAACAAAAACAAGACGAACGATATCAAAGAAAAACCTATTAAAACTATAGATGAAGTTTTAAATAAAAGACAAAAGAACATCGGGTGCTCATAAATTAGGTTTTTTCAAAGAGAAAAGAGTTAAATTTGGGTAATACATCCCGTCGTAAAAGAGTATAGGTACTTAAGTATGTGTGTATTTTGAGTATGTGTGAGTGAGTTTGAATCTTGTGGTAAAGCAATAATAGTAAGTAAGAAGGAAGTTGTGGTTTCAGGAATATAAGACTTGTAGCGTTGTGGTTTGTTAATAATATTATTTGTGGAAAGTCTGCAGCTAGCTAATTCGAAACAGCTGTTTTTCATCAAGAAATGCTGGATCGTAAGATATACTTTATAATTAAGACTTCATATTTTATTACTAAAGTTAAGTTATACTACAGCGTATTTTTAACTAAGATTGCAGGTTTTCTACCCATCTCTTAGAAAATTAGGACTTCACACTGCATTACTGGTATTTAAATTTCAAGTATCAAATCTTCCTCTCAAAATTAGTTCCAAAAACTCATAAATCAAGACAAATGAATACTAAAATTATCTTCTACACACTAATTCAGATGGTTTTCATTTATGAATACATGTGCTACAATACTGACCTACAATTATTGACATACAAACAGAAGAAAGCACTTGATAATATAATGCTTCATCAGTTTCCATTATGAAGATTATTAAAATATATTTTGCTTTCAAGTGCATACGTACAGCTACACCTATATATATACCTATCAAGCTGATTAGTTCGCTTGTTTGAACGTGAATCTGTATGGACGAATCACCAGTTAGATTTGTAAAATGCCTGCAGCATTTTGGTGGCTCCAGTAAAGTATATCATATGCTTTTTGAGAGGGTCAGATAGTCCCTCCTTGTAAAACATTGACATTCAGACTGGAAGGAGTCGGACAACTTCAATACAGTAGGGAAAAGGCTAAATAGATGATGATAAGCGCTCCTTTACGCTTTCATTATAGCGCTATGTCCTGTATGTATGAACTGCGATGCGAGTGACATTGTAGGCACCTTCTAACTACATATATGTTTGTAAATAACAGATATAATACAAACTAAAAAAAAATACAGTCCATTGATTTGTTTACAATACTATTCAAATTGACATGAACCCAAAGACTTAACTACCATAGTCAAACCAATTTCCTAATTCCTAAAGATGTGCGTGAAACCGAGCGTCACAGCCAGTTATTTACACAAATATGAATAGGAGTTGATTAAAGAGCTTACACGTCTGTGGTTTTCAGTGACACCCACATATTTACCAAGCTTACGATTTTGGATAATTTTGGCACTCATTAAGGCACTTGTTTGTAGTTATTTGTGAAGAGATGTACTGTCAGCACTGTTTTATTGGCCAGACTGCCTCGTTGGTCTAGCTGTCGCAAGTGCGGCTGCTGAGCACGAGGTCTCGGGTTCGATTCCCGAGTCGGGCCGAAATCGCTTTGTGGGTTTTAGAAGACTTTCACAAAAAAAAAGCAGCCCGGAGCCTGGAAGCTGGTGATTGATACACCCGTGCATCGGAGAGCACGTAAATGTCGGTCCTGCGCCTGATCTCATACCGGTCGTGTCGGATTGCCGTCCCATCGGGTTATGAGAGTGAAGGAATAGTGAGTGCACCTGTGTCTGCGCAAATGCTCGTGCACTATAATATGTCCTGCGTAGTTGGCTAATCTCCTTACATGAGTACAGCCGCCGTAGCCGATAATCGGCTAGGAGGACATAATCATCATCATTGGCCAAAATGCGTAATGAATAGGGTATGTAGTGACTAATTTTCTATAGAAATGTCCGCAGTGGCAGTGTGCTCTGATGTTTTGTAAAAGTGTGAGCTTATGGCTACTTAAACTTTTTTGTTTGTGAGGTAAACTGTATGATATTTTCCATATTTGTATGTACCTACATAGTACCTTTGGAAATAAGTCAAAATTATTTAGATCTAAAGTAAACTTTAAGTACTTGCCTCCTTTAGGATTAAGAAGCTGTAAGTAATTTTAGATTTCTCGTGTGTGTGCTCTCTAAACGCAGGTAACTGTTATTTCTTTAGTTAGAAAAGGCCACCGTATTCCTAACTAACCAAGGTAAAGTTTAAGCCCATTTATTTAAACCATTGCCACATTTAATCCCTCCATTTATCATTCCCTAAATCTCCAAACTTACAGCTAATTCCAATTCATGTGAACATTATTTCAAGGGTGTCAGAAAATTACAGCAGCCGTTCTATTTGGCGGGAATTTACCTCTTAGAGATCTCCTCTGGTTATGGTTGATGTTGTCAATATATGTTAAGTATATGTAGTTCATCAGTTGTGTTAGCACCCATAACACAAGCTAATAAATAGCTTACCATGGGGCTAAACGACCGCGCGTGTGAGACTCGCGATATTTTTTAAGTATATAAATATTTTACCCAGGACTGTCCCAATTTTTTTTTATCCATGTTATTTTGAAAATCCAATCTAGCAACACTATTAGTAGCAGTCATAATCCCCTCCGATAGATGGCATTAAATCAAAGGTCGTAGGAACTATACGCCCTGAATTTAATGAGACACAAGTAGGTCGAGGTTGGCCGAGTATTTTCGGACTATTGTGCAACAATTTTGATTAACTGTTCATAATTTTCATATTAATTGGTAATTTGGCTTTATAATTATGATTGGGTGTTGAGTTTTTGTAAACCTGCTTTTGATAATTGTTGATTTTATAGTTTAATATTTAATTGTCTGGGCCTTCAGCTGTTTTTTGTGACAGTTCCATTTATGGATTGTTCGCAAGAATATTTCGATTCTTGTCATCTTTAAAATCAATTACAGAATCATTTATCTTCTTCTGTGGTTTTCAGTCTTATTTAAAAAACCTATTCGATTTTAAACTGAGGATCGTCATTACGCTTTTCGTTGCCAATATAATGTTTAACATTAACATAGCCAATAAAGTGTACAGTACACTAATGGAGTACGTATTTACAGTACAAATTACATAGTAAATAACAGTATTACGTGAGCGTTATATGAATTTAATTGTGTAATCAAAAGGACATTTTCGTGTTCGTGGTTATTCATTATTTATTTGATTTTAATATTGTATATAAAAAATTTATAATTTGTGTTCGTGTAATGACTTTTATCGGTCTTTTCATTAACAATAGAATGACAAAGCCAATCCCATACAGTCTCAAAAAATTACATGTTTCTTTCGAAACACTGTGTTCCACAATTTCAGTTTCTAAATAAGCCAAACAATTAGAGCCTATCTCTCAAATCCTGTCACAAAGGAGATCTCACTTTAGGTTATTAACTAAGGGTTGTCAAAGAAAACAAAACACAAACCGGGGCATCATAATTTAATGTTCAGTCATGCGTACAGAGGCTCACATCAGCAGTGCGTGCTGCGTTAGGGTCCAAGCTAGTCCCCGGTGCCCCAGAAATCTACTTCTTCTTCCTCCTCTTCAATTACCTCTTTAGTCTCATTCGTTTCTTCCTCGAAGGAGTTGAGTTTGGGAACGTCTTTCAACAGCGGCTTTTGCGTCACATTGTCATCGGAAGCCACGCTGTCCACTGACGCTTCCACGCTCCATTGCTCACTCCTTCTCTCCCTCGAGTTTTCCCTCGACCGACTTCTGGAATAAGAACGCGCTGATAGATTAGGCGTGCTTCCTCCAAGTTTGTCGTCTTTGTTCATACGCGCGAACTCAGCTTCCTCGAGAGACGTGAACATCCTAAGTTCCTCCTCGCGTGAAGCTCGCGAATCTTTGGAAGAATTCGACGACGATGAGTGGCGCTTTTTGAAACTCCGTCGCCTGCCACTCGGGTCGTGTCGTTGTATTGGTCGGAACTTAATCCCATCAAGAGATCTTAAACAAATTCATAACATATGAGTAGGTATAGTACAGGTGGAGTGAATGGTACCATGAATTAGCTTTCTACTCGTGCATATGTGGTGTCCGATGAGCAGTGATCACTCACGATGATGGGATGCAGCTAGGTCACTAGCGAACTGAAAACATGAGAGTCTACATGAGAGATGTGCCCGCTGATATCAATGAATATTAACCTGAGGAAGTCTTCGCTGTATTCGCCTCTTTTGTCTTCGTCGAATGATTGGAAATGTATTTCGGGCAGTGGTTGCGGGGTGCGGGGGGGACTCAGTGGTCTGTAATGCCATGTCAGTTTCTCGTCAGCCCCCTCGTCCTCCTTGTGTTCAGGCGCGACAGTATTTGAAGTAAAGTTGTTGTGATTTGAATCTGAAATAGTTTCACGAGGCGTAGGTGATCTGCTCCTTTGTCGAATATTGATCGAGCCTGAAGAGTTCGTAAGAATGGTTTTCGTTTTCGTCGTATTGTACCTGTCGCTCCGGTTGTCGTCGCTCGCTTGGCTCTCCTCGAGGGACTCCTGGCCGAAGCTGGATATTTTGGTGGAGAACAGTATGGCGGTTGAGTTTGTGTTGTCACCGTAGTACTTCACGGCGGCCGATTTTAGTTTTCCATTTTTATCCTCGGTTAATAATAGGTATCCCTGACCGCATTCTTTGCTCCATTCGCCTGCGGAGGCTGGGCTGGCCGCTTTCCTGAGTTGGCTGGAGTAGTACTCGGCGAGTTCTTGGAAGTCCGGATTGGAGTTGGGTATGACGCCACTGAGCAAGTGTTTCACGCACTCGATAGCTTCGTGCGCGCCGGCGTACGAGATAACGACAGACAGCAGGAGTCCCATTTCAATGTCCTCGAACAAACACGCCTATGTCAAAAGGAATGGAAAAGGGCTACTTTTGAAAAGGGTCTCCGGGGAGCGGGACGGTGCAGCGCTATTACACCGAGACAAGATTTGAACAACTGAAATTAAAGTGTAATAGTTTGCCAAACTTTTGTGTCCCGTTTTAGAATTCATTTGGCGTTGTGGCCAGACATTAGCTTTATGTCTCGTTCGATCATTCGGTCGAAGGTCGCGGCTTTACGAGACTATAAAAATGTTTTAGCCAATGATTGATTTGTACGTGTTTGATTGTAGCTGTGTGAGTTATGGGAACTGTAAACTCGAATTAATTTGTTGCTTCGTGAAGACCAATAAGTTTAGTTGCATTTCCTGCGATGTCAATCAATCAATCACGGAATTAACTTGAGTATTGCGCATAAGAGATAAGATGTATTTGATGATATATTATAACAGGGTTTAAGAGGTGAGTAACCAATGATGTTGTTTCGGATTTTTTTTTTTCGGAACGGTCAATTTCTCTGGTCTAATAATTATGGTTATGTGAGACACGGGGTCATAGATAACATTGTTGCAATCTTTGTATCTTTAACATATACTGATATATTAAGGGAATATTTACTACCGTAATGTGGGTCAACAAGAACGTTAAGTCTTATTAATCATCCCACTTTAGGCTGTGACTAATGTATAACTATTGTTGCCAAATCTTGACCGACCGTCAAAGGCGCTAGTAGTAGTAGCTAATAGGTAATTTTAATTCAATTTTCACGTCACTTCACTAACTTTCAAAGATATTCTTTATGAATTAGGAATTGCCTTTAATTTATTTAGGCAAATTTTATTTTATTGTAAATATGTTTGTTGTGTACCTTTACTTAGTAGTATAATAAACTATGTACTTGAGAAAGAAAAAAATATGAGACATAAAATGATGACTTTATGGACTTCATGAATTAGGTACGTTTTTGACCAGCTTCCGCCAGTGGAACTATTTTACACAAAAAAAGACTGTAATTTTCCTCCACAAATGGGCTAGCACTGATTTTAAGATCGGTTCAGCAGTTCTTGTCAACAACAACTTCTCGTGTACAATCAACAAAATTTTCAGCAGGTTTATAATGTAAGTAAAGATTTAAATTATGATAAGTATATTATTATTATACATATAGTGAAAACTTTCATACAAAGCCGATATGTGATCTTCATTGCCTGATATTTTTCGCGGAAACTTGCGAAACGCTGCTCTGAAAAAATCCGCGAGAATAACCGTTGTATATAAAGCGGCTATTTTTATACAAGTTTGTAATAACAAGTTATGCAACTTGTTTTATTTAATATTACAAAGCTTACGTCGGATCGTGCGTAGAGAGTACAGCTGTGTTATCGAAGAGTGCGTGGGTTCGAGTCTTGACTTTGAAATAATGGGAATTCCGAAATAGTGTGTGGTTTTTGGGGAAGTTTTCCTGTAAGTGTGTATCAAGTGTTTTCAATTGAAGAATTCATATTTACGTAAAAGTCTCTTAAAAAGGTCACGGTCAGTTGGTTCAAGGTGTCTAGTTTTTAGATAGTTCTATTATAATAATTTCTACAATGCTTGCTTTTATTCTATAATAATTATAAAATAATAAGTACCTAAATAGTAGGGATATATTATACAGTGTTGTTCAAATATAATACTTAGCCGAATTTCTAGTTAATAGAATTTGATGAAATGAAACAAAGTACTCTGAAAAGGTTTACTTTTAAGTTTTAACGTTAGGTCTAGCAATTATGTAACACTATTTGCAGAACGGCTGAAAAACATCTGTTAAAAACAGATGTTTTCAATCAACTATTAATTTAAATACTCAACTGTATTTATAGCTTTTCAGTTCTATAAATATTTTGGTACATACGATGTAAGTTCCTATCCATTTCCCTGTGAAACAATAGACTGAAAAAGCGGCCATGATTGGGGTGCGTTAATGCGACCCCCCGATCAAAACTTTTTACAATTCAATGGCAGAATTCGTCGTCAGCCAACCAGATTTGTGGATTCTCTGATATTCTACATATTGTTTTACTAACCTTAGTTTATTGACATAATATATTATCTATTGTATCTAGCTTCGTTGCCAAAACAATTAGTCGTTAAATTATCCCTAAACGCCAAGAAAATATTCCCAGCCCTGTGTCATCGACCTTTGTGAAATAACAAAAAGTAACGGTTGCACACGTAACTAATGTTTTTAAATCTTCAAACTTCGAACACTTCAAAAACCGAATGTTTTCTTTTAAAGAGACGTTTTACGTCTTCTTGTCAGAATGCCAGAATTATTTTATTGTAAGTAATTATTAAAACTGCGTAGACTCAAATTTTCCCGCGATTTTTCCTGTTAACATTTTACAATCCGAATGTGCGAAGAAAATATGAGACAACGATACAGAGACTTCATTCTAATTCTTACTATGTATTTTTTAAATTTCATTATTGTTAAATAGTACCTAATCAATTCCGATTTATTCTATTACATACACTTCTATACTTTTTTATGTGTGTGATCAAATATAAGTATTTTATTTTTTTGTTATTTTATTCTAATCATACTAACATGAAAAATGTTTTCTTTATTTTCAGGACTGAAGATTAGTGACGCTGAGTTCTATAAGATTTTATTTGATATTTGATTTACTACGTACATTTATTTCGCTCGTATTTTTTCAATTAAAATGTCATAATTTTCAGAAAACGGCTGGATGAAATCAAGATCAAATAATAATGAGTCTTTTGATACGAACAGAAAAACTACTAAACCACTTCTCTTCTAGAACTTAGATATTAATTATATGTATTATGTGGTATATAAAAATTAAACTTGATATTCTAGTAACAAATCAGATATAAGTATTTACAAATCCCACATTTACAATAGCAAAAAAGGTAAGCACAGTACTCATAAATGTCGTTGTCGTGTGTAGGTACATACATATTTTTCCTATGATAATGAAAACTTCTAACCCAAAATTCAGGGCTAAAAATACACCCAACAACTGAACTAAAATCTGACTACCAAACTCCTAAACTGACTACCAAAGTTTACCATTCCAAAGCCATTATTCCTATAGGTACGTAAGACACTCATTTAGGTACACCGTCTAATTACGGAGATGTAACGTCATTGTGACGTCAGAGGTACCGTGTGAACACTGTGGGCGGGGCTTAGGGAACATCGATCGATGCGCGGGAGTTTATTTCAGCGCTTTGTTTGATAAGTTACATAAGGCTGTGGGTGGTTTGATTCATGAAGGCGATTTCGTGCAAGATTTTTCTTGGATGATTATCCAAGAAGATTTTCTTTTTGCAACATCTTAAGCTCGTTATTACGTGTGTAGAATTTAAATCTAATTTATATCGCAAATTCAATAAAAAAATATACGTAGTTTATGAAGCTATAAGAGTGCTTAGGTACCTATAATTTATTTATGTGGAAAGTTCGGTAAAACTTTAGAAGTCGTCTTATTCTTTGTGATATTTTTGACATGCTTGAGATCCGAATTTCTGGTTCACTAATACAATACGTCTCAGAATGGTTGACTAACGGCTACCTTATTAAAAGATAAAAAAGAATTTGTAAAGTTTAAAACTTCCTAAGTAAAGGGACCAGGAACTATAGGTACCTACACGGGCATTCAAAGGCGAGTAAAGCCCCTCAGCATAGCTAGTTTCACTAATAAAATATTAGAACTGCCAATTATATTCCCGATGACAGATATAGAACGGTTACCCACTCGTTGTAAATGATGCTGTCTTTTTGCAGCTAAACTTAAACCGATGACCTATTAACGTCAAGACTTTGACAGGAATGTGAAGTGCTAAAGAAAAAAAAGAAAGAAAAATATTTCGAACTTGGTTGGAAAATAAATAAAAAGGCTAGAAGAAAATTCTGTTGTTTTTCCTAACATCATCCTCCTGCCCCTATCCCTATTTTTTATATGAGGTCGGCGCAGCATGTTTTTTTTTTTGCCATACTCTTCTGTCTGCCGTCATTTCACAGGTAATATTCTTCCTAGCTATGTCGACTTTCACACAATCCATCCGTTTTTTTGGTCGTCCTTCCACTCTGTCCATTCACATTCATACTCATCACCTTATCCACAACAGGATTTTTTCTAACATCTATTTTTTCCTTTGTGAGATGGCATTTTAGAGCTAAACTAGTAAAAATCTAGGAAAAAGGGAACTTAAGGTGGTTAGAACTGGCATCTCATAAGAAAGTCCTATCCAGCATTAGATTTATCATAATAATTTAGAAAAAAAAGTATTAGAAATATCTGCATTTATTTTTAACGAGTCAAATGTCATCAGATCTCCTAACACCTGCAGTCGCCAAACACATTACTGCCCACTACGCAGTCGGTAAATGTATTCTAAGAAACGTAAACATTGCGTAAAATACTTGTTTTCCTTGTATTATAACTGTCTACGAAAACAGTGGCTGGAGCTTTGTGAAAAGAATAGACAAAGTTCTTGATAGTTTTTGCAGTCGCAATTTCATACAGTCATACATAACAGATATATGAGATATACCTATTTCAAATCTCTCTTTTATATCTGTTTTCATCCAAAAAAGCTAAATGGCAAGTTTCAAGAATATTATTTTGTTACTATTCACTTAGGTTCAAAAATACAACCATCCACAGGTAAATCTATTGCTTCCGTTAACTAACGAACTTTTACCACGCATCATACAAAAAACCCCGCCAACTACACTACCCAAACTAGACCACCACTCTTTAAAGAGCAATAACACAGTTCCCAGCCCAAATCCCTGTTTACCTAAATAACTACAACCATCGGTGTCAAAGGCAAGGTCGCAGTGAAAGTAACAGCCCAGTACGGCTCTGGGTGCGCGCGCGCCGAAACCCGACACCGGTGTGACGTCATGCGCGGGCCGTGCGCAAGAGACGAGCTAGGCGAGAGGGAACCAGGGAAGGAAAATTTTTAGCGGGAAAATTTTGACGTGTGGCCGCCATTTTGTAAGTGAAATTAGGGGGTGTTTTGAAGATTGGTGGTGAGGTTAATTCTTACCCTAAATAGCAGTGTCTATTTCTAAATATACAAGCTATTTTTTTGGTAAAATAAGAGGGCATTTTAAACGTTTGTTAGCGAAGTAAATTATTGTCCCAAATATCAGTCTCCTTGGTGAGAATTGCGAAGAAAAAATAAATTTTACGTAACGAAAGGTGAAAAGCCTCATAATTTGCGAATGTTTGAAATAAAAATAAGAGACATAGGCTTAGTATTTTTCATTCATGTAAGACGCCCACTGAAACTTGAATGAGCTTATTGGCAACCGAGGGGCGTTCCCCGAACATTATTCTGAAGGTTTGTATGTGTTTTATTTAAGTAGGCGTAGAAAACATAATGTTATGTAAACCGGGAATTTGCGGGAAAAGTAACCTTGGCGCTTTCCGTTTCTACTCAAACAATTCGGTATTATAACTAATGGTTATCTCTAAGCATAGATCAACATTTTGTCAAAACTTATACTTAGGACTAAATTATAGGATCAATTATAGGGTTTTAATCGATGTCGATATTTAGAATTTGGCAAAACTGACTGTTCCTATTTTTGAGATTTATTTTTCTGTTTTCTCTCAAAGATCTTAAGCATTGTCTTACAGTGTAACGCATAAAATCGTTCAGAGTTTTTACGTGTTGGCAACACGCGCACAAACACAAGTATTCAACAATATAACACGTTATTTATGAATTCAACATTTAATAGAATCATCCATTTGATTGATAGTTCGCACGTGTGATTTTTTATTGTTCATTGAAGGTAATTACATATTTAGATTTATTTTTAATGGATGTAGTTTACAATGGATTAAAAACTCTTTGGAATCATAGATTCATGGCAATTCCTTCTACAAAACAATTGACTATTTAAAAAAATATTTAATACACAATGCAGAAAGAAACATTAAATAAAACAAAAGTAATAGAAGAAATTATTTAAACTTTTTACAGAACTTCGAACGTCGAGCATTTATGCATGTTTGCAGGTGAAGACAACAGCTGTCATTAAATTCAGTTTCAGTAAGATCTGCCTAGAATATGTTCTGTTTAACATTATGGAAAATTTTAGAAGTTACCTGTTCACCTTTACCTAGTTTATGGCAATAGGTGCATTCCGTATTACGAGGGAGATCAACACAATTGGTCAAATAGTTCTAGTAAAAGATAACCGTCTAGGAATCTGCTCCGATCATTTGAATGGGTACTGAAAATAGAAAAGAAAATTGCTAAATCTTAAATCAGAATAATCATTTACAAACGATTTACATAGAGTACGCGAACAATATGAAACATTATTAAATAGAATTTATGTTTTGACGGAAGGTGACCAATGTCCGGTAAACAGGGTTTTGGCACCACAACCACGTGGGTCGATGACACCATCAAAGAGTTTTAGTACATAGAGTTTGTGCACAATGTTTTTTTTTTAAGATAAAAGAAGGTTGTATGTTGTCTCAGGACAGGTGAGAGCGTTTTGAATTTGGAAAGCTGAGCAGAACAATGACAAATGCAGATTATGATCAAATTATTTGTTTAATTTTGGAAGTAAGTTATTTTTAATTAGCTTCTTATTAGTATGAAGGGCACGCGCTCAAAACGTGCTTCAATACTTCAGATGGTTTGTAAATATGTTTTGTGGTACCGGTCTTAATTATTGACTTTAATGAACTTTATGGTGACATTAGACTACTGACTAGAAATGGCGCTAATAAATACTAGAAGAAGATAAAAACAAGTCATATCAGACCTTCTATAATAATTAATTTGTCTTTAAGAAACTCAATGAGAAATCTTTGCACTAGAGGTCAAAGTATCTATATGTTATTTTGTAAATACGTGTAGGTAGGACTTAACGAAAGACAGCGCTGATTATTTCATGACATCTTAAAACGAAGATAAATTATAATATTTGGACAGAAACAAAATCCCTACTTCTTACATTCAAGCTAATCTCTTGAACAAAATTAAGCTGTCACTCTAAGCTTAATATTACAAACTTCTTACCACAGCTGTCAAACAAAAAGTTATTCAATTTTGAGCCTTGTCTCTTGGTTTTAAAGATGAGTGAATATGAAGAATGGTACATTTATAAGATGGTTTTCATTCAAAATGGCTAATTACCGATTTGTATGAAAAACAGTGTTGCGTCGATAATCTTGTAGGGCGTTCGAAAAGTTGCCAAATTTTTTTAAAGCTGTATTTTATAAATTGACACTTTACTGATGTGTAAAGGTGCTTTTGAATTATCTTGGAATGTGTCACTCAGGATTGAAAGGAATCCAAAAATACGATGGATGGAATGTATGAAAGTCCTAATGACTGGAAAGAATGTTACTTGAGAGGCTATGAATAAAATTAGGATAGTGGCAAAAGGATGATTATGTAAAAAAGGCTAGAATGTAAAAAAAATAATATTAATATGAAAACTGAACTGAAAATGCTTTGACGACCCCAAATAGTTCCGAATAAGGATAATAGGTAGGATGAAAAAAGACAGAAAGACCTAAAAAGACATGATCTTTCTAATGATCACCAATTTACTGAACAATATATAGGTACTATGTAATTGCTGAAATACTTTATTATAAGTATGCGGCTACTGTACTGGAGATGGTTACGTAATATTTTTAGAAGGTGACCAAGCTTAAAGCTTGTTGGTTTAAGCTTAAATGTCATCCTTAAGTTATAACCATAAAAGGTTCGATGATGCATCCGAATTTATTTACAGACAACATAAAATTTAATTTTGAATGAAAAATATGTATTTATTGGATGCAATAAATTTTGGATAAAATAAAACTGTTTAATTTGAAAAAAAATTAAAGATTTTTTTCTACGAATAATTAAAATTTTAAATCAACCAAGCTTCACTAGCGCCATCTGTTGTCGAATAGCTGAACCGTTAAAAGCTTTTGCTAGTGTATGGCTGAGATGTAGTTTTTCTAAATAATTACAGATGGTATTGTTCACTTCTTGCATTTTAATGAAAAATTCACTATGAAGAATTTTTAATTCACATAATGAAACAATGCACACTGTGAACTAAAATAATTCTGCGGAGTAAAAGGCTGTAGGATTACTTAATATTTAAAATACTATAATAGCACACCACTGTCCCTTGTTTCCCCAAAACATAACAAAGGTTAGTTAATCACAATTAAAAGACCATGCTTTCTTTTTCAACCACTCACAGAAACAGTCTTCTTAATCAGCTCGTATCCGAACACACCAAAAAAAACGCGGGCAAAAAAACGCGCGCAAATTCGAATTTCGTATTCGGTCAAAGATATCACACTTGACCGTCGCATAAAGACTTTTTAAATTTAAATTAAATATTTTTTTAATCACACTGGAGACGAAGGTATTATAATATTCGCTGGAGGCGACACGTCCTCGGTAGCTGTCGAAAGAGTATTGAGTTCACAGTTGGCGAACAGTCCGGTAAGATGGTCCTTGTCGTGTGTGCGCGTCGATTATATTTATTACATCAGCTTGTGACTATAAACAAGCTTGGACGACAGGCACTTCAAAGAGATCGATCGGTATTTCGAAGATCGATAGACAGGAACATCACCTGCCCCAACGATACGCCATCGTCAATAACTTGTAGGGATAATGTCAAAAATAGAGTACTACTGACAGCGAAACATCAAAAGCCCTTCTTGTTCAGAATGCGGAATTATTCGCACTAACTTCACTTTGAAATAAAACAGAATTGTTTTTCTGTGTTATTAGAGCACAGGGGTAATTTAGTAATTTCCACTATGAGATACAAATGTAACTAGAGTATTAACATTCGTAATAATTTGTTCATTCCAGAATATAGGCCACCACTTCAGATGCCTCCATTACGATACATTGGAAACTTTATATAACTCATAACTATAATTTAGTTTTGATGGAGCCAGTGAATTAGTATTTTAGGAGCGATGTATTAATACTCTATGGTAAAACAAAACAAAATAAAGCCTCACCTTTTCAAATAAAGAACTGAATTTAAATTTAAAAACTGTATCACAGACTAGAGACCAAACTGAACTTTTTTCAACAACTAAAAAGGTCGGAGTTGAAAAAAATGCGTGCAAACCCGTACCGTGTGTAGGATCTGACTAAAGTGGTAAGGTGTGAACCAATGTTCAACAGTAACTAGTTAACAGTTTATTTTTGTTCTGTAACCACATACCAAACATATTTCATTCGGCTGGTTTATTGACCGATTGAAAAGCTTTGCGTTGCAAATTAGGCTGGGCTAAAGAAGGTGTAAACAGTATCGATAATGTTTGGGCCGAGAGCGCGTGCTTCGTGAAAAATCTGCAGCTTTCACTGTTAAGGATGTTTAATCATTATCTCGTGATTTAGGCAGTTACGTATGACGCATTACCTCGGCCATATGTTGGAGGCAAAATATGTGAGGGTTATGACGAACATCTTGGATTATATTACGTACCTGTAGACTTGCAGAACTGTGTAGGAACTTACACTATGTCACAATTAGACAATTTCGAGAGTAAACAACAGATTATTGCCTGCTACAAGAAATTATCGACACATTTTTTTCACTCTTAGTTCTTCACTACTCTCTTGTTGAAGGGCCGACAATAATTTCGTGGCACGATACGTGCTTTGTTGAATGAATGTGAACAGTTGGCCACATCAATAATATTGTCATTAATGCGAAACGCACTGAGTAGCACAGTTATGCATTATAATGTAGCCGGCTAAATTTAAACTATGGCTCAACCAATCATATTTCAAGAGGAAACATTAAGATATCTGTCGAATTTCGAATTTATTGATTCGCAAGAAGGATCGTTGGTTTGATCCTGTTTGATGGTTGCAATAGGAATTGGAAGCACATTATAATATACCAAGTTTGAAGAGGCTCAATGGGTGCCTTCAGAATGGACCACCTTTCAAACATTACAAAATAAACAGGAACAAAACCTGTAGTACCTGTAGGTTTTGTAACATGATATGAGTGAAGTAGCTAACATGATATGAACTTTTGTGTGAAATTTATTCATTCAGTTCAAGTCTGGCAAAAGATCTGCCGGGACAGTGGGAATGTTCGCAATGGTTGCTGCTGAAAGAATGGGTTGTCAATCACTCCCGCTGCACCAGTCATCTGATGCACTCCCAACTCAGAGAAAGGCCTTGCAAAATAAATAAAATTCGTCCCATGAAAAGCTAAGCGAGACAGAACGCATCATGTTTATAGTTCAAGCTAGTAAACTAATTGAAGCGACAAAACGTTATTGTTTTGTTTATTTATCATAACTGTTGTCGGTGCATGGCATATAATTGTAAAATCGTTTAGTGTTTTGAGTAAATCTTAGACTTCGTCAACTCTACTAATACCGCCCTCTATCAAGTGTGTTTTAACGTCTGTTTGTAACGCTTTCACACTGAAACGACTGAACCAATTATACTGAAATTCAATAGCATCATTTATTAAAGAGTAGGTAATAAAAGGAACTTGGTAAACGAATTGTTTTTTCAACGCCTGAAAAGTTCTGTGTTCCCACAAATGTTTATCTGGAGAAAGCTGTTCTGACCAGCACTTTTTCTCACTAAAACCCTTGTTCCTTCACTCATAATTCTTTCAGAACAATCCCTCAGTGGCCAGATAACCTATAGCAACTAAGAGTCAGACTCCATGCAATCTAAAGGACCATTATATAATAGTTGCAAATGTCAGGCCGTCAGATCGCACATCGAGGGACAGGAATAGTCTGCGTGATGTGTTTTGTTGTCTCTTTGGAATACGTCGAGACTAATCGTTACTGCTACTAAGTATTTATACCGGTCGTTATATTAATATTTGGAACGCTAAGATTGTTAGCGATTTATTTTCGGAGTAGGTTTTAAATGTTAGGGGAGGAATTATAGATGTTGATGGTGTTTGTATACAATGGTTGTGGGAGAATAAGATTACCCTTAACTGAAGTATTTCCAGTTACCATTAGTAATTTTTTTAAATATATTTTTTGGGCCTCATAGGGAACCTATTTTTGTGATGTTGTAGATATGTCAAAAATGATTGATGAATACAATGGTTTGTCCATAATAATTCTATGTAATTTCCTTAAAAAAATTTATTTTTTTTCAGGAACTGTGGAGTTTTACATCACTTACCTTACTGTTAAAAATTATTCAATTTGTAAGTAAAGAATCTGTCTAAACCCAATTTCTGTATCTGACAGAAAAGCCGAATAGCCAGACGCGCAAAAGTCCACATGTATTAGCAACACCGCTACTAATGGTGTATTTGGAACGACACCAAATTGATTTGTAACAAACCACAAACACGGCAATTTATTATATGAATTGGCATTTATTTATGTAACCTTTGAAATATTGTCGCCCTCTAATTACTAAGGTGATTTACATCATCACATTTAATGCAAGTTTTTAACTAATTATCCATTTATATTACTGTACCGACTACAATACAGTCTTCAGTCTTAAGTAAAACAAAAAAAAAACTTATAACAACGTATAATTAATAATACTTGATTTTTTACAGGTGGCGCCACTGAATCAAGAATCGTTCAACAGAAACAAACGCCAAGAGCACTTGAATTTGTCGTAGTTTCATAATGTTAATATACCTCCTATAAACAAATAGTAGAAGAGCATATGGTCTCACAAAAACTGCATCTTATGAATAAGTAAAAAATACAATACTCATGAGCTTAAGAATAAACTTACCTCATCACAGGCATGACACCTAGGCTTCAACCGTTCTGCATAGTGTCGGACGCAGTACAGTCGTCCATCTAACGCGCAGTACGCCAGTTCCACCAGCAGCTCGTCACATTCCGCGCATGAGAAGCATGTTGGATGGAAATAAGCCTAAAACAAAATATTAATCAGAAATTGTAACTTGCTACTAGTAGCGACATCTATTGTAGAGTAGCCGCACTAAGTGGACTGACTGTTTATAAGGGTACTTACTTCCTCTCCTATCCGTGGCGCCTGTACGGTGATACTTCCGCTTCGAATAGGTTTATTACATCCAGCACAATCAACTGATGCACCGTGATATTGACTAGCGACGCCTGAAACAAATGTTCCTACATAAAGCAAATATACATACATTCAGCTACTCGCCACTAGATGGCGCTCTACTCAATTAATAATTTCGTTACCAATGTCAAGTGCAATTTCGTTCCTAGCCGCGACGAAGTCTTCATATTGTTTGCGGTGGTTTTCGTCGATATGTCGGCAATGGGCTAGAGATAGATCTTGCTTCGGTAGCTGGGAAGCTAATGCTCTAGTTCGCCATGCCCTCCAGGCAGCCGCGCCAGTGGCGCCACCTAGGCCGGTCGGAGCGCGTTCTGCTAACGACGACCAGTACAGTTCAGTCTGAAACGGGAAAATATATCTTTATTAATTTATATCCAGCATGCAACTGAATAACTTACTAAATGAACAATTAAAGTTACGCCCACATGAATATTGTTTTATGGTTTCAATTCGAATATTTTCAGTGGCATCGACATAGTGACTATGGCGATATGAAAGATGAAAGATAAAATATTTAGATACCCGTAAACATGACAGGACAGACAACTTTTGTTTAGGGATCTAATTATATCTGTGTACATAAACGGGATGTTATTAAAAGTAAAAATAACCTGTCTGACGTCTATTGTAGGCTACGGGACCTTTTATAACTAACAAACAAAATGGATATATGACCACTCGTAATGAGCCTCTATTCAAGAAAGTCAATTTCTCCCATAACAGCAATTGACACAAACGAATTTCTCCGCTGTCCTTTAAAGGACTTTCAGTCTCAAGTTTCGCGATCCGAGAAGACCAATCAACGGAAAGAGTCGTCTTACTTAGAGTACAAATTGGTCGTGTATTTGAAACGAAAAAAGCTTTCTAGTTGATAGGAATTGGTTCACAGCAATGGCATCTCGAGCTTAGCTATACGCGAAACTGGTACTGAAGTCCCATTTTTAATTTGAACTAACTTGTGGAGTAGGCATTGGTCGAATGTATAACTAAGCGAGTTTTTGTCAATAACGATGTGATCGAAAATGCCTGAGTGATCACCATTCGTTGCGTTGCCTCGTTGCAGACCTTTTCACAATTAATATTTCTATGCTCTAAGGCATCTCTCTAAGCTAGTAATTACCTGCTTAGCAGTAAGTCCCGGCGGGCTGTCGTACGCGTGGTGGTTGATCTTGGACTCCCGGAGGCCGAGGCGGTCGCGCACGGACCCCAACTCCTCGTGGTACACCGAGTGCTTCAGCCGGTCGCAGCCACATGACTTGCAAGTTTTTCTGGAAACAAAAGAAAGGTGCGTTAGTTTTGTCTGAGGTATACATTACAACCCAGCGAGGCCCAGTAGGGCCAAGGCCTGCCGGGGCTGCGGGTTGTTCGAAAGAGATACCGCGGCCCTGGTACATAAAAGGCCTACGACGGAACACGACGGTTTTTAGTCAGTAAGAGTCTGACACTCCCTCACCGCTGCTAACCCACAGCGGGAGGGGTTATTTGATGATTTTTGACGTCGTTAAAAAAAAGGTATACATTACAAGGTATGTGCATTGTAGGTAGAGGTACTGCTGGGAAAGAACTTCATATCAGAAATGATATGAATATAGATCCTTACCAAGTTTATCGAAAACTCTGTACCGGAATTTTAATATAACAACATAGACACATTATGGACAATTGGACACAATGGTAGACCGTTTTGTTCCCAGAAAAACATCCCAGAAAAAGTTTCCCCGTGTATTTGTTTTGAAGAGCAAGATAAGATTTACAAACATATTAGTTTAAAACCTTTATTTTGTACAAGACCCTGGGGACACGGGACACATCCAGAAAAAAAAAACTACCCACCACAAAAAAATAGGGACATATTCCCCTACAATATCACAACCAAAGGATACATCCCACAATAAGGATAAAACTTCCCTATAACTCATTTGCACACGTAAACAAGTACTAACTAAAAATAACCCAGTCACATGCCGTGACAAAGGAGCATCGCTTATCCCTAATAAGACTATCGCACGAGTGGGAGATGTCGACCAATGGGGACGCAGTAAAATTTAACAAGCTGCCTTGTAAAATGTGGGGCATGTAAGCCAATGTGGGTTTTCTTGGTCCTAATTGATTGGGGTATATCTAGGTAATATTTTCTGGATTATAATATGTTTTGATCTCTTCAATACTAAAAACGCCACAAAAGGTTTGCAGAGACATAAAATAGTTAAGTTTTGTATTTAAAGGTATATGCATTTAGGTAGTATCCCAGAAAAAATGGGGTCCTTTCGATGACCCTAAAAAGAAAAACAACTATCTAATTAAATGCTTCAAGGAACTGGGGTTGCCCGCTCAGTACCTAAAATCTAAATCTTAACCTGAACAAAACGGCCACATTTTAATTGTTGAGTAAATAATTTCAAAAGCTTGGGCCTATGTGCCCATTATTATTTACCTATTCTATTCTAACCCTACCTATTTACATTAAACTATGACTCACACTACTACTACACCTATCTACACTACATCCATATAAGTACCAATAAGTACATGCATGTATTCATCAGGCAACCATTATATATGGATGCAAAAGCATTGATATCTAGCTTTGCCTTATAAGGCAACTGATAACATCTACCGTCGAACTAGTCCTTCTACATCTGCGAACTTTATATGTAAGTAACTGAGAATATACAAATGAATTTATTGTTCGAAGAAATCTTAAAAATGGATTGATGTCCCCTTTGACACGAATGAAAGCGGAATGATGAAAATGATGGCTGACAGAGAGAAATGGAAGCGGAAATCATATTGCCCTGACACTTTTTTTTTTTTTTGGGGCAAGTATTTATATATTTATTTTATAATATTTACATAATATTTACATTAATTTTAAAAATTAAAAATAAACTTATATGTACAACTTAAAACTAATACATTGCATCAAAAAATTGCTCCTCATCGCTGTCACCGGGTAATGTACCCAGAAGGCTGGCAGCATTGCCACGTTGGATGGCAATGCTCAACCTCTGTGCGAAATAAAAGCCAGCCCTTGGGTCACGAGAAGTGTCAACAAGGCGTTTAGGCCCTGACACCAAATAACTTGGCTGTAAGGAAGGAAGAAGGAATCTTAATTCTTAAAGAGGACGGCTGATCAACCAAAAAGTATGTAAAACAGGTTTTTTTTTATTTCATAAGATATGCTTGTAATCCTAAATCTTGTTTATATGATCTCTTATTAGTCCGAATTGATTCTTCATCAACAGCAACATAAACACCCAGCACTAAGTAGGTAAATACGTCGTTTCAGTGTTAATAAAACCTATCCAAAATATATTCTGGATTTCCCCAAGTCATCGTCAAAAATTACCTAGCCATATCACATCCAAGTTAGGTTGTTTAAAACAATTACCTCGTTTCACACTTATAAATAACCACGATTTTCAAGCAAAAACAGGTGCTTAGCCACGAATTAATTCTAATGTCTTGAAGTAACTACAGCTTACGTAATCATGAGATCAGCGTGTAACTGCGATCAAGTTTTGAGCTAACATAAGGTGTTAAAATTATTTAAAACAACCTTCATTATGCTGGCCTCTCACATCTAGTTGTGGGAGGAGTCAGAAATTAGAATTTGAACCCAGATTTTTTAAATTACAAATCACCTATCCTTTTCATATTATAAAGCTGAAGGGTTTGTATGTTTGCTTGAAGTCGCTAGTCTCAGGATCAACTGATCCGATTTGAAAAATTATTTGTGTTAGATTCATTGAGGAAGCCTTATAGGCTACTTTTTATCTGGCTGCGCCTAGTAGTCCCGAGGTAAGGGCTGAAACTAGCTTAACGTTTCTTGCAAGCACCTGTAAGAAGTTAGTCCGGCCATACAAAGGCAATAAGAAAAAATAAGGACCAATCCACAATAACCCCGGTTATTGTCAAAATCAGATCAAACATCAAGATATTCAAAAAGAAAACAGCAATCCCAAACAATTCGAGAACAAACGCTAAACGCACCGAGGAAAGAAAGGTAGCGGATATGCCATAAGAAAGGTACCTAACCAATAAATATAAAGACGAGGGAAAAATCTTAAGGACGTAACGTAAGGAAAAGTAGTAAGGAAACCCAGTCTGTCAAAGATTGGTCCTAAGAGACTGCGATATAACATCTCCGCTCATTTTGTTCTCCATGTCCAAACGAAATTGCATACAAAATAATGTACATAAATGCATAAATCCATTGAAAACTAAAGAGGTTTGAACGGAGCACAATGTGCAGCCATTATTGATATGCTAAGAGTACCCTGCTGAGCACACTGCAGAGTGCAGACTAAACAGTCGAAAGACAGTTGACTCGATGGTTGGCAATTTTTGATAAGTAAAAAGTTTTTTTGTTTGCAATCGAAGTTTTTAGTCGGTCTCACCCTCCGAGCCTTTTGCCAACTATGTTGGGGTCGGCTTCCAGTTTAAACAGATTCAGCTGAGTACCAGTGCTTAAGAAGGAACGACTGCCTATCTGACCTCCACAACCCAGTTACCCGGGCAACCCAATACCTTGGCTTCTGACTACCCGTAACGACTGCCAAGGATGTTCAATGACAGCCGGGACCTACAGTTTGACGTGCCATCCGAAACACAGTCATTGGTGTCTAAGATATACTTAGAAAGTACATACAATCTTAGTTTTTAGTCGGTCTAATACCGGCTAAATACATTGGGCCTTACTACAAAAACTTTAAACCCTGTTTTACACTTGTCTAATAAAATTTTGGCTGCAAAATGAACCATATGTCAACGTCATAATTTGTCATTTTTTTAGACAAGGCATAAACTGACGTTTAAAAGTTTTTGTGGTAAGACGGCTAATCTTTAGAATGTGCGCGCAACCAACCATTCATCTTCATACTGGTTTATGAGCCCAAACAAACTATCGGCCGACTGAAAGTCTGCAGTCTGCAGTCTGTAGTGTACTCTCAGTGATCCTGATGCCCGTGATATGATTGACTGGATACGAGACTGATTTAATAGGATAAGTGGGATGAGTAAGGACGGAGATTGTCGTGTCGAGGTCCTTAGAAATATAGGGTGACTCTTGTATTGTGAATATGTAACAATGGAGAAGATTATATGTTTATTTTACGAGTCTTCTAAATTAAGGATTCTGTTACTGAAAAAATTTACTTGTTCAATGAAACGTAAGCAAATATATGTTAACAATCGACATATAATGGCATTCGAGCAAAATCCCTTATTTTGTATTCGAATTAAGTCTGTTAAGGGGTTAAGGCAAGACATTTTATTTCTTAGTACCTACTTACTTATGGATTATTCATGAGAACCTCCTCCTTTTTGGGAAGTCGGTTAAAAAAATGAAAATATTTGAGAATTTTGGTCTGTAACATTTCTAATTCCACTGTTCATTCATCAAAAAACATCATTAACTACTAACCTATTTTTTTGTAATATTAAAACCCAATGCAGTTTGAAAGACTATAAACTTCTTAAACATTTCAAACATCATAAAAGTATAACTAACAATGAATGAATAAACATAAACAAAACTGACATTTAGGTCAGAACGTCAGAATAAACCAGGTTTCAGGATTTCAGTGAATGTCTGACAAATGTCTGTGTAAACTGAATTACTCATTATTACACGGAATTTGATAAATTCAAGTGTTTGTGTGATCCGTGCGTTTGCGCAGTCGCGTCATTCGGAATACGGATTAGGGATGAGTCAGTGACCACAGTAAGGTAAGTTAGGATATATTAAAATTAATATTTGAGAAGAATTCGTAGTTTTTTCAAAGAGTATAATTTAGTATTGATTCAGGCTTAAAAGGAAAATTTGGGAAATTGTCCTATCCTTGACACGATAAATGCTGTATTTCTCGATCACTACCGTGAAAAGTCTAAAAAAATATACCATAAGAAGCAATTTAAAAACACTTTAATCAAATTGCGTTTTTATCCACCAGATGGCAGCACCCGTTTCTCATAAAACTGGCCAACCTAACCTCACCTTGAATTTTACGTCCACTAAAGTGCAGAGTTATCTATACGATGGGCCATGGTCCTATCATGGTCTTCTTATCGGTGACCTTGACCATGAACCCCGTGTATGGGTTATAGTATATGGTATGGAAGGTTGAAGAAGAGTGGGCGCAGATTTTACAACAGATGTACCTAATGTGTGAGGAGGTAGGTAAATAAGTACACAAAGGAATGATTACAATAATTAAACTTGAATTCAAAATGTCCTACAATGTGAACTTGAAGGATGCCTGTAAATAAGAAATTCAATATAGAATATTTCCTTTGGAAAAGGCATAGAAAAGACACTCCTTTCGCTAATTACATTTTATAAGCCTGTTTATCGGCTACCTAGGCAACGTAGCTTATAGAACCGTCAAATTAAGCGATGTTCTGTGTTAATCACATGGAAGATCAAACATAGAATAATCGTGCTAAACAGAACCAGTAGCTCAATAAAAATAATGCCCACAAATCAAAATGTCAACATATCAAAGGTTTCAAACATTTTCATCAGAACGCGGAAACTGTAAGAACCTTCACCATGACCGTATAGTTTATTTTAGCCTCAGATTGATGGCGAAACTATCCGATTTAGATATGGTCCAGACGTTCGGAAATGTGTGTTAACAGCTGTTCTAGCTGAAGATATTATTAGAACAATTAATGATTATAGGGGACAGAAGGGAGATGACATTGCTTACGTCATAACTATAAGATGGGGAGTTTATGGAAATGGTTCTTCGATTTAGGTCAGAACTTTGTTGTGACTATTGAATTATGTACCGACACATATATAGGAGACACATACATAATATTTGCTAGGTTTAGAAAAAATGGTAAACCTTATTACTATTCTAATAACTGACGAAACCTGGACTTTAAGGTCTTAAATCACCAATCCACCTTCAGCAAGCATGGGGATTGACGCCCAATCGTTCTTTGTAAGGAAAGAGGTCTATGCCCTAAAGTAATAGATAGAGTAGATAATTAGATTACTATTTCCAAATATTTATGAGTATGCCACTACTTCGAGGAATTTATTTGTGCTGACTATTAGTAATAGGAATTCTATGTAAGAATCTAATCAATGATAAGAAGGATTTATCAGCAGATTAGTGGTTAACAAGCAATCATATCGTGATCGTGAAATTTATGAATGATGGAATGTTAATGGGAACACCGTTGATTTCTGAAATATATTTTTTAGGAATTGTCATATAAAATATCGGGTTTCCCGGGTAACTGGATCTGGTCAGATAAGCAGTCACTCCATGTACAACACTGGAACTTAGTTGGGTCCGGTTAGACTGCTAGCCGACCCCAACATAATTGGGAAAAGGCTAGGCAGATGATGTCATATGAAATATTTTTGCAAAATGAATCAAATAAAATCAGGAACAGGGCGGGAAGAAGAAGCAGTGGGTGGGTATCTTTGGCCTCAAACACATATTATCAGTAATTTTGCACTCTTCACTCTGATATACATAGAGTACTGCAGATTAGAAATGTGTAATTACGGGCTTATAAAACCTGTATCCAGGAATCCACTATAAACCAGAATCTTCCAATCCTGCAATCTTATCATTTTATATCCTTCTACTATTTCTAGAACTTTAAATACTGGTGGCAAGTGTCCTATAAATAGGTCCTTTATCCCCCTCGTTTCTAAGTTATGAGTGAGCCAAGATTCCCATGGTAATAGCAATGCGTTTAATTGGTATGCGCGGACATAGTTGCGTGTGCGCAGGGTTCGTTGACGTCTTGTTAGCTTTGTGTACTTGATTATTAGGTATTGCATTATGTAGATTTTTTGATTTGTAAAGGAAGGGTATCGATTTTTTGGACCTTCTTAGCTATATGATGCTGTATGATTCCTTATAAAAGCTAAATTTTGATGCCCTTCTTTGCACTTAGATACAAATTATAAGATTCGTTTTGTGACAATGTCTACATAGCTTTTAAAGACAACGTTTCTAGCTCCATGCAAGTTAGTTTATTTCAAATGAAACATACCAAGAGAATTTATTTACATTTTGACCCGGCCGACTTATGCAGATCATGGATCGATAATGATCATTTAATAGCCGTGGCTCATCCTTAAAAATGTTCTATTATTCTGCTAAATCCTTTCCAAAAGTTTATTGTTTCCAGTAACCCTTTTAAGAAGCACTTCGGTACAACATAATGATCCCATAAATACGAGACAACAGTTAAAGGATAAGTAGCTATAAACTATAAGTTCACCACCATGAAAATCATACACGTTAAAATAATGTCCCTGCACATTATCTCTACTTCGTTAACCACGTAAAATGTATCTAAAACAGAGCCACTTTAATTGTTTTCGTCAAACAAGTGTGTCGTACGACCTTGTCTTGCAAACCTCTTTGTTTAGGCTCTGTGGTGTAAATAGAACTTGTCATTATCTGTGGAGGTATTATGGAGCTGTCAAATTCAAACGCCTGTCATGTCATCATGATTGATGCTTTTATTAAATTAATCCAGAAATGAATGTTAAGAGGACGAATTGGAATTTTTGGCCCCAAGGATTTCAATTTTTCTCAGTAAATACAAAACGGATCAAAATACAACTTGGTTATCTGAAAGTTCACGATATAAACCTTATTTTGTTTGTTTTAGAAACATGATTAGGTAACTTTTATAACAGAGAAAAATATATCAAACATACCTCTTTTTAAAAAGAGATTCACATATTATGGGCATACGGGACCGATTTAAGCCTCTTAATTTTTTTAGTAGTTGAGTATATACATACTCTTTAAAATTGTAGAAGGAATTTTTATCAAATTATCATTTCTAAATAATAAAATTACAAAACCATTTTGTCGCTTACGACTTTTAGTTATAAGCTAGCGCGCGTATTGTTATCCTCGCCCCGCTCAGACGCTCCGACCCCTTTTGGCGCCTTAGATGCGCGTGCCGGTTATGGAATTATTGTTGACCAATTCCTCGCCTTAACGTAAAATTAACACATTATATACTTCCGTTATTTTTTCAATAATTTATTTGTATTGATTGTAAGATTTGGCTAAACATTTGTGCAAATGAGCAATGCAACTTGTATTCGACCTTCCCCGAGATAGAAGGCCTATTAAATAAGAATTATCACTTATGACTTTAACTATTTGTCATCACGGAACGCGACCTAAGATTGCACAGTAGTGTCCTAACATCAACTTGTACTAAAAAATAGTTATAGATTGAATATAGACGCAATTTATTACTAAATGTAAAACTGGTGTAGTACTATTACCTAAGAAGTGTTTACAGACGCCTAGGAAGTGTAACAGTGAATATAAATACTATACGATTTTGTTATAAAAGTGCCATATCATAGTGCCGGTTCTCCTGGGTGCACGGAATCTTCACGGTTGCGCGAACTACACAACGGCGAAAGTCCTGCGAGTGCGCAGGCGGTGACAGTTGCCAACATAACAGCGCTAAAGCGTTCCAGCGACAAACGCAGTGTGGTTGCCTTGCATTGCAATCACTCGTGACTAGTGGCGCCACCCCAAAGGTATTTGTAGTGCTGGTACTTGACATTGTATATAAAAAAATACGATGCCGAGGGTTCAACGTTCCCCGCCTGCTACTCCTCAAGAAACGGATAATAATCCACCTATCTTCTCAACCCCAGACCTTTTCAGCAGACCGAATGAGCCGGACACCGCGAATATTACCTCGCGGCCTAAACGACAACGAACCGACTATTCGCCGGAATGTGAAGTAAAGACTTTTGAGGATAAAATAATGAAGTTGTTTACCGTTTGGAAAACTGACCAGGAGTCCTTACTTAAAAAACTAACCTCGGAGTTGACGGAAATTAAACTCCAAAATGTGGAGATACAAAAAACAAATGCTGAAACCTTAAAAACGGTTGAATTCTTAAGTCAGGATTATGATTGCATCAAAAAATCCCTGCAGAAATTAGAAACCGAAAATAATGAACAACGCAATTATATTGTGAACCTTGAAAAAAAAATTGAAGATTTACAGTCGAGCTCGCGATCTGCTTGTATCGAGATAAGAAATGTCCCGGAAGTTGAGAAGGAAACAGCTGGTGACTTAACATCGATTGTACTAAAAACCTTTGAGACCATACAACCGTCGGAAAATACACCTCAACTTCGTGACGTATATCGGCTGCCAGGAAAAAAAGGCTCAAGCAGACCAATAGTTGCAGAGTTCCTTACTGTCCCCTCAAAGATTCAAGTACTGGAAGCCTGCCGTGCATTCAACAAGGGCCTGCCATCAACAGAAAAACTAAACACGGGTCACATTGGTGTTCCCGGTCAAGTCAAACCAGTTTATATTGCCGACCATTTACCTCGCTCCCAGCGGCAACTATTCTTCGAGGCGCGATCTTTTGCTAAAACAAACAAATATAAATTTTGTTGGTCCCAGAACGGAAAAATTTTTCTTCGTAAATCAGAAGGAATGGACTCTGTTATTATCAGGTCAACTGCCTGCCTTAAGAAATTACTTACCGTTGAAAAATAATCGCAAAACGTCTCATTTATATTATTTTAGCATGCCTGTAGATTATATTAGAATCTTACTTTTTTACTTATATAAAACACGAGTACTACTACCCTTTTATAATCCATTTTCTTACTATTTTATGACCATTACTTCCTACCTTATAATAATATCACTAGGTTTAATCGCATCGTGTCATGCACCTTGTACACATCTTACATATAATACTATGCACATTTTTAGAATGTGTCAACAACACTTTAAGCTACTGAAAAGTTACTACACACACTTAACTCATAACACTTACATATTTACAATTTTAAACCTGTACATTATATTTAACACTTACAAAGCATTTATGTACATCTTAATGACGACCTTATATTTTTTACATTTTCCTGAAACTTGCAAAGCAGTATTGCTACTTATCGATAAAACTAAAATACACATAATAATATTCCGCACACATATAGTAGAAACCGTTATACACTTAACATCCAGCATTAGTATTCGATTCTGACACTTTAAATGATATTGATTCGTTTGGCATGAGCGACTCACACCTTTGTGAACCAGAGTCATGTAGTCTTTTTGTTAATGACACTAACAAGTCCCTAAACATAATACACCTAAATATACGAAGCGTGAATTGTAACTTTAATAGTTTCCTTGTGCTCCTAGCAAGAATAAAAATATCTTGTGATATTTTGATTCTATCGGAGTGCTGGCTGAGGCTCTCAACAGTTCCCCCTCTGGAAGGGTACGTCTCATACCACTCGAGCAAACTTGCTAACCAAAACGATGGCGTAATATTATATATAAAATCAGAATTACCCCATATCGTCACCGAACCTTCAATATCTGGTGCTAGCTGTCTCACCTGCAACATAAACTCTCATAATACCCTAATTTTAGGATTATATCGTTCCCCCTCCACCCAAAATTTAGACAATTTTATCGATGGCCTAGATGCTATCCTTACTTCCATGTCAGAACAAAAGAATCTTCTGATCGTGGGTGACATCAATATTGATATCATCCCAAATGCCATCTCCCAACAAGCACATCAGTATCTGAACCTTATTTCTTCACATGGCCTTCTTCCTACACATCATTATCCAACCCGTATTAATTCTTGTATTGATCACGTGATGTTAAGATCAAACCGGAAGTGTACGACTCTTGTGCTTGATACCTATGTTACCGATCATAGGCCGACGTTTATTTGCATTCAAACTACTATGTCACCTCCAGCCGCCAAATTAAATCGCATATCTGTTGATTACACAGCTGCAATAACTGACATTTTATCCATGAACTTTAGTGACTTTTTCTGTATTCAAGACCCAAACAATGCTGCTGAGTCCCTAGTATCCGCCATTAGCTCTGTCATTGCAAATCACTCCAAACCTGTTTACGTGTCTTCGAAACGACGAATTCTAAAACCGTGGATCACAATTGGACTGCTTCGATGTATCCGAAATAGAGATAACATGGCTGGAAAGTTAAAGACAGACCCTGAAAATTTCATACTCATGGTAACATATAAGCGATACCGCAATTTTTGCAATAAGCTCCTCAAAAATTTAAAACACGCGTATGAGAAGAATGAGTTCCTAATGGCAAAGAACAACCCTAAAGCAACTTGGAAAGTTGTTAAAAATGTTATTGGCACCAGTCTAAATGCAAAATCCCCCAGCGAACTTCTAAAAGTAGCTACAGACGAAAAGTCCTCGGTCAACGTTGTCAACGAGTATTTCGCCAATGTTGGGAAGAACTTGGCCGAAAAATTTTCTTTCACCACGCGTACCTCGGAATCTTCTCCTCTTGCATTACCATCAAACTCGCTTGTAATTCTGCCCACAGATGATATGGAGGTCTCAAATCTCATCACTGGGTTACGAACTGATGCTGCGGTGGGTTGGGACGGCATTTCTGCGAGAATTTTAAAATCCTGTATGCCTGCCATTGTCCCCGTAATTACGCATATCTGCAATCTCTCTATTGCCACAGGCTGTTTTCCCAGAGTTTTTAAGAGGGCTGTTGTTCATCCCATTTTTAAGAGTGGGGTCAGACACAGTGTTGATAATTATAGGCCGATCTCGATTTTGCCTACTCTGTCTAAAATATTAGAAAAGATCCTGAATAATCGTTTGGTTGACTATCTAGAGTCACACAAACTCCTAAGTAGCAACCAGTACGGTTTTAGACGTGGTAGGTCCACTGAAAATGCTGTAGCTGACTTGGTAGATCAGGTAGTATCTAAATTAGATAGTAAAATGAAATGCTTGGCTATATTCCTGGACCTTTCCAAGGCATTTGACACTGTGTCTGTTCCTCATCTCTTATCTAAACTTGAAGCTATTGGCATTCGCGGAATTTCCTTAAAAATCTTCCAAGACTATCTGTGTGATCGAACCCAATGCGTGAAAATAAATAACGTTATGAGTGACACCATAACATTGAGTTTTGGCGTTCCTCAAGGCTCAATTTTGGGTCCCACACTATTTCTTGTATACGTTAACAGCCTATGCAAAATGACACTTGAGAACTGTTCTATTTTCACTTACGCCGATGACACAGCTCTATTAATCTATGGTAGTGATTGGCCTGAAACTCTCAAATATGCGGAACTTGCTCTAAACTCAGTGATGAAGTGGCTGTCAAATAATATACTAACTTTGAATTTAAAAAAAACGGTATACTTACCTTTCTCCTTAAAATCCAATAATTGTCCCCCACAAGATACGATGGTTCTTAGAGCGCATTCTTGCCCACTCGTACAATCCTCCTCACGATGTGACTGTCCTCAACTCAAAAGATGTGAGTCTGTCAAGTATCTCGGAGTATATGTTGACAGTTCTTTGAGCTGGAAACCCCACCTGACTAATTTAATATCCCGAGTTCGCAAGTGTATATTTATATTTAAAAACCTTAGACACTCTGCCGACAGTGTAACGATCAAAACTGTTTATTATGCCTTGTGTCAAAGCATAATAAGCTATTGCATCACAGTTTGGGGCGGGGCACCCAAGACAACACTTCTACCCTTGGAACGAGCACAGAGAGCTGTTCTCAAGGTTATGACCTCGAAACCTTTTAGATTTCCCACGGCGGCTCTCTACTCTGAATGTCAGGTTCTGACTGTGAGACAACTCTTTATTCTGGGCACTATACTGCGCAAACATCCTTCTGTGGTATACGATCCAAATCTACCCTCTAAAAAGCGCAGACATTTCCAAGTATGCTCTACTCGAGGATGTAAAACGGCCCTAGCTCAGCGTCATTTTGCTATACTCTCAAACCATTTATATAATAAAATAAATAAAATCTGCTGTATTGTCCCTATGTGTTCATACAGATGCAAATCCTGGGTTACGAAGTGGCTCCGGACATTATCATATAATGATACTGAAGACTTAATTAAAATATCCAACGCTTAATATACCTAATAATAGTAATAAGTCTATAATCTGCTTTGTTTTAAATGTACATAACCACGAGTTTTTATGTAGTATACATACAAAAATACACACTTACCCCACTCATACACACACACTGATACACTTCACATACACACACACACACACACACACACACACGCACGCACTCACACACACACACACATACTCTCACACACGCACACACATCTATAAGTACAAGTAAATGGGCCACACCATTGGTGCATCAGCTGACATGAAATCTTTAATTATTGTTATTTTGTACGTCTTACAACTACTGTCACATGTTCAAACTGTAACGGAGATCGCTGGCACCCTAAACACAAGTTAAATCTTACATGGGGTGCCAGAGCTCATCGATAATACGTAACACTAATAGTTGTAATTTGTATCTTGTGTTATCTGTGTACAATTAATTGTGTGAATAAAATAGTTTTTTTTTTTTTATTTATTACACCTAAGTCACCAGAACTCATCATTATTATTTACAACCTTGTTGCACTAAGTCATGCTTCTTTGATTTTATGATTTCCTGATATATTTTGGAACCACATTCACCGTTCATCTAGACTTGATGGTGATCCATCCATGTTATTATATGAAAGCTGGCCATCAAAAGATCTTATACCACAAGTTCGAATTTCAAAAATCAATTCGATTTTGAAAACCATTACGAAAGAGGTTGGATGCATACAAATCCTAAGAATTCATTCAACTATTGCGTGCATGACCGCCAGTTGCAGCAATTATATACGGTCCGTTGTAAGTCTAACGTTGTCATAAAATATATTTCGGCTAGTTTTATTGCTAGTAATTAGGTCATGCGCATTAGTGACTGCAAGGGCACTGTGTTTTGTGTTCTCAGTTTAGGTGATGCGGGCTTTGGCGCGCGATTGACTCTTTGCTTGATTTGAATTTAGAATATTGAAGACATTTGTTTTTTTATGGGCGTATTCATTTCTTCTTTTAGTTTTGTTTTCAGAACTATTTTCCGAAAGTTTCAGAGGCACGTCCATAGTGGTATTTTTAAATTTTAACTTACATCATAGTACGCTATACTAATTGAGTTCGTGACAATACATAACTAAGACATTTAAGAATTTTATGAGTTTCATTTTACAGAAAATGCATTAGATTTCAGTTATTTTGCTTTTTTTTTCATTACAAAATATGAATGAAACAATGTCTATTGTCTTATATAACGGCCACAGTACTGCGTATTTTTCCATATTACAGTATCAAACTTTAATTTTTTTATACCAATTGTAAAACTCCTTAAACCCAAACCTCAGTACATAATTTGTCTATACCCACACAAGTCGTGCATTCATTCAGTCGTAGTTTGATCTAACAACTACGGAGTCTGATGTATCATTTAAACAATTCACATGTTAGCTTAGCTTTGAATATCTTGTTGATTTACGATTGAGTAAACGGTGTAAATTAATACAGAAGGTTGATTAATGACATTTTAAACAAATAACTTGGCTGCCTGGTCCATAATTTGCTCTAAATGTGACAAAGAAGGATAGGATGCAAGAAATATCACAGAAAATTGCAAAAATGGAAGTTTTTTTTAATATGTATAATGTGTGTTTTAACTTTTTAGGCCCTATACAGACTGCTGTTACATTATGCTGTTGCTGCATCCGGATGACAAAATTAAAAAATATTTTCGAGTGATAAGGTTTTCAATGGTTAAAATTGCTTCAAACGAAAATATTCTTCCTATTATTAGCGCCTGAATGATACGCTTGAATAATATCAAGAATGGAGGATTTCTTGAATTTTCACAATTATTTAAATCGCGTAGAAGTTAACCTTCTTACTAAATTGAATCCTATGTTTACTTAGCAAGTTGGCCACAACCGCTGAAGACATAAATGAGAATTATAAATTAGGAACTGATTTATGTGTTTATATTGGACGCGTTAGGCATTACGTATTGCTAGACTGTGGCTTTTTAATGTCCATTCGATATTGTTATAATTACTGTGAAGACTGGATGGAAGTTGAAAAGAATTGTGCAAGTTTAATTGTGCTTTAGCCCAGTACATACTAGGTAAAGGTAGAGTTTCTGGTAAAAGCATAAGATAATGATCTTGATGCGGTATATTTCTTTCTTATTTAATTACACATTTAAAACATTCTGCTTTAGTTCAAAGATGCCACAAAAATAGTAGTAGGTGTTTACAACTGGCCAGACAGACTGTCTTAAAACCTCTTCGCACAAACTATTTACTCTATGCCCGTGGTGTTTCAATAAAAAGAAAAACGCAATAAAATTCACCAAACGCTCACCTACATAAAAATAAATATATTCCCGCTAAAAATAATCCCATTCAATGGCGGAACTGGATTTTTCCCGCCGTTAATAATTTTAAACCACATGGCCATATTGTTTATTTTTCACGACGGAAGTCAAGATGTGTGGTGCTGTCTTTATTTTTAAATTATTGTTCCTTTTATATTAATAATTGGTGGCGATGGCAACATAAATTTGGTTAAGATGTCATGTATTTTTTGTAGCTTTATTATTGAAGCTGATATTGGTAGAGAGAAAAATCTGGGGCGCCAGGTCCAGATTGGCGCCCGCCGTGACACTCATAAGCGTGCAAAACCAGGGCACCGAAATATGTCGTTACAGGCGCTTCTAAAGAGGACCATTACGGCGAAATTGTCTAATTAAATTATTGATCTATTATTTTTACACTATGACAGCTGTGCGATAAGATTTCATTGAGAGAACGGAACGATGTATCTATCTATCCAATAAGAAACACACAAAAAATCATAAAGGAAACTTCTCTTTCAACGAATTTCGCTGCAAATTCACGGAAGCATAAACCAATAAATTCCTCACTTTACCGCTTACACTCTATGATTTAGCGATGTAAACTAATCTATTTATTTTTTGCACTTTCAATCAGTCTGGCGCCCTTGGCAAAACTTCTTGGATCCATAAATAATAAGCATTTCACCTGATGTTCAACATGAAGGAACAACAAACAGACGCCGTTTATTTTTATATATTAGCGCAGTTTATACAAATGTTTGCTATAATACTTGGCTCGCTTCCAGTCGCTGCTTCCCATCTATGTCTTGTTTCTTAATAGTAAGAGATATTTGTACTGGAATAATGTAAATACGGGGGAATAATTGACATTCCCGAAAATCTAGGATTAGTTTTGGGATTTGAGAATATCGGCTTGCTGCGAAGATTTTGTAAGGATTTGGAAAGTAATAAATTAGCATATTGATGTTCTTTTTGTGTTTTAGCGAAGATGGTGCTAGTAATACAACGATCACACAAATCAAATAAATCAATTTTGTGCAAGCATAGACATCTATCTAGGGCTGCCATCCGTCCGGGTTTCCCCGGATTTGTCCTCGTTTGGAGGCCGTCCGGGGGCCGTCCGGGCGGGGTTTCAAGAAGTGTCCGGGGAAAACCCGGACATTTTTCATAGGGCCATCTTAACCTATGGTGCCTGGGTATGCGAATTACCCGGGCGCCTAATAATGCAGAAGTCGAAGTGTCCCAAAACTCCAAAATTTTCGCGCTCGCTTCGCTCGCGGCTTCTTTTCATTACACATTTTTTTTTACGTTTTTTTACTTTAATATCCCAATATTCAAAAAATTTTGCGCTCGCTTCGCTTGCGGCTTCTTCACTTTGCGGATTTTTTTATTATACAAGTTTAGGTGCTTTAGTGACCCAAAACTCAAAAAGGACATTGTTCCGGCTCCATACATGTTCTGCCTAAGAACCGTTCGAATGGAAAGTGACTTCTATAAACTCTTAAAATTATATGGAATCCTGTGAAATAAGTTTTCACGAACGGACACTTCAGGAAACTAAAATAATTACGAAAAAAGTTAATATTTTGAGGTTATAAATAAAAAATAACCAAGCTTGCGTGAAATATCAGAGTAGTATTATCAAACTACGCTATACAAAATATCAACAATACTATGTACAGCTCTATATGTTCTCTTCTAGATCTAGGAAAAGACTACTCTACTAGATACTAGGAAAAGTTTAAGATAACTATCATTTTATAAAGTTGCATTTTCTGTCTGTCCCTATGAATGCTTTAGATCTTTAAAACTACGGAATGGATTTGGGTGCGATTTTTTTTAATAGATAGAGTAGGTAGGTCAAGAGGAAGGTTTACACCAAGGTTTTACATTGCCACATTTTACATTGAAAAACAACTACCTACACGCTTTTGCTTTCAACGTTACGTTTCTTAATATATAGTGAATCCACTTTGGATTTGTGATAAAACGCATAAGTATCCAAAATGGAAGAGTTCCATTCACCACAATTCATAAAATATCGATATTATTACGATAGAGAATTATTTATTTAAATGATTGTTACTACTTTTATATTAGACAGTTACCTAGCTATCTACATGCCATAAGGCGGGAATCGAACCCGCGGTCTATTACCAAGAAGGCACAGACCAGACCATACTGAAAATGTCATTACCACACAAAATAATTTAACAGTTAAAGTAAGGTTTACCAATAACAATGAAAGAGGTTTTCGAGGATGTGCAATAAAAACAATATTTATATTCAATTAAAGGTTTTTAATCATCAATATTTCTCAATAATATCTTATCTAAGAACTGAGCAGGGGGTTCAATTGAATTTTGGTATCTCGCCCAGCTTAAATACCAGATAATAGTCATTATGTGGGCACAACAGCCCACTGTTCTACGCCCAACGATACAATTGCAACAGTAATGCTGCGTCCAACAGTGCATTGCATCTTATTATGCTCGACTGCTTCAGACCAACACGTCGTACATATAAGGTCATGAGCTTCAACCTGTAATAAATAAATACAATAAAACATTAGTAACTTGCAATTGTGGCAATTGATTTGAAAACCGAGAAATTGTGTGCTTATGAAAACATAAGTAGGTAGTAACATTCTTATCAAAATTAGAAAAACACTTTCGTAGACCACTTACCATACGGGGAACAGTCCATTGTTGTATGCAACGAAGTATATCTTCGTTTTCTAATACCAAAGAACCTCCAGCAGATCCACAATTTATACAATATACTATATTCTGCATCCATTGTTGTAATTATAATACAACTAAATTCGATCACAGACAGAGCAATATCCGAAAATGCCAGGAAAATCCAGTCCTTTACATACAGCCGAGTCTACCAAGTACGCAATCTAATCGGAGTCCGTAATCAAGCCAAAGTTGTTAGAATAAAACCATGAAACGCACAGAAAATCACAAAAGAAACGATAGTCGCAAAGCAATCAAACTGACTTCTAGCAAATTGACTGAAGTACACCAGTGTTGCCAATTACGAAAACTATAATCCTACTCGAGTGCCAAGCTAGAAATTCGCGATTTCGCTTAAAACATATAGAATACTAGTTTTTTTCTAGCTAGTCAGTTTAGGTATATAAATGAATAAAGTGTTACCAACTAATTTTAATAATCGACTTCGGAAAGAAGGTTCTCAATTCGATCCGTATTTACCGAAATCGTGAAAACTTCCGAAACTGGCAGCACTGGCTGACGGAAACATTTTATAAGGCATCAATAATTGTGACCCAACTTTTTATTTGGAATTTATTTATTTGAAGTGTCCGTGAAATACTAAAATATGTTTCAAACAATATAAAAATAAATAAAAATTATAATATAATTTATATTCACATCGGTTCTTAGGCCAAAATTGGACAATGTCCTTTTCGCGCTCGCGGCGACTTCACTTTACAGTTGATTGTATTTTCAACATTTTTTTGTCTAACCTATCAAGAATAAGCCTCTTAGTTATGACCTTCGAAATACATTAAGTCACAATCTTTCAATACTAGGTACTACATGAGCTAGAGACGGCCCTGACTTTTCATGTAAGGAAGGACTTCATTGAATTTAAGTAATATGGTAATATTAAAAATTAGGTCTTGTTTTGTTAAACAAAAAAAATCGGACTCGTCCGGGGAAAAAATGCTATTTACGCCAAATGTCCGGTTTTTTTTAAATATTTGTCCGGGTTTGGCGAAATTCGAAATGGCAGCCCTACATCTATCTAATATTGGTGGGTGCAAGCAAATCTATTTTTCTGTTACCGAGCCTAGCCGGCTAAGACTATGAATCGCGCCAACTTTAGCGAAAGTTCTTGCATTTAAAACTGCATTATTAGGATCTATAGTTTTAAGTACAACCATATAATGTAAAAGAGGAATAGTTTAGCAAACATGTGCAAAGTGCCTGTAAAGACTTTAAAGGCAAATTACCATGATTATTTGTAGTTCCCTACTCATCACTAGTTTACAAAACTTCCTCGGAAAATGTTCCAATATTTACGCAAACATTCTTCGTAGAAATAAAACCAAAATGGTTTGTTTGTTTTTGTATCTTCCATACGTGTAGCCCTTCGTGAGATCATGGTCAATGGTTACAGAAATATTAAGCTTCCGTATACCTAGCCTTCAATAGTATTAAATATTATATTTGGTACTCTTTCCACCATTTTCTGAAAATGCCTGGGGTCAATGGCATGACACTTCTGTAAATCTATAGACCAAACGTCACCTTAATCTGTGGCAGTCTATATATTTATGGTCCTTTAAAAAAAATGTAAGGTATGAACTTGTTACAACAACATATTATTATATCATTCGATTTAATAATAGTTACTGTATTTTCCTTATTACCTATTTAACAATGGGTTCAAACGATGAATTTCCTCAACCGTGTTAAAATATCAAAAATATACGATCGCTGATTGTTTCAAATCTCTAAACGTGACTGAGTGGCCGTATGTGTCTAATGTCATTATCCTGACCATCTTAGCATACAAGTGACCTGACAATTTTAATTATAGTTAACAGTTAAGAGTAACATCCTTCTCCGTGTGAGAGGAGGCCTGTGCCCAGCAGTGGGGCGATAAAAAGGCTGTAACAGTAACAGTAAGAGTGACATGAATAAAGATACATTCTAGAACAATCTGTTCGTGTGCAATCGTCACATGAGAATACAATAATACACGTCAGTGATTTCAGGCTATAAAGTGCTCTGGTTAACCACATCAGGCCTTTAAATAGATATCTCGAAGTTTTATAGATTTCATGACGTTTGTGTTAGTCTCGTCTTTAGTCTAACGTCTAACTACGGAGATTTAAGGAAAAAATATAGGTACAAATTTTTTATGTAT
Source organism: Helicoverpa armigera (assembly GCF_030705265.1). Classification (NCBI taxonomy): domain Eukaryota; kingdom Metazoa; phylum Arthropoda; class Insecta; order Lepidoptera; family Noctuidae; genus Helicoverpa; species Helicoverpa armigera. The sequence continues at coordinate 11,243,558 of NC_087123.1, forward strand.
AAAAACGTCGACATAAAAAAATATTTTTAGATAAATAATTTAAAATAACTAAACTTATTACAATCTACCTATAAGTATATTATCTAACAATAAATAAAACGAGGTCGCGAGTCATCGCTAGTTGTAGTTACAAATAATTTATTAGTCGTAAAATACTATTCTCTGTATAATTATCTTAGGAAGCATTTAATGCTAGAGTACTAAGAACTGGTCTGCGAAATCAAACGATATTTTTTTCTACAATAAAAAATTGCGAGAATAAAACATTATAACATTTAGCGTATAATTTAAAACTTTGCCATTGCAAATGATACTAACACCACGTTTCATAGATTAGCAGGTGTAACATAGCAACGCAAATTCCGGATCTCTATCAAAATACCATAGATAAAAATAGTCCACGCTTTTAATAACCTCAAAGACGGACTAAACAGCTGATTACATTCCATGTTCAAACTGGTTGGCGCGAAAAACACCTGTCAAAGGTTCCGGCCAGTGTTGCAATAAAACAAAATTCGTAGCAGCGTGGGCGTTGTGTAGTCTGGTAATGAAAATAAAACTTTACTCATAATAAGACAACAAGGATGTATGATGAAAATACCTTTGCTTTGCGTTTTGTTTAGATGTGTCGTCATTTGTTTGAATGTTGTTAGCATATTGTTCTTTTGAATTTCGAATGATGAGACGCCATTATTATTTTTGTTTGGAAAATAATTTAATACAAAGATACTGAGTTAATTGTTCTTGAAGTTTTTTTTACACAGTCAGGAATATTTGAGCACTACAAAAATAAAGATCAATGAGAAAACATTATGTCATATTTTCATCATCTTTGAAGCACTTCCGATTTGGCAGACATTGTTTTGATCCCATCAAGACATTGTTTTGACAAGAAAAATGTGTATGAAAAATCTTTGAATGGAACAGATATCTATTAGTATCGTTTAATTTACTTTTCTGTACATAAGTATTTTTCATCACATTTTAACCCGATGGTTGAATGGTATAGAATACCTTGAGGCATTAATCCGCCAATGTACCTAAGTTGAATTGCAGATTAAAAATCTCAGTACATCTTATGCAGTTCTGGGCCACGAGCACAAAAATATATTTTTTAAATCAAAAATTAACTATGTCAAGAACAAGTTTTGATAAAATTGCTTACATTTTGTCCAAGTTCACAGAACTGTTAGTAAAGTACACAGACCTTGTTATCTAGAAGTGGCTTAGGGTGACACGGTGACATCAGCGCCAAATGTGCTGCAGTTTGTAAGTTTACCTAGTCAGGCTACTGATAGTACGATAAGGTTGCAGCCATAATATATGTTGTGTTTTTTATTTATTTTTACTTTTTTAATTGTATTTTTAACTGTATAAAGGGCAACGGACTTCAAAAATTGCATTTTGTGTCATCTACAGGCTTACACAGACACGATATTGTAATTGATATATCGTTGAAATTATTCCTAACATCTCTGAAATCATTGTAATAAGACACATTTGTGACAAGGTTTCGAAAGAGAAATAAATAAAAAAACAGTTATTGCAAAAAAAATACTGCTAATTCATAATCGAAGTAATTGCTAATAAATTCTTGCTAAAATTCTTAATTTAAATCCGGATATAAAGTCTCAACATTATACCACAAACAAAATCAAAGTTTGATGATCTTGGCAAACAGGCAAAGGCTAACGATGGCATTCAGCTCAATTATCGTCCAAGATCCACAATATTGATAGCCAAAACGGTAACTTTGACCAAGTTCATTGAAACTGAGCAAAAATAGCCAGAGATCAAAGGACCGAGGCTACGTTTGATGATAGATATGTAAAATATAATGATATAATGATGTGGCGTATCTTGTTTGTAATTTTATATCTTTGGTTGTGCGTATTTCCGTGATTTTGTTTGAATAATTAAAGGCATATTAAAGGAGTCTGGTCTTCATCCGCTGATAATATATTTGGCAGTGGTTATTGTCGTCGTAAGAGTGCCTAAACATAATTATGTAAAATTGGCAAAAAACAATTTGAAATTCTGCACTCGAAGGGCCAATGTTTTAAATCGTCTTCGAAATACTTCGAATACTGTCGAAACATCATTAGCTTTAGTTATCTATTCAGATTCTATGCTTTATGTAAACATAACAAGAGTTTATTATCATTTCAGTCAGTCAATATCTATCTTTAAGACAACAAACTGACAATCTATTCTTCGTGTCAAAACTGAATTTGAATGAACTGTCTATTCTGTTCGTCACTCAAACAAACATAGTAGAATAACTTCGTCGGAAAATGCTCATTTAACATTGAGTTTTTCCAATTTTCTTTATGTGAGTTTTGCTTGAGCAGGTTCAGTCAGATTTCAAATCCATCATGTGATTTCTTTAATGCCTTTCTAAATATTTTATACCGACCATTCCTCACTTTTTTATATGATGTACAGTTTTGCACGTGAGATTTATATGCAAGGTAATAAACAATGTAATACTAGGAACTTCCCAATAAATCTACCACACATACATTAACGCCTTTATGTAACTCACTATGGTACAGGAGACCGCACATCAGTGGTAACTGCCATGCACCTTAACTCAATAGTAATAAGTACGATTTTCCTATAAAACTGTTACCACTGACCTGAAGTTGACTGTACGATAAAAGCTATGGGAATGACCTACCGTGATGTAAAATGTAGTAAAATTGCAATAAACATATTTGAGTTACAGTTCACTTTTGATCTTACTGCCAATTGATTATAAAACTATATTTTCTAATTTAGTTTTACGTGCCAAAATAATAACAAAAGGTATTACTTATGCCAACAATTTCACGTGCTTTGGCTTTTACTACACTATTATTTGAAAATATATCCGTATATAAATATAAAAGACGGGATATATTTTACGGGTCTATAAAATTTGACTGATGGTGAAGGTGAAGGAAAACATCTCGAGGAAACCTGAACTATAAGTTTGAAATCACCTACCCGAATTGAGCAAGCGTGGTGATTAACGCTCAATCCTTCTTCGTGTGAGAGGAGGCCTGTGCCTAAAATGATGATATTTAGACCAAATCCTTTCATCCTATAAGTATGGCATAGATGTTTGTGGTGCAGCACCAATATCCAAATGTAGAAATAATGTGCTCGAGGGAGAAAAACTTTTTTTATAGCTATTAATATGATTTGTGCGAATAAAAAGGTCTGAATATAATGTAAGGACCAAAATAGTGGCGCCTGGGAGGCTATTAGCCTTGAGCGTCAAAACATGTCTGTATGTTAATATCCTAATTTAGGAGTCTTACTTATTTCATTTAATATTTATAGTATGTGTTGTGATGTATTTCACTATATCTAATTTACGGTTAGAACATTCCTCTATATTTCTGATAATCCCTAAAATTGGCACCTGTAGCTGTTTATTGTTTCTTACAAGAACATTTTCTTCATTGCCAAGAGCTTTAACTGGCATTGGTTTAGAACTTTATAGTAACCAGAATTTTTATCAACTTCCACAATTCATTTTTCTACAGAACTTACGCTAATCTTCGACATCGAAAGCTCACCGTGTCAACTCAAGCGCAGCTAGAATAAACATTGTAAGAAAACCTTTTAGCCGCATCTAGAACCAGAAGCGTCCTTGAGCTCAACCTTACCACTATCTAATGGAACGCCGAGCCCATAACCATTTACTTAGCGATGCAAACTACAGGCGTTGTTTAACTTTCAACATTTCTTAGAAAACAGCTTTTAGTTTCAGTAAGTACAACCTCTTTGGGGTAAAGGGTTTTTAAAAGGCTGGCTGTGGAACAGTGGACATTTTAGAGACCAAAAAGAGAATCAAAAGTCCCATACGAAAGTACCCAATTGTCGTCATAGTCAAAAAACGTTCACGGCAGGATAAAAGCTAGGGAGATACCCCATATCGCAATTTTTTAGCTCCGGGATGTTGTAAGATAAAGGATTCGACATGAGAATTAAAATCTTCTTCATAAACTGGACTAAATGTATAAAATAAGTATTAAAAGAAAAAAATTCAAAATTATAGACTGAGATTCCGAATACTTCAATCAGTTTACTTTAATACATTATTTTTACGATCCCGAAGATCTTAACATCGTAATAAAAATATCTGCAAGAATGTTTATTTTAATTGCATCACATTTCTGATTTAATGGCTGCTTCTTTTATATGCGATCATAAAATAACTAAATCCTTACATTTTCGATGGTCCCTCCATTTTTTATTTTTAGACTACTTCGATAAACAACGACAGGTCTACTTTGGAATAAGTATCATCTGCCTAGCCTTTTTCCTAACTATGTTGGGGTCGGCTTCCAGTTTAACGAGATGCAGCGGAGTACCAGGGTTTTACATGGAGCGACTGCCTATCGGATCTCGTCATCCCAATTACCCGGGCGACCTAACAGCCTTTGAACTTACTAAGCTCGTAGAATAGAAAAATATATTTTGCTTGATTGTAAACACTAGGTAAAACAAAAATATTAATTGTCAGAACGCTACTAAGGAAAAAATCCACCAGTTGCAGAAGAACGTTAGGTATTTGGATATCTGATTTTGCTTATTATGTTAACTTACTGAGTTTGAACGTGATATTAAGTTTTATGTAAGTCACAACTGCTTTTCCTATGTATCCTTTTATTTCAAGATATCCATTTATCTATTTGCCAATCCATCAAGCCATTAAAATGCGTTTACATGCCCCCTTGTGTACCTGGGCCATTATATTTATACCAAGTGACATTTCCGTTCTATTTCAAGCCATTCCATCATTATTACGTGGCAACCCTGAGCCATAGACAACTGTAGACCTTTCTGTGACCTCCTTGCAACCCCATTTGACTAATGAAATAAACATGCAGTGTGAAAAATGATTTTCGCAGCTTGTAACATTTTGCTTATGGTATCGTCCAAAATCAAAATCAAAATCAAAACTTATTTATTCAAACTTGGCTGCAAAACAGCACTTTTCGAACGTCAGAAAAAAATTACATAAGACAGTCCCCAAAACGCCCACCCTTCACCACTTCCTATGTGTTTTTGCTGGGAAGAAGAAGTGGCGCAACAAACTCCCCAGCAACACATGTCTGTCTGTAGGTTAAAAGAACCTTTCAACAAAGTACATTGAGTATATTGCAGTATGCAATACGCAATATTGTCATAAAATAAAATTACATTTAAAAATGATTTATAAAATCCACCACATGCTAGCTAGCACTCACCCTACGTAACTTGTCTAACTCAAGCAATGAATAAATATGATGTGAAAAAAAAAATTGTATAGCCTCCAATATTTATAATAGTTTATGAGGGAGTGCCCACCTTCATGTGATATTCTATTGCAACCTTATGTCATGTACAACATACATAGGTAAGTAATGAATCTAGTAAATTGGACCGCTCAGCAAGAAAAAAAGAAGTATAAGAAAAGAGTTTACAAAATTATATAATACTACTTATAGTATAGTCAGTAAGACGACCTGGCACCACAAGCAGCACCCGTTCACGAGCATAACGCGAGGATCAGCCATCGCCCCCCTCGCACATCTTTGAGGGAGGGAGGCAACCCGACCGCCGACGCTACCGCAAGCAGTGCCGTCTAAGGGAGCATGACGTACTCACTGCTACACAACTCAATATCAGGATCAATTATCGCTAAGTAGTGGTCCTTATCCTTACTAATATTATAAATCGGAAAGTGAGTTTGTTTGTTTGTTTGTTTGTTTGTTTGTTTGTTTGTTCCGCTTTCACGCCGTAACTACTGAACCGATTGCTTTGAAATTTTGCAGACGTAAAGTTAGAAGTCCGGATTAAATAATAGGGTACTTTTTATCCCGAAAAAAATAGATATTCCCGAGGGAAAACAAAAATATTGTTTGCTTGATGGATGGATTGTAGATGGCGCTGTGTGTCGTTTAAAACAAGGTAATATATTGCAACGAATATAAACATGTAAATTTAGAAGCTAAATGATACGATAATGAATCCCCGAAAATGAGGAATTCCCGAGGGATGATGTACAATTTGTTTAATCGTCTAAACTGTTTTTTTTTACATCTACTTATATATTGCAAACGAATATGAACATATAAATTTAGAAGCTAAATGATACGATAATGAATCCCCGAAAATGAGGAATTCCCGAGGGATGACGTACAATTTGTTTTATCGTCTTAACTGTTTTTTTTACATCTACTTATCCTGAAATAACTATAATTCAACGAATTACTAATTGGTATAAGTATTAGTTAAGTTATTTAGTTCTTGAGGTATGCGATAGATGGCGCTGGGTGTTTTTAAAACGTGTTAACGATGTGTTTTTAAAATACGTAAGAAGTGGAATGATAGCTTTTTAAAACGTGGTGACGTTGTTTTTTTTAAGATACGTAAGAAGTGCAATGATATCTCGCGCTTTAACCTGTAGCTCATTGTTCAATCGCGAGCTTCCCGATAGCTCGATAGATGGCGTTGTGCTTTTCTGTATTGCGGTGTTAAGGTTCGCCGCGAATTAGTCTCAGGTGTTTTGAAATCAGTGGGGCCCAGTAGCGCCAGGGCCAGCCGCAGCTGCAGGTTGTTCGAAAGAGGTACCGCGGCCCTGGTATATAAAAGGCCTAGGACGGAACACGACGATTTTAGTCAGTAAGAGTCTGACACTCCCTCACCGCTGCTAACCCACAGCGGGAAGGGTGAACCGAATTCCACGCGGGCGAAGCCGCGGGCGGAAAGCTAGTTTACTATAATCCAAAGGAAAAAAAATAATATAAATAGATGATTAAAATAAAATATAATAAATACAGTAAATGTATCCTGTCAATAATGTAAAACCAAGTAATGTCAATAATAAAAATATAAAATTGTAAAATTAGGATGTCATTCACAAAAAAAAGACAATTATAATATAGCTGTCTTGCGTTCAACATGGCGACCAACTATTTTTGTCATTCAAATAATCGTTAATTGTATAATATGCCTTTTGAATAAGAATAGCCTTAATTTGTTCTTTGAATTTATTAAACGGCTGTTCTAATAAAGACAGAGGAAGTTTATTATAGAAACGAATACCTAGACCCAGAAATGAACCATGCACTTTATGAAGCCGGTGAAAGGGTACACACAGTTTATGCTTATTTCTTGTATTAATGCTATGGACTTCACTTTTTTTGGTATATAAATGTAAGTTCTGTCTAATATACAGTATATTGGCAAAGATGAATTGTGATGCCACAGTAAGAATACCAATTTCTTTAAACAGCTCTCTGAGGGAAGTTCTGGTACCTAATTGGTATATCGCACGTATAGCACGTTTTTGTAGAATAAATATATTCTCTATATCAGCGGCTTTGCCCCACAACAGAATACCGTAGGACATAACGCTGTGAAAATTACTGAAATACACCAATCGAGCTGTGTCGACGTCCGTGAACTGTCTGACTTTCCTAACGGCGTAGGCGGCAGAACTAAGCCTTCCCGCGAGGCTAGAAATATGTGAACCCCATTGAAGTTTTGTATCTACTGTTATACCCAGAAACACGGTAGATGCAACGGTTTGAAGAACCTCGTTGTTTAGGATAACATTAGGACCTAGGTTTTTTACATTAGGCAAAGTGAACTTAATGCATTTTGTTTTTTTAGCATTAAGTACTAAATTGTTTGTGGTAAACCAGTGCGTAACTAATGAGAGTGCACTGTTTACCTCTTCAAATTGCTCTCTATTTCTGTCAACTTTGAAAATGAGAGACGTATCATCTGCAAATAATACAACGTCGCAGATATTATTGAGGTGGTAAGGCAGATCATTGATGTATACTAAGAATAAGAATGGACCTAATATAGAGCCTTGTGGCACGCCTAGCTGAACTGGAAGGCCTGATGATTTAGAACCATTTACATCTACACATTGCAATCTATGTTGTAAATACGATTCTATTATGCTGAGAGCTCCGTTTTGGACTCCGTAAAACCGTAATTTGCGTAAAAGTGTATCATGATGGACGCAATCAAAAGCTTTGGAAAGGTCGCAAAAGACTCCAATAGCATTTTGAGAATTTTCCCATGCGTTATAAATATGTTTTAGAAGTGCAACACCAGCATCTGTGGTAGAACGACCTTTGGTAAAGCCATATTGTTCTGTATGAAGGAGGCTATTTAAATTGAAATATCGTAGTAACTGCTTGAGTATTAACTTTTCGAAAATTTTACTAAAGGCAGGCAAGATAGAAATAGGTCTAAAATTACTAATGTCTGACTTATTGCCTGATTTAAATAGAGGTATGACTTTACTGTGTTTCATGAGGTCAGGAAAAACACCAGTGTCAATGCACTTGTTGAATATGATAGCAAGGTAAGGAGCAATGACGTCAATTATATTACCTAATAGTTTGATGGAAATGTCCCAAAAATCACCCGTATTTTTTAATTTAAGAGTTTTAAAAACATTAATTACATCCATTGGAGTAACGTGCTCAAAACTAAACAAAGAATTACATTGAGGCACACTAGCACGCATAAGCTGTTCAGCGTCAGTTGAAGATGACCGCTCTTGACGTAAAGTAATGCAATAATATAAATATTTGAGATGAATCTGTAATGAGCTCAAGGTGTTTCAATTTAATGTTTTTTCTTCCGATTCGTTTGAATTCCGAACTACGAAATTTTGAATGACTTACAGATGGTTCTTCTGCATTCACGCATAATGACGTAAACTATATGACCATTTTTGCTGACCGAGCATAAATTGCAACAGGCAAAAATTACTGATTGTCTATTGAACCCAGTCCCTTGTGTTTGTCTGTCGTATTATCAACTACTAGAAAAACAAAACCTTAATCAAATTAGGCCTAGAAAAAACCGATAAGGTAATAAAGGCGGGGTAAATTAAATGTCACGAGGCAAGCCATTTCTAAGGGTTGCCAGATAGCAATAAGTCACTCCTTCTAGGTCAAAGGCCAGGCTTGAAGGTTGGCTGCTTACTTGGACTAGTATTGATGTAAATCTAAGCCTGATTGGTTTATGCCCTCGACGGCTAATAGTTGTAAATCTGTGCCACCTGATTATCAGATAGTAAAGCAATATAACCTACAGAACGGATAACCTTTTTCGTGGTTTACAAAAGGAATTGTAGCTTGTTTTTTGGATTTGATTTAGAATGAAATAGAAATTGATGATTCTCATTTGTTTGAAATCAGAGATTCAAATCCATTTTAAATGTGTTTAGTGCTGATTTATTATCGAATGCACTTAGCATTCTGTACGCTTAAATAAAAACAAAAAAAAAATGAGCTATATCAAAGAGTAGGAAAGTAACATCATATTGTTTTCATGCATCCGTGAAAAGCAGTGTTTTGTAGCAAACGCGTACTATTCGATGTTGCTGATATAAACCAGCGTAATTATGAAGATTTTTCATAACAACCTTTACCAAACATTATAAAAGGGATCAACCCACAAGTTCCACCTGTTTTACCCGAAATTCATAGACTCGTAATGCCATGGCCCTCATTAGCCAAGCCATAATACATTACGACCGAGTCATCCCGGCTCAACGCAGTTTAACACCCGCAAAAACCGTTTTACAACCCCGTTTGATACCTATAAAACTTAGATAATATAACTAACCGGAGACGCCAAAACTCAGCAATTCCTTCCCTTCTGCCAAAGAAGAGAGACGACGACCAGAACGCCACCGTCCAAACTTGTACTGTGCCACAGTATACTTTGTGCAGTTGACTGTTTTCCGTTTCTAAAGGATTTGAACTGATTGACAGCAAACTGCACGAACAAACCTTTAGATCATATTATGTTACATCTGTGCATCAGCAATATGCTTATCTTTGTCAATTTTGTCGAGTGCACATATAAAGATTTGTCATTAAAATTGCATGTGTGGGTTACTTGTTGCTTCCTAGGCGTCAATTGGCAGACTTTAGCATTGATTTGTGCTCATTTCTAATCCGGTTGGTTAATGCTCTAAGCGATAAAATTAGCGAAACGCATAAAAATCGGGTAATTAAACATTAAACGGGTTTACGATTTGATAAACATGTCTGATCGTTTATTGTATTAGAACAATTTAACGTTTCTGATTGAAATTATTTGCGTTGCTGATCTAATTGTGTTTCATAACAGGAAAGTTTTGACTGATTCGCTGGTATACAGTTATCCTTGTAATCTGGGATGATTTTGAATCTGCCAATAGCTTTACATATATTGTAATGATCAGATTCAATTGTTTTGTCAGAAAAATATTTCAATATGGCAAATCCCTGCAGTTTTTATGCGCGGTTCGTCATTTGGTTTTCGTTTGAATACAATTCAATTTATTATTGCGATATTCAATGGAAAACCAGTTACGAGCTAACCCTCAAGTGGTCTTTGTACGCGCTTTTCTTGGGGTCTAGCATCTTTTTCAGATTTATATTTAAAAATTGGACTATTATTAAGAAATAAGGCTAACTGAAAGAAATAGCACGAAAACGGACGTTTAGAAGTGACACGAATATTTACACGGTACATTTAGATAAAACATCCAATGCCATTACTTTTTCAGTACTGAAAGATTTATACTCCTATTAAATCTGTTTCGGAATGCTGATATTACAAGTACCAATAAAATTAAATCTAATTCTCCTGAATGGAAGCTATAAACATTCGGATATTTATTCTAAAAGGATTTGGTCATTTCTAAATATACCAAGACATTTAAGTACTTAGTCGTGAAGAAGGACAATGAATTTTATTAAACCTTCGCTTCGTGGCAATTTAACGACAAAGTAAAAATCACGTTAAAGGAAAACAACAACAATAGGGAAAGGAGTTAACAATCAGATGAGGACAAAGTCAAAAAGTAAAGAACAGATAAGTTTATTGTAGGCTGAAAATAAGCAACACACAGCCCCCAAAACGCACGCCCTTCACCATTTCCTACGAGTACCTACGTGTACCTATGTGTTTTCGTCGGTAACAGAATAAGGAAAGACGCGAATAACATGTGATTTTTGGGTGATGATTACATAAAAATCATATTTTATGCAGTATTAAAATATTTAATCAAAATTGTATAGTTTTCCTTCTCTGTAACTACGGATAAAAGGATAAATCATGATTAAAATCATTTAATCTACCGTAGTATCTACTTATTTTTAGGCAGCTACATATTGTAGTATTGTTCCTATATTGATTGAATAAATCAAACACCAGTTCATGACATAAATTAATTAATCGTTAAGCAAACTTTGGATTTGTATTAGAGGTACATAAACAAGACATTTAAAGGTCTGTCGACTAATTTAATGTTGCTTTGATTGATTCCCTAATGTAACCTCCCTGATGCAATGCAAGTCTTATGCTAATTTGATACCGCATGCAATACGAAGATAGCGATCTAGTCAGATATAGGTACTTGTATCAAAATCTTTACATTCATATTTTTAATCTCATACTGTTCGCGCCACATATGATTGCAATTCTGAAGTTGGTTATTTGTGAAGTCAATAATAGCCAACTTCGAACAAGCAAACCTTTCGACAACACCTGCACCAAAAAAATGCCCAAGGATTCAAAAGCGTAATTCTGAAAATTGCAAAGATATTTGACGCCGTCTGTAATTAAATAACGCTACGAACGAACGCCTATACGAACTAATATAGGTACGGTCGAATACGAACAGGTATTATCAACTCTAAACATCGCCCCTTCATTCCTTTTTCGATCTTGGTCTGCAGCACTTGGTAATATGCCACTAATATTACTCAGGACACCACACTAGTTCCATCAACATGACCATACCATTATCTGACTCCTACAAGCAGTAAATCTTAAGAGTAATATCTGACGTTGTTTTGGCTAGGAATACGCCATCCATCACTTTTAGTACGCCTGTGACTAAGGGCCACAAATTGGGATGGCTAATGGCTAATTCTTAGAGTTGTGGGTTTGGTGGCTAAATTCGTACAAATGTGTGTGGTTGATGGAAGAAACGTTTGTTTTTTTTGGGTGTATTTTGATTATCGTTTTGAAAGATAGTATGCTTAAAGCAAAAAGCCCTTTAGAAGATGCAGCTAGCAGTACCTAAGTGGCATTTTAACGTTGCAAGATTTAATTATTATATACCAAGTGTTTTCAAATTGCTCAAAGTTTAAAAAACACATAGAAAGATAAAGTATTCCCAAAAATGCTATTGCTGTATTTATACCTACGTATTGTATGATGCATTATTTTAAAATGTACAATCTCTAGATTGTTCCGCCATTGCACAGGAACTAGAGATTATAAGAACGTATCCTGACAGCATGCGTGGGCGCACCGCCCAATTTGATGACTCTATTACACGATAAAATTATCGTTCTAATGAAATATTAAAGTGAGAAAGTGCTGTTGATATTACAGCGATTTTGTTTACATTGACGGTTATTGCTGATGAGTCAAGATTTAGTATACAATGTTGTATCAAATGGTTCCATGTTTCCGTTCTAAGATTTATTGTAGAACTTCAAGATTTATGTGTCGTTCGTGAGAAGTTGAAAAAACGATTCCCGAAAGACTGCTACAACTGGCGGAAATAAAAGTAATATTTCGTTTGGAATCTTTTCAAAGGATTTTTTTATTTAAATTCAAACGGAAACAACACTATAGAAACCCTTTTAATTCATAGTTATAAAATCTTGTTAGTACCCCATAAATCTACATAACATTTGACAACTGTCAAACGCGATTTTTTTAAATCAACAGCCAGTACACGCTACAAAAATCAAACTCACCTAATAACCATATCCAGCACATCTTCCTTCTCGAAGACCTTGCAGTACAGATGCAGGATCTTCAAGCAGGTATACTGGAGGCCTGTCCAGTTGACTTCCGCAGACTTGAGGGCCTCACTCCAGGGGCAGTTCTCATGACGGGACAGGCACAACATGCCGTCTACCGCGGTCTCCGTAGGAGGCATTTAAACTATTAATCTATTGTCTTTGGTTTGCTTTTGGTATCACAGTTTTGACAGGTGTCATCACACATCGGCTGTTGGTTGATAGTTAGGTATGAAGAATGACAGCAGTTTTGGTTGAGATTTCGTTGGTTTAGTTTCAAATATTCTTTTGACGAAGATAGAGATGGTTTAATAAATACGATGGACTAGTCCAGGCTAATATGTAACTTTAGTGACAATGATGACGTTTTTGTGAATATCGTCAATCCATGACATTTATTTAATACTCATATCAGAAATATTAAGGAAATTCATCGTTTTAATCAGTTAGTATTGTCATTCCTATAATTAGATCGATTGTTCAATCCCGAATAATGCGATCCGCTATGTTTATCGCATAAAACTGTTTTATAGGACTTAGCCAGGCACGCTGCTTAACTTTTATTGTGCAAGGAATGAGTCTACTTCGAACAGAATGTACGAAACATCTCGATTACTTATCGTGGGATTTTATAACGGTGAACAGTTTCGGCTCAAAGAACAAAAATAGGTAAGACGCATTATAAAAACTCAAGCCTGATACTAAAATGCATTTCTTACAAACAATAGGTGTAATAAAACTAGAAAATTCCTTTCAAACTTTTGGTATTGCAAAGATCCACAAACAAAAGAGATTTATTTCATCTAACAAATGAGAACCAATTCTAATTCCATTTTCATATTCAATCACTTAACCTTTTGCTTGAACGCCTACACAGGCAAAGAAAGTATCAGTTTCAACCTGTCAAAACAGAGTGACGTAGAATAGGTACATGTGACAAAATACATATATTTTTATTTATTAGTTCGCAAAAAAGGACATTGACATTGAGACCCGTTAATCTGAGAACTGAGACGTACAGAAACAATACAAAGGCGGAAGTTTACACATACTTATGTACGTAATTTATGTATTTCAAGAAAGATATACGTGGGAGATACTATTACGTACGATATATTACGGGGTAAAGACGAATATATGAGCTCACCTCTAGTAACGACGTACTTGTACGTCATTCCCGTTTCTGCCTTATGAGAACTTCCCGTGGGCATCGCCAGTTGAAAAACAACTATAAATTGACTATTACTGAATATGGCTGACATGCTAATTAGGTGCCTGCAGTTATCGAGTTCGTGCCTCAAGCCAATATGGGTTGAAAATCCTAAGTCAGAGTCAAAAATGGATAGGAAATACTGCACGGAGTATTCAGAAAAAGTACAAAACTTTGTTAGTATGGAACTCTAACTAAATGTAAAAGGATACCACTTATTCTGTTTTGTTCCTAACATGTTTACAAAATAACCCTTGATTTATCAAGGTTTTAGATAGATCGGGCGTTCATCTGTACTTCGTAACAACATATTAATTTAGCATGTTAACATATTTCATTATGTAAAACAATTTGTGCGAAAAGATAAGCTAGTGATGCATGCATTGCATTTCTGTGCTAATCTTTGACGGATGGATTTTATTCGCGGTTCAAATTAAACAGACATCTGATTTTATATTACCATACCATAGTACATTATGAAACAGGTAAGGATAACAGGCTTCGTGAACTCTTCTTTGTATCAAAATTGACAGAAGTTAAATGACCTGAAACCATAGGTTGTACTTAACAAATGAAGTCTGCATAAATTAGCATTGTTTTATGACACATGTCAAAGAGTAGGTATAAGCTGAGGCACAGTGGGCCATTAACCTGAATGGCCGAACAAAATCTGTACTAGGAAAATATTTTTCCGTTCCCTGTAATGAATTTTAAAGGCGTAATTTTTTGTTGTATTTTACAATACGTAGACACTACATACGACAAAGACCGACTTGCTGATTTATTTTCAATAACAATTAGTTACGGTTCCCACGTGCGAAACGAACCTTCGTATTGACAATGAGAACTAAGCAAATGCATGTCCATTTGAATGGCTATCGGTCACATGTGTCCTACATTGTCTTGTTACTCAATAATTATTAAAACAAATAAAGGAAGCGGTCGCCAACGCTGCCCGCGACCTCTGCCGTAGGAAGTTCTAATTTAAACAATTCACCGTTTATGACCATTGTCTCCGCACTCTCGAACAATGTGTATAAACTTACGCAGTTTGATTAAGCGGTAATTAGAAACGTTCTCTTGTTGTTATTGCTAGGGCAGTACATTGAACGTTGTTATAGTTAAGAAACAATTGAGAGATAAGTCACTTTCAAAAGGCTGCATGCACGTAGCACCTTTGCAGCTTATCTGTCAAAACTGACAGAGTAACTGTCAAACAAAGTCAGTTGCTAAGCAAAATACTCTATTAATCACGTTTGAACGATTTTTTGTCCAGTCTCATGCATTTTAATTTAGCATTGCACTTGTATTTAGTCGACATGAATTGCTAAACAATTTAATAAGCGTAAAAACAGAACCTTATAACAGTTCCCACGTAAAATATTGCAAGCTAACAAGAATACATTATGAGCTAAATTAATAAGGTCTCAAAGTAGACTGGGAACAAAAAATTAAAGCTCAAAATAATCAACAGTCATTTGCTGACATGTCAGAGAATAAATAAGTTCGTTTTTTTTTCTTTTTTGATTTGTAATCGGCTGACAGTCGTATGCGCTTACTTGTAGAGGATTAACGAGGTCCGTATAAGGCGGTTAATTAGGCATTACGAAACGTTTTATGTTTTGTTAAGCTTAGTTACGAACGTGACTTGTTTTGAAATAATAAATTACTCTAAAAATGTTTTTGTCAACTGCAGTTGTCATTGGCAACATAGGACCAGCACATCGTAGAAACTGCAGAACTATCTTGATTGTGGTTCATCGTTCTTCTTGTCATAGTTAAGAATGTTAAGATATTGTTTTAAGAAGTAAGAATAATAACAAGAAGAAATAGACAACCATTTTCTCAGGTCAAGTGCATTTTGTGAAACTGCAACTCTCGAAACCATTAATATCTGCACTCGCTGCGTTCACGTGAACGTAATTGAATGAATCATTCACAAGTGTGCGCAAACGCCGCGTTCTATTTCTCCAACGTTAATGCCATTATGCAATCCTTGACCGCGGCTTTATTCACTACGAAAATAAAATATCCAAATACAGACATTTACGCTAAATATAAAACTTAATGGTACAAAATGGCGGTATTAGGAAAGCCGTTTAGCTGTCTATGGTATGATTACATTTCAATTAAGTTTAAATATCGAATAAGCTTCGGCGCGGTACTGTTTAGTCCATATTTTCTTTAATTTATGTCCTACGTTTAAATTTTAATGGCCTTAACGAGGTTTTAAACGTTTCGATATTATCTGTCGTTCGTCCAAGATTGCATGTTGAAAATATAAAAAAAACAACGCATGCTTGTGAATACATTTATATGCCGATAATATCTGTCTACATACATACCTAACTTCGGAAGGTTTAAATTATTTTTATGTTTCTGGTGAAAATTCAATTTCAACGCGACACTGAATAATCGTAGGGTTAGATGACGGAGAGAAATAGCACTGAGGACAAACTGCCTGACATCTGGCCACAAAAATTAATATTAATTTGTGTCAAGAAAACGTATAGCCGTAATATTTTTAGACGACTTAATTAATTATGTGGACGGTGTTGTTATCTTTATACTGAGAGAATATAAATAAAGTCGTTTATTTTGAGCTCGAAATTATAGTCATACCTAGAATTTCATGTGAAGAATTTTATCTAAATTAGCTGTAATAAAATATTGTATGATGAAGATAACCTCACCTTTTATTTAATTTCTTGTTTAATAAATGTAAACTCTACATCAGAATAAACTGAATAGACTAAATACCAGAGCACAGTTGATTTGACACATACACATAAATCCTCTTTCTACTATTATACCGTTACGTGACAGCGGCTGTCAAACGATGGTCAAGTGAAAAATGCTCACGTTTTAGCATTGATGACGTAATCCAATTATATACTTAACACTTTGCGAGTGTCATTCGAACTATTTATAGTCACGTTCTGACTCTTACGGGTTTCCTTGCATTATTGTTATTTAGACATCGTAATTTTTTATAGGCATTGTAATAATTTTGCCTTTATTTATATCGAGATTATTTAAAAACGATCGTCATAAGTTTAAGATATCACTGCACTGTGGGCTTCATTTAGTTCTCAGTCAGAAAAAAAATATTAACATTTTCGTAGATGAAGTGAATTTTACGTTTTTTTTAACATCATTCCCTATCATAATTTAAATCCACGGGAAGGACTCTTAACTATACCTACACCACGTTATTGCTTATTAATAGCCAATATATAACGGGCACAGGTTCAAAATGTGTCAATGTGTCTAAAAGCACTTTTAAAAATAACGTCCAATTTATACGCAGTAAAATATCGTTGATATTAAACTTCTTGACAGCGCTCTGATTTTGTCTCTGTCATAACATTTAATTATGTGCGAAAAATACGAGTTCGTGGGAGCAAAATCATACTTTTTATGTGACATTTTATTTAAAACGAGATGGGTAATAGCGGAACGGTCTAGTATTTGAGATATTTAAGTTTTTATACTGAGGAATGAATAGATACATCAACAGTTATCGTACATGTACGCATCCTGTATATTTTTTCAAAAGAATTTTCATTGCCACTTAAATGTTTACTCAGTTATTTCTTTATTAAAAAGTTTATCTCTTTTTCATTAATAAACCGGCCAAGTGCGAGTCGGACTCGCGCACCGAGGGTTCCGTACAAATGCTGTATAGATAAAAAGTGAGTTTCGCGCCAACCGTTCAGTTTAGAACAATCATAAGTAGTTATGGTAATTTTAAATTATTTGGCATGGCACATGAACTAGGAAAATGCAAATTGCTAAATTTTCTTTGATTAAGACGCCTCTTTTTTCAACTGTTTTATTCACGTTCACATAAGTTTTTAAAATACGTCTGCTGAGTGCAACGACCCACAACGCTAAAAGAAGGTATTCAGTATTCATGTCTCCATGGGTTCACAGAATAATGAGTAAATAACTTATAATTCTTACTGCTCAGGCTCTTTGTCAGTCAATCACGTCGCAATGCACCGTGAGACAGTCGGGTAAAACTGACTTGAAAGCAAATGTGTTGTGCACAAGCATTTTTCTCATTAAACTGGTGTTTTGATCTGAATTACACTTCCTTTATATAGTTTTCATCATCATCTATCTCCTTCTATTGTCTTTTCCCAACTAATTCTGGGCCGGCTTTCAGTCTGACCGGATTCAGATGAGAACCAGTGCTTTACATGGAGCGACTGCCTGTAAGACCTCCTCAGCTCAGTTACCCGGGCCTTCCAAAGAACGACTGACTACCCCGTAACGAAAACTGGACCTCCAAAACCGCTCCACGAAGGCTATTGGGGGATTTCAATAACCAATACGTCCGTCGATTGCGATTAGATATTGAGTTTTGAAATAAATAATCCCCACACCAATTATGTCAAATTTCCATCCATTCTCAAGAAAATATTGTTTCACAAGCACCTTCTATAGAATATTGACGCTAAGCGTTTATTTATATTTCCTACGGTGGCATCCTCCCATCATTATGTACACATATGACATGTTGTCATTCGCCGTAGACGCACCTGCAGCAATCTATTGGAACTCATGGGTCGCGTGAGAAAATCCTCACTTGTTTCTATAATCACTCAATCTAGCTGTGATTATGGTGGACTAATGCTCGTAACTGTTTAGATCTTAGAATCGTTTAATAGGACTGTCTATTACGGTACTAACTTTATAATAATCCGTGGTACTTATACAATTTCTTAACATCAATATCGGCTTCAAGAAATTTTGGTATGACCAGGTCATTTTAAGAGAACCTTCGTAAGAATGAAGTCTTGTTAGACATCGTCTGCATAGTGGTCATTCTATGGAGAATGATGACTAGAAACATTACCATTTCTTCAAAAACCTGATACAAAATGTAATCTAAATAGCCGTCCTTGACTTGAACCATTTAAAAACAGAGAAAGTTATTTTCGCATTTAGAACAGTAGTGTCTAAGCATGTAGGTTAAGACATATTATGTATTTAAATCAGGTCTGCAACGTAAGGTTTCAGTGACGGAGTAGGTCGTAACATAGATTTTATTTAAAACTAAGTAAAATCGTTAAAAACTATTTTATTAAGGGATATAAAACTAGCATAGCCATAATACCACCTCATTTTATTATTTGAACGATAGGTATTTGTATGTATGTAGGTATGTGTACCAAAAATGTGACATCTCTTTTTATCTTCGTACTTATGTATTCGAAAGTATTTAAATATTTAGCAAGTAATAAAAGGTCATTGACGCTATTACATATAGCAACAGATGTCATAAACATTTTTCATAACTAAGAAAGCCAGAAATGTCAAATTAATTTGACATAAAACTATGCAACGAGAGAAATAAATTCAATGTCAAGATCATTTGTCGTTGAACAAACCAATAAAAATGTCTCAAGCCCG
Source organism: Helicoverpa armigera (assembly GCF_030705265.1). Taxonomy (NCBI): domain Eukaryota; kingdom Metazoa; phylum Arthropoda; class Insecta; order Lepidoptera; family Noctuidae; genus Helicoverpa; species Helicoverpa armigera. The sequence continues at coordinate 11,263,010 of NC_087123.1, forward strand.
GTCATTGCACAGTGTGCAAAATATTTTACGACTAGACAAAAATGTTACACATAATATTCATCATCGCTTAATCATATCCTCGGAAAAAAATTAAATAAACTTCATGTACTGGTTTTTATTTGATTAAGTTCTTGTTAATTGGATTTAGTGGTTTAACCTCCAGTTTTTTTGAGAAACTAAGTCCAATACAACGTAAGTTACCTATTCTTGAACTTGAAGCTTACGGGAGTAAGCGTATCTTGCTATTATTTTGTGGCATAGTTTAGGTTCATTCTGAAAATTATCGAAAGATATAATTTATTAAATATTAAAACTTAAAAATATTAAAAATTAATTAACATACAAATTCAATGCCACCAAAAAAAAACTTCGAAAAACCCAATAATTAAAATAATAATAAACAGTTTATTACATTTCAGTGTCAGTTACTGATAAAGAAATGCGACGTTTTGTCTGTCATTCTTCACCTCATGACCTCATTGTAATTTTGACAACTTTGATTTACACCGACCAAGGTTAAGTGCAACGACTCTGGTAATTATTCGCTATTCAAGGAATTTGTAAACAAAACACTCGGTGACAGATGACGTAAATATGTTACGAATTTTTAACTTTATTACTTTCAGATTAGAATCTATTTTTGGCTGCTGTATTTTGGTATCTCCTGAATACTTTTGTATTAGAAATTTGATTAGGTGCACTCTTACCACGCCTCTCGTGCGTACACGTCGAAATAAATCCAACATTTTTTAAAACCTTTTTTTTTTGTGTAAACTCGAATCTGCCTAGTACCTACAGAGTTTCATTCAATGAATAAATTGAAAACCATTTAATTTTTAAAGCAAGTTTATTATTAAATCTTATTTTAACTCAACTAAAACTCATAAAAAATGGGCCTATCTGTCAAAAAACGCGGTAACTAGCCGTAAATATTCACTGTCGTTTTGCGTGTTGTATCTGTGAGTTTGAATTATGATTATGATTTGGTAAGTGTTGAAACATTCACAACCTACGTTAATAAATAAAAACATATGTAGGCACATAGACAATTTTGCGGTTAATAAACTCATCATTCCAGCTTTGCTAAATCAAAATGATTCTTCACCATTCTAAGGTTTCACGGAATCAATGTAAAATACAGAATAACGCGTATTTAATTCTACTTAACTTACGCTTATCACCGTGTAGTAATTAGACGAAATCACTTAACGACTCACACCCATTATCTGTAATCACTACGTGTCCATATTTACGATGTTTTAGCGTTCGTGCTTGTTAGCGGCCATTAAGTTAATCATGAATGAATTACGCCCAACTTCACACAACATAAGACTCAGTTTCCATAAAACTACAGTTCACTACGTATTTTCACGTTCAATTTTCGAAGTACGCTTGTTTTTATGTTGACTTTTATGTCATCGGCAAACTTAAACTTTCGTACCCTGGCTCCGGAGCGCTGAAATACGCGAGACACAATTGATTTTCTATTGTTTTATAATTAGCGGCATACGCGTTTCGTGTTCAACCGCTCTACATTACACGTTGCACACTGTGCAGCTACTTGTTTGAGAGATAATCACAGAGATTTTTCTAGAAAAAATCTGTCTCTAATGAGGAATATGCTGGTCGTTCCGTGACTGCTCTCGTTAGATCGCTATGTTTAATGAGACGATAAAAATTGAAATAACAATTCATGTCGTGATCAAAGATGTAAAATATAATAATCGTTTAAAATATGAAAGAAGCACAACAATATTATTGTGTCAGCTGATTTTTATAAGTTCCTAGGCGTAGGTAATTGATTACTTTAATTTTTCAAACGAATTTTTTTATCTGTGGGTGAGCATAGAGTAGTTGTCAACCCATTTTCTGTCGGATGTTCCGTGAAGGCGGGAAAACAAAATTATTGTTGTCCTCGATATATTGCACTTTGATGTTTCAAATAAATATTCTCACAAATATACAGTTTCAAAGAGGTACTTATATTTCATTGTCATTATCTTCCGCGTTGTCCATTTCATTAATAGTAGGAATGACCTTCTGTCAAAACTTAATTTATAACCTAACTTTTTTTAAGAAACATAGACAATGGCATCCAACAGACGCTCAAAAAAGGTTTTATACAACGTTCGATTCGCTAAGAATACATTTATTTCAAAGAACAATACACAATCCGAGTTAAAACTTAAAAGTTCGATTTGATTTCACAGCATGCGCTTAATGGCTTCCATATGTTATTTTTCGCTACAATCCACAATTTGCACAAAATAATAAACAGCCATTGCATTCCAGCTGTGATTCTTTGAAAAAAGCCTAGAACGATTAAATAGGTCACATTTCTCTAAAGCGTTTTATTGAATTGGACCGATATTTGTTTTGGGCCGAAGAGATGGCGGCTGGCATGATTATTATTGGGAAATATGTTGGTACCATGGAGAACAAAACATTAGCGGAGATACCATAAAGGAAAATCTTCTATGAATGTAACGCGCCAAAATGCGGATGTTCAGTGGACGAGGAATCTTACTGTCTCCGCCCTTATTATACGCTTTCTTTGGACCCGCCGCCGTTTGTTTCAAAGAATCAGAACTCCTAGTTAGTTCACTCGTAACTAATAGTTCGGTCATGCCCAACGTACGCATTTGACCTATGTAAGTGAAGGCGTCTGGCCTACCTGCATCTCCACTCATTTTTCCTTACTCCGTGGTTCGTACTCTTCACTCTTCCTCATTACTGTTTTGTATCAGAAGGTATGTTCAAGGCTGCGCGTAAAAACCAGCGATAAACCGGCGCCTGAGTGCCCGAGATATAGGTTATCTGTGACAGCTTACGAGCTTACTACCAAATCTAATGTGGGCAGCTATTAGCGACCTTTGCATTAAAAAAAATCTTTGAAATTGGAACAAGATTGTGAAATTTAAGATACCATTTTAAGTTAAAAAGACCACAGTGCCAGCATTTTTAAAAATGTTCACAGATAAAACAATATGTTTTTGAATATAGAATGCCAAGTTTTCCTTGGCAGCATTGCTAATGGCGGAGTTATTGATATTTTGCGATGCGATGGTGTTTTGTCAGTAATTGACAGTTTAACAAACGCATTGTTTATTGTGAACAGAACTAATGTAATGAGCTGTTTTCTGCATTATAATTCTCAGCCGTCATCACACTAGGTCACAAGGCATTCGTACCTTGTCGACGTGCATCTATGATAAGTAGGGTTGCCACCCGTACTTTATTATAAAGTATTGTACTTTATTTCAAGTAATTGTACTTTATACTTTATGAAAACAATAAAGTACGCGAAAATACTCTTTTTAAATAATTTCTTGATACTAATTTGATAAAAACCGCAAAAAGCAATAAAAATATGTTTTTAAACAAAATAATAAATAAATATAAATTGTACTTTATTTTGATACTGTGTACTTTTTTTTTCTTACCTATTATTACCAATGCACTTTATCTGCCAAAAAAAAAGGTGGCAACCCTAATGATAAGTGTCTACTTCTATCTAACTACCTAAAACATAGATAGAAAGATGGTAGGTATAGAATCTTTTTGCAGTAAAGAAGTCATCAAACATTCCATAATTTGAATTATCGTCAACATAAAATGACAGTTACATTAATGGCGTCGGGTAAATAAAAAGGCGCGTAAAAATAATAATACATTTTTTATGTCGTAAGGGAGTGGCCAGCCTTGAGTCATCCCGTGTGATGACAGTCGTGATATTTCATTAGAATTAATTAATTCATATGAATAATGAAAGCTTTTATTTATTAAATTAATTAATTAAACTTTATGTGATATGTGATTTATGAAATCCTCTATGTAATCTATGCTCAACTTTTTTTTTACTGAACTTACAAATTTACTGCTAATGCAAATGAACAACTAGCTTGATGTTTCGGAAGAGCTTTATTATGCCTAATTGAATATACCAATACCACCTACTAATAGTACCTATAATTTTTAATTTCTTTCACAGCTATCATCAAGGACCGAGACCTCAATCTGCGGAACAACGTCAACTACAATTTACGGATTCCAGTTACGTCACATCATCCGAAGTGTAGGCACGCCAATATGTGAAGAAACATTTACTCATCAAACAGAATCCAATTTTCCGGCATAACAATGTCTGACGATGATAGACATTGTGGATACCATGTAATTGGAGGCGTCAATCTCTGCTGAAGATCTAAAACAGATCGTTCGATTGAGTTGTTGTGTAAACAACGCACCGTTTATTTTCAATACAGAATATTCGATATTCGAATTTTTTATCGATGATTTTTTTCTTTTTTACCAAAGAGTTTTTATGCTGTACGTACAGAAATAACGAGTTAACTAGGTAACAGGTCTTAGTGTTTGTGACTTCCAGAAGCCTTATAAAATATCACACGATCTTGAACTGCCATAAGCCGTAGTTTTATTAGTAGGTACCTATTGTTACTAGTATTCCCTGTACAGGAGTGATAAAAATAATGAATCAACAAAGTTGTTTCCTGGTTATATGCTCGTGTTTTACCTTATTCTCTGTTTTCCGAGATACACTGTGCTCAATTAGAGGTTTAGACCGATAGCTGTATACTGTATATAATAATTCATTTATCCTAGTGTTTTTTATTTTTTACTGAGTATGTAAAAGTGAATGCATGCATTCTGCAAACTGATATATTACGTGTAGCAGAAGGCTTGTTTACTGGTCAGCGTGAGTGATTGAATGAATTAACTGCTGTAGTAAGACGTGATCAATCGTAAAACTAAGATAGGAAGAATATCTAGAAGGAAACGTAAAAAATATAGGTATAGGATTACATACAACATGGTCATATTTTCATATATTTTTAACCGACTTCCCAAAAAAGGAGGAGGTTCTCAATTCGTCGGGATTTTTTCATTATTTTTTTTATGTATGTTCACCGATTACCCGAAGACGCTTGGATCGATTTCGGTGGCGTATAAGCTCAGGTACATCCATTAGACACTGACCGATGACATTTCTAGGCCGATGCACCTAAGAATAGTTTTTTTTTTGTTTTTCAGTGTTTTTTGGGTGACGTTTTAATTTTTTTTTAGTCTGACATTTCCGCTCCGAAAATATTGCTGATCATACAAGTACCTAACATAATAGCCAGTTTATCAATTCCGCTTCTCTCTTATTGTTGTGAGTACAGCCTAGAAGCAGGTTATGTAAATAGGGTTGTTTCCAATTTTCGAAAATCTATTTAAATAGCTTCTAAATAATTTAAAGATCACTCCTCCTATAATTTTGCGTCTTAAATCTCTTTACTTTTTATGTATTCGATTTTTTTCTATTTTTCTTAAAACATTGCCCAGAAAACGCTCGATCACGTGACTGTGACGTCAGAGTATACTATGTGTTCCTTTACACTTTGCACATCTAAAGAGAATAAACTAATTGAAAGAACTCATTGATTTTAAAATTGTAATAATGTATTCTTATAATACAGATACAAAAACAAATATTTTTAACATTTAAATTATTTTTAAACATTGGGCAGAAAAGAAAATACCTGTAATGTTTTGAGTTGTGTACGCGGTAAAATGAAACTGTGCAAAGGAACGTAAAGTTTGTGTTTGTTATAGAGGTTATATTTGTGTCATCTTGGTTATTAGCAAAGAATTGAGCGACAATAAAACTATCAGCTTTCATAAATCCTTTCTCCATGATTCTTTTCTAACTTTCTTTCGCTCAAACACAAATAAAAACTGAAGAATACAACACATCAATTCTCAGGTTATACCTGTCATAGACTGTCACTGTCAAATACTTGTCATTGTCAATGTAAAGTGACGACATCGGACTCGATTCACCGTTTTCAAGGGCGTGACGTAATAGACGATAAATTTAAATTTCATAAATTATTTAAAAATTATGTGGTCAGTTATTATTAATATAATATAGCTTATCGTGTTTCTAGTGTTGTGAACTTTCGGTGGATATACCTATTTTTAATTGACTGAATACTAGGAAACAACCCTATTGTTTGGGCAAACGTTTCATGTAGTAACAAACAACTATTGTCCTGTCAATATACAAGAGAAAGTGCATTGTTCTGAAATCTAATACAAACCACAAATTCCTACACTTGATGGCTTTGGAAACTTCCTCGGTAGCCAATGGAAGATAATTTTTCTGTTTGAAATTATTTAACAATAGTGTGAATTTCCCGTAAGTGCAACGTTTATAAATATTAAAAATGTTAATAATATAGGTAGCTAACAGTAAATAGTATTACTTATGTTAGGTACCTAGATGAAGTGTATGGTAGTTCTTCTGAACGACTACAGTGTTTGAGTTTCATTTTATACTTGTATTTTTTTTTTAATTCTCTTTTCGAACCGAAAACAGTTTGAAGATAACATGTAAGTTATAGGTAATGTTTCTGTATTCTACATATTCTACTAGGTCGGAATAAAAATATTTTCTTTTGACGTTCGTTCAGTAAACACATTCATGATGGATTCATCCGGCATACGATATTTGAGCTCGTCATCTCAGACGTTATTTTTTAAAACAATCGATTGTTGTTTTGGTAACAAAATAACAGCGTCTCATTTGACGATTTTATAATTATACTATACACATAGTACAGTTTTGTAGCCAGTTTCATTTACTATTTACAAAGCACCGTTTTACCAGTGTTAGAACCGCCAAGGATTCGACGACTTCTGCGCATTCGTGAAATAGCATTTCATTCATTTTACCAATTTTCTTTGCTTCCAGTATTATTAATATACAGTATCTGATGTACCGTACCGTACCATACCGTGAGATTAAAGAATGTTTTTATCAGATAAAAACTGAAAATAATATTAAATTTGATCTTCAGAAGTGACTCGGTCAGGAGATCAAAATATTCACTTAGTATTTATGTACCTACTTAAAAATAGTAAAGTAATAGGTCATCTAAAAATAAATAAATATGTAGGTCTAATTAATTGGTACGAAAAAGGCCATATGCGAATTGAAAAAATACTATGTAATGAAGATAACGACTATTTTAATAAAAAAGAAAAAAATTGCGATGACTACAGAAAATACATAGCATACATAGCAGAAAACTGATCTAAAAATAGCTATTTGACTCCCCACTGCACTTATCCAACCTCTAATGCATAAACCGCTCGTCATAATCGCATTGCACACGATCAGCTGATCACAAGCCGCCATTGTTACAATTTTACAATCGCCATATTTGTTTTACAAATGAATTAGTTCGCAGAAACATTTGTTTTGTATTCAATTAGCTTAAGAACTAACGTGTTTACTTTTCAATGAAAGGAGTATAGTGTTAAAGGACTTTGTTCGTGGTCACGTTTAAGGAAAATCACGGAATACTGAAGTGTTTGTATGTTACTGTAATACGTCGTGCTACGTCAAAGGATTGTATTATTTCATTTAACACGTTAATACTTATTCAAAAATGGAATGCAGTCACACAATATTGTATCCAGAAAAAAGATGAACTGTCAAAGGAGGTTTGATGTCATCCTCCGTTTAGCCACAGTAGAGAATTTGTCCTACCCATCAGAACGAAAAGAGAGACAGTAACATGTAGATTTGGAGGTTTGTACTTAATGTTTTACTAACTACTTTTATATGAAGAAAGTTTGCTTTTCTTTAATATCGATAGAATGCCACCCAACTCACAGCAACAGTTAATAATAATTACACATTTACAAATAAACGATTTCCGAGTCCTTGTTACAATATTCCAGTCCAGCATCATTATTCGTAACATAAGAATTCCAATAATCCCTAACCAGTCATAATACGGCTTTACTTCTTTTTTCACCAAAACAAGCGGTTGACTCAGAATCGTGAAAGCATGACTCAAGTCTTGCGCGTACGCACCGGCGTTATAGAAACGTTATTAAACGAAATGAGACTAATTTAGTAATTAAGATTTGCTGGTAATTAATATGGTTTGAAATTTATTGCAGTACAGGTGCACCATATGGCCATATTTTTTACCGTAAGTAGACAGGTCCACTATAATTGGATATTTTTGATCTTCCTGAAGAGCTGAGCTACCTGATGCAATGATTTAGAAAAATAACCGAATTTTCGAGGGAAAGGAACTCGACAGTTCTTTGAGTATCTCAGTCTACAAATCAGACAACATTAAAAATGTAATAGTGGCTCGGAGAATCATAAAGCGAATTAGGGTTGATTTATAAATATACGTATATGATACAATATAAATCACCCCTTAATCAACCCTTAGGGATGAACGGTAAAAAAAAAACATTGTTGTCCTAGAAATTGCGATAGATATAGCTCTTATTTTAACAGATTAGGACTGAAGTATTAGTCTAGATTCAGTGCCAAGTATCCAACAGTGCTAATTTAATGTTAAATAAGTAATTGTATTGCTGTACACGGCAAGTTATTAGCAGTATATTTTAGTTCATGTTTATTCGACGAATGGGAGATCATTTACGCGATATTTGTGAAGTTGATGAAATGAGGTTTAATTAGGGTTCCGTAGCCAAAATGGCAAAAACGGAACCCTTATAGTTTCGTCATGTCCGTCTGTCCGTCTGTCACAGCCGATTTACTCGGAAACTATAAGTACTACAGTGATGAAATTTGATGGGAATATGTGTTGTATGAACCGCTACAAAAATATGACACTAAATAATAAAAAAAAGAATTGGGGGTGGGGCCCCCCATACATGTAACTGAGGGATGACATTTTTTTTTTCGATGTACATACCCGTGTGGGGTATCAATGGAAAGGTCTTTTAAAATGATATAAAGTTTTCTAAAAAACATTTTTCTTAAAGTGAACGGTTTTTGAGATATCAGCTCTCAAAGTCGTAAAAAGTATGTCCCCCCCCCTCTATTTTTATAACTGCGGGGTATAAAATTCTAAAAAAAATAGAGGTGATGCATGCTAATTAACTCTTTCAACGATTTTTGGTTTGATCAAAGTATCTCTTATAGTTTTTGAGATAGGTTGATTTAACTGTAATTTACGGAACCCTTCGTGCACGAGTCCGACTCGCACTTGGCCGGTTTTTATAATATCGTGGTGTCTGTGACTTTATTTAGTTATTGAGTTTACTTTTCTGCATTTGATTCCGATTAAATTCAGGTCTCTTTCGAGATAAATTGGATACTTACTTCTTCAGGTAGTTATAAGTGTTTCTGTAGGTAACATTTCAAAAAAGACCCGTCCAAAAAGCCATGTAAATGGACCTACTTACTTTGTAATAGAGAACAACAGTCTACGAACAAAATACTGTATTTTTTCCCTCCAATCATGTTCAATTGTCAAACAAACTGAATGGCAGAATAAAACTTGACGTCAAGATTGTCAAATATGTTTGACAGCGTGCATGTATGTTTTTCAAACACACGAAAATGCGAAAATGGTATTTGACAAACGTTTGACAGTTTACAAACATTGTGGACGCATGCGGCAGAAGAAATATCCACATCTGGATTAGCCATTGTAAAAATGATTAGACTTTTTATGCAAACGCGGCTTAATTTGAAAGAATATTAATTTCGACCTTATGCTTACCTACTTTGGAGGTTCTTATTACTAGAAAACGTCCTAAATAAAACACTGTCCAACCCAGGGATTCCGGATTCAATCAGAGCTACGCCTATTAATTCCGACAGCACAAAATGTGCTCGCATTCTAATAAATACTAAATGCTAGTTAAATTATGTATAATGCCTGCCTAAGTAGCTGGAACACAGCTAATTATTATTCGTGCTAATAACGTGAATAGCCACTGAATATTTAAACGGATAGCTGAATGTCAAGCGCGCTCGTGACTCAGGTTTCCAAAGAAAAATCAGGTAAGAACTTGATTTTTTTGTATTCCGTGCATGCATTAAATTATCCGAAATAACCAACTATCATGGTTGGAATACTCGGAGCGTAGGGATTGGTCGAAAGAGAGAGGCTCCAAATGGAACATAGAATAGATAGATGGATTTTAGTCAGTGACAGATACCCTTAACAGTACCGTAGGCCCTGGTTACCTAATAAGTTACAACTGCTGAAGCTGCTGAAGGTACAAGTAACCACAATAGGACCAAGAGGTTACTTTTCCCATTTAAACTAGGGTCTCGTCTCCTTATACATTTGCGTTATAGAGGTTTGTACACAGCCTAGTAGTACCTCTTGCTGTGCAGGTAGACGGTAGGTAGGTATAGTATAATATACTGTACTGTATGGCATAGTGTACTGTACTATTATCATATCTAAGCACCTACTTATTCTTTATAGCTCACCAAATAAAGGGACAGTATGCATAAACACATCATATCATGTCATCTTTTATGCAGAAAGAGACCTGTTCTATGTAGTTGTAGTGGATCGATAAATCAACGTATGCATAGCAAATCACCGATCTACATAGATATGTACAATTTATGTAGGTAATAGATATCTACCTGTATTAAGTGATGTGGTCTAATCAAGTGCAACATTTATGGATAAAATGATCGAACCTATGAAAATGGTGGCATTAGCTCTGTATTCTATGGAGGTATTTAATGAATCGAGACCATTTTGTATTCGGAAGGTGTCGAGTGTCGAGAACATACCTATTTTTTAAGACGCGAACCTGTTAATAGTTTAATTATACCTAATAGATCCTAATTTACTAAGCTTTGCTGTGAAAAACAGTCATTAAAATAACAATTGGTTTAAAAGTGGTTCCTACATGCATCTACCTATGTGTGTAGCGTAGACATGGGAACCTATTTAAATAAAAAGTAGGTAGGTAGTTGCATACGTAATTCAAATTGGCACTACAAAATCTAGTCAGTAAAGTGTTAAATGTCATTACTACCGGTACCTATACAAGTAGGTAGTTAGGTAAGTGCGCGAGTTTCAAGTTTGAGTTTGACGCGCTATCTCAGGAACATTGGTTTGATTTGAAAAGTTCTTTCAGTGTGAGGTAGGTAGCTCATTTATTAGGAAAGACTTTTTTAGTCGAATTCCGGAAGACTTCACAGGACTCGGTGAAACTGTATTAGTTACCTACTGAGAAGGTAACCATACTAAAATCGATGTCATCCGTGTTTACAAAACATTTTAGTCAGAATTTTCTTAATACCTACAAAATTATCAGTGGAATTAAAAGAACTGTCACCATGACTATGCGGTCAGGTGACTGTGTGTGAGTACCTCCTTGAGTTCCCAGTTTACTAGGTAAACTAGGAAGTGGTCTTTATGAGTCTTCAGAACAATAGCGATAAGGGAGCCTATAACGTAGGTGATAAGATCATAATGCAAAAATGTTATAGAATAAGCGACCATTGAGTGAAATTACGACTAGAAATTCACATTCATTACTCTGTAGGAAATTCTCTCGAATTACTCAAATAGGTACCTACTTACTTAGGTATTTACCTATCTCTATAGTTTTACGATTGGATAGGAAATCGGCACATAAGTACATATACGTAGGTAGATAGGTACCTACCTACTTATACACCTGATCGATTCATCGTCACGACAGTAACGTTTAAGTATTAATTACCTGTGTTTGTTATGTCACTATTTCTTTACATAGGTACCTATTTACCTACCCAAAGTAGTAGTGATCCGGTTAGGTAGATAATCTAATAAGATTTATAAATACCTACGTGAGAACCGAACTCAAACAATTGGTTGCCTAGGAACGATAACAATAACGGTTACCCATGTTTTCTTGAGGTAGGTAATATTAACGTAAGCTTCCGGAATTTGCAGCTTGCATTGCCACCATAAACAAGCACTCTTCATTACTCTTCAATCAAAAGAGGTTAGAACTCCTATTTAAAATACATAGTTAAAACTTTTTCGAATTTGACACATCGAATGTTTTGTTTGCAGCCGGTAATTTACGTAGCCATAAAATAATAATTATGAAACAAACCAACGAAATCTCTACTGCTTATTGAAACAGCATGCAAACTCGCTGTATCAGCCTCTTATCGGTCATTCTGCCGTCATTTCCTTCATGAACCACAACAATGACTTCAAATTGACAACAAAAAATCACAATCACTCAATAAATTACCAAAACACACACTTGAATTATCTATTTCTCACTGGCTGAATACACTGAACCGTTTGAATTTCGAAAACCGAATTGTTTGGCGTTGTTTACTTTTTTCGAAGTTGCGAATTTTACGTCGCGTTCGTATTAAATCGCGGAGCGCGCGCGTACGACACTGGCGCTAGCGAGTCGCGTGCGTTCCAAATGACAAATGCGCGTCAACGGGTTGCCCGACGTTTGTTTACCTCCGTTCCGCTTGCTCAAGTTCAAGGGATTAGGCTCTACGGAACGTGTGAATGTCCAACCAAGCTTGACCCCTCATTGTTTCTGTTATTTAATATATCGCGTGTCTTATTACGTTGGTAATAATCTTTTTTTGCAGCAGTGACGATCAAATAAATTGTTATAATCTACTGGTTGAAGGCAGACAGGAGTGGTGATGTCATACCCACTATGTTGATATCAACGTCTGATAGCTAGCGATGTCGACTGAATCTGAACAATGGATTGTTTTAGTTTAACATTCTTTGTCTTGGCCTGTCATTTGTTATGATTATCGATCAATCGATGACTTGAGATCTCATATTTATAGCAATAGGTACCTAGTTCAATAGCATTCAATTCATCTTTTCAAATGTTCTATGAATATGCTGTAGGTACCTACCTATACCATGTTATATCATGGTCATAGGTACCTACATAGGTACCTTAGGTACCTAATGAAGCAGGTATTTATAGATCCCTAAGTAAGTTACACCTATTGATAATTAAAAGTGTCAAGTTAAGTAATAATTGTGTTTTTATTACCAACCCAGGTAGGTGGGTAGGTCCCTTTTGACTAATATAAAATCGATCGGTTTATAATAATAGAATTAGGTGAGGAAATTAGGACATTAGGTATCTATCTTATCTGAGGCGTTATCGCGACGGCAACAGTTGCTGTTTGCTTGAAAAATAAATACCTATTTTATCTGTTTGCACTTAGTACACCTACCTAGGTAGGTATACATTTTAGCACAATACGGCTCTTTTCGCAGTTTGTAGGTACCTAATCTTAGCAGATACATTTTTTCCCAGAAAATAACGGCCGTAAGAGTAATACCTAATTTACTGTTATTTATTCCTTTTTCTTTTAATAATTTTAATTCAGTGGGTATTTTTTAATTTAGCTGTATTTTTGCAACTTTCTTTTCAGCAATAAAAAGCTACAATAAAACCAAAAACATTTCTGATACAGCGCCATCTATCCAAATCTCCCGGTAAACTACACGAAATCATGAAACAACAATACGTCACTAGATGTCGCTATCACGTGTATTACTTCAGCTACTCGACAATAGATGGCTCTGAACACGAGTACATTTTTCGTTGCATTTTCCTTTTATTTAAAGAAAATGATGAGTAATGTACAACGAAAATTAGAACTAAAAACAATGCGTTGGTCTTTGAACTTGCATTGTCTTGTTGTGATTCATGAGAAAATAACTCCGCATACTCGGGTACCTACTAAAATAAAAATAAAATTTTATTGCGCTTTGACAATACTGCAACTGCGGTTGTAATATTTCAAGGATAAAATAATGTTCAATGATTCTACAAAAAATGATTCATTAGTTTTCTTTTATATATCATTGTGATGTGACAAAATATCATAAGTTTATCTCAATCGTAGCGCATTTTCCAAGCGATATCGATCTACACTTCGTAATTTATTTACGATATCGGAATTGTATCGGGCACACCTGTTTCTCAGGTAAATTGGGTAACCAAAGGCACTAAAGAAGATTAATTGTCATATTATTAAGTTGAACCCGAATAACGAAATAGAGCATTTAATTAAAAGAGAAGCTAAAGTACCTGTGTCAAAATTAGTCAGTTTTATCATATTTTCTGTAGTATTCATAATATAATTGTATTATATTTATTCTATTAAGGATTGTTTATTTAGGTAAAATTACTAATCTACTAATATGTTAGGTTTCCTATATAAATCCCAGTTGCAAAGGAAATGAAGCAATTTTCCTCGAATTTTCACTACGAAAAAAATAATTGAGTTATGCTCAGTGTAGAATATTCGCTGCAAAAGCTCGAAACAAAAATCAATATCTATTTTGGTTCCACAATATTACCCGCAGCTGTGATTACGTATTAATTACCTCTGTAATTAAATCAAGCTGTTAATTACGTTTAAATTTAGGGCGTATTAAATCGTACGAACAGCAATGATAATGTATTGACGCCTGTTTATATGTATTAATTAGATGATATTGATTGTGAGTGCTTTTAAACCAAGTTCGACGGTACTTTTATTCTTTCTGAAGTAGGTATAAATACTGAAAATGTTGAGCAACTTAGGTAACTAGGTTATTATATGTATATTTATATCGTCGCATTAGTAAGTAGTAGTTGTTTGAGGTTTTTTTTAAGTAGGTGCCTATGTACTAGGTACATAGTGCGTCATAGGTATATTCGTTATTTCATAGTGTATTTAGGAGGTACATACATATTTAGGAAAAGACAACCTTTTTCTCATATTATACAAAATTACCTGCTTATGCATTGAGCTGTATTCTACCTGTAATTTCATGTACCAAGGTAAAAAAGATGTTAAAGTTGTTTACAATTTAAGTACCTAAAGGCAAAAAATATACTTAAGTCAACACTAACGTATGTAAGTACTTTGTCCTTGTATGATCTTAAGTATCGTGTCTTTATCCTGTCCTGTCATTCAATAGTCTTAACTAATGTTATAAATACGCAGGTATGTTTGCATGTTTCGATTTTACAGTAAAATGGCTGTAAACCTAAGTAGACTAAGTACACGGTAATTTAATATGGTTCTTATATAATGATGTAGTTTTTTTGATTTTGTAGTTATTCCATATGATACAAAGTTGTTTAAGTTATTTTGTTTATCTGATGAACCACTATTGCTACTAAAATTACAGGAACGAACTATTGTTTATGTTTATAGTAAACAAAATTTTCCACGTTGTGAGGAAAACACAATAAATAATATCAATTAACATTTATTGAATTATGACACTTTATGTTGGAATTATTTCCTCTAACGATTACTTACCATGCTTATTTTCTTAGAAAATATCAGAAATGCACTTCGCATTTCGAAGCGCCAGACACTTAAAAAGAGGACTAGGTGTGCCTATATTATTTCAAACTTTTCGTTTTGCTATTACATGATTTGAACTATTTCCATCAATTCATGTCACTAGGTTTTACATCATGTTGTGTAAAATTTCGTGGCGTTGAACATGCAAATTAGTATAAATATGAACTCGTGTTAGAATACTTTATTTTGCGGTAAAATGGCATGCCAAAGACGTTTTCTCATACAGCCTCTAATTAACGTTTTTGGTTTTTTATCTTCCCATGTGTCATCACTAGCTACACAAATCTGGCAGAAATTGACGTAAATTGCGGCAGATTACCATTAATATAAGAAGTCTCTTCCAAAAATGTCACGGTTATAAATAAATTATATACGTTCAATTGATACCTAGTACTTAGTATATATTCGTATTCGTACGTAGGTATCTACTTCGCAAAACATTTTGAGTGGTACCAACAAGTATTCGCAATTTGGCTCAATATTAAATGTCTCTGAATAAAAAGCCTTTTCATAATGCTCAAAAAAACGAAAGGCAATAATTTATACAAAAAATTGCAAAAATGCTTCCTTATTACTTATTGTCGTGTTAATTACCAGTGACTAAAATAACTTAAGTACTGTTAGGCCGCTCCTATGATGAGGTAACACACATTACCTTATTCTGCATACAAACTTGTTTAGTTTTTACTTCAAAGTTGCATTCCTTGCAATACTACGCGAGTTGCAGATAAATTGATAGATTAAGAACCGGTTTCACTGGTTATTAATAGACTCAGTTAGTTATTCGACAGGTAATGCTATCTGCCAGATAAAGGCTGTTTTTAATTTCTGCCAGATATTGCTGTGAAACCAAAAGTTATAGTTTATCTGTCAGATTAGTTCCTGATATCCTATCAAAGACTTTATCAGTAAATCTGGTGAAACTAGCCAAATGAGAGTTTGAGACAGCAAAAAATTGTCATTACACTCGAGGACAATGAAAAGTGGTCAGTTTTAAAATTTTTCATTTTTGGAGATATCATTTTCAAATTGCTCAAAATTAATTCTTGGGTAGCATTCACACATAATATAAATGCTTAGCACTTCTATTTCGTTACCAAACCAACTAAGTATCTATGACGTGACGACTCTCTCACCATTCTTTATGTAACTACGTGAGAACAGGCGCTTCGCCGACATTTCGTCAGGCAATGTTGAAAAACATTACCTACACTTGTTTAAGTTGAAACCTGTGTATGTATACCTGAAATTAAACAGAAGACTTCTTACTAGGTACTAAGATCGACTTTATAACCCGTTTAATAGGTATAGATATACGGAATTGAAAAGGTAACTTTGGCACTCACTGTTTGGCCCTTATATTTATTCCGACATATTAATGATTCCGTAACAAGTTTTTTTTATAATTATGAGATGTCATAATAAATGTAGAAACTTCATAATTTTTATTACTTACTTGGTGTTAGCACAGATTACTTAATAGTTATTACGTTAATTAGGTATATTTGCAATACTAATTATATTCCTTACAATACTTTCTCCATTGCAATGGTAGGGTCATTACAATTCAAGTTCATTGACACTTAGGCCACTTAGACTTACAACACTGTTAGCACCTTTTAAGTGGCAACTAGGTATTGCTTCAAGAAGAACTGGGTCAAGGCATCATTCAAACTTGGTTTGCGCATGACATGGCACAACTTATTAGAAATTATACATTCCTTCTACTAAAACAAATGACTACACAATTTTCTGGAATTTATTAATTGATGTATGCTTTAGTTGTCTATGGTTTATTAGCAATGAAGGCACTTATTAGTATAAATTATAACATAGATAAAATTAATATCGAAAATACTTCAAAGCTAACAGACAGATATGTGTTGCTGGGGAGTTTGTCGTGCCACTTCTTCTTCGCAGCAATAACACATAGGAAGTGGTGAAGGGTAGGTGTTTTGGGCGCTATTGTTTTTGTTATTCGATAAGTGCTGATTTATTACCCTGACTTGAATGAACGTTTTGTTTTTAAAATATTTTAATTAATTACTTTACTACCTAAGTTCTTAAAAACACCTACCTACTGCTCCATTTTTCTGAATCATGTCACCAGATTCTTTTTATGACTGGTCATGGAGTGTGGTCGTGATGCGAATGAAACTTTAAATTACATGTAAGGCGATACTATCATGGTTCCAATGTAACTTGACGTCATATGGATGTGAAAAAAACAGTGACACTAAGATAATCTTAGTTAATTTTGGTCAACACATTTTCAAAAATAATAATGTGGTTAGACATCGTTAAACTTCTATAGTATTAATTGACAACAGTAATGCTACTGATGTGCTATTATGACAGCAAACAGAAGCCACATGTTTGCCTAAAACGAACTTTAGTCTCTTAGTAATATCATAAACTCATTGACAGATCTTTTTTTATTTTAAGTTATTTACGAACTGTGCCAAGAGTTACTGTGTATGTACAACATATGTATGTATGTTAAGTATAAAGATCAATATTATGAAATAAATTTCCAAGTAGCATAGAACACTACAATTACCTATTCCTATGAAACATGACACTACACGAATGAACAAACAATAATATTAATAAAGTAGGTTGTCAGTTAATTCAGCTGCTTGTGTGTCTTTGTTTTGTTTTTATTAATTTATGAGACAGAAGTTTTTATGCACATTGTTCCAGTGACATGTAATATGTCAAGATATAATTAATTATGCAATTTAATTGACTAGCTTTTGTTTTATTTTGAAGTGCTGTCACTTTTTATTTTATCCATAGATTGATGTCGACACTGAGTCATATTGACTTGTAAATCTAGTTTTATAAGCTGTTTACATTGAAAGGCAGGATTTAGTATTTTCAGTATAATTTATCAAATGAAATGAATTCCTTAAAATGAGGCGGCTAAGTTTGGCCTTTGCAGCATGTACATACATATGCATGAGAATTACATCCGACATCCAGACTTTAATTTTTTGTCTTGCGGAATTACATCACCTATAAAATATCTTTCCTAAAATTTAACCTTTAACAAAATAATGTAGCCATATTTTTGCACTTAAGTGTAGAAATAAGTTTACCTTTTCAGACGAATGCATGCAAGCAACTGTACTGTATGTTGTAATATGTGAACATGTCTGGTCTCATACATACCATATTAGTTTAGTAATGTCTGGTGCTAATAATTGCATGTATCTATACCAGTGTAATAAAGAGGCATTGTTTTGTTTGTTTGTGGCTCTGAAACTTTTGAACCGATTTGAAAAATTATTTCACAGTTGTAAAGCTACTCTCTTCCCGAGTAGCCGACATAGGCTATGTTTTATCCCGGTACGGGTAGTAGTTCCCACGGGAAGCGGGTGAACAGGGAAAAGGCTAGTGCTGTATTATATGAATATCTCTGGTTTCATGCCCACCATATTAGAGTGGTGACTGGTAATGGTAACTGCATGCATATTTAAACAGTCAAGTTGGACCGCAAGCAATAGACAATACGTCATCGGTTAAGCCTATTCGGTCACCGCGAGTCTACTCAGGCGCATGGGACGTCAGTGACCAGACACCGCCGTGATGTCATTTTGACAATATTGTGACAGCTGCCGTGTTTCGTCACAAAGGAAACAATTAGACTGTAATTTACATGTTGCCTTGTTTTTGGGTGCGAATGATATGCCACGTACGCCTTTTTGACGTCGGCTTTACTATAATTAGTCAAGCCTTTTGCTGATTTCAGACTTTATAATCCAGATCTCCTTAAATTATTTTCCTTCACCTTTATCTGAGCAAAATTCTATCATATTAAGGGGTAATAGCATCGACCAAGAAATATGATATTTCGTCTCATACAAGCTAGTATATATTTTTTTGCAACGACGCGACGTTTCCTAATACATCTCAAAATCCAGCCGTATCACAACAGTACATATTCACTATATCCAAAATTATTACATACGTAATATCCAGACTTCATTGTAGAGGTATTACCCCCTGTCAAATATCCTCAAACATATTTGGCAATCCGGAAGGAAATATCGGAACAGGAAAATCGTAGTAGACTTTCGGTCTTCCCAAATCCTTATGTGGAACAATGGTAGTGTAAAATGTATAAAGGATGTCATAATATGAGTAATGATTGAAATTAAAAGTGTATAGGCAATAAAAATAATTGAGTTTATCCTTTTGTCAACATCTTCTGTCTAGACTTTTCCTTACTATGTTGGGGTCGGCTTTCATCTGTGTCTGATAGGGATCAGATGCAGCTGAGTAACAGTCTTTCCTATCTGGTCTCGTCAACACAGTTTTTATATTGATTTTACCTAGTCTATTGTCCTTATAGATCATGTCGTTCTCGGCGATTGGTACTTAAATGACAACATCTGCAAACATTTTTGTCGGTAGGCCATTTTCTTACATTTCCCAGAAAAGTAGCTTCATAAAATATTGTATCATGAAAGAGACAAAACCCAAAATAAATACGTGAAATACATTAATAATCAGTTCAATATTGACCCAAGGTCTTAGTAACCTGATATGAGAAAATAAAATAAACTAAGATAATAAATAATATTGTATCTTAAGACCTAGGCTTGGTCATGCTCGTGACCAATTTACAACCCTGATAAAATATGGGTTTTATAATGATTAAGTATAACAAGCTATGTATATTTGTTTGTGAACGTATTTAAGTACCTATGCCGTTTATTTCTCTGGTTGTAAGTAAGTAAAATCGGCCCAATTTCGAAATTTCTAGCTTTGTCTTTCGTGGATATTTTCGTGCAGATACTTATTTCCAAATTCCAACAAAAATCATTAATCACATGACTTTGATACGTTTAAAAGAATCAACTAATGACAGTACATTACAACGAGCACATTGTATATTGGACAATGACCTTAGATAAGGGTCCTTATTGGTTCTTTTCATAGCTACATATAAATGCACAATTTATATGTATCTGTATTGTACATAAACATTATCTGCATGGGACATTGGACAATGATAATTTGACTGGATCCTGTCGTTGCTGTATGCGTAACTCTAATTGTTATCTGTTTGGCCTGTTTTAATTTAAACTAGTATTCCGCGGTTTCGATCGTGTTCTGTGGCATTTTCTTCCTGCACCAGGATATAAGGTGTTGGATATAAGTGTAGCCGTGTACAAAATTCCGCTCCCCTTATTTTTCTTACATTCTTCCATTGCTAACATTCTATTACATATGTACATTCCTTAATTTTCCATCTTCTCTATCAGAGAGTTCCTCATGAAATTCGGGAAAGCCGTTTCAAAGTTCAGTCGAAACAGTCTACCATTTAAAGGAAATGTGGTCATGAAGTAATTCACAATTGTATTGTTAGGAACACCACAATCAGTAGGTAATGTTAACATGCCTACCACAGTTACGTCTATATGCCTACCATTCAATTTTCTATAGAATTTCCAACCAGCATTTATTAGAATGCTATACTCAGAATCATGACTAGGTATATGCCTAACATTGATGTAAATTGTTCCAAGGGCATTATACAATCCATGAGTACCGTGACTTTGCTTGTCATTATCATCGTCAGTCAATTGTCATACACTGCTGAATGTAGGCCTCCCTCAATGAGCGCCAACCATCCTAGTCTTGGGTAACCCGCATCCATCCACTGCGTACCATCTTCTTTTAATCCTCAGTATGGTTGCCTAGAAGCCATACTATTATGCTATGTTATGGTCTTAGCTTAATAGGTTTCTCGTAGCTTCTCGTAGTTTCTCTTAGCCTTTCTCTACAAATGGGCTGTCTAACTGAGAACACTTTTTTCAAATATGTCCAGTAGTTCCTGAGAGTAGGACGTTCAAGCAAACTCTTCAGTTTTTTTAAATACTAGTATAGATTTAAGAATAGTTTATCAATAAGCGTAGTAATACACGAACAGACAACATTTTCTTTCAAGTTATTGGATAAGGATAAATTCCATTTCCGATACTGCACGTAAGTAAGTATAAGGAAAGATTTGAAGAATACCATGACTTGTATCGTCAATACAGAGAGGTCAAATAATACATGCGTCTACTGTAAGCATTATATTGTGGGTCATAGGTATGTATTTGATGACGTTCAATGCCCACTGATAGATTGGTACTTATGCATTTTTTGTTTGGAAAATATTGGAATTGAATTCATATGCATTTAGTATAGACAACGGGATCTTGTGTCTTTGTTTGATATTATTATTGTTCTGCTTGATAACCCACGTCAATGATATTATTTAACATGTCTGGATAAAATTAGGCAATACAAATTCCTAGAATGACACAGGACTTTTTATCACTGCAGGTTCTTATGCGTATAAACCAAGACCTCGCACAAGTAACGTGAAACATTTAAAAATAATATTGTAGAACCTATGAACATTATTCCGGGGTTAGGCATTTCAAAACGTGGACTGGTATACCCAGTATACCTACCACTTGCTAAGAAGACTTAGCTCGCCAAGCTATGAACCCGCATCCTCTTACACGAAGAATGCCAGACTCCATTTGAACACAATATAGCACACATTCAATTTGATACGAAATAAATTGGAATTTATTGAAGAATTACGACACTACTCTTTGAAGCAATAAAAACGTCTATTCAACAAAAACTTGATGAAAAAAAAACATTGAAAAAAACTATATTTCTTTCAAGGCAAAAAATCTACCAATCATTTTCAAAGGGGCCAAGTTATAGACGATAATATTACAACACCTTTGGCCTGTCTATACTTAGTTCAACAAACTATTATGTAATAAATATATAAACTAATTTACGTAACAGCCATGTTTGCGTACAATACGAAGATAAGATAAGAAATAAAACAATGAAATGAACTCATGAACTCGTTTATTTATAGACAATATTAATTCAGCCTTCATCTCAATAGAAACCACTTAGGATGCAATTCCTTACGGTTACATAACGCAAAATAATATATTAAGAATACTCCTACACTGCTAGATAACAATATTTTAAAATATGGATTTGTTTATTTCTTTTGCGAATATCAAAACATAGGAACCGGTTTAAAGAGTAAGGTGCATGCAATTATGAACCATATAGGACATTGATAAGACTTAAAATTGCATGTAATTGTAACATCCGGGATCGTCACACCAGCATTACTGATGATAACACACATTGTATGGAAACTAACGAGACATACGATTTATCATGTAACATTAGCGAAGTATTCAAATAAATAGATGCTTAGTTAAATACAGTTAATGAGGAACCAAGTCTCATTAATACATTGTTTCCGAAAAATAATATAAACGTAGAACAATATTATTTTAGCTGGCTTTTGTTGCAGTTTCTTTTGTTCCCAAAACTCTTCCTTAGAACAGAGCCTTGTAACTTTAAATACAATACTATTCACATTGTTTATATTTCAGTTCCTTCAGTACCTTGCTAACATCCTGCTATTATATTCATTAACAATAAAACTTCGCGAACTTCTACACAGAGAGTTATTTTAGAAATACATTTTGAGCAAGTCAACAAAAAGGTTTGGAATGACGTTGAGCAAAAAGGATTTAGCACCAACTTTAGTACGCCGGAGACAACTAACAAAGCCGGTTCTTCGCACTTCGCACCGACTTATTTATAGCCTTTATAATATTAATATCACATGTAACTTATTGAGTGATCGTCATTATAGTTCGATTACACATTGTTTTCACAATATCGATCCGTAGATCCACTGAATCATCACATTCACACCCACTTCAGCACATCACCTGTTTTCTTTCTCGGCGACTCGGGCGCAACTTTCGCAGTTAACATGAGACCTCATGTTATTGTTAAACTTCCTCTTCACAGCAAAATTTCGTTCCCTCGAAGGGAATTTCTGTATCTTTTTCTCTTTGACCGGCTCTTTATCTGTTCCCGTGATGCGTCGGTACACATCCGCCCACTCCAATTGTTTCAACGAGAGACACATTGTTGGGTTTGTTTGAGTTGGGAGCGCGACACGACTGTTCGGTATGACCGCGGGAGCAAGAGTGGACATTTTTCTTGATGCGCTGCGCACGCGCTGGCCTCACCGCAAGGCTGATTAACCGCTCGTTAGTTGATTTCGATCACGTTTGTTGGCGTGGCGTGAACGATTGTTGATAACGTATCTGTGACCCGGTCACAGTCATTAGATAACGTAATGGCTAGGCATTATTGGACGTTACTTATCTGTTTGTTATTATTGGATGTAATCATATTTGCAAGCGCACTCTCAGTTTTAACATACACATAGTTATTGATAAGTCCCTATTTATAGCAGAAAATTAAACGAGATTATTCGCCTGATAAAACCGACTGCCACATAAAGAGATTCTAAATTACTTGTACCTTAACGTGAAGAACAATAAAGTGCATCCAGT
This sequence comes from Helicoverpa armigera, assembly GCF_030705265.1. NCBI lineage: Eukaryota > Metazoa > Arthropoda > Insecta > Lepidoptera > Noctuidae > Helicoverpa > Helicoverpa armigera. The sequence continues at coordinate 11,286,605 of NC_087123.1, forward strand.
GCCAAATTCTTCGACACTTTTGACAAAGGCGTGAATAAAGGAGCATCTAAATTAGGTGAACACACGAAATGAAATCATTGTGAACCAAATACGAAGCCAGAAAACAGTCTACGTGACACCAAACATGAGAAACAAAGAAACCGAGGCTTCGACACAAATATGTCGACGGAAGACGCCGATAGCTCTATATGCAAATGATGCAGATATGCTCGACAGACGAGAAAACATTTTCTCTATTTGTATGCACAAGGTATAGGCTATAAACTCTTCGGGGTCGGCCATGATCCAAGGTCTGATGATGAAGGTATAGCTTCCGTGTTCTATGATAAAAACTTACCTCCAAGCGTGTGGGATGAAACCGGGGCACAATTCCGGACAGTTGTCACAGGGCCTCCCTTCGGAAACTTCTTTTATCCGAACGCCCTGGAAAGAAAAGAAAAATTTTATAACAATAGTAAAGGAAAATGAAATGAAAACAAAAGTTGTAACGAATAATATAAATTATTCAAAAGAAGTTAGTAAGCCTTCACGCGAACCGGCAAATGATATCAAGTATTATGTAGTTCAATTCATATTTTTTTATGAAACAATCATTTCTTTAGAATTGATATATTCTGAATTCATCGTTCTTTGTAGATAAAATATTTCTAAGAAAGTCTTCAAATGTCACAATCAAACCAACCTCCGCAAGTTTATCACCCGAAGCATCAAGTTCGTTAAGATATCCAATCATATCTTCCATATCGTCCTCGTTAGTGGACCGCAGCCTCTCTGAAGGTTTATCTTCATTAGAATCGCATTCGCTGTAACTATCAGACGTAGAATATTCGCTATCACGCCTGTACGCAAATAGTTTGAATATCCCAGACTTCTCTCTCCACGAGTCGTCTCTCGAATCACCGTTTCTTCTTCTCTTTCTATGAATCTTAAAAGGCACTTGTTTCAATCTTGGTTGTATGACGTAAGACACTTTGGAAGCTATCGTTTTCTTATAATTTTTATCGTAATCCTCTTCAGTGATACCGCAGTGGTAGACTAGATAGTCTTTCCTTATCTGCTCTTTGCCAGCCGGGTCTCTCCAGTAGCTCTCTCTCTTTCTAACTCCTAGATAATAGTCAAGGTCTCGTTCGCCGATGTCGTCATCATCTGTTTTTGTGTCTTCCACTTTGTTTACATTCTGTTCCTCGTGTTCCTCGCAGTCTTCTACAGCTTCCATAAGTATTTGGGATTTCTTATTGTTAGGCTTCTTCTTAAGGAAATTAGCAGTATTCGCTGTTAGGAATTTAGTAGTTTTTCTGTAAACAGAAGCAACTGATTCCCTTCTCCTTCTCATATTGTTCATTTTCTTATTCCTCCTGCACAAGTTTGAAGCAAAAAATCTTTTTATGATCTCCAATATTTTTGGAGACTTCCAGTTCATTTCCGTCTCTACGACATCAAATCATTTTGTATTTCGAACAAGCCTTTTAGTTAAATGGTCTGAAGGGAGTAAATGAGGGTAGTTCCCCGTTACAGAGTCCGCGGAAAACTAGTCAGGTTTTACGATTACGATTCCATTGCGAAGGTGACGTGATCGTGCTCACCTGCCAATGGGTGGACAATGTTCTTCTAGACCAGTTTACTAAGACCCATCAGGTTGTAAGGGAACATTCCGTGGTCGGTGTTTAATTGAACAGTTAGGGGGGTGAGCGAGGTCTTTGTAAACTGGTGCAGCGAGTGGGTGGTTGGTAAGGGCGTGGACTCTTTACAGCCATGCAAACAGATCTAAATGTGTCCACAGTAAATGACTCGACAAATTGCAACACCCTTGGGTAGTATTGCCTGTTAAATTTCTACCCTTATTAGCGCTTTTATTTGCGGGGTCAGTGACATGATGTGTGGTTTATAAATAGATTTATCGCAGCTGTAAACAAGAGATTGTTGTGAGTTACGGTAATGTTATTGTTAGATAGAGAATGGTAATGGAAAGGTAATTGACTACATCCTATTATTTTTAATTATAGTAATACCATATTGTAGTCTCGGAATGTTTAAAACTGTATGTTTACAACAACTTGTTATTGTACTTGTAGCGCCATCTTGCAAACGTTCTAAGCAACTAACTTCGTTTCAGAGATGACTAAAAAGTTTCAACTACACAGCGCGCTCGGAGCTAACGCCATCTATTATCGAGTAGCGTAACTATTGTGAACGTATATTACAAGTTGTTTTAATTAATCTTAATTATACTAGAACAGTAAAGAACATATTTACCTTATTATTATACTAAAACTGCATTATGATATTATTGTCCTCTAAGTTTCCTAGTAAACATGATAATAAGAGAACAAGGACATAGGCGCTTATTTTGGTTGCGGAAATATTTGAGTGGACGTTTAAATGTTTGATACTGCAGCTTATCGATTTTATTACGTATTCAAGGCACGTATTGGACTACATATTGTATTTGTGATGCTGCGGACTACATGACAGTTGTGTTCATACATTTTGCATATTTAAAACATTCTGCCTAAATATTACAATTTAAAGTGTGTAACGATTTGAAATTATGCTCAAATGACACGTAAATAAATTGACTCAATTTTTTTATAAGTTACGCTTTCAGGAATAGTTTTATGGTAATTCGTTTGACAAGCAATAGATGGCGGTAGTATCGAACGACACGACACAAAACTCATCATAAATAAGTGATGTCATTAAGGTTATCTATTTTTTTCAACAAATGGCTTCCCATTGCGAAAGTTAAACTGTATGAACAATTTTAAAATCATTGGTAAATTAATAAAATAATATTTACTTCCATTTTTATATCACCTACCTTTAATAAACTGTAAACTATGTATGTTATTATTTAAATAGGCTTTTCAGTTCATATCATCTTGCTTACATCAAAATAATTGTAAGAAGAAAAGGTGAATAGAAATCTGTGGATAGAAGCCTCGTGGAAAATTGAACATCAGTAGTAAGCTTATTGAAATAATAAATCACAAGTGTGTAATATGCATCCTGCGACCTATTTCGTTTGATTTGTGCAAGGAAACTATTAGCTCTTTCCTTAAAGTTTACCGTGAACTTTGTTTTACTGAATTTTGAGAAATCATTGTTACTTATTTTGGGTTTTAATTTTGTTTATTGGTTTTTGTTTATTGAGCGTTGTTTGTTGATTTGTAAAGTACTTTCAACATTATTTTTATATTTTAGTAAGCAAGACTACTTAATTTTGTTAGAGATCGACGCTTAGACGCTTTATTATTTTTTTCATTTCTCCTTTTTATGCATGCAAAGCTACTCATTTCTGACTGGTAATTTTACAAATGTTTGACAAAAGCTATGTCCTAAGTTGCTCCTATTAAAGTTCAGAACTTCTAGATATAAAGAAAGTGAACTTTCAATTGCACACGTGGTTGCTTACAAGGTCTTCTTTCAATTTAAAACTGTAGCAAAAACTGTAATGAGATTTTTAACGAGTTCATTTGTTTTCTTAGTCATAATTGCTTCCGCTAGGTGGCGGTTGGTATGGTTGGCTTTGAATTTAGATTTTTTATACATTGAAAATAGTATTTTATTGTCAGGTTGCTAGGCAACTATTATGTAGATAAAATAAGAGTTAGCACAGCAGCTTTGGTTCGAATTGCTGAAAGGTATGAAGACAAACCTAGATATATGATGGCCGTAAATTGAGATAATATTCTAGGAAGGAGAATTTCCAAATAGGTACATGTATCAGGCTGCGGTCCCGGAAGGCAGAGGGAACATATATAGATCTTAGTTAAGTACTGATAGTCTGACATTCTTTTCTACAGCAGCCGCAGCGAAATGGATCATTTCATAGCTTCCAACATCTTGTCGTTTCACAACTCAGTCTCAAGTCTTTTTCTATCTTAGTCTTCGGTTTTATCAGTGAAAGGAAGAGCCTACCACTTCAGTATGCAAGACATCCTTTAATTAGCTGATTCATCAATCAATGCATCATTATGTATGCACGCCGTGATTACAGTGATTAAACAGAATGTGTTAATACATAAGTAATTGTATGCAATCTTGACCTAATCTAATGCAGCCCTGATTAGATGGATGTGATAAAAATACTGATTAAAATGTAAATTAATTGATTAATTACCTAAATTGTTTTTTTTTTGGTGGCCGAAGTGTCAAATGATCACAGATTAAATTTAAATACTGCTCAGAGGCCTATGTCCAGCAGTGGACTGCTATAGGCTGATGATGATGATGATGACTGCTCCTCCTCACTATTTAGACATTCTTTTAACATAGTATCCTGAATTTAACCAAAGAGGGAATATTATGTTGTTGAAAGTCCTACTTACCTAATAATTTCCTATTCCCTGACCTAACTATCATTATAGACGTAGTTCATAAAAGTCACTATACTCCATTCAAAATAACATTAGAAATTTAAGTAAACCTTTTTTACTGTTTGTTCAACCGATTTTGACTTCTATTCCGTAGACAAAAGAACGGAATTGAAAGCAAAATAGTGGTTACAATACCAAGTATTTACTGCAGCCGCCATTAATCATACTACTAACGCAATAGAAGTCAAAATCGGTTGAACAAACAGTAAAAAAGGTTTACTTAAATTTCTAATGTTATTTTGAATGGAGTATAGGTTGTTAAAAGTATTGTTAAGAATAAGAGATTAAGTTAGTATTTAAAAAGTAAATAATACCGCAGATTACCTTAACAGTGACTTCGTACTTTTAATAAAGGAACAGAAGGAACTGTATATTTATTTAGTAAACTCAGTGTAAATAAATCATCAAGGTAACAATTAGTTGAAATATGAATTCGTTAAAATAAATGGTCTGTCGTTTGGAACATTAGTCGTTAGTGACTTGCATAAATTACTTTTGACTAATTTAGTTTAGAAGTAAAGCTTTGTACTTCACCGTAAAAGATAAATTATATTTTACTATAAATAAAGATAAATAAATTATTATTTTTTCCATCGGTTTTACTAGTACTACTCCTTTCCGTACAGTTTACAACAGTGAAAGGATTTTCAAATCGGTTTAATAATTTCGTAGCCTTTAGAAAATGTATCCTATTTTTAAATTGTAAGTAAATATATAATACTGAACTATATGTCTCGGTTTTGTTTTTTGTCTCTTTTTATGTACTTGAAAGGAAAGACGATAAATAAGTGTTGACTGTATTTTTTCTCTTTTGATAATAATTATACTCAACGACTATGTAAGTCATTTTCATGTTAATTCGAGAGCTGTCATAATATATGTATTTCCTTGTAGGAAAGTTTTCCTTAGAAATAAAGCACAGATTTTAACATAGAATAAAAATATTTGTTTGCGTGAAACATGGTTTGTCATATCCCAGCATTTTAACTAAATGTAATCGCCACTGAACCAGGTAACTCTGTACAACTTACTCCTATCAACCTTAAAGTTAAAAGAGCACAGTTTTCTCACATCCCGACTAAAGTCTCTCATCTCAAACAGCGTAGGAGAGATCACGTAAATCACTTTTACGATATTATTCCTTATAAGGCATCGGTCGTGTCACGTAAACGATGCTGTCATCGTTATAAACATCGAATCACAACTCGAAATATTCGATTACGCAACTCGATTGACCTTGTGAACCATATAGGGGGAAGTGTGATTGGTGCAAGAGGTAGGAGGGAGCGGTGAGGGACCATTCGAACGCGAAAATCGAACGCGCTGAGTATAATCGGGATGAAATTAAAATTATCGATGAGAATACAATTACATTATTGAGATAAATATTGTAAAGTACTGTGGCTACAGTTAGTAACAAGCTATATTTTATTCGGGTACGCAAAACTTTCCATGGGACACAGGGGAAACCCGGAGACAGCTAGTTAGACGAAGTTATTTTTATCCTAATATTCAAAGGTCATTTAACCCAATAAGATATCTCTTAATATAAAATTGTTAATTCACTTATATTCGTTTTAATTTAAGTCAATAAATTACAACACTAAATTCAGAATAATTGATAATAAAATCTGTAAGTGTAGATGTAAGGTTGTGCATGTAAATAAATAAATAAAAAAATTCGCTACCCGCTTACACTTTAGACCACACACCACGAATCAGACGCGCGGTGATTCAGTGAACATTTGTTTACAAAACTGTGTCCTAATAAAGGAAACATGTGTTTTCAGTTTGCTGAAGAAATGTGAAGCTGCTTATGAAGACCACTGGAATATGACTCATTATTATTATATATGGCGTCTTAATAATTCAATTAATATAATTATAAATTCTTTTGATACGAGTTTATTTTTATATTGCCGAGATGGTATAAATGAATAGTATTTTTTAACTTCAATAGTCTTCGTTTTTTTTTTCATACTGTTACGAAAGGACGCTCTAGTTTTATTGTTTTGAAAAGAAAATAGTTTCCATGGGATAATTATAACTAAGGTTGTTGTAGTGCAAATAGGTAAATTTATCATCCCATGGAACTGCTTCATGCAACGGGATAAGACTTACCTGAAGCCTTCATTTATAAAGTGGCTATCAAACACTGAAAAAGGTTCAAATCTTATCCGTAGTTTCGGTGATTGGCGCGTTTAAGTAAAGAAACAAACTTTTCTTTATAATGTTAGTTACAGCCTATTTATCGTCCCACTGCTGGGCACAGGCCTCCTCTCACACGGAGAAGGATTGAGAATTAATAGATATTTTATACGTGTTTTATATTTAGTTTAGAATTTAGTATTAAAAGGTAATTTTATAAGTTTTTAAATAAACTGTGTAGGTGTGGATGGAAAGATCAGAGATATACCAGGGTCTAGGTCAAGGTATCCTTCAGTCAAGATTAGCATACTGTAACCAAAGTAGTTAGTTGACGCCCCACAGACATAGAAAGCGAGTTAAAAAGCTATAACTAAAAGAATTAACCGCACCTCTATAATTAACTAAGAGTTTCTGTCACGCTAGCCTGGCGTGTCGCCGTGACCAACAGACATTATTTTATGTTTATATTATTTATGTACTAGTGTTGCTATGTGAATTTTACCCAAAAATTGCATATTTTCATATGTTATGTTCTGTACGAAAATATTGTGCAATGTTTTCAAATTTTAATATCGGTTACCTATAACTTACCCTGAATCAAAAGTTAGGTAATTTTAATTACGGCACTTTTAGTTCTTTAATCAGTATTGTAGGAGTCTCATTTTATTTATTGGAAGCGGTTTCACCCTCGCCTAGAGAGAACGATTTCCCGCACATGGATAAAAGTAGCCAACATCTTAATTTGAAATATGCCATATTACTGCCAAGCTTCCTCAAAATCCGTTCAGTTTTAACGTGAGGTACACAATTCTTACAAAACTTGCGCATTTATAATATTAGGAGGATGTTGCGTCAGAAAATTTAGGTCCCAGCTGTTTTTTTTTAGTTTTCTTGTAATTTCCGTGAATGCATGAATATTCTAATGAGTACTAAATTCGTCATCAATTCTTCTACGTCCCATTTCCCAGAAACAAGTGAATGTAGTAGCTGCCTACTTTAAATGCCCAGATACTTGTAAAGTAGTCATTGACTGGGAATGACGAAACTTCCTACTGATAATTGTTTGCATGTATTGCATTTCTGGCTAAAACGTCTAGCCTGACAGATACTTGAGTGTCTATCATACGAGTGTGATGTTTTTAGTGACTCACTGGGCGGCGTGTGTAGGTTTGATTTCCATGTCAGTAATAATCAAATCTAATGTCTTTGGTAATAACAACTGTAGGGTTTTTAGGGCAATATGTTATAAGAGGGTAAATATGTAGGCATTATAAAAAATACATAGAGCATATATTTTTTTTCATCTCTATTCTTTTAGGTATATGTGGATTGTGAGCGAAGTTTTTAAATTGATTAAACGGTATAATTTACTAAGAGCGGAACTAACTTAGTTTGTTCTTTGATTTCTGAACCCTTTCTTTGAACTATGGACCCTTTTAAGCATTAGACTGGCCTAGTCGTGGTCTAAGAAAATTTTTCTCTTTAAATAGGCCAAAGCCAAATCAAGATGTACCTCCTGTATTTCACAATGTTTTTAGAGCTACAGTTGATTTTCTCATAAAAGCATGTAAGTAGGTAAGTAAATATATTGAATTCGGAACTCTAATTATCCATAATCGATATCAATTACTCGATACCTGTATGTTAGCTATTCGATTCCTATTGTATTCCAGTCGCTTTCCATTTCGGGTCGTTCTACTAAACTATCACTATTTCCTATGGAGCGATTGTTATCTAAATGTTAGTATCGTGATGACCTAAAGGGTCACGTTAGTAGGGGGATGTGAATTCGAAACCATTAAAGCGAGTTATAATAGAGAATGGTTAGTAGTAAACCAATATAGGATCACATGGTTTCTTGTTGGCCTGTCTGTTGCATTTTAACGGTGAAGAAAGGTTCAAAGTCAATGTTAAAAGTTTTTATTTTAAATAGTCCTTTTAAGGTGCTTATGAAAACTTAAAATTCAAATTATTTCAAACTTGGAGTCGTGGAAAAGAAACGGTAAGAAACTCTATGCTCACTATTCCATGATATTATTTCACAACGAAAGACTAGGTATATACATACATAGAAATCAAACAAATAATAGCCTATGTCCTTTCTGTTATAGAAAATGTCCTTCGCTAAAGTCTTCCTAACTTAAGTTAGTTAGGTAACATATCAAACGCAACTTTAATGTCATGCACTTTCAAAATGTTCTCTGACTGAAGAGACATTTCTTACCGACTTCGTGTGCACATATGACCTTTTCAGACTGGTAATGTTGGCAATAGATCGTTAGTTTTGTTGGTTTATTTTAAAGCATTATATTTAGTTCTAATAACCTGTTCGATTAACCTTTTGTGAGGAGGACATTTTATCACGATTTATGTAGTTTAATATTGATTGATTATTCGATGAGCTAAAATTTATTTTGCACTTGTTTTATAAGGATTAACTTCACTCTAAATAAACAGAAGAAACTTACGTCCGTCTTTTTCTCAAGTCTCCGTCTAACACTCATAAATAATTCGTGTAAGTCCATTCCTCAGTTTTGTCGGTATTCCGTCACATTTAATCATCCTAGCAGTTTTCCAACGTTTTCTGGCTTTGGGGAAATACTTTCTACATGACCAACTTTTCGATAGATTTTAGACCTAGGTACTTTAGGAACCGTGCAGCTAGTGTGACGTTTTATAGGAGCCTGCTAAGGCTTATTTGAAAGAAAACATTGACTCTGACTTTGATATGGATGAAAAAAAATTGTATTCTGTCGACAGGATACAACTCGGTTTCATACCAAAATTTCATCCCGATCGGTTTGAATCTGCTTAGCGTGAAAGCGTATCAAACTAACTTTCGCATTTGTTTATACATAGATTAAGACGTGTATCTTATGTAAGTCATGTCTACCTTCTGATAAGGATTGTCAAGTCAGTCATTGTCTGAGCATTTAGTTTTGTATGCAGGCCACGGCGGCGTGCGTGGCGAATCGTGGACGCACCGTCGCTAAGTCGCGTAACTAATGCTTGCTGGTAAACAAGATGATGTAGATCTTGTCTCGTGATTGCACGAATGGTATGACAATTGATTTTTGATATAATGCTTTAAAAATTGTTGTTTTTATAATCTGCCTACTTTGATTACCTATTACAATTTGGTAAAAAGGTAAAGGAGATATATCATCATCATCCTCCTGCCCTTATCCCATCTTTTTATTTGGGGTCGACTCTTCTGTCTGCAATCTCACAAGTACCTAACATTCTTTCTAGCCATGACGACTTTTACACAATCCATCCATTGTTTAGGCGATATAATGGCAGTAGCGGCGTAAAGGGGGGGCGGAGGGGGCGGTCCGCCCCGGGTGCCACATCTAAGGGGGTGCCATCTCGGTCGACACATATCTGCACGACCAGGATGGCGCGGGCAAAATTGACAAGTCACTGAGGGTGCCATTCTAATCTGCAAAGCCTAGGTTCACTAAATGCACGATATTCAAACAAAACCACAACAGTGCATGCGCGAGACGTCGAGGCAACACTGAGACGGGTGACACAGTCCGGCTGTCACCCCTCTCTTTCTTGTTTATTTTTGTTCTGTTTCCTGCTTACTTAAATTAATTCCTCAAACTTAGAAAAAAACTTCTTCTGCGTTTACTTCTTGAGTCCTCAATCTAACAAAAAGTTAAAGCACCGAAGTAGCAAAAACAACTGACGCTCTACGCTGACGATTTCTAAGTTGTTTAGGAAGTGGAGGACTTTTGTGTACCAAAACTCAAAAAATTTCGCGCTCGCTCCGCTCGCGCCTTTCACATTACGGTGGTTTTTCAAATTGCTTTAGGTATTATTGAGTCCCAAAAATCAAAAATTTCGCGCTCGCTACGCTCGCGGCTTTTCCGCTTTACGCCTGTTTATTTTAAACTCTTTAAGGGACTTTACTGTCGTAAAACTCAAAAATTTCGCGCTCGCTTCGCTCGCGACTTTTCCACTTTACGCCTCTTTCTTTTAAACTCTTTAAGGGACTTTACTGTTCTAAAATTCAAAAATTTCGCGCTCGCTACGCTCGCGGCTTTTTCACTGGACACTGGTTTTTTAGAAACATGTTTGAGATATTTTAAGTCTCAAAACTCAAATGACACGGGATCGCTTCGCTAGGGCTTTATAAGTTTGCAGTGATCTGTCTCCGGTTTCTTTATGTTAAACCTAGCAAAAAGCACCATGAATGATTTCTACACGATTTTTAAGTAAGTACTTTAATTTACAATTTTAGCCCGTGATTATATTTTGTCGTTTTTGGGAGGGACGAGGGGTGCTCAATAGGTAGTACGCCCCGGGTGCCACCCGATGCTACGCCGCCACTGTATAATGGTACTATAAAAAACCTGATATCGCGTTTGCTTCTTCGATAGTTTCCTAGTATTTTAGGGTACAGACATCCTTAAATGGAAAAGTTACGCATATGGACTGGTCACAAACGTTAAAATAATAAAGTTTATTCTGAAGTCTTCTGAAGAAGAAGAAGACTTATTAAAATGACGTGGACTCTGATATAACTGAAGTAAATACACAAATAAACAACAGTCTAGACCAGACACAACAAAACATCATACAAATAATTAAATTCATGCTACGACACACATTGCACGACAATTTCTAATGCATTGCAAGATATTACGTACGATCAGTCCATTGGCTTCTAATGGCTCGGACAGACGGGCGCGATGTACGATTTGCATAAACATTTAAATGTTGTTTAGAATTTATTGAGAGTAGTTCTCAGTATTGTGTTGTGTACGTCGACTGAACTGAGCTTTATTTTAGATTGATGATTTAGTAGTTTTAGAAGCAGTGATTTGAATGGTTAGACCATTTATCTTTTGTTTCTTTGCTGTAGGTTACTTATTAGAGAAGCTTCTGCCAGCGGTTTCTCCCACGTCCCGGGAGAACTTCACGCATCAAGGTATAAAATAGCTTTCCTCGATAAATAGGCTCTTCTGCATAGATTATCTTGTTTGAAAGTGAAATAAATAATTTGTCAACGTTATGTGTTCAATATCGAAACTGATAATTTAGCCCTATTTTTTATCGGTTAAAGATCAAAGATAGGTTGGCTGATATTTTCCTCAAAGAAAAGTATCTAAAACATCGTGCTAAGTTGCTGACCTTAAAAACGCCCACCAAAAAGATTGTACAGCACTATTAAAAGTTACTTAAAAACAAAGTTATCAAAGAAACTTCGCTAGTCTGAGCCGAAGGTCCAAGGTTGCAAGTTTTGAACAAATTGTTAATACAGTTGAGCCCTTTATACACTAATTGCAGTGAATATCTTGTAACATCATTAAAACTTTTGTAAAGTTTTGCATTATTTTGCCGATTATTATGTTTTTGTTTAACCAAAACTTTTGAAAGGGGAACTTGGTTCAATTTTTGATATTAATTTCGAAGTTCGCTTGTTTTTTAATGTAGAAGCTATCAAGGCTATTGTTATCAGTTTTGTTTTAAATGTTTTTAATTGTTTGGTGTAAGATGTCTTATGGTCTATGGAATTTGATATTAAAAATAACAGGAATGATAGAAATGCCAACACTAACAGTTTAATGCAGAACTTTATAAAACTTAATTTGTGACTTAAATAAAAAAGCACATTTAAATATATTTTTCTTGTTTCATAATTTAAAAGAAAGGTATTTGTGAGCACTTCCGAAGACACTGAAATAATGTCTTTTTTAGGTTTCACTATTTTCTCTTAATAATGATGACTTAATGTGGCTGAAAATCCCAAGATTATTTCCATAACATAATCTAAGGCTATAGAGTGCTCTAAGCTAGTACTAGATGTTCCTTCAATTCCAACCATTTCAGCATACTACATTTATCAAGCTAGATTTAGGCAAGTACCAGATGTTCCCCCAATATCTGCATTTCCAAAAGCACACTACAACTGCATCCCAAGGCCTAGCATTCTATTCCCGTCCATCTGTCACAGTGTGACTGATTACCGAAACGTGACGTACGAGACGACCGACCGGATTGAGGGTCGGCTAAGTTATTCATGGCACGAACTGGTGACGGTCAGTTTAGGTAGGTATGTACATGTAGATGTGAGGAGTGGTCAGTTACGTCTTAGGTTTTGATGGGCTGGTTATAGGAAGGTTTATGTATTTTCAGCAGTCGCTTAATGGCAGCCAGGTCAACTGTTACCCAGTGACTGTTCTTTTAGGAGATCAGCCAGCTACACAAGGCATAATATAGGTAGTGCACAGGCAAACACAGATGCACTCCCCTCCCATTGTCCGATGGGACGGCAATTCGACACGAAGAGAAATCAAGCACAGGCCCGAAAGAGTGCTTTCCGAAGCTGGGGAGTATCAGTAACATTTTGTAGACTCCGGGCTGATTAACAATTATTATGAGCATAAGGCCCTAAGGGCCATTTTCCATATCAGTTAATGTCATCTTTATCCATATGAGACCATTTCTGCGTGTTTAATAGTTTAGTTTACCGGAAATGAGCCTATCCATGTTTCTAAACGATTTCACCTATACTTCAGACATAAGGCAGACTGTATAAGTAAGGGAATATGTACTCCCAAATATTCATTGTCACTTCCTCTTCTACCAAAACAAGATTTGTCCCCAACCCCGTCTATCGACTGGACCGCAGTTAATGATCCGTTTACACCTGTCGGCGGCTCCTTTGATCGCAACACGTTTCGCTGTCTATTGGCCGTGCGACCAGCTGACATTTAAAATTTCATTATGTTGTATTTTTGCTTTTGTGTGGGATATATTGAGAAGTGGGCTATTGAAGATTAACATGTGAGGTTGAGGTTTGTATGGATGATTAAAAATGTTAAGTAAAGTCTCAGTTAGATTTTATCTATTGTCATAGAATGTGCGTCATTTTGAAAAGGTAATCAGAGACTCAAGTCAAACTTGTCCCATGTTGGGCGCCAGATTTTATTCTAGAACTAGTGTAGACTGGAATAAAATAGAAATAAATAGACTGAAAGTCAACCCTAAAAACTGATTAAAAGAATATTTCTTAATATCGCACTTGTTTTCATACCAAGTGCACTCTAAAATCTTCTACTTCAAGAAATGTCACGATATCAAACAGAATTTCCATAACACTACTGCACAATAATAAACAATACTCTCTGGGCACCATGGTCTTTCCTGTAGCAAAAGTGCTGGTCGCATGGCACGACACGCCAGCATAAATGACATTATCCGTCGTGCTCTTGTCACCGCCGGAGTGCCAGCCATTTTAGAACCCAGAGGCTTGGCACGCGACGATGGCAAGAGACCAGACGGGATGTCTATAATGCCTTGGAAGATGGGTAGGTCTTTGGTGTGGGACGCAACCTGCGTCGACACCCTTGCACCTTCCCACCTTCCCAGTACGGCGAGCTGTGTCGGTGCAGCTGCTGCGGCCGCGGAAAACCTCAAGCGGCACAAATATGTAAACCTCACCGGCAATTGCATTTTTGAGCCGTTTGGGGTTGAAACCCTGGGACCATGGGGCCCAAGTGCCCACAGACTATTTCGAGAAATTAGTATGCGATTAGTGGAGTCCACTCGTGACCAAAGGGCTGGCCTATACTTCGGTCAAAGGATATGCATTGCCATCCAGCGTGGCAATGCAGCCAGCCTTTTGGGCACGATCCCAGCTGACAGCGATGCGGATGAATATTTTGATACCTAGTTTTAATATTTCCCTATTATAGATTAATATTGATTATTATGAATGAATAAAATAATAATACTCTCTACACAAATGTTTAGCTGTTTGTGTAGGGTATCAATAAATTTGCATAAAGTGTTCTCGGAGCATCACAGTTGAGTCAACATTTTGATAATGTTCATATGTCTGCTTGTTTAGTTTAAACAGGCACGGATTTGGGTAGGGGCAATGTGCAATAAAAGTGGATGTTTAGGGTGCAAGTATTATGGACTTAGACTAACCCGTGTTGTTGTATATTTTTCAATAAATATCTACACAAATCTGCGTTATCCAATAAGTTAATTTCTCATGGGGCATAAGTTCAATAAGATAATAAGTATTTTTCTTCACAATACTTAACAGACTTTAAATTAAATGATATGAGTTATGTGCATTAAACCAGAGCGCCACTTTCTTTTAATTACTGGCATTCGAGCGATTAAATTACATACAGCTTACTATATTTATAAAGCCTATTGCATATCCAGGTGTATCAAGATTTGTTCATATCGTTAATGGTATCTCCCTAATCCGGCCCTGTCAGATATGAACAATAACAGTAAAATTAACAATTACCCAGTTATCTTTAGTACAATTTGTGCTGATCTTTAACGATACAAGTTTAGCATATTTGCTTGGATATTTTGGCTACTGCAAAACTCAGGTAATTTTGAAGAGCTTTTGTGTAAAATGCAGTTTAGGTATTTTGAAGAGTAGTTTGAAAATGCTGGTAGTTAACGGGCAAGAATAGTTTAAGCATTTTTATGGATAATTAGATGTTAAGTTCTACTTAACTTTAGATAGCTTTGTTGACATTTTCTTTTACTGGTTGAAGTGAAAAGTTCACACGTTTCTCCAGATCTTTAGGAATACGGAATTAACAAAATGATAAATAAGCTATGTGAGAAATCATCAATAGATACGACAGTTTTTGAAATACAAACTTCATAAATTTCGGTCTCCGGTGATTTTTGCTAGATGTATAATCTACCTACAAGACCGACCTTAACTCCTAATGCCTTTGTTGGCCAATACAAAGTCTGTTGGGACTAATTAGTAGGTAACTGGAACCAGTGATTATCAGTCGTGACAAAAAAGGTAGAAATAAACTTTAGGGTTCAGCTCTTTGTTTCACTTGAAGTTCAGGCTTAATACTTTTGGTTATATTTCGTATCTACAGGGTTCCATACTATCGTTAATCAAATGGATTTCACAGAAATTGAGTAAAAGAAAGTGATTAAGTAAATACATGAATGATGATGGAAAACATCGTACTGAAAGCTAGAAATCGCACAAAAGAACGTTTAATCTTTATTATATTCGTGCAAATTAATAATGGTATATATCTAGGTAGGCTAAGTTAGCACAATACTGTCTTACTGCTTAATCCAATGCGTGATATGCAATAATCTTCGAACACTGTGTGTAGATCGTCATCATCAATTTGATATTTACCTGAAACAATAAATAAATAAATGAGTTAATATTCTGATAAAACTTATCAAATGTGCAATGGTAATTTTATTGCACCAAGAATTATAATGTGTAATATTGTAAGTATATTACAATTCGTCGAAAATTACACATACATTACACATTTTAATTAAATTTAGGAAAAATTAAATAAAGCAACGAAGTTACTTCTAAAATGGTACTTCTAACATAAGTTCACTGTTTAAATTCCCAAGCAGTTCAAGTACACTTAAGTACAAAAACCGAAGCATACGTCCTTTCTCCGTAATAAGTACAATCGCGTCCAGTTACCGTATAAGGTGCGAGCGAGTGTGTTCACAGTACATAGTAAACCTGTGTTGAGAGGAATGTGACAACAATGGCCTTCCGCGTGCTTTACACTTTTGTACTTGAATG
Organism: Helicoverpa armigera; assembly: GCF_030705265.1. Classification (NCBI taxonomy): domain Eukaryota; kingdom Metazoa; phylum Arthropoda; class Insecta; order Lepidoptera; family Noctuidae; genus Helicoverpa; species Helicoverpa armigera. The sequence goes on from NC_087123.1 coordinate 11,302,703, forward strand.
TACCTGTGTTCTATTGCATTGTGTAGTTGGAATATGTGTTGTGTTAAATGTTTTCTGATAGAGCTTTGGTCATGAGTGTACCTCTGTCATTTCATGAAAGGTGATTTCATATTGTCTTATTGCGAAGTGTGAAATATTTGTAATTTTCAAAGCTTGATAGAAATGAAACACTGTTCTTGGTAGAAGCGTAAAGGTATAGAAATGAAACTTGAATCATCTTTTTTGGTCAGCAGTCGGCGAAAGTGGACATCAAAGAGTGTCATAAAAGTGAAAAAATATAAAGTACTTATAAGGAATATAACTTTTTGTATCGGAATTTGTGCCTTAAAATAATATGGCTTATTTATTTTACTTATAAATAAATAAAAAGTAATAAATATACAAAAACTCCAGGTTCACAAATAAAATTCATGCAGCCCAATTTGCAGAGCAAGCCAATTTTGGCATCTAGCCAAGTAATGTGTGTCGAAGTTCTGAACTTAAATATTTAAGTATATCAGTTATGACCAAGTTTTTCTATAAATTAACGTTGTTATCTGATGAAAATATTTGCTTGCATTTCCTTGTATCTGCGTGCATTTTGGTGGACGGGGTTTAATGGTGACTCAAATATTAAAAAGTATCAAATATCAATAAGTATGTGTCAATTTGATAAGTAGAGAAACTTAAGTGCCTATTATTTCATTTCATTTTCTGTTAATAGCGGACAACGTCGGGAGTACCTAAACCTGGATTAAAAATATTGAAATTACCAATTATTGTTCTATCAGAATGTTAATCTTTCAAATGATGAAACCTAGCATACGTTTTATCCGAGTGCGTGATGTAGCAAAAGTTTTATTAGCCAAAGTTTTAATATAGTGCGAAGATGGAATTCATGGAATCTTTATACATTTATATCCAAACTGAAAATAAACTGGTAACCTTAAAATATCGGCGCGAAATCGCGTCGTTAAGCGAAGTCAGTATTCTTAGAAGGATCGGTCATACACCTTCAGTACTGAGCACTTAAGTTATTCTAAGACAACTTACTTTAAAAACTTACGCAGTTAACAAAGTACTCACATTTGCTTTGGTTAAAACTAATGTTAGAATGTTAGCCATAGACTGATATATGTATTAGTTCACCCGCAGTTTCACCCACGTCCCGGGAGGACCACTTCCCGCAAGAAGACATTAAATCAGTTCAATAGTTTTGGTGTGAAAGCACGAGAGACAGGCATAGCTACATTCGCAATTATAATTTTAGTAAGGACGGTCCCAGTATTTTTATTTGCCTTATTAATGTCTGCTAAAACATTAACTTAACTACTCACAATCTTCGCTACTCATACCAGAATACCAATCTTTCAGTAACTTCTTCACAAACAATTCGTTTCGCCTCTGTTTACCCTATTACTCGTTAATACAACAACTTTCTTTCTTTCTTTCTTTCCCTACATGAAGGAAAGCAATCCACAATTCCATGAATACGATAGCATAAGTGGAAATTCGTAATTTGGTTCCAGTGCAGCGTGAATTATGTAAAACAACTGAAAAAGTAGTGTAAAAGGGTATTTGTAGTCATACGAAAATAGAATGGAAATAGCGGCTGAAGTTAATGTACTTTAGGTTCATATTTTTTACTTATATACCGCGTATTAGTTCGAAAGAATTAATGCATGGATGTTTGTTACTTTTAAGCGAAAACGGCTGAACGAATTTTGATGAAATTTAGCAGGTTTATAGTTTTTATACATATGGGCTTCGTAATATTTTACTTGATGTATTATATTATTGTCACTCTTTGGATATAACAGGAATTAATATGAACTCTATCTTCATCATTAGACCTAAATAAAGTATTACCATACGTGCCTAAAATTATTTTGAAGTAGGAACTTTAACCCGCATGCTACTTGAATACCAAGTATTGTCTATGCCAATACAATATGAAAGTATGTACTTATAAGCATCAGCTGTGATGACATATTATGAATATCCTTCTGTACGAAGAAAATACCTACAGGAAGTAGCTAATAGGTTTATTGTATACGCATGATATAATCTAAGCTACAATTTTTAAGTAAACAATTCAAAGCAACACAATTTTTAGTAACAGCCATTCACTGAAATTTCTAATTAAGTTTCATGGAACGAATTCACGCCGTTTTCTGCTGAAAAACCGCGGGAATACGTCGTTATTTTGATACCGAGAAAATGCTGTTTGTGAACTGGGCTTTATATCCGTACTCAAGGGCTTTATTATATGATTTCATTTAGTTATCGGTTTGTTTATTATCTATTTTAAATATGTGCTTTTAATTTTCGATGACAACAATGGCAGTCCGTCCATTCATCCTCCTGCCTTTATGCCAATTTTATTTGGACTCGGCGCAGCATGATTTTTTTCAAAATTAATGCATGTGAGCAAGCATTGTTATCGAACATTATCAAAATGTTTGCATAGAAACCAGTAGTTAGGTTTCAATTGGGTTAGTTAAAACTCGAGAGAAACCGTAATACAAAAACTCCATAAAAAGCAAGGAGGTGGAAATAAAATTATGCAACTTTCACTCAAGGCTTTTTTCAAGAATAAATTCTTCCACCACTTTGAAAGCCTTTACCTATTTTTAGAAGAAAAAGAGTTTATATTACATAACTGAAGGCTGTGTATTTTCAGGGCCTTTGAGATTTCATTGGTTGCAGTTTGAATTTCGAACTCAAATACAGTTTGTATTTTTAAGACTTCGCCGTGTAAATTGAAAATACAGGGATCGGTATTGTGTGTTTAAACGCTGCGGTTTACATTATTAAATTGTTAATTAATTAATGTTATTTTAACGCCCCTTGCGTTAACGATTTTGGGGTACTGATTGTTTATAATAAAACGTGTTACTTTCATTAAAGCATACACTTAGAATATTATAACACATCATCCCCCGAGCCTTTTTCCCAATCATGTTGGGGTCGGCTTCCAGTCTAACCGGATTCAGCTGAGTACCAGTGCTTTACAAGAAGCGACTGCCTATCTGACCTCCTCAACCCAGTTACCCGGGCAACCCGATACCGATTGGTTAGACTGGTGTCAGACTTACTGGCTTCTGACTACCCGTAACGACTGCCAAGGATGTTCAATGACAGCCGGGACCTACAGTTTAACGTGCCATTCGAAACACAGCCAATGGTGTCTAAGATATACTTAGAAAGTACATACAAACTTAGAAAAGTTGCATTGGTACTTGCCTGACCTGGGATCGAACCCGCGCCCTCATACTTGAGAGATTGGTCCTTTACCCACTAGGCCACCACGACTTTATAACACAGTTCACAAAAAAAATGTGGGTCAAAAATAATCATAGTAGACCTGAAAGATAATCTACTTATTATGTAATTTACTGTTTGCAAAATTATCGCAATATTTCTTTGTAAGCGACCCAATTTGATAAGCAATGTATTAATAAAGCGATACGTATACTTTGTATTATTATAAATTATGCGTCTGACCAGTTATTATTGATAACAATATTATGTTGATAGGCGGCCATGTTTGAATACAATTTCTATTGCATTTATTGGATAGTATTTCATTCCCAACCATTTTATTTTGCTGGGGAGTTTCTTGCGCCACTTCTTTTTCCCAGCAATAACACATAGGAAGTGGTGAAAGGTGGGGGTTTAGGAAACTGACTTTGTATATTTTTTAACGTTCAAAAAATGTCCCTTTACCCGACTACCAAGAAGTTTTGATCGCTCATTTTTTGTATGTATTCATGTACCTAATATCTTCCAGACGGCCGAATGAAGTCCAAAAAATATTAAATCGGAAAGTAGGGAAAAGGCAGGGAATATGTATAAACGTAGGTAGCTATAAAGCTATTTAAAAAAAAACAAGATATTTTTTTTTAAATATGTAGAATTTAATAAATTCAACAAACTATATGGTTACTACCTACTTATGTACCTGCACTAAAATATGTGGGGAAAACATTTTGTTGACATTAGTTGTAATTACCACACAAAACATGGATTCATAGGTATCCTGGTATTTATCTCATAGCAAACATAAAGCATAGTATGTATATCTTATAATATTGAGGTCATTCAGTCCTACCAAGTACCATCGTCCATAATGTCATGCGACCTATTGTTAACACAAAGACTAATTTGCAAACAAGTAGAGCTGGTAATGAATTGGCGCGGAGTATAAGCGACTGATTCATGGCGCGTGGTGTAAGGGACAGGAGATAGTTTTTTGTAAGAATGAAGAGTGGAAGACATAAAAAATGGGAAAGCTATATTTTTTCTGTGTAAATCATAACTCTACGTAACTTAATGATATCTACGATTTTAAAAGTTCTACAAATTCTAGTATTTTTATAACAGCGCGTTTTTCAGCTACGTAAGAATAGTAGTCGGTTTAGTGAGCCCCATGTGTGATCTCTCTCCATTCGACTTGAATTTCTGTCCCATTAGACTGTAAGGGTATAGAGAGTAGGTACATCTCCGTCTGGATGTATGCTTGTTCTTCACCGACCGATTGGCCCTGAATATTTCGGAGGACCCGGAAATCGTACTGTCGCGCTATGCGACAACTAGACCAACGAAGCAGCTAGTTAAAACGTTTAAAGTATATAACTTGCACCATTCACCGCGACAAAACCAGTGTAACTCCATACACTGGTGCAACAAACGTAGGTACCAAAAGTGAATGCCCATTACACACACAGGGTGATCTCATCGCTGCATCACTGACCTGCTAATCACTTGTTTACTGTCCTGAAACCGGGAACTGTCTAGACTGTTTACTTGATATATTTCTGTGTTTGTTTGTTTAAAGTGGGTGATAAGAGCTTTGTAATTGTTTTATTGTATTGGTTTATAAGCTTCCTCCGATTTGATTCACTTGACTGCTTTGCCATAGTATGTCAATGTTATCCTACCCATGATACCCATGATGAATTTTAGCTTAGTCATATTGTAGCTACTACACTAATATAACTAAGTTAGTTTTAAGCAACGTTATTTTACTTTGCAGTTTTATTTAACCAATAATATTAGGTTACTATGTAAATACTCGTTATTGCTTGATGATGATCAGTCTCATTCGGCTGAATAAAAAGGAGACATTGAAACCTCAAACCTGATTTATATGACTAGGTATGTATTTAAAAATTGCCTCTTGCATACTCAAACAATCTATTAATGTGTGAGTAACCTAGAACTTCCCAACAAATCATAACATTGACAAGTTCACGCACACAGCTTCACTTGTAGGTACCTATCTATGTGTGAGTGTATATCAACACCATGGAGGAAGGAAAGATAGCAGAGATGCTGCAAGGAACGTAGATCAGTTGCCTTCTTGTAGGTCAAATAACGTACAGTAGGCGTGATGCTCAGTAACTAGAACTAACGAGACATTCGGATACCTTGTCAAATCAAAAACCCCATCTGTCAAAAATTGGTCTCGATTGATGGTGATTTTATTTTGGAAATAAAGGGCGAGTTCCATAGAAGGCGTGTAACGTTCCTCGTCTCTCTAACATCCTCATTTTGGCGCGCTACTTTCTTAGGAGATTTTGCGTTATGTCGTCTCCGCTAGTCATTTTGTTCTCCATGCTAACACGTAATCAGACGTAGGTGCGTAGCTACTTCATAAGTATTTGAACAATGATCTCACCGCTAAAGACTGTTGACAGAGTTATCGTTAATTAGTTAGTACCTATAGTTTAGACGGTAAATAATTAGGAGTAATGTTTGAATGGGGTGAATAACTCTGTGTATAGAAGTGTTGGCTTGTGACTTTGTTGAGAGTTAATTGATGACTCTGGGTTTATTGTTAATTGGTTAAAATTGTTGGTGTTTTACTGTTTATGTATTTACTTATCTAAGAACAGTTAACGACTTTAGGTTAGGTAGGTGTTTTGGCAATTTTACTCATCATGGAAAATTGTATATGATATCATTATAGAAGCATCTAACTACGTATTTCAAGTACTTAGGATAAAGATAGGTTTTAACATGAGCCCCCTAAAAGTTTTATAACATTCTTATCGCTCTATTAAACAAATACATAGATCCAAAGGTTATTGAAATCTCCTGTAAGGCTATTTGTATTTATCCGAGAAGATAAAAAAAAACAACCGTCCGAATTGAGAACCTCCTCCTTTTTGGGAAGTCGGTTAAAATCTGAAGGTAACTTTAAAGTATCTGTAATTATTTATTCAACTATTCTGATTAAAATTAGTTTCATTTAACCACTAATGGCCGAGATTAAAATTCCAAAGACGGATTGCAGTAGAAAACGACATAAACTAAGTTACTGAAGTACCCACGTTTAGTTTGGAATGTAGCCAACTTCTTGCAAAACCGTCTACTTATCAAAATTTATTTTTTTTGAAGTAGGTATTTCCTGCAGTACAAACAATGTTGGAGGATGTAGGAAAGACAAACTAGACGTTTGCCAAAATGTATTGTATTAAAATACATATGTCCAATTTTCGATAATGAAAAAAATGAATTCTCTCTGTAAAGGTGGTTTATTTACGTGAATCTATTCGCACAATTTTTCAAAAGATATTTAAAGTAAAGTCTAGCTTAACGAAATACTTAATAGATTGATCGAATCTAGAATGCTGACTGCTGCACGAGGATGTTTTTCATATTTTGTATGATTTACTTAACAATGACATTAAAACCATTAGCAGACCAAGCCGATCGATCGAGAGATCATGTTAAATTCCCATCTTTTTTTTTAACGACGTCAAAAATCATCAAATGACCTCTCTCGCTGTGGGTTAGCAGCGGTGAGGGAGTGTCAGACTCTTACTGACTAAAAACCGTCGTGTTCCGTCATAGGCCTTTTATGTACCAGGGCTTCTTTCGAACAATCCCGCAGCACCCACCCCATACTTACATTTGACATAAAAAAAAACTGGAAAATCCTATCATGATTGTTTAATCACTGTATTTCCAAAATATTTAGCCGGGAACCAACACCAGTTATCTAAATTGAATAAAGGTCACAGATTTACAAATTAGAATCGACGTCATCTGGCGCACGTTTTGTGCCTAACAGGACGTGCCTCTCAGCTGACGAATCTCATGCATCCGTCTCCTATGACGTTGGCAAACATTCACTATTAGTCTCCGGTCTCCGGTTTATTCGAATGTTCCGTGATATGTTTTGTACACTTGGGGCTAATAAAATTGGGTCAGTTGAAAAATATGGATGGAAAACTTTTTGACTAGTGTGAGTCAATGTTGTGTTCTGGGTTCAATTCAAAGTCCTGGGTGTTGGTTCGATAGGCTATTTAGGCTTAGGTTCTGGTTATTTTACATATTTTTTGAGTTTTCGTTCATTTGCTATATTATACTATGGAGTATTCAAATTGATTGCCGAAATACACTAACATATTATGTTGCGAAAACCTAATCATGTATCTCAAAAATTGTATTTATATTTTAATCAGAAAAAAAGTTCAATCGGTAATCTTCATGATTATTCAAACTAACCCGGATCCATAGCCAGCGAGTGTATACATAAATACATATGAATGAGTGACCTGAGACTTGAATGTCTTACAAGAATATTGAACTTAGCCTGGTAGGTAGGTGGCGATTCTGAATAACATAATCTGAGTGTTTGATTTCGCGAAATAACAAATGACGCTCGAATGAATGAATGTGTTTTGTTTCTATAGCATATTATTGAATGAAAAACAAAAGAAGCATTGGATATCATTTGTGTAATTTCTAGGAAAGTATTGGATTGGAGCATGTCCATTATAACAGTTTCAGTGAGTAAGTATATAATTTTTGGTTGCCACTGATATTGTTAGGTACAGGTACAAGTAATCGTCAGCTAAAATATCAATTCGTCAATTAAGTTTTACAGCTTGACATTGAAATATTCGCTTTATATATGTAATAATATGGTATATGTGTTACCTTTTGAAGCAAACGATCCAAAGCTTCACTTCACATTTTTTTTTATGGCAGAACAATGCAATAATGCTTGGTATTAGTTTACATTAGTTACTATTTTCCTGTAGTTCTTTGTTAGTTTAATTTAAACACAGCTTTAGAGAGAAAACTTTCGTTACTTGAGCGGTAGTGCGATCTTGCAAAAGTTTCTAACCAAAAAGGCCTTGCAACGCATGCTCACCGCATCTAGACAATAAATAAAATGCTTCATTTTTCTGTTCTTTTTTTAAACTTTCTCGGCAACCAGCCAGTGTTCATTAGTATTGTATCTAAGTGCTTGGTTTGTCTTTATTACTTACTCTTTCTTATTTTAAGTTTTATGTCTTTTTTTGTCTTAGATTCCGCAGAATGACGTCATAAGTAGGTATGTTGTGTAAATCTTGCTTTGCTTAGCTTGTGGGTGGGTGTACTTCTTGGCAACAGAGGTGGTTAAGTGAACTTTAGTGTTATTTTAAAGTTTTATTTCTCTAATTTTAGTTCCGTTATAACTGGTGCATACCTTATGACGGATAGCAGAAATCTTTTAAACGACAACCAAGTAAGTAAATTAGGTAATAATAAAACGACAACCAAGTAAATAAACAACCACAAAGCAGGTGCATCTTTATAACGGCTATTTTACTTCTTATTTGACAACTAATTAATAAATACTACTTTCTTGTATTACAGATCAAATCATATGCAAACGCCGAACAGTCTGGCAGGAATCTTCAAACGCATGAGCGAGCATCGTTGCGGTTCAATTAGCACAATTACTACATGACACCATGTTCAGACATGGTGTCATGGAGTACTACCATAGTTTTTGTGTGCAGAAACCATCAGTCTTTAGGAATCAGAAGGTGACCATAGTGCGATAGGTGTACGGTTGACAAGCCATTTGATTTTGCGAGACCTATAGAGGTATTCCAAAGAAATACACGAGAAACGCCAAACAGTCTGGCAGGAATCTTCAAACGCATGAGCGAGCATCGTCGCGGTTCAATTAGTATAATTACTACTCCCACTACATGACACCGTGTTTGGGCGCATCATCATTATTTCGGCACTACCAGTGCTTATAATATACTTTAACCGTATTTATTAATTTAATAACTCATCATACACATCATTCTTAGTAAAGTTCTCGCCAAACTTTATGTATGTATTCACGAAATTCTTCGGAAACCATTTTAGGTACTTGAGTATCAGTGGCTGCAGTACCTACCTGCGCTTTGTTATGCTCGGTAGTTAGTTGCGGACCGTCATTAAATTTTGCAGGAACTATATCTTAGAACTCTACAAACGCCGTACAGTCTGGCAAGCATCTTCAAACGCATGAGCGAGCATCGTCGCGGTTCAATTAGTACAATTACTACACCCACTACATGACACCGTGTTTGAGAGTACTAGGTACCGTAGTTTTTGACCTCACAGAACATTTTGCGAATCACTGTGCAGAAACCATTTTTAGGTATTAAAGGGTGGCGAAAGTGAGGAAGATGTACAGTCGACATGCCATTAAGTTTTGCGAGTAGGTACTTCTCAGTACAAATTTGCTACAAACGCCGAACAGTCTGGCAAGCATCTTCCAACGCATGACCGATCATCGTCGCGCTTCAATTAGTATAATTACTACACCTACATGACACCGTGTTTGGGCGCATCATCATTATTTCGGCTTGTGTGAATCAGTCATAATTGTTGTGTTATGTTCTCAGTTTCGTTGTGTATGAGTTAATTGTTCATTGGTTTTCCTTGTTGAGAATACTATTATGAGGTGTTTGCGAATTTTATACTACTATAATTATAAAGCTGAACAGTTCGTTTGTTTTTTGTGCGCCTAAAGGCGCTAATCGTTGAGTAGTTAATATGGCTGAGTACGAGCTGCATTATGTAATTCCCTAGATATAAGGGCGAGTCCGAACCAGTATTGGCATACAAACCCGGAACTGCTATCTGCAGTCCAAAGAAAAAGCAAATATTTGTTCTTCTGGTAAATGTTCCCCCGAAAATATGCCTACCGGTCTTACAGAAAAACTGCTGGACTAAGTTAGAATACCATGTTTAAATGGAGACAGACCAAACGTTGGCAAAGGGTCACACCAACTCAATGACTGGAAATATTTATACTGCATCAGAATTTGTCACAAGTCAGAAATTTCAAGCTGCGGAAAGCCGATGTTGGGAATTGTTCAAGCGGGTAATTCCATAAGCCTGACTCGGTTACTGGTTTTTGGACACGGCAGATGGCCCAGCTCTAAATAATGTTTGTGTTGTTTGATATTATTTTCCAAAAAACATAGTGGAAACCTAGTTTTAAACTACTTTTTTAACCGACAAAAGTACCTAATTTTTTTCCTGATGAAAGTCGAAAAGTGTGGCTTTTGTTAATGCTCAGCTTAATTTAATGAAAAGGTAATTCCCATTGATTAACATTACAGCGAACTATAAAAAAACAAAAAACGATTAAACCATTCCACATTCAAATCAATTCATAAATAATTCCATATACGAAATCAAATAAACGCCCATGCAGAACGAATTACGCGCCAATAATAAATCGACCACAGACAAGTATGCGTTGTGATTTAACTTATTAATTTTTGTAGTGATGTCCATGCGATTCCGATCACGTACGATGTTCAGTAGTGACGTACACATACCTCTTTGGAGTTCCTTGATGGAATCGGAAAGCTATTTTGTTTTCGACCTTGTCAATTGTGGAACGAAAATGGATGTCGTTGGAAAACATACCCGTATTTAGGAGTTTCTGTAGTCCACCATTGACCTGATTATGTACGTACATGGGACTTTTTCAGCCTATGTTTGGCTGAAAAAGTCCTGAAAAAGTGGCAGTGGACGTCCTATAGCTGAGATGATGATGATGATGATGATGGGACTTTTATATGACAGAAGGTAATATAAGGTCAAATTGTGAGGAAACTTCTAAATCAATAAATACTTCATTTTAAATACAAATAAAAATAACAAATGTTTGTGAGCGATTACTCATGCAAAAGAGTCATCAGTTCTAAGGAAAATTGTGTTCAACATTTTTGGAAGGTGTTGTTAACTTTTTATTTGCAATGTTATTAATGATTGTTGTCCAAACTTCCCAAAGAAAAAAAAACTTGACTGTTATACCTTTATTAGCGTTCCCGTTTATAACTTTTATTCTTCAGTGAGGCGTTTGACGCCAAGTATAAGCGTAGTAGTGTTTTGTTTATCCTAACTTTTTGTAAAACTTCTGACAAACCAAGCTACTCGAAAAGAACTGTATAATATGCAATAGTGAACAAAATAAAGTAGTAAGCTAGTAATACCAATAAAAGAGACAAAATCTTTTAAAGGCAAACTTTACTATGTACTACATTTAAAAGTAGATTTTTCATATCATATGTTAATTTCTGCGAATAATTCCGTTCCTAAGTAACGCGAACTTGGTGTTACATCATTAGCTGTTTGGTTTTCACACAATGAAACCCGCGTGGGCGGACAAGTGGATAATAATGGAATTCTTTGTATTCTGCACAGTGTTATAAATTGATTAATGAATCGCCAATTAGTGGGTGACACATGTGGTTACGGGAAGACTTGTGTACCTCATACTGAAGTACAAAAGAATAGGTAGCCTTAATCATATACCTACCATGGCTGCAGGTTGGTTATAAGGAGTTACCACGGCCTGCTACACAAAAGCCTACAGAATGTACAAAGGTAGGTTTTAGTTAGAAAAACTTTGACACTCCCTTATAGATACTGCGCCATTCCAATTTAAAATAAAAACACACACACTTCATGTACATAGTGAGACTTGTTTGTACTTCTGATACTCAAAACGAATGAACGGATATTGACAAGCTTTAAAGTAAATAAGTCTTATACATCAAAGTAATAGGTGTTACAGATTTATAGGTGTATCAGGCACAAGCCGTATTTCTAAGTAGGCCGTCACTAGGTATGCAACCAAAAGTTATTCTGCTACAAAGGTCGTAAGTCCAAATTCGCCAAATAAGTGTCAGCCCACACATACGACATTTTATCACCAAACATTAAGGAGAACATTATTTGTATAGTTGAGGTAACGAGTTTCCTGCTCAGCCAATTGGCCGTTCATTAGAAAATTGTCTGGTATGCGCTCGCGCACCTAAGACGCCTATTAAACTTTATCTCTGAATGTCATATTCATTTTAAACACCTACGGCTAATTTAGACTTGTATGCAGTTTTGAATAGAAACCAGTTATGTAACCAGTTAAATTGTGTTCCAGAACAGGTAAATAGAATAAGTATAGTCACCAAAGAATAATGTTGTCATATGCAGTATGCAGTACGTGTTAGGCTGTTATTGAACTTCCTTGGCAGTCGTTACGGGTAGTCAGAAGCCAGTAAGTCTGACAACCAGTCTTACCTATGTGTATTGGGTTGTCCGGGTAACTGGATTGAGGAGGTTAGATAGGCAGTTACTAGAAGTATTACGATTTTGGCTGTCAAATATATTGCTTTATTGATTGATTGGTGATTTGGTCCTACAAAAATCGGCGGGTTCTCAATAAGAAAAGGGCACAGCTACTAATATCCCTAATCCCCCAAACACCCGCATTTTGACGCGGTACTTTCTTAGGAGATTTTGCGTTATGACATCTCTGCTAATTATTTTGTTCTCTGTGATTTTTATTAACATACTTTTACACGAGGAAGCGTAGTAGTCTTAGAATAATAATCTACCTAGTCCATTTTCTATGTTTAATTTCTTAGTAGCATTCTGGAGTCAGGGTTAGTGCCCAGCCTATAACAATACAATAGGCTATTGCCACTTCATATATGGCTTCGAATTACGTAATTAAACTTCAAGTATTTTTCTATACATTGCATTAAGATATTCGCAAGTCATTGGATAGGCTTCCAAACTTGTCTTTAGATAAGTTTCAAATATATCAAATTTCGCTCTAAAAGGCTCGACTTTTAAAATCTGTATCAAAGTAAAATCTCTAATATTTTAGACCGTCCCTTTGATGTTGCTTCCATTTGCAATTTATTGGCAAGTGCACTTCGTCAAGGAAAAAATGATCTTAGATTTTTTAATCATAGAAAGCATATATGACTATAGTATTAAACCGTATGTAAAATAAAAATGTATGTTTGCCCCCAAGTTCTATAGCCTGTTTCTTATTGTAAATCTTATGCATTAAAACCTCTTACCAAATTATATTGGTATGTACTCTATAGATGTATTCGAGAAGGATCACTTGCTCTATAGGAAGATTGCGGTTGGAGAATTTGAGATATTTGAAAATGTAATAAGATGAAAGAAATAAATCTACTGTGACCAGATATCCAGCTCTAAAAGCACAAACATTTTTATACGAAGACAGAAAAGGCTTTCGATAGCATAAATTGTTTTTAAAACCCCAGCCCTCGTTATGGCAATGTGCCAGCTCTGCGTACGTAGCTTATCCTAACTTATAGCACTTAACACCAACATCGATGGAGTTTAGGAAATATCGTCATTTTATTGAATCACTTTAAGTGTTACTGCATTGCTGCATCTGCTGTAGGATAGATGAAAATGGTGATTGATTCAGAGTCAAAAGTTTTCATTTCAAATAGGTTTTTGCAGGCTGAAAAGCAAGAAAAGTCAGCTACCAGTTTGACAATTTCAAAATGGATCCCATTTAGAAACAATTTGGAACCACAAGTTAATAATTTGATGAAAATCTGTACATAGCTCATGTATAGTTGACAAAGGATTCTATTTGCTTAGCGCAAGGTCCTAGATTTAACTGCAGAGTCCCACAAAAGATTCAGAGATTTTTGAAATCAACATCAAGAATGAATTTATGTAATAATAACGTCATTACTGCACTTGCGTCCATATAACACATACGACCTTTTTCATCCAATATGGGTAATTCATTACGATTCAATATTTGCGTGTCATTGGCCTTCAGAGCAGTAAAACATATAATGTAACATTATGTACTTACACCTACATACGTAAAGCTTTTTGTATGATTTGGGGATATGAAGTCATCATAATGTCGCAGGCATTTTGGATAAGTAGCCGTTTAGTTAAGTGGCTAGTTATCAAAAATGTCGGAAAAGTTAATAAAAAAGAACTACGGTAATTAGAAAGGTTAACGTTGTTTACGTTTTTAAGGACGATTACAGTTTTCGCTTCTTGCTCAGTTTGGCACAATATTGAGTACATTAAAAAAAAAATTGATCTTCGAACTAATTAAAGTAGAACTACATAGATGACATGATGGGCGGTCTTATCGCCAAGAGCGATCTCTTCTAGGATATTAACATCATGGTGTATTTTATATACATGAAGTAGTATTTTTGGCTGAATGCTTGTTTTTTAAACTCCTGTGGCACACAGAATTACGCCAACACACAATTGTTACCGCATTTATTTAACCAGATGCTCAACGAGCCTACTTATTGAAGAGCTATATCGATATCTTTTTTATAACAAACATTGAGTCATTAGGTTTATGTCACAGATATTCTTTGGTGATACAAGGTTACTCATGTATATTTTTAATTCAGTCACCTAAAGTTGACAGATTAATCTATACTCTTCAATAGTATAATGAAAATGAATATTTTTTTTGTACCTTAAAGGTTCCAAAAGTACCGCACCGATTTAAAAAAATCACTTTTAGAATGCAGCTTTCTAACTGTGAATTTTAATTTTTCTATTCGCGAGTAATATAGGCTATATTTTATGCGGGGCAGAAGTTCCCCCGCAAACCGAAACCGTGGGAGACAATATTAACATAACACTATGCAATATGTTTTTCTCTAACTCTTAGTTGAAACACAAATATCTATGGATGCTTATAAGCATCAACATGTTTTACAGCAGCCGGGTAAGGACATTTGCTATTACCCTAGCAATTCCATTTGCGGACCTTTCCAATCTTCGTCCTTCAGCACATTGGACGTTGCTCCGGAAATATTGCATATCGTCATACAGACACTCATGTACACTCAGCTACATTTGCTTCTCGCCAAATTTCCTTTATGACCAGAGAATTTTAAATGGGAATCGAAAATGTGATCGTGTGCAAAGTTGTTTGGCTTAGCTGATGATCGGAATGAGTTTTGAAGGCGACTGTATTTGGTTATGGGTGTTTATTTTGTATTAGGTATCTCGAAGCTAAGCATATCCAAATATTGATGATATGCTTTTATGGGCCATGGTTTAATGAAACATAGGTAACTATTTTGAAGTTATTTGGGATAAGTAGGTAAGAATAGCTGTAGGTAAACTAGGTGCCAATCGAAACTCAAGCTAACGTAGGTCTATGTTAAATCAAATGGATATAGTCCACAGCATGAAAGAAGTATAGGTAAGCAGATGCGGTGTTTCTATATATCCTAAAATTGAAAACAAAATATTGTAGTTCAACAATTTTTGGACTTTGGACTTTTCTTTATGCATGGACATGTTAACGCGAAGCTAAGCTCCCAACAATTTGCAGCATCAAGTAAAGAACATAAACTTAATTAACAACGAGCTCACCTAAGCCACGGTAAACGGTATCGGATATTATGATAGGTATCGATATTATCGTTTTACGGACGATACGATTAGGTCATGATCGATAAGCTTAGGGTAGTCCCAGAGGGTAACACTAAGGTTTGATGGAGGTATTATCATAATATTGTTGTTAAGTTGTTTTTATAATGATAAAGAGTTTTGAGAAATAATTCAAAAAATGTTTGGTCGCAAATCATCGTATGACCCGTTTAAGCGCTGGGTGCAGCGTGTGGGAGTGTCAGACTTTTACTGACTAAAACCCACCATTTTTCTTCTTGAGCCCTTCGTGCCAGTCTTTAGGAACACTGCAAAAATCTGTGGCTGAGACAAAACTTCATCAATATGAATCTAAAATGGATATGTATATTATATTATATACATATCCATGTAATTACGCTTATTAAATTAACAATAGACTTAATAAAACCATAGAGTATTGTTCTGCTCAATTCGAATGAGCAATTATTAATTAATTAACAATGGTATGTGCAGCGAGTCTTCACGCATCGATTGCGAACTATAAATCGAGACTACGAGATATCGAATAACATGACATCTTTAGAATCGAGATCGAGAAAAATTTACATTACTTTTTTATTAATGTTCATATGTATATAGCCTTTCTAAGCTGAAATGATGCACCCTACTACAGCATTCAAAATATGCTACGTAATTTCAGCTCAGACGAGTTCTAAGGTTTTATTTGGTTTTGCCCTTTACAGAGTTCATCTTTGCTCTAGTTTTATTTGTAGGTAGTATCTATTTTGAACATAGCATCTATTTTGTAGTACTTATCTATTTTGAAGTAAGTAGTAGTAAGTGTAACGCAAGTAAATTTTTAATATGAACCTGACCTGAACAACTGACGCTGGTCGTCCAAAAATAAGTTTCTACATACTTATATACCTAGGTGTGGGAACGACCGTCTCTGGGTTGACGCCATGAATACGCACGGTTCAATTAACATCACATTTAGGATGGGTCACCACCGATTTTCGAGAAAACAAGATGTGAAGACTTGACATTATATCACGCTTCTTTGCACAGGAGGGTAAAGTGAATTGTGTAGCTAGGTATATTTTATCAGGTAGGTACATACATACATTCATATTAGTACCCATTTTAAAATGGTCGATATTGACTTCGATCGGTCAAAAAAAAAATATGTCTGGGAAGACTCTAGACTAGGTGCTTAACTGTATCAAGTAAATGTAATGCATCTTCATCTTCCGAGCCTTTTTTCTAGCTATGTTGAGGTCTGCTTCCAATCTAACCGGATGCAGCTGAGTACCAAGTAAATGTAATTGAAATCTAAAAAAAAATCAGTTGTATCGAGATGAAGATGAAGTATTATTACTAACCCTTTTGTTCTCAAAAGGACCTCCTATGTCATCCACATCCAAAACTCCCGACAAGTAGTATTCCACGCACTTGATTGTTGATGTTATCAAAAAACCGACAAAGTAGATGAATATCATCTTTAATATGTTTTTACGAAATTACGTCAGCCTCAAGGAGAATCCGCGTTAAACAGAGCGTTACAATCAGCTGTTAATCATAAACCAGTTTACCGCCTGAAGTCTTTTTATGACCTTTTTAAAGGACATGTATTGTATTTGAGGATGCTTTTGCCTCCTTTGCACTTTTTTGTAGAAAATCAACAAATGACCCCTTTCCGCTGCAACTAGTTTGACGTTTCGAAAGAGCTTCCATAGGCCTATTTGACTTTGGCTGCGGGTGCAATGTCTTTTGTAAATGACAATGCAATTTTTCATCTCTCCAGACCACGTTGTTGTTACAGCCGCATGGCTGTATGAAAAATTGCATTTACAGGCTGAAGAGAACTGTCATGCATATGACAGTTCTCTTCAGCCTGTAAATGCGACTTACTTCTCTCTGCTAAAATGAGTCCGACTTACTAATAACCTTGAAAATAACATCTATTTCAACACAACGATGAAGATGTTTCCATTATCCTCTCGAACATTAAACTATCAACTGCATTCATAACAATAAGCCTTGCACATCCGATGGGTTATATAAAATTTACGACCATCATACCGCCATGGTTAGCCATAAGCGACACTTGTGGGGACGTACATCATATCCTTGAACGTTATAAAATGCGGTGATGAGTTTTTACCGAAGATGTTTACTATGACATTTATATCATTTGCCTAGCTTTTTCCAAACCTTGCTGGGGTTTTCTTATAGTCTAAAATGGTGTAACTGATGAACGGTCTTATTTTGTTTGTCTTTAAGATCTAAATCCACAGTGTATGTTTAGAAGGACATTTTTTTGTGCTTTTTAATCGATTCAGAAATTTTTGATTGACCTCACAAAAGGACGATCTCAATTCAGATGTTTATATTTTAACTGTGAAAGAATCATAACTGACGACCGAGTGTCCCAACATTATTAATTATGAGGAAACAATAGCTTAAATACTAAATTGCTTAGGTGTTAAGTCATCAATATATTAATTCAAGTTATGGTTAATAGTTAATACGAACAGTTGTTTCAGACTTTTCCTTTGCCTATTTTAGTAATAAATTGAATGAATGAAACCCTCCTATCTCTTTCATAGCATGGGAAATTATTCAACGTCCTTCCCACCAACTGAAAACTATAGGTATTGTAACTTCAGAATCTATAAAAAAATAACTTAATTTCACTAATTACCTACCGGAAAAAAACATAGGAAGCATACACTTTACGCCTCAAAAATTTTAAGCGAATTTCTGCTAATTTCATCCGTATCATAAACCCGTAGCCTTGTCGAGTATCACTTAACACTAATTAATGTGTATTAATTAAATATTTTTTCAAAGTTAATTTAAATATATTTACTACATGTATTTAGGTACTGTGCTACCAAAATTATACGTGGTTTAAGTTAAAACAATGGATAATAATTTGTGAACCTATCTATATAATCTATTCAACTTTTTTGCTACAATAGGCAAATCAATTTATGATGGATTCTTTTACTGATTACTTTTGAAAGAACATATTTAATTCAATTGTGGCATCACATATCTACAGTTAATAGTTTTAAACTTTAGTAGGACATGCAATATCATTTTAGACCACTCCGCTTCTAGAAGTGCCAGAAAATGCTGACGTATTAAAACATAGACACCTGTCCACAATACCTGTAATCAGGTCACCTATTCACAGTGCGAAATCTAGCCTAAGCATAGTTTCAGCAGAACTAGTGGGAACTTCTTAGACAACTTTTGTAGTACGGTAGATGGCTTAATTGGGTCAGGAGGAGTTGGTAAATGTGGATTTATATGTCCTTGTAGATATTTTTATACGTATAGGTAATGCCATTTTTGTGTAAATAAATAGTTGCCTATAGCCTTCTTTGATAAACGGGCTATACAACACTGAGAGAATGTTTAAAATCGGACCTGTATAAGGTGTATCCTACAGCCTTCTTTGATAAATGGCCTATCTAACATAGAACTTTGTTTTCAAATCTGACTAGGAGTTCCTGAGAGAGTCCGTTCAAGCAAAGAAACTCATCAGCGTTATGTTATGGTAAAATGGCAGAGCACTAAAATTTATTAATTTAGTTTCAGTACACAGGAGCCTAAATTACCAAAATGAGTTACCTTGTTTGGTGGCACCAAAGACTATAAAACCACTTGACTGCGCATACAGTGCCCCGACGCTCGCCAAAAGTTAGTGATTTTGCGCGTACTATAAGGCTACGATCAGTACGATCCTTTAGTAGCGACCTTGAACTGACCAATAGTAGCCGCGGATTATGCGGCGTCCCCCCGCCCGCAGTGGTGAGTCGTGTTCTTAGAAGAAATTGGCGAGTGCGCTCTCTAATGGTTATTTACTTTATGGGTGGCACTCACCCTTTACACTGCCTGTCAAACTTCTCCGGCTG
This sequence comes from Helicoverpa armigera, assembly GCF_030705265.1. NCBI lineage: Eukaryota > Metazoa > Arthropoda > Insecta > Lepidoptera > Noctuidae > Helicoverpa > Helicoverpa armigera. The sequence continues at coordinate 11,322,109 of NC_087123.1, forward strand.
AGCACAAAAAAATTTTTTGCATGTGCCTAACTTTTTCACCCGACAAGGTCAGAAAAGTTGTTCTGAAACTAGGTACTAAATTGGGTATGGAAACACTAACTTTACTCCCAAAACGAGTGATAAAAGTTTGTATTATTTGATTACCTATTTTTAATTGGGTTTCATGATGCATGTTTTTCATGAGGAATTATTCAATTACAGTGCTCGTTAAATACCATTGCTGCTCTGAAGTTGGGTACGAACAAAGCTACTACGCATGCGTCTTTTGACGGGTCAAAAGGCCGTCTTCAGAATGGTATAACTATTTGACAAATTGGAAGATAAATTTTGCTACTCAGATAGAGATTGACTTTTTATATTGATGTGGGAAATAGTACCCTCAGGAGGCAGGTAGAACCACAGGGAACAGCGAGTAAGATATTTTGCAAGTATATTATTCCGTCGGTATATTATTTTTATCAGCCTACTGAAATAAACAGAGATAAGTCTACCAAAGTGCACTCGAAGTGCCTAATCCAGTACATTAGTGAGGTGCCCTCATCGATATAGATTATCTCTGTCCACACGTCAATTGCATAGACGTGACATAGTGGGATAGTGACGTGACATTCGATAGTGTTGCTAGGTTACCTGTTGACAAACTTGGTATCATTGCATCAGATTTAAGCCAAATGTGTGTCAGCTTTATTCGGGTAAGGGAAGAAATTATCCCTAGAAGGTGTTAAAATCGTATCTTCTTCTTAAAAATAAAGGGGTTACTTTTGGAAAATGTTAAGTATTTTGATGTTGGCTCAAAAATTATTTAATATTAAGAATCTATTTAGCCCTAAAGTAATATGTTTTTTTACCTAGCGCTAATTATGACATATATTATACACTTGATTGCCAAAAAAAGAGCACATTTTTTCTTTCTCCTTACTAGTTCAAAATGCAATTTTGCAACAGCTTGTGGAAAATAAATGGAGCACTTAAATATATTATCTGCTTGGTGGTTGCAAACTGCGCCGATGTACCACAGATGGGCCTTCAACTGACCACAGACCACAACGACCATACATAAAATAGCCTCGATCTAAATTATTTTTGTTTTTCGACCGACCGCCGTATGTCCGGTAATAATGCATTAATGTTGCACAATTCTTGTATAAAATTATGAGGGATTTTGTGTTAAATGGTGCACAAAAGTGTTAATGTACTGAGAATAGTGCTTATAATTTTATTGCTATGACGATCAAGTAAAACATTCGCTTTACCAGTATTTTTTAAATAATTAGATGGCATTTGTATGATGAACAACTTTGAACAAAGTAAATGAAGTTCACAAAAAAGAAACTTGAAGATCTATTTTTTTATTTATCTTGCCTGATTTAATTATCTAACCTATCTACTACAAAAGTTATGTCATAGCATGTGCCGTATAAAATGTACAATGATCGGTTTCAAAGACTAGAGATGCCTTATCAGAACCGACAATCTACCTCAGTCAACACTTATGATCTAGCTCAGTAGCACACAAGCATACAGTCGGAACGTCACAGTATTGAAACTCATTCCCATTTATTTACAGATAAAATAAAGGTGCTCTCAGATTGCGTGGTAATATTCGCGCGGACGGTAGTGGACGATCGGTGGCTGTTTATCTAATCAAAGGGCTACTGCTGTGTGCAGTAAAAGTAGTTTTGCTAGTATCAAGACAGCAGGATGGCATAGATGTGCAGTAAGAGGTGTACTTAGATAGCAGGACGGAAAAGAAAATGTGTAAGATCAGTAACGTTGAAGAACCTACGAATTGATAAAGAAGCTGGAGATATTTATAGTTATGCTGCGCTTTCGTATCGAGTTTTATAGTAGTCACCTTTTCTACTTATCTTGTTGATAAGTGGAATTCTTGACAATAAGGACGCAATCCGAAAACAATCAGCTTAAAATTTAAGTTACCAGTTTTTCTATTCACCAAAAGCTACACTTCAATCAAATAATTCTTAGCACATCGCAGCGGCGATAACACATCCATCTGAAAGAGCTTAAACTGCACACCATTGAGCAGCGTAGCAAATTAGTAAACAAATCATTGACCAGTTTAACTTGACACGTCATACCGTCGCTGCTTGTCAACGGCGATCCAATCTTCTTTGACTAATGCACTTTGTAATGTAGTTCTCAATATGGCCGCGGTTCAAGATACATCGGTTGTGTATGTGTGATTGTTGATTGATGCGTTCCGTACGCAGATAGCCGTGGCCGATGTAATTCTCACGACAAATAAGGATTAAGTCATGCTTGAGATGTTGTTTTGTTTAATTTGCTGATAGACGAACTTTTTGAAGTGGTTTGGTGCTTACAGTGTGATAAAGCTGTTTTGATTTAATGTTCTATTTTTGAAAAATATTTTCGTGCTTCGTTCTTTTTAGGTGCTACTTTTTGTGTCCGGCGAGTGTACAAACATAGCTTGTCAGATGTTTTTATAAACAAATTATATGCAGTAAATAAATTACATTCCAATAGCTACCTACACAGGCAATAATTACCGTGCATATAAAAAAGCATTTTTTAGTAATGTTCCTAAGTATTGCCATACCTAGAACTATTTATTTCACTGACCTACTTCTTATATAGAAGAAGCCCTGAAGTAAATAGCACCTTTATTTAGTATAAGAACATTAAAAGATCTAGATCTAGTAAGCAAATCAATGACAAACTGTTGCAATCTATAGAAATTGATATCCATTTGAAACCTCGGTCACCTTTTACGGTACAAGCAATATTCATAGTCTGGACAACCATGTTTGGGCCATATCTATAGGAGTCCTAATTGAAAGGGCTATGGTGCCTATATGGGCTATCAATGGTATTACTGGAAAACTAATCCTTTGCAAATATGTCTTGAGTAGATTTAAATGGAGGCAGATTTAGCCCTGATGAGATATTGTATTCTGTTATAGTAGGTTAGGTTTAGAATTTTGTTATTACCAACGACTTGGTGTACATTTCGAGGACAACTTGACGCATAAAGATTTGGTTTTCCCCATCTCCACACTTGAAATCTGGTTATCCGCCACCTGCCTCATGGTTTCTCGTGCCATCTATCTTTATGCCAAATTACGACTCCGCTTCAGCCAGATAAGGTGTAATAAACTAATTTACTTTCGCATTTACAATAATATTAGTTATGAGTAAAATCTTCACCTTACAGTAAAGGTCTTACCCAAAAACATCGCGTCTTGATAGACAGGAAGACAAGGGTTAAAACACATTTATTTCTATGTATAACTAAACTAACTCAAACAAAACCCTAGCAAATAAATACAGTAGGCACATCCCAACTATTTCGCATCACTAGTCACTGCATCCATTGGAAAGCCGTCCGGTGATCCGGCCGATTTGAAACCGGACCACTTTGACGGAACCGGATTGACACCGCGAGCGATACGCGCGCCGCGGTGCGGTGGACCAAAACTGCAGTGCAGGGTTTAGCCAAAACATGTGAAGTAACTATTTTCTAGAAGTATTTTTTTGGCTTTTAGTAGAGGAAGGATTGGATAAGTATTGGCATTATTAAATAGGGTCTTTTGGATTTTGGTTTAGCAATCCTTACTAATATTATAAATCGGAAAGTGAGTTTGTTTGTTTGTTTGTTTGTTTGTTTGTTTGTTCCGCTTTCACGCCGTAACTACTGAACCGATTGCTTTGAAATTTTGCAGACGTAAAGTTAAAAGTCCGGATTAAATAATAGGGTACTTTTTATCCCGAAAAAAATAGATATTCCCGAGGGAAAACAAAAATATTGTTTGCTTGATGGATGGATTGTAGATGGCGCTGTGTGTCGTTTAAAACAAGGTAATATATTGCAAACGAATATAAACATGTAAATTTAGAAGCTAAATGATACGATAATGAATCCCCGAAAATGAGGAATTCCCGAGGGATGATGTACAATTTGTTTAATCGTCTAAACTGTTTTTTTTTTTACATCCTTACTAATATTATAAATCGGAAAGTGAGTTTGTTTGTTTGTTTGTTTGTTTGTTTGTTTGTTCCGCTTTCACGCCGTAACTACTGAACCGATTGCTTTGAAATTTTGCAGACGTAAAGTTAAAAGTCCGGATTAAATAATAGGGTACTTTTTATCCCGAAAAAAATAGATATTCCCGAGGGAAAACAAAAATATTGTTTGCTTGATGGATGGATTGTAGATGGCGCTGTGTGTCGTTTAAAACAAGGTAATATATTGCAAACGAATATAAACATGTAAATTTAGAAGCTAAATGATACGATAATGAATCCCCGAAAATGAGGAATTCCCGAGGGATGATGTACAATTTGTTTAATCGTCTAAACTGTTTTTTTTACATCTACTTATATATTGCAAACGAATATGAACATATAAATTTAGAAGCTAAATGATACGATAATGAATCCTCGAAAATGAGGAATTCCCGAGGGATGACGTACAATTTGTTTTATCGTCTTAACTGTTTTTTTTACATCTACTTATCCTGAAATAACTATAATTCAACGAATTACTAATTGGTATAAGTATTAGTTAAGTTATTTAGTTCTTGAGGTATGCGATAGATGGCGCTGGGTGTTTTTAAAACGTGGTAACGATGTGTTTTTAAAATACGTAAGAAGTGGAATGATAGCTTTTTAAAACGTGGTGACGTTGTTTTTTTTTAAGATACGTAAGAAGTGCAATGATATCTCGCGCTTTAACCTGTAGCTCATTGTTCAATCGCGAGCTTCCCGATAGCTCGATAGATGGCGATAAGGTTGATGGTGTTAAGGTTCGCCGCGAATTAGTCTTAACGTGTTTTGAAATCAGTGGGGCCCAGTAGCGCCAGGGCCAGCCGCGGCTGCGGGTTGTTCGAAAGAGGTACCGCGGCCCTGGTATATAAAAGGCCTAGGACGGAACACGACGATTTTAGTCAGTAAGAGTCTGACACTCCCTCACCGCTGCTAACCCACAGCGGGAGGGGTGAACCGAATTCCACGCGGGCGAAGCCGCGGGCGGAAAGCTAGTATTTACATATAGGCATCATTTTCGGGATTGAAACTTCAACTTGGACTGAAAAGCACTTAGGTCAATATAGAACTTCGAATCCACCAAAATTATAAATGTTAAAAATCCACATCAACATTCCATGACTTTTTAAATAAAAAAGAACGTTAAAGCGAATATTTTGCGTGAAACTGTAATTCCGCCAACTGTACACATAACCAGATTGAACCACTTTTAAAAGATTCCACCTTTTTTAAGCGGTGGAAATCGTTGAAAAACATGGCGGATGCGTTTTATCAGATTCTTCGTTATACGCTAGTGGATTTACAAGGATCATCTTGTGTACATTCACCGGAACATTATTTTTGTGATGATGTTATTAAATTAATTTTTAAATTATGGTGTTAAACCGCTACTGCACGTTGCGTAATTCAAATTGACGCTGCTAGCCTTTAAAAAGTTTTGTTTGTGTGAAATAGAGCGGGGAATTTTATATTAAAAATAAATAAATAATATAATCATACGTCTTGATATAAAAAAATAGTGAACATGTCTTTCAAAAAAAACAATAAAAGTACGATGAAAGTAGCTCCATAACCTGCTTAAATGTCGTGAAAAAAGACACAATGTCATTCTCACATTCAAAAACAGAAATAATTGATTATTCACAATAATACGATTTAATAACTAAAAAAGTTTAGATCAGTGTGTTCAATTAACTACATCATTCACATCTCATATTTTTTATAATTTTCATTTATGAAGAATTTTCTACCAAAAAAAGATTGACCATGGACTAAAAATCGATCATGCCATTTCAAGTTCACTGCCATCAGGCACCTAATAATAGAAGTTTGCATTACCCATGAGTCTATGGTGAAAGTAATCCCCTGGTATAGAAAGCTGCCGTGCTGTTCATAGAGACTGGTTTCCTTTGCTAGTTATCAATTATTAATTATAATTACTGGGTTGGTTTTCACTCTGTTTGCTTTGGATGTGACGATAGTTTTTAGAGTTAGGTAGGGGTAGCCAGCCAAGTTCATATTTTGTTACCAATAAGTGTTTGTATGAGATCTATGTTACAAATAGGAGCCGATTGTCATCGAATTGGTACCAATCTTGATTTCTGGCTGCTGGTGTAGGTATTCTTCCATTATAAATTATCTCAACAAGACTGTGAACAAACTTGTCTACAGTTAGTATGAAAAACTATGAAAATAAATGGCCTTCACTTGAAATCATCTACTACTTTTATGTACCAAATGTGGTAGTATTTCTAACTCTGTATGAGGTATGGACTCGAACGTACGCAGTCAATTCAATTGCGATTTTCATGATATATTGTAGCTCTGACACAATCAAGTTATACCTAGATACGCCATACAACTAATCTATGCACGCTTTTTGTGTTCCAACATTTCTAGGAAACAATACAGTGCATCTATGAATTTACATGGAATACACAGGATTCATTCATTACTACCAGAATATTCCTCGTATTGGCAAACAGATTCGAGCATTGATTCTATCGGGTTTTGATTTCCAGTATTAGGGAGAAATTCCTATTCGAAAATCCGGGAAATACTGAACTCTGTTTGGTGAAACAAAATAGCACCTTCAATTAGACATTGTTAAATGGAATGACAGAAAGCTACATCAAAGCACAGCATTGTTTGTCAAAAAATGGCGGCATATTTTGTTCATGTCATTTAAACACATAAGATTTGAGTAAACAAGTTCCAGTCTCAGCTAATTATGGGAGTGATCTCAATATTATAATTGAATTAAATAAATTAAATATGATGTCAATTTTATTGGTATTGTAACTTTCAAAAAACAATAGTATATGGAAAAGTGCGTTGTGATACTTACCAAGTTCTTGTGGTCAGCAGTTCTGCATAGTCGTCATTTGTTTGAACATTTTTCGAACTTGTCATGCGCCAACACGTCCAAATCAATCAAGCGGTTTTTTACACCAATATTCGATCCGCAATAAAGAAGATTTATTGGCAAAGCAATTAATATATTGCTGGCATGATTATCATAAACGGTTGGTTAGGTTACCCAGTGTTTACGATGGTGTATCGTCATCTTTATAAAAATATTTTTATGCATATTTTTAATTTGACAGCGGGACAACAGAGGTAAAATTAGAGATTGTAAAATGTTGAATCACTTTCTCTTCAAAATAAGGCCTTAATTATACATATATAGCCTGCAGAAGTGTGTATGTTCAGTACTTTTAATTATTTTTATTGCACGTGTGAAACCTTTTTCTTATAAGAACACAACTAAATACTTATGGCTTAAACATGCGTACTCATATCCAAACTAGGCTGAAAATGAACACCATTTCGAATTTGAACTAACGAATTTGCTCAGCGTGCTTATCAAACGAAACAAAAACCGATCAAACCATACCATACCATAGCTGATATTCTAAAAGTAGGTGAAGAATTCTCCATTGCCTTCAACGAATGTATTTGCGTGTGACCTTACGGTTTGACATTATGAGGTATAAATATCACATGTAGTGAGTCAGTAAGCCGTTCAAGTTACCCAGCGATGCGGTGTTGTGCACTATTTCTTGTTCAGACACATTTTCTCTCCAAGTAGCTCATGCCGAATAAAATTAAATGAAGCAGTGTATATATTTGTACGTTCTGTAGTAGTTCGAAGTTTGTTTGAAGCCTTTGGCTTATGAGAAGAATGAGTCCTTTAGTCAGTTTTCAGTAGCTGAACTCCAAGTTTAAGCTCTGCTCTGAAAACCTATGAACTTATCCGTGGTTAAAGTTAGAGAAATGAAGAGTGCATTCATTTTTTGTACCGCTTTTTCAGTCGTTACGGATGGTCAGAAGCTAGAAAGGCTTACAAGAGGGTTTCCTACTTGCTGGTAACACGCTGGTATTCAGCATCATAAAGTTAGCGTGGAAGCGTACCCCAAAATTTTCGATAAAATTCTAAGCAGCTAGTGCTTTTAGCTTAACTCATAAACGAGGTTAAACCCACACATTGTACCAAGCTAGCATTAAAATGCCATTCAACACTCACACCCTCCATACATCCCATAAGCACCTATCCTTCCATACCTCTCTCCTATGACTCCTCCCATTTCTCACATGATTGTAGCTCAAAACTGCATGGTTGCACCATCCGGTCCCACCACAAGCCGCAACCTTGGCTCCTACGCGACCACCGAACGTCCCCGTATTAAATTAAACATAAAACCATGTAGTAGGTGCAGTTCAGAAGCTCCATTGTCATGATAACTTTCAAGTAGAGGTGACTTATAAGCTCTCCAGCTCTAGCCCATTCATTTCCACCTATATGTATATGGATGAATTGTTAATAGTTTTTATCATATCCGCATTATTATCATATACATCTAACGCCACAATTTGACTATTAGTGAGACCACCAGGGCCAAAGCTTTCCGGGGCCGCGGGATGTTTCGAAAAATCCCGCGGCCCTGGTACATAAAGGGCTTAAGAGGGAACATTTTGGGTTTTAAGAGTCAGTCAGAGTCTTATACTTCCTCACGCTGCACTGTGAGTACTTTAAGCGATCATTTGGTGATTTCTCTTGAAAAAATTGCTGCTTAGGGCCAAGGAGGAAAAAACTTTTTGGAATTGTGCTTGATATGGATAATTTTAGGTCTATATTCGGCAGTGGACGTCCTATCGCATAAGTAGATAAGCAAAGGAGTGCATGTTTACTCTAGTTATAGATGAAATGGAGTAGATCTTCTGTCCACACTTACATAATAACGAAACATCAAACCGATGACGTAACCCGATACAACAAGAATTAGTTGTTTTCGCAAAATCGTCGCTATAAATACAAATAAAGAAGAATCTGCCTTTGAACCGCTAGACTTGTTTAGACAAATGTTGTTTTAAGATAATGTAGGCATGTTTAATATTATCACATTTAGTATAATATGAGAAGCAAATCTTACGTAAGTATAGAATTTTTCCGATTTCGTGACCCCGTTGGGGAATCCCGTTTGCTTTAATATTTGGGCTATTTATCGCCTTTTGTTTATTTTCAACAATACATAATAATGATAAATAATATAGATATATAGATACTGTTTAAGAATATGTTTAAACTGCTGTACCTATCCTCCTGAACTCATCCCAGTTGTATCTGGGGTCGGCGTTTGATTTTTTTCTTCTCTTCTCTTCATCTCTTTTGTCTACTGTCCTCATAAGCAAAATTTTTCTAGTCATATCGCATGTTTTGTATTTCTTGGTAATAAAAATTCTGTTCACATTATTTATTTAATTTACTCAGAGCAACTCATGCAAAACTGGAGGAAGGAAACTCGTTCTAATTAATAAAATGATGCCATTAATATTAATAAAGTAGGAAACATATTGCCGAATTAGACAAAGCAAATGTTTAGGAAATAGCAATTACACATTTTATTAAATATTTGTTTATACCTACTCAGTAACAAAAATAAATATTCTTAAAGTTTCTACGAGCAATAGTTGCCAGTAGGAGAGTAGAGAGAAATCATTCAATCTTTACTATATTATTAAACGAGTTTCATGTGAATTTTTTTATAATAACCAAGCCCATTCATAAACTCTTTTAAAGGGTGATAAATACCTTCGTATCTATCGCAGTTGTATTAGTTAGGTCATGTTCTACTCTGTATTACTCTAGGTATCCCTGGTACTGAATAACCTTTGCATGTCATGTCTCACTCATGAATAATATATTCACAATATTTGTACAAGCGCTTAAATCGTCTGAAAGGTCGTGTGAGGACTGGTGACGTCGCCACTTATCGTCTGATGTCAGAAGTACCTAGTGTTCTATTGTTATGATGAGATAGGCTTGTTCGATATTTAAAATTAGATTATTGTTCTTCTTTCTGCATATAAAACCTAATTAAGTATAAGGTGATGCTGGCCACAAACAGACTAGCAGTCAAACTTATAACTCCCGTCTTTTGTCATGTCAATAGTTATTTGTTATACAAGAGTGCAAAGTTGCTTTTTAACCGCGGGCTCAATTTTGATGACCGAGCAAGCGAAGGATTCTAAAATTGAAACACGAGCGTAGCGAGTGTTTCAATAATTAGAATCCTGAGCGATAAAGGAATCAAAGAGCACAAGGTGAAAAATCTTTGCACTCGAGTGCAACACGTAACTTTTCATCCCACCTCATCGAGGAAATTACTAAATGCAAAAAAAAACAAAATGGCGCGCACATACGAGTATCAAATTAAAATGATGTACCTATTAAAGTTCATTTATTTGAAAACTCACTTTAAAAATGAAACGACGTTAAAAATTGAGCACGCGGTTAAAAAACAACTTTGCACTCTTGTATAACAAATAACAATAGTTATTTCAAATCAAAAGAGCACAAGGTGAAAAATCTTTGCACTCGAGTGCAACACGTAACTTTTCATCCCACCTCATCGAAGAAATTTAAAAACAAAATGGCGCGCACATATGAGTATCAAATTAAAAAGAAGTACCTATTAAAGTTCATTTATTTGAAAACTCAGTTTTAAATTAAACGAGGTCAAAAATCTATTTAAAAACAATAATAAAAATTACTGAATTAATTGAATAATTATTTAAAGCAGTATTTTATTTGTTTAATATGTATTTGTTTGAAAAGTCTTATCAAGATTGTCACAAATGGAGTATTGCACACGATGTTCTAAATTCAAATCACTTTGCCGCTCTAGAGGATAAAAACGGCTTTTGCGCTCAGATATCAAAGGGTAAAAATACTCTTTCCGAGATGGTGGGATGAAAATGTTATTTTATCACTTCAATACGCAGCTAGAGATTGGCCATTTAAATAATCTACAATACGGATATGGTTTACAAATTGATTGTTAATATCCTTCCTACTGATATTTATCCTTTATAATTTCAGCAAAAGAGGAATGACTGGCTAGTGATATAGCCCCAACAAGGATCTTTCCCCAAATGCGGGAAAAGATTGTTGACATATTAGGTACGCTTTTAAGCTAAGTGGCAAAAAGAAAATTGACACCACAGAAATCGTCAAAGTATTTCTGCTTTAAAGCTTATTTATGAAGATGTGTCATCTCACGCCGTTAGTGATCATGACCGTGATGCTGATAATGTACTTGTTTCACTTGAGCTGTAGCATCACTACACAGCTCATTAACTGTGCCGTTAGACTCATTAGCTTTGATTTATTTTATGTTAACTGCAGTTTTATTTCATTGCTCATTGTCAATTATCTGGATTTTATTATGTCCAGCGTTTGTTATGGTTACTTGTGTAAGTTAAGGACGAATTGTATTGGAAAGATCTAGTCACTAGGATGATGTCAATTTCTTTTTGGACTCACCAGCTTTGAACACATTCAACCGATATCTTAAAGTGACGTTCGAGATTCTTAGATCATATTGCAGGATCGGGTCCAGATATGGTCTTTTTCTATGTACAACATCTCTCCAGGTCAAAAGCGCCTACGAAGCTTAGTACCTACTTACATCAAAGAATTCGTATCAAATACGGAAACGAATAAATTACAAACGCTATGCACTTTTTACATTGATAACTGCTGTAGTAAAGAAATCTGATACAGGAAGCGACATAGCTTATCCAGCACATTCTTCTAAAACCAACCGTATAACATGGTCATTTAAACTTAGTAGTATAAAAAATTATACTGCTTTTGGTCCATTACACATTTAAGTGTTAGACTTAGCAAAGGCAGGGGTTATTGAACCCATGATTATATAATGTTCTTGTTTTTTTCATATTTAAATAATCTGGTTGGTTCTTGATTCTTTTTTGCTGAGTCATTCTGAGTTGCTTGAGACACTTCCAGGATGCTTTAGTTCTATAGGTATAATAGTGGTCTGATTTTGTATAGCTAGTACATATTTGGCGTAGTAAAATAGTAAACGTAATAAGTTCAGTGTAAAAAATATAGTATGTCATGTAATTGAAATTGAATAGTTTAGAAGTACAGACAGCACATCATTCTGCAGCAATCTGTCAAATTTCTTCAATAGCAAAATTTTATAGAGTCGGGTAGGTTGGCATTTGAACAAATAGGTATCAACTTAAAAGTGAATACGGTGTTACATCTCCAAGTCCAAGCCTTCAAAAAACAGTTGTAGGTACTAAGAAAACTACAAGACTTGTAGTGTTATAAACTTGTCTACAACATAATCTTATAACAGCACGAGGGGGGTCATTAAACCTTCGACGTTTAGTCACGAAGGTCGGCCGGCCATTTATTTTGGAATAAATTGATCAATATCGATTAGTTATTCAACAGGTATTTTTTGGTATTTTTGTCTTTGACTGAAATTTTGTTAAACATGCCTTTAGTAAGTAGAATCATCGGACCGTCCGTCCAAGTTTGCTTCTCGTAAGTCCTTGTTTTACCTTTGAGTCTAAAGCAGTTTGTATCCATTCGATAATCGCCTCTAGATACTTAAAATCTCTTTCACAACTTATTACAATTGCCTATAATATTGCAAGGATGATCAAATATAGCACTGACTATAAAGAAATCTGACTAAAGACATGATCAAAATTAGTCATTGCCAGACCAAAACTGATGGCATACTACACAAGTGACATAGGAAGTCAAAGAGAAGTTTCTAAATAATTTATAAAAGTTTAACTTCTAGGTACATGTTAAATTAAAAAAGAAAACCCCCAAAATAACTTATAATTAAATGAAATCGTTTATTTTGCAAGTTGGACATTACATCACGTTTACACGTCATTTTAAGAACGCTGAGGTCGGCATTTCCGAACTGACTGATCCCTGAGAAGAAACGCCGAAACAAGCTCAAGGGTCATAGTCTCTTTTTTCTTTTTTATACTTATAGCAAAGCTTTATCAAGAAACCAGAGGTTCAAATCATGTTCTGGACAAAGCAATATCAACGCAATGCAACACATAAAACTACCAAAGTAGCCTTGAAAATAATAATACGAGCCCATGCAATAAAGAAGCACTGCATATCGAAGATCAGCCCCGCCCACCTGCCATGATGCAGGGGAGTCACGGCTGAGGGGAGCCATTGAATGTGCATTATGCTCTTATATGCTCTTACGCATGTTGTGTGGTAATTAAATCAAGATCGATGTGGAGGAAGTGGGTTTAGAAGTAGATTTGTTGTAAAGGATGTTTAAAGTTTGAAGATACTAGAACGAGTATAATATTATGTTCGTGACAGAAGGTTTAGATGTGTAGCTGAACTTTTTTCAAGTAACTTTACTTCTGAGAAATCAGCCATAGAATGGTCATGGAAGTAAAATAGTGTTTTGTTCATACATTTTGAGTATCGCGACTACCTTTTGTGGACTTCGGAGCGGCAAGTTATAAACATAGTTTCTTAAGAACTTGGATGAAATGAAGAAATAAACCTAGTGTTAATTACACATGTTCGTATAAATCCGTGAAGTCCCGTGTAAAATAAATCTTTGTACCTAATGTTACAAACTTCTATTTATTCGTAGGTCTTCTTTTATTTTCAAAGTCATAAGGATAAATGCCAGTACTTATTGATAGATTGGGATGTTATTCGCCGAATATAGCCATGAGTCAGACTCTGGTTATTTTCCTACCAAGGTATAGGTTAAGCAACCTATTAAGTTTTTGCATCCATCTTTGTAATCTCAGGAACTTGTTTCTAGAACATTCGATATCGATTAGCCTTTTAAGGCAGAGTGCAGAATATTTATACAGCGTGCTAACCAATTATGATTAGACTATTATTTTATCAATTTTAAATACAGTCTCATAAAAAAAAATATTTTTAGGAAAAACGTGTGATAAAGTTATGATTTCATTATTATCACTACGCTCGTTGAAACTTTCAATAAAATCATGTTGATAAACGAACTGAACTTTTTGCTCTACATTTTACAAGGATCATCCCACACGGTCCGTTCTACGTACGAGTAATTCACACATGGCACAATTAATTGCTTAATTAGTACCAAGACATGATATGTTTAAAAATAACAAATTAAACCGCGACAATTAATTCATTAACAGCTCGATTGGAACTCACATAATTGTGGTAAAAAATACATTCTTGATAATCAAGTGAATCGGAACGCCTACGTTTATTAATACAACTCCGAATTCCATTTTCCAATTCAAATTTCGAATTTGACGCCATATTGTTATTTGATTTCAATTATGGAATAGTACGTTATGATTTTACGAGTAGAGCTGATTTGGATTAGGTAGCGTTTCGTCATACACATTTGACATCTTATAAAAATAGTTTTTTTTTCTGTGTGGGCTTTGCTTGTGTTTGTATAATATAAAAATCTAAGAAAACATTCCAGTCAGAAGAATTGGGGTAAAGAGACACAAAAACACAAATGAATACTATAACTGCTACCTAAACGGGATCACAACATATTTCCTAAATGTTATTCAACTATTAGGTATGCGCTCATTTTTGGTTATTACGTCCTATTTAGGCCAGTCCATCTGCCAAGAGGTTACAAGTCATTATAATAATGTGCAGAACCGTTAGTGCTCAGTATCAACAATTTAGTTCTGCAGTGTAAACAAATAAGGAATTAAGGACACTCTCAAGGAGATGGGAAAAAACTGCCTCGTTGGCCTGGTATTCGCATAGCGTGTCTACTACTCGTAGGCAAGCACGGTATTCAATCTTGGGTCGGGCTGAATCGCTGAGTGCGATTTTAGAAACTTTCTCACAGATCCCTTCAAGTATAAAGGGCCAAATTGACATCATCCTGAACCAATTGCCAACCTCACCTATTCTAAACCAATAGTGACGTATAACCACAGCACCAAATGGGATGTTAAATAGGCTTTTTGAATACTTCGGCAGCACCAGCATCTCCCATCCGATCTGAACCAAAAAACTATCCCACACTGCACATACCAACACGCATGCCCAACGCGATGAGTATGGGCAAATCTCCCCAACTTCGGGGAGGTCTTTGTCCAGCAGTGGGTTATTCCGATGACATAAGACATCATCATCTCCCGGGGCACTTCCCATCTAAATTGTAATTGGCTTCAAGTCTCACCGGCTATTCCGATGACATAAATCCTAAAATAAAAATGATGAAAGGTAACTAGGTCATGATACAAAGATACCTATTCTCCAAAATAAGATACTGAGCCCTGGAATTCCCTGATAATATTCTCATAACCCTTACATTGGCTATGAAATCCGATGCGGACTTAACGTGGCTTACAGAAAGACTAAATAGCGACTGCTTTATTATCGAAAGGTATAATATTGACAAGAAAGGGTATTTTGTTAGGGTTAGTCGATGTGGTATTCTTTTTATGGGAAATATTGTGATATTATGTTATCATTCAATTACAGAATAGGTCAGTATGTTTCGCCTGCCTATGATTCTTACGTTTACTTTAAGGATTTTTCGAAAAAGTTGCTGCGGTCCTGGTATACGAAAGGCTCTAGAAGGAGTAAGAATGGGTATAAGTCAGTAGAAGTCAGAAACTCTCCCCCACAGCACCCACACCGCGACCTTTTTCTGGGATATCATCAAATGACTCACGAATTAGGTTAGATGGTGATGATGATGTCCTCCTAGACGTTTTCGTCCGAAGAAGTGATTACACGTGTATTTTTTTATCTTTACAATTAAATATAGTTCTAAAAAAGATAAAGATTCTCTTCAATTTTGGTTATATTCAAAAGCATACAAAAAATAGTTTGCATCTCACTGACTCACTTATTAACAACAATATAGTTGCACAATATTACAACAGAATATATTTACTGGTAACCATGACAACGCTCCCGTCTCACCCAACTATAAATACACCGCAAGGTAAATGTCTATAAGGTAATGCTTTGTAATAATAACCCTTTGTCCCTTGAAGGTAATATCTTGAATCATAATATTATTATGTGTCCTATGTTACTGTTGGGCCTTCAAGAGATGAAAATGTAGAATTCTAATTGAGAATATTATGAAGTTGACTGTTTTGAAGAATCGAAATTGTGATAGAGTTTTAATAGCCAAATGTGATATTTATACTTATAGTGCAAATTCCCTTTAACTCCTATTGGGGTCAATTTAACATAGCTTTGATAATCAGTTGTTTTAGGAACATTAGTGGCAAATAAAGTTAGACTATTGAAGGTTTTCATTTCTGAAACGCTAGCTGTAAGAATGAAACGTCGTAAATCGGACGTTTATCTGAATTGACTGAAATCATCCTCCTCCGAGCCTTTTCCCAAACTATGTTGGGGTCGGCTTCCAGTCTAACCGGATTCAGCTGAGTACCAGTGCTTTACAAGGAGCGACTGCCTATCTGACCTCCTCAACCCAGTTACCCGGGCAACCCGATACCCCTTGGTTAGACTGGTGTCAGACTTACTGGCTTCTGACTACCCGTAACGACTGCCAAGGATGTTCAATGACAGCCGGGACCTACAGTTTAACGTGCCATCCGAAACACAGTCATTGGTGTCTAAGATATACTTAGAAAGTACATACAAACTTAGAAAAGTTGCATTGGTACTTGCCTGACCTGGGATCGAACCCGCGCCCTCATACTTGAGAGGTTGGTCCTTTACCCGCTAGGCCACCACGACTTTTGAATTGACTGAAATATTAGGGTTATTTTAGAGAATAATACCTATACTCGGGTTTCATATGGTTGACTGTATTTCATGTAATTTCTAGACGGCTTAAAAAAAGTGCGATTCTCAATGCAAATGTTGCAATATTTTCACATTTTAAGCCAAAGAAGGTTGTTCAAGAGAGGAAAAGCTGAGATGAAAGCTACTCGTACCAGCCATGTCTTGTATATTGAGGTTATATGCATAAGGTTAGAAGGTTTTATATATATAAGTATATACCAGTATGAGCTACTGCCTCTTTACTTCCACCACTACTTATGCTTAAGAAAGCAAAATGCACTTTGTATTATAACTAGATATGTGTAAATATATTATTTTTAACATGATGGACGACATTCTTATATGAAAAAAGAGTAAGAGAGTAAGGAGGGCAGGTATTTACATCTGTACTTTGGATTTTCCAAAGTAGAACATGACGGCTTTCTGCCAAAATTCTTCTTCATCATCTACATAATATATTTTCCACTTGCATTCTTTTCTGTCTTTTGTCATACCTTCTAAAATTCGTGCTCTTGTTATTCAAGTCATCGTTTAGACCATCTGTTGTTTGGTCTTCCTCCAGGTGTTTATTTAATATTGCAAGGAGTTTAGGTTTGTCAAAAGGTATTTTGTCTTTTTGTAGTCTAGAGCTGCTATTTTTTCTCCACGTTCATTTCACATGATTATGAGATAAAGTGGTAAACAAAAATCCAGTTCTTTCAACCTGTTTGTTTTTTTACACAATCTTGAAATAAACAACATATTTGTTATTTATTTTATATACCTCTATATAACGTGTGATCAGTCTTTAAATAACTATTTTTTATAGCTACTCTAAGTATCTAATGCTTAGATGTAATTCCTTCTAAAACTTGTTTTAAAGTACTACCTAGCTAACAATATAATTGGTTCCTAGCCAGTTAATTCCTTCCTATGTTCTTGTAATCTATTCTTAATGGTCTTAGGCCAGTCAGACCATTATGTTCGTACAATACTCGGAATTTTAAGGCGCATTCCCTTATACGTCTGTCGTATGGTTCATGGCCATCTACTAAACTAGTAGACCATTTGTTATAAGAAAAAACATGTGAACATGATCTTGTGTTACTATGCTGGCTTTCTAAGTTAACATAGTGATGACAATGTTTGAATTTAAGGTACATAAATAAATGTTGATACAATAATAAATTCTAAATTATCAGTTCAGTTATTGATAAATTAACGAAGCAATCAAGCAGCAGCGAACTAAATTAATTGTCAATAATTGATAATTAATATACCCTAGTCTATCATTGGACCTAATTGATAAACAGCCGTTTATATTCTAAGAGATTATCACCGATAGCCGACCGATAACATAGCATAAACTTACTGAAACTAAAACATATGTTGGACCACACATAATAGTAATTATGTAAAAGTTAAACAGAACGCATTACTCATCAGTTACTCAAACTGTAAACAAAACAATAAATCATTCACGTATCGTACATGAATTTTATTGATCAATTAATTCGCGACGAGAAGAGAACTGCGAGATATCAGTGTAATAGAGTGTAAGTAACCCTTTCGAAGCCGGGGAACTGGGAAGGGACTGTCCGGGGAAAGAGTCCGGCCTTCATTGGTACGGTCCACAAAATAAAACTTAACGAAATGATGTTTAACTAACATAAAAATGTAGAGGAATTTCTGATATTTTTACCAAAAAAATTTGGTTAGTAAGGTCTATAACACTTTTGGGAATCTTAAGTGAAACTTACCATTTCAGAGAAAGCGCTCTTAGGCCTCCTAGCCGGCGTTCCATTCATCCTGCTACCGGACACGACTCAACAAAACAAAACAAACCGACCAATCGGATCGCACACAACTTTTTCACGGACACTTGTAGAGTTCACCACTGTCAAACTTTAGCATTGAACTTTAACAAACTTCTAATGAGAATTTTGTTCAAACAAGGAATAAAACTGGTTACAAACGTTAGGCTGCACTCAATTTAATCGATGACTTCATGCAATTATTCGCTGATAAGTTATCGAGAAGTTGTGACTTGAAACCGGTCGCGGCGAGGCGAGTCGTCAGCCCCGAGGTTCGAGAATTACTGCCGAGATCGGGCCGACACGACGCCGTCCGAGGTGCGTACAAACCCACACCGGCCCTGCATTATTTACGTGCCGGACAATGCCTTAAGTTTTGGAGGTTAAGTTCCGAATGCACGCCGCAAACAAGGGTTGGATAGAAATTTTAGTACAATAAATACACTAGGCGCGTTTTAGTTGAACAATCATGACATTCAATGCCACAAATGTTTACTTACTACAGCTGAAGCGAGCGCACATGATTCACTTAAGGCATGTTTACACTCTATATTTAGTTGGTCGCCCGGTTAATCTTGCGTTGCGCCTGCGACGATGACGTCACCAGCCACATTTTTATCGACAGATAAAGGACAGCAATTATTGCGATCTTGTGTGGCGTGACTCTTGATCTTATAACGTTGTCGGTCAGTATGTAATACTAGGAACTTCTTATCTCAAACTTTGTTTGCGGATTCTTTAATTATTTTTTGTTAATGAATAGTTATCTCGTGCCGCTGTGAACTGGTTCACTTGTCAAGTGTAATGTATTTTTATGTTCTCATTAGAGTAGAAAATCAACATTATACCTAATAATAATTTATTGGCAATTTAATTTTGAGATAAATGATTTATAGTTATTGACATTTAATATATCATTCTTATAAATATTCAGAAGGCAATTAATAAAATAAATTTTAATTTGATAAATATGCAAGTTTGTATAAAAATATAAAACAGGTTTTAAAACATGAATTTGAAATAACGCTGTCTGTCCAATATGTCCACTTGACACATATTGGACAGGATACATTAATTTTTAGAGTATCTAGTTTATTAGAATTGATGAAAGTAAACCTGATTCAAAAAAATTGTCCAATTAACAAAAATTGAAACAATGGGCCAACCGACTATGATGACAAAACACGATGACGAATCCCTAGCTAGCTCAAGGTATATTTACTCCGATTCCCAAGTGAATAATTTGATAGCAATGTACATAAGTACAGTTTTTAGTCATTTCAGGAATTCCAATGTGTTAGTTAATCAGTCGTTTCACCAATTCCGAAGTTTGAGGTAATTCGAAAATTCTTTCAAAACCGCAATGCCTTTGAAACGTACCTACATATTTCTTCAAGGGTCATAATACTCACGGTCATGCGTGTGCCCATAACATGCTCATAACCATTTAAATATTTCCACCAGTTCACCTATAAATAAATCGCCTTACTTCTAAATATAGAAAAACTACTTACTTATACTTTATAGTAACTTGTGATTATATCTCTATTATGTCTAGACATTGCATACATTACATGAGTAGCTGTTACTAGCCTTTTCCTTGTTTAACTATATGTCAACGTGTGTGAGAATTGTGCTCTATATTTCTGTAATAAGGCTCAAACAAATGTTCCTTGGGGTAAGCACATAACCTTGCACTTGGAAGGTTAGTTGAGATTTTATCTGAGAGATTCCACTTTTCCCAGTATATGAAAATATTTATACTTAACAGAAACTAACAAGATAAATTAGCCATGAAACGGAAAGATGATTTCTATCCAAGTAAACCTTAGCCACAATTTTTGGAATGTATCTTTGGCTAGCTATGACTACATAGTTTGATGACGTGAATGGTAAGGGCTAGAAAATTATAGACTCTTTCATCACAGAAGTAGCAAATCCTAAATCTACCTCAATATATTGGCTCCTATAATCATGATGATCATGATCAAGTGTTTGGCAACAAATGCAACTTACGTGCATTAAACCCTTCGTGAGAACTATATCTACCGATTGTTATTCCAACTACATTAATGCTTGGAATTTAACGCGCCAAGAATGCGTAATAACTTAGACAAAACAGCTGATTTATACAAGGACGGAATAATAGACTCGGTGACACGTATCGAATAGATTAGCATTTTTTAATCGGTTCTGATTGTGGAGAATAAAATGACTAGTGGAGGTGCTATAAACCTAAGAAAGTAGCGCGCCAAAATGCGGGTGAGCGGAGGATGAGGAATGTTAATGTTTTCGTCCTTATACGTCTTCTTTTCTTGTAATACAGATGACAGATGCCTCAAAGAACCCAAATGCCTCGTTAGTTCACTCGTAATGGTCTTATTGATCACGTCCTCCGGTCGAATTTGACCTATAAGAAGGTGTCTGACCTACCTGCATTATGGCATCTCCTCTCCTATTTCCTTACTCCGTGGTTCTGATGCTCAACAATGGAATCGATTTGGAATAATAGTGTGAACGATTAAAGCTTTTGTCGGTGTCAATGTCAATGGATTTTATTTTTGAACTAATGAAGCGATGTATTTTGTTGTGGTTTTCAAATGAGAGTGCTTCATTGAAGTGATTTGATTTTGAATGAATTGATGTCCTTGAGTTGATATTATACTACATGAACAATATGAACATGACATAAATCATGTGGTTTGTGCTTTGAATCAATAATTAGACGAAACACGGTTTGTCTATTCCTATGGTTAAAGATTGCATGAAATTGGGAAGCCTACCTTAAAGTTAGGTGTACCTTGAAATAACTTAACTTTTCACAATTAATACACCAATCATGTAGGAATATTTAGCATTACTTCTATAAGCTTTAAGCAAGGACAACATTTACATCAGACTCTAACACACTTGACAATTTGCCAGCCATTACCACAAGCAAGAGCCAACCAATTCTAAATCATTTATTTAAATTCATCATCAATCGTCAAATTCCACTTCACATTCTCACACATTACTCCCAAACAAATCATACTTACATTTCTGCTTACCCAAGTAGGTAGGTACCTTATAAACAAGCTAATGTCACCAAGGGCCCGATTCTTCTAATTTTACTTAAGCAACATACGATTCACGTTCGACTCGATTCGACTGAGATCCAATCCCGACTCGATTACGATTGAAGCGTATGTGGCATTCCGCAATTTTTTCTTGGAAATAAACGTTTTTATCCTTTTCTGTCATTCAATAATGAATCATTTTGTCTGCAAATGATTTTCGATTGCAATATGATTGTAGAGCAAACTACCGTATATACCAAAATCACCAAAATAGCAGACCAATCGCAAACCAATCAAATGTCAATCGAATACGATTGGTCTTTTATTAGTAGCAGAATGCCCGATATGGTTAAAACTGCTATTGCGATCATATTGCGATTAGATTTCTATTCGATTTTGACTTTATTAACTTAGGAGAATCGGGCCCCAGTTCGCAGGTCCGTCGACAAACCAGTTGGTATATTCTAATAAGCGAGCCGAGGTAAAAGTAGCGGTGTGCGCACAAGGGTGACGACTGCTGGAATGTGTCTCAACCAGCTTTGTGCACTAGCCTGAGACTGGGATTTTGTTTGTGGAGCTGCGTAAATTTTGTATTTAAGGGGTTTAAGAATATATGAACTGTTATAATTTTGAATTATTAAGTCCTTCGAACTCTAAGGAAGCGTGTTAATCACTTCGTTTTAAAAGGCACTTGCAACATGTCTGGAGTTGAAGATGTCCAAAGGCGATGACAATCGCTTAGAATCAGACGATCCGTTTACTTGACTCACATAAAAATCTCGATTATTCTTATTCAGTCGGAAATGGTAAATAGCTCCCAGCCATCCCAAAAGAGTGGACAAGAATTAGTCTTTTGAAAGCCTTAGAGGTCTCCTCCACCTGGACTTATTTCAAAATAGGTTCAGCTACGAAATGTCAGAATTAAATGATAGATGAGCAGACGGACATTTTCTCTCCCTTGCGTGAATGTTAGTAGATATAGGATAGCACGCATTTTCAAGCTATTATTGCTATCAACTGCGCTGCGTTTATGTTTGAAACTAAAGAAACTGTATTACGCACTAAGTAGCTGTTTTATAAATACAATTAAGTGCGTTCAAAGCTGTATTGTACTTGTATTACAATTGTTTACGCTCGTTTTCTTGTATTGCTCTTGTTTTTGAGTAAGAATAGGTCATCGGGAAGTATGCAGGAGAAAAAAGACACATTAATTTTCATAATATGGTAATCTGACAACCTGTTCAAGTGCATTTTATAACAAAAATCCCAACACAGGTTAATACAAACTGCATCAACACTTGATAAAGCTAGCAAATACAGCATTACAGTTAATAAGCGCAGGTAAAAGCTCAGTAGAAAGCTCTCCAACTTTCTCCAAGAACTTGTTTCACTTCACTGGACTTGTGTTAGATTCTAGACTTTAGGATCCGCGTGAGTTTGTAAGATTTACTGTACTAAGTAGATAGTTTTGTTGCTTCTTAATTTGTAACTGTGTTGGTATTGATTTCAGCAATTATGGCACTGTGATCTTTTAGCTTTCATACAATAGGAGATAAGTCGCTACCATTTCCCGCATATGGGCAAAAAGTATGTATATTCTATATCCTTTCTCAGGACCATGCCTATATCTTCTCTATAGACCATGTGAATGGTACACCTTTCATTTAAATCGGTATTTCGGGTCGGTCAATAGCAAATTTAGGGCCAAATACCGACTAAAAAGAGACAGAACAGTACGTAGGAGAATGAAACTATAAAATAGTAGAAAATAGGCCTATCCTAAAAACCAAAAAAATAGAGAACCTCCTTTTTGGAAGCTTTTTACGGTACCCTTAATTTCAAAGATATTAGGTAGGTATACGTTTGAAAAATGTTAAGTTATATTGTTATTAAACTCTGGCACTCTTAGATACTAGAAGGATATAATTATATTGATAAATAAACGATCCTTCATAAAACCTTCTTTTGATCTAATCTTAACCCTCTCCTGTCCAACCCTAGTTATGGTCCCCAGACAATCTAAGGGATTCAACACGGCACTAATTCTATACGAGCGACCTTAACCCCCTAGAGGCTAATTATCGCTATTTTTAGACCACTATCATGGGCTTGTGATGGGTTAGAACTTGGTAGTGTTGAAATATTCATTTAGAGGGTTATTTTATTATAGTGGATAGTAGTCTCTTTTATATCATTTACAGTATGTTTGAGAGGTATAATTAAAACAATTTCGGGAAAACCATATTACGACCAGAAAATTCGCAATTTTTGCAAGCAAATAATTCGGCTGTGGTTTTACTTGTTATACTAACGTGACATAACATGTGACATTATTCATTATAAGTATATGTAGCTGGATTTTGGATATTAACATGTTGTATTTAGCAAACTTGCTCGAAATTCATATCATGAGCTACCATTTTTATTATCATGAGAATTAATTCTCCTATTTTTCAAACCAGAGAGATACATTCATACTTCCCTATGAAATGAGGCACAAAATGTGTTTTCTATAATACATATAGCGCAGTCTATAAAATATATATAATCTACTAACTTGCAAAATTACCCTCTCCGGCTCGCCAATGATCTCAAGGTCAAGGTCGAACTTTCTGACCTTGAATTAAGGTCTCTATTAACTTGGCACACGCAATATATCCCTGCATAGCTGGTACATTTATTACAAGAAGCTGACGTAAGTAGCGTTTTGTTTTCGTCATTTAGGGCAGCTGACCACTTATTTTATCGCCCCCTATAGGTAATATATGAACGTATAATGTATGCACTTAGTTATACAGTTTTGCCCCATAAATCTGCAGTATGCTCTCCAAAATAAATCGCCTACCAACCGTTCGGGCCAAATATTGTGTGAAGTATGTGGGTGCTTTTAATAAGAAAAAATATTTAAAAAGTTAAGATTTTAAAACAAATAAAGAGTATGGTTTATGAAGTCTCCTTCAAAAACTGATCCTATAACATGCAATTGTAATTTAATCAAAAATGTGTTTTGAAAGCGCAAAAAATTATACTTAATCAAGTTTTTCATAAACTTTTGATTTTGTAGACATAATTTGCATTGCATACGAATCAACACTTGACAAGAACAATATTTTCTTAAACAGTTTACCACAAATATGCATTTTGCGAATTAAACTTTTAAAAAGTTTTTCTTAACAACTTAACTTATATCGGGTCTTAACAAGGTGAATGAAACTTAGTACTTGCTTTTTCTATCGTTAGTTTCTTTGGGGTTATTCCTTAAAAATTAAAAAAAAAAACATACAAATTTATCTGAAAATTAGACACTCCGACATTTTTTTGCTCTTCTTTCACTGTAGGCACAACTATTTTCCACAGAAAATCAACCATGGAAAATATAGTTAATTTTTTATGACTAATAATGAAACTAGGTTCTAGCACATCGACCTCACTCAACTCGAAACTAATTTAACCGTGCCTAAGTAATTAAGCCAACAGGAGGCATAATACAAAGTTCATTATAGTCATAATTAAATTAGGTTTTTAGCATATTCATCTATTTAATGGTCAAAGCTGTTTATTTTGAGCCTAGCCTTTTCCAACTATGTTGGGGTCGGCTTCCAGTCTAACCGAATGCGGCTGAGTACCATTGTTTTACAAGGAGCGACTGCCTATCTAACCTCCTCAACCCAGTTACCCGGGCAACCCAATACCTCTTGGTTAGACTGGTGTCAGACTTACTGGCTTCTTGACTACCCGTAACGACTGTCAAGGGTGTTCAATGACAGATGCATGAATAAACAATGTGCTGTCAGATTTTTTGTTTGTTTGTTATTATTGTTTACTGTTATTTATTTACTATGCATATGTTTTTGCATGCCAGCACTGAAGACCAATTTCTTAGTCGGCTAACCTTCAATAGTGGAAGGCCACGAGAAGAGGATCTATATTTTTTGCACTTCCAGGTACTTATTACAAAGGTTCGTAAGCAATGGTACCTAATGGGTAAGATTTCTAAATACTACTGACTGATATTCCAAACCTATCCCTTCGTAGTGAAGGTGTAGCTAAGTACTCCAAAATATCCTCTATTTGATATACCAGTGTGATTCAGATTCTTATCTCAGGCAGCTTTCCTTACTTTTTTTATTAATTTGTCATCAAATCTCCACCTACTATGAGATATGTACTGACTGTAGACAAAAGAGGATTGAAATATAACGTTAATCCATCTTACTTAAAAATCCAATCTACGACAGACATAAATAATTATAAAAAAAAGAAAACATCCGCTATGCAGTGAGCAAAAACTAGATAATGTTCTAAGAGATGTTTACGCTCCGGCAGCGGCTGCGCGCGCGCCGGTCAACGTAACGGTATCGCATGTAGCATGCTTTATTGGACCGATGCTATATAGCATGGATTTAATTTAACATAAGAGAAGCTGTAGGTAGCAAATAGGTATCTACTTAAACTTAGGATTCATATGTGATATATTCCTATCAATATTTTATTTTCCAAATACACAATTGCAAAAATCATGTTCTTTTTTGTTGCAAAAAAGTGTCCTCATTGCACATTGGCGTTGACATTAAACTGCGGATTTCAATAATCTATCCATTTGTGGATTTAATTACTGGAGATAGAATTTGAAATGAGCCCCATAAGAGTCAAGTCATAAAAAGGGAAAAGGCTTGGGAGATGAGGAGATGAAGAGTAAAGTCATAAGTATTCCTATCTGAATAAGCATCAACAGATAAAGGAAAAAAACACAGAACAGAAGCCAAGCTTCACGAAACAAATGACGGCAAAAGACCACAGAATAACAAAACAGCATACATACCGTTTAGTTAACTGTCGATATCGTCAATAAAATATTAGATAGATATGTTATGGGCACAGTAAAACGGGCGAGTGGATCGTCTCCGCCTGACCTCAGGGTTAGTCGAGGGGAACTCCATAATGGACTGAAACCCTTCTCAATTTTTATAGCCAGTTGTGATTTTAAACCTTTCATTTTATGCCTGTTTGAAGGTCCAGGCTATCGAAGTAAAACAGTTTATATTGATAGGATTTTCTGATTGCAGTGCTGGGTTTTTTCTTGTTAATGATATTCAGCAAAGAGTTTACAAAGCAATGCTTTTTAACACACTAACCGTCAGTTGCACAAATCTCCATTAAAGTTAAAGCTTCATTAAATCTATTGCTGACACTTTTTATCTTGTTGACGAAGAAACAGTCAGCAATCTGTATCTATATCTGCATCTACAGAGGTGTCAAAAAATTGGTATCCCGTTCTTTATTTATTTATTTTTAAAAAGTACTGCCACATCACAAACATTTAACATTCGATAACTTAAACTACTTTTTTAGTTTATGGCCTGGTTATATTAGAAGTTTTTATTTACAAATACAAAACAAAAACTTATCTTAATGATCACGGTATTTAAAACCCCACTACGAGTGAGTTTCACATGTTATTGCAATAAAATGCGACAACCAAATCAAAACCAGCCGTCTAATTGCCGCATATTGGTTAATTCGGTGATTTTACAACTGGCTTATGGAACCATAATAACTGACAACTAACAACAACCATAAGATTGCAAAATTACTCGACTCCCTCAATCATATCACCCGATCTTTTTAACACAAAGGCAGAACTCCAAAAATAAAGATATATGCAAAAGATAAACGCTGTCATAAAGATGCAGGATACACCTGCATAACCACCTGCCTTCAAATTATGCTAAAACTGTACTATACTACCCGTACCCCATGGTTTCACCCGCATCCCATGGAAACTACTTTCCTTAGCCGGACAAAATATTGCCTATTTCATGCGAGATAGTATAGCTTCCTAACAGAGCAATATTTTTTTCGAATAGGTTCTAGTTTCGGAGCCTTTGGGGTACACTTATACAACCAGATGTTTCCCTCTGTATTATAGATATTAGCATAGGTACCTATCTATGGAGATTACATTAACCCTTAAATTGGCAGTGTACTCCACAAAAGACATTAACTTTTTTTAAATCGAATGTAGTACCAATCTTTAAAAAAATACAATTTTTTGTTCTTTTTGGCTTGTCATTATTGTATATTTTGGTAGAAAAAATATTTGAATGTGGTTCCATTGAAAAATAGCTGTCAAATTCAAAATGTCTTCGAAGCGGTCTGGTGTATCCGGGTCACGGGTAAGTTTTTTGTGTTTTTCTACATTTTTTTGGATAGGACTTGTGGTTATTTGGCTTTAAATTGCATAGGAACATTATAAATAATATCAATCATTCGTAATTTTGTGTGTAAATAATGTAATCGCAATTTTATAAGTTCATAACTGTGTATGTACTCCCTGAATACCGTTGCCAAGTACGTAGTGAAGTCCACAACATAAACTTTGGTATACACGGAGTACATTGCCTATTACTTAGAAATGCAAACTAGCCTTTGTTTGTTGGTTTTTATGTAAAATGACTTCAGTTGTGTTGTGAATTGTATGTCATACAGCAACATCTTTTTCTTTTTTAGCAATGCTTGAACCTGAAACGACCTGATTTAGCAGATATGCTTATATCTTTGCACCCGACCCCTTTCAAGACGTCGGCTCTTGAAAGGGGTCCGGTACATGGTGGAATTTGGGTAGGTGAAGGAGAAAATAATTCAGAAACCTACAGCTGAACGGCCGGTGGACAGTGTCAGAAAATGCTGTCGGACATTTTCCAGAAATAGCAGATAAGCAATCACGCTGTAGGTTTTGCAAAGATAGAAGAACTAAAGTTTTTTGCGTGAAATGCAATGTGCTCTTGTGTTTTATGGTAGGAGAAAGTAACAAAAGAAATTGCTTCCGCTAATCTCACACGCAATAAATGCATATTATGTAGTTTGATAAGAATTATGATTAATAAAGTGAAGATTTTACTGAAATGTGTTTTATTCATATTTTGGCAACGTACTCCACGTAGTACGAACAGAAGAACCACTATAGTTGGCAACGTACTCCCCGGAGTACATAGATTTTCGCGAAAACTGTAATAGGTAGATTTTTTTTTCGATTTTTTTCAGTCATCTGTCATCGTAATAAACCAGGAAATAACAAAAAATAATTAAATTTTTGTAATAAATTGATTTGCCAATTTAAGGGTTAAATTTAAGTACCTTTGAAGCTTGTAGGACCATTTCTAGTCCTTTTAAAGTCACGGATTACGAAGCGTTTTTGCTCGACCTGAGATCATAATGAGGGTTAATAGTTTGAGGATCGTGCTGTCTAGCTATTTGACTATAACTGCTGAGTTGTGTTTGTCTAAATAGGTAACTACATAGTGGTAAAATTTTGTGATAATGACGCTTTTGTTTTTGTAAAACGGTAGCATTTACTTTTTTATAGTTACGGTTCGGTAAAGGCTAAACTCAATAATGGCCTGCGTGTGTGTTTCATGAGAACCATCCTTCCCATGCACCTAGAAATAAGTAGTCCGTCCTATTGCTTCCTCTTCTGGATAAATGTGCTATCTAACACAAGAGAAGATTTTCAGATTGGACCAGTGGTTTCTGAAGTCAGGGCGCTCAGCCAAACAAAATGCATTTTCGACTACTTCGTCGTGTAAGATCTTAAATATAAATAGCAATGACTGGTTGCTTGTACAAAATCGTTGTAGTTAGCTTACAACACATTTATCTTTAGTTTGATCTATTGACAGTTGTTTTAAGATATGAAGTAACCCCTTTAACTCATACGACCTTCGAACATTTTAGCTCTAACATTCACTAATAAGCTAAACATTGTCAATTTAAATATTCATAGCTTAATCAAAATTAATGATCGTCAGTCATCCAATCTGACATTAGCTGTTTTATATTTATAGCAATCATGATTATGAGTTCACGGCACACTTTTGGTTTCTAATAGATTTATGTGTCGACCTTTTAATCAGTCTTTCACAAAATAATTTTTAAAACACCAAACATTTGATACACGAAATTGTAATTTCATAGAATTTCATTTCCCATAAAAGCTCTTTCTAGAAAGAAAGAAAGAAACAAAGAAAGAAAGAAAAAATATTTATTGACACAAGCCATACATAGTAACAAAAGGTTGCGCCAAATAGGTCCAGTTCAGCATTATGCCAGACAGCTAGTGTCTGACGCTGGTTTTCAACTGGACCTATGAGGTGTTCTAAACGTCAAGCTAGTTGCGCGCCTACCAAATAGGAAGTTTCGAATCGGACCAGTATTTCTGAAGTTGGTGCGTTCAATCTAACAAAAACTCTTCAGTTTTAAAACTCTACTACACTTAAATTAAATCCATATCTTACATGCTTACTAAAATCTTCTTCAAATGACACTGCATTGCATCCAAATATTTTCTCACTTGACTGCAAAACAATAGTACGGCCAGAAAGTGGGTCTAGTTAAAACATATTCTATTTGCCAGCCTTGTGTGCGATTGCCTGGTGGTGGCAGATGTTGCCTCTGGCTGTACATGTTCCGTTATGTAGCAGCCTTTTTATGTAAAAGGGTGTTTGAATACTTCCTCTATTTTGATGTGATTGAGGGATCCAGGAAAGACGATTCAAACATATGGCGCATTTAGGCGTAGTGTTGTTCGAAAACTATAAAGGACCTAAGATAAATGTAAATTTTAAGTGACTTAGAGACATCAGAATAATAAATTATGATTTGGTGTGACTTTCATAAAATTTCATTTTTGTTTTAAAATCAAAACAGAAAAATAGTGCCTACCTAAAAAAGGTTGGCAAACCAGTATCAAACACGTAACCTAACGCAATCTTCTCAAAAATGAAAGAAAAAAAAACAAAAGCCTACCTAAAATTCGCAAAAACGTCAAAACTCACGCACAAAAATAGAACCCAATTCAAACTAAAGCAAAAACGGACCAGATAGAGGTAAAAATAACAAAACACGACACAATATTTGTATCGGGAGAATGATCGTCGCGTTTTTTCGACAGAACTCAGTTTGATGCAGCAAAAAATTAAATGGCCGACCCGAGGTGCGTTTTTTGTTCGCCCAGTGGGAAATGACGAGTATGATGCTGGTCACAAACTTGTGTTAAAATGGAACAAATTTATGGGCTTGTTCGTTTGAGGTTTGGCAAATTGAAACATTGCGGAGCTGCTGTTTTTTTTTGTAGCGTTGTAATTAATTTTGGCGCAGTGTGTGACGTTTATGTTTGGTAGATTGGATTTTATATTTTGTGATGTAACTTTTACAATATACATAGGCTGGCTGGAGCCATTTAGTGACTGAATTAACACCACTTTTCTATGCATTAAGTGTGATCATATAGGAAATCATATTAAGTTGTTAAACGGTTTTGGTAAAACGGCATCAATTTCGAAAAATATTCAATTAAGAAAGTTAGAGATTCAGCTAAATTGCTTTACACGTAAGTCAAGAAGCAACTTTAATTAAGAACTCAGGACTAATTCGGAAAGCTAGCTAGGAAATGTGAAATCAACGAAATAAATCAAAATTCGCTGTCAACTTCACCCGAGCTACACCATTTTCTAGCTACCTGAGATATAAAGTTTTGAAGTAAATTAAAGATATTATCATTTTTACTATGGATTCATTACGAAAAAATATACTTATTTCCTTATATCCAATCAATATCTGATACTATATTTCAGCTGAAGCATTAGGCACTCCAGGTAAACAAGAACATTTTTCAATACGTTGAATTTCCTATGTCCAGCTATGAAAATCCCAATCATCCCGAGATTATAATGATTTCTTCTATACGCTTTAACCAAAATACCTTCCTCAAATGATTTGTAGCTGGTACATAAGGACATAGTTGCATCAGAACTGCAGTCGAAGGCCCCGCTCTCTCGGCGCACTTAGTCATCAATAATGAGCTTTGCTATGCTGTGTAAAGGCTATTTGCTTATGAAATTATCTTGTAAGGATTTAGTGCAAACTCGTTTCTCGTTTATTTTATTTGCTTAATGTAATTTGTGGTGGATAATTTTTTTATGTTTTTTTTTATTTTTTGTTATATGGTATGTCTTAGTGTTGGTACTTTTTAAGTAGCAATTAATTAGCAAATCTCTGTATGGTCATATTTCGAGGGGTTTGATGAAGAATGGCAGCGATTCTGATGATCACTTTTTTAATGAAAGGTCAGTTTTTAGTCATTTGAAGTCCGAAATCTGTGATGGATGACCCTAAAACCAGTGTTATTAGGAAGTCCGTTTTGCTTAGGAAACTAATGTAATAGGTTGTTAGTTGATAAACTACGATAATGATATCATTGTAACTTACACACATCAACAATTTTCAATATTTACACATTTCAACATTTCTATTATAACCTGACCAATGCATATTCCTAATATTGATCACCTAGTCAAATGACAGGCGTATTATGTTCCACACAAATATTTGCCAAGGCCCTTTCCCTTCTCTATAAGACCTAATGGTGGGACTACATCATGGAGAACTAAATGACTAGCGGAGGTGCCATAACGGAAAATCTATGAAGAAAAAAGCGTGCCGAAATGCAGGTGTGCGGGGGACGAGGAACGTTACCGTCTTAACCTTACACGCCTTTTGGACCCGATCATTTGTTGTAATGCCAAAAAATTTTGACAGATGTCTCAAAGACCCCGAACGCCTCGTTAGTTTACTCGTAGCAGATGGTGTTTTTCATGCCCACCGCACGAATTTCACCTAGAAGAAGCTTCCTAACCTACCTGTACAATGGCATCTCCGCTCATCTTTCCTTACTCTGTGATCTACACAGGCGATAATAGTCGAATTGTGAGCAACACCTAGTTATTATAACGTCAAGCATTCACGAGCACGCTTGTCAGGTATCTTTTGATGTTTGGAATTAATTTATTATGTTTAATGAGCTCGTTTATTGTATGTATATTTCCAAAAACAAAAAGACAGTGATTTTTAACACAACAAGATATTCTCAATTCTGTACATCCTTAAATTACTCGTGTATCCATAACAAAAGCTGGACATAATAAAATCCGGATAATTGACAATGAGCAATGAAATAAAACTGCAGTTAACATAAAATAAATCAAAGCTAATGAGTCTAACGGCACAGTTAATGAGCTGTGTAGTGATGCTACGGCTCAAGTGAAACAAGTACATTATCAGCATCACGGTCATGATCACTAACGGCGTGAGATGACACATCTTCATAAATAAGCTTCACGCGAAATACTTTGACGAGTTCTGTGATCATGTTACCAAGAGGGTAACAATTGGTTGCATCTGATGGTAGCTGGTAGCTATTAGGTAGCAACTCTCTATACATATCTATTTGAGGAGAGGGGATTAGGGATCGTTGAGGTGTGACAGTGATTCTGACGGTGACAACTAATTTACTTGAAATTACCATGGGTTGTATGGGAGCCTTTACTCAGTCTTTCATGTTCAAGATACACTAAGAAAGTATCTAGAAAACTTAGAAAAGTTACATTGGTATATATGACAAGGCAGTCATAATGTCACTCAGATGACCTGTACCGTTAGACATGCGTGGTTGCAGACAACCATATGTATAGCCTATAAATGGTGCAATTAGGTTTCACGAAAAAGGTGACTAAATAACATCAGGTTATGAAGTCATCTGGTTTTTTGTCCATATCGTGTCATCAATTGGTAGTTATATAAAATACTGGACGGATTCTGATGAATTTATGCGTAGGTACCTACTGTATTTAATGTTTGTCTTTTTGATGATTGCTGTATATTTATTAGTCCAGTTATTTTTGTAAATGATGTCAGCTTCTAGTACTTTTGTAACGGTGATGAGGAAAACTAAATGCATTTAGGTAAGGAATGTGCCATACTATACGCCTGTACTAAGAATTCAGTAAACATAGAAATATTATTAGTTTTTATAGGTCAAGGGGAATTCTTATTAAAATAATATTGGATTAGTAATGCTCTATATGCGGTGTTTGACTATGTGCTGTTTTATTTAATATATGAAATTAAATGACCTTATTTAGCTCTCTTGCCTTCAGATGATGAGCGAGTCCAATTCTAAGAAGTAGATCTAACATCAATGCATTAGTATATTTTTAACTCATAAGAGAATAATATATGACTGTGATCATGAGGTCTGAATTCTTCACCTCTATGTCATTCGGGTGCAGGAATTAGTTTTCTCCGGAGACGTGTAAATCGTGCGGAAGCTAGTGACTTATAATTTCCTCATATGCGAATAAACTGCAGATATACTACCTACCTCGATGACTTGACGTTACCTGACGCGAGGCATACGAAATGCGTGTGGACGTGAGGCGCTTGAGGCCGCACGCGGGGGCCGGCAGGGGCCCGGGAGGGGCCCGGGAGGTCGTTCGACGACCCGCGTAGGCGGCCCAGCGATGCAGCCTTTGAATACGTGGTTAGTGAGGGGAATAACTAACCGCGGGTGACGTGGTTTGTATCTGATTAGCGGGTTATCAAGTGGTTTGCGAGTTGTGATAAGTAGTTCTTTTTCTGCATACCTAATGCGAAGCAACTTGGAGCCATCTTTGTTATTACAATACTGTCTATTCGGGAGCGAATGTGATTGTAGGATATCAAAATAGTCTACTTGAAAGCCTCATAATCTCTGGCATAATGCTGAATTAAAGCTATTTGGCGCGGGCGTTTCCATAGGTTGTCTGCTTGTGTTTTGTAAAAAAAGATCCTTTTAAATCTCATAGGTAGGTTCAGATTACTTAAGCAGGTAAATTGTTTATATATTCTACAAAGCTAAGCAAAATTAAGTAACAGACCTACGCCAACGAAGACTTCATTACATATGGAGGTATGTTCTGTGGATTTCTTAGACAATCCAATATTTGTTCTAGAACCCGAATAAAAATATTTGTGGGATTTCCTTTGGTCTGTAAGGTAAACGTACCAATAGTCGTCGGATTTCGGAAATCACTGACTTTGAAGCGCTACTGTGTGTTAAATATTTAATAGAAAATGAAAATTTTTGCATGTCGTGATAGAGTATTTATTCATTATTCTAAATAACTAATGTTTTTTTAATAATTTTGATGGGTTTATATACTTATTAAGGCAAAAGTAAAAAAAGGGCGATTTGTACCAATAGTCGTCTGATTTGTACGGATACTCGTCAAATATTCCCAGTACTCGTCAACTTTTAATGCTAATGTAAACTCTCTGCTCTTGAACATAAGGTTCAAGTTATGTACATTTTTTTTGTGCTTGAATTTGTTAAGCATACTTGTGCTTTTGAAACATTAGATAGGTAGATAGATAAAAAACCAAATTCCTATTTATAATAGCAGGTCATAATCTGTTAGAAGAGCAGGTATTCAATAAAACAGATACATAGTTGCATTTTAATTTATATTCCTATCTATCAAACGCTTGGAATCACAAAACCAGTCTATAAATTATGTTATAATTATTCTTAATCTTATTAACCATGCAGTCATGTGCATATGTAGCACGAGTAAAATAATTACTTTTAAAATATTTAAATTGTAAAATAAAATAATTAGAGTTCACAAAAAATAAAAGCCACATTCATTTATAGCTTTCCGCAAATTAATACTAACATTCATAGATATGTAGGTAAAGTTGTCATTCATCAAAACTTCTGAACTGCTTAGCGCATGCTAAGTACCATTTGCAAAAATCTCTATAGACAGTTCAAACTGTCTACTGTCTTAAAGGTATCAATCAAAAAATAAAATATGATTAGGTTAAACTAACCGTTCAAACCCAATAATAATAATATCTAATAATCTGAGGCGGATGACGGGGAGTAGCGACCCCGCGGGGCTATATATCCGAGTGCTCCGGGGAGAGTATACTGTCCCCCATCTTCGGCCTGCCGGAGTGAAGGTCTCCCGCCTCTTGGCTTGCCTTCATTGGCCGACCAGAGTGGAGTAGCTAGAGCAGGGTTAGCAGCCCTGCTCGGAGGGTAGATGCCTCGTGGTAAGTGGTGGGTGGGCCGGTGATGCTGGACCCACAGGGAGCGCGTGATCTGCGTTTAAAGTCCGCCGAGGTATCCTCACCCTTCAGCCCCTCATGTACCTGTTGCCCTCTTGTTGCGAATTTAGCGACTGATTCCCGGATTCCCGGGGGCCCAGTAAGTGAGGTGGCGAGTCTCCACCTGCCATTTTAACATATATTTTATACATTGTCATCGGCAGGTGCCATAGTTCCTCATCATCATCATCCTCCGAGCCTTTTTTCCCCAACTATGTTGGGGTCGGCTTCCAGTCTTGTTCGTCTGAAACATCTTTATGCTCAGACGAGTGTACAAAGGCGAGATGACGGCCGACGTTGAATGAGTTTTTTTCTGACTTTTTTCCTCGAGTAACTGGATTCAGCTGAGTACCAGTACTTTACAAGAAGCGACTGCCTATCTGACCTCCTCAACCCAGTTACCCAGGCAACCCAATACAAGGGGTATTGGATTGTTAGACTGGTGTGAGACTTACTGGCTTTTGACTACCCGTAACGACTGGATGCCTGCCAAGGATGTTCAATGACCGGGACCTACAGTTTAACGTGCCATCCGAAACACAGTCATTGGTGTCATTGCAAGATATACTAAGAAAGTACATACAAACTTAGAAAAGTTGCATTGGTACTTGCCTGACCTGGAATCGAACCCGCGCCCTCATACTTGAGAGGTTGATTCTTGGCCCACCAGGCCACCACGACTTTTTTTCCAGGTGCCATAGTTCCTATAGTTTCCTAAATCCTAATTCACTAACATCCCAACGCAATAGCCCAAGTAGTTTTCCTCCATAGTTAGCAATAGTTTAGCACAGAACCGGGGATTGTCCTTGGGTTCATTTCTATAGTACAATGTGTCCCGGGGATAAGTGACCGCCCGAAATTTTTTGAATATTTGTACAAAATTATGGATAATTTCATTTATATTTTTGAAAAAAATCATTAAAAAAAAATTATTGTCAGGCCTGTTAATAACAGGCTTTGCTCTTTTTTTTCAAATTTCAACTGACTGTATTTTTGCATTTGTTTGAAATAGCAGCAAACATTGTTGTGAGCTATTGTAGGAAATATCATGTAGTTTATTAATAAATTAAAAGAAACTGATATTAAGGGGGCATTTATTGGACTTATTTTGAAAAAACTGAAAAAAAGGCGTTATTTTCTTTGAATTTTTATTTTCTTTTTTTTCTAATAAATGTTTTATTACATTTTTGTTATGTTTGATAATTTTAATTGATAAACTATGATGTCGGCTAGTCAATAAAGAAAAAAGAATGTAAAAAGATGTAAAAACTTAGGAAATATCTTAAAAAAACTGCAGCACGTCACAGTATTTACAAAAAATCATTAAAAAAAAACCAAAGGCGGTAAGTCCCAAATATAAAGGAAATAATCCTTAATTTTGTACAAATATTCAAAAAATTTCGGGCGGTCACTTATCCCCGGGACACATTGTATATATATACAGGGATAATCGTCGGTTTTGTGTCACCATTTCATTAAAGTTGTCTCAAAAGGGCGTTTTAAATTTTCTTGCTGCATTTGATGGTGTGTGTGGCCCTTTGATTTACAGCTTTTATGACTTTTAAAAGGCCCTCTTGCTTGTAGTTTCTTTCAGTCATGATCTGCTATTAAAATTACGATCATGCTATCACTAAATACAGACAATTTTAAATAAAAAAATCTTACTTAAGATTACTCTTTACCCATCAATATCGAATACGACAAGCAAATTAGTGACAACGATGGAAGCTAAGTCATCTTAGTTTTAAAACTGCTTTTAATATTTTTTGCGTCAAAACTAGTTGAATGACATAATTTGTATACAGGCGCTATCAAGGCACGTTAGGAAGACGCGGTACAATACGCGTGACGAAATGCAGTTATTTCGAACAAAAAGCATAGTGTAAGAACAGTCAATTTTTGCTTGCCACAAATTTTAATCCAAGCTTAGTAGAAACTAAGGCTAGTGCTAGACCTACTTGTACCCAAAGCGGTAGATCTTAATCGAATGGCGGAGGCCTACAGCTGCCAACATATACCTGAAAAAATACTCGTAGAACGTGCATACTTATAGAAAACAGGGGATTTAACCATTAAGAAACATATGAATTGAATCGAATAACATGACTGTGTACGTGCATCTAGAACCAGCAGAGTAAAATTTACCCCTAAGAAAAAGCTTAAAAGAAACGCAGTTTTATGAACAAATGTAGTCTAAACCTTAAATATGTTTATTCTAAACAGTTATCAATTTTGTAAAAGTCCCGATATTAGCTATTTATTCGCATTTTGTACTGTAAAACACAAAATATAATTTAGGTGCAACTTTTGAGTATGTCCCAGTAGTCGTCATAATAATTGTAAAATTGACGGGTTTTGGGTCAAATGGGAGTTTTGAAGTACCAATAGATGTCACATTAAAAAAATATACCTTCTGTGTTAAAAGTATTCCAAATTGCATATTACATCGCTAGCAAATAAACTTAACTATCTAATTAAACAAAGAAACATACCACAGACCCCACTGGAGTTATGTAAATCAAAACACAAAACCACGTGGTGAGTTTCACTTTTGACAGCTGAACTTCACGAAAAAACGATTTTGTTAGGGCACACATGTTTCAAATAACATATCTTAGAAGCCGTGACTGTTTAAACCCCGTATTGTTATTTCAATTTTGCAATATATTATCAAGAATATGTTGATATATAAACCGGCCCATTTTAAGTTCAGTAGAAAATAATAATAAAAGTTTTAAGATTAATTGACGACTATTGGGGCATGACGACTTCACCCGCGTTTACCTTATTGTAGTGTTAATAAAAGAGTGACCAAGGTTTCTGTCTACATTTACCTAACACCTACTTTAGGAGCACGAAGCTGGTATTTGAGTCCTTAAGTCCTATTGGGAGCATAGTGGCTGTGTCTTGTCTGTTCATATATGTTCTAGTATGTTTCTTTTACCTAAAGTTGATAGTTTGGGGTTCTAGGGCTTACGAGAACTCAAGATTAGACCGGGTAAGAATGGTGCTAGTTTTAAATTAAAAATAAAAATATTATTCAAAGTAACAGTTGCCTAGATGATGAGTTTGTGTGGCAAGGAAAATAAGCTTTATTTGCCTTTATTAATCAATTCAAAGAGGAAGGCTACGAATGCTTTCATTCAGGTGCGTAAGAGTTCCCACGCCAGAAAGACGAAATAAGTACCTAGTGTTCAAAGCATACACTACATATAGCTGAATAGATAAGAGGAATCTATAGGAAGGTAAGTAAATGATATTCCATTACAACTGCACTATAAAATACAGGTCTGAAACTGCACTATAAGAACCTACGTCAAAGTTCTTTGAAATCCGAGCGCCCTTCATTTGAACGTAATTTTATTTTCCCAAGTTTCGCTTTGAACAGTTTTCCCATTACTTTGTGTTTTTTTATTGGTTCCCAATTAATTATTTTCTTTGAGTTCGATTCTGAAAATGTGTTTAGTTTCTATAACGTGTATATTGAACAATACCCTAGACTAGAATACCTAGGATTCTATTTACTTCGCGTATCGAATAATTTGAATGCACCTTGCGTTTAGCAAAACTTTTTTAGTCTTTTATATAGTTATATCAACATAAAACAATTTAAAAGCTCATTGATGAAGGACGTTAGTTTAGCGCCATCTATTATCGAATAGAAAAATTATAATCACAAATGCCATCTGCCGGCGAGTAGCAATAATAATATTTACGCTAATCTCAGCTAGATGGCGCTCGTCTACCGTGCAGTATGATTTGTAAGATACTTATAAAATTGTTCCGAATATTTTATTAAATAACTTTTAGAGTAAAGTAATGTTTAAGAATGGAAATTTTTAAGTCAAAATTTGGAAGTGTAAATGTTCCTTCAAATAGTTTACCTTCTATAAAATCAAATAAAAAAAATACCCGAACAAAATGAACGCCTAAGTAAAACTTGAGCACCCTTTCTTTGTCCCTGAAAGGTACTTAATAAATAAAAATAATAATTATTACTACTACTTTTGTAGTAAGCTAGCTATATAATGAAGAATATATATAAAAAAAATACGTTTTTTTCTCTTAAATTATAATAATATGTTGTATTTCGTTCAAGTGTCTTGACACAGTCATCAATTTTGTCGCGTCATTCTTATCATCATGCTAATATTTACTATATATTTAACACACTGACTGATATTCTAAGCGCTGAAAAATGCAAGGTCCTTGCTCACAAACTTAACGACCATTTTGCTAAGATCTTATTGCTTTAGAAATAAGGTCGATATTCCATTAAAAAGCAGCTTTTAAGGAGTTGGTAAGAAATCTGCCTTATCTCCCGCCGATAATGAGGGTTATTTTATTACATTGTTAGACATATATGTAATTTATAAAATATACCAAGAAAATGCTAAGATTTAATGAAAAAGAATTCATTAGTTTAATATATAAACTAAGTCCCGTAATACCAACTTTTTCTAGTCCTGAAATGACTGCAGCAACCAAAGTCCTGGGTTCGATTCCCGACTTGGTAGAAAATAGTTATTTCAAATAATTAATGTATTTTGATAGTGCAAATAATCCGATGTCAAGTTATTACTCCATCATCTTCTATAAGAATATTTTTTTATTTTCTAATAACCTCTCTCGGCAGTTGGGTAAAAAGCGTATTTATGAGTGGCTTTTCTGCATTTTTTCTTGTATGCAGTTAAACAGCTATCAGTACCTAGTTACATATCCATTTTATTATGCAGCCATAATGCGGATCTGGGTCTGATTTCGCACAGGAGTCACGTTTAGCTAATTTTATTATCGTTAATCTATGTTGGTCGTTAAAGTGAAACTTTGTTACTAGAGTAGGTACCTACTGGATTTGGCCTTTACGTCATAAGATGTGACTAGGTTAAGAGCTAGGTTTTTTTGTAACCGTACCCGTCAAGAGAACGACTTGTTCAGGTAAATATTTTTTTGTAATAAAAAGGACAATCCCCAGAAGAGTATTTTGCTTTGCTACACTTTTACTGTCATTCCGTTAAACATATTGAGATTGAAGAATTCTAAACTTTCGTGGACTGTGCACATAACTATCAATACTATCGGATCTGGATATTAACAGCGTTTTCACACCAACGGGTTTTCCGCTCAGTTTTTCTGGGCGACATCGCTAGGGTCCTGCAGGTTGTGTGAGCAATTGCACAACATCAACTTAGCACCAATTTAATGTACCTACCTTCCCACGGAGGAATGAACGGAGGAACTCGTCTTGACGAGATGGACTCCCTAGCACGGACTGGCCGCGCCAAAC
This sequence comes from Helicoverpa armigera, assembly GCF_030705265.1. Lineage (NCBI taxonomy): Eukaryota > Metazoa > Arthropoda > Insecta > Lepidoptera > Noctuidae > Helicoverpa > Helicoverpa armigera. Next base: position 11,362,873 of record NC_087123.1, read on the forward strand.
GTTGCTTAACCTAATGGTCGATACTTTGCCACGTGCTTAAAATGCAAATTTGCGTTCATATAATAAATCTGTCTTGTATAATGTTATAAGCACACTATTGAAACATTAGAGGGTGTTGAAACGACTATAAGTTCCGAGGGGTGAAAACTTTTCCATTGTCTACTATATTTCTTGTAACCCAATGTTATGGAAGAAAAACTTAAGTCATTAATTTGAACTATTTTTGTACGACAAAAGACTATCAGCCTTACTTATAAAAATCAACTAATCATCTTCTAAGCATTGTTTTACCTAATTACTACTTAAAGCCTTAAGTAGTGATTAAATTATTTTGACCTATAAACGTTGCTTAAGCATGTCTTAAGTAATCAACAGATAATGACATAAAAACATACTAATTTCTCAACACTACCGGAATGTTGGTAGCTTAAAAAATATTTGTCATTAAAACGTTGTGTAATGGCAACAATGGCATCCGTAAAATATAAAATTAAAAAGTTGAGCTGTCAATAAACCGGAAATGAAAAATCAGCTGGTACGAATTCAGCCATTTTGCTAATTAGCGGGTTAAACAAGGGTGTGAGGCTACTTAATTTGACAGCTCATTTAAGACATTGCTAAGGAAATGATTTAAGTAATTTAGCCACGTTTATAAGTAAGATTTTTTCTTAAACACCCCTTAAGTATAAAATTCACGTTTATAAGTAAGACTGTATGATTATAGAGGCTTAAAGTTCTTTCACCCTATCTTTAGACTGCGGCCAAAGTGGGCTTTTTCAAGCGCAGATCTTTTATCTTCCAAAGTTTTTATCCTTAGTAATATTACTGTTCTTGTGCGAAAGTAACTGTCTGTTATCTGTTAGGCTTTCACGCCAAAACTACCGGACCAATAAATAGGTCTAGAGCCTGAGAAAAGACATATTTAGGCAACTTTTTATCCGGGTGTGTGAGGCCACATGTTTGCGGAAACCCGGAGAAAAGCTAGCAATAAATAAGCAGCTAGGTATCAAGTAACGTATACTATAACTACTATAAGTGACTTCTTTAAACTATACCCTATAATTAAAATATTGTGCCTTTATACCAGAAATCATGAGGTCATTGACTTCCGGCTAATTTCTGGGCCTCCATTCATATAGTCAATATTATAGTCAATCAAACCAAAACAATTGATCCATTCAACTTCAAGTCAAATAACATAAATATTTGAATAACTTTCCTGTACATTGGATAATTATAAACTATATCCTATTTAAATAATACATTAGTTAATAACACAGGGTGTGTCGTACCTAATCACATTAAATCCTATCACATATGTATACTGTATGATATTCTATGGCGAATTGTAAAAAAAAATAACCTAATCCATTCAGTAGTTTAGACACAGGAGCCATTTTTCCGTTTTTGTTTGTCGTTTTCATAATTTACAACATCATGTGTAAAGAAGAGATAAAGTTAGGAGTATTTCATGTTTTGATCAGTAGACAGCTGTCAGTTTTCAAGGGAGAATTTCAGTTGTTTGTAATGACTGACTCTTATATGGTGTTCTAATAGGGTATTACATGCATTTTTTAAATATATCTTAAATAAATTCTTTAGTCTTGATATATCTCTAAAAAATTAAAAATATTTTTTTTTCTCACGTTATGTACGAATATAAATTAATTGTTTTATCATAATTTCAAATTTCGCGCGTATTTCGCGAAAACGCGGCACACAACGGACGCCATGATTGTTTTTTGGTCATGACGTCATTACGCTACTACAGCTGTCAGTAATACATATTTTGATAGGTATGTATTGAAAATTTTAACTGACACTACCGTAATGACGTCATTAGCATGGCGGGGACATTTCGTAGTGTTCAAAGACAGATAAAAAAACCTAAAAACTTTAAACTGCAATAAAAAATATATTTATGTACCTTACGAAGTGAAACTAACATTTCCCGATTGCTTTTCCTCTAAACAATCATTGTAATTCACTTTTAATTTTTTTCTCATCTAGACTAAAATACCCTATTCCCGCATATTTTTATTCTATTTACTTTGTTTGAAATCTTTATTTTTATTTTTACGTATTTTATTTTTTTCTTTGTGCTAATCGACATATATTAACCAGTATATTAACGTGATTTGGAACGACACACCCGATATAAACTATTTATTTAAATAATAAATGATTTATTTACGATATGATTTCGAGTGTCAGGTGTCCGGAGATTGATGTCAAAATGTTCTTGATATCTCGCCCTTGGTGATGCATGAGTTGCAATCGGAGTAGGGCTCCAGTGACGGCGTGTAACTATGTCTATAGGTACTGAACTTTTATTCAACAGTAATTTTATAGGTACCGGTTTTTAAGTTCTGTACTCAAAGATTAAAACGGGGCCTATTACGAAGACTTTTATGTCCGTCTGTCACCAAGCGGTAACCCATGAACCGTGGTACATTTGTAATCACAAAAAATAGCAACAAATATTGAAATCTAGGATAAAATAAATATTTGAGAGGGTTCCTATACCTCTATAAAAAGTATCACTCTTTTTCACACCAATAAAGTTAACGCAGACGGTAGAATAACCAAAAAAATTTATTTAGTTCCCACGTAGTATTCTCGCTAATTGAACATCCTTGACAGTCGTTACGGGTAGTCAGAAGCCAGTAAGTCCGACACCAGTCTAACAAAGGGTTATCGGGTTGCCCGGGTAACTGGGTTGAGGAGGTCAGATAGGCAGTCGCTTCTTGTAAAGCACGGGTACTCAACGGAATCCGGTTAGACTGGAAGCCGACCCCAACATGATTGGGAAAAGGCTCGGAGGATGATGATGATGGTGATGTAGTATTCTCGCTAATACTAGGACTCTACTACCCCAGCCTCGATAGCGGCGGCATCAAAGAGCGCTCGTTACACATAACAGTTTTATTTTAATAATGACGTAACGAATCGTGTCGCGTGGCTAGGGTGACCATGCGTTACAAACGTTAAGGAAATTGGTGTTCTATTGTCCGGAAATATTAAACACTTGTGGACGATTGAATGTGTAAAACAAAATATGTGTATAAGTTAACGTAGAAAGGAAACGGTACATTTATTCAGTGAAATTTTAATAGTCGATGTAATTTATTAGATGTGTTTTTCATAAGGGTTTTACTTTCTAATAACTAAGCATATAATGTTTGTTTTCATATTTTATGCCTAATGTATTTTGTAACTTTCTCTTAAAAATATTGACAGAATCTAATCCTATTTTTTGGAATTTGACCTACAAAGTTGTAGATTTCTTTTCTGTTCATTGCGTTTTCATCATTTTAGGAAATGAATCCAGTTTTTTTGGTTGTTTTTGCGACATACTTATTGTAACATTTTTTAAAATTTATTTCCCTTAAAAGTACCAGGTCAATTCAAAACAATGACAAGAATATCGAGTAAAAAGAACTGAGACTTGTCCCTCAAACCTGCAAACTCACAGTAACCCTACCCGCCGGCACTCAAACAAGTCGTAAACGAAAACGTATAGTTGCATCACTCATACAATTGTTATTGAAAAACAAATAGCCCAGTCATGGATCGTAAATATTACGCTCAGATGCATTTCTTAGTCAGCGGCCTTGCTTACTATGTTGCTGATAGTATGACCTAATTCTAGACTCAATAAAAGCGGCATACTGCAAACTTTTAGTCGGTCGATGGTGTCATCGGGCTCACAAACCAATGTGCAGAATTAAATTTTAAAATTAAAAATTTTACCATAACTTAAAAATTAACAGGAAACATTTACCTTACTATGTAAAATGATATTTATGGATACAAAATTGAATAAGTTTTAAAATAAATAAAAAAGAGCAGGTAATGTACTATGTAGTATGGAGATCAATGGTACCCAGAGCACATTACAATACAACAATCACGTTTCCTTTCGATATTAAATTTGCAAAAAAGTTTTATTGGATTTCTTACTCAAGATAGACTAAAATGTTTGAAAAAAAATTTGCGCTTAATATTTTTTTCCCGATCATTTTATATTTTATTATAAATAGTTATTGGCTGACAGTTTAGTCTGCAGTGTATTGGGGCTCTTAATAAAAGTGTGTATTTGTAGGTCAAAAAATATTTTTTATCAGATGCATATCGAGATCATATCACATAAATATTACATGAAAAATAAATTTGATTTGTCAAAATAAAGCATTTTTATCAGATGCAAAATTATGATACCGAAGAATAATTTTTTTCCTTTTTATATGCGTTTCTATCTGCACCCAATGTGTTATCTCCAAAACAGTCTGACCGATTTAGACAAGACTTACATTGACATACAGCTCATATTGCGGAGAGTTATTTATAGAATAATTTTAGAAAATTATGCAGAAACTTAAAACCAAGACTTTATACGCAGACCGCAGAAAACGGGAATAAAATAGTCATCAAACTAATAAAAATGATGAAGTCAGCAATGATGCACTGTGGTCACATGAGTTCATTATGTGGAAACATATGCCGTGGTTATTCAGATTAATTGACAAATGCTATGTAGGGTGACGGAAACCTATTTGCATTCATATAAAGTGCAATCCTAGGAACTGAAGACGTCGTCCTGATGACGGATATCCTAAACTAAAAATACCACTTTATTGTAGTTTTGAGCTGAGTTTATTTATTTATGCATTACTTATTACATAATTATAGAGACTTATAAATAAATAGCATCCGCCCGTGGTTTCACCCGCGTCCCGCAATAACTGCTTCCTGTAGCCGGATGGTGGCAAAAACTATCTTGGGTCCTTTTCCCGGGTCTAAGGTATCACCTCTCAACTTATCGACGGTTCAGCCAATCTTGAGTTATAAGTAGTGTTATTAACACGACTTTCTTTATCAATTTATAGATTATACAGTCTTATTCACGGGGATGAATATATTTTGAATAATCTCTGAGTATATTTTCAGGGTTCAGCTGCTGAAATTCAATACGAAGAAAGGCGAATGACGAAGCGACGAAGTAAAGATGACTGTAATCCAAACATGAAATGATTATTCAAATTAAATGTCTCACTCCCATGTTTGTCTGTCACTGATTATCTTATTAATAACATGATTAATGATGTGGAATGAAAATTAATAAGTAACACTCGAGTCATTTAAAATATTAGGCTGCACTCTATCAGATGCTTTCCACTGAGCGCCTTGTGCTGATTTTCAAAGAGACAAGGTAACTTATAAGAATTGATCGGTTTGTCCAATCTCTAAAGGGTCGTGGTATAGGAATTTTCTCAGAATTAGTCAGTCTGAATGAATATAACCAATGACGGCCCATTGCATAAGGTTTAAAAATAACTGGCAATATTTTGAATTACAAACACTTTTATACACGTGGTTGTTGCTTTGCATTTTGGAATTCCCGTACAGTATGAGTAAAGTCAGGGTGTCCCCATACCCATTTATTAAACAGCTCACAGCTTTCCATAGCTTTGTCGCTTTATCGTCATCTTGAAGGAACCCAACGTGTCCTTGTAAAAGTTAAGATTAAATCTATTTCATCGGTTCATCCCCTTTACTATCACAGTGTGGGAAAATGCTTGATGAGAGAATGAGCATTTTTGCAAAACAGCCAACATCGACCAACATTATAAATAAATGGGTATTACATATTTACAGAGAATAAATGACAATTAAATATTATACTAATATAAGTATTTAGATTACCTGAAATACCAGAAGATTGACATCATTATTATAAAAGATTATTCAGTGATTTCAATAAGATGAAGGAAATATTTTTTATGGTATGTAAATAATATACCTAGCTTCAACATTCCTACTAACAGGAGTATTGTTTATGAAAAGAAAATCGATATTGGTATTCGGATGATTTTCTATTGTGGTTTAATGAACTAGTCTGAGATTGTTATTGAGGAAAACCCATTTTATTAATTAAAATACACGATATGTTTAAAAACACCACTGTAAGTTCCTGGTGATGTTAGTTCGTTGGTGATGTAGATCACGTTAAGATAAAATAAATTCTGAAGGATTTACAAAATTACGCTGCTAAATGATGCTCCTTTATATTATGTTTTATATGCCCATATTCTATTTAAAGATCTCTCAAGGCGGCTGGTTGACGCTTCTCGTGACCAGAAGGCTGGCTATTACCTCGGACAAAGAATCAGCATGGCGATCCAACGAGGTAATGCTGCCAGCCTCTTGGGCACGCTCCCAGTTGACAGCGATGGGGACGAATTTTTTGACGCTTTTTAGTTGTTTGTTTTACTAGGATAGTTTTTGATTTTTATTGTAAATATGTATTGTAAATATCTGTGTAAATAAATATTAGTTGTTTTATATTTATATATATTTTGTATATAGTATTTTATTTTTAGTTTTGTATAAAGCTAAGTAGTTTAAGTTTGTATATATGTACCTATAGTGTGTACATTGTATAAAATTTTAAAAAATAATTTGAATATACCTAGTCAAAAATGACGAATATAAAAAAAAAGATTGCATGAGATGATGTTGCTTTCATAATATTTTATTAGTGGAAATGTGAAACAGCACTCTGGATATTTATTTCGTAAGAGTGTAATCGTCGAGTGATATTGATGTTCTCGTGGGCGATAGGTATGGGTCATCTCTTATTGCATTCTTCATATTTTCAGCTTCGGAGTGGTTGGGATCCGGTTTTCTTAACAAAGTTTGCATTGGGGCTATTAAATATTATTTGGGTTATTTTTTCATTCCTTTAAATCCTATGTTAGTAGAAACTACTTACACATTTTTCTTATTTCCAAATAGACACATAGATTTTAATTTGACCAAATAGAATTACACAACACAATTTTGACAAATAAAAAAGATTTTGGAAAGAAAAGAAAACTAGAGAGAGACAGAGATCGATATTCAATTCAATAAAAACGAGTCTCAACCTTAAACTTCTTCGGAATAATTTCATCATCATTAAGAAATCGAACTAAAATTAATAAATTACTCACTGAGTAATGAGTTGGTATATTTGGCCCAATTTTTGTAAAAATATTCAGGTCAGGAGACCATTCATCGTTTGTCGACGTTTAGTATGACACACTGCTTCATACAGATTACGTCTTGAAAGATTTATTATTGTTTACTATGATGACTCTGAAAGACGCTAGCTGCATTTTTGTCAAGTGAAAAACCGAGATAGTTTTTTGTTTTAAATATGCTGTGCAATTTGATTATGTTATGTAACTAGCTTGAAAAAAAGTTTTGAACATGGAAAAAAAATATTTGACTTAACGTATTAGGCGTTTCCTCAAGAAAACCTTCAGGTGGCAGGTCCTGAAATAACAACTTTGGCAATATTGATATAGCACTTTACGTACATAACACTTGCATTGATAACAAAATGATAAAATAGGCAGAGCGAAAAAAGTAACTGTCAGTAAACTCTTATCCTTATCATAAATGGTCTCAAAATGCATTTGAACTTTCCGACATAACATGTTAGGCAGAAGTAACAAGTAATTTAAGTTATTAAAAACTCGCCTATTTTCAGAAAAAATAGTTTACTAACTGGCTACTAAAATGATTTTTTCTACAAATATATTTTTCACGGAAATCTATCTAGACAACTTAGGCAAAACTGTGAAAACGGCAATCGCAGAAAGGCATTATAGGCACCCAATCGCAGAAAGGATTAGTTCTGTTATTTAAGTATTAATGCAGCTGGTTATGGAATTTATCATTCACCAATCACGTAAGGAATTAAACAAATACAGGAAATAAACAAAAGCACGTCACATAACAATCCCATAGAAAAAAAGACCGGCCAAGTGCGAGTCGGACTCGCGCACGGAGGGTTCCGTACCATTATTTATAAAAACCCCAAAATATTTATTTAATTCTAGTTTTCGGTATTGTTGTTATAGCGGCAACAAAAATACATCATCTGTGAAAATTTCAGCTCTCTAACTATCACGGTTCATGAGATATAGCCTGGTGTCGGACGGACGGACGGACGGACAGAGGAGCGAAAACAACAGGGTCCCGTTTTACCCTTTGGGTACGGAACCATAAAAAAGTGCATTCTATAACTTCCTTCCTATAAAGAAAATTCAACAGCTGATAGGAACATTTAGCGAAAAATCATTTCACGGTTTCGCTCGCCGCGTGCAAGCAATCAGTCGCCGGCAAACGTCCGCGGCGAACACACGTATTTACACGGTCCGTGTTACAAACGCTATCGTACAAATTCGCGAACGATTTCCCGACACAGTTCCTTGGTTTTCCAACTGATTGTGCTACTTTTAGTGTTGCTTTTTTGTGCTGGCTGATCAACTTTGCTAAGGTAAATAATCCGTGATAATTTGTATGTAACTTATTTTGTTTTGTGTTAGTTATTGGTTAAGACTGAATTTACAATTGTGTTTTATGTTTGTAGTGTGTTACTGAAATTTCTGTTTCAGTACATTGATATTTTTATTCATAAAATTAAAGTTTTCATTCATGTTTTTATACAAGTGTTTAAATATCCGCTGTTACAGAAATAACTTCTATTTATATTGCGTTAAAATATTTATAGGTATATCCTAGAACGATTCATATTGAAACCAATATAATTTCAAACCAATTTTCAGTCACATTTTTTCAAGCTCAATTCTTACGACCTATCCCAATGAAATCTTATATGCAACTTAACACCAATTAATTACCACAACCCAGAAATAGCCGAACTAATGAAAACATACGAAACTGATCAAAACAACGTTGTTTAATGAACTAAACAAGCTATTAGCTGAAACAGAACTTGCTAATGTATCACTTAACGTTTGTGACCACCTGTTACTAAAGCACAGGGCACAGGGGTAGAGAAACGATCCGTTCTGCTAACGGATGGTAGTGTTTTGTACACATAAGGTTTTCAACATAAGCTTCTCCTGAAAGACAGGTTCTACCTTGTTCAGGCAAATGATATACCTATAAGGTCACTTTTAGAGTACAAAACCCTCTTTGTATAAATACTATGTATAATAATCTATGAGTTTTGATACTGGAGACTACTTCACGCACACTATTTAAAATTATACTACCTATATAAAATTCTGATATGTAAGCTATGTTTCTGCCAAGTCTTATCAAAATCTATCTTATAATTTTTGCGTGAAAGAGTAGATGTGAACTTTCACGTTTATATTATAATAGTAATATTAAATTCATAAGCAAGTAAGAATAATCTTAAAGTTACTATCCGTAACTTAAAAGGAATCCTTCTTTGTTTAAAGGAACCATGGTTTTACTGAAAGCAATGGAGATAGTACAAGCAAATATGACATTTTTTATCTTCGAAGCATTTGTTCCTTATTGACGCGTCGACTGAGATGTTCAGTGTGTTCCTCATTATCTCTAAGTGAACAGTTGAGAGATGAAGGGACGATGCTACTGTAGAGATACAGTCCTGTCAGGTGGTGTCTTTAAATAATTTTTGGGTTGCAGCTTAAAAGAGAGTAAAAGCAGGCCTCTGTCACTCGACGTACTTGCGCGCGATAAATGCCTACCGCTCGCTGGGTTACCGGTAGCCCCACGCGGCTCAGGGCGTTCAATAGTCGCACGCGCCGCGCGCGTTCCAATATTATTATTTTTATTTCGTGGCATGTTATGCTGTTGGTTTTTATTTGGTTTTTTAAGCTACCTTACAAACTGATGGATTATTTTGAGTTGTGTTGGTTTATATGTGACTATTGTAAGATTTAGAAACATTTTATATTTATGAACTTATCTAGTAATTCTATTTTTTTTTAATAAATTAATACTTATCTACTTTATGACTTTAACAACAGAGATCATTAGGTACTTATTTTACTTTAGATACCTACTTAGTTATATGAACTGTATTGTGAGTTTTGTAGCTCAAAACACATCTCGAGTGTAAGTAGGTATATAGTTCTGGTCCAACTTAATGACGACTCGGAACATTACGCGTGTCGCTACGCAGAAACCAATTTTAGGTATCAACACTCGACGGAGTCGTACCATATGGGGTATGGCACTTGTGCTCGAAAAATAGTTGGAAACCGCCTTTGATTTTGACGAAAGCTTTACTTACCTATGCTTACGTATTAGGTAATATTTTGTAATATGTACCCATACTCCATTTTAGTAGGCAATGCAATAGTTAACTAAAGAAAAATATTCTTGATATTACTTTTTATTTAAAAACTCAGTTTTAAAAAAGGCTATCTTAAAATAAGCGTAACTTTGTTTTCCTACTTAAATATTAATAAATTGTAAGAAGCAACCCTAATCACGGCCACGGCACGGTTGCGGTCACTGAACTGTGCGCTATCGCATTGGAATAACAATCAAGCGCTCGAGCTTTTAAGGTTCATTTTATAACGCAGCTAGGAATTTGTAGGTAGTTGGGGAACTTGTAGGTGCTTATAACAGTAGGTATGGACTTTTTTGTATGGAGTGATTTATCTGTTACGTAGTAACTATTATATAATCTGTGGTAAAAGCAAGGGAGACTAAACTCTTCCTAATAGAATGACAATTCCAATTTGCTGTTACTGTTTTCAGAAATCAAATATTCAAAGTATTTTTTTCACGTAAAACTCGTATGTAAAATGGGGCAGTCAAGTATCCGGGATTGTCATGAAGCCACATGTAGCATATGGTTTTCATAACTAAAACATGTTAATTACTTATGATAAATAGATTTCATTAAAGTCTAAAAATAGTCTCTTCCAGTATTTTAAATATACACCGTCTTACCACAAAAACTTTTAAACGTCAGTTTATGCCTTGTCTAAAAAAATGTCAAATTATGACGTTGACATATGGTTCATTTTGCAGCCAAAATTTTATTAGACAACTGTAAAACAGGGTTTAAAGTTTTTGTAGTAAGGCCCACAATGTTTTATCTACTACACTAAGTTACTTAAGCAAAATTAATTCAGAAAACTACATTACGCAAGCAAAAATGGTAATCAGAAACTTCAAAAATATGCTGGAATTTTAATAAAAACGGTTCACAAGGTGCTTCCATGTTAATAAAATTGTGCATTGGACTGTCAAAAGTTAAATTTATTAGTACTTGTTGCATATTATTTGCACATTTAGAGTATCCGCACACTAAAGACAGTTGACCTGATGGTGGGCAATTTTTTAAAAGAAAAATCTTGATTTTAATCAACGTTTTCAGTCGGACCTGTACCGGCTAAACACCTGATCTTTGTAGTGTGCGTACTACCATTCATCTTCATACTGATTTTTGAGCCCAAACAAACTATCGGCCGACTAAAAGTCGGCAGTATGCTAGTACTCTAATAAAATTGTGCATTGGTCAGTCAAAAGTTTAATTTATTACTACCTACTCGTTAATATTATTTGCATGTTTAGTGTTTATGCGAGCCGTTCGAGTTATATCACAAATGATTATAAACTTTTCGATAGTAAATACGTGTTCTTGTTTACAAAACAATTGTTTTAAATCAGATTGTCATTTATAAACAGGAAGATGCATAACTGGGAAGCTCATTACTGATACTGAATTTTATATAAGTTACTTCATCGATCTCTCTGAAATAAACAACTTTTTTTTATTTGTTTCATTCTTACTGTTCTGCTATTAATCAAATTTTATATGGCGCCAGTGCAACAAGTTTTGTCTCCCATATTTCTTAGATGACTGTTGTTTGAAACCAAGGAACGACAAAAGTTAAAAAAATGCCGGTTCATAGAAGAACACAGATTAATTATTTTACTATTTACTGTGAACCTTATCTAGATCCTCTTGATTTTGGCAATTTGCCTCGACACTCTCGAGTCATTTCACGAAATTTTGCATTCAACTCGCCATACAAACGCCCGCATGAATGGGACGGATCGATACGTCCAATACTTGATTCACAAGAACCGGTGCAGGAATTTAGCGTCATGGTGCCAAATTAGTGCAAACGAGTGCGACTGAGAATTCTGACGACAAGTTTTATGGTCCTGGAGATTGTTGTAAGACAGTATAATATTTAGATTCTGTCTAATACAAAAAGTGCTCTCGCTGTGGCGACATATTGGGCTGACAAAGTGTAGTCTCACTATAAGACATTTCATCGACACGAAAGAAGAAGAATAATATTAAAAAAAAAACGAAATGGAGTTTGTCGCACTTGTACGCCAAAATAGATGGGCAGATTGAGATTAAATTTTTGATTGAGGCAGAATGGCATAAATAAGTAATATGCAAAAGAATTTTGGAAACTAAAATCTTTATTGGTCTGCATTGAAAAACGAAAACAGCAATGCAAACTCAAGTACTCTTTAAAGAAACGTGCTCCTTGAGAACTTGCTCGAATTTAAGCTCGAATGAAAATGCAAAGCGGTTGCAACAGAAAAATATTTCTCTCCGGTTTCTGGCTTGCATCGATATTTTTATTTTGCCTCATGTTTCTTTTGCCACGACAATATTGAAGATTGCCAATATTTCTGAAAGGTGTGACGCGTGAGTAGAAATTGTTCTCAAAATAGATTGCAGCGATGTTTGAAAAACGTTATATTTGATAAAAAAATTCAGCTACAGATTGGAATAATATATAACCTGCGTTTTGATCCTGATGCTAGAAGTAGCTCCCTCAAGACGAGAGAAAAAGTGTGAGGAACAGTCAGTAGGTTCTTATAAATCTCACTCAGACAGAAAACATGACCAAAATTTCCTCTAGAAATGTGAAATGACATCATGGAAACTCGTTAACTATTCATTCTTCAATTTTTCATTCGTACATATTCTTTGAAAACAAGCTTTCATCAGCAGTGTGAAATTAAATAGGCCGGTGACGTGGTGACAATTCAGTAATTCCAAAGATTAACCATGACCTATAAGTCACGGTCAATCTTCGCATAGCCACATTTTAATCAAAATTGTTACGGAATGTCTGTCTAATTGGCGGATTTATTAGCTTCTAAACACTAGTGACATAGTTGGAGCATCTGATGATATCAACACTAAAGATGAGTTTAGACAAGCGAGTGCAAGAGTAATTAGTGTCGATCATTTCAATGGAAAGCTTAATGTAAAGTATGAAACATTTCGCTGAATTAAAAAGTGTCATCATCATCTGTCCAGCCTATTCCCGACTATGTTGGTACCAGGCTTTTACATGGAATGACTACTTATCTGACCTCTTTAACCCAGTTAACCCTAGGTAAGATTGGTTGTCAGAATTACTAGCTTAATTACTACCCTAAAGATGTTCAAATCGTATCGTGCCTTCCGAAAAGTGCCATACGAACATTAGACATTTTGATGAGGTCACAATAGCATTACTAGTATCTTATACTGACTACTATCACTTATTAAAGCATAAGCAATTTGGCTTCCACAAGAAAACAGTAGAAGGGTTGCTAAACTACTGAAAGATGCATCGGAGTCTCCTAAAGGATGATAGCCAAAAATCTGTCTCGGGATACTTATTCTCCATTTCCTACACTTTTCAATGTTGAATCTCTCAATATTCAGGATATAACATTTCTATTCAGACGATGACATCATGTGTTATGTATTGTCAGTTATGTGTATGTAAATATATGTCATTGTGTAAACAGCGTTATCTCTGTGTGAGGCTGTGAGTACTAGTTTCAGAGCACTCTAGTTGCGGTTCTAGTTTGCATCTTATTATCAACGGAGGCTGGAGTTGTTTCTTTAAACGTTATGTCACGTCCGTTTTCCGGAGAAGTAAAACCTGCGTGTTCTTAAGTTTAGATGTGTTTAGAATATCTACATATATACATGTGTGTGAGTGAAAATCTATCTGGACCCACGTACTTTATAAAAACACCAAAAATATGAACATATCAGAAATCAGACGTTGAAGAAGAAACTAAAAACTTTGATACAATTACACACTTAATACTATTTACACAATTTTTTCAATGCCAAGTGATTCAATGCCAGAAACACTGCAAACTGAGTGTGCAAACTGAAACTTGGCACGAATCTAACAAGAGCATTATTAATTGTGATAACAATTCGAGAAAGTCTGGAGCAACTAAATGGAACAGTGTTGCTTAAACAATCTAATAATAAAATTGCTCGACCGAAAATTATTAGCGAATTCAGACAAGATAATGAGCATGAAACTAAGTAAGTAGTTTTAGGTATGAATAACGCTGAACAAAAAGTTACAGTTACAATAGAATGCAGGAAATGTAAACTGAAAGTAAAGTACATTACAGACACAATACAAGAGGTGAAACGGTTTATTTTTCATACTTTAAACCAGGGTCAAACAAAACGCAATGCGATTTTCACACAACAAAATATTATGGCTGCCATAACCTTTGAATCCTATCTCAGAATCAGGTCCAAGATAATTTATAACATTCAACAACTCACTTACAACCTATTGTTGAAATTCCAAGACGATTCTCAGAATTAAATCAACGGATCCATTTATAAGAACCATATTTCGAATCTTAAGTTCTTCTTTTCCTAATCTTTCATTATCTTTATGTTTCTGATGATTTATTGCATTGGTACTTATGTTATCTTCATTTTGATGATCGTCCGAACAGATGGCTATTATAACCCGTCTTGTTTTAACTTTATTAGTTTATAACTCAAACAAGTTTGCTGTTGAACCCGAGCTAAGGATTAAATATGGCTGGACTTTATTAGCTACGATATGTCTTCGGATTGGGAGGAATGTTTATAGTCTGTAACTACATAGTTTGATGATCACGGATGTATCTGTGAATAATTCGTGTCGTTAATGTTTTTACAATTTATATTCGCATAGCATTCACGGGCTAAGGACTTCTTAGAATTGGTAGTTATTTTGTTGATGTTGTCACTTGTTTCAATAATCAGCTTGGTTGCACACGTGATTACATCCACGTAGTCGCTTTGTCCTAATTCCTCTTTCTTATCTTTATGGCAACCTACACATGTATTATTTAATTAGACCTGAATACTTCAGTGTATCTACCACTGACTTGCAGTTACTGTTTTTCATTTTCGCCGATGATGTTATGTTATGCTCTCCCACTTTTGTCTCCTCAGTAAAAATGACTCCGCAATGTTATGAGTTTTCCGTACATTAATATCAGCGTTGGCAATGTCACAAGAATCTATTGCATCATAACGTGCAACAGATCACAGTCATTGGCGTGACTGAGTAATACGAGAAAGTGTACCATCTTAGCTTTTCGTGTACCATCTTGGTTCTTCGTGTACCATTTCAGATTTTCGTGTCCCACGCGTTTCGTGATTGCTTTCTTTTTGATTTAAGGATTTTGACAGGAGAGAGTTTTTGCATAATTTCTTCACAATTGGAGCAGTATATGATTTATTAGGAATTTGCTTCGGTAGTGAATACGCGAACTGCATGCAATAAGATTTACTGTTAATAATTATATTGAATTTGAGATTTAAGCGATAAAAATTCTGGACGCATTCCTTTTCATTGAATTGACATTTACATTAAAGAATGTATAGTCGACTTAAAATGACTCGAGCGTTTAATAATATAATAAGTAACATTTTCAGCTTCAATGTTGTGAAGCGAGATCCGACGTTTTCGACGAATTCTCGAATATAAATCGACTCAAATTCGAGGAATTAATGATTACCGAGATTTTAACAGTGCGAATTATTACTGACAAGGCTGAAGGCATTCCTTTGAGTAATGGAGTTGTGTTCTTGCTCTCGTTAAAAGGGTGATGTTGTTCATTAAGATTTTGTTTGATTTTAATTAATGGTCTTGACATTTAAGTCTTTTCATTTATTTCTTGAGTAGGTACCAATATTGCCTATGCCAATTAGGTATCTAAATCATAAGGCTAAATAATAATGTTTTGGGAATGTACTTTTCTTCATAAAAAAAACAATTGTTTTCTCGTTGCCTAGGTAAAATAAAAAGGAGAACAATCATTCTTAACCTATAAGTAAGTCTTTAGGATCAAACCAACTTTCTAAAAAATTACTTTACTTTCTTAGCATTGTCATACCTAATTACAATGTAACGAAGAGTGTCGTGAATATAGTTTGTATATCGTCAATATTAGCTTGACTAACTAAACAATATTGACATACAGTACAAACATACCGACAGTACATATAGAAGGTTACTTATGTAATACTGTGACTACGGAGGAAGGAAAGATAGCGGAGATGCCATAAGGAAGCTAGGTCAGGTTTCTTGTAGGTCAAGTGATGCACGGTAGGCGTGATCAGTTACTATAATAGAGCTAGCTAGAGGTGTTGGTTGTTAAAGTAAAACCAATCTGTCAAAGATTGGTCTTGATAGATTGGTGATTTTATTTTAAAAATAATGGGTGGGTTCCACAGAAGGCTTGTAAGGATGAAGCTCGTACCCCGAGCACCCGCATATTGGCGCGCTTCTTTCTTAGGAGATTTTGCGTTATGACGTCTCCGCTAGTCATTTGGTTCTCCATGACCGTGACTTACATAAGGGCACACACATATTTCAGATAGGCTCTTCCATAAAATCGTGTGGGTGTCATACTTGCTAAATAAGGTATTTAAAATGAAATAAATTGTTGACATTACGTACGTAGTTACGGTATTTACATAAATAGGTACATTATTTATATTTTTTATGTACTTCCTCAGGGTCATTCATTTTTATACAATAGACGATACTTGAAAGGTATTTCGAATTTAGAACTTAGAAAACGTTTCAGTCAAGATTTCCTTCAAATTCCTTTATGTAGGTTCTAGTAAAGGTTTACGTTGATGTGTCATAATGTTAACTGATTATGGAGCGAAGTAGTTATAGTGTGCAATATTTTATACCATGGAAAGAAGAAAAAACGAGAGGCCTGAAACAATGCCAATATAAACAAACATGCATGTCATAAACAACAATAATACTCGTAATTTATCAAAACGAACAAAAAACATCTCACGTGTACCTATCATATCTCTACTCGTCAATATGATTATAGAATTCCATGAAACTCGTAATACCGTACTGTAAAGTATTAACCATGCTTTATGTTGGCAAGCCCGTCAATATTATTTTTGTATCAAGGCTGTCAGATAAATAATATGAAAGTACGATATCCTGAGTGGTGCCTGATAAGGTATTGTTATCAATAGATTGGAGGTCCTTGAATGGAAATAGTCTGGAATATCTCATCCTGTAAATATTGGAGGATGTACCAGAGGGAATTCATAAACATGCACATACCTATGCTAATACATATAAGGACATTATCGTCTAAAGAAAAAGAATTTGCCGTATCTTTTCGTCGTCTCCCAAATCAGCTCCTGCACGAGTATCTGGTCGACCATAATTTTGACATATCCTAGTTCTGCTTTTAGCAATTTGTCATTTTAATTTGGTACGTCTTGCACCATTTTTAACCGACTTCCCAAAAAGGAATTCTGGGTTCTCAATTCGCAGGTCAACAATATTTATATATTTCACTCTACTCAAGATACGATGACACAGTTTGGTTGCAATTCTCTCGACGCGTAGGTGACCGTCCACGCTTTGTACCTTGAACTATCAGCCATTCCATTGACAAATCCATAAAGAATTTACTTTACAATTCAATTCATAGCCAATCCTAAAAAACTAGCCAGAGTAATATAATAGAACCTGTGCCGATTTTACCTTGAAACAATAATAAAAAAAGGATTTTAAGAAAAAGTTATTACCACCCATAAAATCGATCGTCTTAACATTTGAATTGAAAACTCGTTTCACGGATTAGCGTGCTTTATTTGAATTAAGAAAAAATATTTTATGCGTGTAATTTTAATATTGATCCATAATAGCGAAATAAATTAATTCTTAAATGCCTTCATATTATTATTTGAAGAACAATATTCGCCACACATGACCTCACTGGTACTAGGATCGCATAAAACGTAGAGACTAATCCTATACTTAATCCGTTTCAAATGACAATACTGATCATTATTACCCACTACCATATAGAACCTCTATACAGTTATTGCTACCTAATCAGCCTATTTATAAGCAGGCAGGGACCAGGGTGATCTCGATGACATCACATTTAAGAGGACGAATTGGAATTTTTGGCGCCAAGGATGTCAATTTTTCTCAGTAAATACAAAACGGATCAAAATACAACTTGGTTACCTGAAAGTTCATGATATAAGCCTTATTTTGTTAGTTGTAGAAACATGATTAGGTAACTTTTATAACAGAGAAAAATATATCAAACATACCTCTTTTTAAAAAGAGATTCACATATTATGGGCAAACGGGACCGATTTAAGCCTCTTAACTTTTTTAGTAGTTGAGTATATACATACTCTTTAAAATGGTAGTAGGAATTTTTATTAAATTATCATTTCTAAATATTAAAATTACAAAACCATTTTGTCGCTTACGACTTTTAGTTATAAGCTAGCGCGCGTATTGTTATCCTCGCCCCGCTCAGACGCTCCGACCCCTTTTGGCGCCTTAGATGCGCGTGCCGGTTATGGAATTATTGTTGACCACTTCCTCGCCTTAATGACGTCATATAGTGACAAAAATCATTGGTCCGGCACCGTTAGCTGTCAAAACGGATAATTGATTTATATGCGCTTGCGACATTGAATGGAAGCAACATTGATGAGTGCCTATTGAAGCCTTGGTGGCGCTTGGTAAATGTGTAAGAATAATATGAATATAAATAGTTGTAGTGGTTTTATACAATTTTGTTTGTTTATTAGGTTTCTAACATTGTAACATATTTGCAATTTTAAATATTTTTTTTGGACTGATGATTTTTTTTAACTGTGCCATTGACTGCCATGGACAATCACAATTTTTGCTCGCTTAAATTCCCTTTAAAAATAAATATCTTTTTATTTTACAATTGGTGGAACACTTGAAAGGTATCAGTCAGTCACAATTAAATCATAATCCTACTTTAAAAAAAAAAAATTATCGGAGTGAAAAACGATTGAAAATCTATTCGGTCGTTTTTTATCACAAAACAGATAGATCAGAAGCATTTATTTCCGTACCTAGTGATACTAAAACTATATCTACAGATAGTAACAACGATAGCACACTAGATGATATCAATTGAATTTCTGAGTAAGTTCAATTGATCGGTTGAACCTGTTTCAATTGGTGACGCGACAATATTGTCAGGAAATGTGACTGTAATTATGATCTATGATTATGATAAATGTGATGACTGATATTAGAATGGAATTCAGAATAACGGTCCGGAAGAATTTAGATAGAACGAAATGGGTGTTGTTTTCTTAGGTCTTGCAGGCGGTTCGCGTTGAACTTTTGTAAAACCTAAAACCAAAGAGCTGCAGAGATACGCTGAAATAATAATATCTGCAATGTCCCAAAGAAAGTCTCTTTAGCTGTATTGAGGCAAATTGAGAAATTATTGCAGTGTTGTGTAGAGTTAAAACTAATACTATCATGAATTTTTAACAAAAAAATATAATAAATATACAAAAATATTTATAAACAGTTAAACTACACGACATCTGTGCGGTACAATAAATCCCACATACACGAATAAAATTTAACAGCGGCCAAACGAATCCTACTCAAGTTACCAACAGTAACCAACAGTACTGCAATATAACACCCTATAGTTGGGACATTTAACGCCATTTATATTTCAGTTTCAGAGACTTTGTTCATCATCATCTTCAACATCATCGTCCTCCTGCCCTAATCATAATTTTACCAATTAAAGGTCGGCGCAGCATATTTTCTCCTTCTATAGAATTCTATCTGCTGTCATCTCTCAAGTAACATTCTTTCTTACCATATCGACTTTCAGAGACTTTGTTACGGAAATTATTAATCTGTGAAGCTTTTTGTTTTAGCTTTTTGCCATGTTCAAATCCCATAACTGCCTAACCATCAAATACCTCAAAAACAGCATCTACTTCGTTTCAACTGAATTCTTCCGGACCGTTATTCTGAATACTATTGTCAACAGTAACCAACAGTATTGCAATACAACACCCTATAGTTGGGACATTTAACGCCATTACGCGCAAATGTCCCGTTTGTATCGACATCCGGACCTTTTGGTATTAACAGATGTTTCTATGCGGCAGGGACAATAATGGGTAATTTGTCCCATAGGTACAGTTTTATCACAAAGCCGTATAATCATCGGCAAGGATATTGAGCCCTGACCTTCACCTGCGCAGAAGTGATTTATTGGTTTATTGCCATAAGTGTAAGGTGCGCAAAGCGATCCCCACTCTTCCGCCGAGAGCTCATTATCCGTGCCGATAACTATATCTGAGTTTATAGAGGTAGGACTGTTCATACAAGTTCAAATCTGGATTAAACCCCTTTAAATTACGAATAATGTAATGAAATTATAAGGTTTGACATTCGGCCAAGTATCCCACATTTTATAAATACTCATGCGGTAATTTTTGTGTAATTTTAGACGAAGTTTATAAGTTGGGAGATATGGAAGATATTTTTTTTTTTCAAAACTACTGTCACTCAGCTGAATTCCGTAATTATTATCAAACGTTGTGGGGAAAAGCTATAGTCTGGATGTCTGATCAACCGACTTTGCTTCATTTTCATCCCCTCTATTGATAGCCACAATGATATAAAGTGAAATAATGACTCGAACTTATACAGCTCTGTTCCAGAAACAGATGTTCTCCTAATATCATTAGTTGCTAATTTAATCCGCATTAACAACAATGTGGTACATTTGTCGCTAATAGTTGTCACATTGCTATTACCACCCTCGAGCACAGATGCTCTTGGCGTGAATAAAATAATTAAGAACCAAAACGAAATCACCAACACGAATTCAACATGTGTGAAACAGCAACTAAAATGTATTCATACTTAATACCATTTTCTTAGACCTGGACCAAAACACACGTCATGTCCCTTAAAATTTAAATTAAAAAAATAAAAGGCTAATCATCATCTGCCTAGCCTTTTCTCAACCATTATGGGATTGACTTCAAGTCTAACTGGATGCACCTGTTTTCAATGGGAAGCGACTGCCTATCTGACCTCTTCTACCAAATTACTCGGACAAGCCGACTATGTATCTTATTACCAACATTTTTCCTTGCCTTAAATCTCAAATTTTATTAAATCCATGGTACTTTATGTAGAACATTCTCCTAACTTTTGACTGCGCGTCACCCTACTTCTATCCACGAGTTGATTTCACGCGATCAAAGCTGCACAGACAATTTGTCGCCAACTGTTCGCAGGCCCTGCTCACCACATCTGTTCGCTCAATATTGTGTATAAATCATGCAGTTCCGATCAGCTGGCACTGTGAACTTGACACGCATACCTTTTTTGTTTACTTTTTTTTCGTAGTGTTGTGCTAACTTCTAAAGATGTTAACTGTGGGTTGAGTATTTTCTTTATTTAAATTATGGTGCTTTTGCAACTGGTAAATGCTCATTCTCCCCTGTCAAATTCTTTTATAAAGAATCAAGAACACGCTAACGCTCTTGTCTTTATTTTGCTGTAGTTTGGGTTGGTCAAAACACAAACTTAAATGTTTTTTTTTTTAGATGTTTTATTTTAGATTTTTTTTATTAACATGGTTATGTATGAGGAATCCAATATCTATTTTAACATATACTTAATTTTATTTCGTAACATGCAGAGGTTTTGCAAAATACAGTGTGACATACTGAAGCTTATTGCACTCATCAAGTCTTTTACTACCTTTGACAAATAAAGCGATACAAAACCTTTGATATAAAGTCTCCATTCATACAGCAATAGCAAGCAATCGTAAAGGAATGAGTAATAGCAAATGTATGGTGCAACACGATGCATAAAATCACGTAACATGATCTTCTAGGTTAGGATTACAGAGTTAGTATAAAGCTGTAGTATTAATACTTGGTGGCTTATTACTTAATTAGTATCGAAATAATGCAACTTAAAGGCTTACTAGCTGTGGTTTATAGCAGTATATGTAGTGTAGTCTATCAACCTCCGTATCCACAGTAACACCTTGCCATGCCAAATGGGAGAGATCATTTGGCACGGTGACATGTTGCTCTGTTATGATGAGAATTCATAACATCGAAATTAGCCGTTTTACCGTAAAAATATCAAATTGATCAACTGACTTTCACATAATATTAGTGAGGATTGAGTAAAGCAGGTGTCCTATTTCTAATCTAGATTTTAAAAAGTTGTGTCAGTCAACCATACAACCATTCTTTGAACCTTGCAGTGTGTCTGACTTTTTATACGAGCGTAACACTCAAATCTTTTGACTTTAACGTGGCTGAAATATGAGTCAGAATTAGATTATAAATAAGTTTACCAACTGTGTGTTCTGAATGGAGTGTCAACTTCCAGACACATAAATTATTCACTATGTTTGTGTTTCGTAATGTTCAAGATCTGGTATTTATTCAGATGCGACAAACCAATGACACCATTGACGTTTCTGTATGCAAATATTACCTACTTTATCATTGAGAATAGTATAATAAAGTTTCATTGATATCTCCAATTTGATAAATTGTTGGAATTTTTTTTCAATGGGAAATACTTACGCGTATGTTGGTGTAACATATTTTATGATTGTTTAAATGTTCTAAACATAGAAAGGATAGAACTGTTTTGAAAAATTATTTCAGTATAAAATTGCCTTTTTACCGAGAAGTGCTATGAGGTTACTTTTTCATAAGCGTGCGACGAGTAATTCCTTCAGGAAGTGAGTGAAATAAACGTCATTTACTTTTCTAATATTTTATTTGACAAAATAATCTACAAAACATGAAGGGGTAGGTTTATATGTGTTCATAAATGTACGAGTATTTCATTGAACTATACGCATATATTTAAGGTTGTCTGGAAGAGATCGCTCTTAGCGATAAGATCGCCCATTATGTCACCTAGTTTAACTAGATTAAGATCAAAAATGTAAAATTGGTGTATCTATATAAAGTATATCTATATATGTTTATTCATTGATTGAAAGGGACCTTTAGTGTTTTGTTTTTAGATATGAAAGAGGTCTAAAGACTTTATAGTTTTATGACCTAACGGTTTCTGTAGGTATTCTATTTCTTTTGTTTTAAGTGACAAGAAACTAGACAAATGAAGAAAAGGGCTCGTCTGACACACTAGTGTTAAAACTTCACCGTTAGACCTTACCTTATTTATGATAAACTTCAACACATATTATTACTAGCTTACGAATGCGGTTTTTCTCGTTTCCCAAAGGAACTACTTTCAGGTCATGAATAATAATAAGTATAAGTATTTTTGATAGATGAGCTATATTACTACCAAGATCCCTTAAAACAAATAGATAAACTGCATTTAAAAGAACTGGTAAACCTGCCATAAGTCGCTATCGTTTTACCTACCTATTAAATAGACGTGTACATTAACGGAAAATTAAGCAAAATTGCATATCTACATAGAAATTACTGTATCTATTAGTTTGAACGCGTTAACTCAACAACTTTAAAATTATGATTGGCTCTGAAATAAAGTTTTACATGTTTATGTCAATAATATCAAAGTCACAGTTGTCGTCACATAACTTTTCCTCTCTGAAGTCAACCATTTAGTACCTCACGCAATCGCACTAATATTTTGTTCCTACATTTGAACTGTTGCGCAGTCACTATTGGCTAACTTCAATGCAACAGACTTTGACGAGCGTAAAACTACCGGATAATTACGAGGTGCAGTCGCGGTCACCACAAATAAATAAATCACGACCATTCCATTCAAATGACAATAAATTAAAAAGAAACAGTCACAAACAGGACGTGGTAACACAAAGTTTGTACAAAAGAGATCCATTTCGCGGTATTCCTACGTTCATTCATTTATTCAGTAGTGAACAACAAAAAGGTCCTTTCATTCGAAAACCGCGAACGATGCAAGATGAAACTGAATGTAACCACGGAAGATGGAAAGATAGCGGAGATGCCATAAGGAAGGCAGGCACTTTCTTGTAGGTCTATGTAACGTAACGTACGGTAGACCCGATCAGTTACTAGAACTAGTGAGGCGTTCGGATTCCTTGTCCTATTAATAGCAGTCTGTTGGTACGATTATTTTGAAAATAATGGTCTTGTTCTAAAGAAGGCGTGTTAGGGGGCAGAGCTAGTACATTCGCATTTTGGCGCGCTACTTTCTTAGGAGGTTTTGCGTTATGACTTATCCGCTACTCATTTTGTTCTCCATGGAATGTAACCAAAAACAGTTGATGTAGGGTCGCTGGGCTGTATAATGCCTTGCCTTTGCCTTACGATGGTCACGAATCCCATTGTTTCCCTCCCAATAAAACTTCAAAGAGTTTGGTGTGTACCACTTTGGCCTTTTTCATTGCTTCCTGTGTTGTTCGAATTTTGAACAGGTGTAGCTTTTTATTGGTTGTTATTTTTTTGGTTATTGTTAGTGGGGCTTGGATAAATATAGGCCGCAATATCTGAAACCTATAGATTTTATGCTCGTAAATATTTGATTTTGTTTGGATAAAAGATTTTATTGATCCATTTTATGATCAAACTTAATTTGCAATAATTTATCACCTGTGTTCTTTAAAATATTTATTGACCATTTTCTACATATTTTAACCTTTTAAAATAATAATTTATGGCTCAATAAAACATGCAATTCGATATCAGAAGAAACGCCTTCGACAATTTGAGTCTATCTATATTTTTATAACAATAAATGACAATAAATTAAAAAAGTGTTACTGTAAGTTTAAAAAAGTGTAAAAGAGTGCCAACGAAAAGTCCCAAAAGGATCGTACTCAAATCTCGACGAGCTCTGTCATTTATTTTAAAAATAGAACAGCAAAACCTGTTCCAATTATAAAATTTTAATTTCAAACGTTGAATGAGTATGAATCATTCTGCGACTCGGTCGAACTTCATTCATTTATTTACGTTCAAAAAAATGTGTTACTAGGCCATCTTTGAAGTCTGATATTCTGATATTCATTGCGTATTTTACTCAAGAATTCGCGTGTTCTGTAATAATTTGCGATGATAAATGAAGGGCTTGTGTGAGCTATGTCAATAAATTAATGGGAAACAACTGAGTATTATGATTCCGTGGCTGTGCGCCAATTCTGGTGTTTAAGAAAAAATACGTCTCAAAGGTCAAGCATGTATGTCAGTACTAATAGAATAAAAAAGTACAGATGAAGAGAAATTTTCAACGCAAAATTAGTACCCAGCAATGCTTAAAATAAAAACCATCAATTGGTAAAAATTAACACCCCTAAAACTCACAGACTTATGGACGCCGCAAAGCTTGAGTAATACGTTTCCGTCGGCCTTAGTCACGCATATTTATCCCCAAAAACGATACATCCGCCGAATCATACATATAATACATATTAAATGTCCCCAAAACTAGCACAGTCTTACCCACGTGCCGATAAACAGTGTTCGCGGCGAGTACAAAGCGAAGATAGCGGATATTAATAGCATAGACAAGAAAGCGTGTAAATTGACGTCGGTATCGATAACACTGCATTCATATTGATTGATGAGAGTGACGCAGATTTGAATTTGGAAGTTTAGAATGATTTTTAAAATTGTGTTCTTTTTTTGTGATTTTCTTTTGTTTTAATTTTCTTTTTTTTTGTTTCAGGTGAATAAAAGTCATCAAATTAACGTAAAATAGCCTGCCTCAGTTAAGGTATTGGTAGAATGAGTTCCGCCTTTTCTATCAAGATCATAACGCCGTTGGTCACCCACTTAAGCTAAACAAATACGGTCAACAAATATCATTAGATGAGTCATCGCTAATCTAGGTCAGGAATTAATAAAATAAATAAATAATAAAAATTAATGTTCCGCTGTGACATGATGCACTTATTGACCGAGGTCATACCCATTGTGTAGGTACACAAAACAAAAATGGCCGTTTTTATGGGTGCAATAAATGCACCCCCAAGGCTGGGTGAGATCATTCGGCGATTTAATTGTGTGAAAGTTGGGTAAGAAGTTATAAGCGGTAGCGGGGCGGGTTATGTAACTCATAACACACACGATCACTGTCATTTGTCAGTGGATGTAATATTATATTAGTATGCAAACTACTATAGATAGATACTATTAGGTGCTACTCTACGAATCGGACGATATCTGAGGAGAGAATAAACTAAGATTCATTTTATAAATAAACTGTTAGCTGTAAGTACCTTCATTGTACAAATTCTTATCTAAGGGTGCTTACATAAAGAAACAGGTTGCCGGTACAGACAAACCTGTACGGGTAGGTACCGATCAGTGCAGGTATAATAATATTCGAAAGAAACAGGTAAACAGGTAACCTGTTTCTTTATAAGTGAGTCAATAGGATTGTATTGAAATATTATACCTGCACTGATCGGTACCTACCCGTACAGGTTTGTCTGTACCGGTAACCTGTTTCTTTATGTAAGCACCCTTAGGTACTTTTTCTATTGTAAATCACAAATTAATATTCCGTAGAAAATCAAATGTATCACTCACTAAACCACTAAAATAATTTTCAATATTCAAAGAGCAATACATTATTTATCGCCTTATAAAAATCTTGGCAACAATACTCATATTCAACGCTGTAATCCTTTGACTTGTACCACAGCTTATGTACAAAATAGTGTCACCAGCGAGAGATTTACGAGTCTACTCCACATGTTCCAGTTTTACAGCGACTAGTGATATATTCGCACTATTATCATCACTAACGTGTTATCTAACGACTTTATTATTATTAATATGAGTTGTTTCCTGCGGTTTCACACGGGTCCCATGGGTTTTGGTTAGAGCATCGGGGTAGCGCGTCCCATGGGATTTGTGTAGCGCTTCGGGGAACAAAACAGTTGAGACAAACACGTCTTCAGGGACCCCTGTCTCAATGCCAATGTCGTTATTAGATATTTTAGAGTAGCAACGTAATAAACAAAAAGAAAAGCCACTACCTCATCATCCTCTTGCCCTTCTTCGATACTCTTCTATCCGCCGTCATCTCACAAGTAACATTCTTTCTTACCATATCTACTTTCACACAACCTCATCCATACTTAATTTTATAAAGCTCTCAAGGTACACTCTGGCTCGATTTGAGAGCCGGAAAATTATTTCACGGTTAGGTTAGATTTTTTAGATTAGTCCTAGATTGGGTTACCTAATTATCGAGAAAGGCTACTCTTTATTCCTAGAGGACGCTAGTGAAAATAGATGACTGAACTTTAGAGGTACAGCTATTTTACTCTGGAATGTCATGTATGTAAGAGAGTACAATTTTAATTGAAATAGCTCGGTTTATTGGCCGCGACGGACGGTAGTTGGTGTTTTATCTCCGGTAGAACACGGAAAAGGTGGGGTTGCTAGTTAGTGGTTTACACTGGTCTTGTTCATTTAAATCTCTTACTCGTAAAATGGCTTCAAATAATTTAGTAGATTTGCATTTTAAATTGTGACGATATTCGCATCGTGTAAAAAAAACATACAAACATCCGGATTCAGAACCTTCCTTCTTAGGAAGACGGTAAAAAAAGTTTGATTATGTATCTAGCTTACATCCTATGCTAGGGACAGAGCAGTGACTGTATCTAAATTCAATGGTTGAGATGCGTCATAGTAAGCATAAAGTAAGAAACCAAAACTATAAATCATTTGATGTCAAGATTTGATAAGTTTAACATTTTAACATGTGACCTAAAACTGATCGACCACTTTTTATTCTGCCACGCCGGGTAACTACCTTAACACAGATGATACCATATTCCCGCTACCGTTATCAACATAGACCACACGCCAAAACACCCGAATACCGAATTCTAAACGGTACCAAAATGAATAAACCTAATGAATATTAAAATCCAGCCGGACGGTGTACCGTGACATTTTTATTTAACTTTAAACCCTCACAATGGTGGTGCATCTGTGTCAATATGCAAGCTTTAGGCACAATGGATGCTAGCATCATGCGTGGAAAGCTATGCATGGCATGGTATAATATTCTGTGAACATATTTGAGTTTTGGTACAGTCAACTTCAGGTCAGTGGTAACAGTTTTATAGGAAAATCGTACTTATTACTGTTGAGTTAAGGTGCATGACAGTTATCACTGATGTGCAGTCTACCGTTCCTATGTGCGTTCTTCGTCGTGGTCGTTGCTGCATAAGTGCGGTTGGAAAGGGTTATCGATAGTTTGACATTGGGGTTTTTAGGTCTATCTGAATTAATATTTGCTCTTACGGAATATACCTACCGCAAATAAAAGTCGCAAATAAAACCCAATTTTACAGGCATTGGTTCCGAGAAAAACAACACGGTATGAGTAACACCGTGTAAACGATATGTTAAATCAATAGGATTAACCATACTTTTGACACAAATTATTTTAAGCTGGTTAAATAAGGATTGTTCGCCATAGCATCTTCCGTGAATTCGACGGAAAATAAGCCATTTAGTAAAACTTAACAACCGAAACACCTTTACAACTTTCCGCTTGAGGCTCATAAAATTAACAAAAAAATGACGAATCCTACTAATTGATGATGTCAATATAAAAATTCAAGGTTAACGGCAAAATAATGTGTGATACGTAAACGCATTGTCTTCACATCCCACGTTTTATTGATGTAGTAAATAATTGTTGCCTACACATGCCTTTTGTAGGAAACTAAATTAGGCACGTGGTTTTATGAAATTGCTCACCGTGGCGGATGTTTTAGTGGTTCCGTATAATATTTCTAATAAAAAGCCGTACACGTCCATATATTATGTACTTTCATATAGATACTAACTATATATATCCGATTCCGTTCTTGGACAACGAGTTGTTCAGCTTATTAACTAATCAATTATTTAGTAGGTACTTTCATTCCGATGCTAAATGAAGACCACAAATAAAAAATTATAAAAAAGTATGAGAGAAAACATACAACATGTTTATACGTTTAACGTGAATAATCACGTTACTTTGTGCTTCTTAAACGAATCTTTTGACCCCTAAGTACTTGTAAATATACCTACTTACCTAAATTGACTTTATTTCATCACGGATCCCTAAACACGACTATTGTCAACTTCGAAGGACTTTTCATTATTCAGAAAACCATAATAAATGTTCTTCTCAATCAAAACACGGCAGTATAATATTTATATTTTTTATTTAAGATTAAATGCTTTTTCATTTAAAAATATTTAAAGCCAAAAGGTCAACCCATTGAATGCTACTGTCATGTCAAGTTCATTCAATTTTGTAATCGGTGAGTCAGCTGTCAATTCTGTCATGAACGCGTTATGTCATTTTATTTTTATATTATTTAATTTGTTGACATTTGTCACCGTTTATTTTATAGGTGGTCTGCTATGACTTCATTACCATAATGTTTCTATTTATATTTTAAACTTTTTCGTCATGAATATTGATGAGGGTTATCTCATGCGTTCAGCCTAACGGTCTGAGAACAGTTTAATTTCTTCAAAGTTTTCCTCCCTTGTCCTGGCTGTCTTGATATCAAAGGCTTTGATAACTTAAAAGGAAGAAAAAATATAAACGTTTGAATACTTTGAAAAGAGCCAAATAAGTATATTTGTATGAGATTTATAACAATGAGCACTCTGACTCTGACTGTGACTTTTGTACACTTTTGACACGTAGATAGCACTTATAAAAAAAGTTTTTTGAAGGCCTCATTGAAATAAATCTGAATATTCAATTTAACACTTCAATCTATTTAACATATCTTAATTACTCGCAAACGAGCCATTAAACAAGAATAATTAACACTTTTTACGCAACGATCTCGCTTCACACTTATTTAAGAAGCTTGTGTTACAAAAATGTATACTGAAAACCCATATTACCACGAAAGGCAAATATTTTCTCCAGTGTATTAACAAAAGATGTGTGTCAGTACATTATCCTAGTGTCAACATGTCACTAGTCTACTAATTAGTCTCGAGGTGACGAACTGACATCTGTCAGTTTGACAGTTTTGAGTGAAAGTGACGACATATTACGTCACTGTCAAAACTTATTAGGCCTTTGTGAAAGATAACTTTTATGAACGTCATTAATTTAACGACTGAATTTACAACGCCGCCTTTCTAGGGTTATTATCTGAAATTTATAGGTGAGTAGATTTAGTAGTCTTTAGATTTATGTGATATTTTGAGAATTTTGAAATTGATAATTTTAATAGTAGAGAGATTATAGCTTAAAATAATATTGGATACTAAATTAATTTAGCTCGTGTATTTTAAGATAAGCTAGTTATTTTTGAGCAAAACTATTCCACGAACATCTAAAAATTATAAACAGCACGTTCCCTTCGCTATTTTCTTAGCTGACTCCCACATAAATCTATTTTTCACGAACCTTGCGTATAAACACCCAAGGGATATCAAAAATTGTAGGTACATTTAAAATGATAAACTATTGATTTATGAACTGTAATTGCATCCAACCTGCCTACGTGAAGCCGTGACCTACAATTGATGACGTCACAGAGGCCTGACGGGCGCTACACACGGCCGGTTAACAGCCGGTCCTTATATTCTATCCATCTATCGATATGCTTACGTAGAGATAGAATTATTACATTAGCCATACATTTCACATAGGAAGTGGTAAAGGCCGCGGGTTTGATGGCTGTCTTGCCCTTCAAAAAGTGCTGATTTTCAGCCTACTTTGAATAAATGACTTTTGATTTTGTTGAGTCCCATGCAGTGTCAAATGTCTATCTCCAGTAAGAAAAACAATAGATAGACAGATTATTGAGAATAACCATTAAATCTGCGAGCACACCTTGCTCACCAGAGGCATGATTGATGCTCAAATTACAAGGGAAATCGTGTTTTGGCGAGCAGCTGCGAAGACAGGTGGCTCGTAAGCAGTGGCGGATTAAGAGTATCCGAGGCCCTAAGCACAGAGCCTGTGTAGACCCTGTGTAGGAAATAGAAGGTTGAAGAAATTGACCGAGCGAAGCGAGCGTGATGCACATGTAGTTCCAAATGCGCGAGCGAAGCGAGCGCGAATTTTTTTTCGGACTCGTACGGATTTAAAATTTATCCCAAACGTACTTAATTTTTTGTTTGTTGACAAATGCAAAAACGAAGGCACATAGTTTCTGAATACGCGAGCGAAGCGAGCGCGAAATTTTAATTATTTTTAAGACTCAGAACCAAAATTATGTACAATGTAGCTCAAACGTACTTAACTTTTAATTTGTTGACAAATGTAAAAACGAGGACATATAGTTTCTGAATACGCGACCGAAGCGAGCGGGAAATCTTGATTATGTTTTAAGACTCAGAACTAAAATTTCGTAAAAGGGCTACATTTCAAACCTTCATTTCTTTCTATTGGACAAGTAAGATGGATAACGTAAGATCGATAACAACGTCCGCGGACTTAACCGGTGGTCCGCGGACCACTTGGAATGCCTCCAGGCACCACCAGCCCACCACCGCCAGGACCACTGATCTAAAGCATCCAAAATTTTCGGATATGTTTGTTATATTGCACTCGTAGTTACAGCGTGAGCTTCCCAACGACTGTACGATAGCGACTTCGGAACGCTATCGTTGCCTATTAATTCTTTTCCCAACGATGAGTAGAAGCCGAAAAAAATTTGTATAACAACTGCACAATTGAAAAAAAAAATCACTGCGATCGTACAACAATCAACAGCACTGCGACCAATCAAGTTTAGAGGCGGGGGTGTATGAAGGGTCACTCCCGAACTGCTCGCGCCTTGTGATTTCGGATATATTGTGGATGAATCTCGATAAAATGTAGGTATAAAATGAAACGCCAGCAGAGGATGGAGGCCCCTGGAGAACAGGGGCCCCAAGCACGTGCTTGTTGTGCTTATAGGGTTAATCCGCCACTGCTCGTAAGTATTTTTTTCGTTGTTTCGCATGATTAAAGGGTTCTTTTAGTTTGACCGAATTCGTGTAACAGACAGATTTTAGGACAAGATAGTTGTGTATCAAATATCTTGGCAAAAGAACTTCCCAGTGCCCTGCTTATCTCCGGCTGTAAATAATGAAGATACCTACTGGTGATAACAAAATGGCTCTGAGTATTTTTTAGAGCCATTTGTTTATTTAGCTTTTATGTCAAAACTACTGAATTGATTTAAATGAAATTAACTACACGGCTGCAAGAAGTACCTATGTAGTTACCTCGGATCGCGGCACAGGTCATTCATTGGACAACTATTTTATCAAAAATCAACAACACTGAAACCAAAAAAATCCTCAACGACATTATCTATGCCACCCAAGTCGAATTTTCATCTCGAAAGATTCACTAAAGTGTAAAACACAAACACAGTTCCGTGAACGATAATGCAAAATAAATAAAACATTTCAATCGTTCTTGTGTGGAATAAATAACATTTTGCCGACAGCGAGACACCTGTCCCGTACTCACTCATTTATCTTAGCAGTTTCGCCGACCGAAGGTGCCGGTGTATCTGTATTTTTTTACTTTTTTCTGTTTTTTTTTTGCATTTTTTACTTTCAATTAAAATGCGGGATAAGAGGAAGGAAATTATTTTGATTTTTTCGTTGTATATTTTGTAATAATATGGTTGTCATTTGAACATTTTTGGCAGTCGTTACGGGTAGTCAGAAACCAGGGAGTCTTACCTAAACATTGGGTTGTCCGGGTAACTGGGTTGAGTAGGTCAGATAGGCAGTTGCTCCTTGTAAAACACTGGTACTCTGCTGCATATGGTTAGACTAGAAGCCGACCCCAACATAGTTAAATACTAGGCAGATAAGATGATGGAATTTAATTAGTTGTAATTTAATTATTGTTTTTATTATAAACCGAGTGACATTCCTGGACTTGATTTACGTGTGTGTTGTACGCATGCAACATTGTTGTTATTTAATTAAAATAACTCGACTGAAAATAATTTATAGTATTTTACATTTAAAATTAATTTGGTTTGTGACATTCTACTGTTGTGGTCACACTGAATGTACGTTAATAACTACTAGCCGTTTCCCGCGGTTTCACCCGCGTTCCGTGGCAACTACTGCCCGTCCCGAGATAAAATATAGCCGATGTTACCCGGGAAGAGAGTAGCTTTTAATTTATCAAATCTGTTCAGTAGTTTCGGAGCCTTTAAGTTACAAACAAATGTTTCCTCTTTATTATATTAGCATAGATAGAGTTGTAGTTAGAGTTGGATTGTGGCTGGGGGCGTCAATCTCAGAAACTACCAACATTTACTACAGCAACCAGCTATAAATCACGTCAGTACTTCTTGTAAATCCAGAGGATACTTAGGTAAGCAGATTGGTATCTAAAACGTTTTATTTATCGTATAATTTGTGTTACAAGCTATTGTCTCAGAACATGTAACCGAAAGGAACCACCATACGAAAAAAAGTTAATTCCTGACCATAATGCAACTCCCGACAAAAATGACAGAAACAGGAATACAGTTTTCGCACACGTGTGTAAAGCATAAGGGTTTCGAAACTTTTGTACAGTAGACACCGGTCAATTTTCTAGGGCAAATAACATTTTTTGTACTGACTGACAGAACTGTCAACTAACCAAAACACGGTCAGACAATACGAAGAGCAAGGAGTTTCGCGCCTTTGGCAGAGAAGGAAGGACAGCAATGACATATCCTGTTGGTTGGATATTCCAAGTCTATCATATAATTCACAATGGATAGAGTACCTACGTTATCGTGACTTGAATGGATGACTGACTTGAATAGTAAATATAATGCGAACTTTTGATTATGAGAACTCGAATGATGGAAGATGTGATTCTGGGAAGATTTTGGATTAAAATTAAGATTAATACACTTCTAGTAGAATGAAATAAAATCTGTACTTACTTATTAGTCCAATCTCATAATGAATAGGTACCATAAAATATAAGCTATTAACTAATGTATTTTATGTGACATCTCAGCCACAAAATTACATGGATTAAAGAATAGGTTTATTGAATTCATATTCAACATTTAATTGTGTTGAAATCATTTCAGCAAAACATATGCTATAAATCACTTTATACATCAGTCTATTTTTCATTTACCAACCCAAATCTTACCTATATTCTAAAAATACAAAAATAAAAAAAATACGTGTGGCACTCGGGGACTGCCGCGGTAAAGCTATTGCATAGCATTCTGTATCAACTTATGCAATTATAATTATTTATTCGTCCGATTTCGGAGCAGCTCGTCTCGATTCGGGCGAGTTGCGTAAAGTCGTACAATACACACGACGTTAGACGATGCACGGCCTTCAAGCCACACCTCCGTGCCCGTCGGAGTGGGGAGCGTGAGGTTTTTTCGTTACGGAATTTCTGGATTTGGTCCCCGCGCTCAAGGCCTACGATAGAAGCTATGCAATTTTTTTTTTTTTTTATTTTTTTTTATTAGCCTGTGCTGTCCCACTGCTGGGCAAAGGCCTCCCCCAAAGCCTTCCACTTTTCTTTATCCCTCGCTGCTTGAGGCCAGTCCGAGAGGAAGCTGTCCAAGTCTTCCCTCCAGCGTTTCCTTGGTCTCCCTCTCGGTCGCCTTCCATCCTCCGGGATCCACTTTGTGGTTATATTGGCCCACTTGTCCGGGTGCATTCGACAGATGTGACCCGCCCAATCCCACTTCAACTTCGCAGACTTATTGCCCACATCGAGTATGCCCGTCTTGGACCGGATAATGGTGTTGCGTATCCGGTCGCTTAGCCGTATGTTGAGCAGGCTACGCTCCATGCTTCTTTGGCATACTTTTAGCCTGGACTTCTGAGATTCGGTCAAAGACCAAGTCTGAGCGCCGTAGGTTAGGATGGGCAGAATACACATGTCGACTAGTTTTCGCTTCAGCGATAAAGGGAGCTCACCCTTCATAAGCGACTTCATGGACCAGAAGCTCTTCCAGGCGTTTTCGATCCGTCGGTCGATTTCCTTGTCTTGCCTGTTTTCGAAGGACACTAACTGGCCCAAGTAGATGTATTCGTCAACATGTTGTATCTCTTGCCCATCTACCTCGACCCTACGTTTCGCGCTATTAGTCATTACTTTAGTCTTTGACCGGTTCATCACAAGCCCGACTTTGAGGCTGGCGGAGCTCAGCTCTTGGAGCATCTGTTGCAGCTGTTCTGCCGACGGTGCGAATAGGACAATATCATCTGCGAAGCGAAGGTTAGTGAGTATTTTACTGCCGACTCGGATACCCTGCGATATCCAGGGGTCGGCCAGTTCCTTAAAAACCTCTTCGAGTGTGCTGGTAAAAAGTTTTGGTGAGAGCGGATCACCCTGCTTGACTCCTTTATGTATCTGAAATTTGGTGCCTGATGTGTCTAATTTTATGTTGGCGGTGCTATTGCTGTATATGGCTTTCAGGAGGTCTATGTATGTTTTTTCTATGCCTTGGTCTTCTAAAGCTGAGAATATTGCTGAATGCTTTATACTGTCAAAAGCCTTTGTATAATCTACGAATGCCAAGTACAATGGTTTCTGGAACTCTATGTGTTTTTCTATAATTTGGTTAAGTGACTGGAGGTGGTCTGTTGTGGAAAAATGAGGGCGGAATCCAGCTTGTTCTGGTGGTTGATGGGAGTCTAATTGAATGTCGATGCGATTGTGAAGGATTTTGATGAAAGCTTTGTAAATGTGCGAGACCAAACTAATGGTTGTTTATATCGGCTTTGTCTCCTTTTTTGTGAAGAAGTATGATGTTCGAGTGGCACATCATGTCTGGGATCTTGCCGGTTTTCAATATGTTATTGAATAGACTAGTGAGGTGTGGAATAAGTGTAGCTGAGCCGAGTTTTAAGGTTTCAGTAGTAACGCCATCTTCTCCAGGGCTTCTACCATAGTGCATTGTCTTAAGGACTCGATGGACTTCGGACCTTGAGATAGGTGTAATGTCGTCCGAGTAGTGGTATGTAAGGTCTGTGCTTGTTTGCCGATTATCGGAATATAGGGAACTATAAAATTTTGTGCATATTTCTATGATCTTTTGTCTGCTGTGTTGTTTAGTGCCAGAGAAGCTATGCAATAGCTTAAAAAAATTGCTAACATTCATCATCTTTATCATCATCTACTTTTTTTTCGTCCTCACTTCACGTTCGGATACTTTTACGAAATGAAACAGCCAGCACGTGTTTAAAAAAAATATGGCCGTCTTTTTTGCGGTAGGTATTATGTCAAATTGGCCATTCTGTAACCGAATCGCGTAACTCAAATGCTTGTTAACTGACAAAAGATTGTTTTTATTGGCAAGCTACATGTTTTCTGAGAATCTATTTAATTTTACACAAACGATTTGCTCTTGAGTCTTTCAATTTATTAAATGTTTTTTGCGAAAAAACGTTTAGATATTTTCTGAGTTTGGATACACTTGTTAGTGGTCAAAAGTGTTTAAAATTGATTTTGTAGTGAAAGTTGACCACTCAAAAATTATTGTCCAGTTTTAAGATAAATTGTTTAAAAATGCTTATACGTTTCTAAACATATTATTACCATTATTTTTCACCAGTTATTTATTAAGACTCCATATTTCAAAATAAAACAAAACAAGCCAAATAAATCACTAACCAAAACCAGTCTCATTATGCTAAACATTTACAATACAAATTAGCATAATACTGAAACTGAAACACAAACAAAGGCGGAGTTACCTCATCTCTATTTGTCTAAGTCCTGATTTCCATACATGTTACCACAGTATAGATATATTCTCTTGTAAACAGTTGTGAAGCTTCCAACTAACGTTCGTAAAAATTTCACTCACACACGCATCTGTATCGACCAGCTTTTGTCGGTGCCATCGGTGCTGTCAATACTGAGTGTCCTGCATCGAGCACGAAAGTATGCAAGTCAAAGTCTAAGGTTTTAATTTCATATAGATCTTTTACCTACCGGTGCATAAGAAACGTCAAGTTAGTTGCGCGTTTCCAAAGAGTGGGTCTTATGGAGAAGAATCGGCAAGAACTCCATTGAAAAAATAACTTTTTTTTAAAAGAGTGTCTGTGGAGTTGACTTTGAGAAAATTGTACAATACCAGTTGAACTAGAAAGTGATATTGTAACGGACGTTAGTACGTAGCTTCACAACTGTTTATAAGACTATATATTTAAACTGTGGTGTTACTTACGTCTATATACTTGTTGTAAACTATTACTCATGCAGTAACAGCCTTATTTACAAACTGCATCGTAAAACTGTGACTAAGTGCCGATGTATTGCAGTTAAGATAAGATGCATGCCATTTCTTAAGAGATCCTTGTTGTTATGTGTGTAAAAATAATCATTATGAACAGGTTTTCATTTTATTATAACGGCTGGTAGCCAGGCAATTCATCTATACTTGCTTTCGCATTTATAACATTAGAAAGAAATGATTTTATTTTGTGGACCATAAATAGAAGTAATGTAACTTATATCTTCTCTTTCTTATTGCAAAATCATTTCTAGGTCCAAATCAACTTATTGGTAGATTTAAAGGATATAGTTTCAGTAAGAAATTAAAATTGATGAATATTAATATTACGTGATTAACATCACTGAACTCAGTTTAATCCGATAAATTATACCCACCTTAAAACCAGCTCCAAAACATCACGAACACAGCACGTACCATTATTATGCAAATTAGTGCAGTGTATGCACGACCATTTCACTATTTGGCCAAATGCAACCTCGGTACATTATCTACAGGACATCTTGCAACCTTGTGAGCCCCCAATAAGTGACAGTGGGCTCTTGTGAATATAGGTACATGTATTGAACTTCATTTAAAAAGGATATCGATCATTTCTTTTTTGAGGCTTTTTGGGTCATGTGTGTTTTGTAACGAGTGGTTTATTTTAAGCATGGTATAAAATGATGATTAACGGTGGCTGGTTTAAATATCGATTCCATTTTCTTGAAATACTCTTATGCTGGATATTTGATGTAACGTAACTTTGAAGGACTTTTAGTGGATACTGATTCTTATATTCAGTCCTGGATTTCAAAAAAAAAAAAAAAATCAAAAATCAAAATCTTTTTATTTCACATAGGCCTTTGCAGGCACCTATGAAACGTCACATTAGTTGCACGGTTCCAAAAAGTTGGTCTCATGGAGAAGAGCCGGCAAGAAACTCCATAGACACTCTTTTTAAAAAGTAATATAGTCACAGTACAAACAGTCTATTACATAACAATAGTAAGCTCACAGAATTATACAATGCAAGAAAGTTAAACTGTAAATCTATACAATGCAAAGGGAGAAGAAAAAGTCGTTTAATTGCCAGGGAAGCCACACATGGAGAGATGAGTTATCGCCATATAATATCTTTATCCTCAACAAAGTCTTGAATTTTATAATAAGCTTTTTTAATTAGGGTGGATTT
Source organism: Helicoverpa armigera (assembly GCF_030705265.1). Classification (NCBI taxonomy): domain Eukaryota; kingdom Metazoa; phylum Arthropoda; class Insecta; order Lepidoptera; family Noctuidae; genus Helicoverpa; species Helicoverpa armigera. Next base: position 11,401,193 of record NC_087123.1, read on the forward strand.
TAAAGTGTTCTTAAATTTTATATCCGTGAGATCGGTTACACACTTAGGCAGCTTGTTGTAAAAACGGACACAATTCCCTAAAAACGATTTATTTGATTTCGTTAATCTGAATCTCGGAACTACTAGCTTGTGCTTGTTTCTTGTATTAATGGAATGTATATCACTTTTAACACTAAATTGATTTAAGTTTTTGCGTACGAACATGATATTTTCTAGTATATAAAGAGAAGGTAGTGTAAGTATATCAATTTCTTTAATTAATTCTCTTAATGACTCGCGAGGGCCGAGGCCATAAATTGCACGAACTGCCCTTTTCTGGAGAACGAAGATTGAGTTTACGTCAGCCGCTGCCCCCCACAGTAAAATACCATAGGACATAATACAATGGAAGTAAGCGAAATACACGAGCCTAGCAGTAGCAACGTCAGTAATCTGTCTTATTTTTCTGACTGCATAAGCTGCGGAACTCAGCCTCTTTGACAGTGCTGAGATGTGGGCACCCCATTGCAATTTAGAGTCAATGGTGATGCCCAGGAAGACGGTTTGACTAATAACATCTAATTTATTATCGTCCAGAACGATATTGAGCCCTACTGGTGTTACATTAGGTAAAGAGAATTTAATGCATTTCGTTTTGGAAGAATTAAGAAGCAAGTTATTCGCGGCAAACCACTTGCTTTCAATGTTAGTAATAGTCCAATTATTACTTTTTTGTCCTCAATGACTTATTTACCCTAAAGTACCACAAGGTATAAGAAAAAAGACATCAATTGTCTCTCAGGTATGAACCTATGTATTTATATGTTATTATAGCAGGTTAAAGGTGGTCTGCTAAAATGTATTGGTGTGCAAAAATAGATAAGTATTTTCCTCCACTCATCGGCCATTTTGACTTGAAAAATACAATGGTAGGTAATTTAAATACAATCAAAAATCGTGACAAATACCCCGTCTTATGCATTCAGACTGAGATTTGCTAATAAACTTATCTGCACTATAACGTGATCTGCATTGCATATAAACGACTTAAAACTTGTTAAAAAATTCTTTTGAATAATCCATCTTGGCGCCTAAATGACAGATTTAGTGCTATTCTATGAGCAATAAAGAATTATCTATATTGTAATCAGTGTCTGACATTTTGGGTCTGGTGCATTCATGAATTTAAAAATCGAATTTTATTGGTTTTCTATGAATAGATAGCCATCAAAAGTCAGTTTTAGTGTTACAAATATTTGCCTGTATTTTTGCACGCCGAATTTTAAAAAACGAAGGTTAGGACCCGCACTACAAATTATATCTTTAATGTATTTGTAAATATTTTAATGCTAAAAGATTATGTTGAATTCGAACAAAAGGATTTTCGAGTTTCCTAAAACTTAAGCTAACCAAAGCAACAGCCTATACATAAACCAAAATAATTCGTTGAAACAGTGACTGTAGAGGTATTTACTTACCGACAACATACAACGCTATTATCGACCTTACCACAGCAGAAATAAGGCTCATTATCCTCCTTTTTTTTTCAAAGTAGAATTATTGGTAATCCTTCTGAGGGAAAATCTTCGTAAATCCGGCTGTTTAATAAATTCTAGTCATGTTCGAAGCCATGATTACTGGTAACAGTGACAGTATGGAAGATCATGGTGGACACATCATCAGAGTGACATAGCTACATAATTGAGCTATGACATCAGCATCAGTTTTCCCTAGTTTTCTTGCATATGCATGAGAAAATAATCAAGTCTGTGAGTCTGTAGGTCGATCTGATGTGGTCAGTTTTTCAAGTCAGCCATGATTCCTGTTATGCTGAGGCATCAATTGAATTATAAATTAAATTATATATTGTTTTAAAAATTGCATAGGCTAAACTGGGTGGACTTCTTAATATAATCTGCATATAACCGAGAAGGTAATTTTTGAGCACCATTTTTTACCCTTTCTTGACTTGTGTCTATTTCTAAATATAATGGCTTCTAAGCTATTTCAAAAGCAGGTAAGTTCAAATTCATAGTCACTGTGTTAGGAAGCCCGATAAACACTAGCGGTACAAATACGACTACATACATTTCCAGATCTACGTAATACCGGTCGTTAAAGTTCCATTTATGGTCACGGATATTCCGTGTCGATACATACTGCTGCCATTATTCTACTCGAACAATAGCTTACACTTTCTAAGTGTATCTTGGATAGCACAAAAGATGTTAGGTATCGTGAATATATTAGAGTTAACGACTTTTTTACTCGACTGCCGAGAAGGGTTATGTTTTCTGCATGTTCGATTACTTTATATAGCTACTGCCTCGTGGGTGCAACTGAAGGAAACGTTAGTCTTAGAAAAGAAGTAATGTCAACTATGTTCCTGCTGCAACCCTTTGTGTACTGGGCCGCGGTAACTCTGGTAAACAATCCCGTAGGTATAAGGTCTAAGGCTGGCAGCTTTTTCTGTAATTGGTTTATTTTGTGACACATATCATGTCCTGGACATATTTTAAAGTTATTTGAAAACTTTGTATAGTTTTCCGCAGTTCTTGAGCCATTATGAAATTGGATTAATCATAGTTTTCTTACTCTAACAACTGGGTGGATCATCTTAGTCACAGTCCTGAGTCATGCAGCTTGCGGATTACGACAGCATTCACTTGTTATTCTGAACGCAGATACACTATAAGTCGTGGAGTAGATCAGGAAACCTTTGTATGACTTGAATTCAGTATTGAACGCGTGAACTGTCACGTTCTGTCAGTTGCGAAAAAAACGTGAGTCAGTTTTTTTGGCGGACAGTGTAAGCTGTTAAAAATGGTTACGAAATTATTTTGTGCTTTGTGAAAGACTTACTTTTCATGTGAAGGCTTGATTGGTATAATGGACTGAAAAATTAATTGCATTTTTCTGTAGGTAAAGTATGTTTTGGTGATGTTTTTCAAAATTAAATTTCTTTGATGTAGAAGTATATTGAAAATAACATTTTCAGGCTTTCAGCTAAACAAGTTTATTATTCTAGCGGTTGGTGGTTGAAAAGTTCTCGTTACAATTTCTCTGAGAATTTTATCAGCTGCATTCCGCAGTTTATTTAGCCATTTTATGGCAACAGGCTGATTGCAAGTACATACAGTTGTGTACACGTCAGTATGTTTTTTTTTTTATATATAACTGACGAGGTTTTTTGCATGTGAACACAGACATTTCAGGAAGTTTTGCTCAGATTTGAAAAATTGTTTCAGTGTTACATAGCGCACAAACGACGAAGACTACTAGTTTAAAAAGACATGGGTCAAACCGCTGCGGCAGTTAGTGTGCGTGTGATATAACTGAGTAAAATATCATACTTATGACTAAGTTGTCAATTTTCCTCAAACTAAACACATTGACATTTTGGTGAATTGCATTAGAATGTCAAATGAAGTAAGGTAGCATTTTATCTCTTTGGTACTAAACCGCACCTAAAGCCTAAACGTCCAGACTTTATGTCTCATAGTTATGAACACTGCGAATGACGTGTGCAGAAATCCCCACTAACATTATGTATGAACATGAATATGCGAAAGTCGCTTTGTCCGTTTGTCTCGGCTTTACTGTTAAACCGCTGTTCAAACATTGATAAAATTATGCATGCAGTAAACCAATTCTAAGAAACACAGGTGCTGTTCTAATCTGGGGTAATATACGTACTTGCGAGATAAGAATTTTATTATATGAAGGATAAAAATGTGTGTATTTCACATGCTGCAGTGCAAAAACGCTCATAACGCACCCAGATCTAAAGAAAGCTAACTAAAAAATCACTTTTTTAGAAAAAACGTAAAACTGATTCAACCTTTCTTATTTTTATTATATTCTACTATTCATAAAAATATAGTTTCTTAAGTAAACTCCCTTAAGATCTAGGTGTGCGATAAAGGTATCGAACTGACACTGAAAAATAATCGAACCGAAACCAAAGGTTAAACTATTTCATAAGTTCCTGATTAGCAAAATGTTAGTTATGAGTCATTTCAAAATGTATAAGTTTTAAAAGAAAATGTGTATCTTGTCATGCAAGTTGAGTTTAGTGCAGTGCGATGCGCGCTCGAGAACGGTCGCGTTTTCGCTGCACAGTACGAATATTGTATTCGCGTTTTGCGCGGCAATAGCCGCTGCCCGTCTTAGTCGTGATGAGTTCTAAACCGCTCATCGCCAACGAAGTTTTGGCATTCATTAATCATGCCATCGATTATATGGATGAGGTCAGCATCGTGCAGATCTGCAGATCAGCCTACAAAGAGGAGGAGGTTTGCAGTGCAAAGCTGCTGCTCTACAAGTCGCTCGGACAACTCGAGCAGATGCCATCCCGCCGAAGGGACGGTGGCGACAAGAGCCTGCAGGACATTATCTCCCTGCTGAAGAGGACGGATCCTGACGACGTGCCTGAATTCGTGGCGAAGGACTTGCATAAGCTGCCTCCCGTCACGTTCGATCACGTCGACGTCACCAGGCTGCTGAAAGACATAACGTGTCTGAAGGCAAGCCTGGAGGATATGAAGTCAAAGATGGAAGCTTCACAGGTTACAATCAATGACCTGCGTGGTGAAGTGGCGTTGTTGCGCAACGCTGTTTCCATAAGTGGGTCATTAGATATAATCAATGTGAATACACGTCGCGGGGCGCAAAATGCGGCAGTCATCAGTTTCGAGTCGGCGAATTCGAGTGCGTCACCGGTCGCCGATGTCGCTGACGATGCACCCCGCCCCGCCGCCGCCGCCGCTGCTGTGTCAACACCTGCGGCCGAGACATGCGTAGGAACATCGACCCCCAAACGCGCCTACGCAGCAGTAGCAGCCACCAACAAGCCCGTTGTGACGCAAACAAAGCGGGCCAAAGCAAAAGGGGGTAAACAAACCCGTGGCACATCACAGCCACAGACTGGTCCTAAGAAGGACATGTGCGACAAGGATGGCTTCATAAAGGTTGAAAGGAGAAAGAAGAGGCCACCTTGCAGGAATCAGTGCGGTACCGCACAAACTGGACCCAACATCCTGCTGCGTCCTGCAGTACCAACGACGCAGTTGTACGTGTCCCGTCTACATCACACCACGACGGTGGAGCAGATCGTGGAGTATGTCCGGTCCAAGACCAACTGGACCTTGAGGGTGGCGAAGTTGGAGTCGCGCCACAATACGAACTTCAATTCGTTCATGGTGCGAGTTCCAACTCATCACATCGAGACATTCCTCAAGGAAGAGTTTTGGCCGAAAGGTGTCGTTTATCGGAAGTTCCGAGGATGGTTACGCGACACCTCGCAGCGTAACACGACGCCGACACTTCGTGTGCATTAGTTTTAAGTTACTTATATAAAATATGTATTAGTGTATGTTTTAATGTTATAATATTTGTGTATTGTATTTTTCTATGGGCCTTAGATGCCTGATTCAAATAAATAAATAAATAAATAAATAAATAAATAAAATCGATTGATCTCCGTGACTAATCTGTGTTAAATACATTAGCGATGAAGCTCACCTGAATTCAATAATATCGTTGTTTGTTTTATTATGAAATCATTGAAAATTGCTTATGTTTATAATTTTTTAACAATAAATAAATAAATAAAAAGCTTGTAGCAGCTACACCTGAGAATCATCAATCACCGTAATCTCAATTTTAGAAAATATATTTCATCTTAGTTCATGTATAACACTTTACAATCGGTAGGTATTCTATACCTATTATTCAGTTTTTTTCCGGCCTCTCTAAAAAAAACTTCATAACGAATTCGGTCATACTTAAATGATTCTATGAATGATATTTTTCATATCAGCATTACATATATAATTAAGAAAACGTCAATTTCAATAAAAAAACGTCGAAAACATATCAAAATTATACAAAAACACCATCTGCATATTATTTAAATAACCAATCACAATACAGCAATTCAATTTCCGGGGCATATGAAGAGATTTATAAATAATTACCGTTTGACCTATTTGTGGTGCATACGTAGTGCATTATTGCACCGTGATGCAATGCGGTTGCTTCCTAGTAAGTCGATACTGTGAACACCTTGTGTTCGCCCTTTGATCTCAGTGGGATTAGATGAGAGGAATGTCGATTTTATTTTGGTGATTTTATAGGTTAATTATGACATTGCTGAGTTAATTTAAACTATATGGCATATAAAATTGGCCAATTGCAGTTTCGGGTTTGACTATCATTATTTAAAGTTCAAAGCTGTCTGGTAGTAGATACTAGGGTGCTGGTATCACTGAATATAGGATCGAACTAGATAAAACGACGTTGAAAAAAAATTACGACCAACAGTAAAGCATAGGCTGCCCTTCAGATCTGAAATAAGTTGAAAACTTACTTAAAGAACTTATTTCCTTAAAATTATACTGTACAATACGGCTCCTAAAATTAAATGCTTCCGTCACTTATAAATCACACCAACCAACGATACTATCTAAAACACACAAAAAAGCGCCAAGCAGAAGCTACTCAAAAAACTAAATTGATTGTTTGATAATCATCACATCAATTTAGCTGACAAGCATCTTAATTCTATACATTAATCTGTCAAGTACCTAAACTTGACCTCAAGATATAATTAAATTGATAAACCGATTGACACCCGTCAAGTTTATGATGAATGAACGTCAACGGATCATGTGAATGAGTGAATGAATGAACATGTTCACTCGTTCATGAGACGGTGTGACATGGTTAAGTCAAATTAACTACGATTATGATTGATAGCGGTTTAAGTTAACGTGTGTAATCGTAGTTAATGTTTGAGAAATTAGTTTGGTATCTTCGTTGTTTGTTTTGGTTCATGTTACAGTGGGTTTTGAACTAGTTTCTGTCCTATATCTTGTTTGAATTTTGTCTACGTTGTTTTGAAAATTTAGTCCAAATAAAGGGAATAAACATTTACATAAATAAGAGTAGTTATTATATGTTCTTAATATTATAAACCTATAGAAACTGTTTACGAATCTTAGGAACTACTGATATAGCCCATTTATCGATGAAAATAGTTTCTACTGGTCGGTGATGGAAGCTTACTAGCTACGTATCATATCTGTGTGCCAAATGATACATTCTAGTGGTATTCTTCAGCATACGAACCATCAACATCTCCAACATTTTTAAGGGTTTGACGTCAAAAGAGAGCGCCAGTTGATTACCGTCATACTATTGTCGTTCATTCCACTAACGGTACATGTTTCCCATAAATAGTAACAAATGACATGATGTATCGTTGAGTATGAAACTTGAAGTTATGGGCAAAGACAATGCTCTTGTTTGTAAATATACAACACAGCACGTTGTTACAAACCTTCTGTCAGTACGTAGGTAATGTAAGTGTTAAGAATTTTGTATTCGCTGTCACGTACTTACTTGAATCTTTATTCAGTTTTGGAAAGTAAAATGAATTGCAGTGTAAAAGTTGTGGAGTTTCTATTTATAAGGATAAGCTGTTCCCGCACTCGGATAAAAAGTAGCCTGTACCTTTCTCAAGCTCTAGACTAGACTATCTTTTACTTTTTATTGCAGTATTTTTGGCAAAAAACCCAAAGTTGTAAAAGTGTGCAAGTAAGGACTAGGTAAAGATGATGTAGAAGTAATGCAGTAAGCATACAATTAATTAGCTAAAATAGGGCTTATGATAATCCCATGTAACTAACGAGTACATAGAATGGGCCATATGCCAGCCACAGTGAAATAACACTTATATTCTGTAGTAAAGATCAACGCAGCTTATCATTTCTCTTCTAGCTAGGCCACCCACGAGATTTCATTCGATTTCATAAATACTAATGTGAGTTTGTTTGCTACGCTTCCACGCTAAAACGGCTGCAGCGTTTGAGGTGAAATTCGGGATAGAGACGAGAAACTTTTTATCCTGGTATGGGTTGTCAGTTATGGTAGTCAACTTTGCAGTTTGCAAAGATGTGCGTAACTACAATATTACTTTGTCCATAAAGTTACAGATAATTTTGTTGCGTTGTTAACCTAGAGCAAACAATATTACTTACTTACCTTACTGTTGGTACCTTTATCTTATATCGATAAAACTGATCATTAACAATATCACCATCGACAAGTTTAACACCTTTTACCGTCCTTAATATCGATACAATTATTTTTAAATCCCTTTCTCTTACACAAAGGTGAGCACCTACGGGTATTTAAAGCAGTTTTATGTTGAGAAAGCCAATTAAATTTACCCTTTCGGCTTATCGGACTAACCCGAATAAATTATGAAAGTGCCATTCAATCGATTTATTTATGCTGGATCGAGTATCGGTATGTCGTTACCGATTCGATTATACGACTCGACTACTCTTACTCCTGAAGTATTTGTTTGATAAGGCCACAGTAGTAAACTATAAATACATTTGTTGTTATTTTATTGACTTAGTTTTTATATACTAGTAAATTGTATGATTTTTATATGATTTGCTTAGCTGTCTTCTTTAAAGCTCAGTTATCAAATGTTCCGTAACTTGTATATTTAAGTGCTTTGCTAAAATTTCGTCTGGACTTAGACATTTTGTATACTTAAGTACACTGATGTAATATTTTTGCGGTTATAACGTCACCAAGTTGGCTCACAACCACACCTTTTTACCGTTCTTTGTTGTCGTTACTTAAAACAATAGAATTGAGGAAAAACGAAACAAAAAAACAGCTTCCAAGATTTCAAACTTAGAATTCCCTAGATGCAAAATGTTTTTTTTTAAAGGCTATTATCAATTCTAAGCGCATTTTTACTGCCAGTATCATTTATTTTTTCTCATGTCAACTAAAGTCTAGACAGATAAAGACCTCATTTAAACGTAAAACTCTTCAATAAAAGGTCTATAAGTTCAATCGAATTAACATCAATCAGAAAATGACTTATTGCGTTTTTATTACGTCATTTTTTGTGCACATAATTGAGATGTATTAGAAGTTCAAGGTTACGCTAAGTTGTTGATTGTGTAGTAAATTGCTCATAAAAAGGAAATTTGGATCTTTATGTATTAAGTTTTTTGCTACATTTACACTACGATAAAAAGATATGTTTATTTTTGGCTTATGTTTAACTGATCACCAGATATAGTAACAAACAGCAGACAAAAATAGTAAATGATCACCAAAATGAAACTCGCATTTTAATGTAAAACTATCACCAAAGTTTTAACACTTTGCAATCCTATTTAAGTGAAATTACTCCAAAATAAATCATGCGTAAGCCAAAAATAGTAAATGATCACCAAAATTAAACCACCATTTTAAAGTAAGATTATAACCAAAGTTTTTAAATTCTGCTATCCTATTTAAGCAAAATGAGTCCAAAAAAATTCATTGTTATCCCAAAAGTAGTAAATGATCACCAAAAGTAGTAAATGATCATCAAAAAAGTTTTTTACATCTTGCTATCCTGTTTAAGTAAACTGACTCCAAAAAAATAAGTTCGGCTTGATAAAATAAATGTAATAACATTATGGGGACCCTTTTCCTGCACTAGCGTGTGGTCGAATACAATTTAAAGTGAAGTCGTGACTAAAATAGCTGGTACTATTACATTTTTAGACTTTATTTTTCTGGTGTTCAGTAGATATTTCTGGTTGCAAAACTTAGGGTATCAAAGCATTTTATAGTGGTCATTATATTTGTTCCCCAAGAATTATAACCGTATATTACCTACAACATACCATAATAGTTTAAGTAGTAGTTGTAGTAAGATGATGACACTAAAGAACCACATAACTACTAATGTAAAGCGCATGCGTGCGGATGCACTTATAAACACATCAAGTTCTGTCATGTCACATCTAAAACGCCGCGTGCGCATCGTCTAGTGAGTGAGTAATGAATGAAAACTGCTGTCAGTCTTTATTAGGATATCTGTTGGTTTTTGTGTCATTTTTATAGTACAGGTTAAAGAGCAATTAGTGCGTTTTTTACTTTGATATAATATACTATGAACCAATTGTCACATATGTATATCGAGAAATCATCTAACGACTTCATTTTTAAAGATTAGTTATATTTAAATTAACTTAAACTGGTCTTGAAAGAACTGAACTCATTTAAATTGTTAACCTAAAGCCTTAGAAGTGATAAGCTACCTTGTTCTAGCTAAGTTGCTCCCTCGCAACTCGGGTAGAACCGTGGGAAACCGCTAGCAGTACTAAATATAATAATCCCCCTTGACATCAATTAATGTTTCATTGATAACAAATAACTAGGTAACTTAATATGTTTTCCTTCTTTAGCAAAGTATGTCAACTGGTGACGCCGGTGCTCATCAAAGCTTCTACTCAAACGTATATAAGTTATCTAAGTTACATCATCAACAACGTATTGTATACATTACTATAAACTACAGCATAAATACAATTGAAACAATATCATCATCTGCCTAGCCCTTTTTTAACTATTTGGGGGAGCCTCTAAAATGTTTTCTATTTTACTTTTAAGGACTCCAAAATAGTCCAAAAGTCAGTTTTTCTATTTCTGGAACTGAGTACTGTATTTTATAAAAGGCAATCTACACGACTATTTACTGATACAATGACTGTTTATTAGAATTATGTCCCATCAAAGCAGAAAACATTAAAAAAAGGAACAAATCACTATCGAAACTAAAGCCAACGCACACTTGAGTTCAAAATAAAGTACATATTATGATAATTAACAGTAGCCAGCAACTCCTGGCCTACTTACTGTAAGATAAACTTACATGTTAGGCTTGCGACACCTGAGCTGTGGTACTTATGCACCGTGTTATTGTAGACTTGATTACTGAACATGCCAAGATATTTGAATCTATATTTTCAAATAACTTTTTCAAAATGTGTATATATATTCGATACGTGATATCATATTATAGTATGTAAGACGTTCCTCTAAATATTCAACCGATACTAAGTTTAAGTTCAAATTAGGATTCCATATTTCTGTGGGAGAAATTCGTATGTTGAGCAAGTTTTTAAATTAAGTAGCGTTTCAATGTTCTACGCTTGTCATAAAGTTTTTTAATTCACAAACTGTGGCTACAATCCTAATAATAATTAAAGTAGAAAGATATTTTTAACCATCATATTGCTAAATGAACGAAGAAATGTTTACGAAAGTCAATCAAAACAAACCGTAAGTAGCACTCGAGATCAACGAACATAATGCGGATAGATTTCTCTGAAATACCTGTTAATACAGTATCGTGTCTCCTCGAAGTAAACACTCGGACATTTACCTGTAAACAAGAAAAAACACTGATTACACATAATACAACACGCGCAATAAGATAATTCACGGTAACGATATACTAACACGCGAGCGATTAAGAGCCCTCGCACACTGCAAAACTTTTACTGCGGATTTGAAAAACATCTATCCGTTGTTAATTCGATTGGAGACTGAATTTTGACACTGGCGTGATATGAATTACTTACACTTAAGTTTATCTAGTCGAAAAACAACGGATGGTTCGGTTATTGAAATCCGCAGTTATACCTACGGCTTATAGTTTGATCTGGCTTATAAAACACTGTGAAGACGAGCAGTGCGCACATTAGTATTAGAAAGATCAGATATCTGACCTGCATCAGACCGCCTAACGGCGGTTCTCAATATTCTATCTGGATTTTTGCTTTCCAGAAATAGGAATTTGTCATTACTAATGAGGCTAATGTTAAAATTTAAATATCTGGTAAGCAATTCAACATATACAGTACTTTTTTAACGGCCTTATAATGTTTAGATTGATTCCTTCAAAATAAACTGTCAGTCCGATCAGGCAATCTTTCGGTCGACAGTTTAGTCAGTAGTGGCTCTTACACAAGAAATCTGATATTCTGAGTATTGACAAAAATAATGACGAAGTTAAAGCCCCTGTCACATATATTTGTGATGTTATTGACGTTTACAAGAATCGAAGTAAGGATATTTTGTAAATAACAGTCAAGTTTTGACTGTTGAATGTAGGTCAGTAAAGAGAAAATGTATATGTTACGTAATGTTTGTAAGTTTGGAAAAGGATATCGAATTGTGCAACAATACAGATTTGTATGATAATCATGATTGCACCTTTGCTATTCCGAGAACTGGAGAAAAAAAATCCTGCGAGTTTGAGGATTTTGCAACTTACATACCTACCTAAAGTGTAGCACTGCTTTGTTTGTCGTCCCTAAGGACTAAATAGAATCAGAACTTAAAATAAACCAAACAGCTCATACCACAAAGATTATTCCACGTAGCAACTCAGTAATCGATTCTCAGTATCACAATCTGCAAACAACCGTGTTCCCAAAGCTATGGAACGTAAACAAAATTTAAATACCAACGGCAAGGAAAACAAACAAGATAAACACAGATATAACAATACCAGATTAACAAGCAAAGAAGATATTCATAATTCCAATTTAAATACAAATTGTGTTTAAGATATGCTAAACGATACAGAACAGACAGCGACTGTCAGGTTTGAAAAATCTCATCAACTTATCATTCTACTTGACTTCACAATCGTTTTATATTCTAATTTTGTAAAAAGCTTTGTACAAATTAAGTTTGAACACGTGTATCAACAGAAATTGGGTGATTTTTTAGCTGTTCAAGTAGCTTTTGACACGTATTTGCTTCAAATAGTCGTGTTCATTAGGGTGTCGTGCATAAACTGTGAAACGGGATCCTATCACTACGACTTCGTTATCCATCTGTGACTATACTGCATTTGCAACTACAATTTTACAAATGTTACCGCTGTAACAACAAAAACTAAAACTTAGAATAAACAAATGAATAGGGGCTCCCATATAACAAATGTGGTTTTTGACCAGGGTAGGCAAGGAACCCATAATGCTCACTTGGTCAATTTAGTGAATTCTAATGAGGTTGGATTAGATATTCAAACTGTAAAAACAGTAAAAAGCCAATAAATGTGTTCAGCTGTCAATCCGTGCATTTATTTGACAAACAAAATTAATGTAATTCACTGCCCAGAATGCTATTAATTATCTGACCATAATTGCTTGAAAATTATACACTATTTACTCAGTGGCATTTTCATTGCATTAATGCGGCACCGATCACAATAAATGTGATTTATTTATCTACATCAAACATTACAATAGAAAGTGCGTAATTACAAAAAAATTGCAGAAACGCATAACTGCGCGAATGAGTACATAAATAATGATAAATCGCTACATTTTTCTGACGTTTACATAACAAATAATATCACATGAAATGCACCTCTAATAATTACTCGTATACACGTAATTGTTTAACACCCACCACAAGAACAAAACATAGATACACAATCTTTAAACATGATAATAGACCGTAAAACCGAAATAGAATTGGTAGCAAGACCCATCATAGTTGCGCCTATCATATAATTTGTGATGTTAAAAATCCCATTTAGTAGCCATCATTAAAATTAAGGAACGCTGTTGATAACATCGGTTAAACAAGCAGCCGTTAGGATAATTGTGGATCCCTCATGTTCTAGTTGGCCCATTATAATAGTCACGCGATCCTTGGAGGAAAGCTGATTAGCGTTTACTTTGTAGTGATAATTAACGTGGTAAGGATAATTATAGTGGAAGAAAGGATATGACAGTCATTATAACAAGTCCAGATGACTCAATTAACAGTAACAATGATGAATCAGTTAAAGAAGATAACGCTGCAAAAGTAATAAAAATAAAAAAGGAATCTCAAAAATCTAAATATAATGTCAAAGTATCATTCATTCACGAGATCATTAAATTCGCAGATAACTCGAGAGATAAAACAAAAAAAGCTTTGAATACTGACCATGAACTCGACAGTTACGGTCAAGTGTATGACAATTAAGAATATAGCATTATCATTGTTTTTGTTTCTGCTAATTCCGCACACGTAACCGGTTTAATGAACTTATGCAGACGTCTTGTAGCGACATTTTTTTTCTGGATTCTTTAGCTTTTTCCTTTTAGGATTAGACTCAGTCTAGATTTGGTTTATCTAGATGACATAAGGAGTTTTGAATGTAACATTCCAACGGATCCACAATGGAATTGTTCTATTTGTATTCTCAGATATATCTGCATATTATGAGAACTTAAAGAATCCAAGAGATGTTTCTTTTGTTATTTAATAGGTATTTTTCTTTAGCATTGTGGACTTTAATGTTTATAGCAGCATATATTCTATTGTCATTTAAAGAATTCGTCTGTTTCTTTTCTTCTTCAAATGTCATTTTTATTAAAAAATTCTGTGTTTGATTTAGCTTACCAATTTCACTCGATACACATACATCAACATGATCTCTTAGGCTATCGTTTACGTAATTCAATGTAACATCGTCTGTACGTATCATCGGATCGTCTCTGCAATTTGCAGCATGTAATCAAGGTAACAGAACGGTACATGTTTTCGCATCACGCCTAAACACTGTTCTTTGGTTCAGCTCGTATAATCTTCGACCAGGTTCCGGGGTCAGGATTCACAGCTATCTTTGATAAAATATCTTGCTAATAATTATGGTGCTCCATGGCCAATTAACGATTTGCTTTCGATGATAGTCAATGTTGGCGAAATTATGGAGGCATTTTTGAGGCCTTGTTTTTAATGGCTTCGGAATAATGATGCGGATTTTTTTCTGGCTAAAGTAGTATTATTATACAAGAAAATTTTATACATCGTAGAAGATGTAGTTGGAATTCATAAATATATTAATATTTATCATCATCATGATGATAATGATGATGATAAATATTATTAAACAAAAAATATTACGTATCTAATTCATGTCAAAGTTAGCCATGTAGAATTGTAGACATGTGGGACGTTTGGGATCCTTTAGACTTTAGAGCATCCATGGTTACGGGCGGACTAAGGTGATGCGATAAAGTCTGTAAAAGTAGTTTTATTTAAGTGTGAGAAATAAGTATGTGAAACAGAAGAGATTGTCTTTTTTCTAAGCAAAGCTAGACTTACCTCGGGAAACATTATCTTAGTCTAAAACAATCTTTAAATTCAACAGAGGCGTGTCGTTTTTATTCAAATAGATAAAACATTGGATCCTCTTACAGTTAGTTGTTCAACGACCGCAGGCGCCGCTCATTATTGACAGCCCAAATGACTTTAAACACACTTTTTGCGATACTTAAATCGTGGTCTGCATTAGCAATGGTAGTTTGCTCTAAGCCGGCTCATTTGTTTAGGAGTACAAGACTATTGATGAATTATTTTGAATTGATTAAGACCATTATCGTACTCAGAATATATTCCAGCCATAAGGAAAATAATAATATTATCTTTAACAAAATTGGATATGTAACTAATTATACACAGAGAATACAATTTGGATGAGGTAACCCAAAAAGAAAGATGTCAGGATTTTCTACATGAGCTCAAGGGTAAAGCCAAGCTCTTGCGTGGATTTCGTAACTGAATTAAAACTTTAATCACTTTTTCAACTATATTTTATCGCGGTTACATTTCAAACTTGTCTTAGCTTAAATTGACACATCATACATTGTCATCATCCATGTTATTATTATGTTTATGTTATTACCTGTTTTCTTCTTTATCTATGCCTGTCTCACCTGCTTTATTTTTTCTATTTCACCTAGTAGATATCTTAAAATATATTAATTATCATATTCTGTCTTATTAACATTCTCATCGTAAGTAATGTGTTATCTAGTGTCGAAAAACTTGACATTAAACTTAATTATTTTTTAATTGATATTAAATAATAATTTATACAATTTATTTGATTCTATTTGTGTTTATTTAAATTTTGTATGCATATTATACTTAAATTCTAATTTTTATCGTCCATTAGTTTATTTTACACCACATTAAAATACCTGCTATCGCTAATTTATAATAATGCCAAAATAAACGCATTAATATTCACCTAAAAAGACAAAGTAAGTATATAAAATAGACACTAGAAATCTGATTAAGTAGCTTAAAAAATCTTCTTCAAATTAATTAGATTAAACACAAATTATAGTTAAAAAAATATGTATTATCAATTATATTATTTAAGTATTAACTATACTTACCTATCAATGTTGAGTAAGTACATATCTATCTAAGCACTGGTCTATAAATCAATACTTAGTTAATATGACTCAAAAACTGGGAAGCGAAAACCAGCACCACGTGGTTTAATATCCTCCTGTACATACATTACATATTCGTACAGTCAACGATAACTGTACACTGAACTTTAGCCAAAGCAACCGGTCCGCGATAAAACAGGTATCGTATTATCAATCAAATTAATTTTATGCGCGACTGTACACTTATTAAAGGGCAATGTGTGTATTCAATAATTTCATACTTGAATTATTATCGAAAGTTACAATACATCTTTTCATTGAAGGTAATGTCGAACTGAGTATTTTCGAAATCGTTATCTTAGTACTTTTTAAATATAGGAAATCTGAAACTTAACATGACGTATCGGTGTGTGTTTTTGCTATTTTCAAGAAGAGAGAGAGCTAAGTGGTAATAGGCAGCGAACTACTAATTTGCATTATTGCTTAAAGTATCCGTATTAAAAACCTATATTGTAGAAAGGATAGAAGCAACAGGTCTTGGAAAGTAATCAATTGTCAATTTGAATAAAAGACAAAAAATAAAGGGAACAAATATAATGACCACTATAAAATGCTTTGATACCCTAAGTTTTGCAACCAGAAATATCTACTGAACACCAGAAAAATAAAGTCTAAAAATGTAATAGTACCAGCTATTTTAGTCACGACTTCACTTTAAATTGTATTCGACCACCAAATTTAGTAAATGATCACCAACTCTTGACGACCAAATTAATGTATTATTTTTGCCTAAATAAGTCACTGTGATTGCCATAAAATGTAGGCTTATTACCAAATAAAGTATTAGGTTATAATCTTACTTTAAAATGGTGGTTTAATTTTGGTGATCATTTACTATTTTTGGCTTACGCATGATTTATTTTGGAGTAATTTCACTTAAATAGGATTGCAAAGTGTTAAAACTTTGGTGATAGTTTTACATTAAAATGCGAGTTTCATTTTGGTGATCATTTACTATTTTTGTCTGCTGTTTGTTACTATATCTGGTGATCAGTTAAACATAAGCCTAATTCTTGCCTGTGGATTTAAGAATTAACACTTCAAAAGTGTGCAAAGATTTTAAATTAGATAATTTATTCCCGTACACTGTGTTAACAGTTGGTGGACAGTTGGCCCTGTAGTAAGCCATTTTTTATGAGAAAATCGTGAATAAAAGCAGTATTTTGACTAGGTTTGATACCGACCAAATACTTGATCATTAATCTGTATACTGATTTATAAAGGAGTGCAGTGTGCTGAGGCTCATTCAAACTCAAAACAGCAGCTCAAAGAAATAAATGCTAACGAAACACTTATGGAAGACTAGACATACTATTGTGATAACGATAACAAAACACTTGGCATAATTCAGCATAATACTTTGATAACTCATATCGGTCATTTCTTACATATCTATGAAAATAATAAACATATCAACAAACAAAATTGGACCTTAATACAAAAGGAGCAAAGTCCAAATTAATTAAATCATTTTCAGAATGCGGAAAAGTGAAAAAATGTTTCACCATATTGATTACAATATCCGTCAGTTGAAAGACAGCGTGTTTAAATAAAATGGTTTATTTTTAATCTTTAGTTGTGTTTCAGTAGGTTAGTGGCACATTGGATTTCTGTCCAAATGTCTGTCTATCTGTAAAACTGCTGAAGTTATTCAAATCAAAGTTTCACAGACGGTCTACGGCCTGAGATAGATATAGGCTACTTTTTGCCCGGTTACGGAAACAATTTTTTTCAGCTACTTAGTAACTACATACTAGATGGTACATTTTTGAACTACTGATAAATAATCAACTACCTATACATATTCTATATGGTTTCAAATAATTAAAAGTATATTTTTCGCAATTCATCTGTCCTGTATTTCCAAGTTCCAAAAGAAATAGCGATATATCTCTCTCCCACATGAGCTTACAAAACTGGCTTGCATCGTGACACGCTTGCAGTCATCTGTGACACAATGTAGGTGACTGGGTACACGGTTATGTGACAGCAAACAAGATAAGCGTTATCAGTAGAGCTACCATCGTATCTTACGTGTTGAGATTGGACAAGAATTCTGAGACCGAAAACTGTTAGTAAATCTCGCTTTTTATCGCAGAAGACACTCAATCAAAATGTTTGATTCATAAGACGTACGGTGAATTAATTTATTTTGTGCCAAGTGTTTCAAGCACTGCTCTAAAGGATATTTTTTCCGCTCCCTGATTTAACTATAGGTTAAAATGTCCAGGGACCATAACCTTCTTCAATTAACTGGGCTTTTATTGTGAAACTACAACATGGGTCTCGCTGTAATTTTTATCATATTAGGAGAATTCAATCAATCGAGAAAATAGCAAAAATCCAGATACTTTGCAACCACCTTCTAAAATCTGGGAAAAATCTTAAAAAATCAAAGCGCATGGCAGCCCTACTTATCAGTGCTAGCTAGATACACGATGGGATTGCGTTCATTACGAGTTGTGTTACGAAATGGCCAGGAATTTTGTGTAACCACGACTTACACTGGTTTCCGTATTCAGATTTGAAAAATAACGTGGTTTTGCATTCGTTTGACATTAAGATAGCTGGTGAGATGTAGCTTCGTAAGTTGGTACCTTTCTGGGATGCAAAATAGCTCTAGCTGTAAGATTGCCTATTTGATCATTTACGAAGAAAGGCGTCCATTGGCCTATTACATCTTCTTCTTCTTATTTCGTATTGTTAATTTAAGAAAAAAAAAATAATTGGCCAGTTGCAGCTTCTGCTATCTTCTTCTTCTTCTATGTATAAAAATCAATTACTGTTCGTCTCATTAAGACTCGAGAATGGCTGAATCGATTAGGCTTATTATGATTTTGAAATGTTTGTAGAGGTATCGAGGAGATTTAAAAGATACAAAGAGGAACGAAGGTTTTATGTCTGCTAGTTTGTTATAAAAATATAAATAAAAAACATTAATTCTATTGTTCTTGTAAAAGATGTTCACTTTGATGAGTTAACAAGAGTAGGACATGATTTTGCTTCTATTAAAATAATTATAAAACTATTTAGTGTACACATAATGGGCGGTTCTTATCGCTCACATCGATCTTTTCTAGACATCCTTACAATGAATTAAAATCTGAGGACATAAAGAACTCTTATCTACCTACATACCTAATAGGCTGCCAAGTACTTAATATAAGTATTATAAATTCGAATTTAATACCGCCAGTCTTTTTCACTGTCAAAGCTAAACTGAATTGTTTAGGTTCTGAGAGACGACATCAGGCTACTTTTTATCCAGATGCGGTAATTAGTTCCCACAGGACACTGGTGGAACGAGTAGGTGGTAAATAAATAAGTATAGATGCAACTGCATTGTCCATGCTCTTACCTAACCTAACTTACCTAAGTTAAACCCATAGAAATCTAATAAGTAAAACCGCTATTGTATGTAAGTATGACACATCATCTGTCTAGACCTTGTGCTGAGCTTAATGTAAGTTTATCCCGCTTAGGCTCAGCGTCCGGCTCATATTACTATGACGTAAACAAAGTTATCCTATTTACTTAGTAGTTTTGTGTGCCTAATGCATTAGTTACTTCTCGCGTTATCACCTCTTTCCTTTCCTCATCTTTAACCAACTTAAAAAAAGGAGTTCCTCAGCTTTATAGTCTTAAATACAAAGACACATACAAGTATGGCTTTCTTGAGACGAGATTATCTGTAAAATATAGTCTTAAAAAAAAGCATAATAAGCAGAATTTTCGGCTACAAGAATGATGTCGTAACTCGTAACTAAAAAAAAGACTATTCCTACATCAGGAAAGTGATAACTGCAGAAATGCTACATCTTCAAGGAACACTATAAAATACAATAACGAGGTCAGTTCAAGCATAACATAGCAACTTCCAAATCTACATCACATGGTTAAGATAAACTATAATTATGATCCTGCTATCTCAAACTCTGAGTAATTATAATATGCAAATTGTTCACTCACACATGCAGACACACACATGGATAATGGAATTAGTCATGCAGACTAACAGACAAGGAAAGTGGCGTGCAGTGCAATGTTTGGGGAATTATAAGCTTTGAATAAGTGAATATGCATTTTGAAGTTGAGGCTTATTTTAGGATGGAAAATGTTTCATAATAATTAGGATCAGCTAGATGATACAGTTCTGAAGTTGGAAGGACACGTAAGGAATCTAAGGAAACTATGAACTGAGTTCGTTTATGCGATTCCACGTCAAAGACCATCAGGCAGATTTTATACTCTAACACTAAGGCTTCTAGGTAATCAAACTTCCAGCTCGCTCGATAAGAAGGGTTAACTCCAGGTAATTTAACCAAAGGTTTTCGGAAACCTAAAATGGGGCTTTAATCCTAGCATGTTGGCAGCTAGCGTAACATCATGCATGTCACACCGAAATTCATTGTAGTAAAGGGGCGTAAATTCAATATGTAATTATTAAACTCACTTATTTCAGTAACATAAGAGACCAAAATCATCTACGTACCTGATCTCATCAACTTTTAAAATTATCAAGTGTCATCACAATTCTATGTGACACACAACACATACCTAGATAAGTTCTATTTGATATTCATTGAACTGATAACAGATTCTTCTATCTAATTCTACAAATTCACGGTCACTCACTGTCTACAAAAAATACACAATGTCAATGCTGCCACAGTCACCTTCAATTGTTACTTTATATGTAACACTAGTTATGAACTACGGTTTTACCTGTATGTCCCGATCACTGCGACTTTCAAATGTTTTTCTTTTTATTTAGCTCTTAAGGGCCGTAGCCTGATTCTACAAACCCTTCCCCGTAGATTTAGCTATCAATTTAATTTCTTTAAAATGGCTAATCCGATTTTGGTGACACATGTATAAAACCAACGCTGAAATAGATTTCATCTAAAACGGACCGTATCCAAAACAGTTCTGTTAATGAGCTACGGTACCAGAGCCATTCATTGTGGTCAAACTTTTGAATGGGATTAACATTCGAATTACCAGCCAATGTTGCACCTATTGCAATACATACATATACATAAGTAATTAAAGACTCGACTCACAACAGTCACATATTGATTAGGTATGTAGAACTAATTGTAATTGTATCTAGATAAATAGAATGAGGTAAGCCCATACAATCATTGATTACAGAACCTATTTTCCAAGGACATACGTGTATTCCATTAATTGTTACAATAAAATAACTTTTGCAATCGATCGCTAAAACCACACTTATCTCTTCTATTTTATCAAACATCAAAAAAATATATATTCAATCAAACAACAAAGCCTAAACTGTAAGCAATTTTCATATTTATGATATCATGAGCAATCATTAAACAGTTACTGCAGAACACACCCTAAGTCATAATACTCATAATAGATACTTTACTGCTTTAATGATTGCCCTAAGGCGAATTGTAGTAATCAATGACTTCATAGGCAATTGACTGATTATAGTAGGCATTTAATAAATCCAGCCATTACGAAAATGTTGACTAAAATATTAATAAATGCCTCACTACAGTACGCGCAACTATAGTAAGATTAGCCACTGCAGAATTAACAGTCGGGTAACAGTAGAACCGCAGTTGGCATTTTTTCTAAAGACTATCTTGATTCCAATCAAAGTTTTCAGTTGATCTGACATCGGCTAGAAACCTAATCTTTGCAATGTCCAAACAAACTATCGACCGACTAAAAGTTTGCAGTGTACTGGTACTCCTATATGAATAGATAAACTAAGACCACACACAACAAAACCAATAAATATAATTTAAAACGAAATTTGTTTATTGTCAAAACGAGAGCCCAAGAATCTCTTAAGAGCGCTATTACAAAATCGAATCGCTCAGGTTTAGGTAAATTAGACGATAGCCGGCAGCACTTGCGCGCGTGTGCGTCTAGTGAAATACGCAACGCACACCTGCGGACCGCCACGCGGCACAAACAAACTTGAGACTTTGCCACTTTTATTTTCGAAATAGTTTATTGGGTTTATGAAATATTATTTGTACCGATGAATTTTATAACCTAGAATAGCTCGATTGAGTTACAATAAACAAATAATCGTTTACTATTTTTAAATTATTTAATCGACAACCAAACTTTTCACCATGTTTATCAATTAGGTATAAGTAATTGATTTATAAAAAAACTAAAATCTATAATTCGTCTTCCATGTATTGTATCTTCATTTTCCTGCAACAATAAAAACTAGGAATGTAAATAGTTTATTAAAACAAATATGTCTGTTGCGAGTGACAAAAAATACTTACCATATTATTTGTACTGGTATCCGATTGAGTCTGATAATCTGAATTAAATATGCTTTCATTATCCTGCAAGAATCAAAGATATCCAATAATATTATTATGCAACAGCGAAACTAACGACGATGACATTTACGTACATATTTATATATAACCAACATCAAAAAAAGAGAACCCAATCTATAACATTTTCGCATTAGAATATCATGGGTAAATACTTGTGTATATTACATTTCAATCAGATCATTATAACTAATAAATAAAATAAAAACTCACTAGTATCAAAACGAGTTCGTTGCGCAGGTTGCGCTATATTTTTCGAGCTCCGGCGAGTTTGCGCGGCGCAACAGCGAGCGATACGTCCTCCCTCGATAAGCGCTTGGCGCTGACTAAAGTTGAACACCGCGCGTCACAAGATTTATATTGATTTTTGCATTGCAAACAAAAATTATTTTAAAATATTGTTTTACTTTTAAATAGACCAATTTTTTTTTTCAAGCTTTATAACAATACCACCTTAATTATTAAATATGTTTTATTTGAATTTGGATTATACTTTCATAGATAAAAAATATAGTTTTGTACGGAAAATTGTCAGTAACTCTCAGTTTTATAGAATTATTTTTGGTGTATTACTGTATGAATTGTAATAAATTGGTGTAAGCAAGCACAAGTACAAGATATAGTTGTATCTTGAACATTTTTATAAATGGTTAAATTGCTATATCCTCGTAGTACTGAAGCATCAAAAGATTCCCAAAAGCAACATTTTATGAAACATCCTTTGCAGAGACAAAGATTTTGCTGATGTACGTGGACAAATTAAAATATTTATTGAAAACAGCCCCAAGATAAATGATCAAACTTTCTTAATCTTATTTTTGTTTTTTTTTTGTGACTATATCCAAAGCATAATGACGCATCAAAACTCGTATAAAACTCGAAAATTTGTGATAGCCCTCTTAATAGCCCTAAAACTACTCAAGCCTGCAATTAATATCATTCGACGTAACAAATGTACGAAATAAACTAATTAACTCCATGTTTGGCTCAACTATAATTCAGCAAATAATTATGTAACTGGCTACAATTATGCTAATGACTTGAAGATGACAGAAAAATGCTCTGAGTCAGAACTCCGCCCACTTGGACTACTAAACATGGAGGTTTAGAATCGATGGTCGACCTCTTTGAACTGTTTCGCAAAACGATAGTCTATGGTCGTTTGTGAATGTGGAATGGTCTTTTTATTGATTCCGGAGTAGTGTTACCTCATGTTATCAAAGATGTGGAAATTGTAACTGGTGGAGATATTTTACTAATTTACACTGTTGATAAAAAACTACTGTCGAAAATTCACAAAGGCAAAAATATGTATCGCTAAGCCGTGCAAATTCTGAAGATGATGAATATGATATTTACTCTAAGATGATCTTTGGACTTCAAAAAGTCGTTACATCTGACCGGAATAAAATATATTGAGACATTATTCCAAATTATGATCACATGCCCCATTTCTACGAAATCAGCAATTGAAACAATAGATCATTATTTGCATTTATTAAAGAGATGACCGTTTAAATTAAAATTTAGACGATTCAAAAAAACTGCCTCTTTATAGTTTGCTCTTTGAACTCCACAATATTGGTCTTGATAGTCATAAAATGATTGGCATTTTTTTTAATTTTATTGACATGAATATTCGCTGACGTTAACGGTTGAAAATTCCACAAGATACAACCTTGTTTAAAAGTCAGCGGTGGCTCACCCACCTTATAACAATTAATAATAACTCATACAAAATCCATTAGTTGGAAAACTTCGTAATATTTGCCGAACCGCATAATCTTATCTCTCAATCTTCAACATTATCATATAAACGACCAATTACATGTGATAGCTCACCATAACGGTCAAGGAAACAGCGAAATAAGCCTGCCGAATTTAAAAGTTCCGCAAAACTTATACGGTACTACAAAATAAGTGAACTCTTAAAATTTGTCGGGTAACATAACAAAAGACGTTAAAAGATCGAGTTATTCAAAATAGGAACATTAGAACTAGTATTCTGGTCTGCAACATTGAGGTTCAAAAGGCAAACTTTGGCTGGAAGTTTCCAAAAAGTTTTGGTACTATTGAGACCGCAGTTCTTAACTTTGATATAAAGTGAGGGAAGATACTATTGGAAATAACCTCAACAAGAATAATACTGCAGAACTTGTCCACAAAGACTGAGAAGTATTACCTGACAGGAATTTTGCATCGTCTTCCACCTTATATGGCAAATAGATACATTTAAAGTTCTCAACTAGAATAATAAGATGGAATATGCTAACATGACATTCAATATAACGGGTACACTTTGTTCTGCCGAGATGAAGCGGATTGTTAACTTTGAGGACATAAATAGACTTTAAAGTGTTCTCAAACACATTTAGACAATTTATTAAGACTTTAGCCGACCCTAACCTAGTTCTGAAAATGACTTAAATGGTTCTTCCGAATACATTCGTTCTGTCAAAGTTTGTTTATTTGTATGCTATACAACTAAAAGCACTAATCTTGACCTAAATTCTCTTTGAGCTCTGAACTAGAAGACAAACAGCTAATGTAGTAAACATGACATAGGTACTGAGTGAATACCGCCAACGATCTATGGAGGCGTTGTTTGTATAAACTATGCATAGGTGAACTGTGGCTAGCGGTTCAAATATTCAACAGTTCACAGTCATTTGTTTTGGTGATTGTCATTTACCCGCTTTTGTAAAACTTCTTCGTGGACAGGATAAAAAGTACAGTCTTAGTAAATGGAACCTAACAAGAAAAACGAAGAAATATTTTTTTCAAAATTAGACCAGTAGTTCCTAAGATTGTGTTTAATTTGCAAGTAGAGAGCGCGTTCAATTTAACTCATATATCTCAGGCTTCAGCTTCAGGTCTCTCGAATATACTTCAATGGTATATACTTTTAATTCTTTCACCAGCCTAACTAAAAAAGTGCGTAAAGCGAAAAATCGATTCCCTTATCAAAGTAAACCATAGTACGAGAGTAGGTAGGCATTGTGTTTAGCTATAAACAACTTTATGTTCTTTGTAAATTGGCACACATACCATACTATTGATAAGTATTTTGTTCTGACCTAGAATATTTCCATGAGCTGTAGGTAAAGCAACAGGTTTTTTAGGCGTTGCTTACAAAAGCAATGAATATAAAATCCTTCAATTAAGTGAAACTGTGTACATAATCGCTGAACCAATTAAGATGAAATAGTTCGGAGAAAGCATATGTTTTTCTAACTTTTATCCAGATATAAATAGTAGGTTCCTAAATTAGTTAGCTAAGCAGCCTAAAACAAAAACTTGAGTCACTTGAGTTAGAAATGAGGAGTGATGACTCGCGATTTATCAAACATTTACAAGTTTCAAACTTTTGTTCCTTTTAACCTCTTGGAACCGTAACAAAAACAATATATACTTCAATAATCAAAATTCGAATCGAGAATTTTGCATCGTCCCACTCCCAGCCAGCCACTTGTCTATCTCCATCGCTTCCATTCAATAGTAATCTCTCTTCACCATTCATCCCCGCAGTTGACGTAAGACATTCATTCATCAATGACAGCGTCTAGTTGTGACGAGAGGTCAGTAGGGTACGTACACACGGGCTAATTGTGAAGTATAGTCATTAGTGTTTGTAATAATTAGTATTTGTTTAGTAATCAGAAACATGAACGTGGATGTAGGTGGAGAGGATGACCCACAGATAGATATATAGATAGAATGTGTGAAAGGTTGGAAAGAACGGTCAGTAAAAGTTTGTAAATTATAAAATCTCTTTAATTTTAATTACAGAAGGGTAAAATACAGGTTATATATATAATGTATTTAGATAAAATCGGTAAATAACAAGAAATTCAACAACACCACTAGGTCATATAAGTTGAAGTAAAACATTCGAAACAAAAGGTAAAACACCAGTTGACAAATAACTTGAAAATGCATATCACTCCTTTATATCTACCTCATTCATTAACTGTCTTTCATTCATATTTGTATTCCAACACAGACAGTGTCATGTTTATCAAATGACATGTAATATGCTCGTAATATTATGTCCACGCGCGCTCGAGCGTAGAATCGATACATCATTCGGAATCACAATCGATTTGTGTCACACGTGCTCGATTATATAACTCTGATCGCTCGGTTTACAAGCTAATCCAAAGATTATTCGAATAGAACCGTAGTTTCTTGGAAAGTTCGAATAATTAAAACCCACGACTTCAAATTAAACGTGACAGAATGTCGGTTTTAATATTAGTTTTGAATTATTAATATAGCCCAGAAGATTTATGGTATTTGTGAAATCATAACTTTGAAAAGCATATAATTAATTAATTTATTGATGAAGTTAATCTCTTTGACATTGGTTATTGCCAAAAATACACACATAAAAAAACACACCCACAGTTTTTTATTACTATACAATTTCACAAACATTTTTGAAATAAAAAATCGGTAAAAAAACTTTTAAGTTAAACGGTTTTATCTTATGTGCACTGAAAACTAGAAAATAAAATAATAGTTACTTACCTGTCAACCTACGTAGGTGGTCCCGGTCACATTAAACTAAAATAAAAACGTGGGGCCCATTAACTATTGCTGTAGTACTTTCTTCTAGAGGTATAATAGGTGTGGATTGCATCGACTTACTATAATCGTAACTGGAGATTTTGACAATCAATAATCAGCCGTAGCGGCTTCACCAGCGAACGTCGAGCTCATGATCTACTAAAGTATAAAGATATGCTTTGCCATAGGTAGGATTTCACAGGGGCCCCACGTTTTTATTTTATTTACCTACGTTATCCGCCATTTTGTAGCGGCCGCCATCTTGGCTTTCAATTTTTTATAGTATATTGTATTCTGCTTGTTGAGCCCTTTCATTTGATACCCATATTGATGGGATTGATAAAATCTACGTTTTCCGCCATTTTGTGCCGGCGGCCATATTGGATTTACAATGTTATTGATATTACTATATTGTATTGTCATCGGAATTAAAGGTGTATACAAAATTTCAGATTAATCGGTTGATAGGAAGAGGGTGAAATTTGAATTACTAAATTTGACCCAAGAATGAATAAATAATAAATAATAAAACAAACGGGGTGAGCTAAATAAAACCGTTTAAAAATAGCGGACACCAAGTTTAATTCACAGGCATATTACAATTTAAAAATATGATACTATAACAAAAATATTTAATGTTATTATGTCCATTCACAAGGAAAATAGTAATATCTAAATGCTAACGAGAACAATTAGCATAACAGCAATAAACACGAACAGATAACCTCAATTTATTCATACTGCAGTTTGTTCGCAATTTAAGCTCAGAATACAACTGCAATCTCCGATATTACATCCCTGAAGAAAATAATGAGAAACAGTCGCGGGCCACTATCGAATTACAGTAAAGCAATGTACTTATGTATGTAAGTACTCAGCAATTCCGTACCTACTTTTTTTGGTGGGATCTTTTCAAATAACCCCCGTTTTGGGTGTATCAGACTCTTACTGACGAAAACCCACCATGTTCCTTATGAAGGCATTTGTGTACCAGGTCCTCGGTGACTCTTTCGAACAATCCCGGTAGCCCCCGGCAACAATTGTGTACAGTAGATAAATAATATATTAGCTGAATAAGGATACGGAAATAGGGGTCAAGGAAAGTGTCAAATACTGATAACATTAGCGGCACTTCTAATTGCGAAATGCGTGATATCTTATCTTGCTTAGTAAAGTCTTAGACCTAGTCCACACAAAAGCGTTGGTGACCGTACAATAAAATAGTATTATAGCTATTTTATCTCCTTACACTTCGATTGCAAGACAAATCCTTCAGTGTTTAAAAACAATAGCTGTCACTATTTGATAGATCAAGTTATTCATGTGGATTTATCGTACTTAACATTCTTTCGGACAGTAACCACATACATATAGCGCAATTTGGACATATCAAAGGACTTCACAAAGAATCTAGATATCTCACTTGCATGACTAAATAGCTTAAATACTTGTTGAACAGCATAATTTGAATACAATACAGATCTTCAAAAACACTAACGACATACATATAGCGCAATTTCCCAATCGATTCCAAAATTTAAGACAGATTTAAGGATTTTACGAGGAGTTTAGATACCTCACTTGCATGTCAGAACAGTTTACAGCCTTGGATTTGAATTGAAACCTAATTTGAATACTGTACACATATTCCAAAACAAATTTTGGATTCTCAGACTTTAGACAGATAAATAGGAGTCTGGATATGACAGTTGCATGACCAAATAGCCAAAAGCTTTGTTTTTGAGCAGCTTCTGCATACAAATCTTATGCTGACTTATTCAAAAAATCATCAGCCTTTTGATTGTCTCACTGCTGGGCAAAGGCTTCCTCTCGTACAGAGAAGCTTTGAGCATGAACCATCACGCTAGCTCAATATGGGTTGGTGATTTCAAACATTATAGGTTTCCTCGAGATACAAACTAATATTGAATAGTTAAAATCAAATACTGAATCACGAATTCAATTGGAATTTAGATTCAATATTAAAACAGACGTCTCAGAAGTAGTTAGTAGGTGCACTATTTCCATAATAAACTGCACAGCATTCGACTCTATTGAGAACTTTCTCGAATTATGTTGTCTACAATTCAAATAATATGCTCAAATATGCGCTTCTGCTGATTAAATGTGTCAGTTCAAATAATAAGGATACCACATTAAGAAAACTAAAATTAGTGTCCTAGATGAAGTTTCATTCCTGAACAATTCCCCAACACTCCAGCTAAGTGGGGTCCAATTAAGATGGTCTATAAACCGTCGTTGTCCATGCATATTATGGACAGTCGTTTGAAAGCGATAAAATGCAATGGCGTCAAAACATGTCTATTAAAATGTAATATAAGCCGACGTGATAAACGTTAAACTCTATATCATAATGGCAATGTTATACGGAGTCTTATTACGCACGTTCCCGCGCAAAAGCCTTGAGCCTTCGTGTGGAACGAAATCTAAGATATGCCGCAGTGTAAATTGACAAATAATTTGATTATAAATATCACCTGCATAATACAACCGCAGCTGATATTATGAAACAAACTTACTATTTTGTTAAAATCAACATAGTTATACCTTAATACAACATAGTTATTTATTTATTTATTTATTCCTTTAATTCAGGCAACTAAGGCCCATAGCACATACAATACATAAACAATAATTAACATTACAATAATAATAAACTAATACATACAAAAGTAAAAACAATTAAAACTAAGTGTTGACACGAGTAGGCGGTGTCGTGTTGCACTGCGCGGTGTCACGTAGTCTCCCGCGGAATCGCCGGAAAACGACACCTTTCGGCCAAAACTGTTCTTGGAACATGTCGAGATGCTGAGTCGGCACACGCACCACAAACGATTTAAAATTCGTGTTGTGTCTCGGCTCTAACTTCTCGACTCTCAATGTCCAGTTGGTCTTCACACGTATATACTCCACGATCTCCTCGACCTTCGTGGAGTGATGCAGACGCGAAACATACAGCTGCGTCGTAGGTATTGCGGGACGCAACAGCATGTTCGGACCCGTTAATGCAGTTCCGCATCGGTTGCGACTAGATGGCTTCTTCTTTCTCCTCTCCACCTTGATGAAACCATCTGCATCAGCCGTCCCTTTGCCAGGTTCAAGATGAACCGAGCCTTGGGTTACTTCGGGGAGACTCTGGGCTCCCACAATAGCCTTGGTTAGCCGTTGAGCGGGATCTTTCTTTACGGCAGCCGAGTAAACACGTCTAGGCTTCGACGTGCTTGCATTTATCGGCGTCCCGACGACAGGAGACGCGGAGGGGGCGGGGCACAGTTTAGCATCGCTAGCAGTGGCGACCGGCGACGAGTGCAATTTTGCTGACGCGGCGCTCAGCGGCGATGCGTTGGCCTGTCCGTGGCGTGTGTTGTCGCTGTTGGCAGGCGCGTGTGACCTACATTCACAGTTACGTAATGCTACTACTTCACTGCGTAGATCACTGATGGTAGATTGCGATGCTTCCAGCTACAACTGCAGCTCGACCAGGCTAGACCTCATACTCGTGATGTCTTTTAGGAGCCTGGTGACGTCGACGTGGTCAAACGTGACCGGGGGCAGCTTACGCAACTCCTTTGCCACGAAAGTTGGTACGTCGTCTGGGTCGGTCTCCTTCAATACTTTAATTATATCTTGGAGACTCCTCTCTCCCTTTTCATCCCTCCTGCGGGACGGCATTCGATCTGCCATAAGCAGAGTCTCGTACAGCAGCGTCTTGGCGCTGCGTATCTCCGCCTCAGTGAAGTTTGAGGTGCAGATCTGGGTCACACTGACCTCATCCATGACGTCCAGCTGGTACTGCAGGAACGCCAGGACCTCGTTCGCCACGAGTTCTTCGGAACGCATGGTGTGAAAAAATATGCGGCGACGGCTGACGCCGCGCTCGGCCGAAATTATGAATAATAATTTCTGCGTACGGTGCAGGCGCGTCCGATGTCAACGCTAGTACGCGATGCCTGATTGTAAAAGTTAAAAGTACACCTATACTTCATTTTATTTATATTCCTTGTAAATAGAGCGTGTGATTTTTTTGTTACCAGTCACCGAACAATAAGTCATTTATCTGACCTCGTTATAAAAATCGCGATATAGTATTTCCCAGAAAAAGTAATGCGTTTTTCTTATCAACTCTTCACCGCATATCCACGATGCAACTGCGTTCTACATTAGATGATAAGACAAAACAAATATAATGTTTGATCTTTTTGAAATATTTTCATACAATTATGAATATCGCTAATGTATTCCACTTATTGAATATAGAACAGTATTTAGTGCAGCTATATTTTCTTCAATGCACCTGTCATTTGACATTTCAATGTCTTCATTGTAACATCTAGGTTGGCATTTTGCGAACCTTGTTCCACTTGAAAAAATAGTAGACTGTATAATGTGTCACTGAAAATTATTAGCAATACAAAATAGAATGTGCATTTCAACGATAAGATTTTCCGAACATTTCAACGCTATTTAATGAAGAACAGCTGCGGTCACGCGCGGGATATTTCGCCGTATATTTTCGCCTTTGAAACAAAGGCCTGTTGTTATCATTCCATCTGTGGCAGAGACACTGGCCCATATCCCGGGCTTTCACCACCGTACTGGTTTAACTCAGCTATAGTATTTCACACTTATATCGCGAATCGAAACGGCTTTCCGTTGGAGGGGAACGCGAAGTTTATTATTTTGCAAGATTGCTGGTAAAAACCATTATAGTCGAAGAAAATAAATTGCCTTATAAATTTTACTGTTTGGATGTAGGCTCGATGGTTTTTAATGTAGAAATTTAAGTGGTAGAAACTTTAGTGGTAGTAAAGATAAAAATATGTATTAATAAACAGAAACTTTCAATCAGAAAGCTTAGCAGAAGTGATTAAACCGTAGGTACATTTAGTTTACCATCTCTTCCCCGAGATGTGGTCTTCAGAATTCGAATAGAATCTATTGTCTACAAAATTAGGTAGATATTTGCTTGACTAGTAATTTAAACATCTGTCTACTGCTGAAATCTTATACTGAATCAGTGGGGACCTGATACGGAAGCTCGGCACGATAGTTTTTTGCAATGCGATATCCGAAACCATTCAAATGTTTACTATTACTTCTAGGAAATAACGTCTACTCCTAATGCTGCTCGAAAGGCTGCAACAAACAGCCAGCTTCAAAAGTAGCTGAAGTACTCAAAATTTTCAAAGCTAAACGAGTTTACGATATTCAGTAAGAGTTGGCGTTGTTTCTTAAGAAAAGACCCTTTAAATTGTTAGGCACTTGAAAATGTTCACTTAATCAGCTGCTTTCGACATTGATCTTGCCACTCCTCTGGTGTTGCGAGTCCATCTCTTTAGTTATGGTGTCTCTTCATTCCTGAGGGTTGGTCGTCACCAGGAACTCCCCTCTAACCGTAGGGAATCCTATGGATCTTGCTCGTTTACACCTATAACATAAACAAAAAGTTATTATGTATTTAACTATATACCTTTATTTTTAAGATTGTCTGTATGTGTCTTAGTTTGGAAGCCTAAATAAATAAATAAATAACACCGGAAATCTCTCAGCATGAGGAAATGCAGTCGTTGACAAAGATTGTAGGCGTGCGGTCAGGTCAAATGGCTTGCGCCCACGCAGAGCTTCGTAGACAAAGCGCCGACCGACGTAACTTAGTTCATTATAGAAATGCACGGAGATCGTGTTTTGAAGTTTGATAAGGACACTTTAGATAGAAGAATGGCTTACGTGTACGGCAGCTTAATTTCCCCAATTTTGGAGAAAGCCTTCTAGAACTCTGTTGTAGGTATGGATCGATGAATTTATTAATTTTTATTCTAAATAAAAAAATACCTATTGAAAGATTGTCGTGAAGATGAAAATTGAAACAAAATATTAGTGTTGCTCAAATATATCTAAGATGCCTAACAGCCTGAAGCAGACGCGTCTCGAGAAAACGCGTTACCAATAGAAAAACAAAACTTGTTTATGTTTTCACTTTCGCCGTCAGCCGGTGAAGTGACAGCCGCCTATATTTTATCTGCCTACAACTTTACACAAAAAAAAACATGGCTGAACGAAAATAGACATGAAAAAATTACGTAATTCCAAAAATAAATTCGCACCGAAACGGACGTTCGAAATTCAAGTGTTTGTTTACATGGTATGTCGTTACGGTATTCCAAAATTAAATTTCGAATAAAGTATCGGATGTGTTGCCAGCTCTAATATAAATTCTCCCGCGAAATAGTTACGCAATAATCACAAAGGTGTGAAAATAGTTTTGTTTATAGTTTAAATACTGTTGTAACTTTGTAAGTGAAACATTTTAAGCGGTTAGTAACATTACCGGCCTTGACTCGCGTAACATAATAATATCCGATGTTATGATTAGCCTACAATAGAATCACTGTATTTTTGT
This sequence comes from Helicoverpa armigera, assembly GCF_030705265.1. NCBI lineage: Eukaryota > Metazoa > Arthropoda > Insecta > Lepidoptera > Noctuidae > Helicoverpa > Helicoverpa armigera. The sequence goes on from NC_087123.1 coordinate 11,434,621, forward strand.
TATAGCAATAAATATTTGTGAACAAAAACTCCTTGTTTCTGAGTCATATATTCTGGTAACGTGATTGCTTCAAAAAAAGTTATTGAATCATTTTTTCTTGTCGATTAAATAATGAATGCCTACTTTTTTATGAATGGTGCTCGTAAAACCTCAATCATGATAAGTAGTAAAGAAGATTAATCTTCCTTAGCAACATGTTATTATTTTTCGAGTTAACGATTTTACCGTACTCGTGTCTGTTTTTATAAGAAGCTATCATTTTATTCTGTCCGTAGTTTTATCCAGTTTTAGAAACATGAATCACGGCACTTATATACGGCGGTATACTAACTTATACAGGTATTATATGTATGAATATACCTAGATGTCATTTTAAATAAAATCATTAATATCATTATTATGCCGCGTTTCCACTGACGCGGAGCTGGGCGGAGAGGAGCTTAGCGGTGCACAAATTGACCAATGACTATGCTTGAAATCTCCGATCCGCTTCAATGGAAACAGTACGAGCGGGGTGGAGCAGAGCTGAGCGAATATTCATACATCGAGGCGGTGCAGTGCGGAGGACAGCGGGGCGGTACGGAGCGGTGCGGAGCGGGGCGGTGCGTGACTCGCGTGCAGTGTGTCAGTTGTCTTCGTTACGTCACTAGGTGCATTCAAAATCTTCATCGCTCCTCTCCGCCCCTCTCCGCCCCTCTCTGCCCAGCTCCGCTTCAGTGGAAACACTGACCACTTTTCACCGCTCTTCTCCGCTCCTCTCCGCCCAGCTCCGCGTCAGTGGAAACGCGGCCTAAATACGTAATAATCCAATCTTCTTTATCCCCATATGCATTCTCTTTCATTTCTACTCTACACGCAATGCATCGTATATCTCCTTCGAACGCATTTAGCAGTCTTGCAATATTTACCGGCCGGCTAAGTGATTTCCAGCTATTTCGGGTATCAAAGGCAAAACAGTGAATCACCTGTACCGCAGTCACGAACCAGAACAACCGAATGAGGTTGTCGCCAATTCAAGTTTGTATTACGACTTGTATTTATAGATTTCAGTAGGTATTGGTGGCCAGTATAGGTATTGCATTCTGAATTTGAAATTATGAATGGTGGACGTAACAGTCATTTGTTTTGGAATGGTATGAAATGTTGCCATGTGAATTATTTGAATCGGGAAGGTAATAGAAAACTCCGAAAATGGAAGAAGTTTTTTATAGTTTTTAATATCGTGCTTTTCGCATTTGTCAGATAAGAAGTTTCAAGTAGCAATAAGTAGCTAGCAGTCCCTAGTTTTCAAGTGGGTGTCTCGAGACAAAATCTTTTCTTCGGCAATAATATAAACAAGTTGTAGAACACTTAAAATTCCCGACCTGCCCTTTGTAACAGTTAGAATGTAACACGCATTCAGCTAGATGTTAGGATAAGAATAATAATGCTCACGGTTTTCTCAGAACTCTTTAGAACTTGTGTAAAATGTCAACTTTATGACTAAATACTGTTTTGATTGCGTAAAGGTTGGTTGTCCGTTTTTTTAATGGCAACATTGATTTGGAATTTTTGTAATTTATTGGTGGTGTCTTTGCCAAGTAGGTTGGGGTCTAACGTGTCAAGTATGTATGCAATTTCCACCTTATTAATTCTACTGTAATATGAAACCTACCCAATATGCTTAGAACCTCCAAAGAACGTGATTGTGTCACTTATTATAATGAGTTCAAATGTTAGCTTGACAATTCATAAAGAAGTTAACACACATACATTCGTTTGAAGCTACGAGTGCCTGAATATTTATTTTAGGAACATACGACTGAATATTTTTATTTATTTCTAATTACATGTATTTAATGTGGTGCACGGGTCTCGGAAACGTTTTTATATGTATTTCACATACTGTGACTGTAGTCGCAAAGATGAACGGCTTTCGCGAGCAGCATAGACCGTGCGCGACTTTCGCGAGTCGCTTCTCTCGGAAGGGCGCCTGTAGATGAAAATACTGCTGACAAGACTGAATCATTTGAACACATCGATCATTTGTGTTGAGTTCCATATCGACTGCATTAACCAAGGAATGCATTAACATAGGCATTATACTCTGAACAGTTTTATGCCTATAAATGGACGCAAAAGTCAAGTGTTAAGGGCACTACGAATCACGATATTGATTAATTTATGCGAAGATATTTATCAGTTACATAGCATTGTTTCTAGGAGTTATAGGGCGTTTAAATAGTTTTGTATAATTCTGTGATAACATTGAAACTGGATAACGGACTAAAAATAGATTGTCATTTGAATATGGCGTTCTACTGTTTATTATTAGAGGACAATGTTAAGTAAAATAATGAGGTCAGCATTATATTAAAGCTTTTCATGCTTGTTTTATGTTGTATGAGGTGGTTACAAATCATTCATAATCGCACTGCCGTGTAAAGGCCTCCTCTCACACAGAGAAAGCCTGAGCGTTAAGGCTTTTGAAAACTGCCAATGGGAATCAATAAAACTAATAATATTACAAATATGGCGATGACTCCAGTTGATGATAATTATCCCATAAATTAAATAACATAAAACTATCGAGAAATCGCTGTAACAATTTTATTTGTCAATTTCCCCAATAATGTCTCCTTTCCCAAATACCAATCCAATATACTTAGTACTTAGTCAACAAGAATTCATGAATGGCTTAAACAGACACCTAATTTGGTCTTGCACACCATACCCCCATACCCTGGCTATCTAATAACTTGAGTCAGCAAAAAGCCCAAATGCACTGCAATAGTTAACGCATTACAAAATTCTTGTTATGCACTTAGATCAATTTACATAGTACTGGGTAATCAGCTAATCTAATTTTGGGCAACTTGCATCGGGTTACGTTGAGTAAGGAATTTTGTTGGCACATGTATTGGAAATGATAACAATGGTGACGAAATTGGTAGCTGTTGTTTTAATTTTTGTTGTATGAATGAATACCTATTAGTTAATTATTATGAAGACAACAGTTTGTCACACTTTGACGGCTGTGGTGAAAAAGCGAGCCTTAAAGTAGGTATATCGAATGTCAACAAAACATATAAAAATAGTCGAACTTTAACAAGTGAGAATTTCGACAAACGCAACAAGGAAATCACTTAATGAGAGTGCAATTAAGGTTAAAAAAAATATATTTTAACATCTTTAATTTGATTGCACATCTTACAAATATGATTAGTTAAATGGTTAACCGCAAAACGTTCAACATATAATTAGAAAACTCCATTACTGGACAAATGTCATACAATGTTGCTTTGCAAGACCTAGACAGTCACCTAATTCGTGGCGATGCGATGTGTGGCGCAACTCGCAATCGACATTTGTAGGCAATACGACAACTTGTTGGAATCAATCGTGATTTGCATACCTTAGTGCATACATAGTAAACTGTACTTCATCTTTGTTGTGTACTGTTTTATCTTCTAAAGAGATTTTAATGCAGGTATATTGTTTTTTTTTTGAAGTACAAGAAAATTCTTCTTCAACAATAATGATGATGTGGTGTCCTCATATTTATAGTCTTTGGGTGTCCTCCTAGCCGATTATTGGCTACAGTGGCTGTTCTCATATAAGGAGATCAGCCAACTGCGCAGGGCATATTACAGTGCACATGGATTTGCGCAGACACAGATGCACTCACTATTCCTTCACTCTCATAGTCCGATGGGACGGCAATCCAACACGACTGGAGAGAGGAAAAACAATAATACATTTGTCGTGTAAAAAAATACCTAAGTACTTATTCACAAAAGAAAATACCTTCAACAGACAAATAAACAACGAAAAAAGCGACAAAAAGAAAATCTCACTAAACGAGGATTAGCGGTTCTTGATAAATGGGCACAAAAACAGACAGGCGGTGGCTTATCTAACATCAGTGGGGATAATATAGATCTTATAAATAAAGAAGTTCGAAATAACTTGTTTTGACTTGTCAAGGTCGCTTTGGGTGGTCAGGTTTTGTTAATAAATATTTATTTATGGTAACAAAGCAAAGGCATAGAAATTGAGATGTTTTTTGGGGCGTGTCATTTTAATAATGATGACGGATTTTTTTCAGTTTTGTGCAGATTATGTAGACATTAACATCGTGGGGATTAATTTTGATACTTTAAAATGTCAAGCGATAAAAAAAATAAGTCTCTTAAAAATCTTGTAAAATAAAATGACGCAGATATAATATTTTTTACATAATGTATTTTTATTTATGTATTCGTTTAACCAACAATTATTTACACTGTTACAGAAATGATCTCTGAAAACGCTATAATTTTGGTTCAAAGTAGCTCAAAGGTCAAAATATCAACTCACTCCAGCTACTTTAGTATCTCATATCATATGATCTCATCACAATTAACAAGTTTCTACTATCAGATAGGCAGATTGATTTAATCGATTCTAAAACCTATCTGATCGTTGCGGACGAATTACCTATTGTTTTATTGACGATATTAAGTTATATGTTAACGACTGATTGTCGACAAAGATTAGATAAATAAATAAATTGTACTAATCAGATATTGTCATATCCAAATATAGACATGTTGTCAACTGTGTTGTGGTGATAAGATTCCGAAAACTTCATATAGGTCTTACTACAAAAAAGTTAAACAGACGTTAGTAACGTGTTTGAGAAAAAAATCTCCAGTTTCTAATACAGGGGAAATCTGAAATCTTCTTCCTTAAAATCTGTCTTCTTAAACCAGGAAAGAATAAAGACTATCCAAGTCGAAAATATAAAGGAGCTCGGAGCCATATGCCTGACTTCTTATTACACGCTTTTTTATTAGCTTCACATGTATGTTTGTATGTTTGTTTGTAACCGACTTCTTTGGGCGCGATTTTGACCCACTTTAAACGGTCAGATTTCGTTCAAACTTTGTAGATTTTTTTATCATTTATTTAGCAAATTAAACTGTAAATCCAGATTACATTATGAAACCAAAACAAGGACCATTCGATAAACCACCCTATCCATATTAGGTAGAAGCATCATTTTTGCACAACAAGACTTATTACACAACAGACGTTTAGTACAATAATTGCAGATTTAAACACTCGCGGATTGAAACTATCCATTTAAGGTGCGGTTTAATTCAGACATTGTGTCGCCGTGTTTGGTTAGTGAAACCAACCTTAATCCTTTCGTCGCATGAAAAAGAAAGCGGTTTCAAAATGTGTGTGTAGAATTTAAAGTTTTAATCCTTTTAAAAAAATATAGTGTATCTTTAAGGTAAGATTTGGGAGCGAGCTGCCCACGGCAACTGTTGATCACACGTGCCGCAGCTGCACTATGTATTCGTATGAACTCGGATTTCCGTAAAATCCTTTTTTGACGTGCAGTCGCTGCACGTGCTGTCGGCAGTTGCAGTGAGCAGCACACTTCCAAAACATACCTTTATTTTTCATGAACTATGATTTAAGAGGATTTAAAACCGTGACTGTATAGAGATACTCATTGTTATTCTATCTCTATTTCATAGATCAAAGTAGTTCATTCTACTTTGCTCGTTACGTGGGTTCGATTGTTTTAAAAAGCTATCGATAAATCCAATCCAAATAAAAGTTTTTCATTGACGTGAGTCATATGTATTTTGTCGATTGCAAACATATGAACGTAAATTACTGTAGCGAAAATGATTGGCTGTCAGAAGTCTCGGTTTTAAACTATTGCAGTTACAAAACCAACTACTGTTCTCACATTTTGTTTGTGTGTATTTTTATTCATATTTGTGCTGTCAATCACGGGATTTATGTTCGCTTTCCATTTCATATTGGGAATCTTTTAATTTTAATTAAAACTGATGTGATTTCAACTGCTCACTAATCGACTATTTGCATTACTAAATTAGTCTAATTCTATCGCTAATTGTTATAAATTCGGGTACAAGACTAACGAGTGTTAGCCAAGTGTAGGTAACACGTCCAACAATTAAATGTATATTAATCCATGCTTATATTATAAAGAGGAAACTTTTTTGTGTGTCTTAAAGGCTCCGAAACTTCTAAACCGATTTCTAAATTTTCTTTCACTCTTCCAGAGTAACATAGGGCTATATTATGAACTGTGGTTTAAACTGCGGGATAACGACTAGCGAATTCTAAGTTCGCTGCGCAAGAATGATCTTGATACTTGAGTGTAATATTTTTATGAACCCTAAATGTAGCAATTACCTACATATTGCATCAGAACCGCTGACCATGATGTTGATTTGTTAAAAAATAAATAAATATACACTCATTGGGCCATCGTTTCTGACATAAAATATTATTTCGTACATAAATATGTATAGCGAATGTATATTAGGTAATATTAAGTGATTATTATAATACTAATGCGAATTATATGTTGCTTTGAATAAAGTAAATAAAATATTTTATTTCCTTTATAAATATTGAATAGAAAATAAATTCAGATCGTACAAAAAGTACATTCTATTGACTGGCGTCTAGTCTATTGCCAGTCTAAAATGGCATCATCCTGCCATTGATCCTTGAATGAAGATGACTGTTTATCAAACATTGAATGAAGTCCATCGGAGGCTCTATTCACAGGCTCTCAGTCCTAATTAATTTTACGGCCCCCGTCCGCCATTCACATACACATCGTAAAATCCTCGAAACAACGCGAACATCAAACATAAATATTTAGCTTCGGCATTGTACAAATTAATTTATGACCAACGCTTTGATAATCATCATTTTTTTCCATTTATCAAGGCAAAATAGCATTTAAATCAAGACGTTAATATCTCCGGAAACCGTCTGCCATAATGACCTAAATTATGTAGCGTATTAATAAAAATGAACGAAATCATTCGTATCATTCATTCACTAATAAGCCAATCAATTTGATTCGATAATCGATTAGAATGATGTAAATGTATCGATACAATGGACGATCGTTATCGTTCAGGGAGCGATCGACACGATTCGATTTATAAAAATATTTTCGTATGTTACGTCAGTTGGCCCAGAAAGTCGACCTTTACGCAGCTGTGATTTATGTGTGCGTAAATTTAAATTGACATAATATACAAGCTGCAACGCAGACTCATTTATTTACATGTTGCCCTCAGAATATAATAGTGCACAACCTAGCCTCTTTAATGATCAAAAATTACACGTATTTCTCATGTGAACCTATATTTATAACTTCGTGCGTAATGTATTGCTTATGAAATAGATAGATTACTTTTTGGTCAGACGCAGTAGTTTAAAGAACATCAAAGACTGCAAGGTGATACCAGGCGAAGCTGTAGTCTCGCAGCACCGACCCCTAATTATGGATGTGATTTTAACTTCCCGGCCAAAAGCCAAAGAGAGACGGCCCCCCAAAATCAAATGGCATCTGTTGGGGAAGGCTGAGTTGGCCCAGGAATTTAGAAGGGAGTGAGTGTCAGTATGACGAGTGACAGTTGAAAATGGAAGAAAATGAGATATTGCGCCGACCCCAAGTAATATTTGGGAACAGGGCAGGAGTATTGCTTATGAAAGTTGCCAATATTTTCAATGAAGTTCTGAACGGACCGATATAAAGTATGCTGCGTAGTAAAATATCATAATTCACTTATTTAACATCAAATTTTCAAGATACTCGTTTTATACACACTCAACATAAATAAAATCCGACCTCTACCTCATGAATAAATACCCATAAATTGAATATAATTTGAAGTGAAAACAAATTGGTTTGGTCGCTTAAATTATACATCATTAAAAATCGATTTCAAACCGATTATGAACTTAATCGGATCTCACGATCGATATGGGGCAGTTATCGAATAAATTGCTTACTAATTTCCCTTTGCTATTAAATAAGAAGTTTATTTCATTAGTGACGACTTTCGCATATTACAATTGTCTTGACAAGCTTAACTGACTTATCGATTAAAATCGAATGTTTAATTAATTGACAGAAATCGATTTGTATTTATTGGAAACCGGTGTGACCGGTAGCTTTATTCGTATTTGGTTCGTGTGTTAATTATTTTAGTATTGGAGATAAATCGTCGTATTTTTTGCTGAGAGTAATCCTGTTTGAGGTGTTGCCAGTGTGAAATGTAGCGGTATTGCCATATACCACTTTAAGGAAAAAGTTTTATTGCGATCTAGATTTTAGTCGTAAATAAACACGTTTAAATGATTTTATTTTCTGTCAAATGCTTTCTATTGGTAATTATTTATAACAAAGTTCAAGACTTTTAATAACGGTATGGTTATTGGTTGCATATTATTAAAATTCTTTTTATAGAAAATAAACTTTAAATCGGAGGCACAAAACCTGCACTTCACATTTATTTTGATAAAAAAATCTAGTCATCTTTATTCGACTAAATTTCTTTCAGCACATTATGCGCTTAGTTTATTTGCCGGTTATGTTTCTTCAAAACCTGAAGAATTCCCGTAAGCCAGACAACATTTGATCGGCATTTGTTGATTCTTTAGTCTAGCACAAACACAGCTCAATCGAAAACCACTTTACATCTTTACCTGCATTCCAAACAATTTGAATTTAAAACAAACAAATTGCAGTATCCGGAACCGAATTAGAAAAAAAAGTGAAATTTTAATTTTAACTTTAGAACGTCGATGCGCCCGCGCATAACACGTGACCCCAGGTGGCCAAGCCACAATAATTCCTATATAATTCCCACCAAGGCCGGAACATTGAAATGAAATGAAATGAAATCGTTTATTTTGCAAGTTGGACATTACATCACTTTTACACGTCATTTTAAGAATGCTGAGGTCGGCATTTCCTAACTGACTGATCCCTGAGAAGAAACGCCGAAACAAACTCAAGGGTCATAGTCTCTTTTAAAGTCCAAACATGTTATAAATCAAGTAATATCATGTGTGAGTGTCACCATGTACGCGGTCTGGAATGGCCTTTTGAGGAAAGAGCCACATCAGGCTGGAGCTGACCAGTCCCAACAGACGGCACGCATGCATCAGTCGTCGTGTAGCCCAAACCATATCTTAGGGAGCTCAACGACCTGTCACACGACGATACCAGATCTGCAGAACATTTGCGTAGGCCATTCAAAAATACTCAAACCCGCCAGACAGTGTTTATGTTATAAGAATATATAATGTTGCTCGCATACACGATACTCACATTCACAATAATAATAAAAAAAAATATATATATATATAAAAATACAATTATAATATATAAATGTCAATAAACAATGTCATTAATAAAATGTTATCTGATGATAATATATATTTAAATGTCAAAATTTAAAAAACCCCCGACCCAAAAAAAGTACGCAATAATTACTTATGACAAAAGGTTAAAAATGCTAAACCCTATAAAAAGCAAAAAATAACTTTTAACACTACGTAAACTAAATTTTGTCGTGTCGGGGGACCGCTCTAATTCATTACTTTAGATACGTGTTTTTTTTTGAAACGAATGTTGTAATTAGGTAGTTATCATTTGATCTATGTACCTAAGTATTTATGAAGGTAAAAAGCGGTCCCCCGACACGTCAAAATTTAGTTTACGTAGTGTTAAAAGTTATTTTTTGCTTTTTATAGGGTTTAGCATTTTTAACCTTTTGTCATAAGTAATTATTGCGTACTTTTTTTGGGTCGGGGGTTTTTTAAATTTATAATTTAATTTTATTTCATGCTTTTTAAAGGAGCTTCTTAATTTTTCCTTCTTAAATTTAATTTATTTTATCTTAAGATGGGGTCGCTATATGCGATCTCGGCCAAAGGAAGCTGTTTAACAATCCTCATGACAAACTGGCTCTGGGAGAATTGCGCAGATTGAGAAACAATAAAGATTAACCTTTGGACATTCTAGATTTTCAGAAAAAATAAAAATCGGTATATCCGTTTCATTCCGGCATTTCAGGGTTTCATCCGCCACATCCCATTTCCAGCATCAGGTTCTCGTCAATCAGAAACATGAAGAGAACTCGTCAAGACAAATTCAACGAGCCCAAACTCGATGGGTTTACTAAAAGGCAGTTCAGGGTTACGTCTCCTACCTTCGTGCCCTAACAGCAGACCAGCTCAGTGATTCCAAAAGACATTAGTGTTTCAAATTTCAGATCCCACATATACTTGCAAGTAAACTGAGCGTGTAACATTCCTAACACATCTAGCAAACGAGCTGATGACCTTGAAGACCTGAACCGATTTCCACCAAACATAGCTAAGAACACTCCCGGCTGTCATACCTTTTAAACAAAAAAAACCGCATTACAATCGGATCATCCGTTTGGGAGCTACGATGCCACATACACACACACACACACACACACACACACACACAGACACGTCAAACTTATAACACCCCGTCGTTTTTGCGTCGGGGGTTAAAAAGTAACAATACACAGGCATTTGAAAAGATATCACTCACTAAGCGAGCAGCTCAGTGCCAAGCTTTTTTATCATTTAAATAATCAGATATTTTGTAATATCCTTTTTTCAAAAGTTTGGATTTTATATGATTTTTAAATTTCTTGATAGGCAAATCACGAACCGCTTTGGGAAGTTTATTGTAAAAGCGTATACATTGACCCATGAACGAGTTGCTTACTCTGTGGAGGCGAGTAGCATGTACAGCAAGATTATGTTTATTCCTAGTATTTATGCTATGAACATCAGACATTTGAACAAAGTCTGATATGTTTTTATGAACGTACATTAAATTTTCAAAAATGTATTGAGAGGCAACAGTCAGAATATTTATTTCTTTGAATTTCTCTCTGAGAGAAACTTTTGGACCCAGATTATAAATGGCTCGAACAGCTCTTTTCTGTAAAATAAATATAGTTTCAACATCCGCACAGTTTCCCCAAAGGAGGGTCCCATACGTCATTGAACTATGAAAGTAGCTAAAATAAACTATTCTGGCTGTGTCCACATCGGTGATTAGACGGATCTTTTTAATAGCATAGGCGGCGGAACTAAGTTTTCCTGACAGTTTAACAATATGTGGGCCCCATTGGAGTTTGGAATCAACGGTCAAACCAAGAAATACCGTTGACTCAACAGGCTTCAACTCTACTCCATTTAGTTGTACATTAGTTTGTAACTGCCTTACGTTGGGCGTTGAGAATTTAATTAACTTCGTTTTAGACTCATTTAAAAGAAGATTATTGACATTAAACCAATGAACAACCTTAGAGAGTGATTTGTTAACTTCGTCAAAATTGTCGAGTTGGCGTTTGATTTTAAAAACGAGTGAAGTATCATCAGCAAACAACACAATCTTGTGATTATCCCTTATGTGATAAGGAAGGTCATTAATATAAATAAGGAACAAAAAAGGGCCTAGAATTGAACCCTGCGGAACCCCCATGGTGACCGTAGATCCAGAAGATCTCTTACCGTTGACATCTACCTTCTGAATTCTATTATGCAAATAAGAAGTCAGAAGGTCAAGAGCCTTATTTTTGATACCATAGTGGTGAAGTTTCCTGATGAGTATATCATGGTGCACGCAATCAAAAGCCTTGGACAAGTCGCAGAAAATACCGAGCGCATCCTGCGAATCCTCCCAGGCCTCGAATATATTTTTAAGCAATTCCACGCCCGCATCCGTAGTAGAACGACCCTTGGTAAATCCAAATTGTTCAGTGTGCAACAAATTGTTTCTATTAAAATGGCTCAACAATTGACGTAATATTAACTTCTCAAAAATTTTACTCAAAGTGGGTAAAATTGAAATTGGCCGAAAATTTGATGGATCGGTTGTACTACCAGATTTAAACAATGGAATTACTTTACTAAGTTTCATCAAGTCAGGAAAAACACCAGATGCAACACAAGAGTTAAACACAGTTGCTAAATAAGGTGAAATTATTTCAATTATCGATGAGATTATCTGAACTGACAATCCCCAAAGGTCAGCAGTCTTTTTAACATCGAGATCTTTATACGCTTGAATAATATCCTTAGAGCTAACAACTGAGAATTCAAAACCTTTGTCACATTCCGCAACACAATTTTTTAATATTGTAAAAGCCGAACTGGAAGACGACATAAGAGTTCTGGTTGTTAAAATAGGGATATTGGTGAAAAATTTTCAAACTCAGATGCTACCCCCAAGTCCGACTTAACGTCTACATTGTTTATTTTTAAGTGGAAGTCTCGATTCCGTACAGTGGATCGGCCTATTTCTGAATTGATTATATTCCACGTAGTTTTTATTTTATTACCAGAAGCTTTTATTTTATGTTTTATGTGTATTGATTTAGCGGAGGTGCAGGCTCTTTTAAATATTTTTGAATAGTTTTTAACATACTGTTTAAATGTTTCATCTTGATTGAATGATCTTTCATAGTATAATTCAAATAACTTCTGTCTACTTTTGTAAATACCCGGCGTTGCCCAATCACTAAATGTTACCTGATCACAAACAGATATGGACTTAGTAGTAAAAACTTTTTTAAATTCACAATTAATTAAGTTGAATAAAAGGGTGTAAGCTTGATCAGGATTATCATGATAGGGCAATTCAGGCAGTTTTTCAATCAAGTTATTTTTAAAAAGTTCCAACCGATGTTTGTTTACAGGAATAAAACTTACATTTTTTCTCTGAGCTCTGATAGTTTTCATGGGAAAGGTAACTAATTGAACTCTGGTCAATGGATCAGAATCTAACACATTTAAAATATGTTTGTTTAAAGGTTTTAAGTTAGTAAAAATGTTATCTATACATGTAGCACTAGTGCTAGTTATTCTAGTCGGCTCGAGAAATGTACTGTACAAGTTGTATGATTGAAAGAGAGTTATAAAATTATTAACAATAGCAGTATTTTCCAGTATATTAATATTAAAGTCTCCACAGACGACAACTGTTTTATTATTGTTAGAAATTTTGAATAATACATCTTCCAGATGCTTCTCAAAAATTGTATATGTTGCACATGGGGGCCTGTATACACTCATTACAATGAACTGCTCAAGCTCAACGCATGATATCTCAATTACTCGCTCAACAGAAAGGTTCACAATATCCTTCCGTTCTTTGAATTTAATAGTATTGCGAAGAATTATTAGAGAACCACCACGTATTATATTTACTCTACATTGATACTATTTTCGTACTAATTGAAATAAATATACAAGTGGTTTTGTGTAATGTGACCATGCGATCAGATGATTTTGAGACAGTCTTTAATTTTTGAAAACAACAATCATAAAATAATAAAATAGCATAGTTAAAACTAGTAGATTTTTGTCAATGACGTAATCACCAAAAATACTAATCAAAATAAACAAGCTGAGGCTACGTAATGTCAATTGGCAAGTTAGCGCTGTACACAAGCAAATACGAACAAACTATGATGTCCGATTACTGAGAAACAATCATACATTAACAGCTTCTTACTAAAATCGCACTTAGTTGAAACAAACGACACTATTAGATGGTTACGCATCATCATACATTAGCCGCGTACCCACCTAGCGCACAGGCTCGCGCGGCAGCCTCGCGAGCCAAATGCCTCGGCTGGTGTGGACGTGCCTCGGCCTGCCTCGGGCGCGCGTTTGCTCGACCGAGCACGGCTCGGCCCCGAGCCATCTGTTGTCGGTAAACTTGACGCGCTCAAAGGTGCCTCAGTGAGCGCTGTGCGTTAGGTGGGGACGGATGTGTTTTGGCTCGCGCGCGAAGCTGCTTCAAGTTTTGTCTCTTGCCGTGTTTGTCTTCTGTTATTTTGATATCATGGGCAGTCAGGAGGAGTCCATTCGCTTAATACAACTGTACAGCACGTACAATGCGCTTTGGGACCCCAAAGATCCAAAATATTTAAACAAAAATCTGTCCATTACGAATACTCTCGGACTTATGATGGCTCAGCCTGCCTCGCGAGGCGGCCTCGTGTAAATTGAACAAAACTACTGAGGCTGCCGAGGGAGCCATCGCTCGCGATCCGGACACCGAGGCTGCCGCGCGAGCTTGTGCGCTAGGTGGGTACGCGGCTATTGAGTAATGACGTAAACAGTAGGCTGAGTAAATGTCAATGTACCACAACGAATCTCCTTGCATGTTGTCTTGTATATTTTTAGGTATAGTCAAGGATATCTATAGGTACCTACTATTTATAAAAGCTGAAGTGATGGTTAGCCTAAACGCGATTATCTTGGAAACTACTAATCATTTTTTCGGTGTCAGATACTCAATTAGCGACCTCGATTAGACTTGTTGTCTAATCCAAAACTTTTAGTATAAGTAAGCCATCTCACATTTTTTTTAGGACTACGGTATTCTATTTCACTTGAAACCTTTCGGCAGCTGTCTTGAACCTTCTACTACCGTCACAAACTAAGAAGATATAGTAACTGTCCCACTGATGTCATGATACATGGTCACCGTATTCAGTAGCAATCGAATCGGCGCCTGTTATTTGGCGCTTTATCGCTTCGCTTGCAAATGATGTGACGCGGTTTCATTGGATCAACTTGCTTCATAAATCTAATTGACTACTAGTAGACCAGATGAATATTCTTTTCAACTGTAGTTTGAACTTTTGGGTAGCAACAATCTTTTACTGAAAAATATCTTATACCTCTTCTACATCATCATCATCTGTTTGGCCTTTTCCCAACTATATCTGGGGTCGCCTTCCAGTCTAAACGGATGCAATTGAGAAACATGGAGCGACTGCCTATCTGACCTCCTCAACCTAGTTACCAGTACAACCCGATACCAATTGGTAAATAAAAAAACCGGCCAAGTGCGAGTCGGACTCGTGCACGAAGGGTTCCGTAAATTACAGTTAAATCAACCTATCTCAAGAACTATAAGAGATACTTTGATCAAACCAAAAATCGTTGAAAGAGTTAATTAGCATGCATCACCTCTATTTTTTTTAGAATTTTATACCCCGTAGTAATAAAAATAGAGGGGGGGGGACATACTTTTTACGACTTTGAGAGCTGATATCTCAAAAACCGTTCACTTTAAGAAAAATGTTTTTTAGAAAACTTTATATCATTTTAAAAGACCTTTCCATTGATACCCCACACGGGTATGTACATCGAAAAAAAAAATTTCATCCCTCAGTTACATGTATGGGGGGCCCCACCCCCAATTCTTTTTTTTACTATTTAGTGTCATATTTTTGTAGCGGTTCATACAACACATATTCCCATCAAATTTCATCACTGTAGTACTTATAGTTTCCGAGTAAATCGGCTGTGACAGACGGACAGACGGACAGACGGACAGACGGACATGACGAAACTATAAGGGTTCCGTTTTTGCCATTTTGGCTACGGAACCCTAAAAAATGGATAAAATAAAAAGGTAGGTTATTTATAAATATGTGCTTAGATCGCGAATGTTTAAAAAACCTTTATTGAATATTTATATCGATGACCTCTTCAAAATAAATATTGCCTAAAGAAAATGAATATAGCGTGACACATTCTTCGAAAGGAACATAGCTAACAGTGAGCTTGGCACCGATTAGTGCCGGTACATGATTCTAGGAATTAATATTTAGTTGATATGCCAATCCTACTTTGATATGAATGCTAATGTGTTTGCCGATTTATCCTTCGTTCAGGCAGAAATAGAGCAATGGATTTGATATGATTTTTAGCAATATTCATCTCCAATTTTATTTGCATGTTTTCATCTTCCATACTCTCATTCTTCTTCCTCTCTTCGTCCTCTCATCTCAGTAGCAATATTATCATCTACATATACATAAGAGAATACTTGTATCATATACGAAAGTATGCAAAGCACAGGTTGCTGTAGATATTTGGAATAGTAACTGTTATTTCAGGGAGAACGTAAAATCAAAATATGCATTACTAGAACCCAGAAATAGCTATGGGTGCAAACCTATAAACTGTATTGTGGTTAAAAATAACGATGAAACTAGTCGAAACTGATGAATTGCGCGACGCGTTCCAATTTCCACGTAATAAGTCCAGTAATGTGTCCAAGTCAACATGGTTTACATTACAATTTTACGACTCAAACATCGAACTTTGGCCAATACGTAAGCCCTGGTGGGTTTTACGAGCGAAAACAAAATAAACCAACGCAAAAATGCTAACAAATTGCCGCAAATCATAATTTTATATGTTTACACAGGTTTTCACAATCATTTGTAATTCTAAATAAGTTATTTCAAGGGCCGGAGCTTTTGAGCTGTTAACACAAACATATTACAGATATATCTTTCGTATTTCTGTAAAACATCAAATAATAATTTGTTGTATAAAATTTATGTGATCATAAATCATTGTAATAGTTTATTTTTTCGCGAATTGTTGGGAGATAGAAATAGGTTTCGATCCAAATGGGTGGTTTCATAACGCGCCCTAGAGCACTCTTCGCTATTGGTAAAATAACATAGGTAAATAAACTAGTGTTAATGAGTAAATGGCTTGTTTAAAGTTTGCGTGGGAAACTATGGGGTTTGGAAACGTGCTAACAAAGTATGGGCATTAAACTTGATAGGTCATTCATTAGCAAACGTCTAGACTTTACTGGCTTTATAGCCTTACAGTCGCAACAAAGACGGGCACTGTTTTGAATAAATAAGAAGTTTTGAACGTTACAGTAATTTTTCTTTGGTTTGTGAAGGATAGAATGGTTCAAAGTCATATTTTACACAACAAATGGTTTGAAATCGTCTATCAATCTGACATCACTTTGTCCATGCCCGTGCTAGAAGAAAAAAACTGACCTGACCAGATGCAATTCGAATCAATTTTCCCGCCTAACACAGCGATCTGTCAAACAGACCACACACGTACAAAAATATCTCCAACATCACTTTTGACGTTCCATTTTTCACATAAACCTTTTATTTCGCATATAAATAAGTCATTTCGTGCCTTCTACGGTTCAGGCTATAATCTTGAATTAGTAACGCATTAGAAAATAGCTTCGAGAAAGTGCCTGTCTTGACATTGTAGAAAATCATCCAGTAATGACTTAGGCATTAGGTGGTGTCTAGTATTTTCTCGTGGAACTAATTTAATGATACACGACAGTATTTTTTTCTGAGGAAATGAAGTTTAAAGTTGTTACTTCATACCTTTAAACTTACTCCCGTTGTTTCACACGATTATGAGAATAGTTCGTAAATTTATACGAAAATAAATCCAATGTTTCTATCACAATTTGATTTTAATGTAGAGTTACATTTACATTTTCAATATCAGTAAGGAAGTAAAATTTACATTTCATTGCAATCGGCTGCAGCTCTAGAAAGCAGTAAATCTAAAAATATTATTTACGTTCACTTTGCGAGCCCTGACAAAGATCAGCTAAATAAACATTCGCGACGATCAATGTTGTGGGCAAAATATTATCATCCTTTCTATCATAAGCTTTTTCCCAACTATGTTGGGGTCGGCTTCCAGTCTAACTAGATGCAGTTGAGTACCAGTCTTTTACAAGGAGTGACTGTCTACTGACCTCCTCAACCCAGTTACCCTGGTAACCGAATGTCCCTATGTAAGACTGGTTATCACACTTACTGTCTTCTTTACGTAACGACAATCAAAGATGTTCAAATGACAGCCAGTTGTTGGCAAAATATCACGCAAGAAAAATTCATTTACTGCATTAAAAAATGTTCACGATTTAATCTAGAACCAACCCTACAACTTCCGCAGTGTTAACCCTAAAAAGCTGCGGTAATAAATAAAGTGACCACAAACGGGGTCTCTCTAATTTCCCTCGCGTTAATGGCTCCGCTGAATTATGTGGTCAACAGAGTAATTATGTGTAAACATGTAAACGGCATAAATTATATGCCGTACTGTAGGGCTGGTGTTTTTATTGCTGGCTGTAGAACTGACTTTTATTATGAAGTTTAAGGGAATATGGTCATAAATGTGTTCTTAAAAGTCTCACACTAACAGAACGTATAACTATCATATCAAGAGCTTATGATGAATGAAGCCCTTTTATGATGTGTACCTAATAAAATACATAGTTTAAATACATACTTTTCCCATAACTTGACAAGGATTTCGAAAAATGTATTCTAATCCAGATTTCGAAAAGTCTATTCTAATCTAGATTTTGAAAAATGATAAAGAATTGGAAAGATAATGAGAAGAAAACCATGATTTCCACCAGGACACTTTGTATTCCTTTAATATATGCACGCCAACGAATGGTTACCCTACACAGAGGAATTTGCCTTGATGAGATTCTTTGAACAGTTTTTGTTAAGGAACAAAGAATATAAAATTCACAGAAGGGACTATTTGAACAGCGACCACTTTGTACAAGGATGCCTAATGACTTGTCATCATACTCAAGAAATTCATATGGAAATCTTTGTACACAAGTTATGTGTAATTGCGTAACAAAATGAGGTGTCTCGCTTTGAAACTGATTGGGTACTTTACTGTATTGACAACACGACAACACTTTGGCATAATAATAGATTAAAATATAATGAATAAGGTTAAGCATATGTTTAAAAAAAATATTAATGATTAGGTAAGGATTTAATATTATGAACGTACAAACAAATACATAATTCTAATAAGTATATGTACTAAGTTTAGGGATCGTAACCAGAGTCAAGCCTTTTTCCCCACAAGCCCGCTTTGGCTGTGGTGAACATTTCACAAATTCCTCATTGCCATGGACGGCCACTTGACCAACAGAATACACAATCCCTTATTAATCTAAGGTGTGTTTATAATCAAGAAATTACCTCTTGATCTTCGTCGATTAAAATCTGCAATATCCAACATCTGTAAAAGGTAATCTAGTTAAGAAATTGTAAATCCAATATACGGTGAATCTGGAATGTTCCGTATCTGTTCTTGTAACGATAGCTTAGATTAACCAATCGCTGCTCTTACCGGGAGACAGTCTGATTAATTAGATGTGCTTTGAATTTCGCCAATTAAGGAGAACTTGGTTCAAGCTGGTTTAATCACACTGTCCATTATGGCCATATTAGGCTTTACTTTATTTTTTATACATATGGATTTATTGACATAAGGTATAACCGAGAATTGGGATATGTGTAGTAGTTTGTTAGATAAATTATAAGTATGATAATAAAGTTCCTGAAAGAGTTACAATTTTAGTATTCACTTTGACAAACTTTGGGCTTAATTTTAGAGAAACACACTCTCTCTCATAATATTGACACAACTTAAAAACTAATAAAGAAAATATACTAGACTACACTAGTTGCAAAAATAGTGGATAAGTTCGAATGCAGTGCCTGACAATGTAATCTTTAGCTACCACTTTCAAAATATCGAAAGCTCAAACTTAATTAAGGATTGTCAAATAATTACTTGGTTTCAGAAAGCGAGTTGTACCTCGGATTGTATCTCGAGTTGTACCTCTTAATGATACAACCAACACAGCAATGTCCTGTATTTATTTAACTGCACAAAACACGTGAAAGTTCGCTGTACATACAAGCAAAAGTAAAAGTTACTTATTCAAATAATTTACGATGCAATTCATTTAAGTTTTATTGCTAAAATTATGGAAAGTTTATAATTAAGTTTGACGTGGATCATGATTGTTTTTAGGCTTTAAAGAAGCTTTTTGTATATCTTGTGAGAATGACTGTCAATTACATACAATCAGAACATTCATTTATTTTCTTAATTTCGGTAAGAGGGAATTCAATCGTAATCTCTCAAATCTCTCTCTATTGTAATCAATATAATATATCCTTAACCTGGGATTTTAAATTTGATGATTTGAAACCAATCAGTTCAGTTTACATATTTGCATTGGCTTAAATTAAAAATTATAATCAGGCTGCAAACTTGGATTTGCTTATATTATAATCTAGCTATCGACCTTCAAAAATACCTACATGTAACTAGGTACCTACAACAAAATTACCTATTCTCCTTTTAAAGAACAAATATTACTCACTAAATTGCGCGTGAGTGGGTGGGCGATGGCAGATAATATGTATAGTTACCTCAAGTTCAAACATTAAGCCTTCGAGAATCCGTTGTATTGAATTAATTTTATGATCTCGATGACATTCAATGAATAAACTACTTTTTAAAATCTTAAAATTTGCATTGCAAGTAGGTGCTATTTTCGTGAAATGCTTTAGATTCCGGTACCTAATGTAAATAGATTCGTGTTAATGGAAAAACTTGATTTTACACGAGCGTGTTTTATTTTGATTTCTAGGCCTCTACTCGACCTAGTGTTCGTTCTATATGCATACTAAATGTTATCCAAATCGATTCAGCGTTTAGATAAAGACAACATATGAATGTGCGAAAATATTGTTTCAATGTTCAAAGGACATTTATTTCATGGTTACTGAATTATAGTCAACCAATCAAAATATTTCGACCCTTAAGAAAATGTTGGGAAATTGTATCGTAATTCTCCGCAATATTCCCCTATTCCTAGTGCTAGCCCAAGGCCTCATGACTAGTCTAATGACCACGAAGTTCTTATCATCATAAATCATTTCATCATCACTGATTAGACGTCACTTAAGATGATAAAGACATACTACGGCATCAGCAAACATCTCGTATAAAACAAATAAATCAATTTGACGGTATTTAAATTTTGACATTCGGAAATATTGCATAAACATTCGTTTAAGGCGACCATTAGATCGAATGAATTAGGTGCTAACTTTCAGCAAAGCTAATTGTGTATAATTAGGAATTATAGCTTTGCATATTTGAGGCAAGAAGCCTATTATTCTAATATCAGCTGGGGCAGCAGGATTGTTTGAGAGAGTTCCCTAAGAGTTCCTCAAACATCTAACTCTTCCTAATATTACAACTGCAACGGGAGGAGTCATTTGATGATTTTTGGCAGACCAAAAAAGAATGTTCCATAAAATTCTTAAATCAACATACCGTGTGAGTAGACGAAATAGCTTATTATTATGTAAATAAAGTGAGCTCCAATATTTTTTCATAAATATTACGTACTAGAGATCTCGTGTCGGAAAGTAAAATAAGACGTGTAAAATGTGGGGAAAAGGAAATATCTTGTAAATGGAACAAATTCTATCAATTTCAGCGTTGATGGGTAGATGATGCCTTATTTCAATATATGAATATATCATTCTGAATGATCTTCATTTCTTTGAGACCAGTTGTTCATAAAATGCCGAAAGTCATTTTTTTTTAAATTACCGACATGCAAACTGTCTTAACAAGGTAAGATACGATGGAACACGATAAAACGGTAGCACTTTTGTGGACTTTCTCTATTCATCCCTGTACACCAAACAGTTTACAGCGCAACTGAAACTCCGTCAAAATCAAGCCATGAAACCTACCTAACCACAGCTAACCAGCCAACAATTCATCAAGTAAACCGACACCACACCGAGGTGTTTACAAGTTCACACCATCATGACGTCATGACCCACAATTTTATGACGGACCCTAAAATAAAAGCTGTGTTCCCTTGAAGGTCGTGTCACGTAATATCGGATGTTCTGTACCAAATGTACGTAAATATGTGGTACATGTACCACGGTGTAAAATCATGTGCCCACAGGAATTTTATTTTAGGGACGATGTGTAATGTTGGAGAGTATCTCGTTACGTGAATTTTATTTTACATTATTTAATAAATATTTTTTACATAATTGATACTGAGATTTCGAAATACATTTGAAATTTTGAACTAACTTAAGGTGTGCATGTGGCGCCTAATTCTAAATTAACCCAATACTTGAATATCGCTAAAAAGTGTCAATAATATTAATTGGCTTTCAATGATTAGACAATCATTTGATCACTAATTAAATTATGTGCAGGAACTTATTAACACTTACTCCAAAATCTTGCAACTTTGATATAGTTGAGAGAATTTTGAAAATGTACACAAACGTAGCATAGCAAGGTAGTGCTAGTTTTAATTCCATGACAAATCATTATTTATGTGATCATTCATGTCAGAATATTTATAGCACACAGAAAAATATGAATGAGACGATTCTAAAGAAAACTCGTCACACAAATCAAATATGTAATTTTAGTCATACATTCTGTTACTGATTACACGCGCAAATAAATAACTACGTAATCAGTAATACAATCATACTTTCTTATAGGTACAAAAGTGCTCTCATCAATGTTTTATGTTACTGGTACTTACTTTGAAAATTAGGTCAAGTACCTACTGAAAAAGGTACTTTATGAAATCATGAAAGAATCTGTCATTATTCTTAAATATGAATAACGTCATGTTATGAGCTCTCAATAAAAGTGATGAGTTCAAAAGGGGTACTAAGGGAAATTTTTAGATGATTACTCGTATCGAGACAAAAATGAAATGCGATGTCATGAAAAGAAATTATTGGTGGATCCAAAATTGTGTTACACAAAAATTTAAAAGAAAGTAGTTAATTCAAATAAGATAAAAAGATAAAAACAGGTACCAAAAAACATTAAACAGACATTATGAAAAAAACTACCAAAAAAATAAACCCCTTCAAAATGTTTCCAAAAAAATATAGCCAAAAATACCCGTGCGTATCGTTGTAGTTATTTTTTTCTTCCGCACAACATAGATGTAACGCAGCTGAACTCGTCTAGAAGAGCCAGTTGCCTTTATACCCGTGGACCGAGCGCATCTATATGAGTTCGAGTGTTTCAAGTGACGTTACAATCTCGAGTGATCTGACGAACAGAAATAGGCGATTTCTGAAGTGGAACATATTTTTTTTCTGTTGATTTTTCTGTGGTTTCGGTTTATTTTTTTTTTAGTTCGCGACATTTTTAAAATTTTTATTTTTTACATCTTTATTTTTTTTCGAAATAATTGCGTTTTTTTAAATTGGTGAGTACATTTGATTATACGCCTAACTTCTCAAAATTAATTTCATTTATCGTCTTGACCGTTACTATTAATTTATTAGATAAATTACAGTTAATTGAAAAACAACTTATCAAAAAAGACGCTAAACTAGCTGACCTTTGATTGGCTATCAAATCAAAATATTATCATTTCTAAACCACTATCATCTTTAAAAAAAAAAAACATTGAAACTACAGATTATAAATAGTAGTTAATTTATATATAATACCAGTTTATGATATAGGTCGGTCATCGACATAGACGGCAAAAAAGGTTGCAATTATTTTTTGCGGCCAGTTTTTGTCTATGATATGCCGGTCGGTAATCATAGACTATAGTGGTTATTTGACAGATGACTGATTTGTCAGCGTAGGCGGTAGTCATTGATATTGTGGTCTACTATACTATTAGTACATGTATCTACATTTTTGAGTTTTAAAAACCTAAACGAAATATCTGAGAGACTAGAACTACTTTTTATATTGTTATGTTACAGAAATTGTATTTTACAATCTAATATTGATTAAATACTTAATTTATTTTTTCGTTATTTAAATATTATAGGTGTTTATTTTATTATCCTAATTTCAATCTTCTGGTCTTGCTTATTTTATGCGGCATTTATGTTCATTGTATATAGGGCTGCCATCCGTCCGGGTTTCCCCGGATTTGTCCTCGTTTGGAGGCCGTCCGGGGGCCGTCCGGGCGGGGTTTCAAGAAGTGTCCGGGGAAAACCCGGACTTTTCATGTGAGGAAGCACCTCATTGAATTAAAGTATATGTTAATAGTAAATGGACTACAAATTAGGTATTATATTGTTAAAAAAAATCGTACTCGTTCGGGGAAAAAATGCGATTTACGCCAAATGTTCGGGTTTTTTTAATGTTTGTCTGGGTTTGGCGAAATTCGAGATGGCAGCCCTAATTGTGTACCACGTTAGACTTATAAATAACATATTTAGCTTATGCCACGCAAAGCAATGTAAGATACTTTCAATGTCAAACTAAAAACACCACTCCCATAGATTCTTATGGGCATTCATCATCATCACATCAACTCTTATTTCAAATTAAGCCTTATGTAATAAAAAACAATCTTGTCCAAAAAAATACTAATTAAAACAATCAAAATATTTGTTGGGCAATAATTTGATGATTATTAATTACTAACGGATGTGCTGATCCCACACGTTATTTTATAACTCACATAAACCTACTTTGCCAAAAGGCTTTACTTAGTAGTAAAAATAATTATTATTTTACGACTTTGAGGCTTACATCAATCTGACTTCAAGTTTGATCGTAATCTACTTTGGTCATTATTATTATGAAATTAAATATTTGGCAAGTCAGATTATCATTTACCTAACTTTGTACATTTTTTACATAGGTACCTACTATCTTGAAAATCTGTCAGTCGTGTTTGGAAAGACTCTGACACTCGCGCTTGCTAAAATGGTCGAACAGTTGATTGAAAGCCTGTTACAATCCTCTGCCTTAAAAATCTTGTGGAAAAGTATATATATCTAAGAAGAAAACATCGGAAAAAATTACGGTGTACTATGGAGCAAATTCAAATCAGATCATTCAACCCATACTTATCATCGTACTGCCAAACAAAACCAAACTAAGTTAGCTAACCTGTACTAAATACCAAACATAATCTAAACACTAAATTCTAAGTAAAATACCTTATAACAATTTTGTTTATATTCAACAATATTAAAACAAATATCGAACGTGCCGTAACATAAGCTACATAATGTTATTGTATATTATTCTGCGAATAGAAATTGCGAAAACTTGAAACTACATTATTACTTAGAAGTGAATTTGTTATGGACTACCATAACAGGATCAGTTTAATGATCCCCAAAGGGCATCTCATATAGATATTTATAGCAAGAGAAACAACTAATGCGGGAACGTTATAAATCACAGTTATGACAAACCCATCATTCTCGATTTAATTCTATGACGGTTAAGTCATCAATCTAGTATGTACAATGCAAAGAAAAGTGACTACGTCACTTCCCTTCGTAAACAACCGTAGTACTTATCATAATAATTATACCATGATTATGATGTATGTTTATCATCATTTTGTCACATGAAATGAACCCAAAATTAAAATCGGTATAGCCTGCCCCCACACGTCCGATATTTAATCGGTGACCGATTTTTATTAATAGAAAATTGAACACACTAATAGCAATAGTACAAAAAGTCGTTCAGAAAATCCAAGTCAGAACATCCTACAAAAAATCGGTCCGATTAATTATCTGTATTACAAAAAGTTTGACGTAGTAGGCAGCCTTATCCGTTCAGGAGCTACTATTTTTGCGTTGTTGGGGGTTAAAAACTCAATTTTCTCAAAATTTATTTTCTACACGTAATGCAATTAAAATATTGCCTTATTTCAGACTACAACAAGAAAAAAAATGTAATTCTAACTCTCATATCACTAAATCCTTTACGGTTAGAATTCGAGCTTAGTTCTAAGCCCATTCATACACTTAAGCCCAAGCTTACTTCAGACATATCGCTATCAAGTGCTCCTAATGGTATGAACAACTGTTACATATAAATCGCTTTGTTATTATAAATCTAATGCTGTCTTATCCTTTTTGACAATCTTACGTCATACATTAAATTATTTATTAGGTTATGTTTCTTGGAATAATGCCGAAGAAAATCAATGATTTGTAACCTATGTTATTTCTGTTACATAAGTACGGTTGCTAAAAAGGATTTTTTCAGTTTATTTTTGAATAGAAAAGTTTACTTTCTAAAAACAGATATATATAGATATTATACCCAGTGTACGTATGTAGGTATATAATACATATAAAGCAAAATAAATAGTCAAGACTTCCCAAGAAGAAGGAAAAACATGCTGAATATAGAAATGTAAAAGTATCTTGCATATAGGATCAACCGCGGAAAACAGCATAAATAGAAAATACCATTTCGAAATAGAAATATTTCTAATTAATAAAAATCTACTCAAACAAAAGCTTACCACAGCGCGGTTCACTCGCGTCGGATTACACGAAGGACTCAAACCACTGCATCAGCTAATCAGCCACCTGTGAAATATTGTAATTGATAGCTATCATACCTGTTTCTTATTAACTATTTGTTAAGGATTTGTGGTGTTTTTTTCGTTAAATGACCCCTCGAGCCATGGATGGAGAGGAGAATCAGTTTTAATGATTAAAACCCAGCGTGCTTTCTGTATCCTTAAGTTCTGCTAAGGCTGCTAAAAATCCAGGAGAACGAAATCAAAGTTCCAATCAAAAGTTTTTATATCACTCTTGCCTTTGCAGGCTCTTACGGATAATCATAGATTAATAGCACTGTTCCAACGAGTGGAAAAGAACTACAAAGAAGCTCCATAGATCCTCTTTTCAAAAATAATGTTATACACAGAGACTGTTGCTATGGTTGATAAAGGTCTAGAATCATAAGATTAAGGTATTTGTATTTTTTTCAAATTCTGACCCATAACAAATAAGCAAGTTATTCGCACTTTCACATAACGTACCATGACGGTCGGTGGTCACGAGCTATCTAGCGAAATGGGTGCCTATAAGGGTTGTCACTGAAAGATTAAAGAAAAACTATTTTGTAAATAATTTCCCCACGGAGGTTGCTTAATGTTCGCTAATATTGTTGATTTCAAATAGTAGAGTAAACTTTTAAATACCTTCAATTTGCCCAATTGAAAACCACTGGATCTTAAAAAACATGAATTACTTTTTCATATCCACTTATTTTCTCAAAGAAAAGCTGTGAAAACATAATTCTTCCACAATAATTGACATCCATCACTTCCAACACTTATCTATTTAATAGAAATCGGCATAGACAACCCTAGACCAATGATTTATGGTACACTTTGACAGTAAAATAAGACTATACATTACAGGCGTAAGACTACACAAACCTAGCCCGTAATAGAGCCTTTCTCTTAGAAAGTCTAAAGTAAATTATATTCCGTAGAAACTTTGGAACAAAGGGCTAGACAATATCATGGTTCTGTAGATACAATGCATACGAGTTTACTTTCTGTCTTTTACCAAGTATGGACTGAAACTCTTCAATACTTAGTTACATTCAGTATGATATACCTAACAATAGTTTTCTTGGAAAATAGAGATAGCTAGTTGGCACTTATATCGATTTTATTCTGTTACATTACATATAAACTCTTGAAGAGATAAAATAATTTTTAGCTTTAAATTGCGGATTAAATGAACATTAATTGATGTTATCATCACATGAAATTATTATTTATCATGCTTTGTAAAATATATTTTCGATATATATTTAAATCAAAGTAATTTTGAAAAAAATAGCTCATAAGATATTCCAACATCCGGAATAATGATCTGTAAGATTTTCTGATCTGTACCAATATTGTAGTCATTATGCACTTAACTCCATACAGCAAAACCTTATCAATTATTCAATTCAAACTACACTTATTAGCAAAACCATAAAAGCAAACCAGTCGTCATTAAATCATTAATACTAACTACAGAGGTTAGCCATTATCTTAATCTAGACTATTATAAAATTTACAACCAGTATTAATATCCATCAAGCATTTAAGATGAATATCGTATAATTAAAAAGAATTAATTATCGAAAAATACACGATGATAAAATATTAATAGATGCTTGTCAACGAACATTTGTCTATCTATTGATTAATGAGCTACAAGTCATTAGTTTAATGCAATAATAATATGTTATTAAGCTGTGAAGGTCTAGACTCATTTACCTTAACTTTTGATATAACTGTGATGATGGCATTCAACTTTTAGTAGGTGAATCTTTTCTCTGAAATCAGTCTAGCGGTTTTAGAGACAAAAACGGTGATACAAACTTACAGGATAGTTTCTTAATTAAATCATCATTGTTGATGAACTTTCATCATTCGTGGTCACTTGCGGTGTCATCAATCAAAATTCACAAGGTTTAATAGTGCTCTTATTATAATTATTTCCGAAAACTGACCCGCAATTTCTGGGTTCTCACCCTTGACATACAAACTCATTTTACCTCTTTATAATATAAATATAGATAAGTATATTTCTGTCGGAAAACGATATGAAGTCAATGTAATCTAAAGCACGGCGCCGGCGGTGACATCAAAGCAAATTGCAATTTAATGGTGATATGATTTAACCTCGGGACCAAACCTTTACGAATGCAAATGATAGCGAGTGTGAACTCAAAGCATTTATTTTAATATTTTAATTTTATACTTCTGTTTTATCACACGTTTTTGATAAATCCGCTAAACCGCTACCTACTTTGATACTAATGTTATAAGAAAATATAGTACTGTTTTGATTACTCGTAAAATATTTCTTTTTTAATTCCGACGCTTAAACAAAATTGTTCATATATTATTTTAAGTACTAAATGAAGTCTTGACAGATAATAAATTATTTGCCGTAGTTTTCTAACTTTCTAAAAAAAAATTGGAATCCCTGTATAAGAAAGCTGTTTGTACTTTTTTTTCTTTCACAGGATTCTCGCACAGGATTTTTTAACTTCAGAATTAAAATATAGGTATGTCAATTTCAATGAACTTAGCTTAGTTTTCATTATAATTATTTAGTGTGGGAATGTGTTAGGGTGTCTATAATTATCTAGTGCTAACCATTAAACGTGTAACAGTTATGAAACGAGCCCACTGGGTCAGCTAGCTTCGTAAAGGTGACAAAACCGCGTGGGCGGGAGGCGGTCTGAAATAATGAATCTTCCTATTAAGTTATTCTAGGATTTATTACGGATGAGCGGATGCTGTTTGGTACGTGAAAATTGAAAAAAAACCGGTTTCGCACTCAATGACTGACTATCTGCAAATCAAAATATCTGATCCAACCGTTGTTTTTTGAAATGTCAATATTCAATCAATAATCTAAACTACTGACGGATCGATTATTGAATTTCGCAGTAAACCTGCATCTATAGATGCCATAAACGAAATTCTCACGATCTGTGGAACAGAATCATTATCTTATCTACGGTTTGCAAGAAACCTTGAATAGAAAGTTTTAACTAAATAGGTATTTTTATTTCACTTAAAAATTCTTATATTTATGAAGTTTTACATTGTTAAACTAGATATGCGCATAAAACAACTCATAATTGATTCAATACAACATTTCCATTTGCTTCAAAATTCTCTCACACTACAAAATACGTTAATGAACACAAGGAAAGTAATTAGCTTGGCAGTAACACCGTTTTCATGAACGAAATCCAGATAAAACTCGTAAAAGAACTATTATACTTACATTCTCTGAATAACTTCCACGATTAAAACAGTTTCAATTATTAACCGTTTTTTTTTTGTTACTTTTTATGTCGACCTAGACTGGGTTTAATTTGATCCAATTTTTTTCGCAAAGAGTGAAATGAAACGTATATTTCCTTAGGGGATGTTTAAACTAGCTTCGTAGTAGTTTTATTTAGTGTTGTTTTTCTTGATGAATTATTCGTTTATTGAGATTAAAAAATATCTTCTTTGTTGAATCGTTCTTAAGTAACATTGAAAAATGAAATCTTGAGCAGTTTTGTCAGAGCACGTTAAAGTCGGTCTTGCGCCTGATCTCTCTCCGGTCGTGCCGGATTGCCGTCCGATCGTCGGTCGTGTCCGTTTAGCTGAACTTCTTATACGAAAACAGCCGCCATGAAATCGACCTCGGACACCATTATAGTTTTAGGAATAATTTAGGAATACTTTAACAATTATTTCATTTCTTTTTAACAATTATTTTTCAATTCTTATGAATGAATGTAATGCAATTTGGCTTCAATAACTCTCTAATACAAATCATATAGGTATATCTCGGGTCATTGCCTGTAACATGAACACATGCATACCACATACATTTGCTTACTAAGCACATAACTAAGCCCACCAGGTGTTAGCAACGACGTATAATTAGTCAGTAATATTTACTGTAACGAGAACCAGTGTACTTGTGATTAGGGTTTATTGTTAATATTAAATAATAAGTACTGTTTAAGATAAGGTTTTGTGACGTAAGAGTTCTGATAGCAAAATAGTTTAATAAGGTATTGTGAAACTGAGCAATTAAAATAATAGTTTTCAACTAGTATTTTTCTTCTTTCTTTTGCTGAAAAGTTTACTTTAACCTCTTGAATGCCGCTAATTAGAGAACAATAAAAAATCAATTATGTCTCGCGCATATGTACGCACTGGCATACAAGGTGTTAAATGTGTTTTAAATTATCAAAATTCATTCAAATTAGGTGACATTATCAAATATAAATAAAAAAAAGCGTGTAAAATGCATATGATTTTATTGTGTTATTTTGACGTATGCGCGACATACCAAGAATTTAAGATAGGCCCGATAAACTGATAAGACAGCACACATATCTATTTGAACAAAGAATTTGCATAAAACAAAACATTTGTAATGTTACAAATTTTAAATATATCTTTGTTTTGTTTCAGGTGACATTTTCCAAGTTCGAAACGAAAAACGAAATCTCGAGTGATCTATCGGAATGACATAATTTGAATAGTTTTTCTTTATTCATGTTTGAATATGGATTCGTGTAGAACATTATAGTGAAAAGTGTTGGTTTCTGTGTGTTTGTGTTGAACTGAAGTGAGGTTAAATAAAATGGAAGCCAAAGAACGGAGAGGGAAGGTCGCGGCCATCGCTGCTGTCATGTTCATCGTATTTTGGTCGCAATGTGAGTATAACTCTATTTTTCTTGTTTTAACACTTATCTGGTATCTTCAAATATTTAGATAGATAAGTTTAGTGCCTGTTTTCCTTCCACTAAGTAACTGAAATTGCATTAACGCACCTAATCTCTTTTTGTCGTTGATTTAATTAGAAAAGAAAGCTAATGCCATTTATAACACAGAATAGTCCTCAATCAACATTAGCCTGTTAAAGATTGCCAAAAGATAAAATACAATATTTCTTTCTGCAATATCAAAACTAAATCCAAAAATGTTATCTTATTCAGTCACTGTCATGCCTTCTGATCGTAGCATTACTTTACGGTCCCAGAATTTAAATTTTAATAACTCCAAAAAGAGAACGCAATCTCAGATAAAAACAAATGAAACTGCCACAACAAGGCACAGAAAAAAACAAAATATGCATAATAGTTACTTTTTAATGATGATTACTTGGCAAGTTTTAATAGAAAATTAAATACTTGATTCATTGCGTTTATTAGGTTTATAACAAGGTGTATGAAAACTTGCCAAGTGAAATCATTAAAAAGTAACTATTTTTAACTGAGGTATGTGTATGGAACTTGGTACTTATTCAGATCTCACTTCTTTTATAGGCGAAGCATTCCCATATTATCGAACTTGGCAGTCTTTCACATTTTTGTTTTGGGTGGGATTCCAATTACAAAAACGAGAACACAGATCTAGGAATCTAGACAAAACACTAGAACGAGTCTAGGTCACAAGCTTCCGCAATAACTCTTGGTTTCCGCCTAACTCGTGTACACCGGCTTTACGACATAAAGTTAAACGAGACATCTATTTTAGTTAAACATTAGAATTTTAGCGCTGGTCCCATTTTAGACGAGGTCAAAATGTATTCTAGTACCCAGAACTGTGGCGTTTGCTTTGAGTTCGGTTTTAGTGCATTATTTTTATGGAACTTAAACTGTGACGTGAAATATACCTTTTCATGTATCTCGCTTAATGTGAATAAGGAACTGACCAGAGCAGATCACATTCCCACGTAGGACCTGAGCTCTACGCACTCCGGGTGGAAACTACACCTTCCTTGATAAATGAGCTATTTTTTTTCAAATTGGTCCAGTAATTCCTGAGATTAGCTCATTCAAAGAAACTCTTGTATCTATAGATACATGACACATAGCTTTTCAAAATTAACTGGCATGTAAAGCTACGTAAAATATAAAAAATTGTATGTCATCCAAAACCTTCCATAATTTGACTACCATTTCGGGAGTCATCATCATCCTCCGAGCCTTTTTCCCAACTACGTTGGGGTCGGCTTCCAGTGTCACCGGATGTAGCTGAGTACCAGTGCTTTACAAGGAGCGACTGCCCTGTCTGACGTCCACAACCCAGTTACCCGTGCAACAACTCAATACCCCTTGGTTAGACTGGTGGCAGACTTACTGGCTTCTGACTACCCGTAACGACTGTCAATGACTACCATTTCGGGATCAAGTATAGTGACAAATAACCGACTATAATACGACAACCATTGACAGATATAAGTACCATTGTTACTCTTATCTTAAATCGGAAACTATAACTTTGGTAACTTACATTGGTCTACATTCCAGTGGGTGGTAATTCGCGCTCAAGTTCTCGACCAAGGTTGAAAACCAGACGAATGGTTTGTTTAGACTATTTGTTATTCCACGATTTGTTTTTGTTTTTCTACGAAACTGCGATCGGAATTTCTATTCCTTCCTAATGATATAAATATGTATGGAAATAAATCTGCCTGTGTTGGTATGTAAAGTAGTTAGGTAAGAGAGTTTTTCAGGCATTTCGAATACTTACTTGTAGGTAAGTTTTTGAAATGACCCTATGAACTTGATTAATGGTGAAAAGGACCCTTTGATTGTATAATTATGTTTTTTGAAAGACCATATAAGTCAATAGTGTATGTATTGTAATATTTCATTAAAGATCTAAACATTACTTGATTAGTAAACTCCAAAATGGCTTCAAGTACCTATAGTAATTGTAAAATGTAAAAACCCTTTTTTTTTCAATTGTAAGAAAGACCTACACTCGCAAAATAACAATGTAGCCTACATCAGAGCAATTCAATAATATTCCGTTATCGCACTAATAACATTACCTACATGCGATAAGCCCACATTAAGCTTATCGGCTGAAATGAGGAATTTCCAATGAAAATTAATATGAAGTTCGGAGTAAATTCGCGGAAATAGCACGTAACTTATTGCAATGACCCGAGAATCCGCGGGCAGATAACAAAATACAATACCCACCAAGTTAAATGGTTTTGAGCTAAACAAGTACTGTTTATTAAAATTTGGCAACCATATTGCCTGCACTATACTCTATCCACGGAAGCAAGAGTTAAAAGGTAAACAAAGAATGACACTTTTTCAAGATGGCGGTATAACCCGACCGATGACAAAATCACAGATACTGCGAACATTTTACACAATGACGTTTTATCATCGGTCGGGTTATACCGCCATCTTGAAAAAGTGTCATTCTTTGTTTACCTTTTAGCTCTTGCTTCCGAGGATAGAGTATAGCTGTCTCACGCGGTTTCACCCACATTTCGGAAAAATTTCTTCCCGTACCCGACCAAATATAGCCTATGTTCAACTCAGATAGTATAGTTCCCTAAGAGTGAAAGAACTGTTCAAATCGGTTCAGTAGTTTTGGCGCCTACTTGATTCAAACAATCAAATATTTCCTCTTAACATACAAGTAAACTTTCGTAAATTAGTAACTTTCCCTGAGCATCCCTCTTGTTCAATTTCCTTCATTTCTAGAACAAAAATAACTGTACCTAGTTAGGTTACCTCAATATTATCAGAACTCGGCAACAAAAGACTGCAATATACCCTTTTAAACATAAAGTTATCTCATTTCGCAGTTAACGATACTCCATGCATGAAATAGATTCCCATTTGAACTAACTTCAGAAGTTAGTGTGAGCAGAACTGGTAATTATATCGCGCAGTTAAAACCACAACTAACAGCTTATTTGGATCTCTATTGAAGTTGCAAAGTAGATAGTTTGAAAGTTAAGTCAAGTGAAGGAAAATGTTCATAATTTCTGAGTTCTATATGTATATCTTATATTATTTTAAGATTTTTTTTTTATAAATAGCTCAAACTTTATGCTCTGTACATTCTCCACCTATCTAAGATCTGGTTCAGATGTGTTGAATTTGACACCGTAGGTAATAGTTGAATGAAAATATCTGTCAGCAATTTACGAGCATCTTAAACAATTCCAATAGCTAAATTCTTTAGTATTTACTTATAAAAGGAGGATGATGTTGATTACTTATGAAAGTAAAAAGCTTTGACCACCATCTTTTATTTGTGTAATACCGACCTTAATAACTGATTCACGAAGCTTTTACGAAAATCATTTGAATCTGTCTCAACATTTTCAGTTACAAATTCACAGTTGATAGTACCTAAAGTTCCCAGTACATAGAACATTGATTAAGGGTGCTTACATAAAGAAACAGGTTGCCGGTACAGACAAACCTGTACGGGTAGGTACCGATCAGTGCAGGTATAATATTTCAATACAATCCTATCGACTCACTTATTAAGAAACAGGTTACCTGATTACCTGTTTCTTTAGAATATTATACCTGCACTGATCGGTACCTACCCGTACAGGTTTGTCTGTACCGGCAACTTGTTTCTTTATGTAAGCACCCTAAAACCACACAGCTCCCTAAAAAAACACCTGCATTCTTATTTAAAACCTCCAGCCCACATCTGACAATCGATCCCCAATTGTTTTTCATTATCTAACGTCACTACGCCTTACAGGTAAAGGCGTAGAGGGGCAGAGGAACAATACGAAGATGTCATACGTATGTCCACCGAAGTTCATCCGACTGGGCCACAGCTGCTACTTCTTCAGTGAGGAAAAGGCTACGTGGCAGAATGCGCTCTTCGCTTGCACGGTAAGAATTTAATGATAACTTTATGTAGTAATCAGTATGCTTTATTAAGTGAACATAAAAATATAGTTCCCGAATGACCGATTAAGGGTGTCGGAGGTACGAAAGGATACGAGTCAGAAGCACGCACAACTTATGTTAGGAAACTATGTTTGACGTAATCTACGCAAACTTTTTTTATAAACTACAAGCTTTGTTACAGCGGGCTTCATCATCTGCATTTGTTAAAACAATTTTTTTGTGTCCTCTGAACCTCTCAACTGAAAAAAGTTTGAAAACCAACGAGTTACATAATTATAAGGTCTATTGGTCATCATTATTAAATTCTCTCGAGAATACACTTACGAGATAAAATAAATTAGTATTGTATAAAAGTTCGTAAGTCAAAATATTATCTATCATTCATAATTAATCTTACTTAACGTAGTGTTGGTCGAAAGATTTATAAATTAGTGCCAATTAACAGATACACAAAACATTTTATAAATACACTTAAAATAATTTATTCGATTGTATCTAGGTTAGTCTTAAAATAAATCTCCGTTATTTTGCTAAAAATATAATATCAACTTAAAATTCTACGAACGGACTGTAAACCCACGACCCAAGACCTAAAAGCTATAATTAACAAGAAGAGCCATTAAGTACAAACTCAAGTAGATCACATAATAATTTTATAACGGCCATCAAAACTTAATAATGTGGTCGAATCTTAATAACTTAATGAATATGGTAATTACTTTCCAAACGATACTGCTTTACATTCAATGGATTTAGTTCATTCCGTTCATTTAGTTCATTCAAATATCGTTGACATAGATTGTGTATTGCGATTTCAATATCCTTGCATTTGTGGAAACAATTTTTGCAATGTATACTTACCGCCTACACGAATATTACGTAAAACGTTTTTGCGAAAAACTTGCGATAATCCGCTCAGGATTACCGTAATCTTATCATTATTTGAAATGAACATGGATTGGTGAATTCCTATAACACTTTATTCAGTACTCGCCGTTTTCCCGCGATTTTACTCGCGTTCGTTATGTTACCAGGAACAGTGTAGCTTTCCAACTTTGAATGAATTTTTCAAATCGATTCAGTAGTTTCAGAGCCTTTAAGGTATAAACAAAGAAACAAAATAATGATTCTCCTTTTTTTATTAGTATAGATGATCAAAAATTTTATTTGTACTGTTTTAGACCACAGTCGAAAGCAACCAGATGTAATATCGATTAAAGTTTTATACATTCTTGTGTCTATTTCTGACTTATGATCTCCTTTGATGGGAAGTTTGTAGCGGTATTGGTATTCCAATTGATTGTACCTATGTAATTCGTAATACATTGATGTTAAAACTGACTGCACTGAATTTAAAAAAATACAAAGCTTTGTACCAAGGACTTTTCTATTGTAGAAAAGTAAAGTAATAACAAAGTTTGATGACCACGAAAACAAAGTTCTTCAATGCAAAATTATTACTATGCAACTTTCAAAAATAGTTTTCTCTCCATCGCAACCACGAGCATAGGTACTTTACTGAAACTTTCTGCAAAAAGCATTCAGCAGGCTAAAGAAAATTCATTTGAGTAAAATCTTAAAAGTGTGTTAACCAAGCCAACCTTTTCTCTAGAAAGCCTTAGCAGAAATATCTAACAGCTTGTTGGTAAATAGATACTTTAGATAAAGACTTTCTTAAATACACTTTTAGTGGAACCAATAAATGCAATTTGAGTACCTTTACTACTTGAATAGCTAAACTATTCATAATAATAGCACAATTACTACCTAAAGGCTGCTACAATACTCATAAAGGGTGTTTCACAACCGCCTAGACTGTAGCAACTGCCTAGGCAATTCATTATACCAGCTACATAGTCGTAAAACAGTAAGAAATAAAGCTAGCTTATACACCGACACTAATGAAATGGCTAGACCATTGTCTCAGTAATATTGTCTAAGCTGTTATCCTTGATAGTTCAATTCATAACGTCATTTATATTAAATCCATGTGAATGTTAGTTTTATTGAAATCTTTAGGTAGGTATCTATATTAATAAAAACTTGTAAAACCACCTAATTTTAGTGACCTGAGTGAATATTTATTATTATAAATTAGTAATGTAATTATCATTTTTGGACACCTATAATCATAATACCTATGTAAATAATGGTAACAAATGCAAATGAAAAGTTTAAAAAGACGTAAAAAAACTATAAAAATAATAATCTACATTTGCTAAAAAAATCAGATGAACAAGATTGTTTAATAAAAGTGTAAAGATGCGCTAAAACATGTTTTATTACCAAACTAGCTTCTGCCAGCGGTTTCGCCCGCATCCCGTGGGAACTACTTCCCGTACCAGGATAAAAAGTAGCCTATAGCCTTCCTCGATAAATGGGCTATCTAACACTGAAAAAATTTTCAAATTGGACCAGTAGTTCCTGAGATTAGCGCGTTCAAACAAACAAACAAACTCTTCAGCTTTATAATATTAGTATAGATTCTCGTGTATCAGTTCAATGACCCTAGCCTGATAAAATGGATTTTTCCTACTTTTTTTCGTCTTGTATAATAATATATTACCTATCGTTTTTATTTTATTTTTATATTTATGTTTGCATAATTTCAGCAACAAATTGCAGATAAAATATAATATGTCCCTATTATTTTTTTTTCCATAATGTTTGGCGTCTGTGCAATTTGATATCGGAAACCGCAAAACTGTAAATACACCTTTTTGTCGTAGATAATGCAAATATCTTCATTGAGTCGTAAAGTCTTAATAACCAAATATTGTCTCACCGTCATCAGTCACACTTCATTAAGCGATCAAGCTATTCAAATAAACAATTTTAGTGTTTGTAATATAATATTTAAACCGTACTTTGAGATTTATAACAGTCCAAAAAAAAACTGAAAAAAAATTGTCATAGTTTTCTACCCTCATCTACCCTAGCAAATAAACCTGACGATATAAGCTAAAACTACTAAATTTTCCTAAAAAAAAAAAAAAAACGTAAAAATATAACATGTAAAACACAATTATAACCTAAAAACGCAAACGAAGCCACGGGTACCACCTAGTTTCCCATAACAATTTTACTAATTTCGCAGTCAACTAATTTATTGGAATTTATGGGTAAGAACTAAAATGATGTGTCCTCCACACGTTAGCAACTGGCTGGAACTGCTGGAAGTGGCCGAGACCCTGACATTAAATTTTATCGGCCAGTATTAAGTGATAGCGCTAATTTAAGAAGGTCAGATGCGTGAATGTTAATGAACATATCTTAGGCATTACGTCTGTTTTGTTTGTGTCTACTTTTTAACTGATATCCAAAAAGAAGGAGATCTTTGTTTTTTTTTATGTAATTTTTTTATTTTTATTTTTTCATTGAAAAAAGATTTTTAATTTTTTATTTGTTGAATACTTAAATTGTAGTAAAATATGAATATTGCTTTAATAAACTAATGCTCAAACTTCGTGTAGCATCAGTAAATGTACTTCAATTTAACGATGAAAATAATCAAAAACTGCAACTAACTTTCATGAGAATTGTCTTGAACCATTTTTATCAAGTAAGTAGTAGGTTCAACCTTAGGAATTAAGATATCATATAAATGATAACCGATACAAATCCGATGCGTAAAGTAATTCCCTTAGGACGCATTTCAGACCGCAGGCAACATTTAGTACCATACATAAACACCTACATACAACACTATACACAAAAGTAAAAGCTAGTACCCATTAAAGTTAACTCTAGCCCAATGTGGGTTAACCGCAATGGTCTTATGGGGTCGATGTATTTGAACCCGTTTGTGTGCATGCGGGTTACTGTCTAGTCCAAGCTATGGTTTACCATGGGTTAAATACATTGTTGTATTTCATATTTAATTTAGATAAAGACAAGGAATTGTTGACCTTCAATTGTGGAGCCATTTTATTAATTATCGTTTTGACGGGCTACATGCGTAAGGCATATCGTACGTATTTCTATAGCGTGATTATAATATTATTTATCAAAAATACAGAAAAGCCTATGTATGTCAAAGTTCCTACTTCGTAAATATAATTTGTACGTAAACGGAGAAGGTATCAAACGAAGCTGAAAATCTTTATAAAAACATTGAAGTGGTTAGACCTTCTTATCGAACGACCTGAGTAGACAGCGCTGCCAGTGCAGTGCATGCCGTTAGTGACAAATAAACATAAAAACCTGTATAAAATCATCAATATTTCATCAATCACATTTCTCAGTAATGAGGCGTAAAATTATCCAGTTATAACAACAACAACATTTTTTAAACTTAGAGTAAATAGTAAAAAGTTTCAACGAACCGTTTGACTACGTAAATAAACATTATGGTATCAAATATTTGCTTGTTCCGTATTTGTTCGCGAACATTATGTGTGTGTGTTTACTTAAGTTAATACATACTTATATATACATAGAAGGCTAATCAGCAAATGGAAATAATCTTCTAACGCTGGGGAACAATATTCCATCATTGTTAGAAATTGTCCCTTGAACAATATATTTTTCTTTTTGAGATAGAATAGAACTATTTGTAAGTAAATAATGATGATATGTCACATTAAGTCTGGACATATATCAAATTTTTGACTACTCTTAAATATTTCTTTAGCTGTCTGAAAACCACTTCATAATCTGCCTAGCTTTTTCCCAACGAGGTTTATTTTTGGCAAATATAGTCGCAACATCCAGGTTTTCTTTCGATAAAACAGCATCTAATAAATCAAAAACATTGACTAGGGCTTAATTCTAAAGTCCTACGCTATATTCTATAAGTGAAGTTACGAAAACCTAGTGGGCACGCGGTATTCTATCAATTGTAACTAAATGACTGTGGCTACTGCTGAGCCTTGCGAAATGCGATAAAGTTTTGAATGTCCAAGCGTAAATTCTTCGCCCACCTGACTTAGTAATATTCTGGGTTCAAGACTGTGAAAGTTCATACTACATAATTGATGACTGCTTTACCATTTTAATAAATCAAACCTGTTTTTCAGAACGTCACAAAACGTGAGTTGTAGATATCAGAACAAAAAACTCTAACAAAGGTAAACATGATTGTCATCTCATCACCAACCATAAACCTACGTTTCACTATCAATGTGTTAAATATTTTTTTTAATACATTTTCCTTGCTATAAACCAGTCTAAAACAAAAGTCCTAGAAAACAAATGGCACGTTAATGACCAACCACACGATTTTCAAAAGCCATGTGACAATATTTCATCAAATTGGAATCGAGGCCTAATACCTCGTACATTTGATGAAATGTAAATGGAGGCCTACTGTTTAGCAAGCAACACTCACTTATTAGAACATCGGCTTATTAAACAAACAGTCGGTGGCATCTTGTTAGTACATATTGCGTCACTCTCGCTATGGAATTGTACGGGAGATAGTACGAAATGTGGCCAGCCTACCTTTTTATAAAGTAAGTTTATAGCACATTGTAAGGAAAATCTTAAGTTTAGTTAATCTATTGTTTGTGAAACTAGAAGTCATTAACTTTCTTGAACGCAACCTTTCCTCTAAAATGTCACTTACTTACGATTATTATTGTCTGCCGATAATAATAATCGTAAAAGTTATTATGTACCAAAATGTTAGTGATTGCATAATTGACCCATCAATCAGAGAACAACAGAAAATTACAATCAGAAATTTAGCAGACCCGTGGATCATATCAACGATCATCTGTCTAGCCGTTTCGGAAATTGCATTCGGCATCTGACATGACATGAAGTGTTCGCCTATCTGACCTCCTCAACCTAGTTGTCCGGGCAACCCGAATACTCTCGATTAGACTGGATCAGATGAATACGCTATGTAAAGTCTTACGGTAATTTTTTTATTTTTATTTTAGCTATAACCGAACCATTTTCAGCTGTCCAGTCGGCGATTTGACCAATGGACCATGACCAACGGCTGGTTATATATAGTTTGGTTATCGTTATATTTAAATGCTACAACTGGGTCTTAAACAAGAAACAAAAACAGTCCATTATTCTAAGCTAAACGTTGTCCGTAGCCCATTGTGCATAGCTTTAGGATCTTCCCGCATAATGCATTATCGTGACGAGCTCGCACAATGGCCCAGCGGTCGCCACTATCGCGCACAATATTGTAGCCATCTCCTTTATTGTCTACACGTCACTGGCAAGGAAAATACCAACCAATATTATTATAATAAATCGTCTTCTGAACGTGTAGAAATGGGGGCTTAGAAATAACAGATATTTTTGAGAGAGATTTACGCGAAGTGTAGTATTATCTCTTCCGCGCAAGCTTGATGTGTTACGGAAAACCTGGTCTTGACATTACTGGTGCTGTGCGTGACATAAATCGTGTACATTTACATAAAAAACCCGTTCATGACACTCCAGAATATACCTACCTCCCTTTACTGACATTATTTACACGGCCAGGTGTTTTCTATATGTATTTTCAAAAGCATTTTTAGATTTGCATTTGGTGTTAGAAATGAAATTTGAACCTACACGAATATTCAAGGCCAATGAATGAACAAAGTCAATCTTTTGGCGTGTCGAATAACCACAAAAATCATACTACAGACACAAAAAATACTCCTTGGGTACATTAGTTATCACCCCTACCTTTGAACATAATAGGTATCTATAATTTGGAGCACTTGACATTTCCATACGAATGCTTTAGAAGCGGAGCGATCACCTCAGGACCGTGAACTGGCAATATGATGCAAATTCGTCTTTACACGACTGTCGCAACCGATCACAACAATATGTCTTAAATAAACGAAATGTCAAACAAACTTATTGTTTTACAACGTATTGAAAGATGGAGGTTTTGTTCAGGCTAAAGCAAATAGGTACTTTCATTTTACTGTGCTTAGCCAAGCTTTGCCTTTGCTTACATTCCCAATGTCACTTGTTTCTGACACGGAAATCAGAATATGTTATAACATATTAAGCAATTTAATCATTTAAATTAATGAGCACAGTAATAATTCAAATAATTAGGAATAAATAAAATACTGTAGAAAGGTGTTTAGTATAGTTACGTCTATACTTGACCACTTTTTCATCTTTTAAAAGTATTTATTGCTTTTTCTGCAAAAAATACTTTTAAATACACTGTGCAACTTTCAACGAGTTTTACTATTCTTAACAAATTCTCATTATTCTCGAATTTTTCTTCACAAATTGCCATTTTCCACACAAAAAAAAGTATTTTTTAAAGAATTACTAAGAATATATTTTCCGTACCTAACCTATTCGTTCCATACACAATTAATGATGCGGGAATAATGAGGCATTT
Source organism: Helicoverpa armigera (assembly GCF_030705265.1). Taxonomy (NCBI): domain Eukaryota; kingdom Metazoa; phylum Arthropoda; class Insecta; order Lepidoptera; family Noctuidae; genus Helicoverpa; species Helicoverpa armigera. The sequence goes on from NC_087123.1 coordinate 11,476,478, forward strand.
ATTGTTTATTCCAAACACAGCACTAATGGTCTAGACTTTCGCGACCACTTTCCCTTACATAGACAGAAAGTTACAGACTTAAATATTTGCTGCAATTTTTGTACAGGGTTGTCACACTACTGAAATGCTTTAGAAATATATATTTTGCGAAAAATTTGGTCTCCATTTTTGAAACCAACCTCTCCCCTCGGTTTCATCTTTGTCCCTAAGGACCTTTTACAAGGAAGGATCCGAATATTGCAGCCTATACATTCATCAAAGATTTTTTCCAACTCAGTCCAGCAGTTTCTATCTGATCGTTCAAGCCAACAAAATCTCTAGTTTGAGAGAAGATAAGTTAGTGTTCATTTCACTATTTGAAAGATTTCTCATGTTAGGTTTTGGATTTGTAAGAAATCGCTAGTTTCTCTAAACTGTCAACCTACAGTATAATAAATATGAATAATTTTATATTAACCTCTAAAGTAGTAAATGCAAAGTTAGCAATAATACGCGTGTTCACCTTTGTGCTACAAATAACCGGCGCGCGCGCTGGTCACGATCGATGCTTAGTTATCAGTTAAATAAATACAAGCACCATTAGATGCGTCTGTAGTCGGTAATGACTTCGCAATAAGTGATTCAAAAATAGAAAATATTGTCTATTTTTTTGACAAGTTTTTACAATTTTGATTTGGGGGTGTCTCTAATTCTGCAAATGAAAAGTAGTCAGTTGCAGCAGAAAAGAAGCAGTTGGACAAGAAGTCGATACCAAAATAGTTGGTAAAAGGCTAGGCAGATGAAGAGTTCAACTGTTAGGCAAGGTTTGTTAGAAAATATAAAATGATCAGAATCAGCTAGAGTCCAAGAAGAAGTGATTCACCTACGTCTAGAATCACGTTAAATATAAACTAACATGCTCCTAGGAACAACAATCATTGCCATAATTGAACGCTAATTAATGCAAGTCAAACACCTAATTACCACAGAAAACATGAATGCATAAAAACACTGGAAATAAACGGAATCATTAACAAAACATCTTAATGATGGCGCTTAACCGACATTAATATAAAAATACCAACATTCTATCCTTCCATTGAATGGACAATAATTAAATTAATGAATGCAGTAATAAATAATACATACCAATGACAGTTTTCGCTGCAACAATGCAGTTTAACGCATATTTCCGTAAGGCCTCGGCCTCGAATTTTGCGGGCAGCGGGGCGGCAGCGGCGGCGGCGCGGTCACCGCTTTGCCCGCTCCCGCGCCGCTGTATTCGAGGGCCGGTCCATTTGATTATACGCGTAAGATCCTGCCGCTCCCGCGCCGCCGCTGCTGCCGCCCCGCTGCCCGCAAAATTCGAGGCCGAGGCCTAATAAGTGGCCCGATTGTCTGTATGTATGTATTGTATGTATCCACTATGGAAAGTAAACTTCGTAACACGGTCAAGGGAAATGCAGATTCCGGTTTGGATTGTGAACTTAATTGTCAAGTTTTTGGAAGTAGGGAAAGGAATTCGGAAGGTTATTTTGTTAAAGAATTTGGTTGGCAAGGGCTGAGGTTAGGGACAAGATATTTTTGGTATGCGTGTTTAAACTGATCAAAAGCATTTCTATCATGTGCCGTGTCATTCCGTGTCAATAAAAGTACTCATGTCATTTCGTCGTTTTTATTGGGAAAAAATATTGACTTAAAACATATAAGGACTGATTTTTTGCCTTATCTGACTGAACAATATTAATTTAATTTAATAAATACAATTTCAAACGTGAACATGAACTATTTGCTTCGTATTTTTCTTATCTTACAACGGATACCTACAATTCTTTCATCTATACATATGTAGCATCGCAAAAATGTATATTGAACAAAAATAACATTATTTCTACCCTACATTCCTTACTCCACATTCCGCGAAACGCTTCCGTCGTATTCCTATCATGATCGATTCCGTTTTGCTAAGAACAGTGATACGCACTTGGACCATTTAACTTACTGGAACCGCTTTCCACACAATCCTTTTGCGAAAAAGTCTGCCAATTTACAGCATATTGGTAAATTTTCAGAGCCGATTTCCTCCCGGTTTTTCAGTTTATAATGTATTTTTTTCTAACTCGTCAAAGCTCACTCACGCATATTTATGGATCTCATCATGGCATCGCTCACACACGACAATCACTCATATAGAGGTACACATGCATTCAAATATTAGGGGCGCTAGTGCCTTCGACAGAAGGGAAGACACGGCAATGGCGTGTCCAGTTCGTTTAATTCTCCAGGTATAACTGCGAACGTTTTCATCAGGTTGGTCTGACCGATATACACAGCTGGTATGTTCAAAACTATGTTTATTGGTCTTGTATAAACGCGTGTTACAATAAAGATGAGTTACCATGACTGGGTTATGAGTGCTATTACTCGTTTTGTTTCGTTTGTACTATTTTTGGTCGTTGCTAAGGATATTTTCTATAGTTGTTCTTAGAATTTTTATTTCTAGCTTTCTTTTTAATTGTTAGGCTTCTAACAATAGTTCAGTATGTCTGACTGATACAACACAATACCTATAGTCGTAAGGTAAGACTAACTAACTACCTATAACATTCAAGTCTTCTAGGTATTGATATTTTGATCAAATTCTTATTTTTCTATCTTACGGGTGGCCAGTTCCAAAACGTTCGTTACGATTTATGAAGAATATTCTTTTTTTTTCAAAATTTCTTATTCATTTAAAAAGTAGTAAAAAATATCATGCGGTTTTCCCAACAATTTACACCTTAGGTCATTGAAGAGTAATAAAAACTCAGAAGTGAGCCAAGAACATTGAAATAAAGTGAATTTTGAAAGTTTTCTAAGAAAATTACTATCACGTAACGAAAAACAAGAGAATTCCTAGTATCAGTTTATTTACAGACAGAGATAGTTGATTATATCATTGAATGTTTTCTTTTAAATAGATTGGACCACCCCAATGCGCGTGGGCAAGGTAAAGGCGTCTGTGGCAGAGGTGCCAAACATTTTAGACATGGTTCTACTAATTAAAATTTTATCAATGAAATATTTCAACAAAAAACGTTTCATTTTTTTTTTTTTTTAACCCTGCTTTAGTTAGAACATATTATTTCCTGCTTCCAATGGTACCCGGTTTTTGTCATTTTTGGTAAAAGCTCAGAATCTACTAAAGCGATTTGAATAATGCAGTCTTGAAAAGCGACACGGCTATATTTTACCCCGGTACGGGTAGTAGTTTCCACGAGGGCGAAACCGTGGGAATACAGCTTTTCAGCAAATGAAAATAAGCAATTTGTAGCAGAAGATAGCCTTTCAATAAATAATTAAAGGTCTAATCATTAAAGGTTTTCCAATTACTACTCAAACCTACAATGTTTCGCGCCCCTGATCTACAGCGGCCGTGTTTACGTTATCTCTGGTTAAATTATTTCAGAGTGAGACACGTGGTCAGACTGTTAGTTACATGTGCTGCAGCAATGTGCAGTAAGTGTTTAGGTCTAAATGCACCTACTTTGTATTGTAGGACCTACTTGTATACAGTGGGTGTGTAGATATTCTGAAGTGTGCTTAGCAAATTTTGTGATTGGCAAAGAGTATGTGCCCTTAAGATTGTTGATTGCAGTTTTTTAAGAACAAAGATTTAGTTAAGGGTATATTACTATGGTCTATATTACTAGCTTGAAGTTCAGAAAAGTCTTTTATATCGTATCTATGAAGTAGGTACCAATAAGATAAGACTTTAATCTTTGCATCAAGTATCGTGATTACTTCATGAAATTGCTCGTAATCTCTCAAAGTACAAAACCAAAACTTATACAATGTAATCTACATTTAAACGATATTTGAACAAACATTTAGATTAAAACTTATAATCGCTGCCATCTTTATAAATTGGTAATTTCGAAAATACTTCTTAAGCTAAGTTTTCTCATCGATCAACGTCTAACGTAACGTAGGTATTCACATAATACTGAAAGCAAAAGTTTCACCTGAAACCCATTTGGGAACTTATCAAATTCGAGTTTTACCCTCAAAGGGTTGGGTCTTATTTCCTACCAATATCATAATGCAAAAAGTTTTCTTACTTTTTCATGTGAAGCTTACTGAATGGATTAGAAAGAAATATGGTTTATATATTGGCTGTTATAATATGGTTGATCATTTTTTTTGTGATCTCTGTCCATCTAAATGAGGATTTGCAAAAATACTTCACTGGAATTCAACTAATTTTTTTTTTTATAAATTAGATGAAAATAGGTGTTCTCTATTTATGGTTATTTGACGACTAATGCCGGATATAGAGGTGTGATCAAATTAGCTCTTCAGATGACTGCAATTATTAGGTAAACTCTGAATTCGTGATATTACATTTATAATATTGCACATGAGTCATGATATTTTTTTAAACAGTTACCGACTCTACAGTAAGCACAAAAAGTTGAAAATTGTTTTTATTTTTAAAATAACCAGAAAAAACCTATATGACTTTGCTGTTTAAAGTTTAACATAGTAGACTGCCTACTTATCTATATGGTATCAACTTTCAAAGACATATATATGTATATAAGAATAATGTTACTAGGTCAAATGTTACTAGGTCAAAGAGTCAAAAATAAAATTCCAGACTTATTACCGTGTAGGCGTTTGCGTATACGCACACCACCAATGTACCACGTCATTGGAATTCCATAATTATTTCTGTCCGTCATGCTATGTTCTACGCACATATTGTAACAAAGGTATTTATTTTTCATGAAATCAAGGACACCCTTGTTTAACCGAACAAGTGTGAGGATTGGCGATGGCTGATCCTCGCGTTATGCTCGTGAACGGGTGCTGCTTGTGGTACCAGGTCGTCTTGCTGACTACATATTTGTACACCCGTAATATACCTAATATATATGACTTTTGGTTTGAACGGTAGTCCTAGTTCACCGTTTTCATTGTTTATGTTGTTATTTATTTAATTTTTTTCATAAAAACTGTTTGACATGTCGGTGGGTACGCCCTAAACTATATCTATCTTCACTGAATGGAGGCATTATATTTTTCACTCTATTTTATTAAATTTCTTTTGTAACTGCTTGAGTAATAGGTATGGGTAAGGTGTGTACTAGCCAACATGATTAAGTATTTAAATTGATTTTATATACAAATTTATGTATACAATGTTGTATAGTGATATTTAAATATTTGTATACGGTTCTTCAAACCATTCAGACAGAATTGTGTTGCTGGGGAGTTTGTTCCACCACTTCTTCTTCCCAGCAAAAACACATAGGAAGTGGTGAAGGGCGGGCGTTTTGGGGGCTGTCTTTTGTTTTGACGTTCGAAAAGTGCTGATTTTCAACCTACTTTGAATAAATGACTTTTGATTTTGATTTTTGATTTTGATTAGTAATGGCTTGTTGAATGAAAGAATGAATATTTTTTTCTTAGTATTTTACAAAACGTTGACGAATTGTGTGAGAGAATAAAATATAGGCGCTTCAAAAATACTAATGTTCTGTATTGCGAGTTTTCACTGAACAAGACAGGTGATTAATGGTTTGAAGTCTTTTATGTGTATAAATAAAACTTTACCTTGTGTTGGACCAATTATGATGGGCTGATGTAATAACAAATTTACATATTTACCTGGCTTCAACAGCAAAAGATACGTCTTGTATGTAATATTAGTACGAAGTAACTATAACGGTACATTATTTTGTACCACTGCACCGTCTGAATTTAAAGAAATTCACACATTTTACATTGCTACACAATGCAGCCGACGTTGGTTTTTACAATCCATTATCATAAACTAGCTCACAAAACGCCAGTAGTTCTAAATGTTGCCAAAACATTAATACTCGAGTCTAATCTTCAGTAACACAGCATAAACCACGAAGAATTATATGGCCAAATAACTGCCTCAATAGCTATTAAAAAACACTAAATATTGAAAGCCGACCAGACTGCACTAGCCAATAGCATTTTATTGTGTCTGCTTTTATTTTTACAATCATTTATAAGCATCATAAACATTCCTAATTTGATAGATACGATTCAAAAACTAAACAGTTGCTATCTCGTTCTTAGTGGCTGCAAGGCCCACTAATAAACGCGAGCTCTTAGATTTGGCATACAGATTTTTACATTATCGGCAAAAAAACTCTGAAATAGAATTTGTACCTACACTGAAATAAACTTGATTGTGACGGTTCTACCTACAAGTCATCATGCACAGGGCTCTTGAGGAACATAAGTAGGCTATGTCAACCTCACCTACCAAAATAATCAAAAGAATTGAAAGAACTACTACTCCCAATACTACGAACCAACCAATTAACAAAAACCAAAAAAATAACAGAAGACCGTCAAAAATGCCGAGCATAACTTTTTGACATTTCAAAACCGCCGCCCCAATTAGTGGGGGCCGTATGATCTGGTTAACTCTGCCCCACAAACAACAGGAAGAGTCGTAAAGTTTTATCGATATGTGGTTCGTGCCAAAACCATGGTTCCAGGTACCAATATGGGTGCGAGCCAATGGCGTCAGCTTCCTTAAATGAGCCGATTAATGTTTGTGACGGATCTAGTTACTCGACGTCATGGTTTCCTGGTAACTGCCCAATTGATGTGGGTTAATCAATGACATAGTTTACAGCTGTCAAAAATGAGATTCGTGTGAGAGAAGAAATGACGTATATTTAATCAATCCACTATTTATTCCTCAAAATGTTAAAAAGTAGAAAGGAAATATTGTTGTATAAGGTTGCATCCAAATTGCATTTCCTGTACTTTTCGGAAGGTTTCAGATTTGTTTCAGGAAAATAACTGCCAGGCCTTGTGTTTATTTAGGTATGACATATGTATTAAGTACTAAACCTGAATAATTTTCAGTTTTATGTAGTCTCTAAAATTGAGCATAAAATAAACAAATTCAGCAATTTTCAAAATTCGACCGTTTACAGACTAAACTGTGCGGAAAGAAAAACAAAACTCAACATTTTATACAAGTACATAATGCAGGACATGCTTACAATAACAATATGATGAAGTACATAGTTACAATAATTCATGTAACATTTACATATAACAAATGAAGGTTAAAAATACAAACATTTGTTTGCATACCGAATGTCACTGCTATGGTGATTATTTTTACATTACAACTATGAATACATAATGATAGAACGACAATTAGCTTCTTCTAGTACAAGCTTATGTTATGTCAATGGGTATTTTAATTTATTGTTTGTTATTCTGAACGGTTAATGTTAAGGTAGGTCCGTAGGATTATGCAATTTAACTACGTTATTGAGTCGATAAGGATAACAATAAGCGATAAGCAATTGAAAACCGTTGTAAGACATACAAACTCATCGAATCCCTTATTAATCTTAGTTCATATTTTTTTAATTATAATAAATCCTAAAGTCATTAGTCTAATAAGACTATTTTCCATAGAGCTGTACGCCCTCGGTACCCGATAAAACTTATCTATAACTTAACGATGGTTATTACACAACTTTTTTCCCACAAAAATCCTGCGGGAATTTTCTAAACATTCCTCATTGACGTCAAAATATGGCGCCTAGAATTCTCGCAAATCTCCCACATCATATGACACATCTCCCATAGCTTCAATTCACGTCACGCTTAAAACGATACATAATCATAAAATCCCATGTTTTCTTTGAAAATCATAGCCACCCACGCTATGACCACGTCGCTTGTACTATTTTCACGGACATTAGTCACCATTTGACCTTCACCATTTAATTGAAATACATTAAAATTGTTCTAGTGTATCATGATGTAAGAAAGATGTATTAGCGAGAAATACATAGACCAATGTGTGCTTTTTTTCTGACATAAATTGGACATGACGCTTGAAAATATGACAAACGCTTGAATATTATGAAGATGTTTAGCCGAGCTATGATCATTATGTTCGAATTTATGTCTTTCTTATTTATGTTGGTCTTGTTATTTATCATCAAGTAATGTGACTGTGTTTTGTTTCAGGTAAGCATTCGAAAATGCAAAATCCTGATTTACGGTAACGTTAAAACCTTTTTACACATTGTTACAAATCTGGATACAGACTTAAGTAAAGTGTCGATTCGATTCTCGCAGAATTTTCCTACTTAAGAGCGTGTACGCTCGCCGCGCGATGTCAACTTTAGGTAATTCAACGCAAAAAATCGCGCAGACTAGCGTCGCGGCTGTGTGCGTGCCTATCATACTTCACGTATAGTCACACAAACCATTTTGATCCTTTCGAGTGAAATTAGTAGAACAAAAAATATATTATTTAGTAAATAGTTAATAGCGAGAAAATAGTGTAAGTCTATGGATGACTAAAATATAAAGGCATGAAAATAAGTCGTTAATACTTACACTCTTTTGCAAAAAAATCGGACACCTATGAAAATCTTGGTTTTGAGGACTTTCTGTATATTACATACAATTTTCAACAGTACGAAATAGTCGACTGATGATTAATGGCAATGTAAGAGTTTCTGTATATTAACCGATTTCAAAAAAAGGAGGAGGTTTCAATTAGATTGTTTTGTGATTGTTCTCAATTTGATTGTTCTCGATTTCTCAAAGACGCCTGGACCGATTTGAAAAATTGATTGTTTATATGAATGGTCCAGTCCATCCAGACCGAAAAATTGTGGTCAAATAACAACAATTGCCGGAAAGCCAAATATTGGTGAAGAGATTGGGTTTACCAAATAAATAAAATTAAAGTTTTAAGTTATCTATCCTATATGCTTCAAAAGTTATTCGGGATCAAAAGTCAAGGGTACATCCAAAATGAACATATAAATAGCTCTGCTCCTATCTAGCCTAAGGAGTCCGCCATATTGGATTAAGACTCGCGACACATTTTTTTGTTGAGTTATTCATATCAAGCACTTTCATTTGATACCCATATCGTAGGAATGCATTAAAACATTTTTGTCTCCATCTTGGGTATACCCCCATATTGGATATAGAATCATACATTGTCATTAAAACTGAACTTTCAAACAAAATTTCAACTCAATCGATAAAAAAAAATATGCTTCAAAATTGAGCTTTAAATAAAATAGTAATGTATCAAGATTTGTTGGTCGCGCTTGAAATGTACTCTATTCTCGGTATCCACGGCAGAGGTTATTCACCCTACGCGATGTGACGGAGCGACACGTCCTCTCTCTGTGAAGCCTTGCGGCGGTCTGGTTTGAGTTGACTCGCGTGCAGCGTTTTATAGTAGTTTTTAAATAATTTATAAAAAAATAAAAACGAGAGATTAAATTATAATGTAAAGTCTATGTTTTAAAAAAAAGAGTTATATTACTATAGTAAATAATTGTTATATTAAATTAAGTAAGATAGGTAGGTAAAAAAAGCATTTGAAATTCACAACTTTTCACATTGTTAAAATATTTTTTTCTGAAAGATAGAGACCTAAATCAAAAAATGTTTTCAACTAACTATAGGCATGGGGATTTCGTCTATGAGTAAAAAAATAAATATGATTAGATTTGCCACTATTTTCACATGAATTTAAGCTTCGAAATAGACGCTGAACGGGAATTTTATAAATCATCTGTTACGTTATAGAGGTTTTAAGTATTTAAACTACACAAATTGAAATTTATGTTCAATTAACTATATAGACAGTGAAATTAACTTGCGTTATTATAAATTAACATAGTTATAGGATAAGTAGTTAATGAGAAACAGTGGTTTGAAAAGTACCTTTTTAGGCCAAATGGCGCGCGGTTGACGTACACGCTCTTAATAGATAGTATAAAGAAAAACTATATTAATGTATAAATTATACAAAACAGTATAATAAACGTTATTTGGCTCAATAATAATAGAAAATACGACAAACAAACGATGGCAATCCGCCCATCTTAACGGTATCCGTTACACTGTCTCGCCATTTACTATCAGATAGGAATAATGCCAAGTTATTTGCAGAAACTATCAGTTTATACCCCTGCTATACAAAATATATTATTTAACTATCCATAAAATATACAATTAATATCGTCGACATTCATTTTGACAAATAATTAGCGCATTAACATAATTCACAGCAGAATACCAAAGAATTTGTCTTTTAAAATGCAATTAATGTATGTCTACTGAGATTATGACCAGGAATATGTGTTCTAAACACAACGCTTAAAGTAACATTAAATAATATTTTACATCATGTTAGAAAATAATAATAAATATCATTTTGTAACCGAGCCGCATGAATTTCTGAAAACACTTCGATCTTCGGTCTCTAAAGTCCCAAAAACAAAAGCAAATCATCATTTCGTCTGACTCGATCAGTAGACAACAAAATCGATACCAAAATCAATTCACACCACCCTTCGCGAAAATTCGATAATCGACATCTGCTCGAATAAACCAACCATTCGTTACAAGTCAACAACTTCATTGAGATCTATCAAAGCTATTCGATCGATTGCCGTCACCCATTCACATATTCATTCATTCGTTCATCATAGGCCAAACTTGTCACATTCCTGCCGATTGAGATCAATTCTTACGGTGACATCAGAATTGCTCAACACCTATTAGTGTAGGCATTGGTTTTCCAATTGCTATTAGAGGCCATAACATTCTGCGATGTACTCGGTCATATCGGTTTGCGTTTGTAATGATTAATTTGGTTTTTATGGGACTGATAGATGGTTGTGAAGAGATTGTTGAAAGTCAGGTTATTTCTTCTGGGTGTTTTTGAAATTTTGGACTGGATTTGGCATGAAATCCCATTGAGTAGATTTTAATTCCTTGTCCCTGTGTTTAGTATGTTTCCTATAACACTTGCTAAATATACTCGATGAAGTATGGGAATTAACAGGCGTTAAAATATAATTGTTATTATTATAGAGTTCAATTATTGGTATATTTCATGTTTAAACATTCTGAGTCATTCAGGTCGGGTTCGAACTGCATAAATATTTGAACTAATTTTATAATTTGCACTTACTGTTACCGCATCGTTATATTTAACGTTCAAATTGTCTGGAAGAGACGATGATATCTTTGGGATGTCAAATATAAAATGAGTCCTTAATTAATAAATAATAGCCATTTTTTGACTTAATAAATTAGAGATTAAACAATTTGTTCTAAAGCTATCAATAACTTCTTAATTCTATTGTTATGAACCATAGATCTAAATACGTCCAGACAGGGAGCCAAATAACAAACAGACGTTTTCTGTAATTTCATAATACAATTGTGTTTAGAACAAAATCAGTATACACTGTTATAATAGTGTTAAAATTGCTATCTGTTGTTTTGCTAGTTACAGTTACAACCGTTCAGTTTACTAAGATAAAGATTGAGACAAATCCGCTAAAGAACATTAAACTATGATAATAAGCCTTGATAGCCGTATCTACCGCAATTTCATAACAAAGATAGATTACAATAGTACTTATATACTTGATATCTTCAATGAAATCGAGGGTTTTTCCCGAACAACATTCCGTTATGGAATATCGGGGGATTCTCCAATGTTCGCGTAGTATCTACTTGAATCAATTAAGATTATGGTCGCAGTATATCTAGTTGGAATTTTAATATACATAAATACATAGTTCAAAAATTCCTTACATGTTTACTTTACTAGGTATAACGTCGTACCACAAGATTGTGTCACATTAATAATAAAAATTAATTAAACTCGCTCTAAAATTACTACATAAAACTAAAAAGACTGAACTCCAACTTTCTTGCTAGATTAAGAAAACGGTCACCCATCCACAAACTGACCGCGACTACCACAGCTTAACCTTGAAACCGTTCAATTTGCAGCGTTAATACTAAGCTGCAAATTCTCTGAACCTGTTCCTAATTAAAATGCCTTAATAAAGAACAAATGACAGGCATTCCACGGCATGTGATGACGTCATCGCAGCGTGATTGCACAGATGTGCAAGCGCACCGACACGACCCACATTCGCGACATTGGAGCTAGCCGGTGAACGACTGTGTATATCGATGTTATTGTAGAGTACAGCTTTTGTTGATATTACGTGGAGGTCATTGTGTATGTCATTTTGTTCAGGTGTAATAAAATTATCGAAAAAGAAAAACAATTGAAAATGTAGGGAGGAAGTTGTAGTTTAAGTATACATATATTGTAGCCATTTTTTTTTATCCTAAATACTTGTTTCTTCTTCAAGAGAAGTAAATATTTAGGATATTAGCCTCCTATGGTAAATAATAAAGATTTATGAATCACGACGTTTAAAACATTATTGACACATAGAGATAAAATGATCATCAATCTTATTTCAAAGATATTTTTAAATATCTCATAGTCATTAAACATTCCGTAAGCGGTTATTAACCTTATCCTAAATATATTAACGATGACTATTAAATCAATTATTACCGACCTGTTCCATTCTAAAATAAGATACCAAATAATAACAACATTCTTTATTATTTGTTGTCTCTTTCTTCCCCCTAAGTTATTTATATCTTCATCTCATTTCGTCGAGGAATTAATGTGGCATTTTTCACAGGTCCTGATAAATTAAGTGGTTCATAAAATGGTCATTATTCTCCAATAGGTTCTTAATGTTATTTTAAATAAATAATGAATGTTTTTTTAATAGTCTAGCTTTTTGTTAAATCCGATCTATTTTAAATGCTTTTATTTTTTTCTAGGCTAAACTAGTTAATTAATATGCAGGCCAATCATCTGGACACTACTGTTTTAATGATACACGTGTTTTGGCCAAACGGATTCTGCCTATTAAAAGTCTAGATTATTTTTTATGTGTCTTTTCATTTATTTATTTTAAACATAATAAAATATATAAATGTATTTCTTTTACTGGCATAAATAAGTAGGTAGCATATAGCTTTCAATATCAGACACAGGATAGGTATTATAACAATTATCACATTGAAAAGCCAACGGATTACGAACAAAAGTATAAACGTATGCAGAATAAATAAAATGTGGGAAAAACATAATAGAGTTTTCCTCGATTATTACTTGGATTTGTGCCCATTGATGCGATAGAATTGCATATGAATGGAGTTTAAATAGAAATGGCGCAATATGGGTAATGTCGTTACTTGCAATTCAATATTAGTGTCTCTGACTAAGCCATTGAGGAAAACGGTCATGATATCTATGTAATAAAAACTCCTAAAGGCAGAAAAATCTTCAGTTAACAAAGATGTGGTACGTACGGCCGAGATGTGGTTGAGAATGTGCATTACTAATACTGATTTATTTAGCCACAGTGAACCGTTGTTGCTACAGTTACAAGTTTCACTTTCCATAACTTGGCAACAGACGCTCGACTCCATTGTATCCTAACCACTCCATAAAAATGCATCTAGGACTCTAGACTCCACCCACACCCGACTTAATCTAACAAAATTAATATAACAAATTACAGCCATAAATAAAATAAATTGGCTAAACGAATATTGACATTTTATTGCTTGTTCAGACGGCACAATGAATGTGGCCTCGTCACAGCTTACACTAAATAAAAATAATATCTGGGCCAGCTTACGGTTAAGTCAATTGCACCCAATATCTAATTTTATTCAGCCAAGGTTTGCTGATGAGAACTGAAGGCTAAAGGATCTGACTCATGGATATGAATGAAATATGGAATACCAGTTGATCTTCATTTGTGAGTTCATGAAGGGCCGATAAATCTTGGTCGCATGTCTGAAGTTAATGGCGTTAATAATTGCCAAGGTCCAGCGGGACATGGTATAAAGAAGATCAAATGAATTGATGCTAAATTGATTAACGAAAATATTGCTCTTTGATAAAAGACCCTGGAGCTTAATATTGATTAATTATAAGAATATAACTGGTAATATCCATTGGCACATAAATGAGTTTACAGTCTCATAAAGTGTGAAATTACAACTGGACAAAACTGGTTCAGGGCAAACAAAACACAATCAGAAAACAACGCACTATCTGAAACAAACAATAGAACAAGAAACAAATCTACTCCTAACATAGAAAACACAAATAGCCACTACAATGACTAACACCATACTTTCGGAAACACGACTCTAAATCACTTCGCAGTTTGCAACTTTTTTTGCAACGCCCTAGCTCCTAATAAAAGGATGAAGCTGCTAATTGTAGCTAAGAATATAAAAACAAAAGCTATGTAGACCAGTGTACCGCGCATGGAGGACTAAATTCGGAGGACGCAGAATCTGCCAAGAAAGTAGCGCACCAAAATGCGGGTGTGCAGAGGACAAGAAACGGTATTAGATACGCCTTTAAACGCTTTCTATGTATAGAGCCTGCCAATATCAATAAAGGCAAAATCATCATTCTCATCTTATCCTTGACAAATTGATTTTGATTTGACAAGGAACGGTAACGTTTCATTAGCTACCGTACGTTGCTTGACCTACAAGAAAGCAAACGACCTACCTTATTTCATCTCCGCTACCTTTCCTTCCTCCATGATACGGCGTTAGTCATTGGAGAATGTATCGAGGACTTGAGAGGAGTGACGTGTATCGTACTAACAATAGCATGCACTCGCAATGTTGAGGAATGCGTGCATTATGCACGAGAATTGCAGTAATCAGGATTTTTTGATGCTGACGTGTGATTGACGTATTTGGATTGTTGATAGAGCGACGTCGATGCGTAGGTTTACTGGATTTTTTGGGATTAGGTTTTATGCATGACGTTGTATGTTGTTTGCTAATGCAATTAAAGTATAGAATAAATTAGCTTAGACGCTTAATAAAGGATGTTTTAAATCCCTACCTCAGTTATAATCTCTTGGATCGAACAAACTTCGTTCTGAATGCTGGCTGTCGACTGCATCTGCCGACCGCACGAAATCGATCGATATCTGAGTTCCCATGTTCGATGCTTCGATCCAAAACAGTTTTTGCAGCTGTGATTAATGCAGTCGCGGTATGTGCTAGCAGTCAAAATATACCTTAAAATTTAAATAACATTGACAACTATAACAAATCTAGGTATATGTTATTGTAGTTGACAATTTTATCTTCGCGATTGTCATTTGTTGGTTTAACAATGATCAACAACTGCCCACGTTAGACGGGCTTAGCTCTCAGACGATCCGTATATAGCTAATCGACACATTTTGATCTATTTTAAATTATATATTTTATGATATGGCGCCTGTGCAAAATATTTCTGTAAGTACTATGGCCCCTGTGAAGTGAGATGGTAGTCAAACGCGAGATAATTATTTTAAGAAAACTATAGACAATGGTTAACTTGGGTACATAATCTATGAATGATTCTTGTTTTCTCATATTACTTCTAGAATAACCTAGTACTAAATAAAGTATTTGAATATCATTTGGTTCACTGTATGTATTTCTATTTCTACCGAAATCTTTTAGCGAAAATAGGTAGGTCATTAATACAGTTCTTCATGAGAGTTCTGGGAACCTTGTTATATATTTCCCGAAGTTTATTGGTCAATTAAACTAATATATTTATGTCGTTCGTTATCCAATGCGTCTTTAGCTACAAGACGCGAATACTAGTTACAAATGAGAAACAGACAAACTGACTAGACAGTGTTTGGTACAAGTTGAAAGAGACTACGCCTAGATACATTCCGAGAATATATAAGTTACCTATTTAATATTTTTCAGGCAACTGCAATAATTAATACTTTATTCAGATTAAGTAAGCGATTTACAGATGAAGTAATGAAAACACCAGTACCTATTTCAAAGTATCCTCCAAGTTATAAAGAGCTTTTATAATGAAAAGAATAAAAAAAGTCCAAACCTTAAGTTCCGAAATTTAATTTGCACTTAGGCCCCCCAGGGATTCAACACACTTTCACAGCATTAATTGTGCCATAGCGAAATTAATTCTTGGAAAACTATCTAGGATATTTATGTTTGTTGAATACTTCACTTATGAATGAGACTAAAACCAGATCAAGAGTATTTTTTATAATTTGCCCAAAGCATCTCAGTCACTAAAATCTCATGCTTTACACAGATTAGACGGTATACTCTCGGCAGCTACAATGACCGATGGCATTGGCACGCCGGCTGAATTACTAAGCCGTTGTACCGACATCTAGTACTCTGTGGCTATTCGTGGCCACCCAGATTTTGCGGCAGGTGATCTCAAGTTAAGGATGGGAGTTTAATATTGTAATAGTTTCAAAATATTGTGGAAAAAGTTTTTTGATGTATGAGGGAAAATAAATCAAAGCCAATGGTCACACAATGTCATTGTTATTATACCATTGAAAGTGCCAAATAATTTGGGTACCTATACAAACATATACAGCAATTACAATAATGTCAGGATCGAAGCAAAGCCCTGAATTTATAGACACTGACATACGCAATGAAGAGTCATAAAGTCAAATCAAATCAACAAAACATGAAACATAGCTATACTCCAATAAAATTGCAATTAAAACATGAAACATACTCCAATAAAATTGCAATTTTATTGAACCAACGAATCAATGTTTTACAGCCCCTTTAAAAACGAGATGTAGACACAATTCCCTAAAAGAACCAAATAAAAAAACCATCTCACCTACACATTACTAGTCTAACTCGATGATAAATAGCACAACATAATCTTCTATCATCCTCAGTTAATATACTCCCACCAATTAGACGAGCCGACAAAAACTAAAGAAACAAACTATTAATCATAATACACATATGATCTTCTCTACTAATATGTAGAAAACTTTTAACACTGTCTGTCTGTTGAACGGTCTTATCTTAACAACTTGCTGGTTATAAAATATATTATTGGACTTGACAGTTCACTTTGTAGAAAGAGAGTTCTTATTTTCTGCATCGTCACCCGCATCCTGAAAGGATCCTATAATGCTCTCAAATAAAAACTTTACTGCCCCATTCATTAATTCTTATATCAAATTACATAGTAAAAACTAAACAGACAAACAAACATTTCGTCTCTAACCGTGACCTTTAAAAGCTCAGAAAAATAAAATAGTTTACACAAGACATACCTACCTGAACAACGCGGTAGGTCTTAAACTACGAGTGTAGACGGGTGAAACCGTACGGCAGAGCCAGTTTTAATATAAATCAAATGTATCGCACGGAAGCTTTAGAATCATGTTGTTATTAATTGAGCCTAAATATAGCGTTTAGTTAGCCATTGATTTATTTTAACTACAGTACGTTCACCTATGTCTCTATTTGTACGTAGTTTATAGGTGCAGCTTTATATAGATTCTTGATCGTTAAATTGAAGGTGGCATACCTTTTTGTAAAGGGCGTTTTTCGTTTGTTATTTTTTCTGTCTGTGGATATCGGATACTTTTATGAGAGAGTGAGTTTGGACACGCTTGTTTGGAGAATTCTGAAAAAAAACTGTTGTTTTTTGTATTATAACTTTTTTGCATTAATAGCATCATTTTCAAATACACTTTAGACCTAATAGGGTCATAAAAAATTTACCCATATTCTGTACATCGTATTTACTTCGCTATGGTACTAATGTTGCAAAGTAACTCCCCGATTCCCATTTGTCATCTATCAACAAGCTCGATTGCATTCCCATTATAAGCAATGAAAATTTCACACGATCTTATTCAATAATATTAGCTCGTTTAACTGAGTCAATTACCGTGATATTTCACTCGTGAGATGCAATAAATGAAATAATCATTAACGAGTTAATTAACGCTGTCTTCTGACTATTATACATTTTAGTGATGGATTTTTTTCCTTCATTGTTGTCAGACATAGTTAGGTATATTTTAATGTCATAATCATTCGTTATTTCTTTGGTGTTGAGTGAAATGTACATAGTATGTTGTTCGAGTCAAATATACAAACTTTCATGTAACATTAGGAAATTAATCTTTATTAATACCCCATTTGTACCTAGTACACACATTCCTGTCTATAATCGGTTCGGCCAATGATCATATTAAGCAGACCTGTATTAAAATAAAAAAATACAATCAAAACACTTATAAAATTACAATAACCAGCACAAATCATCTAGACTAGACATTTAACGTCAGACAGTAAAGCAAATAAGAAAGCACTCATTGATAAAAATAAATCATATCAATGTTGCTATGAGCATATTTATAGGAGTAGTCGGCGCGAGCGCAATGATCGCTGAGAAATTGATTTTGTTTCTATGCGCGTGATTGGTCTGTACAAGACATGCAAGAATGGCGATTATACCAATGAATTTGTAACCTTTTCAGTATAAAATTATAAATCATAAACAGCAGTAGAGATGCGTATGCATTACGTTAATTTATTTATTTTTTCAAGTGCGCAAGAGTATGACTTTATGTAAAACATCTCCGAGTTTTGTTACCGGCTTTTTAATAAATAACTTGTTACGTGAATAATACATCATTTTCCAAAAATATCCACGAAATGGTCCATTAGGTAACTATCTGTTTCTAGAGGCAGCATTTACTGTTCGCAAATTGAAATTGACAGCTTTATTTCCTATATAAAAAAAAAACAACTATTAAAATATCAAACCCGCCCACGCAATCAGTTTGCAACTTGCATCAACAATCGTTATGCAATTACAGGCGATCAATTCGACCCTGATCTTGATCTCATTCGATTCGATTACACTGTCAATGACGATCACATGTCCGATTCGATCAATCGATTCTTATTGCTTATTTATCGGACCATTGTTTGGTGTGTCATTATTCGATGGTTTATCGATGTTTTGAAATGTTCTTTGGTGCGTTGTGAATCGATTATTTCTGGTGTTTTGGTTGTTACTTTTCTTGTTATTTGACGTTTAGTGTGTTGTGGGATAAGTATGTGGGTTTGGCTTGGGGTATTTTACCGATATAATACGATTGGTTTGAGTAAAAGTTTATGTACCTATTGGTTTTTAGCTGTCGTGCTTACCTATAGATAATTTTATCAAATATCTCAAAAATACAAATAATAAAAAAAACCGTTAAAGTAGCTTGATTTAAATCCTAACTAAGTAACTCTGTCTGTCTGTCTGTCTTTTCTTCACGCCTAAACTACTGAACCGATTTGTGTGAAATTTGGTACAGACATAGTTTGGAACTTGAGAAAGGACATAGGATAGTTTTTATTTCAAAAAAAAAATATAAAAATAAAAAATAAAATTTATTCCGGACATATAGTGCCATCTATTGGTTAAACCAAAAATATGCCGGAAGTCACTATTCCATGCGAACGAAGTCGCGGGCAAAAGCTAG
Organism: Helicoverpa armigera; assembly: GCF_030705265.1. Taxonomy (NCBI): domain Eukaryota; kingdom Metazoa; phylum Arthropoda; class Insecta; order Lepidoptera; family Noctuidae; genus Helicoverpa; species Helicoverpa armigera. The sequence continues at coordinate 11,495,713 of NC_087123.1, forward strand.
TGTCTAATATTCGCGTAAGTGTCAGGAACAAATACTTACGTCTCAAATATAGATTACTGCAAAAAAGCACTTTAGTTATGCCTATCACCCCTATCACACTATCAATTCATTAGAATTGTGATGTTTACATGTACAGAAATATCTATATAACATAGTATACAAATCTGCCTTACTCTTTGACATAACCAATTTTAAACCCGATACATATGTATGAAATTCAAGATGCTGTCTGGCCGTGATCTTCTCATCTCATTTCGCATGCCTTCATTCACAAACTGTATGCATGATCTATTGTTTGTATGACCCGCATTATCATGTAAAATTCACCATTTAAATTCACGGTGAAGACTTGAACCGATGCAGATGGAATTGTAAGGAAAAATGTGGGTGCTGTATCTATTGTCGGTTTATTTACAAAATGTCTGCACCTAAAGTTTACGGTTTCTAAATGGATTCTGAAACACCTGGCGTTTAATATATGCGCAATATATTAAAATCATATTTGAAAACCCTCTTAAGCTTACATACGTGTCGAAACACGAAGATACTTCGAGGCGTCCTCATTTATTTTGTCGCTTAAATGATCATGATTCGTCAAAATTGATGAAACACCAATTAAACTCCTACTTTTGGAATCCACATACAATAGAACTCCCTTCATCAAAGACACAATACGGAATAACTGTAATACTTAAGCTAAATCAACATAATGATAGCTTACAAACATCAACTTGCATCGACGCCTTAAAAACATCAATAGAAAGAATCTTACGCCATCAATTTTCCCCAATCTAAAGCGTGGATTGCACCACAATATCTTCGAACTTATAAATATTCATTCATAGCAAAACTGTTCCTATTTACATGACAAGCATGGCTGTCTATCACTTTGCTATCACAATGGGTGCCATGATAATACCCAACGTATGTCACTTTAGACGGCCTGTTACTGTAATCCGAGATTACAAGACTAACTTGCCAACTTAGATGTAGCTGCAGAAACAAATGACAAAGGAATTTGAGTCTTATCACAGAGGAGCTAAAGATAGATAGTGTTGGGAATGATGAGAAAAATAAGTTGGTAGAAAGGAGTATTGAGGTGCTCAGCGAACAGTTATTGGAGTGTCGAGTATTTTTATTAGGGAAATATTTGAAATATCTCAATACGCAAGATTCTTGAATGAATATGAATTTGTGAATTTCCCCACTTCGAAAGTTATTTTTGAGCCCAATAAAATAATCCCAGCTGGATTTGTTCCAGACTTCAATTCACGACTGAGAAATCCCCCAAGGAAAACCCAATAGTCAGTCGGTTTTGTCAAGAGCAATAACAATCAGAAACTAAATTAAGACACTCTTTGATAATTTTTCGAAAACAGCACACACAGCAAATATAAAATTCTCACTTCATGATACAAATGTAAAAGTGTAGGTACTCATTCATAGAAAATAATCCTATGGGCTGATTTAGGTGACATATCATCCGATGACAGGAAGTAGTTCCCTCAAGACCTGAACAAAACCTCTAGGAACAGATGGTAGTTAATAAAACTTTATGCATGTCCTGATTGTCTTCAATGATATGCACTGAACAATTGATGGCAAGGAGATTTGCCTGAGTCGTCGTAAAGATGTCCTAGATAGATACTGCAATGTCTATGAGCAGTCTGAATGTTCATACTCAAGTAACCCATATCTCCTATTGTGATTTTAATAGCTGGTGGGCTTAATTTTCTGAAGACAACATAGTAGTTAGTTAATATACCATTTTCCTGTAACTAAGTTCTTAGGGCCAAAAACGAATAAAACATTGACCAAGATTTTTTTCTGTACACTTACGTCTATAGTTCCTGTAGTAAAAAGGGTTCCAATAGTGAAAACAGAAATAGACCATTATCTAGTCAGTGCAAAAATATTGTGTCGAAACCTGTAATTTCGCATATTAACTGAAATTGACAAAGAGCAACGTTTAATACCTTATAATGAATGGGAAATCTAAAAAAATATACTGCACAGCCACAGCAAAATCTGTCACCACCTTGGTACTATCATTAAATGAACTCTTATACGACCTCAAAATCGGTTAATGCCAAGTAGATGTTAATGTCCTATTCGCAAGCACAGCCGCCTATTAAACTTACGTGTACGCAAATTACGACCTTATACACACACTTTTAAGATGCAAATTACCAAAGGTCATAAAAATCACGACGGAATTTGAATTTAGGCTTCTAAATTGAACATTACAGTTCTAAATTTGAAGTGACATCAGCTTCTGGTGAAATACTGGTTTGTTTGAACAACTGGTCTGAAGGATCTTTAGATCAGGCAGCCTACTTAGGTAATGCAGCCATAAAATTTTAATCACAGCGCTTAATGGCCTAGTATACTCGGCAAAAGCCGGCTGTGTAATGTAAGCACTAACTTTAGAACTATCTAGGAACATTGTTGTAGTGCATACTAATTTAGTCCTAGTAAAGACAAACGGGTAAAGTTTACCTAACTCGGTTTAGATGCTGCAGGGTAACGAGATAATAAAGTGGTGCAGGAATGTACAGTGCACCTATATACCGGAGGAGAAATGGTTTATTATAAACATAATGAAATTCAATGCTGTTATTCCTTGAGAACTTTTTTATTTTAAGCCTTAGAAGTACAATTAAAAGCATTGCTATTTGGACTGAAATAAACACATCTTATATCAAACTTCTACAACATCATACTTTTAGATAAAATGAAGTTAATGATAATTATAAACATACAAATATGTCCCATGATAAATTAGAAATTTTCTAAAGCCTTACTACTTACCTAAATCCAAGAACTGATACGCATATTACGATCAACGCAGAAAATGCGCCTCAACCCTGTATCATACATAATGAAATACCACTAACCCACCTTGATCTAAGATCATAGACAGGTAATTATCATCTCATTTCCATAGCGTTGTGTCAAATCAATAGGATGACGTCACCAGCTATGGACGGGACGAGCTCGCAAATTGTGTGTGTAATGACGAGCTCGATGGAACTGGACGCAATGTCAAGAGTGGTGTGGTGTGGAGTATGAGAGAGGAGCGGATGAGAATTGATATAAATGTACAATTGTACATATAATATTTTTGGGGAACTAGGTTAGGAGCTGAGGTAAAACGTCATCGGGTATGAGCCACCATCTAAATCGAGTAAACTGACAAGGAAAAGTATTACAGACAAGTTTCCGTATCTTTCATTTGTCTGGTAAAGGAAATTTTAATGGAGTTCGACAACTACAATTTTTGCCAATTAGACATTGAAAGTATGTTATGATAACAACAAGACAAACGAGAACTCCGTCCTAAAATACTCCACTTCATCATCACCTACTTCAACCCAATAAATCAAATGAAAGAAACGTTCTTGAACCGAAAACTAATTAATCTTACACCACGCACTAACCTAGATAATTGGAGACACCCACGAGAGGCGCCAATCTTGACGCCATGAGCAAACAACGATAATTATGATAAATAGGACATCACCATGAAACAATTTAGCCCTAAGGTGTCTTATGGAAATTCACAACCAATTGAGCGAATTTAAAGATGACATCTACGATCCTCCTAATTGTAATCGGCGTTAGTAGCAGCTTCTATTAAGACTTGATTTAACTGTTTGGGAAGGGTCAGCGTAAGATTGATCGTGTACGAATGCTCAACTAGCTAATTTATGCCTTTAGTGAATTGGATGTCTTGTGTGGTCCTTTGTTAAATGAGTAATATCTTCCCACGGGTGTCGCAAGATTTGGTCAATAGACTGACACGTCGTTATTAAAATATCAAAGTTCATTAAGCAACAACACCAAAACAATAATTGAACGAAACAGTCATCAGCATAAAAGGAAATACAATCACAAATCCAAGGATTTACTAAAGACACTTAGAAACCAATATCAGATTCAAATGAATGTCAAACGGAATCGATTTAGGATCCGATGGCCATAAAATCGAATAAATGAATCGATGATAATGATTCTAAAGACAAGATAACTACATATTACGGTGAAAAGGAAACAGTTCACACTGAATTTATTTATAAACCATATAAGGCGGACTTCAAAGAGGTTGTATGAACATCAAAGGCATAAGTAGCTGTCTCTTTGGTATTACTGCGATAGGATGCAGGACTGATCTCGCTATGAGAAACTACTTTCTTTTTACTCTTTGGTTGGATGCAATGTGTTAAAGGGTTTAATAGGATTACGTTTAAAGCTCCGAGGATTTGTAGTCTTTGAATATGTTCGCAAGGAGTATCGTCTATCATTTCCCTGTTGGTCTTTTTATTATGTTTACAATCGGACATCTGAACCTGTATCTTTTCCTTATAGATATTTATTTCTTTGATCGTTTTTAGAATGTTTTTATGTTATCAACGTTTAGTTATTTCAAAAGCAGTTTCGGCTTTGTTTCAGTACCTTCAGATGCTGTCACAGTTCATTTTGATATCTGAACATTTTATCTTTTCCGAAGTCCGTTTCTCGCTTTCACTTTTTCCTGTCTTTGGAACCTTTTGATTCCATTTCTAAGAATGTCGTTTGATATTCAAATATTCAGATGAAATAAATTTGTTACGATTTGCGACGAAAATTAAATTCATTCATGACTCATTTTCTTGTTCGTGAATTGAATCATTCTGATTTTTGTGCTTTATTTTTATTTTAGATGAAAATAATTTGTTACATAGTTATTATTTTACTCGTGTTTTTGGATTAATAACTTTACCCTTTCTTATGGTCTTTAAATGAAGACTGAAACGTTTACAACGCAAATAATCTTCAATGCTGTTATTGTTGTTTCACCCTCCTAGTAACTCCGACCCCTCATTGGTGCTAAAACGTCTAAACCGAGTGTATTATAAAACGAATAGTAACGTAATAAAAGGTCTTCATTCTCCAGACGGAGTACAAAACCTTCTCAAAGACGGCATTCGTAATAATGCGAGCTTTTATTCCATTATAATAATTCCAGAACATATACTTGTACTTGCTATAACAAGACCCTAGTGTTAGAAAGCACTTACATGCTCTTAGCGCAGTAATAAGAAACGTCCATTTCAGCTCAGCTTACTACGACAACCTAACTACCACTGCGAACATAAAGCCTTAACTACCACACCCATCCACTTAAATACCAACCTTTATTCAAAGCAATAAAGTTGAAATTACACCAGCACGGCTAAATGAGGATATGAACCAATAAAGGTTGAGAGGAAATATGCGTCTATGCTAAGTCATAAAGTTAGGAACACGCAGTTACGAGCAGCCCTTAAATATTGGATTTTCTTTGAGATAACGTTGTAATTGGATTTTCTACGTCATTTCATGCTTGAAACGATTAACGAGAACCATTAGTTCGATGTATCGAGTTAATCGTGATTGAGATGCAAACGAGAACTTTATAATTAGGTACATCAAGTAACTGCGAAAGATTTAAAAACTTTTATGCGACCATAAAACAAAATATAAATAAAATTTAAACAGACATAATAAAAGAAATAAGACGAAACTCAAATGCATTTTCTTTTTGCAATTATTTCAGGACAGACATTGAAAATAACATTAAGCTCACTCTGGCTATTGTATCAGTATTTCATTCGGAACGCCTAGATCTTGAACTAGATTTTAAGTATAAACAACTTCTTTACCTGGAAACTTTTACACATATTCTCAAACCAAGGTCTTGGCTGCCATTACGAATATTTCAAACGAGAAATTCAAAACACAACTGACAAAATTCGAACGCGTTCTATACATCTTATTTAAATTAAAAAAAGAACATTAAAAACATTTGACTATTTAACAGTTCGGCAACATTCGGATATGTTCGTAAATATTCGGAATTATAAACATTAGTGCGGTGTTAAAAAAAGATTGCATTACAGTACAAGTAACCTAGTTGGCAGAGGTGGGATGTCACAGTTTATATCATCGCAATACGTCGTTATTCACGCGGAATCTTTGTAAACAGGTGGCTAGTGTGAAATAAATCATGTGTTTTTATTGAACATACATCAATTCTCATATATTTCAATTTCAAATAAGATACTTAATTTAACATTTTATCTATTGCACACCTATATAAAACCTCTTTTTACGACAAGTACCTTCTCTTGATTGGCATAAAACATTTTACACTATCAACCATTACAAAGCTCCTATTAGCCAAAGCAATAGCCATTTAATACAAACCCAAGTTTAGCAACAAGGAAACCGATTGGGCCTGTCACTCGAACCTTATCGTTCACATTCGAAGATCACCAGCAGCAAGTCTTTGGAGCACTGCCAAGAGTGAACTGAACTTGGCTTCGGCTCACTAAAATTTCTATAAATTAATTGTAACTAGTACGTGAAGGAATTCGATGGTCAACACCAGAATTGTCTCGTTGTTATTTTTGGGGATGATAATGGCGGGTTTCTCATTCCTTGGTGAATAAATGCAAGTGCAAAGGGTAAACAACACGAAACATATTTGAAGAAATGTGTGGTAAAAGCGAAGAAACAGATTTGGAACATTTTTTTCTGAAATACTGGGCGTACCCTTGAGACCACATTTCCAATTTCTAGGAAGAAAAAAACTATTCTTATAAAGCAGATGACATGAATATACTTTGATTCAAAAATCGAACGAATACGAATTTCAAAATCACTCCTTATTCAAATCTATGCCGAAGAAAACAATTAAATCCCTCTTACGCCGAAGGTGTGCATACTCCATGGTATATAACCTTCAGGCTAAATCCAAGCCAGTCGGATTGCACTTGACGGTGCAATCCGGCTGGATGTCTAGACGTCTGCCTAATCCCTTGAAATAACCAGACTTGAGCTAAACGATCTTATGCTGTACAAGATGTAAGGGGATAGAAGGTGCATTATTGCAGTATGTGAAATTTCTTAACAGGTGTATAATTCCTGTTATGTTCAAAGCTGCATCTAGACCCAATAATCCATATATGAGATTTTGATTGAAGTCAGAAAGCTGAATTTATCATGACCAATGAATGAAAATAAGGTTGATTCGTCATCTATATTTGTATATTATTTTTCTGAAACGGCTGTCCCTAAAAAATGGGTGTCTTTTAAATAATATTGCTAACATCCATTACCGTATCTTCCGAGCCATATATCTGCAACCAATCATATTCCCCCACGCATGTGCCGCAGGAATTAACCTGTCAAAACAAGGAAATATCCAAATTGATGGACACCGACCCATATCGGCTATAAATATACCCATAAGAGCACATTGCAGACTAAACAGTCGGCCGACTGTTGACGACAGTTGCCAAATATATTTTTATAAAGAGAATCTTGATTCTAATCAAAGTTGTCAGTCGGTCTAATACCGAGGTAGGCTGAGCGATGCGTATGCACGTAGTACGCGCGTAGTTACGGGTTCATGAGTTAATGTATGGAAGGAGACACACCGCTTGCGTAACGACGCGCGTGTCTACGTTACGCAAGCGGTGGCCTGTCTCATACATTTCCATACATTACAACTCATGGTTACGCCGTAACTACGCGCGTGACTACGCGCGTGGTTACGCATACGCATCCGGTCTGCTCGAGCCTTAAATACCTGATCTTTAGATAGATAGATAGATCTTTATGATTTGCGTTCTATGTACCATTCTTCTTCATACTGATTTATGAGCTCAAACCAACTATCGGCCGATTAAAAGTTGGCAGTTTGCACTCTAAATCAATAACTTGTATACAAGAAAACGAGAAACTAATGCCCGTTTTCACCAACGAACACCTAAATTTAGGGAGCATTTACGGAACACTTAATAAGAATTTCATTTTCACCAAAGCCTAGGTGTCAAATTATAACCTTAAAATTTGACTTCAACTCGGGGGCCCGATTGATGCCTGCTTAAACAACCCCTATCATTATCATTACAGAATACAAACATATTTTGAACCGTGGATAGTGAAATGTACCTTTATATGTTATGTAACACCAAAAATATCATGTTTAAAAAGCAAAAAAATACAAAAAAAAAAATGAAACGTAAGCTTTTAGAAAGTTTAGAAGCTGTGGAGGTTGTGGATATGTAAAATAATAATCATTAGAAGACCACGTACCTATCTTACGTGAAAGAGCAGATGACTGAGAAATAAGTACGATGATCATGACTTTTTTATAAGACTAGCCGTTTTCCCGCGGTTTCAGCCGCGTCCCGTGGGAGCTACTGCCCGCACCGGGATAAAATATAGCCTATGCTACTCGCAGATAATATAGCTTTCTAATGGTGAAAGAATATTTAAAATCGGCCCAGTAGTTTTTCAGTTTATCCATTACAACCAAACAAACAAACATTTTCCTCTTTATAATATTAGTATAGATATAGATTATAGATTATCACTTGCTATGAATGCACTTGCTAGGTCGTGATGTCGCTGAATTATTCAAAAATAGGTAGTCCTGCATGTCCATAAATATACAGACCATAACAGATGCAAATCTGGTAATCACTGATGTAGTTTCGCGGTGGCCGGGACATCTATAGGCCTATTCAGACCTAAGCGGTATTCGCTACCGTCTACGGCAGAGAAAACCCTGTGGGTATGCGGTAATATGACTGTTCAGACCTAAGCGGTATTCGCTACCACCTGCGACAGAGAAAACCCAGTGGGTATGCGATAATATTCCTGTTGATGTTCGGGATGCATGCCGCTGCTGCCGCGCGGTATGTACTTCTACCCACAGCGGCAGTGAATATCGCTCAGGTCGCTCTAGCCGCGGTAGGTATAGTTATTGGCACGGATATTGAGCCCTGACCTTAACCTGCGCAGAAGCCATTTATTGGTTTATTGCCTTGTGTACAGTGCGCAAAGCGATCCCCACTCTTCCGCCGAGAGCTCAATATCCGTGCCGGTAACTATACTTGATACTAAATACCTGAGCGAAACCCGTGCGGTATCTACCTCTACCCACAGCGGCAGCGAATATCGCTCAGGTTTGAATTGGCCTTAAATACCAAAACTGCAGTAGATACCAATGATTCGAAAATGGTGAATATGGAGGAGCCTATCTCCTAGGTGATAGGGGATACCCTCTGGAGGTAAGAAGTAGGCTAATATTGAACACAATAAAATATATAAATTAAAACAAAGATAGTAAACAAATATTTTAATATTAGTCCTCATATGATGTACCAAACATTATCATCATCCTCCTGCACCAATTCAATTTGAGGTGGGCTGGGCGCAGCATGTTTTTACACGTCTTTCCAATTTCTCGCACCACCTGAAACTAAAAAAAATAATATAATAAATGTATAATTTTAACCCCATACTTAAATCCATCAACTCATGGAGAACAAAAATACAATGAAGTCGACAGTAAAACAAGGAACACAGTTGAACGGCAATATCTTATGTTATTATACACAGATATTATTCACATTAACCTGTAAACGGTTCCTATCGCATTAAAACTATTTGTAACTGGATCCAAGCTTTGTTTTTGGCTTCGTTCGTGGTCCCATCCGTTTTTTGTTTAATATTGTGTCTCTATGAGACGTCAGCAATTTCACTAGCTTGTCTTTTTCTTCTGCAAGAAAGGTTTATCCTCGTTTTCTCTTCTCTGCCAAAATAAACTTATCTATTCAACAATAATAAACCCAAAATTAACCTCACTCTATGTACACATACACATCAGTCAATTTGACAAACGCGCGAATGACATAGGTAAAAATTCACCTATAGAAAACCTCTTTACTGTTTTATTGCATAAAACATAGCGTAATGTAGTTTAAGTTAAATTAAAATAACATCACAAGAAAAAAAACTCACAGGCTTTAGTAATATATACTCGATAGACGTTTATTTCTTAAGAAGTAGAGAAAAATCATTTTATCGATAAAATATCGACTTTGCATTATCGTTTGTAGAACTAGTAATCTGTCACTTACTTAAGGGATCCATGTACAAGTGTGGTGAAAATGAATTTAGGTAGGTGTCAAATTGGGAGGGGTCCTTATTAAAAGTAGCTTTTAGATAGGGAAACGGTAAGAGGTTGTTGGTGAAAACGGGCATAAGCCTGTAAACATCCCTAAACGCTGTTTCCGACGTTTATGCGCACTTTATCTTAGTAAATGGTATTCGCGTTTTACAAAATAAATATATAAACGTTTTTAATGGCCGCGTACGTCTTCCTTGACGACAGATGTGGTAAAAACAAATATTGAAATGTTTGATTATTTTTTGCATTTTCTTAATGGATTTTAAATTGTAGATTTCCTAGTTTTAATTTATTTGTTAGTGTTTTGTTTTCCTGATCTGTGATTGTAATTTATTTTTTGTTTCTTTCTAGGTAAGCATATTGAAATGAGCAGCAGAATACACACTGAGGACGGTAAAGTAATACATAATTATAATCCGTGAATCCATCAAATTGAATGAAGTTTCAAGAATAATCAGTTTTTAATTTTGTCATCATCATCCTTCAGGCCTCAGCCCAATCTTATTTAGGGCTGGCGCATTAAGTTCGTTCATTTTGTGAGATTACAAAGGCAAAGGCATTACAAATAAAGCCAAATATGATTTATTTCCGTTGCACTATCTATCCATCTGTTTAAAACTCTCCACGACTCATTACTATTTTCAACAAACCTATCAAAATATACATTGACGCATCGAAAATTTTCCCATGAACCATTGCAATAATTCTTTCGCTTACACTCATCGCCACTGAATTAAATATATAATAAACTTCGCCAGTCTAAATGTCTAGAAGCACTTAGTGCATGTTACACTGAAAAATAGGTCATCTGTTTTCTATCTGAATGTCAGTCTATCCTTGAAAAACGAAACGCGGAACTTGCAAAAGAAAATTGCAGCGTGGGATTAATTTATTTTAAGTAGGTCAAACACGAATTTAGTAAAACAAATAAGCATTTTGTTAATGTTTATGCTGACTTTTTTCGATAGTTAGTCCACCCACGTCTATGCACTTTTAGATGTTTCTCAAGAAATCCGTCTTCACGTGAACTTAACCCACAAAAATGGCCGCTGCGATATATTTTTATAAATCCGCGTGCATATGTAGGTCAGACATAAATTGTAGTTTATACAGTTGATTGGTTGTCCCTTCAAATAATATGTATAGGGTGAATGATAAATATTAGTGACCGATATTCGGAATTAATGATTGCAAACAACTTTTCCATACATTTTTTTTAATATTACATAATTCGTTTCTGATCAACAATCTGAAAATTCGGAGATAGTTCAAAGTTTGAAATAGATGTTAAGTTACGTCTTGTTTTTTATCACACTACAATTTTGTTAAAAATAACAACAAATTATAAAGCAAGGTGTGTAAGTTTTTCAACGTAATAGCAATAAGAAAAATATTTATTGCGACGCACGTGCGTCAATAAACTGCTTTGAAAAATTGCAATAATGCAGTCGAAGCAAAAACTTGTTGCTATAACTAAATGCTTTGCCAAGTTGTTCTATCAAGTTTCTAACACGTCATATAAATAAATAATATGTAGTAGAAAATGTGTATTTGCTATAAAAGGATCGAATGATAAATAGATTTAATTAATTTTAAAACGTATCTATTTGTTCCATTATTGAAGAATTACCTATTTGATGTTTATTTTTGTATTATGCGATAAATTATATGATACGACCCGTGGGAACTAATACATGCATCCGGATAAAAAGTAGTACTTCCTCAATAATTGGGCTATCTAACACTAAAAGCAAACAAACAAATACTTCAGCTGTAAAATATGTATTAGCGTATAGCAAATGTGCGATACGGTTTAAAATATAGCAAATGTCATACTAAGTCGATCTAAATAAACCTTCTTGGAGGTATACTTATCAAACAAATCCTTCGTGGAATACAGAGGCAATGTTATGATATCTGCATGTTCCATCATTGAAGGGTTGACATTTTAAGTCAACGTAAACTTCGATGTTGTTTTGGTGCATCTTCTCAGAAATATCCGTCTCTGCTAAAATATGCAATGGAAGGCTTTATCGCTATGTGCGATTTATAATAAGACTACATGCTGCATTTATAAGAATAAATAAATGCCATTCGTGCATACATATTTATTATTTATGACCACTAGAGAAATAATAAGTAACTAAATGCCTATACGTGAGTCATCTTAACTATTATTAATACTTATAGCATGTACATCTAACGCTAGGTACGTAAGTTTTTCCAATTGATATACCTATAACATCTATGTTATTATTACTACAAACGTAACACGAAAACCCGAAAACTATAACACGAACCATAATCATAATCGATCGATTTACAATCGATTAAATTGAACGCGTCCATAAAATTTTAGTACTGTGTTAAAAAAATACTCGAGTTTTCGGTTAACGTAAGACATACGGTATCTGTGGGCGAATAATGACGTCATTATAGTAGACTTTATTATTATTTGGTGAACTGTGAACATTTCAAATGTGTTCCAGAAGATAAATTACCCAGCTTGTAGAAAATAGAATAAAGATGTTGCTAAATTATTATGACTATTTAAATCGTTATGATTTCGTCACGGTTATTTATTTTTTGTGTTTCTGACTCTTACTTTTGATTTAAAGGTATTTATGCAACCGCATATTTGAACGATAGGTTTTTTTTTCTCGAACCAAAATTTTTAATCGAACACACAGCTGACATTCTCATTTCAATATTTCCATTTCATCGACGTCTTACATGAAAACTTTTTACAAGTCTCTACAATGAACACAACTGTAACAAACTTCTTTTAAATCCACCTTATCTTTGCGACAAAGATGGCCGCCGAACATTTGTTAGTCCAGATGAAATATACTGACGATCCGAGACTTTTGTTATCCGTCCAAAGGGACGTGAAATGTGGCTCACTCAATTTTAGCCAGTACCGTGAAAGTGGGGGTTTAGAGTGCTCGTAGATTTAGTAGATAGACGAAATAGGTTATGTTGTAAGTTGAATGTAGTTCTTACTACAACCTTTTTGTTGTACTTTAGTACCAGACGTAGAATCTACGTACTTTAATCCATTACCTACATGTGTAATATTTCATAAGAATATAATTTATAGGCTCGAATTGGTGTCCTTTGGGCAACTTGTTGACTTTTGACGGGACTAGTCCGTAGGCCTTTTAGGGAAAATATAATTAACTAGGCAAGAGCCTAATTTGACATTAAATTTAAATTAATCATCAATTAAGGAAGTGTTAATCATCAAGTCAATTAAGTGCTCCAAGGAACACAAGCCTTCCCCAACGTGTATCAGATCTACATGTAAGTCCTCGGCTTAACGCATCCATTTTCTGTCGGCATCCTTTCACAGTTGGTAATTCCAGCCAGCTATTAAATGACGTAATATTTCCTATTATGTACAATACTTTAGCCTTCGTACTTAACAATAGTACATAAACGGCTATACCACAAAATACATAGGTACAGAAGTCAATCTACATACAAAGCGCGTTCGAGTCACGCAGACAAAGGTGTCTATGTGTGCGTGTTCACAGACGCGCTGTCTCAAAACAACTCAAAACAGTGCGAGCGCGGCTGCCGCTTTCTTGAGATAAGCGCGTCACACAAAGGTAGATAAATGTGCACGCGTTGTGATACCTACCTAACTGTAATTTGACTGTAATATTTTTAATTTTAATAACAAAAGAAAAAGTAATAATGGAGCAACAAAATTCGTATTATAATTGAACAAGTTGACGGTTGTTTTATACAACAATAAACAGTGAATTGTCGTTTTTTTAGCCTGCCGTATTACCTATAGTATTTACCTACTTATTTTCTCATATTTCGATGGTTCGTTTAATAAACGCAGTAGGTAGGTACAGTTAGGTGGGTAGGTAAGCGCCCCGGCGGCGGCCTCTGGCCCAATGCCGTAATAAGTTTTGCTAGTGTCGACCCAGGCGAACCTGCCTACCTACCCTCAAAGATTATTGCTAGTAGGAGTTGATAATTTTTGTGATCATGGCGAGACTATGTTGTAAGGTAGACGAAATAAAACTCGCACATCAAGTTTTCTGTAGGTAGAAGCAAGCTTAGATCAGGGACTGTACCAACCCATTACATACAAAAATATTTTTTTCACAAGTAAAGAGTAGGGTAGTATATATGTATGAATAACAAAATTATAAATTGCGGTTTCTGAAAAACGGTATCTCGTTCAAACGAATTTCCGTTGAAAGTGTTTATTAACCTCTTGTATGCCACATTAAATATTTTATTATTATTGGTTTATATTTCATTTTTCCTGTTTTATTCTCAACAATACATCAAATAATTAGATACGAGTACCACTACCACGTTAGTTTTATGCGCATAAAACAGTTGACAACCCTAGCGCGACCGCCGAGTTTAGGCATGAAAAGTGAAGTACATACATGAGATTGACTTCTGTACCTATGTATTTTGTGGCTATACTTAGCTTAGTACTCGTAAATGACGTCACAGCTAATTAGCAATTACCATTCAAATAAGATATTAATATGTTAGTATGATTAGTTACAGCTTACACAATGTGTAGGTGTAGGTGACTATAGATAATAATATTATGAAACTGAAGAGTTTGTTTGTTTGAACGCATTAATGCCAAGAACTCTTACTTGGACTGTTTTGGAAAATGATTTCAGGGTAAGATAGCACATTTATCGAGAAAGGCTATAGATTTTTCAAAATCCCGGTGCGCGTGGTTGTTCTTAAAGGATGCGAGTGAAACCACTGCCTGTGTCAACTAGTAAGATTCCTTATATTTAGATTAGAAATAAAAGTTACAAAAGAGATTGTTAAATCTATTTCTTGATCGAAAGCAATGCCTGCCTGAAAATATTATAGTCATGTCTCGGTTAGCTTATTAAATTCAAAAGTAACATTTAATACGGTTGCCTTCTAAACTAACGTATGCAATCCCGCTTGTAACCAGTTTGAGATGCAGGTGCGTAGTCTCTGATAGCCTTAGAATTTAATGTTATTATATGTATTAGAAATTAGAGGTATACGGGGCACTAACGTAGAACTGGGTCTAGTAGGTACATCCTGTTGTTATGGTTTCAGGAAAATAAAAAAAAATAATATATAATTTTGTATGTTCGCATTTAGGATACATAAGTATAATAAATACTAGATACTTATAATATATACTTAAGCATTATTTTGTGCCCTAAAAGCTCCGAAACTACTGAAACGATGTAAAAGATTTTTTGTCAAGGAACGCTATACTATCACCGTGTGAGATAGGCTATCTTTTGTCCAAGTACGGAACATTTAGTTTTCACAGAAAGCGGGTGAAAGACAAATGCGACTAACGTCGCCTTACCCAAAATTAAAAAAGGACTACGTATATAGATAGATATATCGAATCTACTTACTATTCACCAAGCTCTTCAGATCACTGTTTTTGAAGCACGTTCTTTACAACTGAACTCATAAAAGTGTGGGTATCGAATAAAATCGCTGTAGGTACACACTTTTAGACAATTAACTACCACAATAGTTAAAGAACAGTCATAAAAACAAGACGATCTCATAACGTGGTTTAACAGTGAATTTAGGGTCGTTAACAGCAATTTTCGACTATAAAAGTTACAGGGGATTTGAAGTATTTAATGTTTTCGAAAGAAAGTTGGGTATGTCGTATAAATCAGACATTTTCCAGTAATTATTGATAGATACATAGATAAGATATAAACTTCTTCGTGCTTGATTATTGGGGTTTTTAAGGTTTATAAATAATTGAATATTCTATCCGTCAAAAATTTTCTGTAATATTTCCATGCATAGAAAGTGTTCTAAATACAAACAATCTTCAATCGAAAAACGTCAAAGAAAATCGATCTACTTACCACAAATTGCAGTGCGTTTATTATTCGATCGCTTTTAGAACGTATCCCAGCAATATTACTAGGAAATACGTAATAAAACATAGTGCTAACCTCCAAACACGTTAACTCACTTACAATGTTTTTGTAACACAAATATCTTCAAAGCCAAGGTTGGCCGAACCGCAAATGGCGGAGACGTTTAAATTGCTTCTAAGCTTTGAGCCTCGTTTAGATGTATCCAGTAGGCAATTAGAAGGGATAGTGTTTACTGTCCAAGTTTACATTAGTGAGTGAGGTAAACATTGGTAAATATTTGCCGTCTTACCACAAAAACTTTTAAGCGTCAGTTTATGCCTTGTCTAAAAAAATGTCAAATTATGACGTTGACATATGGTTCATTTTGCAGCCAAAATTTTATTAGACAAGTGTAAAACAGGGTTTAAAGTTTTTGTAGTAAGGCCCTTGGAGTCTAATTATTATCGTTGGACGTAGCTTAATTTAATTCCAGTACAATTTAATATATGTTTTGCTGTACTTTTAACGATAATCTAAAAGTAATCTACTTTTCGCAATTACAAGTAAATAAATAAAGATTCTTAACAGTCAAGAAAACAAAGCTATCAAATCCCAACATTTCAAGCATTTACATCGGCATCAGAATTAGCACTCTCCCAAAAAATAGAACCGTTCAAACGAGCCTTTAAACGATGCATCGCCTGGCAACAAGCGCGAGTGGCCAATAAAAGAAGAAACAGCAATAATTTAGAACCAACCATATGGTATTCTTATTTTAAATGCGCTTTAGAACACAAAGGAAAGAATTAGAGTAGCAAGCTAAATCCTTGACCTTTTTGGATGCGTTCCAAACGATGATTAAGACTACTACTATCTGTGGTTTAGTTTGGAAAATTCTGAATTCGATATTTAAAATATTTGTGGGTAGTGTTGTTATTATGTATCGTCAAGCTGTCTAGTTTGAATTCCAATGTGTCAACACTTTTTAACGTTCTGTTGACATATTAATTTTTTCTTCGAAATACAAATAGCAGTAAAAATACAGATGACTTGTGCTCACCATAGTTAAAATGTGTAAAAGGAATAGACTCAATAATTTTATTTTGCCTCCAACAAAGCTAAAGTGAATAACCCCTGCATATTTAAAATTTGTGCTGAAATTAAAAACTGTAAACTTGAAATATTTTGGCAAAATTCTGAAATAAGAAATTATGTTCTCAAAATAATATATAGGTACTACAATTTTATTACGTCTTTTATACATTTTAGATCTGTGGCTGTGCGCCACAAAAAGATATTGTCTGACTCGTTTTTACTCAAAAATTTTATACACTTCAACCCATTCAGTCATTTTAAATGACTCAATATGGCAAATCTAAACAAATCAAACTTTATTGGCAATATGCGAAAAGAAATTGACATACTCATGAGGCCATCGAACTGTACTCTATCTAATGAACACACTCTATATTCATAGCAACAAGCTTTATATTTTGATTGCCAATAAAATAACAGCTACTTGATTTCAAAACGCGGTCATATACATAACTTTATTGTCGAAATACTCATGAATCGTTTAAACGTGCTGTATACCTAAAATGGCTATAATAATTATTATAATTTATCTGTCTAGCTCTGGCAATAGAGCTTAATAGTTTGCTGCCAACATATTGGCGAATATGGTGATTGTCATTCTACGTTCTGAATCCGATTGGCTGACCATAAAAAAATAAATTATTGTTTAATTAATTATACTTAATTTAAGGAAAATATAGTCTTTATTGAATTACACTTTATTAATGTAGTGTTGCCTGGTTAGAAAGGCTATTTTTCTACTTAAGTTTTAATAGTGCCTATAAAAAGCTGGCAGTCTTTAATAACTTCATACTTAACCTTTTTACTACCAACCTTGTTCTCTTTCCCGCGTAAACGAGTTAATTTAGCGCGGAATGTTGGCAATAAATAGGGCTTGCTAATAACTTGGATTATATGAATGTATCTATTAGAAATCGATTTTAATTTTATCTTACGTCATAATATTTATGATTGCATGCTCGTATATTTGCCATGATTCTTATTTATCTGATTCGTCTTTTAAGAATACAGCATAGGTACTTTTGATTACAGAAATTAATGGATTCCCTAATCTTAGAGATGTATTGTTATGTTATTAGAAGTAGTTAGGCATACCTATGCCTATATGCCTACTCGTAATGTGATAAATAAATCCAAAAGCTACTTTGAAAGTGACACAGATACTAGTTAGATCGATAGATCATAGCATATTTTCATTACATAGTAATGTCTACAATGACAGCAAATTCCCAAGCCAAAATGCCTGAAGGACATGACCATAAATAACATTTGTCACTCATACCGTACTAAAATCAGCCATGACCCAGCTGTTACATATGCCGACGGCAAATACAGACCAACTGTAACATGTTCTCAGAATAGTAAGTGAACATACGTCAAGCGGGTCCTTTAATTGCGTATAGACCAAAGACATGTAGAACTATTGCTAGGACAAATTACTTTTTCTTGTCCTATCCTTTAGTACAAAACCACCTTTGTGAAAGCAGAGAGAACAACGGAAGGACGTTCTGCATTTGTTTTTATTTAAAAAGAGAACACGGGATGGGTAAATAAAGAGTGTTCGCTGTTCGCTCGTCCTGTTCGTTTCGTCTGAAGGCATTCTTAAGCTGGGTACTCACTTAGAAGTGTAGCACGTAACGTATCAGATACGGTATCAACCTGCAAGTGGGTACGGCTCGTCCACGGTCCTCACGAGCACACTGCGAGCAGCCTTTGTGTTCGCAGCGAAACCGCCACTCGGCGAGTCACTGTGAGCTTACAGCGCTCCACGTGCGAGCGGCTTGCAGTGGGCTCGTGCCTACGTACTCACTTGATACCGTATCTGATACGTTACGTGCTACACTGCTAAGTGAGTACCCAGCTTTAGATACATACACCGTACATTTACAAACTGGCACAATTGACAATATAATCGACTGATGACTTCATACTAAATAAACTCACTCGATATACCTAATTGGATTCGGAAAATTCACTAATGACTTTGACACATTGAGAGTGACAGCCCTGATATTGAGAAGGTCAATTGAGGTTGAGATGATGATGATCAGTAAAATTGATAGATTGCTGAAAGTGTAACAATGACCTGATTTATTGGTGCGAACTTATTAGGGTCAAAAAAGCGTGAGTCATAAAAGGAAACGTCTTAGTCATAACTACATCCCTACCTTTGCTATTTAACTGAAAAGTCCCCAAACTTTGCGGAGGTTTCCATTGGTACAACTTAATAACTTCGTAACATATAGTAACACAAGGTATATAGCTCTCCAAATAAAAACAGGCTACACAAAACTGCATTACATTACTCATTTGCTCCACTTTCCTATAATATAAGAATTGCATTTGTACCACTTACAATTTTAGGTTGGTGTTAATTGGCACAGTTCATGTTCACTTGGCAAATACTCAAGAGTTAGTAAAACTACAATAAACAATAACATCATTATTTTATGACTGACGCCTGGCTGACGCGGGCCCAATCTAGCCACGAAGGACACTCAAATGTGTATGAATTCGCACGAGTTTAGAGAAGTTGTACAATAGTAAAATATGTAATTCTAGTCACCTCCCAAAACATCTCGCTGCCCACAGCCGAAATAGACTTTCCCAATAAGCAGTCCCCATCCCAGTCTTGGATAGGTGTCTATTGCCATTCTTCATATTGTCACTCTACTCATTCTACAACATCTCCGAAACTAAAAAATATCCCAACGCTTGCCGAGTGCGGCGAATGGGCAAATCCACCCAGCTTAGGTAGCCTTGTCCAGCAGTGGACGTATTTACGCGACGACACATACTACTTGCACTAAAACCCGACCTTTTTATATACCTCTAAAATTATGTAGATTACCTTTCTACTACTAAATAAAGCATAAGCACTTCGCGTTACACTGTAATAAGCATTTTCCGAGAAAACCGTTGAGATTTAGGTCAGAATCCATCAGTCACGTCTGATCAAACATTCCTGACACTTCAGGGCCCTTCAAGTGGATTCTGAAAACTCAGCAAACACTTAACGTGAAATTAAAATATACGAATTTATTTTACGGAGGCTTTAATATAGTTAATTATGTATTATGGCAACGTTAAAATATTAACAATACTATATTTAATATAAACAAAATTATAGGAATTATTTTAAATAGGTATTTATTCTGCTAAAACTTTAGTATGATTAACCCAGTTTTACAAAATAGTGTTAGTTCCACGTAACTTCCATGAAAGGAACGAAAATGCCCATTCAAGTGCCATAAAACTTATGCTAAGCACTTGGCATCTCTCCAAATAGTAGTCACCAATCGCCACATTCGCTAAACTTCATTATTATTTCACAGAAGTGTCCTTAATTTCATTAATTCTAACCCACAGCCTTACAAGTAATTTCGCGGACCCCCGTAATGAATACAAATAGAAAACGACAATAAATTTTGGAAATCCCAACGGTACGAAGAGTAAAATAGATCATAAAAACAGTTCCTAGACCTACGCCCTTCATTAATATGCTTAAAACAAGGCCTGTAGTACTTTAGCGGAATAACAATCAAAGCTTTGGTTAATAAACATATAGATGACAATATTTGGTCATTAGATGACGAGTAAGGTGACATCAGATTTCCTGACACACCTTGCAAGTTCTAGTAGTAATTAAGGTTTCAACAATGATGTAGGTGTAAAGAATGATACAATCGAACTTTAAATTGCATAGTTGAATATCGATACATGTTGTCATGATCGAGAATAGAACTGTGATTACTTAATTCAAATTCAAACTTAGGACTTCTCAAGTACAAACCTCATTTATTGAAAAATCTTTTTAGGGTTGCTACGTCTTTACTCCTTTTATCGCGTGGTTTATCCCCTTAACTAGAATTTGAGCTCTGCCATTTGGTCTTTTGCCTCCAATAGTAATAGATTTTTTTTCATTATTTTCAGGATAAAGACAGCAATCTGACCGTACCAGCAAGATGGGAGGACAGGAATCTTCGCAAATACCTCAATCAACCCGACGTCGGTAAGTTTCAAATTCATATTTAATTACTAGCTGTTGCCCGCAACTTCGTCTGCGTGGGCAATATAGAATAGTCAAAATACTACTTATCCCGTAGGTGCATTCTTTCACGTGACAGTATAATTAGGATTAGCACTTAGCAGTCGCATAGATTCATTGATCAAGGTTGTGTTGTGGATGTGACCATTTATCTAAACAAAAGAAGTAAAGTTTGTGACGTTGTGAATATCTCTGGATCTAGTCAGCCAATTTGGAAAATTATTACGTATGGTGCGTAAGTAATTTTCACAGGAAACAGTTATAATCTATGTCTATATGCTTTGATCTCAGTGGCGTGCACTTAGAGAGGCCTATGTCCAGCAGTGGACTGCGATAGGCTCATGATGATGATGATGATGATATGCTTTGAGTCTGACAAAGCTGTCATTTGTACATTTTCTGCAGCTGCTGCGACTAATCAGAAGCCAGAAAGTCTGTCAGTCTTACCATGGATATCGGCTTGTGTAGTTGACTGGATTGAAGATAGGTAGAGAGGTAGTCGCTCCAAGCAAAATATTGGTACTCAAACAGATTCGGTGACTGGAAGCCAACACCAACATAGTTGGGGAATAGCCGGATGGATGATAAAATGAGTCATCATCATCAGCAGGCGCATAGGGTAGGATAGTTTCACTACTGGGGTGAAACACTTGTATGACGGGGATTTTCTGTGCACTTACTCACTATGGTAAGGCTGACCCCACATTAGGCGTGCGCGATCCTCGGGCGTGTGAGTAGCGCGGGCGTCGCGAGCACGCTGCATGAACGTCGCGTTTTGCTGCCCTGCGGCATGTGTGAAGAGTGCAAGCGACGCGACGCTCGAGTTGCGTTCTGACCCCTTCGCCCGCTATCCCCGCTACCCGCTAAACGCCTTAGCAGTTAAACGTCAAGGAGAGCGGCGCGTGCGCGCCGCGACCTCGCTGTAGGTAAATGCCGCAGGGCAGCAAAACGCGACGTTCATGCAGCGTGCTCGCGACGCCCGCGCTACTCACACGCCCGAGGATCGCGCACGCCTAATGTGGGGGAGGCCTAAGCCGGGACTCCACCGAAATGTTTGCATTAGTTCACGAATAGGCAAAATGTACGTATCTGTGAGAGTCCACTTCATGTGTTCGTACTTGGAACCTGCAGTTTTGCCAAGATTTTCAAAATGTACGCTCTCAATTTGTCATTTCTTGGTGGAGCCAGCAAATCAAAAGAAACAGAAGTGTTGTATACTGGGCGTCACTACCGCACACCAGGAAAATTTCGCTCTTGCGTTTATATACCATATTTGGTGTCACACGTAAACAGGACGACAGTAAGTAAAAAAAGTCCACCGAAAAACTTTCAAAGATCTGATGAACGAACAAATCAGACCTGACTTGGTCAACTGGGGCCAATCAGAGCTCTATGAAGCGATCATATGCTTTGGCTCCTACTGTTATTGCGGTTTCTGAAAATTTATTTACCTCATTCAACGATGAATGTAATTCTGATGGTACTATTAAGAACACTTGCTTAGCGCAGAAGCTGACGTTGGCAGGTCGACTCTTTTGACTTCTCGAATAGGATACC
Organism: Helicoverpa armigera; assembly: GCF_030705265.1. Lineage (NCBI taxonomy): Eukaryota > Metazoa > Arthropoda > Insecta > Lepidoptera > Noctuidae > Helicoverpa > Helicoverpa armigera. Next base: position 11,518,286 of record NC_087123.1, read on the forward strand.
ATTGGTTTTTGTGCAATGCACACCTGCAATGCATGCTGGATTAGGATAGGATACAGGTGGATAGGATTTGCAACAGAAAACAATTCTGTCTTTGTGATTGAATGACATCAAACGTAGTTTTATATAAAAGGTGTTTTTTTAGACTTGGCTCGGGTCTTACTGAGACTGTTCGTAATCGTGACCAGTGTATTTGCGATCAGAAGTTGAAAGTAAGCATGTCTCTGGTATGCGACGCGCAATTTGTACGTTTTATTATGTGTAAGCATTTTACGTGTGTATGGTATTAAATCGAGAAAGCTCCCATTTCTTATCTGCACTTTGTATCTGGGCTTGTTCTTAAAGCTACAGAATCCTACATTACCTACCTACCTCACGCTTAGCAGCACTTGCGAGAGACAGATCCTCCTTTCTTCTAGCATTAAGTTTACATACTTTGCATCAGAAAAAATAATGAAGGTCTACTTAATACTATTCACTCAAAGTAATTTGTTTTAAGGCCACCACATTAGTGGAAGAGAAGCTAAACTATGTTTATGAAAACATCCTGATATAAACTCCATCTGTAACTTTAAATGATAATTAATTGTTATACTAAAGTCATCATTTTTGACATAATATTCAAAAAATAATTTAGATGGCACCGTTTTAAATTTGGCTGAGAACTATTATTTTCCTTTCATCAAGGTAATAATTATAATTGGATTTTGATGTGGCAAACTGACAAACACTATTGAAATGTCTATCGAAAAATTACACTACGTGTTAAAATATGGTGAATTACGGAAAATACACAACTCCATCTGTTGAAATAATAATCCTCTATAAAGAATGTATGGTAATTTATTGTCATTTACCACCTCGCTCCTTTGACAAATTTTGTGTATTTTATTTAACACAGATTACCACAGATGGAGCTACTTTAACCTTGGCTAAACACAATTTTCATTTTTTTTTTCTTCCGAAGTTACTTATGAAGGTGTGATTTTCTGTGTAAAGGTTAATAATAGGTCAACTAATATAAGTACAACATTCAAATGTACAGTTTTGACAAACAGATTGCGTGTCGTAATATTTTACATCTTGAATTCACAAAATTAATCATATCTTTTGATAGAGTGAATCGATTTCGATGAAACAAAAACTAAGTAATACCCCAAGTTACGTAGAATTTTTGTATATAAGCATTGCACAGTGATTCACGCTCCATACAAAGGCGGCCATAAATACGAAACTCACAAATACTTTTAATTAATTTATTTTACACGTTGAAATATGTTAAGAGAAGTGTAAATTATTAAAATTATAACATATCCACATTCATTAAAAAATATATAATTACTATTTAGGTGTAAAAATGTCTCGCAGTAATTTTGTTTTAGACGATAAACCTAGAACATGTCATACTGCGACTTTTAATGAAAAATATATATAAATAATGGTTATTTATATTAAAAACAACCATAAAGGAATAAAATAAAACAACAAAAATACACGAACAACCTTTTTTGCAAATACACACAAAACACAAAATATACCAGAATACATTCAAGCTCAAAAGTATTTACTACAAACAGATAACAAATCTAGTACAATTTTTGATAGTACACCTTTGTTTTGACAGGGAACTTTCGTAAACCTGTTCAACTTTGTCAGACTTCTGAGATACATGTAACTCAATTCGCTCTACATCAATATTTTCAACTACATTCGGCCAATCTGAATATCTCTCTATAAACTTAGATCTACTACGATTTGATATTGCCCAATGAGAAATTCGTTTACATACATTCATAATTTTATTACTTAAAGTCTCTAGTTTGATATTTTCGATGTCATCCGAAAGGCACGATGTTTCTGTAAAAGTATTCAGGACATGTTGCATTTTTCATTTGGACTACCCTCTTTAGAGTGCCAAATGTCAAAAATAGTCGTCCTCGAAACAGAACATTTGAAAACTTTACCTAAAACAACATGAAAGCTGAACTTAAAATATAAAGTTTTTTCAATACTATGGACATGCATACTTTGACACTCCTTTAACCCAAGAAGGGGCAGAAAGATGCAGATGAAACTTATATGGTTTTATAAGAACATCCTCTTTATTCGAAAAACATTTGCCTCAAGTGCAGCACTGAGCAGCAAAAAGTTATAGGTCCAAATGAAATCAAAGTATACCAAACAAATCTACAAAAACGCTACCTTCAATAAAAAAATAAAAAAAAATATTAAACGCATTAAAAAAAATAAAAAAGTAGTTGATAATAGAAGTACATACCTTGGTCTTGGACCTCCATACTATCACTATACGTAAACACTTGATTTGGAATAGTGACACTCAAAAACAAAGTGTTAAGTTTTGATGTCTCACACGTTGCGAAAATTAGACTCGAGATGCGCCAACTTCCGATGCACAAAAGTGGTCAATAAGTTGACCTTATGACACGGGTATTTAGAGTTTTTGGTAGCTTCTTTACTTGTTAATCAGTTAGTAAGTAGATCTAATGGGGATAAGCCTATGACATTTTTCGATTTATGGCCTTAGAGTGAATCACTGTGCATTGTCTGCATTGAATTCGTAGATTTTACGTGAATCCCGAACGAACAAACAGATAAACAGATAAACAGACAAACAGACAAACAGACAAACAGACAAAAATGACAAAAATGATGGAAATGGGTTCTGTTAGTTATCCTTTAACATGCTGGCTATTTTTTTTGCCAATTTCTTCAATGTACAAAAATTACTTTTCTACAGATTTATTATATGTATAGATTAGCACAGTATATCTTCATTCTGGTACTCAATGTAATAAGCGAGGAAAACTGAGCAAAGTTAAGCAATAAAGAAGTTGTGAATACTCTTGATAGCTCATTTTACTGGTGCTTGTTTTATATACGAGGCATATTATTAAAAACTTTTTCGTACAAGAGCAAAGAGCTGTTTCAGACTTCTACTTATTTATTATTAAAAATAAAGCCTATTTGACTTACCATCTTTAATAAATGAACTTTAATGACAAGCCTTTAGTTTGCATCACGATATGGATTAAATATCAAAGAAATGTGTGAAAGCCGATACGGTTAAAGATCTTGTCACTATTGATTGAGATGACGGCAGATAGATGAGTAAGAAAGGAGAAAACAGTATATATGGGCAGGAGGATGATGAACGATCTATTGAAGATATAGGCAAACTCAAATCTCTTATGCCTTCTGTTAACAGTGAAGGCGTCTCGATGGATCGGTGGTATCTATGACTACGGCGTCAAGTCATGGCGCTGGGGCGGCGATCTCCGCAAGATGCATTACCAATCATTCTCTAAGATGAAGAAGATGAGCCCTGAGGAACTGAAGTGGCATTGCATCGCTATGATGCCGGAATTGCTGTATAGGTAAGACTTTGAAATCCGATGTTTATTTATTTTATTTATTTATTTAATTTTTGGAGAACCAACAGCAGTAACATTTAATAATTATGAGACAATTTATGTAACATGCAGCCAATTATAGGTCATCACTTTTAAACTATTGTATACATGATACTTATATCGTGTACAGACATGAAAGTATTGAATTACACAATAATACACAACTACAAAGTTCAACCATCCAATACAATCAAGTTGTATATTTTTTAAAGAAATCACGGCTCAGCATCCTTCTCACTGTCGCATGGTTAGCATTAAAGATATCAATGTCATGTGACTTACATGATATGTTAAGTGACTTTCCTGCTCGCCACACAAAGCTATTCTGTCTATAATTTGATGATGCTATTGGTAGATGGATCGGTTTATAATGTCGGGTCACTATCGCTGGAACATTAATACACATTTTTGAAAGAAGTTCGGGGCTGTCAATATTATTAGCTAGTATCTTTAATAGAAAAATAATGTCAGAGATTTCTCTTCTATTTACTAATGGCAGGAGATGAAACTTAGCGCACAATTTAAAATAGTCACTGGATCTGTATTCAGTCCTGGTACGGTAGCATAAATATCGAATAAACCTTTTTTGTATACCTTCTAATCGAAATATGTATTTATCATATCTGGGGTTCCAAATTTGGGAACCATACTCTAATATACTCCTGACAAACGTACAAAACAATATTTTAAATGTTTTAGCTTCCTTGAAACAGGACGACATTCGCATCACAAACCCAAGAGCTCGAGAAGATTTTTTCGCAATATTATCTACATGTTCATCAAATAACAACCTAGTATCGAATATCACGCCAAGATCACGAATTTTATCGCATTTGTTAATTTTCTGACCCTTTAAGGTGTAGTGAGAGGGAATAATGTTATTCTTCCTGGTGAAAGTGACAACAGAGCACTTGGACGGATTCAGGTCTAACATATTTTTAACGCAGTAATCATCAAGGCGTAATAAGTCAGCTTGAAGTGCCTGAACGTCATTGTTAGATGATATAGTAGTAAAAAATTGTTAATTTCGTAGTGGTATCAAGGAACTACATAATGATGAAAATTCAAGAGATCATAGAACAGATTTTTAGTATGTGTTACTTATATACATTAATTATTTATTACAGTAATAGTGTCTTATACTGCCCCCAATGTAGCACAACTAGGGAAGAACACTTCACAAATCGACACTAAGATTTTTATAAGTAGAAGTTAAGAGCGAATAGGTAACATAGACGAGCACGTACGCAAGTTTCCAATAAATACTTAATTCCTTAAACCCTAATTCAAAAACTCAGCAGAAACACAAATTGCGACTTAACAATAAACAATAAGACCCGGCTCCAGTTTCTAGAAGCAATACATAATTCGTGACAAACATAAGAGTGTGGCCACTCAAGGATGCCGACGGGATTTCGGTTACAGCTTAAAGCTCTGGAATTCGGATAAATCACAATAGATGTTTGACGCATAAGCAATTGATGAGCGGTAGCGATTTTATATTTTGTGAGCATTAACGTAACGTTACTTTTTTTCTATGCAAGGCCTACTTTATGATACGTAGTCGCGAGGTTCAGGTTCATTTATTAGCGTAAAGTTCTTTCTAGTATAGTTGTTATATTTCTTCCTTTTGACTGTTAGAAAACCTTGTAATGTGTTTTCCATATCTTTTCAACTCTATTATTATTTTGTATAAATGCGTGTTCAGAAATAAGCTAACTAGTGGTAGCAAAATTTTATGATCGAGGCCTTCAAATTCACGAGTCATTAACATTTATTGCCAGCCTATTGACATCAACCAACGCATAGGTCAATTGTTTCTACTATAACAATAAAATCTAATTCGTGTCTCTTCATAAAATTACATCATTATTATATTCCCGCTCTCGATCATCCCATAGATCATACAACGCTGAAACTAAACGCGTCTGACCAAAGAGTTCCCGCGAAATCCAATAAGTTTTACGATTCTGTGGCTGTGTAGGTCTTTTGTCTCTAGTTGTGACGTCACCGTACAGTATACCCACTATATTTAACCGGCAATTTTTATGGTTGTTTTAAAATGTGAAGGTCATATCTTTGGCGCCTTATGGAGTCATCATGGGTTTCTCATGGGAACTATAAGTAGGAGGTACTGTTAATGAGGATTTAGGTTAGGGTAATGAAGGAATTCGTACGCTGTGTAAGTTTCGTATAATTATAATGTTTTGTAACACTGTTGAATTTTTAATTTTATCTATGTCCTTAGCAAATAAAAAGTAAACTATTGTAAAATCATCTTATTACATATACTTAACAAAAACACAACGGCCCTGAACTCATTGAGTGAACGTTAAAAAATTACGACTAAAAGACTGCATATTACCACAAAATACATAGGTACAGAAGTCAATCTCATGTATGTACTTCACTTTTCATGCCTAAACTCGGCGGTCGCGCTAGGGCTGTCAACTTTTTTATAAAACTAAACGTGGTAGTGGTACTAGTATCTAATTATTTGATTTATTATTGAGAATAAAACAGGAAAAATGAAATATAAACCAATACCTAATAATAAAATATTTAATGTGGCTTACAAGAGGTTAATAAACACTTTCAAAGGAAATTCGTTTGAACGAGATACCGAACTTTTTTAGAAACCGCAATTTATAATTCTGTTATTCATAAATATATACTTACCCTACTCTTTACTTGCGAAAAAAATATTTTTGTGTGTAATGGGTTGGTATGTACAGTCCCTGATCTAAGCTTGCTTCTGCCTACAGAAACCTTGATGTGCGAGTTTTATTTCGTCTACCTTACAACATACTCTCGCCATGATCACAAAAATTATCAACTCCTACTAGTAATAATCTTTGAGGGTAGGTTGGGAAGTTCGCCTGGGTCGACACTAGCAAAACTTATTACGGCATTGGGCCAGAGGCCGCCGCGCCGGGGCGCTTACCTACCCACCTAACTGTAGGTACCTACCAACTGCGTTTATTAAACGAACCATCGAAATATGAGAAAGCAGGTACATACTATAGGTAATACGGCAGACTAAAAAAACGACTGTTCACTGTTTATAGTTGTATTCAAACAACCGTCCACTGAACAATTTAATACGACTTTTTTTGTTGCTCCATTATTACTTTTTCTTTTGTTATTAAAATTAAAAATATTACAGTCAAATTACAGTTAGTATCACAACGCGTGCACATTTATTTACCTTGTGTGTGGCGCGCGTATCTCAAGAAAACGACAGCCGCGCTCGCACTGTTTTGAGTTGTTTTGAGACAGCTCGTCTGTGAACACGCACACATAGACACCTATGTCTGCGTGACTCGAACGCGCTTTGTATGTAGATTGACTTCTGTACCTATGTATTTTGTGATATTACTCACCCACTATTAATTGAGTTATTTAATCACAATCACCGCTAATTGGTCACAGGTGGTCTCCTCGCAACTGCATCGAAGCCCGTCACTACATCTGCCAGCGAAAACTCGAGAAACTGCCAAAGGCCAAAGTGAAGGACTTGCGCCGACGCTGGCAACGAATGGGCAAGATCAACGAAATCACTGCCCCAAGCATTAGTCGAGAGGTCAACGACCCCATGATGGTTAATGACGTCACTGTCAACCCTGTGAGGAACCCCAAGCCTTTCGATCTGAGACCAAACGTACATCATCCGAGATTGGGACAGAAGAGGCACGGACCGAGGTCGAATGCGATTCCAAATTCGAAGTACGATTTGAGACCGAATGAGTTGAAGAAAAGATCGAGGCCTATCGTTCATAGGCGGCTCAAGAGACCGTTCCCAGGGTAAGTTAACCTTTTCAACATAATATCTTTACTATTCCTTTACGATAATAACTCTCTATCTAACGTGCATTTCTGCCAAAACCACAGAAATTTGGGGAACAGCTAGAAAAACTAAAATGTTTAACAGCCCATTATAAGGGAATCAAAACAACTTTATCACGTAAAAAAAGATACACGGCCCATTAATAATAGTAAATGTTTGGCCAACTTTCTCCATTACCAGACCAACAGCTATCAATTTCTCGGAGCACGTACTTCCGAACGAAAACACATTAATTGTACATTTATTGCAAGCATTGATCAAATTAACTGCAATCTCTTCTCCCTTATCGCGTTCCCTTGACGTGGACGAGTTATTGAACTCCTAGCTATTTCCTGTGGATTCCCTTCCTTGAGGGAATTGTTTCACTCATCCTAAAGATAAACTATCGTATGTTCTTCCACATTACAAGAGCTCATCTCAGTGTAAAATTGAATCCAAATCTGTTTTTAAGCTGTTGCCAATGAAATTGTAACAAACTTGAATATTTTTCACAACTTACTTACTGTTTTAAGTGAAAATTACGTAGCAACTTCTGATAACCGCATGAAAACTGTCTTCGATTATCAAGGGCATCGTGCAAGCTATCTTAGTTCAGTTGCTAATTCAATCTAATTTGATCCAGCAACATTACCAGGAAAGCATAACAATCTAACAATACAACCAAATACTAGTGTGATGAGCAGTGTGAGAAGTTAAACAGAGCTTGTCTCTCGTCTACACTTGCTGCCAAGTATGCCACTCGTTGAAAGCTTGGCACTGCCAGCACATTGCACAGATGCGAGGCTAATCGGCGCGAACAGATGGACTGACGAGACCTTTTGACCTGTAGTTCTTTGAAAACTAGCCGACTGAATGTAAATATTGTTAACAATTGGGTAGTTGACAGCACTTGGCAACGCGCTTTTCATGAGTCGTTTAACAACATTTTTCTTGTGGATTTTTCAAAGAAACGAAAAGTCTTTGAATTGTTCAGCTTTAGATTCCCGTCTTTTAAGTTGAAGATGAATTTTAAGTTTTGACTAACTGATCCTAGGATCCGTTACTAACACTCCGCAAGTCCTAACCAATTACTTACGCTAGCTCAATCCCTTTTCCAGTTACACATGGAATCGCCGTGACCCTGAAGGCTCATACCTCCGCAACGCCGAACTCCTGCGCTCAGGACGCACCGGCCTCACTCCTCAGCAGATCAACGCCCACCTCGCCCGCCTGCGACATCTCCGCGACAAACAAATCGCGCGCCGCAAGAAGATGCGCGACGACGACTGGCTCGTCAACGAACCGCGGCAAGCGCTCGCACAGACACACGCAAGGACGTACACCGTCGATAACAACATCAGCGCTCTCCATCCCAAGACCATCATCGAAGAGTTCAACATGGACATCCCTCACCACCCCGCCGCTCGACCCAACGTCCTCACGAACCGCAACGCCGGCTGATCGATCCGATTCTAATGGTCTAACCAACGATCGTTTTAGAATCGATTATTCCTCGACGTTAATAAAGTTTTAAGTTCCTCGAGATTTTTTCTTTTGCTTTTATTGCTGATACATTGCGATTAGTTGGCCGATTCCTGTTGTTAGGTGGTTCTCATTTGCTAATTGACTATTAATATCAACTGAGTGAGGATTTGCTACCTAATGATGAAGGAATCGGTATTTATACGGATTACGGACGAAGATGGATCTTACCACATATCAGCCATATTATTTCGAAACCCGAATAGATTAGTGGTCATTGATTGGTTGTATGTACGAAGGTTACCTTTCCTAAGCTTTATCGATCGCAATGTATCAAACTTGTGTTCTTCTTCTCTTCCTTATAGAGTAGCTAGAACATACGAACTTCGTCTACTCGATCTTTTCTCAAGCTATTTCATTCATACTTTACATAACTGCAATCCAGTGTGCATCTCGTCAATGTAGCTGTAGTTACCACTTTATCGCATCTGTTTACTTTTGTAGTCATTATTAAATACTTCATTTTCCATATTTGTAATATAAAATTACTTTTACGATTAGTCGTGAACGCGTCAACCTCTTTAATCTAGAGCAGAGACTAACGTTGTATCAAAGTATTAAGACCTCAACACACGAAACTACATAGAACATGTTACTACGATCATATAGGACTAGATGTTGATAGATCTAACGTAAGAATAATTTTAATGTAAAGATGACAGTCGCATCTATTTTAATTTTATGTCGTTTGTTTATTCCACACGTTTTTAATATTATAATTTCTAATGCTGTGCTTATAAATTAAGTGCGTCGTGGTAATTTGTTTTATTTTTTGTATTTATAATGTACTAGTCAGTAAGATTTATGGGAAAATATAATTCTAGAATACTAAAAATGTTTAATCTTATCCATAGTTTCGAAAATGTTGATAATGTTAATCTAAATAAAATAAAACTTTCGATGTAGGCACTACCAACTTTAATGTGGGAATCTTGCTATAATTTCAAATTACTATTAACACTTTCTCACTGATTTAAAGTATATTTATTAAAAATATTAAGAAATTAACAAATAAAGTGTCGTACATCATAATTGGCATTTCGTGTTTAATTAGCCATGTAAGTTTACGTTCCACGTTTGTTATTTTAGTTAAAACCTAATAAATTAATATTTTTTGTACTAAACTGCCAGTTAATTTAGTCCTCGCATTTATGAAGTAAAATCACATTTCGTGTAAGTTCTTGTAAAATATTTTGCATTTTAAGCAGTTGTAATAAAACTTTTAGTAAATTGTATCCAAAAACTATTGTTATTGTGAAGCCATATCGTCGATTAAGATAACTCATCATTAGAAGAACAATCTATACCTATCATAATTTAGAATCACTCTCCAATTAAGGATCGATTCAACTGAATTGAAATATAGAATTTAGTTTTCATATTTAATAGGATCCGACGATAGGCTCTCGATTTGGACAAATCTGGTTTATATTAGTTACATTTTAGATCCACCAACACATCCATCGAAATATAGCATCCAACATCCAACAGTGTTGGTCCATGCATAGCTGTAGTAACTTATGTTGTTAGTTTTCGAAAAAACTAGTCTACTAGTAACTAGTGACGTGCTTATTAGTATTACAATCATACCTCAAACTTGTTTTCTTCAAATAAGTAAAAAAACCTTTACAATCTCTCGTAATTTCTAGTAAGTACTAAAAATATCAAAAATATTTTGATCTGTAAATACTACTTAATTGTAAATTTAGTAGTAGCAACGCCGAGGTACTGTGAATTCTTTTTAAGCAAGTGGAGAACTTATTTATAGGAACAAAAATAACTTCTTATTGTATCTTAGGGATTAATATTTACTTATAACTGTAAGGAAATAAAGAATCATCAGAATGCTATTGTTTTATTCTAGAAACCACCTTACTTATAAGCTTTTTCATGTCTTTCCTACATTATGAGTACACGAGTATATGCCAGTCATCAAATGAATTTTATTAGTCAGCACTGAATTAGGCAAGCACTCTGATTTCTATTGATAGTCTCAACCACTGGCTGCAGGTATAATTAACTACAACTAGACATAGACTCGATTCAAATTCATCTGATTAATGAATAAAAGATAAAAGATAATTTATTTTGTTAAATTGGATGTTGGTAACTGATTGTTAGTATTGAGAAACATAAAATGTAAAAAAAAGAGTCATGGTTTGCTAAAAAATGTTGCCATTCATAAAACGCCGAATGACTATGAGTGAATAATGGCCGATCCGAGCATCAAAGCTGGGATACGTTCACTTCTACTAAAATATACTAAGCAATCATCTATTGCTTACACTGCCATCTAGCGACGAGTAGCAGAACTACTGGCATAGCAAGCTTTTAATACTACTACTGGTTTTAAAAGCTCTCTCTACACTACTGAGCTACTCAACCGAGCATACAACACCATTTCCTGCTCCGTAAAAATTAAAAGCAATGAATTGGAAAAGTTTCGTGTATATAGCTTTGATGTAGTTTCTCCTGCACACTGTAGGTGGCGCTACTAGCTTCAAGCTTTTGCAGTAATGAAGTAAGGTAGTCGGAGATAACTCAGTAAAGTTTCAGTAAGTACCTATTCCAAGGGCTTTGATGAGGGCAGTGAATGAGTTATCATATGCTTGCCACGACCAACCCATGTATGGGAAGTTATGTTATATAGGGACTCTTGACTCATCGGATTCTTAAGATGACAATATCATACGTTGGTACATAATGTCGAGTTGGAGAAATGAACATAGGAATCCTGTTAGATTTAGAGTACTCAATAGGTTAAGAGTAAACAACGGACATCGTTTTATTTTTGCTATTTGAAGTATAATACATTATTTACCATTAATTTACATATCAGGTTCTATACCGCGAAAACCAGGTTCAATAAACAAATAAATTAAACCAACTCCCCCTCTATATTACACCAGAAATAGGTTCTTCAACATACATATTTCAGATAACATATCATACCATTACACAGGCAGTATTTCCATGGTCTAAACAAAAAAATGCGGTAAAAAAATATATAAATCAGCAACGGATCAACGACCCATTGACCGAATCAGCGTGGTTTCCACCTCCGTTGCGAGATGTTGCGATACCGTTGCCATGGTAACCGTGGACAAACAATCTAGCCGCCAACTACCAACGAAACTTTACTAACAATCATTTGTTTGTGTTTGAAATACATTGCCTGTTTTGTGCTGTGTTTGTGTTGGCGTTTTCGTAGAAATACAGCAATGGATGTGACTCAAGAATTTACGTCGAGAGCTTTTCTTTTCACAGTACTCAGTCGGATCTAGTTAAGCATCAAAACACGCGAAAATATATTTTCAGTAGTCGTATTAAGGGTTACGATGTAATCAATTCGATATAAAATTTCAGTAACGCTTTGAATACAAAAGAGAACTGATACGGTCAATTTGTATGTTTTATGATAGAAAATATCGTATCAACTCATCACGCTATTCGATTCGGTATCATAAAATAACTCTTTATTTTCCCAAAGTGGGTGCATTACACTACCTTTAAACTACACTGTTTATTTCTTTTCTTATTTAGGTACTTTCTTATGCCATTCTCTAAAATGTTTCGAAAAATCCAATGATTCCTTTTTGTTTAAATCTATAGCGCCCCTTGACTAATCTTCTATCACAATTTAAAGGTGCACTTCTCCTACACATTAAATACAAAAGTTGCCTTTTTAGCTTGCTGATTTTCGATACTTTACATCTATCAACAGCCTACAGAACCTACACGTAACAAACCTTTAACAAGTTGCCAAGCTTATGTCCTAATGCCACTTCAATTAAAAAGAAAATAAATGAAGGAATCTATGTTGCCATGTCATGGCACGCATGTAAATTCTTACATGACACTTGTAACCTCGGCGGTATACAAACAAGACTATTTCTGTCCTATTCTGCATAAAGTCGTCTACATGAAACGAGCTATCTTCGTCATTCATTATCATAGCAGGCTTTAACACCATATGTTGCGCGAAAGTTTAATTAATTTTCTTTCTGAATTTAGCATCGATAGCCCTTCAACCTGACATAGCTTAACCGTACAAGGTGTCATAGTTGGAAAAGATTTTATATTCTACAGATGCTGATCTTGTTAACATTATGTCAATCAACACCATGGTTTTTGTTTGATGGGTATCCTTTACTGTCACAGGTGACCAAAAATAGAACGACTATTCATGAATGACTACCAGAGAAAAACAAGTCATGTCTTCATAAAAATTCGTAAAAAAATTATGATAGGTAAAACATTCGTATGTAATACCTAGATGTCTGTGTGATAAACAAAGACAATTTAATTCAATTATCCAAGGAAAATCATACTCAACTACCCTTTTCTACCTTGAACAAACCACTTTCCTCAAGCTACACGCCACTTTCTTCTCGCAGCGCACACTAATTGTTGTACAAACATGACCTTTATACCAGACGATATGTAGGCTACTTCGATGGCTGCGATTAGCCTTAACATTACAAGGGTTAACATGACCCAAATACATGAAAAACTGCGTAGTATGTAGAACGGCGTACGACCGAGATTTCGAAAATTTTTTTTGGTGATTTAATTAAGATTTTGTAGCGTGTTATAGTAGTTATTCGGCATCAATGCTTAACACCAATTATTTGATAATACTGTTCAATAAAAATGTTTGAGAGTATTTAACTACTAGCTTCTGCCCGCGACTTCGTACGCGGATCCTGTCCCTTATGCCAGCGACTACGGGGTCAGCAAAATCAAAGATCTGAATAATTAGTCCGCATTTAAGTTGTGTGAGGCAAAAATATTACACGTATTATTACGTAAAAAAACATTAAATAGATGACAAAGTCGTGGTGACTTAGTGGAATTCGTGGTGGTTTAGTGGGTAGAGAACCAATCTCTCAAGTATGAGCGTGCATCTTTGATTCCAGGTCTGGCAAGTGCCTGCCAATGCGACTTTTCTAAGTTCGTATGTACTTTCTACGTATATTTTGGATACCAATGACCGTTATTTGGAGGGGATGTTAAACTGTAGGTTCCGACTGTCATTGAACATTCTTGGCAGTCGTTATGGGTAGTCAGAAGCCAGTAAGTCTTACCAAGGGGTGTTGGGTTGAGCAGGTAACCGGGTTGTGGAGGTCAGATAAACAGTCGCTCCTTGTAAAACACTGGTACTCAGTTGCATCGTGACTGGATGTCGACCCTAACATAATTGGGACAAAGGCTCTTGAGATAATAACGACAATAATAATGAGATATAGGCACCGCAGGACATCTGAGGCTGATGACGGGGAGTAGCGACCCCGCGGGGCTATATATACTGAGTTCTCCAGGGAGTGTATACTGTCCCCCATCTCCGGCCGGTCGGAGTGAACCATGACGGGGGTAGGTCTCACGCCTCTGGCTTGGCTTGGTCGTCCAAAGTGGAGTCGCTAGAGCAGGATTAGTAGCCCTGCTCGGAGGGTAGGTGCCTCATGGTAAGCACAGGGAGCGCGTAATCTGCGTTTAAAGTCCACCGAGGTATCCTCACCCTTCAGCCGCTCATGTCCCTGTTGCCCTCTTGTTACTATTCAGTGACTGGTTCCCGGGGGCCCAGTAAGTGAGGTGGCGAGTCTCTACCTGCCGTTTTTACATGTACCTAATACATTGTCATCCACTAACATCTCATCACAATAGCCCAAGTAGTTTTCGTCCATAGTTAGCAACAGTTTAGCACAGAACCGGGGATTGTCTTTTTTTTAACGACGTCCACCGGGGATTGTCCTTGGGTTCATTTCTATAGTGTTTAAAGGGATAATCGTCGGTTTTGTGTCACCATTTCATTAAAGTTGTCTCAAAAGGGCTTCAGCGTGTTGTCTTCGGCCCCACGTTTGCTAAAACGTCATATCTTCATATAGTCTAGCAGGGCTCCTGGAGTTCCACATCAGGTATTTTACATCTTCAATTTTTATAAGTCAACAGAGAATGCTTATCAGATTGAACAACTTTTGCTAAAACGTCATACCTCTATATGCTATAGTCTAGCTGGGCCCCTGGAGTTCCACATCAGGTGTTTTAGATCTTCAATTTGTATAAGTCAATAGAAAGTGCTTATCAAATTGAACAACTTTTGCTAAAACGTCATACCTGTATATGGTACAGAGAAGCTGGGCTCTTGGGGTTCCACATCAGGTGTTCCAGATCTTAAAATTTATTATCTCAGCTGAAAATGCTCATCAAATGAAACAATTTTTGCCATGGCACCATATTTGTATCTCTTATAGTTTTATTGGTCTGTTGGAGTTCTGCACCAGGTCTTCAAGTTTCGAAGATAAATTATAGCCTATGTGTTGACCAGGCTTAATACTGATACAACAAAGAAAAAATAATTGAAATCCGTCCAGTAGTTCCGAAGATTAGCGTGTACAAACAAACAGACATATAGACAGAATTTTTTTTTGGATTTGTGCTCCACCACTGATTCTAAACCCCACCCAATTATTATTTTTTTAATATATTCAATGTACAGACACAGCTTTTTTACAGATTTATTATATGTATAGATGTTATCATCGTTACTATAAGTCTTACTTACACGTCCGTTAAGAAGTGTTAGAATAATGTTTCAGTTGCAACCAAACTGTGTTTTGAGTGGCGTTTCAGTATTCAGCCGTTAGGATTCTTTGCAGTCAACGATACGCTATTGGCTCTTAGGTATTTGCCACTGGTATAGGAACTAAGTTCTGAAGAACCTGCCTGCTACCTGAACTAAGCACAGCGTGAAGACCTTATGAAATCTAAATCACAGTTTTCACCTTCTTACAAAAAAAAGCATTTGCATAAACAAAAACCTAGGTTTTAATATTATTACCGCTTCATATGCGATAATGATCTCGCGTGGTAAACCTTCTAAGTACCGTTTATGGGCCCTAAAATGGACCAAGTATTTGGCACTATAAATAATAATGTCTGCAATAATGTATATTTAAAAACCGTACCTGAACTGAAGAAACTATAAAGTCTCTTTATAGTTCCAGCCGCATTTGTCTTATTGGACCTTATCTTTTCTATAATCCATTTTTGTAACAACTGAAGTGTATAATTCTTATTGAAATAAGTAATTACATTAGTGCCACTTATTGAAAATCAATTTTAGTATTTCTTAAATCCTTCACACCTTTAAAAGCTAAAAAGACACGTGGTCTCTTCCCGAAAAAATTAAAGCTCCAGAATACTCCAGATGGCTAGGACCAACAGTAGTGATCATTGCTTATGCTATGAACATGCCATATGGCCAGAGGTTGGTAGGAAATAAGTGTCACAATTAGAACATTTACGGAAAGCACACAACAGCTGTTCTAGGAACATTTTATTTGATGTGTCATAGCTCAATCCACTGCGAAGGTCAAAAGGTCCAGGCATATCTGATGCTTGGAAGAGTCATGATTCATCCCTTCTAGGAAACTTAATTGTTTAGTGAAAATGCGTGCTGGACGTTTCAAGTTCAGGGTCACTAGCTTTTAAAACATTTCAGCTAGACTTTTACTGGTAAACGCGATAAGTCAGATCAATTCACGATAAGGCCCGTCAAATATTATGTAGTTAGTAGTTAGTACTTAAAAGAACAAAAGGGAACTACAAGAAAAGTAAAACGTGAGCAATTTGCCGGTGAAGTGACGGCGATCCAGTTCAATGGCATTAGACTGCACAGTGATTCACTCTAAGGCCATAAATCGAAAAATGTCATAGGCTTATCCCCATTAGATCTACTTACTAACTGATTAACAAGTAAAGAAGCTACCAAAAACTCTAAATACCCGTGTCATAAGGTCAACTTATTGACCACTTTTGTGCATCGGAAGTTGGCGCATCTCGAGTCTAATTTTCGCAACGTGTGAGACATCAAAACTTAACACTTTGTTTTTGAGTGTCACTATTCCAAATCAAGTGTTTACGTATAGTGATAGTATGGAGGTCCAAGACCAAGGTATGTACTTCTATTATCAACTACTTTTTTATTTTTTTTAATGCGTTTAATATTTTTTTTTATTTTTTTATTGAAGGTAGCGTTTTTGTAGATTTGTTTGGTATACTTTGATTTCATTTGGACCTATAACTTTTTGCTGCTCAGTGCTGCACTTGAGGCAAATGTTTTTCGAATAAAGAGGATGTTCTTATAAAACCATATAAGTTTCATCTGCATCTTTCTGCCCCTTCTTGGGTTAAAGGAGTGTCAAAGTATGCATGTCCATAGTATTGAAAAAACTTTATATTTTAAGTTCAGCTTTCATGTTGTTTTAGGTAAAGTTTTCAAATGTTCTGTTTCGAGGACGACTATTTTTGACATTTGGCACTCTAAAGAGGGTAGTCCAAATGAAAAATGCAACATGTCCTGAATACTTTTACAGAAACATCGTGCCTTTCGGATGACATCGAAAATATCAAACTAGAGACTTTAAGTAATAAAATTATGAATGTATGTAAACGAATTTCTCATTATTGGGCAATATCAAATCGTAGTAGATCTAAGTTTATAGAGAGAATATTCAGATTGGCCGAATGTAGTTGAAAATATTGATGTAGAGCGAATTGAGTTACATGTATCTCAGAAGTCTGACAAAGTTGAACAGGTTTACGAAAGTTCCCTGTCAAAAACAAAAGGTGTACTATCAAAAATTGTACTAGATTTGTTATCTGTTTGTAGTAAATACTTTTGAGCTTGAATGTATTCTGGTATATTTTGTGTTTTGTGTGTATTTGCAAAAAAGGTTGTTCGTGTATTTTTGTTGTTTTATTTTATTCCTTTATGGTTGTTTTTAATATAAATAACCATTATTTATATATATTTTTCATTAAAAGTCGCAGTATGACATGTTCTAGGTTTATCGTCTAAAACAAAATTACTGCGAGACATTTTTACACCTAAATAGTAATTATATATTTTTTAATGAATGTGGATATGTTATAATTTTAATAATTTACACTTCTCTTAACATATTTCAACGTGTAAAATAAATTAATTAAAAGTATTTGTGAGTTTCGTATTTATGGCCGCCTTTGTATGGAGCGTGAATCACTGTGGACTGTTCCACGCAACTGATTAGCTATGCATAGGGGCTGTGGGCTATCGTGAACGTCGCCACGAAAGCTTTCAAGAAAACCTAAAAAACAGTGGTTGTCAATCGTCTTACATAAGAATAGAATATATGAGTAAGTGTATAAGTAATTGATTTATTTTTTAATTGTCTTCTATGTGTGTGTAAGTTCATCAAAAGTTGCTAGTCTTATGCACCAACTTTTGACTATAAAAAATAAGGTAGTTTTCATTTTACACTTCAGGATTGGTTTACTTTCAGAATTCAAGTTTGTTAGTTATATGACATAGCATAATACATTTCTTTGTGAAGCAAAAACTATTATCAAAAACCAATAAAATTTCTTTATGAATTGGATGGCAAAGATCTTCCGTCCGTAGATGCCAATTTGACGTCATTTACTTACCTAACTTTTAAAAGAAAAGGTTTGAGAACCGCTGTTTCACCTCGTGGTAATGAACTTGTGATATTGAAGGTGCCTGAACTTAGATAAACGGCGCGATATGATGAAGGTCTTTGTGGCTGTTCCAAGCTGTATAATTAGCTTTAACGTTAGTACTTCAAGCTGGAAGAATATGGTCAGCTTAGTTATTTCTATTACAGTTTTATGTAAAACTTTTAGGCGGGGTTTGAGGTTTATAGATTATGTTTTCTCTTTCCATGTATTTTTGAGAAAAAGTACACGCATATGATGAGTACACAATTAACTCACTTTATTCCCGCTTTTGGGTACTCGACTGTATTAAAAATACTCTGCATTTGAGTTGTCTAAACAGAGAGAAGCTATGATATGTCCAATCTCGACAATAGTCAAGTAAAGTCTTCTATGCATGTGAAGAGAATAAACCAGTTCTGAAAACGAATCGATTGATTTCTGCATACTAACCCCGCCTCCAACCTAGTACATAGAACCATTTATATTGCATACACGTGTTCTCAAAGCTACCAAGCCCACAAAACACAAGGCCGTGACTGAGTTACTATAACACCCGAAATACCGGCATCAAAGAAAATATTTGCATACAAATACTATGGGGAAGTCATGGGGAAATGCAACAATCGTCATGCAATCACAGACTTGATACAATCGATGCAGGTCAAGGTCCTAAGCGAATGATGTTAGAATACACCCTTCCATATAACCTTTCGCGCCAAATAACTCTGCAATTCTGAAGTTAGTTACACACACAAGTGTGGCTCTCGCTTTCGTGAGATAAAACAATTAAATATACAAGTTTTTTTGTCCGATAGAATCATCATCAGCCTTTTGTATCGTCCCACTGCGAGGCACAGGCCTCCTCTCACACAGAAGGATTGAGCGTTAATCACCACGCTTGCTCAATGTGAAAATAAAAATAATAGGATAAAACAAGGTATTTTCAAATAAGAACAAAATCATTAAGCAAACATAAATAGCTTAGTTTAACAACCGAACTGTTGAAAACAACAGTTTTAAGGAACAAACAACTTAACCCGAGCCAAAAGCAACGGGAAGTTGTCAAGATTACTATTGGGTTCCAAACTTTATTGGCAAAGGAACGAAGGTTATGGGTACTCTCTAGTCAAGATTTATATCTTAATATGCGGTAGTTTTGCTTACTGACTACAAACATTTAGAAAAAGGAATACAATAAATCAAACGGGATCTACTTTACCTATAAAACGATTGGCGTTATGCTTCACCAATTGGTTGTACTTTGAGGGTGCGCCCATTAATATTTTGATGTGTCAATATTTTGAAATTGATATTAGGTACGTCTGTAAATACCAATACTTATTATAAAAGGGGGAAAAAAATGTGTCTGTACCCAAGCTCTGAAAAGTTCTCTCTGGTGTAGGCTATATTTTATCAGGGAGTGAGAAGGACAAACCGAGGGATACAGCAATTTTTCAATAAATAAAACAAATTAAAACTGTAAGGTAATAGAATACCTATATCGGATTTCAAAAATATATTCTCAAGTAATTAGGGAAAGGTTACTCATAACTAAATGACTTGGAAATGGAGCGATAGCCAAGGTTATTTCTATTGGTTCAAGTAAAGCTTTAACCTAACTATGATGAAATTACGGCTCTTTGATTGATTGATGCCATTATTGATAATGACTGCGCATTTTATTGAAGGAGTTTATTATTAGAACTGAGGGGAAACTGCAAATGTCTACTAGCTTTGCCATAAGTATAGTGGAAATTAGTCATTTTCTTAGCCTTTTAAAGCCCCCAGGGCATAGCATATCATATAATGCCTCCTCTCACACAGAGACGGAATGAACGTTGATCACCACGCACGCTTGAGGTGATTTCAATCTTTAGGGTTCAAGTCCAATGTTTGAGATTCCTCAGGATGTTTCATCCTTACTCGGTAATTGGTTGCCCAAGATATATTTAGTGGCTAGTTTCGTTGTACGAACTAGTTTCAATTTATTTATGCATGTTTTAAAAGCCTTTCTCTAGTTCTAAAATCGTCACACAAATGGCTATGTTTATACACCCAAAAACTTGGTGTAAATCAGAATTGTTTTCGGAAGGAAAATTCCTTGTACATATGTATGTACATACAACTTTTGAAGGTACATAACGTGTGTTGTTTATGTACTAATGTGTCACTGCACACTCGACCCAGCTATGATAAACGGGTGTAATTACGTTACAATGGTCTGTTTGTGCTGATGAACCTGATGTTGGTATTTTCTCATAAAACAGAGTTACGTTTTTGGAAACGCGTCCACGGCAGTTACCTGATGGAATCCTTAGAAGTAGTAGATGTATCAGAGAGGAAATGATTTATTACCCTAAATATTACTATGCCATATGCATTCTCGAGCCTCGAATTTGTAATAGTACCGTAACTACTCAAAGTTTTGCCATCAACATGTATTGTAAATAATTTACTAGAAAACCATCAACTTCTCATACCCGTAGAAAACCATACTATTTCTCCTGTAAATAATTGATAACCCTCTAAAAACAAAGAGCCATCAATATTGCCGCCCATTTCCCTTTAACTTGACACTTCAAACCTTTGTCAAAGTTAACATGTAAAAGTCACATGACCTCTATAACTATAATATCCTCTATGCACAAATAATTACTTTGTAAACAAACCGATAGCCGATATTTATTGCCACAGAAAAAAACACTATTTCAGGATATTGACGGCCATTTATAAAGACCCGCGAAAATTTACTGCTGACCACAGACTAAGGGCAGTTCGAAGGGTTAACGCGGGGCGCGGGGTGCCAATCTGATTTGGTTACTAGTGGTCTGCACGACAATAACATTGGTCGAGGATATAGTTTAAATGGATGAATACCTAATATTCGATGTCGAAGAAATTGTATTGTACCGGAAAATTTGCTGCTATTCAAAAATCTATTCTTTCTGAAAATTAGCTTAATAAGTATCTATACTAATATTATAAAGAGGAAAACTTTGTTTGTTTGTTTGGTTGTAATGGATAAACTCAAAAACTACCAGACCGATTTTAAATATTCCTTCACCATTAGAAAGCTATATTATCTGCGAGTAACATAGGCTATATTTTATCTCGGTGCGGGCAGTAGCTCCCACGGGACGCGGGTGAAACCGCGGGAAAACGGCTAGTGTCATAATAAATTGAAAGATTTTTTTTAACGTTTCCGTTTACTTTTCACAAAAACCATGGCCACAAAGAAGCGATTTCAGTTATTGACTTCTCAAGTTTTTTCACAAACACAACTTTGCTTATGAAAGCACAGTTGTCCACAGTCGTATCCAGTTTTCTAGTATCCACGTCCACCCGTGGTGGTTTCCGAGGGTGGCACGTGGCCATCGGTCAGTATTCGCCCCGCGGCCGGCCGGCACACTATGGCACACCACAACTGACCGCTACCAACATGACGGATGACATACCAGGTGACTGTGTTCTTATTTTGAAATGCATCGACGCCATCATTGTTTTGTTGGCGGGAATTTGGTATGTAGAACTCTTTGGTCTATTGTTCTTTTTTCAAAAATTGTGTTTTGTTTTTGCTTTTAAATTATGCAAGTTAGTGTTTGCTAACGATCGTGCTTGTCCCAGGGCATAAACATAATGGCTAACTTTACCTAACTAGTTGAAAATTATTCAAATTACCATTTGTATTCCTGGTTAAATATGCAAATTGTAAGTAATTGCACTTCTTTACGTAACTTGTATTTTTCCATGTTACTTGGACATGCTAAATTGATTTTTGGACATGCTAAATTGATTTGGCTCTGGTCTTTCAGAATAGCCTATTGCTTATCTATGTGTATTTTAAGTATGTACCTGGTCCAACTTAATACATCATCAGAAATAATAATAGCGATATGCATGTAAGTTTCATTCAATCCTCAAGAGATCACACACCATTATTTTCTTTTTATTTCTTTCATATTTTTGGTTCATTGTCATTCTGTTGCAACAAGATAAAATCAGTGTAAATAGGTACAATGAAACTTTCAAAGCTCTGATTTTCAGTTCATTTTATTCAAAAGCATTAAGTAGTTCACACTTAGCACCTTAATTCTCAGATCAATCACAGCTATTCTTAAACCACAACAAACCCAAATTGCTTCAATTCTTTCGCGTTCACTCATTTCTTTTCAAAAGTTGTTGCCCTTTCGCCTACTTTGTAACAAAAGCCACTATTAAAATGTCATCTAAGAATTCCTTATAGGGGTTCAAGGTTCAACCCCAATTTCGAAATACCCTGACGTGCCTTGGCATATAATTACGAAATATTTTTCATTCGTCAAACATGTTATATTTCACTACATATGTATGGCAATTTTATTATATCGATTGGGTTTTACTGGGTCACAGGTTAAACTGTGGGGACATTTGTATCTAATTTATTCAAGGAATATTTGGGTCAGTGGTAAAATCTTTATGTCACGTAAATTACTCAGTTATGGATACCCAAACGAATATTCAAATTCGGCCTTAATTGATTGATAGACGCATGTTAGTTAGGTAAACACAAACGCGCCAAACTTTTGTCAAGTAACTTTCTTTACCTCAAAATAATATCAATTTCTGTATATCTCATAAAGGTAAAACTGTTGCACTACCCGAGGAATTAATGTTTTTAGGGCGTATTTTTTTCATTCTATTTGCAAATTCATGTTCAAGTTTTACCAAGCTGTCATTGATTTCAAACTGTCATATTTTTTTATTGGTAATAGGTTCGCGTTTGCCCTCTAATTTAATCATCTGATGGTAAGCGACGATGTGGTCGAAGATGGAACACGCTTGAACAGAATAAATTTAACCATTCGCTCTAGACTCCCAAATGCACGAACCTCCAAGTCACCAAAGTCCTGAAGTTACAAGCACTAAAATATTTTTCCTTCCTCTAAGCAAATAAATAGCTCCATAAAAACCTGTAACATTTTTCCATTTTTCCGCTGCCATGTAAAGTAATGCAGTGACGTTGACACGGCGTGCATTCTACGTGCTAATAATTACCATAAAATAATAAAAATGCTATCTGACGTCACGCTATGGTTGTATGGAGTACGCATAACTGGTGCACTGGACTTTGCTAAATAGGTACCTATATATATACGTAGGTACTACATTTCCTAGATAATATATTTGCATGTCACTTAGTTACGCGGGCCTTGTTGTCTATTGTTAAGGCAGTTTCTATAAATAGTTTGTACAAAGTTGATAGTAATGCGAAAGTAATTATGTTTGTTTACCAACTTTTTGTAACGCACTCATTAGTACATTGAGCTTTTTGACTGTCTCGAAATAATATCTAATTACCTACGCATGTTAAAAATTAAAGTGTAAGGTTCTCTTCATAAGACTAGCAATGGAAAATGATGATAACTCTGAAAAATGAAAACGTCTGTATATTATTCAAAAAAATCTTATTTTCTTTTTTCATAAGGTTGCGAAGCTATAGCTATTTTAACTCTTCTGAAGTATAAATAGGCGTCAGGCAATTTCCAAGGCTCACGAAATTCTAGATCTGATAAGCGTAATTACTCCTGCTAGTCTGTCAGCCTAAGTGTTTTGTTAGAAGGCCGAAATTTACATAAATATCGCCTGTTATAATGTAAGGAATTATTAATGATTGTGTTAGTCACAATCGCTGAACCAACAAAATTTTCAGTAGGTACATAATATTTCTTATTGCTAAAAGATCAAGCTCCTGAAAATGTCATCCTACACTCACAATGGTAAACTTTAAGCTTTTTCCACATTGCCAAATTGGATTCTGTTACGATAAATTCATCAGGTATTTAGCACCACAAAATGTATATACGCATTATATATGTCAGCTTTTATCTAGATTCGCAACGTAGTCCTCTTGAAAAAATTAACTGTGGGGGCCTTTCTTGGGATAAGATAGCTCTTCGAGAGTACAGTCATTGCTCTGTGCTCGATATGATTTAAGACCGATACTTTTGCTTTAAAAAAAAAATTGAATTAACACGTCATGCAAATTCAACACCCGTCGATATCAACACAGCAACTACGTCACAAAAGAACAATAGACGTAATCTTCTACAATCAAATCTAGAAGCCCAAGGACACACGTCGGAAATTACGTGACCCACTCTTAATGCGACTTTTACTTTTTTTTATACTTTCCATAGCTTACTGAAGCACTATATCATTTGAGTTCTGTGACGTCATTCGTCATGATTAATGTATGGAGGTTCTAATAATACAGACGCGATTTTTTTTTGTTAAATATCAAGTAGGTGCTGTAAATTATTTTTTTGGTAATTAATTCCATGAATTAGTTATATAAGTTATTATTTCCAGACATTTTAATATTTAAAGCACAGTAACTTATACTAACTAGGTACATCAATAATAACAAAATTTTCATTAATTTCCTATTTACAAACAAACGGGTTTAATTTGATAATGTCAACTAACTTAAACCAAACATGTAACAAGCAAACATGTGATATAAAATAATATTTGTTTTGAAAATAATAACTTCGAATCAAACTATGTGGGTGCCCACGTGTTCGGTTTATGTACATTAAAATATACTAAGAATAGTATCTATGTACTACTGGATATTATGATATCATTTATTCTAATCGACAGTCAATCGCACTTAGCCTACGAGCACACTAAAAACTTTTAGTTGGCCGATAGTTTCTTTAGATGAATGGCACATTAAAGAGATTAGTGCCCATTTTCACCAACATATACCTATATTTAGGGATTTCCTAAGAGCATTTAGGGAACACTTAATACGAATTTCGTTTTCACCAACGTTTAAGTGTCCCTTATACTTTTAAGTATTGGGGAGCCCTTATTCTAAGTGACCCTTAGTTAGGGAAACGTTAAGATATTATTGGTGAAAAACGGGGATAGGTATTTAGCCGATATCAGGCCGACTGACAACTTTGAGTGGAATCAAGAGATTCTTAAAAAAAAATTACTATCAGCGGGTCAACTATCGGCCAACAATTAAGTCTGCAGTTTGCTGGTAATCGTTGAACTTTGACCTATATTACAAACATAATCCTCTTTCAAGGCTTAAAGAGCAATCAAAGTCCTATTTTATGTTAGGTAACATTAAACTATCGCCTTGAAAAGCCTTAACGAGCGTAAAAACTATGGATGTTGTGTAAAAATATGAAGTCAGATGTTAGGAATACAGTCAATGTATGTGAATAAATGACACCATTTTAAAAAAGAAAGTCATCAGGTACTTTATTTTAAAATGCAAAGCTTGAAAAACTCAGACATTATATGTATATAAGGATCTATTATTTCTTAACTACATACTTAGAAAGTTTTATAAATCTTACTAGTTATAAGTTTAGAATTATTATCAACGTGTTATAGGACATTATGCTTTTTGCAATCATCCGGTCATGACGTCTGAGGCCCAGGTGTATTATCACACAATTACTGGTATAAAAATAGTAACATAATCACTCATATTTTCTGCGTGAGGATAAATATACACCTATATCAAGAATACCATACATGATTGGTATAATTTACCTGAGTAGGTTTTAAGAATTCAAAATATTATATGTCCAAGACGTGTTTCCAAAATATCTACCAATAAACTAGATAAGGTATGCAGACAAGTACTTACTAAGAACGACCCAAGAAAAATATGACCTACTACGAACTACTACGACCTTTACTACTAGTTCGTAGCCGTTTGCTACGAGAAACGTAGCAGTATATAATGTAGCATGTAGGTCAACAAAATCGTAGCATTATTTATGACTCTCTAGATTTCTCTCATTTACCCCTACAGTATACATGGACACTAGACTGAAGAATCATATTTGCAAGTAAACTCTATTTTACTTAACAAAGTGGTACTTTATCAGAGTCTAACAGCCAGTTTCTTCATCAAAAGTTAAAGCCAAAGTAAAAGTCAAAGTAATGTCTAAAGTTAAGGTAACGGTCAAATTCAATTTTTCTATTAGTTTTGCTGTCACTTTAGCCTTGAAAAAACGAATTTGACCGTTACTTTTACTTTAGACATTACTTTAACTTTAACTTTTGATGAAGAAACTGGCCGTAAATCATACGTTAACTGTACCTATGCAAATCAATTCAAATCATTTCTAAGAAGTAATCAATATTTGCCCTTATTTCCTCAGAAACGGGTGCGGTGTTCACGTTCGGCAAGTCCCACTTCGCCGACAACGAGCCGAGCCACTTCTTCATCAAGAACGATCCCATCGTCGCCATCTCCTGTGGTGATGAGCACAGCGCTGTTATATGCCGTAAGTATTTTGTTTTACGAGTTTCATCATCTGGACTGTTTCTCTGAAATACTAAGAAGTTAGCCAATTATCATCGACCTGCCCTTTTACTATTTGTGTCTAAACACACTATGCCGAACGTACGCGACCGAAGTTCCGCGGCTGATTTTACGTTCCAACGTAATCGCCTGATATGACACACCATAAGTGCCGAATTTACGCGGCAGAAGTTCAGTTGCGCAATTTTGTGTGTATGAACTTCGGTCGCGCATAATGTGTTTTCTTTAGAATACGTTGCCGCCGAATTTCCGCTGAACTTACGCCCGACTGAAGTTCGGCTGTACGCTATAACGCAACGTAATTTCGGCATAATGTGTCGCCAGTAATTCAAATAGCTTTGCAGGCGTAATCATGCCGAACTTCCGTCGCATATTCTTGGCATAGTGTGTTTAGACACTTTGGTTTGAGATCGGCGCAACATGTCTTCCTTTTCCATGCTTCTCTGTCTGATGTGATCTAAGAATTGCCTGTAAATTATAGATGTATGTATTTTAGTACCCTAGATTAGGAAAGAACCGTCTGAATCGCACAAGCATTCTTTCTTTGGCCCCTGGTAGGAACTACCTACTAGACGGATTGACGATTATTACTATTGACAGTAGTAGCCCGTGCAACAACTGGCCTAAAATGGTTTGGATGTCATTATTTAACTGCGAAGCCATAAGCTATCACCTTTGACTCAAGTGCTCGTTGACATTGCGTGTTCAGATCCTATAAGTATGAGTAGTCCTCAATCTTATTGCCCCATCGCCCAGCGTATTGAGTTATTATCAATGGCTATTATCAGGTCGACAGTTCAACATGCCAATGTCAAGACGTCGATATAAGGAGTGAGGGTAATATATGGCCTCACTTCTGACTTGTTGCCTTACGAACAACATTATATAAAAATTATTATATAGATAGGCAGAGACAAAACACCTCACCCTATATGCCTAAATATCTCGCAAAATAAAGGATCTATGCTGAAAGAATCTATAGATAGGTACATAGCAGACTTTCTGGGGTTGTTAGGTAGCATGTAGTCCAACATTAACGCTAGCTGATGCTGTACAGCAATGATTTCATAAAATGCTTTACTAAATTACTAAATATATTTTCTAGAGAATGGACGTGTCTTCGTGTTCGGAGGCAACGCGTGGGGCCAGTTAGGCCTGGGCCATAAGGATGAAGTCACGCGGCCCAGCTGTGTGAAATGGCTCAAACCGCATAGAGCAATGTTTGTGGCCTGCGGGAGAGCACACACTGTTTTTGTTACAGGTAAACCTTTTCACGTTCCTTGATAAAAATGATGACTCATCAAAATTTGAGCAGTTTTTTTTGAAGATTCATTAGAGACCATATCATTGTTTAAATGAGTACTTGTTGTTCTTCTGTGTTCCATTTACTAGTATTTTTTAACACTACAATTGTGTTACAACTAGGGCTGCCATCTCGAATTTCGCCAAACCCGGACAAAGATTTTAAAAAACCCGGACATTTGACGTAAATTGCATTTTTTCCCCGGACGGGTACTCTTACACCGAATGAAGTTAGTGTTTTGTATCATAATGCCGATAAATACGTAAATACAGTAAGGTGCTTTCTTACATGAAAAGTGTCCGGGTTTTCCCCGGACGCTTCTTGAAAACCCACCCGGACGTCCCCCGGACGGGGTCAAAACGAGGACAAATCTGGGGAAACCCGGACGGATGGCAGCCCTAGTTACAACTAACTATTTTTGTCTTCCTTCTGTTGTCAAATATGTGTAGATAGAGATTATAATGTTCTTATATCGGACTTCCCATCAGATACAAACGCGATCTACACGGTGGGCTGCAACGATGAGGGGCAGCTGGGCACAGGAGACATGGAGCATCACATGGTGCCACAGTTCGTGGAGTTCGATGGAGACACGGGGCCTATTAGACAGGTGTCTGCTGGGAGCAATCACACTGCTATACTTACTGGTGAGCAGATTATGTAGCTAGTCTTATTTACCCTCAGCAGGTGTAGCTAGGCCCTCACTATCTGTTGGGCGAACACACAGCACTCTTTGAGCATTATTTTGTAAATAATCAGGACCTTAAAAGGCTCTTGCTTTCAAATACCAAAACAATACCTGAGATTCCTCAGAATAATGCAATGCTTTCAGAGCTAGTGAGAAATGAAACAATCTTTTGTAGCAAGATGTCTTACTTCAACTCTTTAACTTGTTGAGTGGTTAACAAGTGGAAGGAAGGTATCTTGGCACAAAAGTTTGTCTCCATACTGTTTCAGGAACTTGAAATGTTAATCAGTCAAACTTTCTAAATACCTACTTGAAAAGACATAAAAAATCCTTATGTACCGTGTTCTCGTCACTCGTCACTCACGTCTTTTGTTTGCCATCAGATGAAGGGCGAGTATTCGTGTGCGGCTCCAACACTGAAGGTCAGCTGGGGCTGGGAGAGGACACCAGGTCGTGCGTCAAGTTCACCGAGCTCAAGTTCATGGAGAAGATCGCCTTCGTCGAGTGTGGATACTACCATACTGTGTTTATTACTGGTTGGTTCATTTGGAGTACTGGGTTGTGTGTGGAAATGTTGTGTTCAAAATTAGAATAGGCTTTTGTTATCTCAAGAGTTCCAGAATTAGAAGTAGAAACAAAAGTACCAGAACAAATTATTTTCAAATCACAACTTTCTCAATTTTTTTCGATTACCACAAAACCAAGTAGGTACCCAATATCAAGTAGATACTTCATTATTTACGAGGGAGTAATAATTAATTTTGCTGTAATCGTAGCTATTTACTACGACGCTAGTACGAAAACGAAAGTAAATATCTATTATATATTTAACAGCAATATTTAATCAAAATAAGTGTATTAGCATGTTCCGTTCAATAAACTTTACTATAGGTATCCTATAATATTTATTTCATATTTTCATGAATAACTTATGTTTACTATGTCATTATATTAAACGCTGGGGAAATTGAACCGTTTAAAAAATAATAGCCAGTCACCAAATTGGCTAGAATTGACAATACTTGTAGATACCTTAATAGGTAATTAACAATGTATGAAATAGATAAGAAATGCTGTATTATTTCCGTCAGTATCCCTTGACTAAAAACTAAGAAACAAAAGTAAACAATCTCTGTAGAACAATGTACCATTCTAAATTTTAATGTCCCAACAGCAAAAGGCGCAGTCTTCGTAACAGGAGATAATGAGAACCAAAAACTTGGAATACCCAACAAACCAACCACAGTCTATGTTCCCGAAGTTCTGCCTCTAAGCATTCCTATAAAGAGTGCCTGCTGCGGTGCCGCCCATACATTCCTTCTATCCATGGATGAAAGCAAGATCCTAGCCTTCGGGTCCAATGAGAAAGGGCAACTGGGTCTTCCGAAAGAGGTTGAACATGTAAAAGAACCAACTGAAATTGATATGGAGAAGATGTTTGATGGATTTCAATTGAAGCTGGTGGCTTGTGGAGCTATGCATACGGCATTTGTTACAGGTGTGTATATTGTTTTGGAGAATTTCTAGTAAAAAACCATATAGCTTATTATTCTGAAAAAAAACGAAGATTAATGACACTGTACCTACAAATGCAGGTACCTACGTTCGTTAGTCATGTCGTGATAAAATAAAACAGCGGGTGACTAATTACACCTCTGCTATACAGCACATAAATTGCACAAGCTACAAAACTTGTGTGTCACAGTGTGTAACATTAATTTAATAAGTTTTCATTTAGTGAATATTAAGGAAACGACACACAATTCATTTTGTTGAAAGCTCTATTCCTGTTTACTGAAAGCATTTATTGACACACATTCGATATCTAATGTAATTGGCTCATTTTCATTGTCACGTCAACATAAATAGTGAGTAAATTGCCCTCGTCGGGGCGGTATGATCAGTATTCGATTACCATTTGTCGTCGCTGGTCGTATTAAACTCGGCTTCACGTTGCAGACAACGGATTGCTTTACGCTTGCGGTGAGTCCCGACACAATAAACTCTGTTTGGAGGAAATCGACGATGCCGACAACGCGAACGAAGCGGTGCCCAATCAATACACACCTAAGCGGGTCACCGCTATGAATGGGCACATCGTCGACAACGTGGCCTGCGGGGGGTGCCACACGCTACTAAGTGCCACCAAGGGCTCCAACGCGGACTTCACCAACAACGACTTCAGCGTAGTGCACGAGGACACTCGGCAGATCTCCCTCACCGAACTCCCGCCACTGCAGAAAGTGCCAGTCATGAACAAATCAGAAGAACAAGCGCATGTTATCGAGGACATCACGAACTCTAACGTTGACGTGCACAACACCGATAACCTGAATGGAAATGTGAACGAAGAGTCCGGATCGATAGATTCATTAGAAGCCAACGTCAGCGGCTCCCATATTGTAAACATAAACGACCTTGAGAACGAAAACGGAAGCACGCATGACGCGCCCGATATAAACACAGACACGATTGATCCACCGCCCTCTAATGGAGAAACAAAAGTTGTGGAGGTCATCGAGACCATGGATACAATGGCCGACAAGGCTGAAAGTAAAGTTGAAGAAATTGTTACGACTGTTACAGATAAAGTGAATGAGAAAGTAGAAGTGGTTGAGGAGTTCGTTAAAAAGGCCGCGGTGATTTCTCCTGTAATACATGACGAAGCGAAGAAAGTTTTGGATATACCGGACAAAATGACGGAGGTGGCAAATTCGCCTCCACCGAAGACGCCGATATTACCAGAGCTGCTGCATATTCCGGACTTGAGTCATATAAGTCCGGTGCTTAGTAAACATAGTGATGATGGACAGAAAAGTGAAGGAGGGCAATCTGAGAATGAGACTATACCGTGTGGATCAGACAAGTCTAGTCCGCAGACAGGTAAAACAAAGACGCAAGCTGTGATGCCTATCGTGAGGAGTGAAGATCATATAGATGTTCCTGAGGATGCAGAGCATAACGAGGAGAGTGACGTTGTAGTACACAAAACTCCGGAAAAGGGACGATTTGCGCGAATGTTCCAAACTATCAGAGATAAAGAAAATTCTTGCATGGGGAAGGGGAAGGTTATCGAGGAGAAAGTTGTTGGTATGTACTTTTCTATGAATATACAAAGGTACCTACACATATAGTACAGTTTGCAGTGTATCCCATCAATGCGGGCGTAGAAGTAATTAATGTTGTTAGGTAGGGTTTATCAACCGAATATCCAAACGTGGTAATCGACCCACTGACCAAATGACTTCTTTATCCGCTATTTTTTTCTCAATTAATAATCGAACCGAAATTAAATGCACAATATAATGTCTAACTTGCCATGTTAGTTAACACTCATTGATTGTAAACGTAAATATAACTTTTAAAGAATAACTTTTCAAATATTTTAATAATGGCCTACAAAACCTATGCGAACATTACAAAACAATTAAAAACTAATTTAATATTTTTCAGAAAACGTCCACAAAGGCATCGACACGGCTGAGGACAGCATCCACAAGGTGGAGGAGACAGTCGAAACGGAGATCAGAAATCAGACCAACTCCAGAACGTGCACGATATTATAAATGTTTCGTCTTCTATGTCTAGCTTAACATTAAACATTTCTATTATTGCTAGCTTATTATTTCATTCTTTTCTATCCATCATTGGCAAGGGGCATTATAGTACACCTAATTAAGTAAGGAATTGTCAGATTTCTCAAGCGATGGAATGACGTGACATGACGTCACAAATTGGAAGACAAGCTGGTAGTCATCAAACCCGAGGCCTCCCTTCATGAACCGAAGATAAAAGGTGAACAAAAAAAACATTTGTTCAGTAAAAAACTTGGGAGTTACGCAAATAGCGTTTGGAAATTACGATACAAATGATCACGGCTGAGAATCATGTAACAACGCGCTTTGTGACAAAGTGCCTTTCGATTTGCATTAAGTAACTCCTAAACAAAATAGGTAATTTCCACAGAATGCGAGTGAACCCGCCGTAAACAACTAGTCTTCATAAACGCAACAAAGTTTACCTTCTACTAAAAGTCCCTGATGTTATGAAAGTACCGTCGATGAGAAATCACGATAACATAGATAGGTATTTTCCAATCGACATGTTTGCTTTGGATATCATGAAAACTACAAACCACACTGTAATGTTTATTTTATATGCTTTACAGATAATAGGATGCCTACACTGAAACAAACACATTAATTATAGAAAATCATTTATTACAAAATAGCCTACATTAACATATTTAACTTTGTACACTACTAAAATAATAATTTAACATGTCTCAGATTGGGAAAAGTTACTTAAAGAAAATTTACAAGTAGGTACAAGAAAATAATATTGTACAAGTAAACTACGTTTGCCTATACACTTCAGTGTAGTGTCACGTAGAAACTGAATCGTAGGTCAGCTAGGCAGTCGTTCCATTTAAACACTAGTACATACCTACTCAGTTGCTTTCGATCACACTGAAAAACAACCCCAACATAGTCGAGACAAGGCTACACAGTTACAAAAATAAACTAAACAGTAAACAAAGCCTTTGTTTGATTATGTCGATAATAATGCATCTTGATAGTATGTGCTCGCGAAGTTTCTTGCCCACCTCGCACACCGGTTTGGCTTTGCAATTTCTCATCCAAACAGCTGGAAGTTAAAACAAAAGAAAAAGTTTTTTACAATGTGAACCTCCCCTCTAAGCTTCAAAACGGACATACCAATTTGACAGCGACCTAAATTGATAGTAATTAAACCAAGGTTCTCCAACAATATGAACGCCAATCTTTCTTGAAACTTTACTTGGAAAAAAACGGTATATGGCTTTCTATTGACGGTTAGCTTGACCAATTTTGTAAAACACTATGAAACTTACCGATTCTGTGCTTAGCGCGTATGTTGCAAACGACTCCGCATACATCATCGACATGTTCACAGGTCTCTCCAATCAGTAGTAGCACCTATGAATAAATGAGTTAATTCGTTTAGGAATAGGTATCTACATTACCTTTTACATTATCGTCAATTATTAACTACGTGGAAAAAGTTCTAAATATACCTAAGTATGTAGGTACTCCACCCATTTACTCCTTTATAAACGCCCCATATGTAGGTACTCCCCTTATTTACTTTAACATTACATTACATTCCATTATACAGGCGGACTTTATGATACAAGCATTATCTCCAGTCAACCTTAGGGCGATGCACAGATAACATGGTAGGTGCATTAATTACAAAAGACATTAATAATACAACTAACGAATTACAAAATTGAGTAGGTACCTACTAATTAGATGTACATAAATATTATTACACTTCCCTTAAGGACTATTGTTTTGTACTCCTTTATATACTCCCCTACATACAACCCTCATACCTAACCTAACCTAACTTATGAAATCCCCTTACGTAGTTAATTATGTAGGTACTCCATTGTATACGCCCTATTCTATTAAAAATCCTTGTCGCTCACTAGATACTTACAGTGTCTAACCAGATAGCATCCACATGGGCAGCCTTCTCCCCATCCAGTATGATCAGCCACCGGCCACCGGACTGATTCGCAGGGTCCTCCCACTGAGGCTGGATGCCCTTCTTAAACACCAAGTACTCTTGTCCTAGATTCAGCTCTGAAGGTACTTTCATGTGGTGGTATAGACTGGAACAAATAGATATTATCATCAGCTCTTTAACCCTGCTGCCATCGCTGGTCACAGAGAGAGACCTATAAAAGGTTGTTAAGTAGGTTAAGTAAAACCTTAGCGTTAATCGTCACACTGGCTCAAGGCAGATTGACAAAATCTCTTGAAACCCAGGTTTTCTTAAGATGTATTTCTTTTATCGTTAGTTAATGGTGTCCAAGCAGTGATAAGGCGTTATTGTCC
Organism: Helicoverpa armigera; assembly: GCF_030705265.1. Lineage (NCBI taxonomy): Eukaryota > Metazoa > Arthropoda > Insecta > Lepidoptera > Noctuidae > Helicoverpa > Helicoverpa armigera. The sequence continues at coordinate 11,552,791 of NC_087123.1, forward strand.
TTGTATTCAAGATATTTAATCCATGATAGCACGTAGAAAATTGCGAACTAAATACATTATATGCAGGCACCTACTTAATTGCCTATTTACTTTATTCAAACTCTCACTCTTGTGTGTAATAGAAAAAGGCTTACCACCAATAGTCTTCCACGGTGTCAAATGTTGCCAGTTTTACCAAATTATCTGCCCAATTCTTCTTTTGATTTGTGAATAGCCAAAAACTCCACTTGCTTCCTAGCGGATGCTTAACGTTGTCTAAAGTCTTCATTTTGGCAATATTTTTCTGTCTGTAAAAGCATCAGTGCAATTCCACAAAAGACTTCGTGAAACAAATTGTTCTAATGATAATTATTGGCCTGATAAAAAAATCTTTACAATAATATACCTACAACCTCCTCCTAAGTCTAACAAATGCTGTGCTGAAAGCCGGTTCAGTGAAACGTGAGATGATCGCGCATTAACATACACAGGTACACATATAGTTAGTAACTGTGAAACTCTTTTTATTGAAGTCAGCCAATCTTATATATAAAAATGAATTGCTGTTCGTTAGTCTCACTAAAACTCGAGAATGGCTGGACCGATTTGGCTTATTTTGGTTTTAAAATGTTTGTAGAGGTCCAGGGAAGGTTTAAACGATACGAAGTTCGCGGGATCAGCTAGTAAAAGATAAATAAATCAAGAACAATTTAACACCTTACACATACTTCTCAACTGTCTCACAGTTAGATAATTTAAATAATAGCGGTTGACTATTTCATTTCAGTAACGTATCAAAACAAAAAAGAAACAAAAAGCACTTACCCTAATATTCACGATAATCTAAGCACGTCCGTGTCGCTTCACCAACGGTTAATAAAGGAATATTCAAACAAACACAATATTTATAACGCAACAAACGTGCATTCAGTGCTTATTTTATGAATCACGATTTATTGGAAGTCCCGCTAAAGCTACCCACGGTGTTGCTAGAATATTAAAAAAATACTTTGTGGTAGTTTTTTTTTGGGATAAGGACATAATAAACATATAATTAGATTAAGTATCTATGTACAAAATGTGTTTATGTCAGACAGATTTTTCTTAAATGTGTACAACCATAATTTAACAATCTTTCATGGTATTTTTGGATAATAAGATTTGTAAGGAAACTGTGTAAAGATTTCAATACAGTAACGTGACCTCTGCTCTGCTTTATTTATGAACAAGAGGGTATTTCCCGAAAAATGCGTTTTCTATTCAAATAATAAAGGTACTTCAGTCGCTTATACATTAGAGCGCTTTCACACTAGCAGATTGTCTAGCTTCTACATTCGATTTTATTAACGTTCGACAAAATATCCGTCACACGTGCACGCTCGTTTTTAGAAGTCTTAGAGCAGGTCGACGGTGGCAGAGGTAACTGCAGCCGTCGACGCGCGCCGGCGGCAACCGTCGACATTTCAACTTCGAAAATCAGTGGCAGCCGTCGTCTGCTATTAGTATAGGAGTCAGTTGTAAAATGGATTTATGACTATGTATTATGATGTTATTCTTTGAATGCTACATTGATCTAGTGGTAAGGTGGCGTCAAAACCGGAAGAGGAAAAATGAAACACGAATTCAATTTTTATACAAATTGGTATTTAATGTTTCATGGTATACTTTTGCATCGTTGAAATGCTGTTACAATGACCGTCACAGACAGAACAGTGTTAAATCAAGCCAAGTGTTTTTGAATAACATACATAAAAAGTGCTAAATGTAAAAATATGTTACTTCCTTTATAATACTAATAATTTATATCCTGCAACCAACAAGCTAGCACATATCGACACAATTACATCTATAGATTACAACTAATGCACACTTTAGTACAAAAGTCAGACTTACAATTTAAAGTTTTCTAGCCACAGACGTAACATGCACGTTATATTAAGATAAATTATGTGAGACAACTCCTTAACTTCAACCTAAATATCATTCTCCTGATAGCTAATCAATGGTTAGAAAACACAACAACAACGTATGAGACAGCTTACTGTATTGCTAAAACATCTCTTCTTAATCATAATATTGTTTTAACCACTACTCCTTTTCTCGAATTCATAAAATCGAATTAACTGAAAAGGCGGACCACTGAGTGTAATATCGGATGACAAATCGATTAAACTTCGCAATCGAATAATCGATTTGTCAGTCGAGTACACTCGTCTATCATAAACAACATTCTGTAGACATTTTAACTAGCCACCCCATACCGCTGTCACATCAAATGCACGAACGTTAAGTAGCAACTAAACAGTGTAAAGATTCTTAGTTGCCGAACTATGTTTAACCATGGTGTCCCGATGGACTTGGAAGCCAATTTTCCCGTGGATGCCCAGTTGCTCTTTAATTTTTCTGCCTATTTCGATGTTGGCGTGCTGCTTCGAAGTGTCGGCTGTCCAAACGCCTGTAATTACAATGACAGGTTTTAAAATACAGATTTTTAACTTTAACGCGCCATACTGTCTATGGGAAAGTTCGGGACCTCTAAATTATTTGACGGGAACTGTAACTATGAAGTTAGAGAAACAACTAATAATATAAGAAGAATTTGTTATTGATTCCGAATCGATTGTAGACACTGAATATGAATAAAAACAATCACAAAATTGTTCCATTTTATTATTCTAACTAGTCAATGATCAGATAGTTAAGCTTAAAGAGAACAACACTTACCAATTTTGTCGATTTTCGCTCTAACGTTAACAACAGCACCACAAATTTCTTCAGAATGATCGAAATTTTCGCCGATTAGGAGGAGAACCTGTTGACAAACATATGGTACAATTAATTTCTTGCTACATATGTGTAGATGGAAAGTTACAATGCAGATTATAGGATATATAAAGTTTAGACAAGACACAATCTACCTTAGGCAAGGCAGAAGCTTTGTATTAAAATGCATAAAATCGTGATATGGTTGACTGTCACTGTAATTGGTATGTCACTGTAATTAAAGTGTGACATGAATATATTCATCAGCTAATTGATAAATTATGATATCTGTTCTACTTGAGGCATCAATAAGAATATTCCTATGCAAGGAAGGTTTTTGTCAAAATTATGTGTCAAAAGTACATTAGATATAATTTTAATTAAACAACTAAATGAGACATATTCAAAGTAGGTCATTTCAAGGTATCAAGCTGAAGCTCTTGAATGGAGACATATGCCAAGAAGGTCTTTCCATGATAGCGAGTTAAAGGCCTTGAAACATTCAGACCACAATACATACCACATCTAACCAAAAGCGATCCAGATCGGAGTTACGCTGCTTCTTTTCAAGACTGATGAGCCAGCGGCCGCCCATCTTGTTGGCATCATCTTCCCACATGGGACGGATGCCTTGCTTGAACACGGCATAGTCGTGGCCTTGGCGCAGCTCCGACGGTAGCTTGATGTGGTGGTACAATCTGGAAATAAGATAGGACAGATATTAGTGTAAAGAATAAATCTAATTGGGAAGCAGCTGGTTTGACAGGAAAGACATTGAACTTGCTACTCAAAATTGCAGGGAGTGGAAAAAGCTTTCTGTAAGCCATCAGTCTCATATAAGGATTACAAGATGTCTGTTGTATGTGTATGTCTTCCAACGGCAGTGCAATTGAATGCAACACCTTTTTTGAAAAATAAAAAAATATTTTTAACTTATGTAGGTAGTTACAGAATTTAATATTTTAGACATTTAGTTGATAAAGATAACAATATGCTTAGCAAGAAAACAATAATTTCTTTGTTAACATTAAAAGTCCTTGAAAACCTACCTAGTTAAAAGCTTTCGAAAGTTCATTTAATATGTAAAAAAAAAAAAAATATGTGTAAATACTCTATGAAAATGGTTTTAGTTAGCTACAGTACAAACAAAACAGTCATGATATTAATGAGATGTGTCATAATAAAACTAGTGTCAGCAAATAAAATGTTATCAATACAAACAAAATAAACATACATAATGTACTGCAAAAGCTTTTCTATGCAGATAATAGTACCTGTTTCATAGCAACTTACCTCCAGAAATCTTCAACCGTATCGAATGTAGTTAATTCAATTAGGTTCTCCTCCCAAGTCTTGTTCCTATCATTGTCGTAAAACCAAAGACTCCAGGTGTTCTGCAGAGGGTGCTTGATCAGGAACTCCGGCGGGACCTCAGCATTAGTAGTGCCTTTGGTCTCTGTCGTCGCAGACCCCTTGAACACACAAGTCATTATATTTTATACTTGAATCCTAACCTAAAAAATCACTTATCAGGAAACCTGATAGTTATGAAATATTATTATTTTCGAGTGTTAGAAAGCTATTATAACCAATACTTGGTTATATAAACTGGTAAAGTAGCGAAAAACACTACAAACGCGAAACAAATGCAACAGTGAAAGTTAGTGCAGCCACATCAGCATATTCCGTAAAAAGTAAAGGAAGTACGATATAATTAGTGCCTAATACAAGTAGACGATGCAATTTACATCACAAATAATTATAACTACCCACCTCTACTTCTTCAGTATTATTTCCAGCCATGTCACAACTCACAAGAATCTCACGATGCAATTTTTTTTACAAAAAAGAAAGACAGACGGATAAAATGTTGCAAGCCTAATTGACAGATTTTTTGTTTCCTTTTGTAAATTTTGACAGTGCTACTTTTATCAGCTGCCAGTTACATTTTGATACACCGTCATGCTGTTTTTTAAAAGATAAATAAGAACTTTTTACATGTTTCTTACCGATATTTTCAGAATTTTCTTCAAAAAAATAATAACCTTCTTTACCTACCCATTTTTTTTAGATAGTAACATAAAAAATCAAATGTCAACTCGGGGATGCCAGAAGAAAATATCCATTGATGATTCGAACACTGAAACCTTTTTATTATTTAAGTTAGTAATTAGATAGGTAGTGCATTGCTTGATATATTTTTGTCAAAAGTATTGTAAACTTGGTCACCAAAATACCATTCTTTAGAGAAATTCCATAAAAAATGGAGATTCGATATCTTTTTAATCGATACAAATATTTTATTTGGCAACATAGACCTGCTATCAAAATAGATCCTTCAATTCAATTTGCCATTTCCTTCAATTTCAAGAGAGCGGCTTCGTTCCTTTCCTACTCTTGGATTTACCGGTCCCGTCCATCTAGATATCCAATAAACAGTGCAATTAACTTTGAATAGTTGAAAATGTCGGTCCAAACGTTACTACTAGACTTCTCGCTCGACCCCGCCCGGCTGGGAGACGAAAGCGGCCAGAAAACAGTATTCGGGCAACTGGAAACGGTGCTGAAAGAATACATACCGAATCTTATTTTAGCCGCCGAGATAAAACTAGAAGGCGGATCACTGAAGCTTTTGACTGGCAAGAAGGGAACAACGGTGTCCGTGAGACTGTTTGACCGTGGCCTTGTCACTGTAAACATTGAATATTACAAAGAGGAGAATGAGGAACCATTAATTAACCTCAAGGTAAGCGCGCCGTCTTACATTACATTAACAAAATATATGATAGTACGCCACTATATGCTACAACGCGTTTGTATTTTACATAAGAGGACTTCCGTCCACTATAATCTTCCAATCACGACGCTGAGCGCTCTACGATCCAAATTTAAAGTAGGGTTGTTCAAACATTCATTTTAATAAGTAAACATGGATTTGTTTCGTTAGTGATGAAATTTGTGGTGATACAACTCGAATCATACACACATGGATTCCACAATTCTTATTGGTATGCCTACTTCAATCAATAATAAACTGAATAAATTAAAGTATAAAAATAATATTAGAAAAGAAAAATCTCCCTCTGAATGCTAATAATCTGAGTAGGAAAATTAATAGTTTTTTTTTAAATTAAAAGTTACAATTAACATTCAAAACACATGATGACATGAACATAAATATCATTAGAAAGACATTAAAGGTTTTTAAAATAAAAAGTTAAACAGTTATCCTATCCTTCAGTAGTTGATAGCAATTTTCTTTCTTACATTACCTCACCTAGATTATTATACATTTTTACGTTTATTAGCCTTCAAAGGGTTAAATAAATAATCAGAATAATTATGGTAAATTTATGCAAAGGTTGAGCGTATAAATTTGTTTTCTAGTGCTCTAAACTACTGGAAAGTTCGGTAAGAATGTCATTGGACTGCGAAAGGGTAAAATTATTCCCGCCAATCAAACGGGGTTATAAATTTGATGTTTATCTCACTAGTTCAGGTTAGCGACCGTACTGGTTTCATATTTTATTATTACCCCTATTTTAACTTAGTTTGATGACATTACCCTTACGTAAATATTTATTTTGGTTTTAGATTTCTATGTATTTTTTCTTTTATTACAACTTCATATTTGAAAGTGAAAATACACTCTTATTTTTATATTTGTTTATAGTTTAAAATATAGAAACACGAGAGCACGGATTATTGCAGTTAATTCTTCAATATATTTTTATCTTAATCAAACCATCACATTTCACATTTTTTCTCTGTTTACAATGTTAATTTTATTCATTCCTTCATAATAATATTTGTGTTTCCAATTTGTTTTCATTCTTAGATCAGCAGAAGCTTTGTTTTGATTATAACATTACATATAAATTTAGTCACCCATATAATGATCTATTTTCACCAAAATTTACTTAAGAAAAAAGTTGAAACAATCTTTATCTGAGAATGAACATCCCACATTTGGTAACACATTCATAGACACAATTCGGTCTCCTTTGTGTCTTGCATTGCCTTTATTCAGGTCTTGCATATAAAAGGCTAATTGACTTCCCGCTTTGAGTCTCAATTGAGAAATAACAAATTCATACCATTACCAAATTGTGTACAGCTAAAATTCACTCTGATTTTTTTCATGATCACTCACTGGCACTTTAAAATACTATCATAACAATGCACATAGGTTTACTTCATCTACATAACAGGATTATGCTTTGTACACCCATCCAATTTTATGACTAATGTTTCTATGCATGTAAGCCTATAAGAGTTCTCCCAGTAGCAAACTAACTGAATCTTCCAGTAACCAAGAGGACGCTCAACCTTACATTTTTTGGCCTAAAATTTGTACTACTATGCATGTTAGACTACCTGCATTCATTTTTCGTTTTTTGTTTTTCCTTCTTTATGATTTATTTTTTCAATAGTCGGCGAGAGTATTGGAAAGTCAACTGAAAAAATACATCAGTATCATAAAATCTCAAGCTTACGCGCCGCTAAAGCGATGCCTCTTCGGCAGGTATTACCCAACCTCAGGTATGTGCCACCATTTTATTTTACGCTATTATGATTTACGGAAGTAGATTCAAAATAAAACATATCTTGTCAGTAGTCCTATTCTTAGAAGGACGATTTTATAGCAGCAATCGTCTACTTCTCAGCCTTTACATTCCTAGGAAAGCAAGTCTTCGCCTAAGCCTTATTTAAAAAAAAAAATTGTCTGCCAGATTTGTTACCCATCCAACCCACCCAGTTAAGTTATAATTATATTGGTTCTAACTATAATATTTGTCCCCCTATCCTTTACGCAGTTGTACAATAACGACTGCTGTACCTACTAAAACATCACAAGCATTTACAGCTTAACCGATTCAGTGTAGTGGGTATTTTTCCTATCTTTGGGTCTATTAGCGAACAAATGTTTCGTAACTTTTCTGAGGCGCCTATTGCCAAACACATTGAAGGCTCCTCTCTAGCACCACCACCTGCCATGAAGTGACTTAAGGTTACTTCTTTTCGTTTCTATGATAGGACCTGAATGCTTAGTCTTTTGCAATGGCCAATTATTATTTCAGCATATTGCATAGCAAAATAGAATGAAAAAATATGTGAAATAACCATTTGAACGTTTTAATTTGTTATAAATACTCGAAGCCAGCCCCAATATAGCTGGGAAAAATTAAATTAGGAAGATGGTGATGGTGGTAGATTGCTTGGCATATCCTTTCGCAACTTGTGCACTCAACCACACGAGTAACAGTGGGTGCTTATCGCCTAACCTTGAACGAGTGTCGGGGGTCTGCTATAGTATATTATATCTATGGTCACCACTTGTTTTTTGGCTAGTCGTAATCCAGCAGCGAACTTAAGCGGTTTAATAACATTAATTAATTAAATTCGTTTCAAGTGTTTACAAGTGAACATCTAACAGAAATGGCCGCTAAAAAAAAGTACTCATTTTGGGCAGGTGCTGTAAACCTTTTGCTATAAGTTTGGCTCGATTGATCATTTATTTTTCTTTTTATTGCTAACGGAATATTTTTCCCTGTTGAAGCTGCTGAAGCAGTAGTGGTACAATTTAAAACGGGTTTATAACTCCACCTCTTCCCAGTTTTTACATCTGATATTAATTAACTATCAAACTTACAAACCTCACTTTAATGTAGGTAAGCCTAATATTTTTAATAGCTCAATCAATCATCATGATTTTTTTATTTAAAAGGTTAAAAACTCTTGAAGTACCCGCAATAGCCTGAAACTGATGATAATTTCGTTATCTGCATGACAAATAAAGAAAGACACTTTCACCCAGGGTACCCCCAATGTCATGCTCTTCTGTGGCGCCTTCCACACTGAATTGGTTAATAATTGCACACTTAACATGTTACACGTACATATTATTAAGACACTGACCAAACTTACAAAAAAGAATATTCCAAAAACTTCTAGGTTCTGATTATAAAATACTTACTGACAATACAATTTGAATTCGCAGACGAACGTCTACTAGAGTACGACATCGACGCAGTAATATTCGATGAGCAATCTCCTTTCCAAAGAGTTCAGATCGTCCATTCCAAGACTCTCGGCAATATGTTGGTGCTAGACGATTTACAAAGTAAGTTTACTCAACTAATACTTCACTTCGTTTGTTCAACTGATAACACATGTAACCTACTTCGATTGTTCTCAGATATATCAGAGGCTGATCTCATTTATACTGAAACTTTGATGCAGAGGGGCAAGGAAAACTATGAGGGCAAAGAAATCGTCATCTTAGGTAAGGAACTCTTTTTCGCTTTCCCGCCTTTTACCATAAACAAATGGGCTTTTTGCACGCGAATGAAACATACTAAGGAGGATTTAGACATTGGTAAGCAAAGTTAACACGGTTCTGCTTTACTAAGATGGCGGATCATAAAATCCTCTATGATGGTTGCATTAGTAATGCATGCGTAAATAATGATTGTCTTGTTAACCCTTCGGTCGTCTTGTTACGCATCCAATTGACTCTCGGACACCAATGAATTGAAACTAACAACAATAATGTTCTCGAATTGACACTTTAAAATATATGTTGATGCATTCGTTTTACAAAGACTACTCTTATAGCTGAATCTTTGATTTAGGCCTCCCTAGACTTAGGTAGCTATTGCTCAATAGAGTACTCTTGTACTGAGTTCAGATAATCCAGAGACATACATTTGCAGTCCCATTAAATTTGGAACCTTCGAATATTATTACTCTAAGTTTTGAACTGAACTTTACGTAACTGTAAGAAGCCTATATACAGTGACATTAGGCTAATCTCAAGGTTTGCCTCGTAAAATCCGCATGCATAAAATAACGTCATCGTCTATTTGCACAACTTATACCCACGGTTTCACCCGGTAACCACTTCATAAAGCCAAAACCCTTTCATTATTACGTAAAATGCATCAATTGGCACAGTTTCAAGTCTTAACCGGTTTGCACGATATTTTTTTCTAGGTTTTCAGTATTTCCCTTCTATCTAACCCCTTGCATGACCCGCTTACTTTCAATAACAGGGTACTAATTGTTTCAAGGTGGCGGCGACGGGGCGCTCCTATACGAGCTTCTCAAGGAGAAACCTAAATACGTGTGGATGTTGGAAATCGATGAAGTAGTGATGACTGCTTGTAACAAGTACCTGCGGCCCATATGCGGCGATGTCCTCGAGAGAAGAAAGGGGCCTAATTATGAAGTAATTTTTTGTGCTTGTTTGGGGTGCCGAATTTGGAATAGGACATTTAATTTGGGGTTAACAACACCCATTGGTATGATTCATGGTATCATAAGTAATCATAACACCATTAGACCATACTGGGATACCTAAGTGAAATGCAATGTCCATAACATTTTCAGCATGTTAAATAGATCTTACACGTTGAAATGCTAAGGGGTTGTTTCACGGTACTTTGGTCATGGTACCTACAAAATAATCGTGCTAAGACGATTTTGAACTTACGATATGGTCGAGTAGGTACACGAAATATTAAATTAAACGCTGATTGTCTTTAATTTGGACGCTATCGAGGTTAAAAGGGGTCAAAGTATTATCGAAAATATTAATTTTCGTACATTAATTTCAGCTAGACGATACTAGGCAAGTTTTTACCTTAATTAACGGTTGTCTGCGGTTCGTCTATGTAACTATTTTCGTAAAGATATAGTGATCTTTGATTTTTGGGGATTTGGCGAGTGGCGACATAAACAGTGTGTCGTGTCGTGTATTTGCCAAACAGTTTTTAAATTAGTCGTTTTTTATTTTATTCTCCTGTCCACCGATTATGTTATCCTGTTTCCGTGCAAAAAATAGAACTTTGATAATCCTCGTTACAGCTTATCTTACACGTTCCTAAATCGTTATCGTCATTTTGAACACTATGCTTAAAAAAAACAGGCCTAAAATGTTATCAAAAACCTAAACGATTAATTATCATAATAACTATAAAATTAGTAATGGCGTCCTAGACGATTGTCGGCCACGGCAGCTGTTCTCATGTAAGGAGATCAGCCAACTGCGCAGGACATCTTATAGTGCACAAGCATATACGCAGAAATAGGTAAATCATAAACTTTTATTAATAATAAAATAAAAAAAAAAAATAAAAATAATTTATTGTCTCAAATAGTTTTTTACAAATATGAATGAACCCTGAACCCCACACTAGGATTCCCTGTGTTGTGGGGTCCAGTGTCTTTCAATCCGTGACCATAAGGTGAGTGCAGTAACAAAGACAATAGTTTAGGTTAATTACGGTTTACAAATTAAATAACAAAATTAAATTTAGTAGTTTCGGTAGTGTAGTAATGTGTGTGATGTAGTGAATGAAGTGTGGGAAGTGTGGTGTGGTAGGTGTGGCGAGTGTAATGTAATGTTGTAGGTGTAAGTGTGTGAGTGCATGTGAGAAGGGTAAGAGTGATTGAAGTGTTAGTGTGATGTTTACTCGTTTACTTATGTGTTTATTGTTACTGTTTTATTTTGCTTTTCTTATGACAATATCTTTAAGACATCCTCTGTTTGATCATAATCCAGACTGAGTAGCCAAAGGGAGATTACTTTAGAGCATTTTTTTTTTGTGAGCTTTAGAATTTTGAGGGTTTTATTTACTTTAGTGTACAGATGAGGGCCCATGAAAGCAAACGATCTTCTTCCAAAAGTTTTATTAATATGGGGTTTATCCCAGTTCACCAGACGACTGGAGCGTTGCTGAGATCTGCAGCTGCTTAGTGACGTTTTGTGAAATCGCAACGTAGTTGAGAGAATGTATAGCTGCCTGACTCTCAGCACCTTAGCTTCTGCGTAAAGTAAATTAGTGCGATATCTAAACGGTCTCCTGTATGCAACTTTAAGCAGAGCACGCTGTGCACGTTCAATTTTCATCATATGAGATTTAGCTGCAGATCCCCATGAGACGATACAGTAACTGAGAATTGATTGGCAAAGTGAGAAGTAAACCATTTTTACTACAGCTTCGTCGGCCACCTTACCCAAGCGCTTGAATATATGAAGCAGCATTCGAACTCTATTACTCAGTGTATTTATGTGGGTTGTCCATGCAATTTTGCAGTCTAGATAAATACCTAAGTATTTTATGGAGTTGGTGTTTTCTATTTGAGGGCAGGAGCAACTATTGGAATTTTGGCAGGAATGGAGACGAAAGTAATAGTTTTACGAGGTGCTGTGCGCTTGGAAGTAAAAAAATTTACTGCTTTAGTTTTGTCGATATTAAGTGTCAGTAAGTTATTTTGTAGCCAATTTGCTGTAACTGTTAAACCGTTTTCAACTGCCGATTGGACATCATCCCAAGATTTACCGTAAAAAATTATGGCAGTGTCATCTGCGTACGTGAATAGTTTGGCTTGAAGGATATTCATCGAGCAAAGACCGTTTATGTACAAAATGAACATTGTAGGGCCCAGCACGCTACCTTGCGGCACACCGAAATGCACAGTGGATGGGTCACTGTAGTAGTCACCCATGACAACTCTCTGTGTTCTGGCAGATAGGTAGGAGCTGAACCATTCTAAAGCACTGCCACGAATGCCGAGTAGATGCATTTTTTGGATCAGTATTTTTCTCGAGACCGTATCAAACGCCTTCGCAAGGTCCAGGAAGATGCCAGTGCACGCCATACCTTGATCAAGATTATGAGTAATGAAATCGACTAGATTTGTGACTGCATCTTCCGTGGACCTGCCGGCTCGGAAACCAAATTGTTGATCAGAAAGTAATTTGTCTTTCTCTAAGTAGTTTAATAATCTTTTGTTAACTACTTTTTCGAGAATTTTTGAAAGAGTAGTTAACAGAGAGATAGGTCGATAGTTGGCAGGAGTTTTAGGATCACCACTTTTATAGATTGGACAGACATTTGCTATTTTCAAGCAGTCAGGAACTGTACTTTGAGATATGCTTAAGTTGCAGAGAAAGGAGATGGGTTTAGCCAGGATGTGAATGCAATATTTAAGCACTTTATTATTAATACCATCTGGCCCAGAGGCTGATGCCGATTTGAGAGTAGTGATGATTTTGGCAATTTCATGTTCATCTGTCGGGGACAAGAAAAAGGCGTTAGGGTTGTTGTTAGCAGGAGAATAAAGTCCTATGTTGTTAGCTAGTTCAGTTTCGGTTAACTTTAGCTCCTTGAGGGTTTTTGATGCAAGTTCTTCGCCGACCGTTGTGAAATATCCATTGACTTTATTTAGAGTACTAACGGAGTTATCGTTATTTGCCAGAAGCTCCATGTTACTAGATTTTTTGTCTTTGATGTTGCATATTTTCTTAATTTCTGACCACATTTTTTTACAGTCACCCTCGGTATTTTGTAACTGTTTCCGTTCGTAGTCTAATTTAAGATTAGTTAAGATATTGTTACAATAATTTCGGTAATTTTTGTACTCTAATTGTATGACTGGGTTATTAAGATTTTCCTTTTTCTTAGCTTTGATGTGCATTAAATCTCTACGCCTGATACATTTTAAGAGGTTTTTACTAATCCATGGCTTGATTATAATATCAGAATTGCGGCAAGTACTCTTAGTAGTATGGTTATTAATTTTGCTCGTTAACGTCTCAACAAAACCCTCAAATGCAGCCACGACATTGGTTGACCCATAAAGCCAGTCCCAAGATTCATTTTCTATGTCTTGTGTCAAGTTTTGGTAGTTTATTTTAGTTTTAATTTTATCAATAGGAGTCCTAGGTAACTCTCTGTGCACGCTGAATAAGACTGTTTCGTGATCAGTTATACCTGTTTCACAAACAATTACTGTGGCGGGATTTTTGGTTTTAAGCAGGACGTGGTCAAGGCAGTTATTACCACGAGTTGGGAAAGTGTGGCCTGGGTAGTATCCGTGATGGCTGATTAAATCTAAATAGTTGGTGGAGCGATTGTCACAGAAGCCCGGCTTAATATCAAGGTTTATATCACCAACTATAGCGCAGGTTTGACCTTTGCATGAATTCATTGTGTCTACTAGAGACTCGTAAAAATTGTTTATGTTAGCGAAGGATGGTGATCTGTATAATGCAATGATAGACAGTGCATTACCAATATTTATAGTTACGCAGTTTGAATCTTTGAAAGAGGGTTCAGAGACATTGGCATGAAGAGATGATTTTGTGTAAACTACTATCCCATCATTTTGATTAAAGTACTGTTTTGAGTTGAAACAAGTGTAGTTATTGATATGCGGGCAGACTGACGTAGTATCGAGCCAGCACTCGGTTAGTATAATGATATCAGGTGAAAACTTAAGTCTACTTAATAATACCAAAAAGTTGTCAAAGTTTTTTCCAATACTCCGTATGTTTTGGATTACAACCGAGTACTGTTGTTCGACTTTACCGAGATGTTGTCGACACTTATCTATTGAATCTATTTTTAGGCTTAAGGCAAGGGATGTAGTATCAATTTCATCAATAATTTTATTTGTTATATTAGCCATTGAAAATTTTGAATGATGATTGATGTATCATGAATTTGTTTTTGTCTGTCGTGCCGGGATAACAGTCTGTCAGCATAAATAAATGTGAGTAATAGTGTATATGTGCGCGTGTAGGATAGTTGAGTAATGTGAGGAAGTGGATTAAATTGTTGTAAACGTGGAGGAAAAGTGTGATTGGTGTGTAAATAAGTGCTGTGTGGAATAGTAAAAGACGTGCAATAGTAAAAAGTTGTGTATTGTGAAAACGGTGAGTGCGTGTTTGTAAATTCGGTTTTAACAGTGAGATTGTTTATTACGAGAATTGTGTGATAGTATTGATAAGAGTGTGGGTTAAGTGTGTGTAGGTCGAGTACGTAAGGAATGTTACAATATATAGTAATATAACCAGCAAAAAAGTACATGCAAAAATTAACATTTACAGAATTTGCAAAAAGTACATTAAATAGTCATATCGCGCCCTTAGTATTACCAGCGGTGGGTTGGTCTGACTGTTTTAATTTGAGAAAACTGTTTTCATTTTTGATGAGAATCGACGGGGCACCTTGTTTCTTGCGAAGGAAAACTCTGCCGTTAGAGACCCAGCAGTATTGGTATGATTCGACTTTGGCCAAGTCACGAGCAAGGAAGAGAAGCCGTTTAGTTTTCGCGGTGAGATTCTCCGAGATGTAGACCGCAGCTGCAGGTCCCGGCAGGCCCAAGTGAATAGTGTTCAGTTCATTGTTCCTATTTTCATTATTATATTTTTTTGCGGCTTTTAGAAAGTTTTCTTTGACGAGAGTGTTCGTAAATTCGGCAACGACCGTGCTAGTCTGAACGTTTTCTCTAGAAGGTAGCCTGTAGACGTCTTTAATTTGTGATTCCGACAGGACTGTCTTAATTGCACCTGACG
This sequence comes from Helicoverpa armigera, assembly GCF_030705265.1. Classification (NCBI taxonomy): domain Eukaryota; kingdom Metazoa; phylum Arthropoda; class Insecta; order Lepidoptera; family Noctuidae; genus Helicoverpa; species Helicoverpa armigera. Next base: position 11,567,900 of record NC_087123.1, read on the forward strand.
CAGATGAAATTAGTTGATACAGTTCTTGTTTTGACTCGCCAGATTTTTTCGGGACACCCCTTATTTCGATGCAGGTTTTCCTGGAGTTACGTTCCATTGTTTCAATTTTATCCTCGAGAATATGGATTTGAGCATTGTAATTGTTGCGTTCTCCCTCCAGTTTACAAATTTTGTTCTCAATATCCTTCATTTGACTAGAGATAAAATCCACATTTTTAATAATCTCTTTATTAACAGTTTGAATATCACTGTTTTGTACTTTTATGTCTAATATATTATTTTCCATAGAAGTAATGGAGAGGTACTGCTCTTTGATTTCGCGTATACTAGCCTCCATAGCTTCAAATTTTATATTTTGTTGTGCGATCAATGACTTAATAAGTTCCCTTATGTCACCCGTGGTGTCCTCTAGCGGCGACTCCGCAGAAACACCTCCGACATCATCAATTAACCGCGCGCGTTTATAGTTTCTCATTGTGACGTTGAGCGGAGAATTTGAAGAGTCATTTCCACGAGTAGAGAGGTCTGGGTCCGATACAAATAGTTTTGGTGGCGTTCTGGTAATGCTCATGTTGTTATAGCAGTAAATAGATGTCCGAGTTAGCAATCTTAGTAAATGAAATTACGGCTATAAAACACAGCAGTGGTAGTGTAACTCTAAGCAGCGCGCAATTGCCGATTCGTTACATATGTAGGTGTTTGAATATTATAGTAATGTCCAGTGATCCTTAATAACATCGGTGCAGCGATGAGTCAGTGACGACGATGCGCTGTTCGCAGTCCTAGTGTTAGACAGAGATGAATTATCGCACCTGTCTCTTTAAACGCCCGGGTGTGGGGGGCGCACCGCGGAGACCCGTAGTAAGTGAAGTCCTCGGCGGTAGCGGTGGCTGTGTTGCGCTAATAAGGTCGAACTTCGCTCGTCAGTTACACTTATTTTAATGATATAGTCACTAAAGAAGTTTTAAGTATGACCTCTATTTATTTTTAATTAAAATAAACTGACACACGTCTTCTCACAACCAAGTCTCGGACGAAAAAGATATAATATTGCGTACCTATATTTTATTACACCTTAAAAATGAAATACTTTTACATCATATAGGTGAAAACTTACTAGTTCCTTACATTTAACCAGTAAGAGAAATAAATTCCCACTAATAACATCGGAGGCATGATTCATTTGAGTTTTGCATGCGATAGCCAAATAACTGTAGGTAGGTACTACATTTTGCTGTAAATATATTCTGGGCTATTTATAGCGTGAGGTGTCAACTCGGCTTCTATTTGGGTTAGGTGAAACTGCATTCGATGTATAACGGAATTTCAGTAATAATTATCGCAAACTAGGATTAGATGGAATTTCCAACTAAAATGTTTTGAATAGGAATAGTTCATTTCATACATTGGTTATTTTGTATTTCTTTGTAAGCGATTTCGAACTGATCAGAGGCCATGAAAATACCCCATATAAATATGGACTGTCTCCAACACAAATCCTTGGTTAAGACATGTTACGCAAAACCAATTCAGCAGCAAAAGTCTATAGATACCACTTAGGCCCTTCTAATAATCAATAATCTTATTCGAAATAGAGTTCGTGAAGTGGGTCTGTCAACCCGGTTTCTCTGTAACTTCCCGACTGCGCTTCGGCTCAGACGCAGTGCGTAACGACCTATAGATAAGACTTTCATATCGTCTTAGTTTTTAATACCCCCTTTTTCTAATCTTCCAGGTAATTGTGGAAGACTGCATGCTGACCATAAACAAGTTTATATCTGAAGGCAAGAAGGTAGACTATATCTTCGGAGACCTCACTGATATCCCCATTTCCGAGTCCGCGTGCGGCGAGCTGTGGGAGTTTATGATAACCATACTGAACTCCTCCTTCAAGATCCTCAAGCCTAACGGGAAGTTTATGACTCATGTATGTATTTTTTAAGAATTTTGATAATACCTATTCGAGTATTTGAATGTAACACCAAGAATTTTTGATAAAATATTGAATATGTAATCTAGTCGTAGTGTGGTGTAGTATTGAATATGTATTGTATGTAGTAGTAGTGTATCAATACAAAAACAACACATACATTACAAATACATTACATATTCTGCATTGTAAAAAACAAAAATTATAATTACTATTTGAGCACTAATTGGCAATTATTTAGGTCAGAAATGATTTAAAAAATGTAATTAGTAATTAGGCCTAAATTGGCTATTATATATACACGAGTTTACAAATACGTCCTTGGTATTTGTAAACTCGTGTTTTTGGGGACAATGCCCTATTAAAACTCGTCATACCGCAATCTCAAATATGCCAATTTGATGTCTAGTCGGCGACCTCAATCACTTACGCCGCGAGTGCTATGAATTGCGCATTGTTAATATGCAGTATTCTCATATTTCGTGAGCGCCCAAGTCCTTCAAATAGTAAAACATAATTTCCAAATTGTAAATTACTAAGTAACTGCTTCCTTCGGTTTCGCCGCGTCCCGGGGTTACTCCCCGTACCCGGACAAAATATACCTCTGGGGTAGTATAGATGTATGTGACAATTAACTCATAATCCTATTATTTTTCCAGGGCAACGGCGCCACGTCACCGGAATCCCTGGAACTGTATGAACAGGAGCTCGCGAAACTGAAGCCCCCGGTCAAGTACACGAAGAGCAAAGCCTTCGTGCCGTCCTTCCTGGAGGACTGGTACTTCTACCACATAGCCTTCGAGACCACCGACAATGGGGACGCTTAACACCACACCAAAGACAACCAAGCATACTTTTTACTAAGTCATTTTAAGGCCATATTCCTAGGTATAACCACACATAATAATTTTAAAGCTCTGCCTGAATTAGGGTACGTTTTTTACGATTTTAAACGTAGATTTGCTGTACTGACTGTCGGTTTTGTAATAACATTTCTGATTAGATTAACTGGTGCGCATACCCTAGTGAGGACTTTGCAGATTTCTTTGAAAGAAATTGACGACCACTTTACAGAGTTATTTTGTATTATTAAAACGAATGTTTTCCTAAGTTTTAGATGTGATATACATTTGACCGACTCCGCGGGTGTCGGGCGCGGAGTTGCGGCACCATACGGTATTAAAGCAGCTTTAGCTTATACGCGTGTAGGTTATAAGAAATGTAGTCACACTACAGATTTTTCCGTATTATTAGTATTAGTTGGAAGTTTACTGTTATTTGTATTGATACATGCTTGTTCCTTTAATTGTTTTATGGATAATAAAAGTATTTTGACAATGTTGTGTTTCAATAAAATTTTGCTTCTAAATGTTGTTCATGAGAATACACAATAGAGGAATAGCCAGTTTGATTACAGGTGCAAGATACTTCAGTAGAAGCTTTTCTCAATGTTGATGGGACTATGGGTTTACTAACACATCAAAAATATAACACAATATTATATTGATAACTTTATAAAGATAATTTACAAAAAAATTAAAGACATTTATATTTTATCTTAGATACTTACTTATATGCCTGTTTCTATATATCATGTGATCACAGTATAATTAGCATACGTGGAAATGACACGAAATTAAGTAAAAACATCGAAATATCATTTAAGATTCGCGTTTGAAATAAGATCTGTTACATGCACGTTTTGTATGTTGAAAAGCTGACTTGAACTAGCAACAGAAATTGTAATTTTATTGTCAAAGTTAACTGAAAGCTGCATATTCATGTTTTTTATTTATTTTATTGTGCAGTTTATGCCTTTTTCTAGTCTTTAGTACATAGTAGGCATCTCGAAGAGTAGTCAAGAACCTACGGGCAATTATCCTCTAACGTCATAGGTTGACTGATTACCTACATTACAAAATAATACCATAAGGTATAAAGGTACTAACTAAACCTGGGGTATTAATACTATTTTGTACTTAAATTGACGCAAAATACTATGTAAAAAATCCTATTTGTTCAATATAAAAGCACATAAACTGCACAATGACATAAAAGACAATATGCATCATTAGCCGACCATATACATTGGATATTGTAGTGGCCTATCTATGGTTAATGTACGTGACTCTCAAGTACTAAAAGAGGGGAAAGATTGCCAAAGAGAAAGGTGCGGTTGTAGTATAATAATAATGTAACTTTTCTAAAGTAATATGTACTTTCTTTCAACATGTATCTTAGACATCAATGACTCACAATGAAGGAAACATTTTTGAAGAAATGTGGGCTTACAGTTTGAAATCGCCAATCCGCCTTGATAAAGCGTGACGCACATTCCTATTTTGTATGGGAAGACAGGCCTCTGTAGTGGGGACTATAAAAATGCTAGTAATGTTAACACATACAGAGCTGCTTGAAAAACGTTCCAAGCACGTTAATCATACAGATCCGAGGGTATTTCCCAAATATATGGTCGGCTATTTAGTTCTTACTTCTAACAGGATCGTGCGCGGTTCTATAACAAATATCTGTACAACGTTAGCTACTCGGCTTGTCTTAATCTGGCGAGTCGTTGTGTGAGCTCGTCTTGTTCCTGTGAGACGACAGTGGCGGTGCCCACTGAGGTGCTCGGTACTCCTGAGGGCAGCTCCATGTTGAGCTCCAAACTGAAAATTAAAATATGAGATTTTAAGTAATGGGATAGGTGACTGTTTTTGAAATAGGTGAATGTAGTTAGAAGTTTATAATTTAATGCCTGATGAATGTTAAATTACTCATTTTAATTTGACTAATTATCACCACATATCATTTGTGACTGTAAAATTCTTATTTTTATGATACATACAGTTGTAAAAGTGTGAATTTTTAGCTTTTTTCATAGCTGGCTTAGTTATCGTTATCTTCAATGAAGGAATATGAAATAAGTTGGCCCTCCAGTCATGACGACAAAGAGGCCTTCAGTGAAACTTTGTAACATACTAGAGACTAACCATACAAAAGGTGGGTAGTTCCAAAACAAAATACATACCCAGCTTCATCAGCAACTTGCTGCAATAGATTATCAACATCTCCCTGAGGCACTGTGGTAGTAGTGGTCTGTGACATTGCATTCTCCATGTACGAGGACTGCACATCCAGGTCTTCAAACTGACTCTCGAACTTGTCCATGAGTGTTGATATCTTCTCTAAGTTCATTGATTTCATTGCTGCGTCCATTGCTTTTACTACTCCAGCCATGGAGTTTGTGACCTGGAATCAAAAAGGCAAGTGGGTGAGGGTCTATTAATTTTTGTGCCTGGTAACCCTGATTGATGTAGCTGTATCTTGGACAACCCCTTCCTCTCTTTCAACATCAAGCAAATTAAAGAAAAGGTGAAGGTTTTGACGTATAAGGAAGTTCAGGAGTTAGCGCTAGATAGGTGTAAATGGAAGGAGCTGCACCGACAAGAGCTGGGCTCTTAAATTAATGACGATGAACCCTGATTGAAACAGGTCTTAGCTCAGCACGACTCAGAAGTACGACATTAGACATAGTACCTAGCTACAATGTAAATCCTTCATTTCTTATTATAATTTTCGGAATCCATAGTTATTTTGTAGTGTGAAATTTCAAAATAATATGAAAATTATTGACAATTGATTCTCATGTTTATGGCACACTATGTTAGGTCTTTAGTCCAAGACAAATATGATAACAAATTAATGGTATCATTATATCACAATGTAATGTCTTTGTACATTATTTACTTCTCTATTGTTGTGTCAACCTTATCAAAAATTCTGAAATAACTCAGTCATTAAAACAGTGTCCAAATATCATCTCTGCCTTGCGTATAGGCTTAATTAATTGTTCAATCAGATGTACATTTTGTAACTCCTCCACAGCCCTTATTGGTATGAGTTCTTTCAGTGGACTAAAGTTGTTTTGACTATACAAAAGTAAAGCCTTACCTTTCTAGTTGTCAGTGCTGTTTGCACTCTGCTTGACACTGCATCTACTCTAGCTGACATCCGCAAGTAATTCAATGCCTGATTCTTCTGTCTGATGGCATTCTCTGCATGTATCCGAGCCCCCTCCAAGTTGCCCTTCTGTATTGCCTTTTTAGCTTTCTCCTTCTCAACCTTTTCTTCTTTTTCGCATTTTTTAGAGTTTCTCTCTAACTCTTTTACAGCAAATTTTAAATTAAATAGGTGTTCTGATGAAAGCGAGTTAAGGATTCATTTTAGTGTGACACTGATAATAAATACATGGATTCTATTCCTAATTAGAATCGTAACTGGTAAAGATAATTAAATATAAAGTGGTCTGTTGCAAACTGTGCAAGGCATTTAATACCAAAATGATGCAATTGGTGAAACAATATTGCAGTACTTTTGGATGTTTATAATTCTAACAGACAGCAACAAAATAACATACAACTTATAAACTGTTACTGTTACAGCCTTTTTATCGTCCCACTGCTGGGCACAGGCCTCCTCTCACATGGAGAAGGATTGAGCATTAATCACCACGCTTGCTCAATGCGGGTTGGTGATTTCAGACTTTATAGTCCAGGTTTCCTCAAGATCAACTTATAAACTTAACTAAAAATTATAACTGTTGATGATGAATTATCAGCCCTTATGAATCATATTCTTAAGAAGGTTACAAAGTTGTTGCAAGCTTATCATACAGTTTTAAATGGTTTTAAAGGTACCATTCCAATGTGTTGTATTATACTCACGCGATTCGTATGCTGTGGCACCATTACCAATGGAAAAATGATTTCGAAATACATCAAAACAAGGTTATATTGACCAAAGTAAATAGCAATGACAAAGTAGGGAATACCTTCGATACGTTCCATAGTTTCTTCGTATTTTCCTGTTGTTTTTATTAAATCAAATGCCAGACATCATACACTGAATTTGAGCTCCATGGAGATGGTTGTAAATTCTTTTTTAAATCAAAAATACAGTGTCAAAAACTTAGGAAACTATAAAAAAGGATACTTTCCATAGCGGACGAAGACATTTCGTTCCCCAGTTTGACGGCTTTTAAAAAACTTTTAACACAAGAAACAATAGGCGCGAGGACCTATAAGATTAGCACTAGGCACAGCCTTAAATTAGAAAACTAACAAGGAGCAAATAATAATTATTTGGACGATGACTCACAGTCAGAATCAGTCATCAAAACAATATAATTTTATCTGTCAAAAGTGTGAAAGAGAGGGAAGAAAAGTCGTGATTGTGGCATGATTGTGGATGTTTTACTAAGTTGCAGGAGTTGCAAAACAAAATAAATTACTTTTTATCATTTTAATTGATTCATGTGACACAAAATCAAGTCGAAATAAGTCTTGTGGAAAGCAATTTCTTTCATATTTTTTCTACTGCGAATAGAATTGTAAACGAGTGAATGAAAATTGAATGAACTACATTGTCTATGCATAAAATTTTCTCAATGTTGGTCAACTTGTGTATAACAACAAAATGTCAAAATAAAATTGAATTGAGTGAAAAGTGTTCGCTGCCGGATTTTATTTGGAAGTGAGAGAATCGGAGAGCGTCAAATAATCTTTAATATTTATAGAAATCCTTTAAGAAATTAATTTAGAAATAACTGTATTTAAATTGTAGTGCTTCCGTTCTTTAAGTTTTAATATTATTTTTGATTTTTGCTTAGTTAGTGACAAAGACAGGAATTCCAAACATAGTATCGGATAGGTAGAGGACATTCGCTGGGCGTAAAAAGAAAATGGCGTGTGCTACTCTCAAAAGAAATTTGGACTGGGAGTCCATGGCGCAAATGCCTGCTAAAAGGCGAAGGTGCTCACCATTTGCAGCCAGCTCTAGCTCAAGTCCTGGAATTAAAGTTTCTGAGAGCAGACCTTCGTCATTTGGAGAATCCGTTATTGCACCTGTGAAACTGACCCCAGGTTTGTTTATTTTTTTATTATGTCTTTTGGAATGTGATGAAGCGTTGCTACGTTTTAAGGTTTATTGAAATAATAGGCGTTGATCATTGATTTGTATATTTAATCAGCTGTATTATCTAACGCCATTGTTTCCACTGCATCATGAATATTTTTATCGCGTTAGAGCGAGATGAGTGATGCATGAAGACCGTTGCGTGGATTTTTTCATGTCCTTTTGTTGGTTTTTGTGTCCGATGCCCAGCTTCGAAGTCTTTGTAATATGAATTGTGGGTCGGTTTCTACTATACCCCGACTTTTTTATGTTACATGCAAGTTCTTCTGACATAAATATTGCTTTATCAGTCGAAATATGGACAGTACCTACGCGAAGTCTGAATTTAATACGTTTCAGCACATTACTAATTAACTGGATGACTGGACATTTTACACAAAGCTGTTAAATGCCTATGTGGTCTTTTTACATATAATTATGCATACATTTATTACATATTGATTCAAAAACATATTTTGTGCATCAATGCTTCACTATGGATATTGACTATCAAGGTTTTTTTCTATTCAACTTCAAAATGGTTTACAGGCTCTTAAAGATTAATGTCTATCATAATTTTCTTGCATTGAGATTGGGAGTATGAATTGTAGGCAATGTTTGTATAAAAAAGAACAGCTGGTTGGTTGATGTTATTTTTTTTTACATACAACACTTTATAGATACTTGAATACTTAAAAAAGTTAATTATAATTAAAAATATCAATGCAGTAATGATGACCCAGATGATCAGTTAATATTTATGCATACATATTTTTTTGTTAGATGCATACATAACAAACAAGATAATTGCATATATCTTATTTTTCCTCGATCAAGTTTTTTGTAGAACTCAAGTTTTTCTTGAAATGCAAATACCAAAGACTAATAAAAGAAAAAAACATACATTATTGCTATTGTAATATAACCTTATTAATCATTATGCATAAAAACTACTTCAAATGTAAGGTTGCATGTATTCCTAAGGTCATGCAGTTTGTAAACACAATATTTATAGTGCTCATTATTTATTCAAGTTTCATCCAGTAATTTTTTGCCATGAACAATAAATGGTATTGCTTAGTTTAGTAATAGCAGTTATAAATGAAACATAACTTCTTCATCTTTTAACACTATCCTTTTTTGTGCATGTGGTGATTAGCACTTATTGAAGATTCGCCTGACATTTCAATATTAAAAGTTTTCTGAGCATTCTCTTTTTAAAACCTGAATAATACACAAATGGTTTATTAGTGTTTCATACTGAAATAGCCCATTTAGTTTTATTGAATTGTAAGAAAATAAGAAATAGCAGATTTTCGTTCATAATTCAAGTTCCATAAAAATTAACTGACTCATTACCCAGATTTATTAAAATCAACTTTTAGTATGCTTTTCATGAACATTTATGCTTTGCACAAACAGGTCACCGACCACAGCCTCAAACAAAATCTGGCAAATGGCATCTACTTGTAACTTAGTGTCTGTGTCACTTCAGTAGCAGAAGATGTGAATTCTAACAGGCATACATATTAGCTTGTTAGTTGCCTTATGTGCCTTACCCAGCACATCAAACTAATACACAGCTATGAACAACTTTGAATTCACTCCCTAACTCCATATTCTTGTATCTTCAGAGCGCATGGCACAGGAGATATGTGACGAGATCAAGCGTCTGCAGCGTCGTCGCCAGCTGCGTCTGACTAACGCGGCGGCCTCTTGTTCCTCGTCCAGCGGCTCCGAGGGCGACTGCTCCCCGCCGCATCGCTCCACACACAACACACAGAAGGTGCACCACCGTGCCCTCTTCACTTTCAAACAGGTACTGTAAATCTTCAATAAGTCCCTAATTAATTACTTTTGAGGATGGGGGCCTTATTTTAGCACCAAGTCCACTTTGACTAAGAATTTATACATGGTTAGGGTCAGACATAAGAGTAACTCTAACCCTTTACTTAGAATAGATAATTTAGTTCTAACCTGCCTGGGTAATTGGGTTCATGGAAGCAGATAAGGCAGTTCTCATTTTAGACTCTAGTGCTCAGCTGCATTCTGTTAGACTGAGAGCAGACCCATAATATCATCGGAAAAATGCTAGGACGTTATTTACAAAATTACATTCAACATGCGTTGAAATTTTACCTAATTTCAGCAAAATTATACTTCTGTTGGTATTTATTATCATAGCTAACATGTTATTGTGGTTGCTCATGAAAAAAATAAATGTATATTTCAGTACCAAATCAGATAAAGAAAGCAAAAATTATGCAGTTTACACACAATTTTCAATTACAATGGGCATTGTGTATAAACATGTGGAATATTTCTACTTCTTTGGCAACCTAACGGCCCTTCCGTGTTTGACTAATAAATTAAATTGCTAATTCGTATTCACGAAAATTTACTTTATTACAAGACAGTAAACACTTTCAAGTCATTTCCTTTCTCAAATGACATTGTGTTTTTGTGATCACCATAGAGACAAGGCCTCTATTCCAACCCGTGTGGGCTGTGTTCCAAGCCCCACGAAACAGGGGCTACAAAACATGACAGTTAATTTGAATTTTCTAATTTCACACCTTCCAAAAATAAACGTCACAGATGTAGATGTCCATTGACGGGTTCGATCGATTCGTTTTGGTTGCGGGCTAACTTATAACTTTTGCGTTTGTATAAGGCTTATGACCAAAAGTTATCAAGTGCAAGCATATTATGTGAACCAGTCATACATAAGTTTTTCCGACTTCCAAAAACGGGGCTAGTTCTCAATTCTTATTTGTTAGATACCTTCTTTTGTGCCACTTGACTGATGAAAAACTCGCATTCGTAATATCTATGCTTCAAATCTCTTAATCTGTCTTATCTGTCCAGGTGCGCATGATCTGCGAGCGAATGCTGCGCGAGCAAGAAGTGGCTCTGCGCTCCGAGTACGAGTCGGCGCTCAGCACCAAGCTGGCTGAACAGTACGAAGCCTTCGTGCGCTTCAATCTCGACCAGGTACTGTCATTGTAGCTTAAAGATTGCACCTTTTCGTCTATGTGGTATTGGAAAAAATAGTTGATGTGCTACAACTAAATGTATCATGTAAAAAAAATCGGTTTTGTTACAACTTAGGAATACTTATAAGCTCAACTATCTTCAAAATTACAACTTTTCAAAAGGTTCTCAATAACTTCTAAGAAATACAATTTATTTTCTAGTGTTTTATCTCTAAAAAACTTTTTTAGGGAAAACAGACATGCAAATAGTTATTACTAATTACCATTACATGCGGTAATTAAAGAAATAAGCATGTTTAGGTAAATGATGATAATATTTTATCTGTCGTATGTAAATGCGATAAAATAGGTAATGTCATTATCTAGTGGCAAGTACGATTGTTTAGACTTTATTTTGAAATGATATCAATAACGGACGCTTATTGATAACATTGAGCTAGCTTTCACACGCTTCTTATCTATTTGAATACACCACAGAAATCTATACCGAAATTACCCCTCCCTATAAAACATTACCTGTCATGCCTCTTTTGCAAAAAAAAAAATAATTTACAAATAATTTTTTTTATTACAATTGAAAGAAATTGTGAAATTTGCAGCCGTTTCGCAACTAAGTAACTTAACTATCTTCATAATGTTTTGCAACACAATATCTTTTTTCTCCAAGATTTTTTTTATATGTTCCACAACAAAAATGATCTGACAAATAACATGTCGTCAACAGGTGCAGCGCCGACCCCCGCCCGCGACTTGCATGCCCCTGGGCATGGACGCCGAACACCACATGCACCAGGACCTTGTCCCCAGCTGTGAGTATATGACAGAACTTTTTTGTGTCACAACCTCCTTGACTAAGATTGATTAGCTGTGGTTGGGAACTTTTTTAAGATTTTTTTTATTTTGCTACTCCTCGTTCTGGTAATATTGTTGATTGATTGTTTTTACAAGACTGTTGTGCGCAGATACCATTATTAGGTACGCGGTGTCAGCGGGTACTTGTGCTCGGAATTTACTTGTGTGAAACACTTGGGTTTAGCGACAAATATGCCAAATTATGGTTTTGCTTATGTGTATGTTAACCTAAATTTGTAAAGCACTACAGCTGAGGTGGCACAAAATATCACGATGTCAACTTTATTCACGTCTCTTGTGAAATTGCTAACTCATGTTGACACAGTTCGACAAGGCAAGTGGTGCAATAATTGATTAGAATCTAACATTATATTTGTCTATTTTCAGATCTGTCCTAATGACAACGGAGTCGGCATTGCGGTATAATACTGCATCTATATCAAGACAAACATATTTTGGTATATGTGAATATTATATGCGGGAGTAAAGTATCCTAATGAATCAAGACATTGTGATTGCTAGTGGAATCTGACGCTGGTTAATATTGCGAAACATTTTTCACTAAACGTACAGTATTATTGTACATCAATAAATGCAGTTATTTCCCACCACAGTTAAGTTTTTTCAGTTCAAAGTTGTCCAATAGCCTTAGCGTCGCAATATTGTCCGCGTGAGATTCCACGGTTTAGTTCATGCCACATACACATAATTAGCTTTTAATGCTTTAGGTAAGGTACGCTGGATAATTGTGTTCATAGACTGAGGATCGACGAGACGAGCTACGTACGGCCGGACACGACACTCGGCCCTGGCTAGTGTTCGTAACAGAAAACGGGTTTGTTAACAGAATTATGTCTATTAAACAGATACGGATGACAAGTATACACTTGTATTTTGTATATTTTCTAAAGTAACATTACGGAACCTGTAGTAACATATAATCTACACAAATAATAAATTCACGAAGAGTGCCTCTTTAATCATTGTCCTCAAAAGTGCGAATTAGTTAGCCATAATTATTTTTGATTGATGATTATTTTTACTGTACTTTTCTTTATAGTGTTGTCGAATTATAGTTGTAGTTCGTAAATTATATTTAATTTGATTGTATAGGGCTCGGCAGATGCCAGCCCATAGCTCTACTTGAGAGACGGCTCTTGTATCAGACAGTTCGGGATCCCTTTAGTACTATTTAAAATGTATTCTTATCTATAACGGCGATCTAGCCAATATTTAACTACTACTGAACTTATTTCCTCGAAATTAACTCACTGATACATGGCTTTTAGAGAATGATTAATTAGCTTTATTTAAATTTTTAAGTTATTTTTTTTTCTCAATAATGTATTTTGAATGATACTGCGTCGCTGTCGACGAACACTGCACTCGACGAAACATTATTGGGTTTGTTTTATAATAATTGTTTAGTTGTAACTTTTTATTGAATACAAAAAACGATATTTGTTACCAAGCATTATTCAATAAAAAATAGGATAGGACTTTTTTTAAATTGTATTATCAGCTCTTTATTGTAGGTTATTGGCGATTAAGAACTGAAAATAAATTAGCTAAACACCCATCATCGGATTTTCATTTCTTTTTGTCCTCAAACTCAATCCATGTATCCTACAGAAACCATTGTAAATCGTACAGTCGCAGTCACTCCGACATGTAATTTTAGCAGAGTATTGGACGGGTAAAGCAATAATTAGGTATTGTGAGTTAGTTAATTTTAAACCCCCAACATAACGTACTCCTATACTTCTTCGCTGATAAGTTTGACCGCTATGGCTGTCTGTGGCACCGTAGCTCCTAAACCGATTAATAAATGAGATTTTTTAGAAATAAGGTAAAATCTGGTTACTAAATGCCCAAGAATCTTTATTTCATTGCACACGATTAAAAAATATGTGCCCTCAATCCAAATGCACACATTCAGAACCTATTACCTCACCCTGGTGAAGTGGCTTAGTGATAATTTGTGCCGAGACCTCTATATTGTATGTAAGCACAGAGGAAAGTAATGCCTATGTTCAAGGTTTTCAAATGGAAGAATACTATTCCTAGCTAAACGTACACATAATAAACTTTAATTTGCGCTAACGAGCTATCGATCGTTTCAGGCTATTTTTAGGAAACCTTAAGAAAAAATCATATCATTTTAGGGCTGTATTTTTTTTATCAGCTTCAGTATAATGTCGCTATCATCCTTTTCCCTATAATAATAAGAAATATTTTACAGATCTTGCTTGCAACCATCTTGCAAAACGCAACGAAAGACATTTGCATTTTTCTTTGATTTTCTCTGGTATCAATAATGTTACCTAATAAAAAAATACAAATCTACCCCATTCACTCGAATTTCCAAGTCATTCATTCTTTGAACGATTTATTTTGTCATTGTCATTTGTATTCCAAAGGTGTTATTGAAAATATTTTCATTTAATATCTTTAATTCCTCTTTGTGCGCTCTTGATAAGTTTACATAATGAGTTTCGACATGGCAGTGACTGGCCAAGAAAAGGAAGAACGAAAATACTATGATCGCAATAAAAACGACGATTTGCAGATCTCCAGAACAGATATGAATATGTTGATAATGAATTATTTGGTAACAGGTAAATTAAAAACGTAAAGATGCATTGGTCTCGTGTTTGTGTTACTGTTTCTTCAATAATCACGCAGTATACTGTAAAAGGTTTTTGCTTAACGAAGTCAATCCCAACCCAAGGTGCATATTTCGCAACAAAGAAAACACCACGACACGACCTTTTTGTAAATAAACTATCAAAAGAATCACAATCGATTCTTGAAATGGTTATTTGGTTTCTCTTTTACAGTATATGGTTAAGATAAGGCATGACTTTGTACAAAATACTATGAAAAACAAACATAAAGTCTCTAATATATCTAAGTATTTAATATGGCTCTGTTGATTAATACTTCCTGTAAAAAAATAGATGAAAATGGCTCATAATACCACTGCCTATGCCTAGTAACATTAATATCCAAATTAATAAAAAATATCCAAAAGTAAAGTGATGGTTGCTTATCAAAAACAAGTAAATTGGACTGTTGATAAACTTTGTTCTCTGATTGCATCCTTATCAACAAAAAAACTACTACTATTACTTACTTTAAATATTCTTTTGGTAATCAGAGGGGTTCAAGGAGGCAGCTATAAAGTTCCAGCAGGAGGCCGGACTACAGGAACCGGCTCTCTGCAGCTCTCTGGACGAGAGGATCATGATCCGTGAAGCAGTGCAGACCGGCCGCATACCCGATGCTATTGCTATGGTCAACGCTCTTCACCCAGAGTTGTTGGACAATGATAGATACTTGTACTTTCATTTGCAGGTAATAAAATTGGTTCATTGACTATCTCTTCAGTATTTTTATAGCATGACAACTTCAGAAAAACCCTGGTCAGGCCTTCAAGTTCACCTATAACATTAATAGCTTTTTGTTTTAAAACAACTGTTTACTGTGGAAAAATTTATAGTAAAAAATTTTTCTTGAGAGAATAATTCTCTCAAGAAAAAATTGATGATGTTTATGTGGTTGGTGACACCCCAGTATTTTTCATGAAATAATAATAATACACTGATATCTGCAGATTTGTTCTCTATTTCATAATAGAAGGTCCTTTCAAATGCCAGATTTTGCTTTCGACATCAATACCTACTCATTTTACGATTTCTAACAGCAACTTCAACTCTTGGAGCTGATCCGCGCGGGGCGAGCGGAGGAGGCTCTTGCATTCGCCAGCGCGACCCTTGCAGAGGCCGGGGCTAACGACCCCAACGCGTTGACTGAGCTGGAGCGATCGCTGGCCCTGCTCGCCTTCCCAGACCCTCACGCGTCACCCTTCGCCGATCTCTTGCTGCCTTCGCACAGTCAAAAGGTGAGGATGTATATGTATGACTTTTCTCAGCATTTCTTTTATGAAGGCTCTGAATTTTCTTGTAAATCGAAAAAGCAATGAAGTCATCCTGTTCCGCATTCTTTATTCACATGAAACACAATGACGCGAACTATTACACGTCTCATAATAATTTTTTTATCATTTCTTAACGAAATTTTTACCCTTTTACCCCCCAATTTCGTAACAGATCGCAAGTGAACTCAACGCTGCGATACTCAAGATGGAAAACCAAGAGTACACAAATCCGAAGCTGTGCAGCCTGCTACGCATGATCCTGTGGTCGCAGAGCGAGCTCGACAAGCACAACATCAAGTACCCCAAGATGACAGACCTCGCCAACGCCACCATAGAGAAGCCAAAGTAATACTAACTTATTCATGTTACCTCCACGCTTATGGTGTCCTTCAATCCATCGTCATAGGCAATCGGTGTTGTATTATGTTTGTTTTTAAATATTTAATTACTAAAATTATATTTTAGGATGTTTTTAATTTATGATGCTGTGTTAGTAGTCAATAGTTTATTCAATTTTAATCTAGGATAGTATGCTATAAAATGTATATGGAGAGAAACTCCGCCTATTATGTTCTCCATCATTTAAAATAACGAAAAACTTAAATGTTAACAAATGTACTTAGAGATTCTGTCATTGTAGGTGATTATTAATCAAAATGGATTTAATGGCACAAAATAAGCAAATTGTCTTAGATATGTTAAGAAAATTGAATTAATTTAAATTGAAATTACCCAGAAGGAATTAATGTATTGTAGAAATTGGACAATTTTAGGCATGGCCGGAGACTGTGATCTGCTGCTTCCCCGCTGATGACCACAACGGAATAAAACAGGACAATTGGACTGTAAGACATTACTACTAGCATTTTTATCAATCTTAATATATTTCGGGTATGCATCTCGTTTTACGGGTCAGACGAAAATAAAACTAATATTTATGATGCTAGGTTAATCGTAAAATTATATTTTAACTCTTACTAGGATGATTAAGATATTATATAGATTTCATTGTTTCACTTGTGTGTTTCTGAACAATCTATCACAGCACACGGATCCACATCGACGTTCAGTTCAGTTGGCGGGTACAACCATCGTATCATAGTGTCGTGCAGTTACCTCCACTTACAACTTTGCATATGTAAAAGTTTTACGGACGACCATCATTTAACATCCATGATAAAAAAATCTCTGTAATTTAAGTATTTTATATGTAATATTTAGAAATAAAAATATTAATTATTAAGAAATATGAAAGTTATTTTATTTTATTACCTGCATAATACAACCGACTTCATTCAATATCATTAATTAAATATTCACATAATTTTCAATTAGTAGTAGTTTGATAAAAGAATTCTATTCTTTTATGTTGTGCTCAGTCAACGACAGTTAAGTTATTATCTTACAAATCTATTTTTATGAATATCTTGCCTTATATTATCAAGAGAATACACAAATATTTGAGATCTACTTCCAGCCCTGATGGCACTGCAAGTATATAGGATTCAACATTTGCGCCGGGTATATATGATTATACATGGTATGGTTTACATTAATTCTATAAATATAAAAAGGCTGTACATGCACTTGAAACAAGATAATATGAATAAAGAAGTGCTGCCTTTCTTCTCCTTTCTTAATACACTGACTTTTAAACTGGATTATGTTGTCCATATAAGTACAAAGTGGCTTAACTAATCCATTAGCATATCACACAAAACTTAGATTCTAACATTATCGGAAACTAGGCACCTGTCGCTGACTATACAAACTCAGTCTACATTTCATTACAATGGAAAAACTCGTGATTATAATTCAAATACATTTGCGATTGATGCACGTGTTCGAGCATGGTGAAAAAGTCTCTATTTCGGTTACGTAGCCGTGACACATATGGTACGCGGTTGAGTACTCGAGGCGCCTGCTTCAGTTTGCGATATATCGGACTGAAGCGACGCGCCAAGGCGCAAGGTTTTCGTCACCAACCCAGCACGTAGTCCAAGGCTTTTGAGATAAGGCCGCTCGAGCGTTGGGGGACGGGCGCATTGGCTATGGGCGTCGGGCAGAGGGAGCGGACGCCGGTCCTGTAACATGAAAAAATATATTAAGTACCCAAGTTACAAAGTGATGGTGAACAAAAAATTAAGTAGCGTGAGCTGCCTATCTGGGTGTTGAAGTGTTGATGAATACCAGTATTTAGGTAGGTCTACTGATATCTAATCTCATTAACCCAGTTACTATTTATAAAATAGCCTTTTATAAAAGCGAATGAAAAAAGTGAAAGTTTTGCCTGAACAACTTTTAATACACCTAATACTACTAATAATACATGGAGAGGGCCTCAGTAAAATACTATTACTACAGGTAACCATGTTTATTTTGTTATGCCAGGGAAAATTCATCAGTCTCAAAGCAGAGAAATATACCCTACACCGTAGCTTTACTAGGTACTAGAAGTCATATCGAAGCCTCTGGCAGATAGTATAAAAATATGCGACAGGCAATTCGACGTTCACCTGTCAGGTATGGTAATACAGGTAATTAGCTACTATTTACCTGTCAGGCGACGTAATCCCGGGAGTAGTGACCCCAATCCTGGGCGGCTCCTTACACTCGACGACGCCGACCATGACGCCGGGCAGCACCTGGCGGCCGCTGAGCGACATGGCGCGCTCCTTCTCCGCGCGCGTCGCGTACCGCACGTGCGCCCAGTTGCCTTGCGTCGGGTATTGTTTGTCTGGAACAATAGATGACATCAACTGAGGTGCTGGTTAGATGTGTGGCTATTGTTAATATAAAAAAAACTGTTATACATGCTGTTGGTCTTGCTTGGCATTAAGCTACATGTACAGGCACCAGTAGGTCAACCTCCCCGAATGTGTCCAATTTTACCAATCAAATTTAGCTTCCACTGTGGCTGACCCATGAATTGCAATATGTTCGCAATAGGGTAGCTGATGCAGATTCTTAAGCAGGCAAATTTTGTGTAGCCTGTTTGGCAAAATTGCCTCTACCTTACTGCAATATTGCATAGTCATGCAATGTGTTGCAGCCACATATTGCACAAAAATGTAGCCAGTTTAGGAGTGCCTTAAGATATACAAGGTTCAAGGTCCAACTAGATGTTCAGTATTTGTAAACGAAAGCATATGAATGAAGGTGAATGTTTCCAAACAAAGCCTTGTTCACACAAACATAACAGAGCAGAACTGTGATTGAATTCATTTGAATAAGTAAATGTTAATTTATGCAAATGCAAAATTCAATAAAGTATAGGTAAACACAAGTTGAAACTACTAAAATAGTTATGTGGTAAAACTTACCTAAAATAGCACCACAATTGCTGAATCTAGCTAAAACAGTATTAGCAGCATTTGGCGGGAAACCGAATACAGTCACCCAGTACTCGTCATGATCCTGGCAGCCATCTTGCCACGGTGTCGCCATCGACTGATTATTTACTGAATTATTCAAATTGTTTCCGAAACCATTGTGGGAAACCGAATTATTGTTACCGTAGAAACTGTCTTGGAATAGGGATTTGTTTATAGTTGGTTCGTTACTTTTTATGGTGTCAAATAGATCCTCTATGGGTGGTCCGTTAGGTTTGCTAGAATATGACATGTTGGCGTTTGTTGATATATTAGAGTACATGTTTGGAGATGAAGGTATGTTTGGGTACATATTCTGTTGGTTGTAGAGTGCTTGCTGGTGCATGGAAATGTTCTGCCGATATGCCTTCTGGTCTGGTGTTGATGTTTGCGTAGGACTTGTGGGAGAACCTGTGAAAAGTTTGAAGAGTTAGTTTTTATTTTTGCCCAAGGAATTGTAAATAAATAATTTTGCCTTTTTGTAGTTGATTCAGTTAATCCTCAAAATTATTTATGTACTAACTGAATCAACTCAAAAATAAATAGAGAGTCTAGATTACTAGACTCTATTTATTTTCAGTATCTCTTATGGATTAGCTTCAGCCTGCTGTTTTGCCCCCATCCTGAAGAAACTCCTTGGTGCACCAGGATAAAAAGTATCCTATCTTTTATACTGATGTGTAACCTATATTACTACAAAGTTTCAAGAAAATACGTAGGTATAGCCATTTGCGTCTGAGGGTGTATTAATCATACAAACACATCCAACAAATTTCGCTTTTCTAAAATTGACGAGATTATTGTTGATGTTCAGTAGTTACAGACTTTCAAGTTATAAATATTATTCGAACAATAATATAAAACCGGAAACATTTGATTAACAACATTTTGATATTTGAAAGTGCTGTATGTCAAAATAATCAAGAAAAATCAGGGGTGAAGACAAATCAAAATTTTTGTGTTTTTCTTTTCAAATTAAAATTGTGTTACGTACCGAAAGCAAGACTTCTGCCTTTTGTAGGAGACAGACTGTTTGTTCGAGGAGTCGTCGGTGGATTTATTTCACCCAGAAGGAAAGGCGGCAAATATCCCACATTCGGACTGTTAGAAGGAGAGTGTGTTGGACTACCCAAAGTCATTGGCTCCATTTTTGATAATATCTGCACACAACAATTTTCCCTACAAATTCTTTCGAACTGAATAGCCGTTAATAATGTTATTTATCACTTTTTTTAAACGGCTGACACGCTTTCCTCTTTGACAGTAAAAAACAAAATTGACGCAAATTGACAATTTTACGGTAAAAGTCAAGTGTCAAAAGACCGGAAATAAACAAAACTCATCGACAATTGACGGGTTTAAGCCATAGATACTGAAGATATTCTCGTCTGGCATCCGAAATATTGCCGTTCAATCACCTTTCAAAATTGTTCTTGAACGAAGCACTCAATTTATAATTCGCTATAATTGGCAACATTGATTGATATTTGTCAAAATAATTCAGTCAAACAAACGAACATGGATTCTCTGGCTGCAAAGCCTGAGAAATTGAACGCGTTTAGTAGATATGCATACGATAAAACAATATCGAATACCCCCAGAAACATGTCAGCACACAGTAGTAATATTGTTCATAAGTTATTTAATAGAGAGGTAAGTTAAAACTCTAAAATAACACAAAGTTCAAAAGCTTGATCCTGTGCTTTGCTTTATTTTTTTTTCTCGCCTATGTTTCTAGTCTATTTTATGTAAATGTAGGGATGCTGAGAGCTGTAATAACTTGACAGTCTATATCTTTGATCTTCGTTTTCTGATCATATATGATTAGTTGTAATTTCATAAAAATATGAAATGAACACAAATGTATGAATGCTATAATTACTCGCGTCAAAATTCAATAATACTAGGAATGTGTTGCTTATGTTACCTCCAGTGATCTTTATAAGCTTACGTTTTGAATGGTAACTGAAGATTTATGCAATTTCGTATTTTTTTGTTTATCTTTGAAAATCAGATGACCTTAGAAAGGTTTTTGCACCTAATATTAATTAGAGCTAAACTACTTTTCCGTAAAGTTGCCAGCTATATTATAATATTTGTTTTGCTAAATGTTTGTTTCTTAAATCATATCAGACCTTGTCTTTTGATATCCTGAGGCCATCAGTGGGCATAATGTTTTCCTTCCTGTGAACTGTTAATTCGAAAAAGCGAAATTTTAAGAGGTCACCTTACTGCAAACATTTTCTTGTAAAATGAGAGCAAATTAATTCAGCTTTTCTAGCCTTAATTAGGGTAGAAGCTACCACACATACAAAACACTATATAAGACAACAGATAAATCAAAAACTGGTTTTACTTGCTTCTTCCAAAGGATAAAGAGTAATTTTACAACTACACCAAAAATAAAGGAGGCCTTAGCTTGAGGTTAAATAATGTACATCAACCTCCTATTAAACCAAAAAGCAAAATAATGTATAGTAATAACAATTAATTGACAACTGAATTAATATTATGTACTGTAATTTAACAGAGGCAATTTTAAGAGGGAACTTATTAAGCAGGGTCATTCAATATTAGATCTCAGTGGCGTGCACTTGGAGAGGCCTATGTCCAGCAGTGGACTGCGATAGGCTGATGATGATGATGATGATTCTATATTAGGTAGGATTCCCCTCAATTTAAAAGGATTTTTCTAGAATAGACTAATAAACAGTTTATAGTTGCAATTGAATTGAAACTCAGGAAGTAGGCAGGATATAGTTATAATCATCACATCAAGGCAATTATTGTTGTATGTTATTACTTTAATGGCTTGCATGAAGCATTTGCTATGACCACTAATGTATCATTAAGATTTATATTTAAAGTTATATGCTAGTCAGAGTCAGACATATACATTAAATGCAAGAGACGAGTATAAAAGAAAAATTACTCTGTTAAAATAAAACTTCAGACTAGTAGAGAGTTCCACAGTCATTTATGCTATGGCTTAAGACTAAAAACCTTCAAGAAAAGCAACATTCATCATCTGAAAGATAGAGAGATCATCATCAAATAATCAATCAAACACTTCCTTTCTAGACATTTGGTGGTACATCTAGAAAAAGCAATGATCGAGGTCGCAAAGTATTTGAGCGCATCCCACCACGGCTGCGATTCTGCCTCATGGATATTGTGCCGATGTCCTACCTCAGGGAACAGGTGTTCATGGGCTTCTCCCAGTGCGGGCAGTTCCTGCTCAGCTTCACCTACAGCTGTAACACACAGATGTACTTCAGAGAAAGTTCGAAGTTCACGTAAGTTACCTGAATGTTATAACTACCTTTGCCATTTTATCAATGTGGCATACCTATGTAAATAATCTGTCAAACAATTTTTCTTGAGTAATGTATAAATATGTGAAGTTGTTGCATTGCTATATTGTTATTTTTTTAAAAGCATTGCGAAATGTTCTGTGCATAAGCTTGAAGGAAAACTTTTATACAAAACCTAATAATATGCAGAATAGAAAAAATAAAATATGCAAGAAAAATCTAAGGTAAATACAAACACATTTGGAGAAAACAGGTTTTCTATTAAATCAGGAAAATGGCCTTGAAAGTGCTGGCTATTGATTTGTTTTGATGTGTAGCAACTAATTGACTGATTAAGAATAATGCTATGTAAATTTCAATCAATCAAATTGTTTAAATTAAAATAAATTATACAATTGTTAAATATTCTCATGTGTTTGTGTGTGTAATGTTCCTGTGTACACTGACATATACCTCAAAAATAAAGAAACTCATGTGAAAAGAAGACTTTCCAGTCCCATATTTCTCTTTTTAGTCATTGGAATGTATAAGGTTATTTATTCACCTCATGTAAAGAATTTTCTTATGAAAAATGTTGTCCCATTGCTGTTAATAAAAGGAGAGATTGCTTCTTTCTACATGCAGTTTCCATGTCCGTCTGCTTATTTAATCAAAGAATATGAATTAATTTACAATGCCAACGAAAAATATGAATTAATTTGTCCCAATATTGCAGGCTCCACTTTCTATCATGGGTGCCGGGCCGCGTCGTGCGTCCAGTGCATAGCGTGCCGTTGTTCGGCGACGACTGCGTAGACAGTAAGATTGTCATATCCATGGCGCAATGGAAGCATAACCCTGGCGTATTAGTCGTGTATGGTATTGCGTGAGTATCACCTAGATTCATGAGCAAAGTGGAGATGTGTTTTGGGCATACTGTAGGTCTATCCATCCTCCGAGCCTTTTCCCAATCATGTTGGGGTCGGCTTCCAGTCTAACCGGATTCAGCCGAGTACCAGTGCTTTACAAGAAGCGACTGCCTATCTGACCTCCTCAACCCAGTTACCCGGGCAACCCGATACCCCTTGGTTAGACTGGTGTCAGACTTACTGGCTTCTGACTACCCGTTACGACTGCCAAGGATGTTCAATGACAGCCGGGACCTACAGTTTAACGTGCCATCCGAAACACAGCCAATGGTGTCTAAGATATACTTAGAAAGTACATACAAACTTAGAAAAGTTACATTGGTACTTGCCTGACCTGGGATCGAACCCGCGACCTCATACTTGAGGTTGGTCCTTTTACCCACTAGGCCACCACGACTTTTTACTGTAGGTCTAATTATACGAAAATTGTTTGCAGTGATTCCTGTTCAGAACGATCCCACCTCAGCGTTATAGGAGTACCTTGTTTAGGATGTAGAAAATGTGCAGCTTTACCTAAAGATGAAGGTATGTACCATTCTTCAGTGTTGCTGAAATGTTGCTATAGAAATACCCACTACAACTGTAATTTCGTTTTCAGATGATATTTATAATAATTTTGGCAAAAGATGCCTCGAACACAACTTCGCGATTCACACAAAATTCTTCTGCACCTCCGACAGTAGTATGTACGAACCCGTGGTACAGCTAGCTTACTCAAATCAAATCATAATATACACAGATTTCATTCACATACTCGAGATAGATTTTGTGAAACCAGACCACGAGAAAAACGAAAGGGAAGCGGAGGATACAAAGAATTATTTAGATAGAGAAGAAGTTAGCTCAATAGATACGAACCCTAGCACTCCCGCTTCCGACGTTTCAGCGCCTTTTCAATCACCTAAGTACCAGAACAATGTCGTCCAGAATATTTTGGCGGATTTCTCAGATTTAGAAATGGAACCGTACCAAATGTCTAAGCCTGTGCGCTTGCCTGATGTTATGGGACAAGAATTGTGTATCCAGGCATCCTCAATCTCACACAACTTAGTAGAGGAGTGGGAGGGCCCATCTCCTTCAATCAGAACGTTGATAAGTCCCCCTCTACGGTCCCCGAGGCGACGGCCTGCGGAAAGCATGTCGAGGTTCAACGAAACACATAGGACTATCGCTGAGAAAGCGTATGAATTTGTAGAAGAAGCGGAAACGAAATGCGAGAAACTCAGCATGTTTAGAAAACGAAGATTGGCTGACAAGAAGTACGAATTTTCAGAGGACAACAATGAGAATATTGTCCCCTTTAGGGTGTTGAGGAGTAATAGGAAATATTTTATAGGTTCGACGAGTAAAAGCCAGGCTAAGCGTGCTAAGTCTCCCTCCGTTGAAAGTGTGGTTCTAAGAGCTCACAATCAGATAAGTAGACCGGCTTCTCCAACCAGTAGTTCAGATCTGAAGAACCCTAGCCTTTCGTCTTTAGAGTCGGACCACAACAGCGAAGCCGAGTACAGAATAACGGAAATGTTGGACGACGGATCTCTGAAAACTGTAGCTGTTCACGACAATACCTCTAAGACCCTCTCCGATATTCCTGTAAATGCTAAGGACCCGTATTTGGTTCACTCCGGGAACTCCAAATGTAGTAAATTCTTCACAAGGTACTTCGTGGAAAGTGACGATGAGATAACCTCTATCGTGACCGATTCCGAAGGTGAGTTTTTCCTCGCAATTATTTTTAGATTAATTAATTATTATTATCTGTGCGTAAATATTTGTAAGTGTTTACTTATGATTATGGTCGTTAACTTATCGCTTCTCATAACAACAAGCTGTTGGTGATAATTTTATATTTCTGATACGCATGATGTTAGAATTTCCCCAATTTTTTACCAGAAAAAATAACATAAACAAAAATAACAAGAAATAGTTAACTATCGTTAATTCAAAGAGATAGTGTTTTTGTTATCTTTAAAATGTTTAGCAAGATTGCTTATTACCGGCGCCCATATGTTGATCGCACTTTATTACTAGCCATTTGTTATAATCTAATTTTACAGCTTTGAATCAATGATTATTACACGGATTTCTGAAACTGTTGAACCCTACAAAACCTGACATTTCTATCATACTCTAAACATTTACCAACATACTCATAAAACATTATTTTCCGTACACAGATGACTGCATCTCAGGCTACCACGTGGCTTTGCCCCTATCAGCCCAAGGGGCTGGTTACGCCGGCCTGCAGGGCGTGGGCGCCGGCGCGTGGGAGCGCCTGTGCGCGGCGTCTCCGCCCCCACCGCCCTTAACTCTACGAGCACATCAACGATCGTTGGATACAGAGTTACTTTGTAATGAAGTCTGTGGTCGGTTGTGCAATTTGAATAAGAAGAAGTTCATATACTGCTTCGATTGGGGTTGCCATGTTATTGATGTTTGTCAGTCGAGTGGGTGTTTGTCTGGGGTAAGTTAAATTAAACTTTTGTATATTTTTATCTCTGAAATTGTATAAGTATTCTTATAAAAATGGGATATTTTCCTCACATTATTTTCATTTAAATTGTATATATATATTTTTATATTCTATTATTATTCTAGATTAATATTTCTACTAATAAAATGTTCGCAAGTCAGGTAAATCCTTGCAAGCCATTTTTAAATACGTGGCCCATATCTATTTTTATTGATATAACAATAATTTATTTGCCGTTAATTTCAGTTATGTGCGATGTGGATGTGGGCGAGCGATGAGAATGACGACACGGCGGAATGCGAAGCTTGCAAGGACGTCAGTGCCGGCTGTCTCCTGCATAGACAACAGTATGCTGCCGAGGTAAGATGTTAAATTGAATAATATGATAACAGGAAGTTATAAAGCAATAGCCAACTGTAATACATAGTAACTTATGGTCTACATTTTAACCCTGTACTCTCTTTCAAACTTCGTCGTCGTCTTCACAGCCTACAAACGTACACTGCTGGAGAAGGGCCTCCCACAAGATGGAGAGATTTACCCATACCACATTGCACATGCCTGTTGATGATGTTTAATTTAATAGATGCAAGAACAGCCCAGTGATTGCTAGTTTAATGCGAATTTATTTGTCTATTTGCAGTGTTTATTCGTGTGGGACCTTGTGAGCGGAGTGTACCGAACTGAAAGAGTTTCCATGACAGAAGACTCAAGCCAAGAGGGTAGCCGAGGTATAATAGATATCATTTTAAAATATATTTTAAAAATTATAGATTCAGCATGTGTTATTAAATATTGTACTAAAGTTATCGCAAAATAAAAATGGCAGTCAACAACTAAATTCCTAGCAAAAATACAGCTGAAAATGGTTTCTAAGTACATAAAGTTTGGCGAGAACTAGTACCTATGTTTTTTTTAAATAGCTTGTAATATAAAATATACAAATATTTATCCCATTTGTAACATGATTGTGTATATTTTATGATAATAATATCTCTGAAAATAAAAATAACATAAATGGAAGACATAAAGACAAGGTCTGTACAATGTGTTTAACTTTTATCGATTATTTGGCCTTTCTCAATGATTTTCCTTTATTTCAAACCTTGAATTAGAAATGAGAATGTGTGGTTCTCGCTTGTATGAATAACTCATATACATAAACCGTTACTTTTATATAATTTTATTCCCGGAAACATCGCATAGCATGTGAGATTGACAAAATAAGTAAAAAAAAAACACCTGTTTCATGTATTATTGCCCTATAGAATTCTATTCTGTATGGAATAGCAGATTTTTTTAAAAGGGTTTTTCTCATGAAATAAATAGAATATAAAAAAGTAACGGTGTATATTGCTTGCGCAGTCATTCACAAGACAGTCAGCCAACATTAATTTTGGCACGAACTATACTTGGTACATATTTTTATATATTTTTTTTCTCACAGTTCCAGGTGCCGACAGGGCTAGGGAATTAGCCAAAAAGCTAGGCCCAATCAATATGCCGCCCGGCAATGAGACGAGATTATTAACCACGTTGACAGGTAATGTAATAGGTAAGATCGCTCTTTGATTAACTAGCTGGTTTCTTTTTATTTGCAATCCTATATTTTTCGTTTGTTTATTTTTAATTTTTGCATGTTTTTGGTTTGGCAAATATGCCATTGTTTATTTTTATATTGAAGGCAACCGGCTGTTAATCTGTTGCAGAAATCGGTTCTTAGGCTCTCCTACCGAATACAGTTATCACTAAAACTACATATGTTCAAAATGTTATGGTGTCTTAATACCTACAAGATGTTTTTTGAAAGTGACTGAATGATTTCTTAGACGTTATTGTATCAAGCAGAGCCTAAGAATACGAAAATTACACCTACCTTTGCTTGTTCTTTATTTGATTTTATTTAAAAAATAACTGTATAATCTTTACCAATATCTATTGAAATCAGGGCGATCGCTAAAAAGACTGACAGATGTGGACAACTGCATCGAAATCACAAAGAATCATCCTGACAGCTCAGAATCAGAATCGTCAGAGGAAGACAGCGATTACGACTGAATGTTCCAGAAGCTTCTATCACGCGGTAATATAAACCTCTTTGGAGTGAAAAATGAGGTTGAGACACGGAGTAGTAAACTCTTGGAGTGCTAAGCTAGCAATCTGATGTATGTGTAAAAATTGCAATAACTCTAACCTATTTAACATGAAAATATGTAATTAAATGCCATGAATTCCAAAATAGTTTTATTTATGTAGTGATTAAATCACGTAAGTTAAATATGCTTTTTTGGTATTGTGCATTGTAGCATAGCACTCCATTGATTACTTACTCTGTGAACATTTGTCACAAAAGTGAACAACGAAGGAAAGTGTGTGAAGCACTTTTTGTATAAATATTGTCTCCTTAGGAGTGTTTGAAGACAGGTTCGTAGAAATAGATCGTTTAAATGTGTTCCGTACGTTTCTACCTACATTTTTAATACCTTCGTGTAAAAATATTCCTCCCCCATTTTTTTTAATGTGTATCTTCCCCAAATTGTTACGGGCAGGCAGCAGTTTCTTAAAAAAAAAAATTTTTTACTACATTTATTTATTTAAAGCGGGTAATTTTTGATAGCGCATCAAAAATTAACCGCAAAAAATTAGCATCAGAAATGAGACATCTCCATGGTTACACAATTTTTAACTATATGTATATAATAGCCTGCCAGTATTAAAGTGCAGCTCTTCTTACCAAAATTTTAAGTTTCAAATCACTATGTTTTACAATAGAACATATTTTGCAAAAAGTTGATAACTTTTGGAATACTTTGTAAATAAAATGCTCGCAATATTAACATTAGATATTTCTCAATCGAATGAATAACTTTGATACACTGAATCAGTCTTAAACATGTTGAAAATAAAATAAATCATTTTGTATATTTTCGTATGAAACTTTACTTAAATTTTTGTCTACATGCAGTAATCGATTCTTGTTATGAAATTGTCGTTAATCAAATGTTAAAATTATAATAGTCACATATACAATGGTAGATCTGTGTGGAATTAATTGAACATATATTACCCGCTTTTATTGTTAAGCGTTGAATCACATACTTTATACAATGGAATCATTGAATAGTATTATGGTCATAGCTCACTTAAACGACTCAGCTCCCACTATTCTAATATGGGCTTAAGATATTAATTTATAAATACATGCTATGGCAGTCTGAAGGGTACCAGCTCTGCTAATTTATACCATATATTTACATGAAGTATATCTAAAGAGCAACTTAACAGGCCGATATTGAATTGATTCTCTTTGACCGAAGTCGTTTATGTGGGCTATGAAGTTTAAAACGTGCGTACACAGAGCGTCGGCTTTGTCTATTTAAACAAGTTTCTAATATCGAAACTCACGAACGCACCTCCAACAAGGCAGCAATAAAATCCGACTTAAGTCGCAAAAAATACTTCCCAGAAAATATACTCATCTGTGTAACTTGTATCGAAAAAAAAATTAAGTTAGTGTCCTCACATAGCTACAAAATTTTTACACTAGAGGCGCTAGGATAGAACAGAATTCGCCATGGGTACGCACTTAACAAAAATGTCGCATATACTCAACTAGCCAAGGTCGAATGATATTTCACTGTACATTATTATAGTAATAGTCGTGAATGTATTGATTGATATTTATGACATTTTAGTAGTATTTTAACTTATCAATATGTATGTCCAATTTTGGTGTCTGTATCAATGAGTTTTAAGCTCCTGACATTTTATAGCGAACATATTAGGGGTGCCTTGTTTGACTGGGGACCCTGAAAAGTCTAGGTTTTGACACATACATCAGTTTTAACCACATTAAGTTTATTCCGTCAATCAACTTTACCTACTGAACTATAAAATTTCCTCAATTAATGTTAGATATTGTGTCAAAATCAAGTCTTTACCACAAAACAAACTGAAACGTGTTGCTGTCTATGTATTACTTTCTACTGCATTTATATAATGTATAAAGTTAGTGATTTTAAATAGTAATATGATAATCATCAATGATATTAATATGTAATGTATTCAACGAATGACCAGTTAATTGATTCTAGCACATTTGAATGGAGTTTTGAAGTAAGAGATAGAGAGGGAAGTGTGAATATGAGCTTAGGCATGGAATAAGTCATATGTGCTGGAATTCAGTCCTAAATATGAACCTAGGCTCATAATAAGGTTGTGATTGTTTGAACATAGGTTTGTTAAAAGAAGTGCCTCTGACTCGATAACTACTACCCTCCAATTTAATCTACTTCATCAAATATTTTATTTGTATGTACAAAATCAACGCGCTTTCCTGTTCCTTCTAATTTTCACTGCAATTTGATTTATGTTTCTTGTCTTCTTGCTTCTTATTTGATTAATGTAAATATTTTGTTATTATTTAGTGACGACGTTTGATCTCACAACACTATGAACCACGGAGGGTGTATATACTACGTAATTTTGGAGCAACTACGAAGGAAATGTGTACTAGTGTATTAAATCTTGACACATATTTGTCGAACGTATTAATTGACCTGACAGTCTAAACTGAATGGTTGAAATAATCTTTGCCAGTTATAATTTATGGCGATAATCTTACTGATGTTTCTTATGTCTAAGTATGAATAGAAAATTAATGTCCTATACAGTAATAGCTCGTAATTTTGGCGACTAGAAAACTGTAGAGTTTAGATTGAGACTCAGTCCCATAATATCGCATGTTTCGTACTGGCGATAAAGACTATTCAAATGTAGAATCTATTGTGCCAAGGGCGGGAGAGTTTGTGAGATAAATTACTGCATAGGCCATTTAACACTGAATGTAATATATAAATATATCTCACTAATTGGTGAGCAGTTGTGAGCTCTAGTCTTAAGCATCGAAAGGTAAAACACTAGTGTATAACCAGCTCCAAGCCAGAGGCATTCTGAAATAAAAACTAAGCAATATAACAATGGTTGTTTCGCATTATTTTCGATAGCCTTTTAAAAAAAAAACTGAAAAATGTTTGAAGGTTGGTTATATTAATCCACTTACAATAAGTGATGATTGCATTTAAATTAATGTTATATCTGTTGACACGTGCTGACAGTGTTACTTGCCATCAAATTGTATTATACTATAGATAGGTATGAGACAATGCATGATGTAATAATAACATGAAAAAAATTATACTGATGTTTTATTCATGCCTTTTTGTACAATTTACAGGTAGCCAATTTAGCAAGTCCTAATATAAAAACAGTAACCCACCAAAATATTAGAGTAACATTATTTTTAAAAGTAAATTATTGAAATGGTTTTAATGAGCTGTTTATTATCACAAGTTTCATTTGATTTGTTATACAAAAGTTTATTAATACAGGAATTTGACAAATTAATTAATGCAACATTGAATCATTTTAGCTCATGATAAAAGATTCAAGCAGTAGATTATCGAGCTAACCATCTCAGAAGAAAAGACTTGTCTTTACCCTCTTGAGCAGCATAAATACATGTAACTCATATAAGTAGTTGCTATCACTGGAGAGCACACTAACTGTGAAATGTCCTTTACCACATCTATTCTGCGTATTCCATTCCCAATATTCTATCTGTGGCTTGTTTTGATTACTAGCAATAGGAATTTGACAGTGACTATATTGGGCTAATGTTAAAATTCTTGTCAAGTAAGGAAACCAATGGATAGATAGAATATTGAGAATATAGTTAAAGTACACAAGATTGTAGGTATCACAAAAAAAAATGATAATACCTAAATAAACTATGAATGTGGCAACACTGGAGTGTGTGAAAATGTCCAATTTTAAAACTAAGACTTACACAATATACACAGAGCAATTCTACAAATATAGACATCTTACAATTAAGTGTTTTGCTGAATCTATTTAGCTGTGTTAACAACAACTTTCACCAACATTAATCTACAATTGTAAAATACAAATGAATTATTAAAAACCATTTTATTAACGTCCACATTTATTTATAAACTGTATACATCATCACACTCAGGCTCAATCTCCATGGGAGGACTTCGACTTTGACCGTTTTCGTCCAGCATGCAGTCCAATGATAGCCTATCAACATCATCCCATGACAATTTACTGAATTTCTCTTGCACAAGTTTCACGAGGCGGTTACCTGCAGCTTTAGCTTCAGCATCTGTCATGCCGTACATTTTCTTGAAATACTTCGCGGAAGCTTCTTGAAGAGTATCAGGCTTCTTAACAACTAAGTTCAATTTAGTACCATCTTTAATAGTAGGGTATGATTCTACAGTTTGTTCGTCCACTAGTGTCCTGCCTAGTAGCAGCAATTTCTGTTCTTCTACTGGTATATTTAATTGTTCAGCAACTTGTCGTTTGATTTCGTATATATGTGTAGTAGGAAACACCTAAAACAAAACATGAATTATGTAGGTGTATTTTGAAACGAAATTTTCAATCTCACTATTATGGGTAATACTTACGTCCAGGCAACATTCACCACCTTGCAACTTTTTGACGATTACTTTCATTTTGAATAGTATCAGTATATATCTTGTTTTTATGAAACACTGCGTGTAAATTACAAAAATATTAATTCAGCAGCATGATACCCATGACAGACAAAAACAACTGTATTGGTTTGACACCTGACGACCGATTTTTGGTGCAGTTGACAATTCTGTCAGTCAGTACAAAATGCTATTTTCCATGTTATGTATCATTCACAGTGACAAACTTTGGTGTATGTCTCTTTTACGCTCACAGTTTAACGGCTATGTGTACTCTTTCCGATATGAAAGTATGATACTACAAACAGTCCAAGTCCAAATTATTGTATGAGTCTGAAACGCGCTCGGCCTGGTAAAATGTTTTGACATTGATATACGTGACAGCTGACGGTCGATGACGTTGACATTCTTTTGGTGTTGCACAATAAGTAATTCTGAGGTTTTGTATTTTATTTATTTAATCCCACGAAGGTTTAAAAACGAAATAGAAATAGCCACCTAGATTTTATTCTTGAACGCCATTAATTCAAATAAAATAGAATAATTTGTAAATGTCACTCGGGTTTGATTTGTGTGTTTTCGTAAATAAATATTATTACCAAGGTGATTTTAATACTTTGAATGAGAAGTACGCGATACACAAAGTTTGGACTGAAAAAAACCTAATGGAAAATAACAATCAAAGAAAAGGAAGTGACAGCTTAGAACCAAACATGAATGCAAAAAAAACAGTTGAAATTGTTGATGTTTATTCAGATAACGCAATAATAATTTATGAAGCGGACTGCTTGGAGGGTAAAAATAAATTAACTTCAAGTTAACACTCTAGTATTTGTTTTTCTCCGCTTAGCAACAGACTTGTTAATTTAACCACCTCTTGAGGGAGTACGGTTTAAAGAGAACCATTATTTTAAAGGTTTCTCCATAAGATTATACTCCAGATTGCCGAGATTAACTTTAACTACTTTGCCGTACTGTAGCAAGTGTGAAAACTTCCATGTTCTTAATATTTTACTTGTTATATTTTACTTGTTAACCTTTCAAAGTAGGATATCTTTCACTGCAAAACATTGTTCTTGATTTTAAATAATTTTTAGTATATCATTATTTACAGGGCGAAATAAGGGAACCCTTGAGTCAGTATTATCAGCCTAATTTATTTTATCAAATGTTAATATTTATAGAGTACTCGTTATGTGTGCTGCGTCACAAAAAGTTATTTTTGAAGTGAAAAAGATCCTAAAGTTTTAGTAATATTATTTAGTAACTAAAACTAAATAGTAATTAATAGCATCACTAGCTTGAAATTTGGCCCGGGTGTTCGTAGCCTAGGAAACGGGTGTAGCTACAAGACAACAACATTGATAAGTCATTTCTTATCGTGTTACATAAAAATTGGTAAAAGAAGCGACACATAGAACAATTATTAGTTACATTAACTTACTCGTGGTTAAAATAATCGTAGAAACTAAGATGATTTTGACAGTTCGAGGTATGGATGGCAGGTGGGTTTAATATATTCTCGATAAATTATTTCGCTAATAACCTGAAAAATGGTTTGATAACGTTAATAATGGCTGTCAGTCGCTTCGAGAGTGATATGCGTGCTCTCCGGAGCGGGAAGCGTCCAAAATGAGCTCCCCCTTGCTCCCAGTCGCGTATCAATTTTATCAAAGTTATCGGGCAGGAGGGATACGGCGGCGGTGCCTGGCACGGCGCACGACCCGCCAGGATTATTCACCTGCGGAATTAACTTTCGGGACTTATGTACTACGCGGCACATAAGGGGGACGACAAATATGCGCAGCTAACGAATATCAAGCCTCTAACTCACTCCACTTCTCTAATATCACCAAATTAAATTAATTATATTTAAATCTATAGGTAACAAAAATACTGTGAGCCAAGAAAACAACAAAAATCACACTATATTTGAGGTAATACCTTTCTTGTTTATCATTGATCATGCTCATGGCAAAAACATATCACAAAGGAAAATATTTGATAAGAACTATTCTATTTTGAAAACAACACCCTATTTTAGAACAATGAACAACACCATATTGTCCACCATTTGACATATAATTGTATACAATTGTTGTAATAAAATGTCAGCAGCACCAACAATACAATAATTACATAAACAAGAAGCCAGTCATGCATTACGTATGGTGGTAGATGGCAGGTGGTGCCACTGAACCGTAACAAAGCACCTGCACCACCCCCCTACGTCCCTATCACTAAATTACACACACTACCTCTAGCTAGCCCACACTACAGAGCATTAAAAACAAAATTCTCACAGAAACAGTAGCAAACATGACAGTGAACCAACCAAGCACATAGAGACGGTTGTTTGATCAATACTTGATATCATACAAACCAGTGTTAAGTCACAATAATGTGTAACTGTTGTGTCCAAGTGATATTTTGCTGCAGAAATTAACTTTTTACTCAAAATGTCTGAGATGGGCTTTGAGAATGTGTTCTATTTGGAGAGTGAGTGTTTTTGTACAGTTGTTTTGTTGAGAGTGACGGTGCGGAGGGACAGATGAGGTGTTGCCAGGTTACGCTCCACGGATACTCTCCGCCCTTGCTCCCACCAGATCAATAACATCTCTATCACCTGGGATGTTGTTATGCAACAATTCACATTCATTATCCTGTTTATTATTGCTACATATTATTTTTTTGAAATTCACATGCTTTCTGAAGACAGGAAAATTTAATTTTGAAGTGATTTGTGAAATTTTATTTTGTTAATGTTGATAATTTTGTTGAGTCATTTAAGTTTCTATAATCGTGGCATTGATGATAATTTTATTGATTAACTTGTAGTAATTAATTATAGTTTTTGATTTTAAAGATAATAATTTTGCTCTAATTTAAGTATGTATGAGGAAAAATTGCATAATATTTTATGTTTCTCTAAATTATGGTAGGACAAGTTTAAAAATAGTTTTTTTCTGTGCTTTCTGACTACCTGCCTGCATTATATTTAATTGCAATCTGCTATCAAAGGGGTGAGCTACCCCATTTTGAAATGTTGCCAATTAGCCAGTAGCAGGTATGGCTTTCACTATAATTACAAGATTAAAAACTGATTCTAAAGTAGGCTTAGTAACTTGTGACATTTAACAAAATTAAAAGGGTCAATATATTGGTTTCTGAGGTATTTATTTTGTTATGTAGGTAGGTCATTACAATTACATAATTTTCTTTTCTATGAGGATTTCCATCTTTGAGAACAATATTTTTTATTCATTTATTACCATTCAAGTATTACCATTCAAGGACAATCAGTGTTGTCTTTTTGCCTTTATTAATCTCCTTTTAGGCATTACAATTAATTACAATTCTGATGTAAAGTCTAGCAAAATGTTCCTCTATCGCCTACAATTTAATATAACATGTTCCATGAACATATTTTCCAGATTTTGAGTGCGCGGGCGACGAGGTACTTGTGGAGTCGTCGCCGCCAGCTTCGCCCGACATGGCTGCGCGGCTTGCGGCTCCAACACAGGTAAATTATAGGGAATTTTATATAGGAGCTTTTTAGCGCGGTTTTGCTTGCTTTTCTGTGGGAATCCAGTCATGTATCAGGTTAAAACCATCATCATCAAACCTTTATTCATCACATACCTATTTACTTTGCCATTACCTACAGATATAACTTAAGCTTATTCGACATTGTACCCAAAAATATGTTTCCTTAACTATATTTCCTTACATACTACACAATAAGTGGCCCTTGTGATCTTATTCCCTGGTGTTGCACCATTTACCGTGGGATATTCAAACCATAACCAGCCGTGAAATTGCCCTATCAGTTTTGTCCTATCAGTTTGCTAAGCTTTGGTTATCGTTATTAGGCAGTCCTTAGTATAATTCGGTTCAGTCATTTAGACATGAAAAAATACCAGACTCATTTGACTTTGAATGTTAGTATTTATCTACTTAGGGAAGACCTACATTAGACCTATTGCTGTTTACGTAACGCTGATTAGGCTTTGGTTACGACGACGCAATGCTGTGTCTACTCAAATTGATAGAAATCGTTACATTTTGTGATATGTAAACTTTAATTCCAACTTTAACCTTATAATATTTAAACGTCCAACTTGCTAAAAATATTTGAGCTAGTAGAGTCAGCATAAAAGTTTTACTAATTACGCCAAGGTGATGCAATGCTGACCAACTAATATTTGCACCAAAGCATTAATTGATATTAGAAACCTACCCACCTGGGTGTTATTTCTAGAATTACAAATCAGTACAGCACACGAATATTGCTGAATCATCATGACGGCTTGTGACGTCACGTCTCAAATTAACATTATAATATTACACCTACAAAATATTTATCCATTTTTCATAATATACAATCGTAAAGTACCAATTACGACCGTAAAGTGATAATGAGTCAGCCTCACTCAAACTTGATTATTAGGTGGGTACGATAAAAATAATATCAAGGATTTACCTAATACCTAGCTTTCTTTCATTGCCTTGACTTTTCATAACAATTGTGTATCAAGGTGAAGCAGCTGTCGTATTCACACTAACGACAGCCTTTGATTTTCACAGACAAAGTAGACGCCGCGCCAGTGTTCTAGAAAGATACTAAAATATATAAACCTACCTGGTTCATAAAGATTTCAAACTTGATCTAGATCATTGCCATAAGGAGGTAGTAGGCGTCTAGTTTTAGGCAGTGTTCTACTTTTAATCACCCACCTAAACGAGCTACTACCCACACTTCAGTGAAACAGCTATACTTAAGTCTGTTTTATCATAATCAAAAAAAGAAACTTAGGTTCTGGTCATCCGAGGAGCGTATACCTACAATGGAACCCAATCTGTCTCCTCTTCTCAGTAAAACTACTGGAGTTTACACCTGCCTAGATACAATGGGACCCAATTTGTCTCATTTCCTCATTAAAACTACTATCAGGCAAGAACAGTTTATCCTGCATAATAAGAAGTAGTTATGTTCCTCGATATATTGACGAGAAATATACAATGATTTTTTACTTGTTCTGTATACTACCACTGGGTGCATAAAAGTACTGTCACGCAACTTCACAATAAAAGTGTGTTCCCCTATAAAATTGTGTTGGTACATAGGGCGGCGGCACGGCCGGCGCTGCCTCGCCGAGCGCCGTGCGCGAGCTCATCGTCATCCCGGAAATACCCGACTCCATGCATTTGCAGCATGCTATGCAACAGGTAAATATGTCAAGCAAGAAAATTATCTTATTATCCTTTGCTCCCTTATTAAAGAACGGAACCTTAACAATGGTTAACGATTCAATATGCTATCAAATCTTCAGTCTATTTTTTTCGAGGAAGCACTGAGTAGGCATTGTCTCTAAGAAGAAATGTTAAGCTTTCTCTGAAAGAGAATTGAACAGAGTAACGGAAGCCTGAATAGCTTGCTTATAAGGAGAAGAACTTCAACTCATCTGCCTAGCCTTTTCCCAGCTATGTTGAAGTTGGCTTCCACTTTAAGCCGACTTCAACTATGGATAGACTGGAAGGCTTCCAGTCTATCCATATGCAGTGTAGTACCAATTTTTTGCAAAGAGCGACTGCCTATCTGACCTCCTCAACCCAGGTACCCGGGCAACCCAAGCAGAGAAACTTGTGTAAGCAAATGACTCATCAAAAGTAGTCACTTAGGTACCTTTGGTGGTCAGTGATTGAGGGATGACGCCCCAAAAACTACCTCTTACTCCTTAATTTCCATAAAACACCTTTGAAGCATTTGTGGTCTATCATCTATTGCAGGAAACTGACCCTTCTTTTCTCTCGGGCAGGGTTCAGAGAAAATAAGAGCTTATTTTCTTTTTCTTTGCAAAAGGCCTATAGAATTCTCAACTCAGCAAGCTACCTCAATGTCCTCAGGTATCCAGCACGGTGGTGGAAGTGAACGGCGACAGTTCAGGCCACTCCAGTCCCACCGCGGAGGCACAGCATACCTACATCACCGTGGCCAGTGAGTGTAAGTAGAAAGTAGACTAGAATTGATTTGAATGTATTGGTAATTAGTAAGCACAGATTTGGTTTGATTAGGTGAAGAAAGGTGGTGTTTATATTGAAAACAATGGCTTCTAAATTGTAGGGTTCAATTCCTCGAGTTTACCTAAGACATTGCAAGTATCAGTAAATTGCAAGTTACATAAGTACCATAAAATAAAATTATTATGGTACCTACGAGTAGTTATTGAAGTAGCTGCGTAGTAGCTTTTGCAGCAGGTCAGGTAAAATAATTTATATCTTTCCACAGGAATTAAGAAGGCTGAATTTAGCTCAATTAAGCATTACTTCGTCAACATTAGCTAGAGCCATTTGTTTATAAAAAAATGCTATAGTTTTTTCAGAAATCAGCAAAAAAACCTTAAGAATTCAAAGATTATTTGCACCTCAGTGTTTGTTTCGTAGTTTTGCCTGTAAAATGTAATTTTAATATTTTTTATTTCATTAATGTTGAGCATGAATATTTTCCGTTGCACATTATTTTGTGTTGAGCACATTTTTATTTACGTATTTATATGTATGTCGTGTGGCAAGCAGTGCGGGGCGCATGGGCACGGCCAGGCTCCCGCGTCAAGACTGAAGACCATAGTGACCAAGAAAGCAAGTTTTTACTTTTTATTTTGTGCTTATCACCTTTTTTAACAGCATGGCCATTGATCATGGGGATGTCATCTATGCTTTTTAAAGTAAGAAGGTTTGTATAGTTCTTCCTGATTGATCGGGATTTTTGGTGAAGGTTTTTTGTTGTTGTAAGTAATCAAACCTTTTTGATATGCTTACTTGATTAACTAACGGCATAGGAGTTATCATCCATCGAAAATTCACATTCATATAATAGTTTGCTTTCTTTCTAGGCTTTGAATAACATTTAGCTTTTTCATTAGATAAATTTTAAGTAGTAGGTAACTTGAGTATAAAATATCTAGTATTAAATACAGCCAATAATCTTAAACAGTAAAACCCAAAAATAACACAAAATGTTATATCAATACAAATAAAGAAGTATGTATAGCTCTTACCTATCCAAATCTATCAAAGTGTTTGCAAAACTCCAAAACTAGCGGATTTATTCCTAACAAAATCTCACCTTGTATGGATTTATTTTTTTGAGTTTCTGCCTGAGTTGTCAAAGTGACACAATGCATGCTTTGTATGAAGACCTTTGATGGACAAACAGACTACTAAGTCTTCACCCCCTGTATAATAATATCTGATTATCTCCTACCTGTCAGGATTGATGCCCTATTAAATGCACCCCATTTGTTATCTATCCTTTTTATAGGAAAATGAACTTTATTGCTTTGACATAAGTATTGAGGGAAAATAATAAAGAGGAATTAGCGAGTAAGTGGTCCTGTATTAATGAAAGTACGAAATAGATGCAGGTGCGCTGATTTTTAATCTTGCACTGGTAGCGAAATTGATTTGTAGGGTTGTAAGTTACCTCTTGATAAAAATATTTATTTAGCAAATACTGTGTGCATAGTTAAAATGTATCCTGAAATGATTATAAATTGAAGTATTACTGTAATACTTAGGTCTGAAAAATATTATTAATGATATTAAAAAATCCCACCTATTGACCTAGTACAAAATAAAACTCTTGCGCATAAACAAAAAAACTTTCAATTAATTTGGAATTAAAAACGCAAACGCATTAAAATTATCGAAAACAATAGCAACTTCAAAAAAAAAAGAAATTAATTTCGCAACCATTTTACCAATTAAAACCTGCGCGTGCGCCTAAAATCTCTACTCAAATTACACCGTGCAATTTGCACATGATACCTCACAATGCATAATTGTGAATACCCCTTACGATTACACCTGAGCGCTCATTATCAATAGCTGCAAGGGATGATCCCCGTTTATACTAGTTGACTGGCTACCTTTGATATGAAGCCGGCCACGCGCCGCCTCCCCTCGCCCCGCGCTTTATATAATTTTTATATTTATACAGGTATACATCGTCTGGTCCAATGGTTCGTCCGTGTATTCTATTGTGTTTTATTGCCTCTTATTGGAAAGGGGATTTTATGGATGCTTTTTGAATCTCAAGTATTTTATGTTAAACACTTTAGTGTGTATGTAAATATCTATAAATTTGAGAAAATTTTGGAGAGTTAATTATATGAGGTTGTGTCTGGCTTTAGATGTAAAAGTATAATTATTTGGATAACTTGCTAGGTCTATTTTTTGAAGGTATCTAATTGAGAAGAATTTCCAATATGAATTCTCGGTATTGGAGTTTCAATGACCTAGCCTAGCCGGTTGTTTCTAAAGGACTTTCTTCACATATTTATTAATACGCGATCCTTAAAAATTGCTTTAGGAATATTTAATACCTAGGTAACCGAAATGTATGTAGGCAAATAGCAACAAAAATATGATTTAGGTATTTATTTCTAATATATTCTATTCTTGTCTGAATCTGATAAGAAGGTCACATTTTCATTTTGCTGACTGAAACCTGTATACTAACAACAAATAGTAATTCTACGTAATACCATACAATAACTATAACTTCTGTTATGTTACACTATTATTGTAAATACCAATCAAATTAAACAATCAAGCTTTACATCCAAATATTCTTTTGACCACTAAGGTCTCGACAAACAACTACAAACGCAAAAACAAAAGGGAAATAACAATTATATCGCTTACCTCTATATTACAACAGTTATAAACTCATACCAAGTGGGGTGAGGACGGCGAGGTACTAGAGTAGGACCCCGTTATACGAGAAAAGGAGTGAGTGATACCAGACATAGGTAATCGGGATGTTGTTCAGGGAAGTTGTGGGTCCACGGGCGAGTTGCCTGGGAGATCTCAGACAGCATGGAGGTGCCTCGGTACCGGTCATATTACCCCTGTGAGTTCCTCTTTGTGTGCCCCAACTTTGAGCAAGGTGGTCCTTTGTGAAGGCTGTCGGGAAATTGTTTAAATATTCGGCTAATAATATGGTGCTTTTTTAATTGGAATAACAAATTAAAATAATTGGAATAATCAACTGTGCTTTCCGGGATTGTCCTTGAAGATGTTTCTTCGTTATATTTTTTTCATACGCGGCTTTCAAAGACTCGGGAAATCATTTTCATTTTGAAGGCTAATATAGTGCTTCTTCCTCTTGAAATAATAAAATTAAACTAATTAGTGTAACGGTGCTTTATGGGGTTGTCCTTGAAGGTGTTTTTTTTTTTGTATTTTAAATTAAATATTTTTTATATATTTGTTGTGCAGGTGAGGGCGGAAATGGAGTCAACTACCATGTGCAATATGTTACGGAGCCGCAAGAGATCTACACACAAGGTCACCAGACGCATATGTGAGCTACACACTCATTTTATTAATTAGTTGATAGTTTAGTTTTTTTAAGATAGCAAAATGTGTTAACGTTTCCTTATATTCTCAAGGTTAGAAAAAAAATCTTTGGTTATAAAAACTACTTAGTATCATCATTATCTTTGAACTGCTACCTATCAAAAAAGATGTTCTTAATTATAGTCTAGTATTTTGCGTTTTCTAGTATAAGTCTTAAAAAAATATCTAAAATGTAAAATATACATTTGAAATGATTCAATTTTGTTCTAAATGCTTGCTGAATTCTGGGCGAAGGTCTAAGAATATTGTATAAAAAATTTATTCATTTTCCAACCACAAGGATGTCTTTGCGACAGCCTTTAGACAAACAGCATATTTTCAAAATATTTAATAGTCAAAAAGAAACAATGGAGGGATTTTAACCGACATGGCTAGATATAATGTAACTTGTGAGATGCCTACAGATAGGTGATTATACATAGAAGGAGAATACACGCTGCGCTGACTTCATGTAAAATTGGAATAAAGGCAGGTGGATCATAATATTATCTAGCAGCAGCATTTTCCCCGGCGTTTAAGCCCAATTAGAGGTCAAACATAAAGTACTTATATTTTTGGACTTTTCTTTGTTTTCATATAGAATTGGAACAGAAAAACACAAAATTGGATTTTTTTGTGAAAAAAAATCACGCTACGCACATAATATTTTTCATATAATAAAAGGGTGTTCTAATCAAGTAAAATAACAACATTAACTTTACGAGATCTGTTATTCACACTTAGGCATATTATGACTGTACTCAGTGGCGGATTAAGAGTATCCGAGGCCCTAAGCACAGAGCCTGTGTAGACCCCCTATTACTTAAATGGAAATAGAAGGTTGAAGAAATTGACCGAGCGAAGCGAGCGTGATGCACATGTAGTTTCAAATGCGCGAGCGAAGCGAGCGCGAATTTTTTTTCGGACTCGTACGGAGGTAAAATTTATCCCAAACGTACTTAATTTTTTGTTTGTTGACAAATGCAAAAACGAAGGCACATAGTTTCTGAATACGCGAACGAAGCGAGCGCGAAATTTTAATTATTTTAATTATAGACTCAGAACCAAAATTACGTACAATGTAGCCCAAACGTACTTAACTTTTAATTTGTTGACAAATGTAAAAACGAGGACATATAGTTTTTGAAAACGCGAGCGAAGCGAGCGGGAAATCTTGATTATGTTTTAAGACTCAGAACTAAAATTTCGTAAAAGGGCTACATTTCAAACCTTCATTTCTTTCTGTTGGACAAGTAAGACGGATAACGTAAGATCGATAACAACGTCCGCGGACTTAACCGGTGGTCCGCGGACCACTTGGAATGCCTCCAGGCACCACCAGCCCACCACCACCAGGACCACTGATCTAAAGCATCCAAAAGGACAATGCTCATGAAGTATGACAAAAAAACCCAGGCCCGGCGCAAAAGAAATGTAACTCAAAATATAGGTAAAAATAAGTAATTAAATATTAGATAGGGGGCATTATCAAAATCAGTGGCTATATGTGTGAAATTGCTATTAGAATTTTAACATCTGCGGTACATTGCTACTCGAGATTTTAGAGGTAACATAATGTATTAGTAAAAGGAACAGCAAACAGATACAGTTGTGGTTTAAGAGTGTACATAATGACATGTTTATGACAACTTCTCCACTATTCTTCATACTTTTACAAGATAATAGGATAATAGAACTAAAAAACGATATGGATGTACTTTTCATTTTAATAATAACGCTTAAAAGTCATCGATTCTTTATTTCTAACACGACAAGATCCAAAAATGTTGCGGGATGCGCGAACTGTTCCTCATGTCCAGCCCACCCTAAGTAATGTGAAGGGGTCTACACACCAAAGCCGCTGACCCGGCGGCACAGCCCGGCGGCACGACTGCCGCGGCATGTGGTGTTCTAGTAATTGTCAAATACTCTATGAAAGCCGGCGGCATGATTGTACAAAATATGGCCGGCGGGTTGGGCCGCCGGGCTGTGCCGCCGGCATCAGCGGCTTTGGTGTGTAGACACCTTAAAACGCTCATGACGCGATGACGTGGGCGCTGCAGCCCAATGTCCTCCACCCATGAATACAGAAGCAGTATAGCATATCCTGATATGCCATTCCTGCCATTTTCCCTCGTATAAAGAATTTAGGTGTAAAAGAACACTGCTAAAGTGAAGTTAACCCGGTTTGGACAAGGCTTGCGTCGCATCCCAAAGTCCCGAGCCGTACTTCGGTATTTATTTATCTTTTTGGAGAGGCTTATTACTTGCCATATTACTTGTTTGTTGTTTCAGATAGCACTTTAATTAAACTATAAGTCCCAGCTGCTCATGTTACCCCTTTAAAAATCAATTAGCAATTTCACACATTTAGCCATTGATTTCGATGATACCGATGATGATGCAGTATTTCATTACTTATTATTACCTATAATTTGAGTTACTTTTCGTTTGCGCCGGGCTTGGGTTTTTTTTGAGCATTGTCCTTTTCGGATATGTTTGTTATATTGCACTCGTAGTTACAGCGTGAGCTTCCCAAAGACTGTACGATAGCGACTTCGGAACGCTATCGTTGCCTATTCATTCTTTGCCCAACGATGAGTAGAAGCCGAAAAAAAAATTGTATAACAACTGCACAATTGAAAAAAAAAAATCACTGCGATCGTACAACAATCAACAGCACTGCGACCAATCAAGTTTAGAGGCGGGGGTGTATGAAGGGTCACTCCCGAACTGCTCGCGCCTTGTGATTTCGGATATATTGTGGATGAATCTCGATAAAATGTAGGTATAAAATGAAACGCCAGCAGAGGATGGAGGCCCCTGGAGAACAGGGGCCCCAAGCACGTGCTTGTTGTGCTTATAGGGTTAATCCGCCACTGACTGTACTCAATCGAGTACAGTGACTTCGAATGGTTTAAACCCCATTATTGTAATATTTTATATAATTTTAATGTTAAATATGTAATGTATAATGTTTCATTGTACCCAGGGAGCCGCTCCGCTACCCGGTGTACGGCGTGGCGACGGTGGGCGCGGAGGGCACGTCGGCCGACAGCGGCTGGGGCGGCGCCTCCTCTGCAGAATACACCGCTTATGGCGTCGTCGTAAGTATAACACTGTGAAATATGGAAAGGAGTTCTTTTTGTTAGGAGGCTTTTGAAAAAATATAAACACTGTAAGATCGAGGATAATATTTTTTTAACACCAAAAGCTCAAAGCTAAAGCTCAGACCCTAATCATTTTCAGATTTAAAAGATCTTGCCCACAGGAGCATAGCAATTCTATAAGTTGGTTAAAA
Source organism: Helicoverpa armigera (assembly GCF_030705265.1). Taxonomy (NCBI): domain Eukaryota; kingdom Metazoa; phylum Arthropoda; class Insecta; order Lepidoptera; family Noctuidae; genus Helicoverpa; species Helicoverpa armigera. The sequence continues at coordinate 11,612,857 of NC_087123.1, forward strand.
AAAAAAAAAAACTCTCCGCTCCGCTTTCGGCCTTAGTCTAGTTGATAGTATTGACAGCGATATCGATATAATCTTACAGTCTTACTTATAAACGTGAATTAAATAATAAGTTATATTTAAGGGGTGTTTAAGAAAAAATCTTACTATTAAACGTGGCTTTACAAAATCACTTGCTTAGCAATGTCTTAAATGAGCTGTCAAATTAAGTAGCCTCACGCGGTGTCCTGCGTGAGCGACGAACGCGACGCGACGCGACGCAACACGACGCGACGTAATGCGACGCGATGCTATACGCGACAGATGTCCTACGTGATTTTGGTCATTACTTCTCAAATCATGGAGAAGTTGTGTTACAATTTTGCTTGAAAGTTCATATTTAAAGTACAGACAGCAACAATCTTCCAACTTGTTTGTACTAATAAACGATTTCTTTAATATTTATGTTTTTTTTGTCCCACAACAATCAACGCTTCTGAATAGTTCGCGGTGTCGCGTCTGGTCGCCCTCAAAACAAGTACGCGTTACGTCGCGTCTCGCCGCAGACTCTCACATAGGCCGCATGTAGGGAATGCCGTTGAGTTGATCGCGTTCGTCGCGTTCGCAGCGTCGCGTCGCGTCGCGTTCGTCGCTCACGCAGGACACCGCGTCACACACTTGTTTAACCCGCTAATTAGCAAAATGGCTGGATTCTTACCAGCTGATTTTTCATTTCCGGTTTATTGACAGCTCAACTTTTTAATTTTATATTTTACGGATGCCATTGTTGCCATTACACAACGTTTTCATGACATATATTTTTTTAAGCTACCAACATTCCGGTAGTGTTGAGAAATTAGTATGTTTTTATGTCATTATCTGTTCATTACTTAAGACATGCTTAAGCAACGTTTATAGGTCAAAATAATTTAATCACTACTTAAGGCTTTGAGTAGTAATTAGTTAAAACAATGATTAGAAGATGATTAGTTGATTTTTATAAGTAAGGCTGTTAATGCTCAAGTTCTTTCTCCACTAAGAATTTAATAGTCATAAATACATAAATACTAATTGAATAAGTTTTTACTTAACCCTAATTCTCTACAGCGATATTCCTATGGTAGAAAGACCCAATAATTTTGTCTTTCTTTGTCTGAGTATACGACAACACGTTGCCGTCGGAACAGAAAGGCAACTCATAGATAGATAATGGTGTACTTACAATTTTGAAGTGAAACAATGGATTAGATTGCATTGAACATTGCAATGTAAATAAAATGGCTTTTTTAATTTATCTGAATTTATATATTTTATTTAATACACAATAATAGAGGAGAATATAATATACCATGATCCAAAAACCTCAACAGATAAAAGAATTGCCGTATCGTCGTAGTCGTAGGTTGAAATATCGTTAAATTCGAAGGTCACTTCTAGGAATGTTTTTGTTTTTACATTAGATTTTTCTGAATTGTAGGTAAGGTAGGGTAGATGTTTTGAAATTGCACCCCAATTTCCAAACATTATTTCTTTAGGCACGGGAAGCCAATAAAGTACTTGCAGGAAGTCTTTTTGTTTACTTTCCAGTGTTTATAATACGCAATTTAGAAGCTGGCGAAGTTCAATGCCTGCTGTTACAGGACTTTTGTTATTAAAAAAAATATGACTTTTTGATATTCACATTTGTTTAAGAAATAAAATATATATGCTGTGAGTTCAATACTTTCTACGTTCCCTTTTCTACTTTTTACCTTATGCACTTTTTTATGAATACCTACTGTATACACTTTCTCAACATGGTTCAGTGTTAAAACTTATGCAACATTAAAGCGTATTATAAAAATATAGATCGCAACGGAACGATCGATGATCGACGATGTGTGTGTGTGACTTGTTAGTGTCGCAGCTCAATACGAGAGTTAGTAAGCTTTTGGTCTCTATGAAACATTATATACCTACCTACGTTATGTTTCTGTTTGATGCTTTATTCTTCTAGAGAACTGTAATAACATAATGTTCGAAACAAAATTCGTATTCAGCAACTCCCACCTAGTTCAATAAAGATAGTTCGAAAGTGAAGTACCAGCAGTCTTTACCGCAGGTGGCCGGCGACGAGGCGGAGGCGCCGGCGTCGCCCGCGACCCCGGGCGCGGCGCCGGCCCCGGCCCGCATGCCGCCCGCCACCGTGCAGTGGCTGCTCGACCACTACGAGACCGCTGAGGGTGAGTCAAGTGAGGAACACACTCTATTATAACTGTCAGAAGGAGTTAATCCTGAGACGAATGTTTTTTAGCCGAGTCAAATGTGGACAACATATATTGTATCATTCGGTGGGAGACATTTTCTTGCCCACACATCATTTTTGACTTCGCAAAAAGAAGAATACTTAATTGGGTTGTTTCTAAGAAAAATGAGACCTATTACTTACACTTAAAGGACTTCGCTGTCCGTTTGACCGTTTATCCGTTCGCTTGATACCAGGCTGTATTTTCTACTTTTCAGATTTGAAACTTTTTCGATTAATATGATTATGATGTCTTTTTTTTAATAAAGACACTGAAATTGAACACCAGATTCCACATCTCTCCATTGCCCAAATTTATTAAGCCAAATAAGGTTCAATGCTCCTGTACGTTATCCTCGTCATCGCATAACACCGCTATGTCCACCATTAAGAAGGACGGTTCTTGGTATAAACTCCCCAATTTCGAGACTTTGCAAGGTCCTAAATAGCTGCAGTGACCTGGTGGACTTACATTTGGACGGTGTTGGCAAATTCCGTAGAATAATTATTAGCCATTTCTCCAATAATTAAATATAATTGAATAATTAATGTTATAATTAATAATTGATGTAAGTTATTTTATTTATGTATATTACTAATGTGATTATTAATGTGATTTTCTTGTTTGTTTTTTTTTTGTATAAAATGTAGTTTTACTGTCATATTTATTTAAATGTAATTGTCTCGTTTACCCTGTAAATGAAATCCAAATATTATTATAATTTTGTCTTGTATTTTTAATGTTGTTCGCCGATATAATGCATGTGGTGTTAGCCTGTAAGTAATTGTTGCACTTATATAATTTATTGTTCGTCATTGTTATTGTTATGTTAATGAAATGGTGTAAACAATTGTTGGCTAACCTCAATAAATAAATAAATAAATAAATAAATAAATCTCCAATTCGCCCCAAATAAAGAATTTGTACGAGAGTCAAATGTCTAACTTCACAGTTGCAAAGTTATTTGGCAGGAACTGTAGACATAGTATCTCGTATTATAACAAACTTTTTCTACAGGCGTATCCCTCCCCCGTTCAACCCTGTACGCTCACTACCTCCGCCACTGCGCCACACATCGCCTCGAGCCAGTCAACGCGGCCTCCTTCGGCAAGCTCATCCGCTCCGTCTTCATAGGGCTCCGGACCCGCAGGCTCGGCACTAGGGGGAACTCCAAATACCACTACTACGGGATCAGGGCGAAGCCCGGGGTGGAACATGATCATAGCGAGGCTGGAGACGCTCAGGATCAGCACGATAATGTCGATGATAAGACTGATGTGCTGGATCAGGTTTGTGGTAGTTTGTTAAGGATTTTTATGGTTCATTTTGAAGTACTTCTTTTTCGTTTTTGACCAGATGATGTCAGTACTCCCGAATTTTTTGAATTTTGAGATACACCAAATATGAGTTGTACAATTTTTGAAATCCAAAAATTGATTTTATTTTTGAGATTAAAGAAAAAAAAATTCAAGTCATACCGATCTTTCTGAAACAAAGACTCCGAAGAATAGTGTTATTATGTTAACAGCATTTTAACGGAAAACTTAGGTACATATCTTGGATTTGAGTTTATTTGGACTGTTCTATACAGGAGGGCAGATCCCGGTCCCGGTCCCGCGACTCGGCCAGCAGCCCCACGCACGCGCACCGCCAGTACCTCGGCGCCGCCGCCCCGCCCGAGCCGCCGCCGCTCAGCATACACCCGCTGCCCGACGACGTCACGCAGGACATGCTCAACGCGCTGCGGAGGCATCACAGGTATGTAGTCGCTCCCGGTCCCGCGACTCCGCCGGCAGTACCGCCCGAGCCGCCGCCGCTCAGCATACACCCGCTGCCCGACGACGTCACGCAGGACATGCTCAACGCGCTGCGGAGGCATCACAGGTATGTAGTCGCTCCCGGTCCCGCGACTCCGCCGGCAGTACCGCCCGAGCCGCCGCCGCTCAGCATACACCCGCTGCCCGACGACGTCACGCAGGACATGCTCAACGCGCTGCGGAGGCATCACAGGTATGTAGTCGCTCCCGGTCCCGCGACTCCGCCGGCAGTACCGCCCGAGCCGCCGCCGCTCAGCATACACCCGCTGCCCGACGACGTCACGCAGGACATGCTCAACGCGCTGCGGAGGCATCACAGGTATGTAGTCGCTCCCGGTCCCGCGACTCCGCCGGCAGTACCGCCCGAGCCGCCGCCGCTCAGCATACACCCGCTGCCCGACGACGTCACGCAGGACATGCTCAACGCGCTGCGGAGGCATCACAGGTATGTAGTCGCTCCCGGTCCCGCGACTCCGCCGGCAGTACCGCCCGAGCCGCCGCCGCTCAGCATACACCCGCTGCCCGACGACGTCACGCAGGACATGCTCAACGCGCTGCGGAGGCATCACAGGTATGTAGTCGCTCCCGGTCCCGCGACTCCGCCGGCAGTAAGCCGCCGCCGCTCAGCATACACCCGCTGCCCGACGACGTCACGCAGGACATGCTAAGTCACTAGTCGCTCCCGGTCCCGCGACCGTTTGATATTTACTAAGTTACGTCCAAAACATTGAAATTATACCTTTGCAAGGACTACGCAGGCGTAGTCTGCAGACTCTCGTAGCCGCGTAGCCTTTTACCGTAGCTATAGCTTAACCCTCAAATTCTCTCTCTCTCTCTATACAGGGATCACGGCGCGGAATTCTTGTCCGCCGTAGCGGCACTCGACGCTACCGGCGTAGAACGAGCTCGCCGCGGCTTCTGGCGACGTCCACCCGCTTCACTATGCCGTCGCACTTTAGCCCGTCTCACTTCACGGCCTGACGTCTGCACTTGGTTACGAAGTGCTGAATTGAGGCTTCATCAACGAGCTGTGGAGTTACTACTGCCGGATGTGTTACGGCCTATACCAGCGGCTTTGACGCAGGCGATTCGTAACTTCGCGAAGGGTGTGGAGGCTGCGCTCGCGGCCGGGGCGGCGGGGGCTCCGGCCCGGGCGGCGAGGGCGCAGGCCCAGGCGGCTCAGGCTCTGGCGGCTGCGTTGAGGCGATATACATCGTTGAACCATCTCGCGCAAGCTGCGAGAGCCGTGTTGACTAATCATCATCAGATACATCAGGTATGTAACGTAGTGTTCAGCTGTACTTCAACAGAGATGCCACCCCAAAGATGTTTTGCACAACTAAACTGCTTGAAAATGGTTTATCAATATGAAAAAAATATTAAGGCTCACTTTCCCACAGGAAGGCTCCTAATTGTTTTCTGATGTTCAAATGAATTTTACCGAAGTCTGGCTATAATTTCGGCCACAATTTCGATTTGGCATAATTATTTTGTACAACAATTTACCCTCGTTTAGACTACAATTATTTATCTTCCTTAAGACCTTATTTACATGTACTCCCTACAGATGTTGGCGGATCTGAACCGCGTAGATTTCCGCGTGGTACGCGAGCAGGCGGCCTGGGCTTGTTCCTGCGGCAGCGCGGCTACTGCACACAAACTTGAGGCTGACTTCAAGGTAGGTACCAACTTAACTTATGGATCAGAAGTGCATTTTAATTTTAAACAAAAACTTGTCTTATGGATCAGAAGTGCATTTTAATTTTAAATAAAAAAGCAATACAACTCAGAGCTAGGCATAGTTCCCAAGTGGTGGTCCTGTTGTCTTTTTCTTTTACAAACTCAGTAATAATATAAATATAATCTCATGGAGAACAAAATGACGAATAGAGAGTTGGAAAATCTAAGACGGTAGATTTGCTATAATGTTGTGTTCGGGGCATGAGAAACGTTACTGACTACGCCTTCCTAGATCTTCTTTGGAACTTTACGCCTTATAAATGCACCAGATCGTTTTGGTCATGTTCACCTTACGTGTTTGACATAGAAGGCGCTTGACCTACCTTAAGGCATGTCATGTCCACTCATCTTTCCTTACTTCATGATCTAAATGTAATGTGCGCGGTCGTAGTGCTGCTCGCCGCCGCGCGTGTCAGCGCTCGCGGGCGCGTGGCGGCGCGCCGCTCAAGGACATTGCTCCTGTGGTGGCCATGATCTGCGTTAGGCCAATGTATTTAAATGAACATAGCCTGATTTTTTATGTGTTTCTTTGACACTAGATGGTATGTTTAATCTGCAGGCAACACTAGGCCGTGGAGCCTCCCTGGAGCAGTGGGCGGGGTGGCTGGAGGGCTGCGTGCGGACAGCACTGGCGCCGCACGAGCGTCGCGCGGACTACACGGCGCGGGCGCGGCGCCTGCTGCTCGACTGGTCCTTCTACTCCTCGCTCGTCATACGCGAGCTCACACTCAGGTGACTGTAGTACCCGGAGTGGCTAGCAGTGAGCCTATCCACCCCGAGTAACTAGCGGGGTTGCTTGCGAAAAAAACAATTTTGGGTATCCGCACCACCGTCATGGCCGCAAGTGCGTATCCGTGCTTGAAATTGAGTTTTGAATCGCCCACTGAATTCACAAGGAAGTATGTAAGAGTTCCAATTTATCATGATTACTTTTAGGACCCTCTCCCTGTGAGAGGAGGCCTGTGCCCAGCAGTGGGACGATAAAAAAGGCTGTAACAACATAACAACAACCTTGAAATCACAATCAAAAGACCTATAGTTACCGGCACGGACATTGAACTTTCGGCGGAAGAGTGGGGATCGCTTTGCGCACTGTACTCATAAGGCAATAAATCATCAATAAATCGCTTCTGCGCAGGTGAAGGTCAGGGCTCAATATCCATGCCGATAACTATATTTAATTTTAGTCTTCCGAAACTCGAAACTTCTTTTAATATAGGTGATCACGCTGCTTTACCTCATTTATTCACGTGTGTAATCAATATATTGTGTACCTACAGATCAGCGGCGTCGTTCGGGTCGTTCCACCTGATCCGTCTGCTGTACGACGAGTACGTGTCGTACCTCATCGAGCGGCGCGTGGCGGCTCATCACGACGCGCCGCCCATCGCCGTCATGCACAGACATCATGTATGTACACCTCTCTAATGGCTGAATGGAATGGCTCTAGAAATTAAGAATGTATTTGTGGAATTTTGAAATTTGAAAATGCCCTTTTCAAATTTTGGACATTTAACATGTTCGTTGTATAATTTTTAGGGGTCAAAACAAAACAAAATTACACTGGTAGCCCAAATAAGTACACGGCTAAAGGCCACATACAACATTTCTGGAAAGTAATGAAGAATCATCATGTGATTTAGTTTAGTAATAATAATAATATCGAAATTTCGACACTTGTTCATATTCTTACAACCATTCCAAGAACAACCAATCCTTTTTAACAACCCAAAAATGCTCATAATCACCATTTTTCTTACAGGAGCAAGACGAAGAAGACATCCCGGAGGAGCAGCCTCGCGCGGACCCTGACGATGATGACCAGGACTGGGAGTGGGATGACGATGACGAAGAGGATGATGAGCCTGACTGTAAGAAGCAGAAGTTACCTGAACAGTAAGGTAGGAGGCGTAGGACGTAGCTTGGAGTCTGGAGTGGACTTAAGGACGCCCACACAAAACTGCTATGCGATGCGAATTCGAAAAACCTTGTGATTCGATGCTATTTTGTTCAGCAGTCCATTTGGTACGGTAAACCTACTTTTTTGTGTGGGAGCCCTGATAGTCCTTTGAACAGCTATGGTAGATAAAATTTACCAAAAATGATAGTTTATGACAACAAAACTGAATGTGCTTGCTGGTTAGGTTTCTTGTTCATTGTTTAACATTCCTATAAAACTGTCAAGCGTTATGCTGTCATATTACAGCATTTCTATTATAATAACCATCCTGGATTATTCAGTCAAGTATAATTATATTATTTAGCGTCATTTCATTAAGGCGTGAACAGATGCGTACCATTTCAAGCGCTAATGATTTCTACTTTGCTCAGTGTGTTATATGTATGTTGCAACCTTTATGTATTTGTGACATACAAGTTGATAAGTATGTGTGATAGTATTTCACTATAATGGTTAGTGAAATTACGTGCGTTGTGAATATTTCTATGGACAATGTTAAAACTAGGCACATATAAATAGCCTCTTTTTTGTAAATGTTGGCATTAAAAAAAAACAATTTGAAATACTGAAAAAGTATTTAATCAATCATAAATATTTTTTCAAAATTCTGATGGCCTTTGGGAATAGCATAAAATCAAAATTGAAAAATAGAAAAACTGTAAAGAATGACCACAATTGCCTTTTGAGTGCAATTACATGTAATTATAAGTATCAATAAGAAATAACGAGACCGTAGTCTTTCTACCTTGTATGGTTGGTAACTATATTGACCTCACATTGTGTTATGTTATAAAACTTAGTCTTTTTGATGAAAACTGCTGGTTTTTAGGAAAGTTATTTAAACAAATAAAGGATTTTTCGAACGCGTACTGTTTGTTAAGGTACGAGAAAGCGAAGATAAAGTATTTTGGCTCAGCTAAATTCCTTTTTGGCCACTGACAAAAAAAAATATCTTTAGGAGTATTATGCCAAAACTTTATTGGCTTTGGTATTGGGAAGAAAATAAGATTTTGTATGGTTTTGGTGGATTTGAATACATGTTATTGAAAAGCTCATTATGAAAGTATTTTAAGGTATACAGGTGCAACAGATATGTATAAACGTTTTATAACATAACATATAACTGAATCTGTATGTAAATAGATTTTCTGGTCATAACATGTAATGTAAAACATGTTAATCTATGTATATATGATAGGGAGTAAATAATGTTCTATTGTATAGTGTCCAAGCACAAACTTAGTGTAATGCACCTCTCATGTATATTATGAAGTGTATTTAAATATTACTGAAAATATCTCATTTTATCGACATAGCGCCTCCTTCGAAAAAAACGAAATTCAAATAAAAAAAAACTATATCTTTTTTGTCTATGACATACAGCTATGATATTGTATCCTTTTAGTCTATGTCGATAAAGTGCATATACATCTAATGTTATTTATGTAAAATTAGATATAAAAAAAAAATAACTTAAACGTGGTGGGCGCCTATTTAAGGCACGTAAACGCCATGTATAAAATATGTATCTTTTAAGACATCTTATGTCTCTTGGTGTCCTAAGTGTCGACTTTTTAACGTTTTTGAGTCTCGACACGTAATATTCGAGCCCCTCGTATAAGATAATACGTTAAATCTCCTTATTTAGTTCCTTATACGGAGATGTAAAATATATGTAGTTAATAGTAATTTATATTTCAACTTAGCATTAAGATTTTTGGTCGTAACTGAACCAAAGCTTTTACATTGCCAGAGTAAATAAACAACTACTTTTGAAAACTGTATATATTGATACCTATTTAGAAACATTTTAAGTTGAGAAATAAGATATGTTTAATTAAGTATACCAAAGAATGTTATTCTTCAATTTGCTTATACATTGTTTGTAATAACTATTTATGTGTAACTTAAGTTACGCCTTTTGGGTTTGGTCAAAATTACTGCATTTATCTTGCACTTCTGTAGTATCTTTGTAAAATTATTTACATGTACCAACTGTCAGTGTAGTATATCCTGCCTTTTACATTTATGTATCTAGGTTAGAGTATATTTTGAGTCCCTTTGCAAGAGTTATCAATATTTTATAAAAAAAAACCATCATTCGATTAGAAAAAATATTCCGTATGTCAAAACTCTTTAGTTTAATTGTATAAATGTTACCTTTCTATGGCCTAAGTCACTAAGTTTATGTAGACAACGTTGTTTAAATATAAGTATAGTTAGGTACCATACGAATTATTGTCACTAATTTCTGTATTACCAAAGTACGTTGCAATTTCAAAATACATTGTGTAATTAGTTAGGTCTTCAAACTGAATATTAGGCATTCATCTATATCTCATTTGTGGGTGTTAGTGAACTGTTTTTATTCGTGATCTCAAGTGACAAAAATAACGAAAAATATTTAGTTACCTTTGAAAAGGTTTGTTTTACGACCACAGGTCGTTAGGTCCCTTGAGTTCGCGAGTAAGGCCGCTATAATCTGTACTGTCAGGCCGCAGCTTCTAGCCCAATCTTAATATCAATAGAAGACAATATAAATGTATTTTTATCAAGCATTTCCGGCTTTACTTACATTAAGTAGGTATATTTTTTTATCAATTTTATAATAATCAATAATGTTCAATGCAGATGTGGACTGCCTTCGACGTTGCCTTACGATACATACCTCCGATTGCTACGTTATTTGGTATACGCGCTACTAGGTTGTGTTGCACAGCAAATAAATATAACGTGATGTTGTGATTCGTTTCCGTTTAGTGAGTAACATTGACAAACTGTCCATTCGAAGTGTATCTTAGCTCAGAGGAGTATATTTTAACGATTGAGTGACAATAGTACTGCGCCGTCCGGGTAACAGTATGCGTAGTCTATCCCGGGTGGGCTACCAGTGCCTGAATATCTTAAAATTAAAAAGAAATAGTTATTTAAAAAAATATAAATTAGACATAAACAATCATCAAATTGCCTTCGTCGATTAGTAAAGTATTCACACACAAAATCTTATTTTAGTCGTTTATTATCGAAAATGTTTATTCATATTTTTGCATTATGTATATCGCGGAATTGCACATTTAAACTTAGTCGATGTAAATGTCACTGTGAAGATTACTCGAGTCTGTCGCCATTTTGGCGCGAAAAGTTCGAGTAGTGTTCACAACTAAATGTTTGTACTTAATGAAGACCATTTCTAAATGTAATCGTTAGGTGTTAAGGTATCAATGTAATGAGTGTCTTGATTATACAGGCCGACTGTAGCTAAAATACTTCTTATATAACTCCATTGAATAGCATTCCCATACAAAATACCCACATATCTTATAGTTAACTTTACATTAACGTTCAAATGGAGAGGCATAGTGATGTTCGCATCTCGAATCGACGTACACTTGTAGAGATGTAATACATTACCGTCAGAGCGAATCTGCTAAGACTACGATGACAATATAAAATAGTATTCTTTTTCAAAATTGTCAATTGAAAGTTAAAATGTTTAGCTACAGTAGTTAGTCTGACACATGAGCTTAACATTTTATACCGACTTAGATAAGGGTCTATCGATTTGTTCTAATTATCAGATGTTTAAAATTGAGCAACGAATACTGTGGGGCTGCATTCCTGTTAGAAAAAGAACATACATCATATATGGAGAAAATCAAATAAGTACCGTTTGCATTCTCTTCTGGATAAAATAATTGTCTCTTTTTAAAAGGTAAAGTTTTCGTCATATATCCTATATTCACTTTGAACGTCATATCTAGTCATTGCGCAGGAGTGCATCCCGCTACCCAAAAGTGTTAGGTAAGAACGTGAATATTAAATGTTGTAATGACTGTAGCGAGGGACTCTGACGTTTGTATGAACAGGTGACGATATGTGTCTGAGAATAAAGCTAGTCATGTGTTTAAATTGCTGTTTTATTTACTAGTCTAATTTACATAAAATAAATGAAAACTATTATAATATGTAGTGAAAAATGGCGTTGGGTTGATTTTTCACTAAGTTGCAAGAATGTAAGTAAATCAATAAGAGCACACTCCAAAAATGGCGCTTAAAATGCATTGCATCAGTTCAATAAAGGAGTAGAAGTTTATGCAGGTATGTTTGAAACCTGGTCCAATGTCCACAACGAACGACACCACAATTGGGGCGGAATCGCCCATTGTCCTTTTAATTTGAAGGGAACTATAGGATGAATGGAAAATAAAAATGAAACAAAATTGGTTCTCATAATAAATATTATTTCAACATTTCCGTTTAACCTAATATATTACAAGTCATGGCGACCGTAGCAACGAATCCTAGTTAAAATAATATTTATGGAGAGGCTTTATATATAAACGTATGAATTGCACTGAGACGCACTCATCCTCACCGGGAAACACATACGAGTCACATATACACCAGATATATGAGCAGTACAAGTCATAGTTAATATCTATTTTATCAACCGTTATTAAAATTAACGCCCTTACTCCACAACTTGATTTTACTAATACACGTAAATCCATGGAAAGTAAAACAAACATTGCAATGACGTTGTAAATCTAACAAATAATGTAATCTACTATATTAACACACAAAACTGTCAATTTAAATACAAAAAAATATCAATAATATAACATTAGTATAATTATAGTAAAATATTTCACTAAAAATAGCAACAGTTAAGTTCTACGTGCCGGCAGTAACTCAGTACCTTCGGAATGAATAAGCGACAGCCCAAATCACCAAGATATGGAGTAAGAATATGTTCTATAATACAAAATGATATGAAAACATCGGTCACAATAATATCAATAATTTAAAATACATCAATTCGCAAAAGGAATGACCGAACGCCTCAGAGATCTGACAGTGGACATATTGCGAGAAACGAAGAGTTGACGAGCAACGAGACATCTCGTAGAATAGACGGTTCCGTTTATCCAAAATAATACGAATTTCTTTGGTTAACAACTAGCCTATTTTAACCTAACACTAACGTCACGCGTGTTGTGTTGTTACGTACTACTCGTACTAGAAGTAAGGCGTCGAATTGACGATGCTAGCGTTAAACTAAGCTCTAGAACTAGAGGGAGATGTGTTGCGGGAACCGTGCGGGTGCTGCGGGGAGCTGCGGGCTGCAGGGAACTGCGGGCTTCGGGCTCAGATGGCGAGCGCCGCGGACCGCTTGTCTCGGTTCTTGTTGCGGGCGACCGTGCGGGCCTTGCATGCTGCCGTGTTCTGTAGATGCTGGAATATGAAAAGAACACTTATTAAAATTACATTACAATGACGCTTAAATAATTGAAAGGTCAGAGACTATACTTACTAATGTTATAAATGAGATTGATTTAGATTATTATATATTGGATTGGATGGATATAGGTGTTGAAAACAGCTCATACTTTATGTATTTTTGTCACCAAGTTTTTAGTTTTTGTGTTGTCAGGTGTGCAGTAGTAAAAATAAATATTTGTTGCAATATTGGCAGCGTGCCATCACAATTATGTCGTCATTTTATGTGACCTTGGCGGATTATTGCAGATCGGTTTATTGGTCTGTAGGTGAGTAGTTCAATGTTAGAATGTAAAGAGGTGAAATTATATTTAGCTGAATTTATAAAACTATTGACTATAAGTCTGACGTCTGATATTGTGTTGCTTCGGTTGGAATGAATGAAAGAAAAGATAAAATTTGTGCACTGGCTGATCTTTTTTGAGAATAGTTGTCGTGACCGAAAATGACGGTATTTCTTTTACGATGGCAAAAATTATCACATGACCTCCCTTCCCGATGTGGTTTTATTTAATTATTCCTTACAAAGTTACTTTGATATTACAGATTTTTACAGGGTTTGCAGCGGTGGGGGAATTGCACACTTTTATCGTCAAAAAATTCATCGTGTTTCCTTCGTAGGTCTTTTATGTACCAGGGCTTGCGGTAATTCTTTCGTAATCCCGCAGCCAAATGAAGGTATCAAAGAACAATCAGCGGTGTGGGGTAGTGTACATACCCGCTGCAGCTTGTTGGGCTTGCGCGCGGGCGCGGCGGCGGCGAGCGGCGCGGGCGACAGCGCCAGCGCCCCGCGCAGCCGCACGCAGCGCGGCGCCAGCGCCTGCAGCGCGCCGCCCAGCGCACCGGCAAGCGCGGCGTACGCGGCGCCGCCCGCCCACGACTCCCAGCGCGCTGTCTCGCTGCCTACACGCACCGACATCGCTGTTACCTCGCCCTCCTGGAACACATAAGTTTATAAAAATACTGATTTCCACTAGCCGTTGCACCGATTAACTGAAATAACTATTTCCCACACCCATATAAAAAGTAACCTTTATCCGCTTCTGGCAAAAATACACTCAATCATACTTAAAAAGCCTTCACACACTCAAAATTCGATTAAAAGTATCTCGAAAAAATTAAACAAAATGTTCTTATTTCAAATAAGCCTTTGCAGACTCTTATGAAAAGTCACATTATTTGCACATACTTTGTCTTCTATTATAGATTTTTTATGGTCTAAAATAAACTCACCTCGAAATACTTCAATATATCCCGGAAGGTAGCTCTCTGTATCTTGCGGTCCCTCTTGGCCCTGTACTTGTGCGAGTCGCGGGCGAGCTCGGTGAGGCGCGGCAGTAGCTCGTCCACCTCGGCCGAGAGCGGACTGTCCGCGTCGTCCTCGTCTGTGACCGTCTCGTACGCGATGGCGAGAGCCCCACCAGCGGCCATGCGGACCTGGGATAATGGAAAAATACAATTAATATACCGAAACGATTTTTTAAAAATGTATTTTTACATATTTGGAACATAAAAAATTACCACCGGTATGACGAGCAGGGTTGAAGCTACTAGTGCTTTGGGCCCTATACAAAAGCTACTCACAATACGCGCCTGCGTATACTACAGTCTGAATCTTTTATTTTAATTGTTTTCCAAGATTATATATTGCTTAAATTTACGATCTATAGAACAATAGTCAAAACACATTAACCACGTTTTTCTGATTGTTTACTTACTATGTCTAGATTTTAAGAAATAATGTTGTTTAATGGGAACTTTGATAAAAATGAATAAATGATTTGATTTGACTTTTAATTGTTAAGTTTGTAATTTTAGCCATCATCATCATCTCATACCAAGCCTTTTCCCAAATACGTTGGTGTCGGCTTCCAGTCTAATCGGATGCGGTTGAGCACCAGTTTTTTTTTACAAGGAGCGACTGCCTATCTGACTTCAATCCGGGTAGCCCGGGTTGCCCGGGTAACCCAATACCCCTTTAGTTTGCACTAGTCCACCAGTTCTCTCTCACCTCAAGCGACACAGCTTCCAGCAGCTCCCCGAGCTTGGCGAACGAGGGTGCTTGTGTGGTCAACAGCTGCAGTGCATGAGTGGGTGCCAGCAGCGGCAGCAGCAGCGCCCAGCCGTCCAGCGCCGCCGCGTGCCACAAGCCCTCCTCCACCGCTGCACCAGACACCTTCACGCTGCCGTCACCCTGGGAATAGAGACGTTGATAATAAATATTTTTTAATTTTTTTGGCCAAGAGCCTCCGAAGCTAAACTGAACGGATTAGAAAAAATATTTCGATGTTGCCAAACTACTACAGCAGTAGGTAATAATTCTGCCTGTATACGTTTAAAAATTTTCATCAGATCAATAAACAGCGACCCTATGCCTTATACAGCGCAGACAAATTATCGTATTTAGCCTGATTGAATATCATATTACTCACCTTGAGATAGCTACCGCTGAAGATGGTCTCGTACATGCGCATGACCTCCAAGATCTCGGAAAGGTCGTCCTCCATCAGGTAGCAGAACACCGCCAGAGATGAACAGCACTGGAAACAATAAACAACGCATAAACACACTGAAACCTTGTTGAAGAAAAAGTTGATTCTTTTCTAATCTCTAACTGACAATAACTGAAATCTGTAACTGCCAGATTTGCCAAATATTCTGCTTATAAGATCAATTCTTAGAGGAGACCTATATAATCTGACCCATTCATAGCTGAAGCGTTGTAGGACTCTTATAAGCTGTGCCAAAATGTACGTTTGAGAGATAATTGGATGGAGAAGCAGAAGTAGTCCAAGGAAAAGATCGATTGACTGCCTATAAGAGGACATGAATAAGAATGGAGTGCACAAGGCAGAAAAGTTAGTAATAATAATGTTATTTACCGCGTATTTACAGCATATACATAGCTAGTACGCAAGCGTGTGAAACTAGTCGCGAATAGATTGGAATTAACTTTTTATACAAAGTCTTCCGATGTATACAGCAGCAGTACGCAAATACTCGCATATATTTTGTAGTGGCCAAAGTAACTTGCTTTGTTCCATAATATACAGTGCTAGTCCGCATGGAAACTAATCGTGTATACACTGGAATTGGCGCGAAAAACTTTACGATTCCAATCTATTCGCGAGCAGTTGCATGCTGCCATTTTGATTAAAACACGACCTAGCATTTAATGTTAATTTAAATATTAATAATGCTCGTAAATTCAATTTCTTTTTGTATATTTTTTAAACAAGTTGATTTTTTATGGGAAATATAAGTGCAGCCACAAAATTATTTATTGAACACATAAGCTTCTAATTTTACAACATTATTTATATATTGTCATCTAATTTACTAACTCGGCCTCGTTTTTAGTATATTGCCATTTATAACCTTCAATTAAAAAACATTGTATTAAAAATTGAAGTTAGTGACGAAAACGAATCGCTGCAAAACCGACTCCACGTAGTCTTATCTGCCCTACCCCTAGAGTGCAATTCAAAACCGCGTAGGCGCGGAGGGGCGAGGCGGCCTGCGAGCTGAGCCGCAGGTAGTTTTAACGCTCGCCGCCGCGGCTGAGGCTGGCCGGCCGAGCCGGCCAGCAAGCCGAAGCTGCGGTGGTGAGCGTGAAAACCATCTGCGACGATAAGCTCGCATGGGACCGCCGGAGTCCCGCAGCACCGGAGCCGTGACAGAAGCGATGCTTGCTGCATGTTGCTTGCTTACATTTTAAACGTACTGAGTTAAAAAATTAGAAGCTAATCAAATATATTTTATGGTGTCATTTAATAGTATTTTAGAAATTTACTGTTAGAATGCATGCTACAAATTTAGATACTAAAAAAAATACAGCCGAATTGAGAACCTCCTCCTTTTTTTGAAGTCGGTTGAAAATAACCATCATGCCGAGTTGTATTTAGAGTGGTTTACTTAGAAGATACTAGTGGCTAAGATAGTATTATTTAGATGCTCGTTAATTGTGGCTGACATAGTAATTTAGAAGGCAACATACATTTTTTTCAAAGAAGCCTGATTAATTAGCACCCATTTTTAATTAACAAACGATTCAAAAGCCTTTTTTATTTAATGGTTTACCTAATATTAATTTTATATAGTTAAATTTGACCGTGTATAAATTGGAATGATGCATGTGCACGTCTAAGCTACGAATTATACTCGAGCAGTACGCAAAATTCGTGTATACTTTGAAATCACAAATTAAAAAACAGCATTACAAAATATCAGCGAGCAGTTTCCTATGGATGCGTTTTGGCTATGTACACTTTGTAAATACGCTTATTTACCTCAGTACGTGTATCGAGTGAGGCGGACTTGTCGATGGCGGTGGCGGCGAGCGCGGGACGCACCTCGCGGACGAACTCTTCCACGCCTTCCTCTCCGATCTGAGGATACGAACACATACGTAAAGGCAATGAACAAAAACTGAACTAAAGTTATTTTATGCATCTTTGGTAGATGAGGGTGGTTTAAGAATTTCACAGAGCAGTCCGGAGGTTGGACATCGGCTATGACAGTAAAGAGAGAGTATTAGAGAGTGCACCTGTGTCTGTTCAAATGCTTGTGCACTATAACATATCCTGAGCAGCTGGCTTAATCGCCTTAAATCTTCAAATTACCTGTAAAGCCAACAAAGGCGCGATGGCAGCGGCTGCCTTCCTCTCGCCATCCTTCCCGCGTCGCAAGGCCTTAGACACATGGTCGGCAAGCGTGGCCCTGTGAGATGACAGCAACCCGTCGAGAGCTCTCCTCTGTAAGGCCGCCCGAAGTGACACGAAGGCCCCGGCCCGGGCTGCGTTCGCTCGAGCGTTTAGGGACTCGATCAGTTCTAGAACTTTCTCTTCGAATTTCTCTTGGATTTCGTTTTCTGTTGGAGAAAAATATGATTTAAATAAGAATCTGCTTTATCTGTAACTAGCTGTTTCAAATAACTCATCTGGATAAAATAATAATCTTGATAAAATATAGCCCTGTGTCACCCGAGATAGTCGATAGACAGAATAGCTTTCCAATGTTGAAAGATTTTTCAAATGGTTATGTAGACTCAGAGCCTTCAAAGTCAAAGGCACACAGTAGGGGAAAGGGGGATAGCCCCGGCCAATTTTGTATTTTTGTTATTGTGATTAAATTATCAAGGGAAATACAACGAAAACTACGAAAAAATAATCAACACTATATTTATTCGTATTAGAATATTGAAAATTTGGACAAAAATAATATCCAATATGTTTTAAACCCACTTCAAATAGTGGTCAAATTTTGACATCTTTTAAAAGTGGCGGGTAGCTCCGGCCACCTCATTAATTAGTGGCCAAATCGATTTTTGGCGACACACACATCGTAGTTATAGTACAAATCCGATGGATTTATATCTACACATGCCTCGTGAGCCCAATCTAAATCCGATCTTGACCTGATCCTGCAGAGAAGTTCGTGGAACGTCATACTGATCTGCGGCAGCTCTCTCAGAACATTTTTTCTCAAGCACCGCTTGAATTGCTTTTTTTCATGTTTTCTTCACTCCAGTCTCCGCGATTCGTAGTTCTAGTTTAAAATTTCGGCATTGTGACACTGAAAAAAAATTAAAAAAAAAAATTAAGACATAAAATATGAACCTCAATATAGACTAACATATGGCCGGGGATACCCCCAAAACTAATGGCCGGGGTTGCCCGACATGACTTTCTTCGAAAAAAAAAATATTTAAAAAAAAGCAGCTAATTATACGTTGAAATAAACTTCAAAGTGCAAAATAGAATAGTATTCCATTATGTAAACAAAATCAAATAAATAATTACTTACCTTTATCCAATGAATAACGGTTTTCGAAACAATTGAAGTCACGCGGCCGTCGACGACGAAAAAGAAATTGACTCTATCACGCCCGAACGCAGCGGTCAATCGACTTCAACTGTTTGCATTTGACGAATTACTCTTAAACGCACATGGAGATCACACGAACTTTAAAGTCACGCCGCGCGAAATACTAATATTTACTGTGGCCGAGGCTACCCACCGGCCGGGGCTACCCCCCTTTCCCCTACAAACAAAAAGAATCCTATGATCAGCCGCTCGTTCAACATTAAAAAAATCAAGTAATTTATTTATGTTCTTTGCATGTTCATTTGAAAGGTATTCATAAATAAGCAGCATATTTTTTTATGTAGCAAATATTCCATAAAGGATAAAGTATGCATAAATAGTAACGCATAAGTCAAGAAATGCATTAAGTAATTAAAATTCCAATGTCAAGTGCTCATATAAGTATTTTTACTCATACACAGTAGCTTATAATATCGTGTCTTTGTCTAAAAACAAGACTACTATCTTGTGTACGGATGTGACACTCAATTAACTGTGCTAATGAGACAGAAGCGCCTGTTTAGCGACATCATACTATAATTACTCAGAGGTGAACTTGTAATAACTATAAGGGTGGTATTACACTTATCAAAATCTTGAATACATCATTTAAATAAACTTTTATAAAAAAAAAAATTGGGACCATATCGAAATTGTCTAAGATAATTGCTAGCTGAAATTTTCGGTTAATTTTCTCCATTAATCAAATCTCCATGTTGCGCGTACATTTAATGTTGTCTAGTGATCAAATGCACATTTTACTAAGATATTCATTTGATGTAAGTACATATGTTACCAGCTTTACTCATAATTTATACATGCTACCGTATCGATCTTGTAAGGCCAAGTCAGCCGACAGCTGATGTTTCATTATGTAACAATCAGTGTCATGTATTACATTATAAATGATAGGATGTAATTCATCTTACTATGTCGTATATTACAGTAGCCAATGCACCTTTACTTAGAAATAAGATAAATCTTACTTTATATTGTAAACATGCAAGTTTGTATGTATGGTCCACCTTCACGCTAAACCTACAGGATGGATTTTGATCGAACTTGGCAGTGATATTGCGGCTAAAACCACGGTCAGAAACTTGTTTTTTGGCTAGGAACTAATTACTTATCGGTAAAATATAATATACAGGATGAAACAGCCTAAAAATAATTCTAAATAAGGAAATATAAGCCTCATTGTAAATAAATAAATATTATGCTTATGTTGTGTATATCGATTTGTATGTCACTACAAACTACTAAGTCTAATATTATCAGCTAAACAAAGAAAAGACTTGATAACGTGACCCCGGGAGATACCATATTACGCCACCCATATAAAACAAAAAAAGGACCCAGTATCTACTCATGATAGCTATAAAAACGTAACCGCACATTACGACAGAGTTGTTTAAACTCATAAAAATGGTACAAAATATTCCACAGGCAATTTTATACGCTAAATCATTATTCAGCATAGGAACTGGCGATTCAAGGTGAGTCTACCGGGCTTCGAAACCAGACTTTATCATAGCGTTGATAACCTTGAACGCCCAATCTTGAAACTTGCAAAGATCAATTTTGCACGTGAGTTCATAATTAACATTTATTTGTTTATGTAAACTATTTATGTTATGCCTAATGTGCTGATTACATAAGTGTTAGTAAAATACCATTTTTTCAAAGATTTTTGGCACAGTCAGGTAACAAAAATAGACCAAAATCGTGGCTGGTTTCGTAGTCTCAGACTCGTGTAAACATATTTGACTTTTTACAGAAACAGTTAATTCATTTTATGTTCTGAAATATCGCATTCCAAACGTGCTGCATTGATACGGCTTAATTAACTGCTAGTCACGTGTTCGGTTAAATATATATTTTGAATATACATGCCGCTTTAGATTTAAGATAAAAGTCAAGGATGTTATAAACTTATCGTAACTTTATAAATTAATTTTGATGGGACCAATCGGACGAGGGTACCTAAAAGACCAGAGGTACCAATCCAACGGTTTTAAAAAGTCATCGAACTGAATTTTACAAAAAAAATGCATCAATTAATTATGATTAAGCTCGTTAAATACCCTAAAGAGTGCAATACACCTGACTTATCACTTAACCTCAGCTTGACGTCAATTAAACAGAATTAGGCGAAAGATTAGCCTTAGAATTAGAATTGAGCTAGACCAGCGTCACTCGCCGCGATAAGAGGCCGTATAATGCAACAAGTGCAAGGAAATGTGTTGCATATATTATTGCCAGCAAGTGCACGTGCAACGATTGCAATTCTGCAGACTCATTTCGCTAGCAAATATTACAACTTGCCAAAATTCCACGTGGAAGTTTGATAAAGTATCGATATGTGGATTATAGCCTTTGTAAGCATATTCATTAATTAAAAATATTTCGGGGCAATTATTACTATTATTTCCGTTATAAAATATTAATTGTCTACTTAGCAACAGTTAAGAAGTACTATACAAATAAATACGACAGTATGTTAAGGCCAATCGCGATGCAAACCTAGCGAAGCGCAGTGCGGTTTTCATCGCCAAACTAAAATCAGCATTGTTGACGATAAAATAGAGTTTAAAATGCATAAAGTCAACCTCGTGTCTGTCCGGTTTGATAGCATTGCGGGTTGCGGTTAGTTACCACTTTTATTACGCGAATAACTAAAACTATTTGTTTTATCGACAAAGAAAAACACGGCATATTTTTCGAGAAATATGATTGAGGAACAAACCACCAAATACACAAACTTTCCCATTTAGAATATCAGATTGACGTAAAGTATTAAAAGTACATCTACGTATGCATATACGTCAGTGCAATGAAGCTCGAAGCGTATCAAAGGACCGCGTGGATCATTAATCTATTGCGTAGAATTTTCTCCGCGTTCTGACGTCACGGAGGACTACGCTGTCCGTATTACGTCAGAACAATGGCTTTATGAGGTTTTATATATTCGCAAGGACACTATTATCAGAGATGTAGTATATGATGGTGCTTATTTATATGCACAATCTTGAAAAGATGACCTCAGAAATCTAAAGGAGGAAAAATCGGTGCTTTTGGGCGACTTCGAGAGCTTTCTAGAAGGAACTTACTGGATGGTCTAACAAGATATGTTTCAAAGCCGTGACGTAAATGCAAACGTAATGTTCAAGATAACGCTGACTTGCATGGATTAGATACGATATCTTTGTTCTTTGGACATTTTGTAAAATAATTGCAAGTTAGTGACACAATCTGATTCACTAAATATGTATTACAATGGAAATGCATCACTACTGGGACATTGTGTGGTGACGAACAGCTTAACTATTCTAGGACACGACCCAGAGACGAATGATGGACTAGTATCCATCATAGCTACGCAACTCAGAAGTCCATTAGAAAACTATGACACTACTTCTATTAGAAAAATAATGTCCGCGATCATAAAAGTTCCATCAATAAGTCATTAGCATACCTGTGTTTAGGAAACGTACGCGATCAGTCGTCATAACATAACAAACACGAGCACAGACACGCTTTGTCCTTCCTAGGTCAACGACATAGCCTTCACATTACAATTTGTGCAAATTCGCACTTTCAAAAAAAACTTGACGCGCAGAATTTATTGTGTTGGACTAAACCGGCTCAAATTAGAAGTTCAATAATAAATATGAACTGTATTCCGCATTTTCGCTAGTATTAACCTGTTGGGTACAGGATAGGATCGTAAGGAAATAAAACTCTTTCCATCTTTCAAAATATTTCTGGCCTTTGGTCATGATCCTGTCAATGACATACAGTATTTTAAAACAAGATAGTAGATATAAACGCGTGCAAAGCTCTATAAAACCCAAGCACGTGATTCTACTAGGAAACATGTGCCAAAGTATATTTGTGCTATTTATTTGACACTGTTTACATCAGCGGGACTCAGCGCTGTTCCGGCAAGCTCTCTTGAGTGGCCTGCCAAGTAGTGCCAAGCTTTTATGTAACACTTGGCCGCTCGGGAGACTGGTATCGATTGGACTATACCAACCTACTTAAGTTGGCGGATGATTACATCTTTAAAGAGGAATATTTCATCTTTTGGGCAATTTCAGGATACCACGTCATATGAGTACGGAGACTTGACATTTCGCCAATATATGAAAATCTCAGCACGTTCATGTAAGTTTTAGTCATGTTTATGCTGTTGATTTTCATACGTTCTGGAGTGGTGTCCCTTGAGCAGAACGAAAGATCCGTTGCCCCTCAACGGATCTATAAATGTTTTGTGGTGGTGGGCTAATTATTTTTCGCGATCCACTTCGGGACACTTTTTCTCCCTTTCGTCACTCCTATTTGACAATTTGAGCCCTTGTGCTTCTAAGTTTCGTATTTTTATCATCTCATTTCTGGGAAAAGCTTTTTCTCTCAGAGAAGACATGATCTTGAGCACCACGCTTTCTTCAAGTGTTTCAGAGATTCTGGACTTTTGCAAGTCCAGGTTTTCTCACGCTTAAGAAAGGCACTCATGGACCTTCGAGCCACCATGACAAAGTCTTAATTCCATGGCGTGAACCACTATGAAATCAAGTTTTCTGGGAAAAAATGGTAATATTATTGGTGCAGTAAGATATTTTGGAGCGCATAAGTGAGAATTAAGCGGTATAGTGCTTTTAAGTAAGTGCATTGTATTAGCTTAGGGCTTAAGATTAGAAAGCATTGTGCGAACAGACAGTTTTAAGGCATCTTTATGCATTGGGACTCATCTCAATGTATACGGTGTTGCCCTATAAGCCTCTTTGGCAAGATATTTACTTTTATCTGTTTCTTCTGGTACGTTTTCTTCTTCGAAATTGTTAGCTGGCTGCTTGTAAACAACATCTTCCTCTATCTTGATAAAGCGAGGTCCACCCCATTGAGTTTCTCCTTGTTTCCCTGCAGAACATATTTATTGTTTTTCTCTTATGGCAATTTTTAAGGACGAATACGGAACATTTAGTTTTATACCAGTATAATAATAAAATATCGATATGAGATGTAATGTTTAATACGGAAATATTGTAGATTTGTTTATCAAAGTTGATATTTTTTGTTTAGAGTAAATACAGTTCGTTCAGAAAATACAAAAGTTGTTGATTACAGTGTATACTAAAGTGAAGAGTGTATTGTGATATTGTTATATCGATATTTTGTTAATGTACTGGCAATTTGCGTTACTCATTACATTTGATCGCCTGTCGCTGATGTCCTATATCTACAGACTCTGTCCTGGTCAGTCGATTTTCTCCATTCTTCCTGCCCCATTGTAGCCTGCCATTCCTGCCTGTAGAACATATCAAATGTTGTCAGTTCGAGATGACAGGAACTCGTAGCTAAGTAGCAGCCTCATAGTCAACCGATCAAAAGTTTAAGCATTGCTTAGTAGTGATCGGTTAGTGGGCTGTCTACTGCCGTATTGAGTCCCTCGGTGCCTTGGTGACCATAATGATCAGATAGTCATTTGTGGTTTGACAGTCCTTGCCTGCCATTAGCCAGATTTGATAACCAAGGCTGTTTACCAGTAGCTGGACTCGAGGTCAGATAAGTAGCCGTACGTAACATCATCAGCCTAGATGTTCTTTAGTAAGAACAGCTTCTGCAGCTGATGAAACATGATGTAGTTTGAGGAAGATATTTTCTAGCAGCCAGCCAGCTATTTCGATCCTTACAAAAGCACCATGAGATCCATATAGCACATTGAGATGAGTCTGACACCATAAATGGGAATTTGGGTCCGTTTTAAGGTAACCAATTTTGATGAAAGGTATTTTCATAAGATGAAATCTAGACCAGTTAAGAGCTGTTTTTTATTTAGCCGTATTAATCAAGAAGGTAGGTACATAAATGATTCTAGACCTAAAAATTATCCAGCTAGTCCATGAGGCGGTATTTACGAAAAGCCGTACTAGCAAACATTGCATGTCTTGAACTTGTCAGGAGTAACAAAACGGTTTCAATTACATACAATTATGTTTTTTGTGGAATTTCGAATAGTTAAATAATGTATTCACGTGACTGCCGACATTCGTGTTGTTATTGCTATATTTTTTCTATCGCATGTGTTTATTGATTACTTGGTTGAATTATTTCATGCAATTTAATCTGCTAGTTACTCTGCATAGTTAACATTTTGAAGAAAAAATACCAGTTAGTAGTCTTCCAACATTATCTTCCGCTTCGGAACTAGTAAATACAACTCAAAAATTAGAAATAACATCGCTCTTACCTTTTCTCCTCCACCATTACCTATTTAGAACACAAACTCGCTAAAAATACACGATGAATAAACTTAGCAGGATTCTTCAGCGTCCAGATTTATAACAAAACAGCGGCAATTTACGTAACATCAGTTAAAATGGTGTTAAAGCAAAAATTTAACAAAGATTTTTGATGTAGGTGAAGTATATAAATAACACGATACTTTGATCTGTGCCCAGTTATTGGCTAGATTCACACAATGCATAGATATATAACCCTTAAAGCTTTTGGAGGAAGAGGCTTGCTGTTTGGTTCGCGAACTCTCCATATGCTAAAAATAGCCTAAGTAAAACAATGTCGGTTCGCTTCAAAGTAAATACATGATCCACTTCTATTGAATACGCAGTCTAGATCACCGATGCGATTTTATAAGATGATTGCTTGCATTGTTAACTGTTTGTTAGCTAAATAATATAATATACTCTTCAGGAATATTACAATTGACCCAACAGCCTTGAGTGATACTCTTCTAGAAAATTGTACATCAACGTATACTAGTATAAGTGGTCTGAGGATCAAGATTGTTCGAAGGACCTATTACACTTGGAAATAGCCATTGCTGTTACACGTGTCATTCTTTTGTTTTATACAGAGGTTTGTTAAAGTTCTGCATAGGTAAGTTTCTGTAAATGTACAGCTTTCGACATCAATTTTTATGGCTCATTAATTGCACGGCTTTCAAAAAGAGTATTATTGCTAAAATCCTATCATCAATGGAGCTTAAAGTTTATTACGGTATTTTTGGCGTGCATGACAAAAGCTTTTTCATATCAGTGATCGTACTTTTACGCCAAAGTGTGGGCTTTTGATAATATGATAACCGATTAACGCTTGTTTACTTTGAGTTCAAGGCAATTTGCCGCACCATAATAGAATTTACAAACTATGGAAAACAGACTGTTCTACCACCGTGAATAAAGCCCTTTTTGTTTGGATGTACTTATGAAATACTGCTGCAAACCTGTGAGAAATAAAGCCACTTTCTACTCAGCACAAATGGCTTGCACGTGGTGTTTTTGCTCTAAATGTACTGTGACTTGCATAATACAGAAAGTGGCTCTATGCTCCACTTTGTCTTCATAAATACCTGCGTCATCGTTGATGCTCTTGAGGTCTGATTGGCCTGACGTCTCGGAACAGTTGTCTATGGTCATATCTATGCCGGCATCCTCGTCCGACGAATACGCCTGCTCTGTTCTTCTGTGCTCTGGAAACGTCAATTATTTCATTAGTTTTAATATCATTGAAAGATGGTTTCATGTCAAATAAGCTGTCTCCTATCCAGATTAGATTGAAAACTATAGTGGAACATTAAAATAGAATAACTTTCTATTTATTAGGTCAAGAAGACCCACACAACAATAAATTTCCTACCCTAAAACATTCCTAACTGTCGAAACGAGAACAATATGTGTCAAAAAGGCTTATTGTCCATTTAAATAGGCGTTGGGGTAGCGTAGGCGTAACTACACCCACCCCCGAGCGTTCAGCTATGACGTCACATGGCTGTTTCAAGGTTGCCGCTGTTTTTTGTGACGTCACAAGTATATGCACGTGGTATTATGAATTTGTCCTCTTTTCTCATGTTTTGTACGAAGACAGATAGACTCAACAGGGTTAAGTGCAGCTTGGATGATGCGTAGGGGTAGTATTTATTTGTTTGTTCTGAAATTTTGTTATTGTTGCGCTCATGGCAAAATTGTTTTGTTGTCCCAGCCGGCATTTATAAGGTTGCTCGCTTTTGGGGTGTTTTACCTGCTCGTTTAATTAGTTACGCTTTCGCTGTTACCTAAACGATGGTGAGACGAAATTGTTAAAAATAAAGCTTGAATGATGTTCGACGTTTATACGGGTCCATGGAGTCCAAGTCGAATGATTTAGGGCCCAAGTACACCAGAAACTCATCTGCATTTCTTAAAACAACTGCTTCCTTTGAAAATTGATTGTGAAAATTCATAGTAAACGCAAGATAGTTAACACAACTGACGTTTATTTTGTCAGTGGACTTGGGCTTAAATCGAATATGCAATAAAACTTGTACTAAAAGGCGACCCAAATAAAAACTCCATTAAAAGCCGCTTGTACAAGTATTGATAACAATCGCGTGTATTAGATTGGTTTGAAGTTTACCGCATTACAAGGTTCAGTCGCGACGCCTCGATTGCGTACTTGGGTTTTTATTCGTGCAGAAATAAGGTGTTTCAAGGACATATTTACTTTTTCAGCAGTCCTTGAGAAGAAAAAGGTCATAAAATATACAACCTGCATAGACCATTAATTACTCTTTCGATGTACGAAAGTTGAAATTGGCTTTGAACATGTTTCAAAAACGAAATCATAGCTACACTTCCCCGTTCGCAGTGCATAATGAGATAATCACAAGGAAAATGCCAGTCAAACCAGTTTTGTATGCTTACAAAATAATCTACACTCTGTCATTTATGCATCTTTTTATTCTCAGAGATTTATAGCCTCCTTGGTTGGTGCTGACCTCCAAAAAGTTTTTGTTTTGCGACTGCAGCATAACATACAATGTGAAAGTGTATTTTTTTTATTTGTGTACGTTGGTACTTTGGGATATAACTAAGCATAGCCAACAAATTCTACACATAATATTTAACATTCTGAGCAGCTATAGACAAGTGTGTTAGTAGGGCAACATTCACATTTCATTAGTTATGTAATATTCAACCTTATGTTCAAATAGAAGGTGATATGAATGAAATGCAAATAGATTTTTGGTATCTACTAAATATTTTGATTGAACTTGTTATGTTAGTCAATGTACCCAATTTGCATTTTGAGAACCAGTTTGGTCAGTATAAGCTTAAAAAAAGCATTTAAAATGTTTTTTGAGACACAATTTTTTTGACTTCGCAGTGTTTTAGTACTGAAGAGAAACTAAAAATACAAGATTTTTTATTATAATTGTTTTCATATGTTGTGTAGAGTA
The DNA here is from genome assembly GCF_030705265.1 of Helicoverpa armigera. Taxonomy (NCBI): domain Eukaryota; kingdom Metazoa; phylum Arthropoda; class Insecta; order Lepidoptera; family Noctuidae; genus Helicoverpa; species Helicoverpa armigera. The sequence goes on from NC_087123.1 coordinate 11,641,015, forward strand.
TTTTGCATCATAAAGATGCATATTTGTGAGCATACATGCTATTGCAATAAAGCTATTATTTAACGATTTTATATTGTGTGATAATTTAATTTTTTAGTAATGAATAAAGCTAATTACTTATAAACTCTTTGATTAATGTCATAACAATAACGGTGTGATTAACTTTTATTTGCTAATCCATTGTATAGAAAGTATAGAATTTAATTCTGTATTAGTTTTATTATTCAATCATTAAAGTAAAGTTACATAAAATGAATAAATTTTCATTGTTTTCAGGCTAATTGCTGTGACGTAACAGATTGTTGGTGACATTGAAAACAATCACATGAGGCCAAACTGTTTACATAATTTTAGACGATAACAAAGATAAAATATTGGAAGTTTGCTAATGAGAGTTTTTCCTCATTAGATAATTAGTTTACTATTTATTGGCAGAATAGTGAGTCTTGCCATCGCATTGTAAAATATTATAAGGTTGTTTATTACACAATTGCATGAAATTGTTCCTATCACTATGTATATTGTTCAATGCACTTATGGTGGACTGTTTTACATTGAAAGACAGCTCTTTTAAGAATAATGATCAGTTAGGGAGAAAACTGTAGCTATTTCCAACACTAACAAAGTATCAATGCTTGTTATAAAAACTAGACTATAGTTTACTTATGAAGTCCATTGATGAGACAGCCCATTGTACGTTCAATGACAAGTCATCAGTATTGTGTGCATAATTGCAACAATCTCACCCCATTCATCACTATCTAATGACCAAGCACAACAAACAAATGTTTACCACACTAGGAAGTAGAATAAGTACATACATTGTTATGTAAAATTACATAATGTAATCTAAATGCTGATTACAAGGCCAGCCAGATAAACAGTCCAAATGTCAGGCCAACTCACGTTTGTGTTGTTAGACAAAGCATGACCACTCAGACATGTGGGAACTGCAACGTTATGAAACGTGAAAGTAAAGGTTGCGCCGAGACACGGCTCGGAGCTTGCGAAACCCTACTGTAACTGGTCTAACACCAAGTTTAGCCAAACATATGGTGGTGCGCAGCCCTCAGGTTGTTGGCATTCAGAATAACGACCGTGAACAAATATTCGTAAACGTCACACGTCCCGCGGAAAGTCCGCCGCCACAAGGTCGCCGCGTGATCTCATTCTTGGCGGAATCCGAGCTCCACGCACCACATAACCAAACTAATTACACTTTCCACATAATATTTACAAAAACTCACCGTATTTTCCTTTTTTCTTTCCTTTAGGCATTTTGGATGATGTTTTTTCCAAACGAATCTTACTTACAATATACGCTATTTTATATATTCACTATTTATTTAAACTAAATATGTCACTTATCAAGACGGAGAAAAGTTCAATATATCAGTTCTTGTGGAACGATTTGGGCACCGAATGTAACATAAAACTAAAATTTCAGAAAAACTTTTTAACATGTTTAACCGTGTAACATGCACACTTGACTTCGCTTTGCGCAATGCGCTGTCACTTTTTGTACTTGGAGGGGGCTACGAATTACGCCATCTTTAAAAAAAGTGTTGCCATTACATAGAAAAACTTTACCCTGGCCATAAAATTTAACACGACCTTTTTGCTAGAATATTAAAAATAAGGAGAACAATTTTAATAGATTCTTTAAGAAATATTAACGAATAAATGTTTTTTGAAATATAAAATGCTGAACGATTGCTAAATTTAGTTATAATTACTCGAAACAATTTTTCTATTTACCACTAAATACTAGTTATTTATTGGTAGTGGCGACATTTGAGTGCCCCCGCGTCATTTCAAAGAAGCATTGAATGAAAACACAGAATGCGTCAGAATTATCATTGTGAAAATGTTGTGAAACTTATTGTAAGATGTATTTCTTATGTTGTGTAAATTGTAGTCAACAAAAATATATTGCACAACAAAATAATCAAAAATGAAAATATTAATTACACAATTAGGCAATGAAATCATCGTCTCTTATGAATAATAGTAACTTTACCATATCTTTTAGTTTTGAAAATATTTTCTTTTTCTAAAGTAATCATAAGGGGCAATAGCCACGGGCTAAAAATGGGCAACACCCGTATAATATCTCTAGAGTGCTTTTTGATTTCCAGGAGTTTTAGACCTTTACCTCAGGTTTCCTAATTAGTTAGGTACTTCGCCTCTACCTATTAGTTTACCTGGTCTTTACCTGTTTAATGGGGACAACGTTACCTTATTAATCAGGGAAACAATTTTTGGAATCAGTCAAATATACTTAGGTACTCACATATTTCTTATGCACCCGTTTTAATAACGAGTGTGCGCATTTGAAAAAAAATTACCTTAGTAATATGTATGATGTATGATTTATTTGTAGAGATTTATTAACTAAAATTTAAGATGCCATGTGGGGCTCCTGGCTAACTAAGTAATAGGTAGATTGGGTAGTGTAGATCTAGTGCATACGGTAAGGCTGGATGACTGGAAGCCAACGCCAACGTACCCAGTAAGGTAAAAGCTAGGCGTACGGTTGATATGATAGGAATTTTCTTATAAGTTAGTATTTTGAACTGCCTTGACTGGCAAAGAAGTAGCTTCATTTAGAAGATGTTACATCTTGAAGTAACTAAGTACCAGGTATCATAATATATATAGAACAATGTCTGATCTCTAAAAGTAAGTGAGTTAGTAGCAGCTATCATTGTCGGGTTGTCCGCGTAAATGAGTTGTTGAGGCCAGTTACAGGCAGTCGCTCCGTGTAAAACAGTGGATCTGGACTGGAAGCCGTCCCTTACATTGTTTGGAAAAGGCTATGCTGATGAAGAAAAGATCTAATTAAACTTTCGCCTATAGCTCACAGTTTCACACGTGACTAAAAAAAAATACCGAGTTTTGAAAATATGGTGGGTATGGGTACTACTACTTAATGTGCTAAGTTCAGGCCCCCTGAGAAATAAAAATAGTGTAGGCAGCATGACCCCTGTCTTTATGGCAAAGCCCAGTCAAGGACTATCATGAAAGCATAACTAAACTAAAAGTGAACAACTACGATCAAAATATATATTTTTGACGTTCATAAGAGTTTGTAAAGGCCTAAATGAAATAAAATGATTTGACTTTGACTTTTAGTATTTTTATTTTATTTTTTATCCTGTAATGTCCCAGCGCTAGGCAAAGGTCTCCCTCCTAGTCTTCCATGTATCTCCATCGGTCGTTTTATGTAGCTAGTCCGCGAGGAAGCTGTCCAGGTCTTGTATCCAGCTTTTCCTAGTAAACAGTAACTTATAGGTCTTCTACTATCTAGAACTAATAACTGGACTCTAATTTCTACAAAGAAAAAGTAAAAACCTAAGTATAATTATGACAAACTTAATTGAATGCAGAATTTATTTTATGGGAAAGAAGTCTGATCTGCCTTAATGCCTATGCTGTGTCAGAGTCGTTTTCGCACTTGTATGTAATGTAGATAAACTCGACTTTAGACAACTTATGCGTCCCAGAGAAGGCGATTGTTCGTGAGAGAAGTATATAGCTTTTGCTATGTATATGCTGTTTATTAAACAAACTGATAAAGCTGCCTGGTTCATGCTAACTTTTACTAGTAAGTGTGTTTCGAAAAATGAGCGGGTTAATCATCATAATATATTATGAATCAATTGTTAAGAGTAGACAAGTAAGTAATTATTTTTATAAAATTTCTGAGTTGGAGCCTGCGATATTTCCATTTAAACAATAAAAAAAAACGACATTAAATAACAATATTTTATCTATTTATTATAAAACCCATGCACATGGAAAATAATAGGTAATCAATCAATATTTGCACTGGAATAAACTTATAAATAAAGAGGAACATAGTCGTCAACGTTACAGATAAATATGCATAATAATATCTAACAAACATAAAAATATGCTGAGCAAACCCAAGCGGCCTGTGATTACGTTAGAAGCACTTTCGACTTTCGGAGGCTCCCTGCGCATCTGTTCAACTTCGTTCCAGAGAGCATTCGTTTCCCTCGAGCTGTAGATCGTCCCATACCGAAACTCTGCACACTGGATTGTCACCCTCGGAGGAATACCAATAAACAGATGACGACCGCTTTCCAGCTTAAAATGCGGCGAACCCCTCAACTTGTCCATTTCATAACCATTCACGTACCAACGGAGTTCAGAATCGGGACCTCCTTTGCAGTACGCTTGTATCATTTCTCCTTCTTTATATTCTTTGGCTAAACCTTCGATCAGTGGCTTCCGGTGCTCATGGCCGGTAACATCCATGTATGCAGTTCTGGTCGCGAACTTGTACGGAGGCACGTCTCGTTCTATGTCACACCTGTAGACACCGGTAGCGTCCTCAGTCAGCGCTCCTAGCTTCAGCTGGCAGGCAACAGGACCACACATCAACATCTCCACTGTCCCCACGCCGAGGATGGGGAAGGAGCGAGTGCTGGGGGCTGCTCCGGGACGATATCTGAAGAACTCGTGGGCACCTTTGAACCAGCTGAGGATGGTGAAGTTGCCATCGTATCGGCATTCGAGTACGACTTCCATTGTCCCGGGGCTTACAATGGGGGGCACGTCGAGGTAGGTGATGTTGAAGTTCCTTGCGTGGGCGTGCGCACACGCCGCCAGGAGGAGCGCTAACACCAGCATGGTGCCGGGACGCGCGCGCAACTCGCACTGCGCCCTAACCTAACCCAGCGTCGCTAACGCTCTCTTAATTAAACAGTTTATTAAACTCCGACACTTAACCGTTGGACAGATAAAAGGATCCCTCATTGACAATAGTATTTTTTTCACCAATTTTAATTGATAGACAAATTGGTTTTGTTGGGGTGGCGGAATTAACGCCCTAGGTGATTATTTAAGGGGTCCCTCCTGCTTCCTATTAATTTTGTGGGGTAGGTTCAGTCCCTGGTCTTTATCAATTTAACATTGTAATAAAGTCATGTCAAAAATCTAGGAATTGAACTAATTTCAATAGTTGCATATTATGGGTTATAAATTCAGCAAATTCGCTTGTGTTGCTGTGGGGAAAACAGAAGTTATCGGTAACCGCGATGACCTCACGTAGGTAAACAACGATTTAAAACAATTACGAATCCAAATGAAACGTCCGCGTAATCTTTTTCCTTATACAATATGTTGCGCCACTAAATAATGTTATATTGCAACTTTATCGAACAGCGAACGTTAACATTGCGAAATTAAAAAATCACATAGGTCGATTGCACCACGTAGAGTAAAAAAAATCACGCGAGTAGCACTAGTAAGCACTGACGGGTTAGAGGCACCTCCCAACTCTTTTCGAATTACGCACAGAGTGTGTCATCCAATTTTGCCAAATGAGACTTATGAACAAATAAAATGGCAGATATCCGTCGCTCCGAGATTTTCTCGGAATAGTCACTGATTAACTTGTTTGTGGGGGTAACGAAGCTACTTAATTTAGGACATAATTGGTGATGTCTAACTTACTGGATTGTTATGTTTTTTTGGATGGCACATTTCAATTATCTAAAGTGTCACTTCTAATCATCATGATCATCAGCTTTTTACCGTTTTCCCTAGGTACTGGTGTTGATCTACCTTGTGAACTGACTACGGATGAGGTACACAGTACAAATTTTTCATCAATTAATCTTTCATTTTTAAATATGTATAAAAGCAGGCCTTTAAGGTATCTAAGTATTGCTATCATTAGTAACACCAGCTGTTTCTCATGCTTAATTTTCATTTTATGTTTCGTTTTGTCAATTAGAGAAGGCAGGGATCTAGAAATTTTAACACTAAAATGGCTTGAACTAGGGGAAGAAAAGGAAGCATTACAGTACCGTAGCATTAATTTTGCATTAGTTGCTTGAGCCATGTAAAAGAAGGTTGTAAACCTTCCCAATATCATTGATTTTTCTTCTAAAAACAATTCCTTGGAACAATTTTCGGCACCTTTCTACCTAGTCCTGTATAACCTTATTCTACAAGTATCAAAAGAACTTTCCCCACCGGGTCACACTGCAGCGGCACAAGCCCACGCGCTCGTCTCGGAAACAAGACATTACAATTTTATTACCAGTAATCATCTTAAGTGTTATCAGCCTAATTGAATAATGCATCGGCATAGTGACCGCTACCGACTCTGTTTTGCTAAACAACGCTATCTAGATTGTTTTGGTCGGAATTCTACTGAGGTGGTAAGTGGCCAGTTTGTGCTAGTCTTGAAAAGGTTATGGAGTCGGAAAAAGTTGGATTAGGAGAAACCCTGGTAGTTTTTTTTTGAGTGTTGAGTGAGACAAGGTCTCAAAAAAGTGTAATAAAATTTGCTTTGTGACAGAAGAATTGAGTATGACAATCTGATGACAAATAGCTTATCGCATTTTCCGACATACTTTACTATAGCTTAGTTTAAGGCAGTTATCGTATGATCTCATGAAATATTGGGATTTCAACAATGAAAAACATCATTTAATCCTTCATATTTCAAGTAATTTCGTAAGTTTATATCGTCGCATTGAACTTGTAACAACTAACAGCCGTTATCTTTGTAAATGCTAGGATATTCACATTTGTGATAGCCTAATCTTTTCACTGATAGTGCTAATGTGAATACTGACCTTATTACATATTCAATGTTTTTACCTTAATACTTATTGTAAGATTTGATAAGATAAAGGGTTTCCTCAAAAAGTGGATAAAGGGAAATACTTCGTTCTAAGAAAAATAGACATAGTTAAGGATGAACTGATCAGACCAGAAGGCATAGAGGTAGGTTATAGAATTCCATAAACACGCAATCTTTACTGTTTTTCATCTCGAAAGGGGTGGTTCCTAATTTCAGAAACGATGATTGAACGCCTGTAAAATAGAAACGAAATAAAGACTCGATCTTGTCATCTTGTAGTCAAAAAGATGGCCACGTTTTTTAGGTATTCAGAAATATTCAAATTCGATACACAAACAGACATTTATTCGAATATTAAACATGCACATCGCACCGGATGCTGCAAGTAGGGACGTGCAACACAAGACCCCTCGGATCAAATTGTTTATAACGATACATTTTAATAGTAACCTCGGAGGATCAGCTATTGAGTTACATAAGGGGAGATTTTAGTGTTAATAATACCCTTATTTACTTGTGAATAAAATGCAGATGACTATGCGACCTGCCACATAACACGACCTGGTACATAAGGAGCTTAAGAAGGAACATGATGAGTTTTAGCCAGTGAGAGTCTGACGCTCTCTCATTCTGTTAAATCACAGCGAGATGGGTCATTTGATGATTTCCCATAAAAAAGGTGTTTATAGGAAGTTTAGGTGCTGCAAAAAACACCTCATTCCGATGAAAGCACGTTAAGTTTCTTAATTATAAAGGAAGGTAATAAGGTTAAAATTGAAAGCATTTGTTGTAATTCTACGATACTGCCTTGTAAAAATCTTGTCGGTTCCTACAACCAAATGTTTAAAACAACAAATATTTTTAACCGATTTGTAAAAAGGACAACTTTTATTTTAATTCGCCTCGTAACTGTACCTTGATAGACTCATCCTGTTTCAAAAACATCTATCATCTGACCACGGAAGACAACAAATTGCTATATTTAATTAACTAATTATTAGCTTTTCCGTACATTATGCGGGACAATGCAATCATCGTAATTACGGCCGCTTTTAATTCGATGTGATTTGACACGCTACGTGGACTATAATTTAATTAAAAGGCCGTTAGTGAAATTTGTTAAATCTGTTCTATCCGTGACATTAAAATACAACGGTTTTCCTAATTTACAGGCTTTCCCTAACTCCTCATTAGACTAGACTCTCAATTAAGACTATCAAAAAACATTTAATACAAATAGCGTCAAAAAAATACCCTTTCAATGCAGCCCAAATGTCAAAACTGTTCAATGATGTCTCAAATGTTGCATCTATCTGTTTACAATATTCGTAATTTGTCTACCAACAAGTAAACAGCAAAATATAAAATCCTGAAAAAGCATTCTGTAAGCTCTGATGTCAGTTCAGAATTGCTATCTAGATGGCGCTGTGCAATGACGTCACGTTTCTGAATCGCGGTGTTAAGATTCTCCGCGGCCGAACGACCCTCGCGCCGTACTGAAGTGAACTCATACTTACCTGGCATAGGGGATACCGTGATCAAGAAGGCGGTTCCCCCAGGGCGAGGTCTATCCATTGCACTGCGGATAGGTTGACCCCTGCGATTATCCCTAATGTGGATAACTCGGATGCGTAATTTTTGGTAGTGGGGACTGCGTACGCGCCGTCCCCTCAGAATTCCTAGAAACTTCAAACATGACGTTATTAACATTGGGGTACAGAACTACTGATTGCCATTTCATCTCGATTATCTTGATTCATTTTGTAAATGAGTCATAACAATGACGAGCCTTGGTTAATACTATAGGTTCAATAAACGTATTGCAAAGTTCCTATTACAATACTGGACAGACAGCGGAAGATTATATCACTTACTATTTACATTAAACAACCATTTTATTTGTTGTACAATATTGTCATCTCAAGGTACACACAGAGCCATCTATCGGGATATGAACTGAACTAAGCTCAAACTGGAGCGCACAGGATTTTGAGCTTGTACTGTTGGCTGATGCCCTAAAATGATTTTTAGGGTTAATACAAGACGCGAGCGAAGTTTATGTTGATATGTAAGTCTCTACGAAGTCTGACAGGTGGTGTTTTAAAAGTCATATACCAAATTTTATACAAAATTCGCTCATTATTCACAAGTTAGCAAAACGTTTTGTATAGAAAAACTTGTTAAACCACTTGCCGGCATTCCAATTAAAGTAAATGATCGATTTTTATAAGCAAAAGTGGTTTATTATTTATTTTTTATTAATACGTTTTGCACAATGTAGGTACAATGGTGGAATTACCGCCTTTGTGCGTTTTCTACCAATCTATCTTCGCGTGGTGGAGAAATGGCTTCTTGATTTCTTGAGGTTTTATTAAATTATCGAATAGAGGACTTAAATAAAATGAACTGGTAATAATCGTTGGGTAGGTAATTTTTTTAGCTAAGGAGAAAATAATATTTTTGTCAACTACGTTAACCCTTTTACTGCCACTGTGCACTTTGAAGGACACTGGTATTTTTTAAAACATGAACTTTGTACTTTGTAAATAGTTAATTGAACTTATAGTATTTCCCATAGTAGTCACTCAGTGCTTGTTGACTTGACTTTCTGTTAAATCACGTGCAGACAAGGAAAATTGAGCGTTAAGCTGATAATAATGCTTTTCTCTTTCTACAACTGCTTGACACTTTGATTAGAGATTCTGAGGGGACGGCGCGTACGCAGTCCCCACTACCAAAAATTACGCATCCGAGTTATCCACATTAGGAGTGGGTGATACAAAACGTATATAGATATTGAATCTATATATTGGTGCAATATCTAAAATCCGATATCGGCTTAATCTGAATCTATATATCGGGCGAAACACTATATTGCTCCAAAACGTATCCGAGGGCGAGTATGAGCTTGTCGTACGTATCGTATTAAACCGATTTACCGAATAAAGACCGAGTATACACGATGTGACACGATCTCTAGTCTCTACACCGACGAAATAACTTAGCAGCCGGCCGAGAGAGGGAGCGCGTGATTAATAAAACCAACGTAGAACGTAGCTTAATAATCCGTAGGTACTATTCTGAACCTTATGTCAAATGCAATAAGTCTGTTTGAAGAATTGTTTTAGTATTTTGGCAAGATTGTTAAAGGAATTTCAACTTTCTTTTAAAGTAATAATGATGCATATTACATTACATAATTTGCAAGGATTTATTAACTTCGCGCATGACGCTTGTTGTCCTCTGGCCTTGAACTAGAAAGCAAAGAAATTTTAAAATTCTATTTTTTAGTTTCGTGCTAGCAATTATTGAGTGAGCGCATTATTGTTGTTCCTCATTATTACTTACTTACGATTTGATTTTCTGTTAATTTGTGTTAGTTTAGTATTTAAAATAGTTTAATTTCTTAACTTGAGTATTAATGTGTGTAGGTATTAAGGTGTAAATAAAATTTAAGTGTAAAAATTAGAGTAGGTTAGGTACTTATATTGAAACATTTTGTGACTCGTGTTAAAAACTATTTTTAAAAATGTCTCGTATAAATTCGAGTATTTTATGGGACTATTTTGACAAAACAAATTTAGTGGACAAAAAAGCCAAATGTCGTGTTTGTGGTGACAGTTATAGTTATAAAGGTACGACAGGCAATCTAAAGGCACATTTAAAAAAAAAGCATTTAGATGCATATACGAGAGTTGCTACCGGGCAGCAAGATATTACGACTTTCCAAACTGCCTCAGCAAGTCAGATTATTGCCGCAGATTCATCTGCAACACCGTCAACATCGGCTACAATAACTACGTTAGCAAACCCAATCGCCTCAACTTCAACAGCAGCGAATCCAACAGTTTCACCCCCACGTCACGTAAGACAACAAGGTATAGAAAGATATGGCGCCACTAAAAAAATATCAGGTGACTTGAAAAGAAAGATCGACAATGATGTACTAGACTTATTCATAGATAGTTATCACCCCTTTACATTAGTAGAGGAACGAGCTTTTAAAAAAGTTATGCGCTGGATCCCTGGCTATCAACTCCCGACTAGAAAAACTATTTCTAACGTCATGATTCCTGCCTTGTACAATAAAACGAAGAAACTTTAAAACGACATTGGGTAGCATTGAACATTTGTGTCTTACAGCTGACTTATGGACGTCAAGAGCCAATGAATCGTATTTGGCTGTTACCGGTCATTTTATCACGGAGGAGTTCGAGCTAAAGACCATCTTGCTGGACTGTTCTAATTTCGAAGATTCTCATACGAGTGAAAACATTCAGAGTGTGTTAAATGATGTAATGAGTAAATATGAATTAACATTAAACAAAATTAATTTTATAGTAACTGATAATGCGGCCAATATTCAAAGAGCGGTTACTAACATCGGTTGGAAGCATTATGGATGCTATGGACACACGCTTAATTTGATTTTACAGAATGCCATTACAAGAGAGCAGACTCTACAGTCCGTATTAGATAAAGTAAAAAAAATTGTGCGCTTTTTTAAAAAAAACAGTACCGCCTTAGAGAAATTATTAAAAGCACAAACTAATGATCAGCCAAACTGCGTACCAAAACGTTTGATTCAAGAAGTTCCGACGCGCTGGAACTCCAGCTTTCACATGATACGGCGCTTCGTGGAACTGGAACATTGCATTAGGTCTACAGTTGCAGTCATCAGAAAAGACCTTCCCATTATTACCAACGAAGAGTGGTTGCTACTTGCCGAAGTCACAAAAATATTGAAACCGTTCGAGGACGCGACAGAATCGATGAGCGGCGAAAAGTATATGACTGGTAGTTCAGTCATAGTCATGACACGGTGTCTAATATCATCATGTGATAAACTCCTGGACGAAGAATTCTGTGATGTATCTAAAGAGCTAATTTACACTTTAAGGACAGGACTAATAACCAGATTCTCCAATCTTGAAAGAAGTGGAACATTTTCGGTATGTACATTTTTAGATCCTCGATACAAACTGGCTGTCTTTTCTGACGAAAATGAAATTATAAATACTAAGAAACGAGTCCAGGACTTAGTAAGTGGTATTATAGCGCAGGAGAGAGCGCGAGAAGAGGCACCCGTCTCGGCATCTGAGGACCACAATGCTGATAAGTTTTCACCATGGACAATTTTAAACGAAATAGTGGGAAAAAAGCAAAATGTCGGGACACCGGTGTCAAAAGCCATTAAAGAAATAGATGGCTATTTGAATGACGACCTGTTGCCAGTTTTCACAGGAACTACGTGGAACTGCCCTCTCGAATGGTGGCGCAAACATAAGTTTACATATCCATACTTGGCGAAACTATTAAAAAGATATGGAAACATCATGGCGACGTCAGTTCCATGCGAGAGGATCTTTAGCAAAACGGGACTAATTATAAATGATCGTCGCACTCGGCTGACAACATCAAAAGTAAACCAGCTCGTATCTTTGAACGTAAATCTAGATGAAAACAGATTTAAATAAATGCTGAACAAACAACGTAAATAGTTGAAAATGTAAAAAGACAATGTAAATAGTGTAAATATAAAAAGTTTGTATATATCATCAAATGAACTGTTAAATACGCCTGCATTATTTTATCGTTCGGCACCTACATTTAGGTATAATTTATTATAAAACTTTTCATAACAGACAATAATGCAGCCAGTCCTAAGCCTGGTAAAAGTATGAAGGACAGTTCATTGATGATGACGATTGTATGTTTTCTCTAACTACGTAATAGGCTTTTTCATCACGTGAAATTAGTGATGTTTAAACTTCAGCTAAGTATCTAGACAAAACCGTTGTTTGTAATTTAGCTCCTTAGAGATACATCGTATTACGATATTTACAATATCGCATGCCTAGGTGGTTCTCACTCACAATACGCTTTATGGAATGATACAACATCATGAGACGGATTACGCGTATCTGTTAATATATAGTTTCAGAAAATATATAGTTTCGAAATCCGATATCAAATATCAATATATAGTTTCGATTTGATATTGTGAAAAAGCTATATTACCCACTCCTAATCCACATTAGGGATAATCGCAGGGGTCAACCTATCCGCAGTGCAATGGATAGACCTCGCCCTGGGGGAACCGCCTTCTTGATCACGGTATCCCCTATGCCAGGTAAGTATGAGTTCTCTACAGTACGGCGCGAGGGTCGTTCGACCGCGGAGAATCTTAACACCGCGATTCAGAAACGTGACGTCATTGCACAGCGCCATCTAGTTAGAAATTCTGAACTGACATCAGAGCTTACAGAATGCCTTTTCAGTATTTCATATTACGCTTACCAAACTGTATTCCCAAGCATAAATAGTTTTTTAATCAACTTATTATATAATCAAAGAATACCTTTACAGGATAAATATTACAATTTGTCATCGATTTTAAGTTTTCGAAAATGTGCAATGTGCTTTAAAAAGCACAACGGCAGTCAAAGGGTTAACTCACAAAAATATTATTTCCTGCTGAGCTAGAGCAATATAAAATAAATAAATAAATAAATGCTTTATTGATGCAAATCCTTACAAAATGTTTACAAAATGCTTAATATCTAGCAGGATTACAATTTAATTGAAGGCATACAAATGTTGAGACCCTGGCCCCTAAACTAGGAATGCCTGTGTCTTAGGAGCCAGTGTTCTACTATCGTTGGTAATTTGCTTATATATTCATTTTATTTTATTCAAGATAATCGTATCACGTGTGTGCTTCATAAAAACCCCAGTTTAAGTAAAGTTACCTAAGCAGTTTTGTTAATGTCCGCCGATTTAATTACTAATTCACTGAATTAAAAATATTTTTTTGCCATAATCATTTATGGCAAAAAATCTATTTAATAGAGCAATTAACCAATTTTGCTTATTTGCTCATATAAATATTGTGTGTATGTTATTCATCCACTCAATTAATTAGGTTTTATTAAAGTACAAAATCAGATTGTCATCTTCAGATACACACAGAGACATCTATCGGGCTATGAACAGACCAAAGTGCCTTCACTTTATGTATGTATTGGAGCCTTTATTACTCGGCATTTTAGGGTTAACGCACGATGTAAGCGGAGCTTGTTTAGGTATTGGAAGTTCTCATGACGGCTGACAGGTGGCGCTTTGAAAAATAAAATACCTACTATATACGTAAATACAAAGCCACTGTTGGTCACACGGTACACACTTGATACCAAAATAATTTATTTGTGTAGGAAAACTTAATAAGTCACTTGTCAGCATTCTATCTAGGGTTCTGGTTTTATAAGTAAAAGTCAAAATTACAGCATCCATCTGCCGAGTAGTTTTAACGCGTATCATGTATGCAAATGTAATATTCTTTAGCACTTCATATTATTTCTGAAAATAACGAATTGATTGCGACAGTTAAAAACAATATGTCGAGTAAGAGATGACCACGGAGGACAAAATAACTAGGAGATGACTTAGTTGATATTTTTTCCTGTTTTTGCTATATAAATATATATAGGTACCTATATATCAAATTAAAGGGAGTGACACGATCATTCCAAATGGTAGATCGTATAAAAAAGTAGAAAATAGGTAATTATAAAAAGGCTTATGTTTAAACACCACCCTAAAAAGTACCTATTTTACTACCAAAAAAATTCTAAACGGTTACCAAAATGGATAAATGGTCACCAAATAACGTTTCCAAAAATATTATTAGATAAAACCATTTTTTCGTATTATTGACTACTAAAAAAATATATGGACGCCTTTAAAATACACTTTAGACCAAATATTATATATTGTCACTACTTAGATGTTACCAATTATGTAATACCATGACTCCTAATTTGGTCATTTTTGTTAAACTAAAAAAGCTAACGATCGCTAGAATATTTCCCAAATACCAATTAATATACTGGGGTTCCCAAACGTACGTCGCTTATTTATTGTTATATGTATTTGTGTGTAACTCAGTGCATTTAAAATGTAAGCACGCAACATGCAGCAAGCATGGCTTCTGTCACGGCTCCGGCGCTGCGTGGCTCCGGCGGTCCCATGCGAGCTTATCGTCGCAGATGGTTTTCACGCTCACCACCCGCAGATTCGGCTTGCTGGCCGGCTCAGCCGGCCAGCCTCAGCCGCGGCGGCGAGCGCTGAAACTACCTGCGCCTCAGCTCGCAGGCCGCCTCGCCCCTCCGCGCCTACGCGGTTTTGAATTGCACTCTAGGGGTAGGGCAGACAAGACTACGTGGAGTCGGTTTTGCAGCGATTCGTTTTCGTCACTAACTTTTTGGTAGTAATATTAATCTTTTAGTTGGATAGAATTTGGTGACCATAAGGCAGTTGTCCCACCAACGACGAGAAAACGACTAACTATGGGCTATTTCCTCGCTTAAGAAACGTACAATAGATATACTTTCCAAGTGAACAAAAGAGATGCATATACAAATAGTTGATCGCTGACTGTTCACACTGCCGGCGAGCACTCGCTTCTCTAGTTTGTCGCTGAGCGACAAAAGCTATGAAAGATAACACTCGCTCGGCGACACTCGCCAAGCGTTTAGAACTCACGCCGAGAGAGCAACCAGTGGTCATTTCTCTACAGTGCCTATCTAGCGAGCGAGTGATGCGAGTAATGGCCCGCCTCACTCGCACACTCGCTTGTAGCTGAGCTACACAAATATCGGAACTACGCACTCGCTCCCCGCGCCTTGCTAACTCGTTTCTAGTTTTAGCTCTACTCGTTACTCGTTAATCGTTGCCGGTGAGACAAGTGCCTTAATCCATTTTGGGAACCAAAAATAATATTTGTGCGAGATTTGCGATTTTTCTGATGTTATTTTATTTTTTTGGATCATAGCATTATATACTTTAGTGCCCTTTTAATGAAGTCAATTTAATTTTTTTGGAGTTGTTTATTTTATTTGGTGCCTCAGCTTAGAGTCTTAAAAATATTTTTGGTGACCACCTAAATTATACCCTTATAAAAAAAATATTGTCATATTTACAACTCAAATAATGGAATTAAATAAACGAATAAATAAGCAAAGTACCAACGATGTTGCTCCGATATTCAGCAGGAAATAGTATTTTTATGAGTTAACCCTTTGACTGCCGCTGTGCTTTTTGAAGCACATTGCTATTTTCAGAAACTTGAAATCGATTACAAATTACATTATTTATCCCGAAAATGTATTCTTATAAGTTTATTAAAATACCTATTTTTGTTTGGTAATACCGTTTGGTAAGCTTAATATGAAATACTGAAAAGGCATTCTGTAAGCTCTGATGTCAGTTCAGATTTTCTAACTAGATGGCGCTGTGCAATGACGTCACGTTTCTGAATCGCGGTGTTAAGATTCTCCGCGGCCGAACGACCCTCGCGCCGTACTGAAGTGAACTCATACTTACCTGGCATAGGGGATACCGTGATCAAGAAGGCGGTTCCCCCAGGGCGAGGTCTATCCATTGCACTGCGGATAGGTTGACCCCTGCGATTATCCCTAATGTGGATAACTCGGATGCGTAATTTTTGGTAGTGGGGACTAGCGATGGGCTGAGTGATGATTTTTCTGTATCAATGACTGCGTGACAATGACAAAAAAATATCGATGACAGGAACAATGACAAAATCATCAATGATTTTTGTTTGAGCACATCACGGGCCACGGCACTTCAATTATGAGTAATGATTTAATGAATGAGTAGATGAAATGAAATGATCGCGGAACGGTGTAAAGGCTTAGTGACTTTATCATTTGTTATTTAGTAGTAGGCGTAAAAACTTGGTTGCGTAAATACCAACGCACCTTTCCTACAAGTAATATTCCAATCTTACCTTCATGCTTTGTCCAGGCTTAGGACTGGCAAAGACTAGCAAAATAATACTGGTACCTAATAAAAATATAATATCATTTTGCTTTTCTTTGGCGCATTTAAAAGATTGGTATATTTACAATGATTAAATTGAGGTACTTACTTCTTGGTACCTATTTGTTTTTTTTTTTTTTTTTTTTTTTTTTTTTTTTTTTTTTATGTGTATATCTACAAATATTTACATTTTCTTGCCTGTTGTGCCTATTCATTGGCTACAATTGACGTTTAAAAACATAAGCTGTTTTACTTTTGAAACTCCTAGGCGAGTGCGTCTTTCGGATACCATGGTACCAGCTCGTGAAAATACCCTTTCACAAGGCACTGATGTTGCCAGCACACAGCACTTAGTAAAAACTAATTTCGTCAAATTTGGGTAAACATGTTCGTGGTTTTTCCACCACTGAAGTGGAGTGTCGTGTTCCGATCCCATTAGAAGGATGTCATCGTCTAGGTACCTTTGAACTTCCGCTATCGCTCTTGATAACGGGGTTCCTTTAGGCTCTATTTTCGCAATTGCTGTCCTATATAAATTCCATATGGATGGTTCAGTATTACTTCCCGAGTTTTGTGTCGTAGCTAGGGTTGGAGTAGTTAATTGTTTAGTTTTGCAATTGACGCAGCTACCAATTCGATGACAACTTTTTTCGTTTCTTCAGCCAGATGTTGTGGAAACATGAAAATTTTAAACCTCGGATCTAAAAAAGTTGATAGTGCAAGTGTTCTGCTAAATTCCAAATTGCGAAACCTTTCCGAAGTTTCCTTTTTTAGCTTTTTTAAAACCAATTTCACAACATCATGCAACTCTCTCAACTCTAGAGTTTCTAATGTTTGCAAAGACACTGTGTGATTGGAATCACTTCTCCACCCGTCAAATATTTTTCTCCACTCATACGCGTAGACACTTCATCGAAGGGTTTAAGCACGCACTGCAAATCTTGAATAATTTTCCAATCATTGTCTTCAAGATATGTACCTTTGAAGTTGCTGAGTGGAAGTGTTGCAGTTACAGCCTCTCTAAGTTCAAGAAACCTTTGCAGCATATGAAAGTCAGAGTTCCATCGAGTTTCCACAGACTGAGTGAGTTTTTGCTGTTTTGCCTCCGATTGTTGGACCTGATATTTTACAAACTTTTCTGTGGCCAAAGGGCTACGTTTGTAAAAAGATACAATGTTCTTCACTTTGGTGATTGTCTGTTGCAAATTTTCAACGCTTAATCCACTCTTGACAATTAAATTTAAACTGTGTGCATAACACCCAAAATGGCGCCAATTCAGCTCAGTCGTGATAGCGGAGACTATGTTACTCGCGTTGTCAGACACAACTATGGTAATTTTGTCTGTAATGTTCCAAGTCGATGCACATTTTCTTAATTGAGCTGCTAAGTTTATGGCGGTATGATGTCCAGGGAGGACTTCACACTGCAGGAGAAGCGACTTCAAAATATAGTTTTGATCGATGTAATGAGCTGTTATGGCCATATATGACTCATTTGCTTTTGATGTCCAGCAGTCTGTGGTAAGGCATACACTTTTGCTTCTTCAGTCATTTTGTTTTGTTTCATTAAAACTTGCTGGTACATTGATGGCAGTAAAGTGTTTGAAAGGTACTTACGACTAGGTAGTTGGTAAATGGGATTTAGACCATGAACAAATGCAACAAAGCCCTCGTCTTCCACAATACTGAATGGTTGAAAATCTAACATGAACAATTTCATAAGTAGTCTATTCAACCTTTCCTGTTCAGATGGTGTAATTTTTTTTCTCTGTGTAAATTGAGCTATTGTAGGTTGTCGAACTAAAGACTGCTGGATAATGTGTGGTTGTGGCAACGGATTACCCTCGGCTGAGTGACTAGCAGAAGAAGCAACAACAGACTGTTGAGTCAGATTTTGGGATCCTGCTTGATTAGAAGGGCCAGCTTCCTGTTCCAAACGTTGTTCTGAACTGTTTTGGTGCATACCCATGTTCCTACGTTCATCTTGAATTTCAACCGTAGGATGTTTTCTTAAAATATGTTTTTAAATTTGTTGAGGAAGTTTTATAGGATAATTTTACCCTGCACAGTTTACACACTGCTGTCTTTTCACCAACGGATTCAATGTCAAAATGTACCCAGACGTTGGATGTTTTTCTTAAAGTTGATGCCATTTTTTATTAATAGGTATTTAGGTAAACTGTAACCACTCATTAAATAAGAACGTTAAGTACCTACCATACGTTTTTAATATTTTAGGCACAAACTGCAAATACTAACTTGGTTTTAAAATTTGTAATACACTTCAATATTTACTACGGCATAAGTCAATTAACAAATTACACTACGTACTTCGTAAGTTCGTACGCGTAAAATAAAATTAGGTAAGGATGCTCGTCCTTTCCTAATCAAAAGTTCAATCCAAAACAATGATTCACAAAAAAACAACCTTTCGAGTCAAGTTCGCGCGCAAACTTAAACAACGAAGTGAAAGAATTGTTGCCGTTCCGTGCGCCCAGTCATACGATCGGGCAAGCCTCGCAACAGTCACACATAAGTGTCGCAACGTTGCGATTCGAACCGCCCGCCGCCGGGCCGCCGCTGCGCATTGCGATTGCGACCGAGCACACCCGAGCGGGGCCGAGCGAAACGGCCGAAAATCACCGAAGTTGGCATTCAATTCATTCATTGTCATTCGATTCGAGTAATGATTTAAAAGCATTGATGATTTTGTCGTTGTCATTGCATGATGAAATGATTTTAAAATATCGATGATTTTAACATGTGACATGATATCGGACTCATCTCTAGTGGGGACTGCGTACGCGCCGTCCCCTCAGAATTCTTAGAAAAACATTGGCTCGTATAACCTGGGCTGGGACTTCACGTTTGAGATTTAGAAACAAATGAACTAACGAAAATTAAAAGAACGAGAACTCACTTCACGTACAAACATGTTATTCGGGTGCCTGCAATGACGATTCCTTGGAATACTCCCATAAAGGGCTCAAAAACCCTGCCAGTAAAGTTACTGTTGTGAGTAGGTACTTACGAAATATTTGAATACGCAAAACTTTAGTTAAAAAAGCTTATAGTCTTTACTCGCTAGATTTAGAGAAAATGTAACCTAATGTAAGTAAACCGACAACGCTTTTATTTTCCACAAGCAATTTTATCTAGCTGTCAACAGAAATAAACAACTCTTTATGCTTTCGCGAATTTCCGACCGCAGCCATTATTATATCACAAAATAGAATTATTAAGGCATTGTGCATCACTGTATTACTTTCGATTCTTCCTCGTATCTTGAATCTTACACACAGGAATCTCTGTGTAATTTGTGCTTATCCCTGCTGAAGGAAAGCTATGCACAGTGTCGCTTGTTGGAAAACGGGGAACAAGAGATACGTCACGCTATGTTTCGTGCAGCACGCGAAGAAGGTCGGAATAGAGACAGTATTCGCATTTCCATTGATCTTAGAGCATTTTATCAACTGGAACCGCCATGATCACAAATCTCTATACGAAAACGCAAGAAATAGTGATAGCTGGCTAATGCATTTTTGAGTAACAGCCTTACTACAAAAACTTAAAAAAAAAAATATATATATATTCGACTTCGTTTAACTATGTACTAATTGACACTTAAAAATTGAAACATAGCACAATGGTAGAAGATCTCCGACACCCAAGCTAAGATTAAACTTGTGTTATGGGTGTCGGGGCTCTCTCACAGTAATTTACAATATTTAGCGACTGTTTTAAAAGATCTGTCTAAAAAAAGTGTGGCTGCAAAACGGACCTTATTTCAACGTCATAATATTTTTTTAGACAGGTGTTCAACAGACGTTTAAATGTTTTTGTGGAAGTGTTTTGGATACAACCATGGATAAACGAGTCTAACCGGTATTCTCTCACCTTCTGTAGAGGGGAAGGCACGGTAACGTCGTGTCCTGTAGGTTAAATTCTCTTAGCTCATGATAAACGGAGTGCTTCGAAGGAATGATCGCGTTTCGCACCACCATTGATACGGCGTTAAAACTGTATAAATTTTCTGTTGAAAGCTATTTGTAACCCTTTAATTATTGTTGGTAATTCATCAAGTTCTTTGTTAGACTTTTTAAGTCAATGAAACCCATTGTTTTGTTGAATTTTTTTATCAGATCATTTAACAAGTACCGAATAAAAATACTGGGTTAATCCAAAATACTGTTAAAAGTTTTCACAATGACTTATATGACCTGTTTTGTGCCATATGGGCACAAAACAGGTGCATTCGATATGTCATGTGAAATATTGTCATTAAACTGCATCCTGCAAATATTTGATACGGCTTGGAATCGTCAAAATGCAGAAAATAATCATGCACATGTTCTTTTCTCAAATAACTAGCTTCTGCCAGCGGTTTCACCCGCATCCCGTAGGAATTACTTCCCGTACCGGGATAAAAAGTAGCCTATAGCCTTCCTCAATAAATGGGCTATCTTACACTGAAAGAAATTTTCAAATCGGACCAGTAGTTCCTGAGATCAGCGCGTTCAAACAAACAAACAACCAAACTCTTCAGCTTTATAATATTAGTATAGATACTTCACCACAAGCCATCACTTTGCTTCAGGGCCGATATCATACCTGATCCACCAGTAAACACTAGAGGCATTATGTAAATCGCACAGTCCTCGCTTATAATCTATGTATTAGCAAGTTTCCCTATAAGTTACTAGACGCTCAAGTTCCCCTATATAAATGGTAATGACGACGGCCGAAGGAATCCAGTTTTTATGTGCTGTTTTTCAATTTAGCCCACACTTTACTGCATTATAAAAGTTTTCCCGTTTAAATAACTGCTTTCTAACGATTTTATTTTCTTTGGTTTGTTGTTGCTCATGTTTTGATAGTTTTTTGAGCTGACCACAAGTTTTGTTTTTGGTGGGGAGCGTCAAATGACCCCTCCCGCTGTAAGTGCACAGTTAGGGAGTGTCAGACTCTGACTAAAACATGTTTCTACAACCAACTGACAATCCTTAGTCGGCCTTGTTTGATCAGACTCATATCAGCATAGAAATGGCAGTGCGCACAATAATACAATCCGGTATCAAACAGGTAGCCTGCACGTTTTCATATCGGTCCAAAAGTTCCAAAAATGTCTAGCTTTTATAATATTAAGTACAGATAAAGACTTATTTCATTATTATATAAGTATTTTGTGATCATCATCATCATAAATCATCATCCTCCTGTCCTTATCCCAATTTTATTTGGCGTCGACGCAGCAAGTTTTCTCCTTCCATACTCTTCTATCTGCCGACATCTCGCAAGTAGCATCCTTTCGAATCATATCGACTTTGTCAGCGTTGTGAAAATAACTAACCAGCAAAAATGCTATTGCATATTTGCTATATCTAATAAGTTCCACCTCGAAAACACAAAATCCCTATTTCAACTCTAAACAAAATTGTTAAATGGAGTAAACTTTCCTTACTTCTACGTGTTATGTTGCACAAGTCAGACAAGGATGTGCACAATTATTATGAACACAACTATCACGAACAGTTTATGAATAAAATTCACATACACCCGCTATTATTTGCTCATCTTCCGTTTCGTAGTACTACGACAAACTTTAGTTTTGCACGCGAAGAGCTACAAATGCTTTGTACAATGATCTCGTGAAGCTGGAAGTGTTAGCAACTCTGAGCGTAGGTTTTATGAACATAGAAATATTTTTTCAGTTTGACAGTAATGTGTAGGTAGGTAGGTATAAGAATTTTGTAACGTCATTATTACTTTTACTGAGAATATTAAGCGTCTACTATGAACCATAACGTATGTATATCCTTCCTTCTAAATCTCCACGATTTGTCAATAAAAGTTTTTGTTTATGTTGTAAAAGTAAGGGTCGGTTCATATCTGACGGAAAATGCGTCGAGCGTATCGTAAATGTATGATCGACGCACTAACGCATCATCGGTTATGTGTGAATGATTGAATGTTTTACCGTATATTTGTCAGTTCTGGCGTTACGCGACCGATAATACGCGACGCATATTCCGTTAGATATGAACCGACCCTAAAATAAACAATAATCTATAAGATGCAGAAAAGAGAATGAAAACCTGCCTTACCAAGCTCACTTGCACATAATCTTTACCACTTCCCCTACACAGCACTCACAACTCCTTTCTTAATCACCTGTAACACGTCTTTATGAAATAAAAACCTTTGACTTGTCGTATCTTGTGTTTACAACTCGGTGTTCAGCACAGGGATGAGTTTTCTAAAACTTGGCCGACTGTTTGTAATTTTAAAGTAGAGAGTTACACGTACACTGGCTTTTATGAGTTTTGTTGTTGGAGTCTGAATGTCGGATCATTACGAGCGGTCGCCGTTCCACGCGATTGATGGCACTTCCAGACTTCCAGACTTTTTGATCGGTGTACAATGAATGAGAATGCTATTGGTTTATTTTGTTATGGGTTTATGAGAAAGAGTGAATGTGCTAAAAAAATATGCGGTATTTAGATTACTCACACACTGCAAGCAATTACCAGTCAGCTGATAGTGGGCCCGAAGGTTGGCCTTTTATTTTAAGAAAATCGTGAATCTCATAATTTTTTGTCGGTCTGATACCAGCCAAATACCTGATCGTCGTTATGTGCATATTACCATTCATTTCCATACTGATTTATGAGCTCAAACAAACTGACTCAAAGTTTGCAGTGTTCGTGTATTCTTGCCCTTCAAAATAATAAATTTAATGAGTGTAGGTTGGATAAACAGATACAACTTTTGAATTTAACTGTAGATGAATTGATTACGGTTAGTTATCTATGTTACAGAAGTTAAGTGTTAAACAAAATAAAACAACAGTTGTTTAAAGTTTAAAATACACGTATATAAGTCTTCAGCCTAACCTAAGTTCAACAAGAATAATAAGTCTTAACAATAAGTCAAATAGACAAAACAAAGAGTAGGTAGGTACTTGTATTAAAAAGTGGTGACTAATAAAATAAATTCACTGTAAAAGTTATGCGTGCTTAAGATAGAGTATTCTTAATAATAATAAATATATTTATAGGTAAGTATCTGATATCTAAAGAATTACAAAATTTCTTCGTAATGAAGTTCCTCTTTCTGGTTTTCTGCTGCCCTTATTTCTTGTTCACATTCTTTCCGGAACAGCAAATTTAAATAAAATGGATTCTTCCGCTGAAAAAAATACTCATTTTAACAAAAAAAAAAAAAATATTTTGGAACAGTAACGAAATGAAAACTATTTAAACGGCTCATAATATGAACTGGTAGACGGAGCAACGATAGACATGTGAAACTTGTAACAACCCCAGTTTTTATAAATTGAATTCTAGGAAATTTTTCCAAAGAGCTGATTTGAGCTCATGAAAGATCTTTTTTTTTTAACGACGTTAAAAATCATCAAATGATCACCCCTCCCGCTGTGGGTTAGCAGCGGCGAGGGAGTGTCAGACTCTTACTGACTAAAAACCGTCGTGTACCGTCATAGGCCTTTTATGTACCAGGGCCGCGGTATCTCTTTCGAACAACCCGCAGCCCCGGCAGGCAAAGAGTTACAGCTGATTTGAGCTGATGAAGGATCTCAGGTGTCATTGACAACTTCTTTTTTCTTTACCTACTCTAATTCAACAGTACAATTGAAGATATGTTAACAAAATTTAGGTAAAAGTGAAAACTGAGGAGTGGCCTGTGAGGAGTCATGGTCCTTACATTCTGCCTGGCGCGTGTCCTCAACAGACACGGTTGTTTCGGAAGGTACCTGCATCGGACGAGAGGCGTCCGGGTGTCAGCCGGGTAGGTTCGGTCTGGACCCAGACACGGCAAAAGGTCGAGTAGTAATACAAAAAAACGAACCTCTTTCTTTGGCAACGCTAGCTTTGGCCTCCTTGATAAACTATTATTATTCAAGCATCGTTTCCTTATTAAAATAATAGCAACTACGACAAAAATCAATGTTGCAGCTGTGGCTATCATTATCACGATTAAAAGGCAGTTTTCTATTTTGTCTGAAACGGTAAGTTTGATGTGAAACTTGGGAATGGAATGAGGATGGTTAAGTTATCCTTAAAGCAGTCTTTTTAGGTTGATAGCATATATTCGGACTTTTATAAGTATAAACAATCTTTTACAGTAAAAGCACCCTTCCTATACATGCGTTTGTCGTGTGCGGTCGACGACCAACGGCTCGCAAGAGACGCCTGCGGCCAATGATTCAATAGCAAATTCATCATTTGGGTAAGAATGTATGGAGCAGTTTCCGAGGCTCCAGTGAGCTTAGACCACCAAACGGTCCTTCACATTTCCACTCACGAAGTCACTCAGTCGTTATTTGTCGGCCGCACAGACGACTGCTCCGGAAGGCTACCTTTAGTATATTTTATGTTGGGAAAGGATTAGCCAAATAATATTTCTACTTACCATTTGCATAATACCGTAGCAAAGTCTTATTGCTTATAAATCTCTCTATAGACATCTCATTTGAATCTCCAGTTATCTTATAGAATAGGCAACATAATATACTACCGTCATACGTTTCACTATATCTAGTCATAATTGTCGTCGTATTCATTGTCGTTAACTTGTTTGCTGTTGTGTTAATGAGACCAACGTAAACATCTGCAAAATGAGGGGCAATGTCATGTTATAAACACCTTAATATAGTTAAAGCCCAACTATCAGAATGAATTATAAGCTACTTTTTAGTATGGGCGACAAGAAATTATCGCGGGTGAAACCGCATACATATTTTTAACTTACATTTTGAGTCATTTAAATGTTGTCCGCAATCAAACATGACGTCTGTCGTGTCTGTGAACATCAGTTGACCAATATCTCCAGCTAAAAAATAAATAAATATATTTCGCCTTTATTTACAAAAACTTAAAAACTAACTATAGGTCTTTGCGAACTTAAAATTTCCCCCAATACTAAAATTCTACAAACGTAAATAGGAATAAAAACATATATAAGATGAGAGAGAGAGATGAGAGATGTTGAGTGTTAGGCGTCGAAGTACTTCTCCGCATCGCTGCGACGACTACTGCTTGCATTGCCAAGAGTAAACCAGCCCTCTGGTCACGTCATTTAAGGGTTACATATCCATAAACATATATGTAATTACTTATGTATAAGGTAATACTATTTTATGGAATAGGTATACCTAATTGTTCCTCAAATATTTATTAGTGTATGTAAAAATTCAGAACGCACCCTGCGTTCTGAATTTTTAAGATTCCACCCAATAGTCTATAGCAGTCTATACGACAAAAATATTTCAGTGTAATTGCAGGTACTTACGTATATCGCTTATCATAATTTTTTTTTCAAAATATTCGTTTAAAGAGATTCTCGTTCGCACATAAGTATTATTATCAAAATTTTCCAGTTTAAACACATACTTCAAGATTTTTGCTTCTAATTTCGGTACATATCCAACACTAGAATCTGAAATTATTTAATTATGAAGGTGGTATTGCATCGATGTGCGCAAGTGTGTGCTATAATGCTGATGCTGGCTGCTCAAATATTCTGGCTGTCGCAGCCTGGCTGCCTAGTGCGCGGGGGCTAATGATGTGTGTAATAATGTGAGGGGGGGGGATTAATGATGTACACATTAAGGTATATATCTAGACACACGGCAGTGTGTCCGCCAAGTTCGAGCAAAAAAAGCGACACACCGGCCGTGGGTTATATTACACGAACCATTTTGGGCCAAATTCGACCCCCCTGTAACTCAAAATCTATTTTATTTACGCATATCAAATTTCTAGTATCTGTTGAGACCCCTTCACTCATCTAAAATACAAAATTTCATTAATATACCTATCGTAGGTCTTGAGATATTGACGTCAGAAAATCGCTATTTTTACTATACACTCACTGACTGATTCACTGATTCACTGATTCACTGACTCACTCATCAAAAACCTAGACCACTTCCAATGGTGGTATTGACTTGAAATTTGGCATGGAGGTAGGTCTTTATGTCAAGGTAAAGGAAAAAATCTGAAAATGGCCAAGTGTGAGTCGGTTTCAAAATAATGAAGGTGTAAAATACCCAGTGTAAATTTATACCCCTAAGGAACTAAAACGAACTAAATTTATCTATATTTATATAATATATCTTCGAATGGTCGTTTCGATCTGAAATTCGTTACAAAGGTTGTATTTAGTCAAAGTAAAAATCTGAAAACGGCCAAGTGTGAGTCACTTTCGAAAATAACGAATGTGTAACTTTGATCCACGAACATAATATATGATAACATGTCATGTCAGTCAGTTGGTAAATCTAGTCCATTTAGCTAATCTAGTTCATTTCTTTGTAAGAAGCATAGTGCATATTTAAAAATCTGAAAGATAGTATAAATGAGACATTTACTTAACTAACTTAATCATAAGAAAAAAATAAAATAAACAGCCTTACAAAAATAAATGAAATCCCACCCAAAACAAAAATGTGAAAGACTGCCAAGTTCGATAATATGGGAATGCTTCGCCTATAAAAGAAGTGAGATCTGAATAAGTACCAAGTTCCATACACATACCTCAGTTAAAAATAGTTACTTTTTAATGATGATTACTTGGCAAGTTTTAATAGAAAATTAAATACTTGATTCATTGCGTTTAGTAGGTTTATAACAAGGTGTATGAAAACTTGCCAAGTAACATCATTAAAAAGTAACTATTTTTAACTGAGGTATGTGTATGGAACTTGGTACTTATTCAGATCTCACTTCTTTTATAGGCGAAGCATTCCCATATTATCGAACTTGGCAGTCTTTCACATTTTTGTTTTGGGTGGGTTATACCTACACGTATGAGGAGGTAGACGTTGGGATACTAAAGTACCGGGATTTGTGACCATCTCATTATGGAGAGTTCCTTCGCGATTCGAAATTAGAGGGCCACGACTGCCAGAACATCTTTGGCAGTCGTAACGGGTAGTCAGAAGCCAAAATTCCGACAATCCGTCTTACCGACGGGTATCGGTTAGTCCGGGTAACTGGGTTAAGGAGGTCAGATAGACAGTGGCTCCTTGCAAAGTACTGGTATTCAGCTGCATCCAGGTATACGGGAACCTGACCACAAAATAGTTGGGAATGGGTGAGACAGATGAGGATGCGAATTGTCTTAATAAGATACTAGTCTAGTAATTCAAACTTACAACTGTCGTAGAAGTGTTCCCAATTTTTTGTCCCTTCACAGTAAGATTCAAAAGTAAGTAATCTATTCATCCAAATCCATCCAAGATTCTGTCGTGAACATTTGTAAGCTGAAAAACCTGAAATTATAGCAAAAAGCTCAGTATTTGTATTATTTAAATTACAAAATGTCTCAATTATTCGTTGATACGCATACTGCAAACTTTTAGTCGGCCGATAGTTTGTTTGGGCTCATTAATAGGTATGAAAACGAACGGTAGTAGGCAAATTACAAAGATCCGGTAGATAGCTGTATCAGACGACTGAAAACTTTGATTGGAATCAAGCCAACTACCAACTGTCGGCTGACTGTTTAGTCTTCAGTGTGCGGGTACTCTAAGTACCCTAAGTACTCTAAGTACCCGCACAATTAAGTAGTAGGTTCATAGTATTATAATATATTATTGTATAAGAGGTTTGTTATCGATTTTAAATCGAATGAGGCTCCTTGACAACTTTTAACTAGGATAGTGACCGATCGTATTGTAAGTGTGCTGGCTGTTAGTTCATTCAAGGCGTTTACACTTATTTAAAGTTCTTAGTGTCTACACTTACCGAATTGTTCAATATCGGTTGAGAGGCCATCTTGATGGCCAAACCAACTTTCTTGTCTAGTTTGAAAATGTGACGAACTAAGTTGATTTGCAATTATCCCGTTAGTACTATTTCCTGGTAAAATAAGTTAAATATCACTTGGTTTACAACTTGAATAGACAAATGATAAAATGTTTAAAAAAATAAATAAAAGCGACCTGTTTGCAAAAAAAAGCTAGAAAAAAATTAAATTTTTACTCTTATAGCCCGATGGCAAGGTAATCCAAAACTTCCTGAGAGAGGTCAGTTGCTGGAACAATTCGCACGCTCTCCGATGGACGGGTGTATCAATCGTACAAACTCTGGGCTGGTTGGAGAATGTTTCTTAAAAGTCAATGTTGTTTTTTAAAAATCGGTCTTGGTCTAATTCGGAAATATAACCCGAAACCGCGAGTTGAGAGATACCTACGCACTATTTTCTATAGATAATGTAAAAACAACTTACCGTCCATAGCGCAAACAATGGAAGGAAAAATTATTAAAATTGTAATAAAACAAACTGGCACCCAATTCATCGTGGCACGTTAATTAAGTGAACTAATTAAGAATGATTTAATTCTTGCTATTTATTCTCGTATTATCATGCGTCTGATGACGCATTACAAATTTTGGTATACGAATATTTACGCATATATCACATTTATTTTCCTTCAGGTATTATATTATTATAACTAAAACTGAACTTACATGCGGGGAATATAATGAATAACAGGAATAGGTGTCTTATAGTTAGTTCATCATTAAATATAATGACAGTCAAAAGTTACCTGTTCAGCCTTATGTTGTCACGTAGGCATGTGTCATCATTGTGTCTTTATATTCAAGAAAGCATTTGTTCTATATACAGTGAGTACCTAAAGCCGATGAAGATGCAGTTATGAAGATGAAAGATAGTACGCACGTAACAACGTTCAGGTGTCTGGCCGTTATCGGGCCAACTATCGGCCGACGGTTTAGTCTGCAGTTTTCTTACGGGCACTCTACAACTTAATAATAATGGCGTCCAAGGCCGATTTCGACCACGGTGGCTGTTCTCATATAAGGAGATCAACCAGCTGAGCAGGACATACTATAGTGCACAAGCATTTGCGGACACACAAGTGCACTCACTATTCCTTCACTTTCATAGTCCAATGGGACGGCAATCCGACACGACTGGAGAGAGATCAGGCTCAGGACCGATATTAACGAGCTCTCCGATGCACGGGTGTAGCAATCAACATCTTCCAGACTACGGGCTGATTTGTGAAAGTTTCTAAAACCCACAAAGCGATTTCGGCCCGACCTAGGAATCGAACCCGAGACCTCGTACCATACCAACGACACAGTCAGTACAAATTTTAACTAAAACAAAAAGTATTGTCCAAGAAGAAGCGAGTATACAATTTCTAAACTGCCATCTTGATTTACGATGTAGCTAATTAGCTACGGCCACGCTACGGTGCTACGAAGCGCTACGCAGTCCGTAGCTCTAGGATGCGTAGCATAGTTGTAGCCATAGACCGAGCAAGTCCGGAGCACTTTGTTGATCGCTACATAGTACATAGTATAAAATAAAGTCGCATTTTCTGTCCTTATGTCCCTTTGTACGCTTAAATCTTCAAAATTTCGCAACCGATTTTCGATACGAAATGAACCTATAGAGTGATTAAAGAGGAAGGTTAGTATGCATTAACATTAAATAGTGAGGAAATACTGTTATCCCGTGCGAAGCTGGAGTGGGTCGGTGTATATTATTTGAATGAGATATGAGAATAAGAGTTTTGCGATTATAATTTCTTGATTCCATTTTTGCAATTATTGTTGCAAAATTGACGTGGGCGAGTTGATGACTAAGTTTTATACCTATTCACTTTTAATTGGCAACGTGATAGTTCCAATTGCTGTTATATTGAAATTTGTATCAGTTCGCGGTAAAAGGTCCTTATGGGTGTTGGCACTTACGCCATTATGTTTTTTTAGTCTAAGCAAGATTGTAGAATTTGTATCTCCAAATGACTTACGCGCCAAAGTCCATAAGGCACCTTTTGTCATGAAATGACACATTTCATGATTGGTATTTTATTACATATTGGTAACCACAAGTTGTTTGGAAATTCCTGTTATAATAATTGTGAAAATTAACATTCTACAAGTATCCAGACGGGTAATAACCTACGCGACAACTACAGACTTTTAGTCGGCCGATAGTTGTTTTGGGCTCGTAAATCAGTATGAAGATAAATGGAAGTACATACGCAACAATAATCAGGTATTTGTCAGAATAAACAATTTTCTAAAAGAAAAACAAAAATTCCAACCACCGGCTCAACAGTCGACCGATTGTTTAGGCTTAGTGAACACAACATTTTTAACGAATATATCTCTCAAACAAGGATCACTAGAGCAGGTTGCAGATCTCAAAATCCCAAAAAAAAAACAAAAAGTTAAAGGAGTTTTACATCACTTTAAGTACATCAAAATCCTAAATACTTAGGTGTAGGCACACGCAGAGTCAAGATTTAATTCAATTGGAAACTACAAACTTCTAATTCCGAGTCCAAATATCAGTTATTCAAACGCACACATTCTTGATGTCGTAGGAGCGTCGGCAACCGCCGCGTCAGCCGGACATCCGGTCTGCCCCCTCCCCTCCCCCCTGGCTTCCTGATACCCCCCCCACCTTCCGTCGCTGACGTCACAATTAATCTTGGGCCCATCTTCCGGCGTGGGCTGTTTTTCTGTTTTATGCGTGGTCTCGTTTGTAGATTGAAGGTTTCCATGTACACTGGATGGAGGCTTCGGTTAATTATGTGTGATAAATGAAGAAAATAAAACATCCAAGATTTTGACGAATTTTGGCAGTAATACGTATCTGTATAAATACACTCTTTTGCAAAAAAAGCGGGCACCTGTGCGAAATCTTAGTTTTAAGGACTTTACGTGTATTTCAAAGGGTTCTGATGATTGTAGTATGTTTCTACCGTCAAAAGAGTTAGCCGAGCATGCGTGAGAGTGTATTCTAAATTTGAATTTTGTACAATTGCTAAGAAATTGATTAATCCTTGTTTTGGACTAATTGCTGACAGAAAGTTCTTCGGTGTTTCGAAAAGTTTTTGAAGTGATTTTCAGGAAAATGATAATGCAGTTTTGATGAATGATTAATGTACTTTTTTGTTAGATCAAAACATTTTTGAAAAACTATGCGTATTTGTTAAAATTTTCACCTGCTCTAAATGGGCTAAACTGATGGTTGATGGCAATGTTAAGAGTTTCGGTATTTTAGTGTAAAGCGTTCTATTGTTTGGATATTGTACCCACGTGTTTTAAAATATCGTTTTTTCATAATTAAACTCTATTTAGAAGAGTATCAGTACCTTTGGCTGCGACAAAACCAATTTAAAGTAAGCAGTGCCGATCACAATACGTCTCCTATCGGACTTTGACATTTTTAAAAGTCTTGAAATTCTACAAAATACAGAAAATAGCGCATAGACTGTGAGCACGAGGTCTTAAGATCTCGTAATCACTGATTTTTAAACAACCTCGTCTCTTGGGAAACTCCGTAGACCACTGAAGATCTATGAGTCTGAGCGTTCAAATAGCGTGTTTTTATCCCATGGAAATTTTATTAAATAAACTTGCCTACAATGAGATTTTCTGGCATCTACAGCACTTCCCTGCTTAAATCATAACAATAATTGGGTATCTGCTCATTTCTTAAGAAACATGCGTTTGGCCAATAATTTTGAATTCTTGACTCCCTTTCAGCTAAATCATCGTTTAGTAACCCGATACCTATGGAGTTATCGAGAGCTTCAATGCGGCAATAATTTGACTTTTTAGATAGCTTTAACCCTCCTCATCATTTTTCATGGGGTTAATTTTAACATTTATCACAAAATTTGGTATGTTTTTAATGTCAAAGTCCGATAGGAGACGGGTTGTGATCGGCACTGCTTACTTTAAATTGGTTTTGTCGCAGCCAAAGGTAATGATACTCTTCTAAATAGTGTTTAATTATAAAAAAGCGATATTTTAAAACACGTGGGTACAATATCTAAACAATAGAACGCTTTACACTAAAATACCGATACTCGTATCATTGCCATCAATCATCAGTATAGCCCATTTAGAGCAGGTGAAAATTTTATCAAATACGCATAGTTTTTCAAAAATGTTTTGATCTAACAAAAAGGTACATTAATCATTAATTAAAACTGTATTATCATTTTTCTCAAAATCACTTCAAAAACTTCTCAAAACACCGACGAACTTTCTGCCAGCAATTAGTCCAAAACAAGGTTTAACTAATTTCTTAGCAATTGTACAAAATTCAAATTTAGAATACACTCTCACGCATGCTTGGCTAACCCTTTTGATGCTAGAAACATACTACAATCATAAAAACCCTTTGAAATACACGTAAAGTCCTTATAACTAAGATTTCGCTTAGGTGCCCGCTTTTTTTGCAAAAGAGTTTATAAATATGAATCCCCATATCCCTTGGTCATGCCATCACGTGTAAACGGCTACACTGATTAAGAATATTAATTAAAAATTAGAGTGAAGTAGCTAAGTGCTAAGACCGGGAGAAGGACATAGGTTAGTTTTTATCATCATCCGGCTACGAAAGCAGTTATCTCAGGACGTGGGAGAAACTGCGGGCGGAAGCTAGTGTCTTAAATATCTTAATGTATCAGAATAACATAGGTACAGGCTTTTATATAATTGTGCAGGAAGAAGTACCCTCGCCACATGGGCGAAACCGCATGTAACAGCTACATTACATGCATACGTGACATAATGAATATGTTTGACTTTTCTGCTAAATAAATAAGAAATAAGTAGCCATACCCCCACACTCAGAGACATTTTAATGATTACTTATGTCACTCCCTAGTGACGGATTGTCAAAGAAATCCTTCACTGAGAAATGGCTTAAGTAACTATTAAATGTCTCTGAGTGCGTCAAATACTCTTTAAAATATAAGTGAGTGAGTGACACCATTTTACCAGAAAGCCGAGTGGAAAACTTGCACTAAATACTGCACCCAGTGAGGAATGTTGGCAAAGAGCCCGTTACACCAAATGTTAGCTGCCTTTAAAAGTTTTTCCCTGTTCACGGGTTTACTTTATTTATTCTTTAACCGATAGCATTTAAACGCTGGCTATTCAGACTGGAAAACTAAGAAATTCCGCACTGTTTTTGGACGATGTAAAACCAGTGGCGGCGTAGCATCGGGTGGCACCCGGGGCGAACTACTTATTGAGCACCCCTCTCACCCCCCCCCCAAAAAAAAAAGACAAAATATAATGACATAGTAAAAAAATCATCAACGAATTGACACACGAAAAACCCGCGAGCGAAGCGAGCGCGAAATTTTTGAGTTTTTGGGATGCCAAGAGATATGTAGACTTCGGAGAAAGGTAGTGCAAAGTGTAGGCCGCGAGCGTAGCGAGCGCGAAATTTTTGAGTTTTTAAACACAAAAGTTGGAAAAAAGCACCGTAAAGTGAAGAACCCGCGAGCAAAGCGAGCGCGAAAATTTTGATTTTTGGGAATCCAAGAGATATGTAAAGACGTCGGAAAAAGTAGTGTAGAATGTAAGGCGCGAGCGTAGCGAGCGCGAAATTTTTTAGTTTTTTAACACAAAAGTTGGAAAAAGCACTGTAAAGTGAAGAAGGCCGAGCGAAGCGCGCACGAAATTTTTGGGACGCTAAGAGATATGTAAAGACTTCAGAGAATAAAATTGTAAAGTGTAAGGCGCGAGCGTAGTGAGCGCGAAATTTTTGAGTTTGTAAATACAGAAGATCCCAAAAAAGTTTGAAAAAAGCACTGTAAAGTGGAGAAGGCGCGAGCGAAGCGAGCGCGAAATTTTTTTCAAACTTTGACGAATTAATTTAAGTAATCAGATAAAAGCAAATATACAAGAGAAGGGTGACAGTCGAACTGAGAGGGGTGACCGCCTCGATAATATGTCTCACTCATGCACTGTTGTAGTTTTGTTTAAAATTTGAATATCGCGCAGTAAACGGTAGTGAACCTAGGCTTCGCAGATTAGAATGGCACCCTTAGTGACTTGTCCCTTCCGCGCCATCCTGGTCGTGCAGATATGTGTCGACCGAGATGGCACCCCCCGAGATGTAGCACCCGGGGCGGACCGCCCCCCCCGCCCCCACCTTACGCCGTTACTGTGTAAAACTATGAAAACATTCAAAATATTATTTAAAAATTTCTCGAAAGCTCTAAAATTATTTGACTCATAGTTCATCACATTACTTTTTACTCGCCAGAATTAACTTGATCGTCCTTTATTCTCTGGGCGGACAATATAGGGGAGACAAAGCAAAATCGGGCCGCTCTTATTAAACAAAAAGTTACATTAAACGTACTAACTTCAAAGGTCCCCTTTTCCTGTGTCTTATCCGCTGAATTTAGTATCAATATTACCCTCCCCTCAGACTGATCACTTTTCCTTATCTCCCCGATTTCCCATCATTAATTTTTTGCCCGAACCTTCTCTCCAAGGCTTCCTTACGGCGATTGATTGGAACCAATCAGCGCGATGACACTCATTTATTTCGCGTTGCCAGCAATTTATTGTTATTATCGCGATATTCTTTTTGAGATAGATAAGTTTTTAGGTATTTTTTTGAGGAATATCAAAAATTAGAATACGACAATATTTATGAGGTATCTTCCAGTGTCACAAGATTTCGGCATTTGTCAAAACGGTTGCTGTGTCAGATAGGCAGTCGCTCCTTGTGGCACAGTGGTACTCAGCTGCATCCCTTCAGACTGGACGTCAACCCCAATATAGTTGGGAAAAGGCTAAGTAGATGATGCTCTAAACCTTATTTAAGTTCACCACAGCATGTTTTCTTGTATCATTCTTTCCGGCCGTATCATTTTTCACACAATCCATCCATCGTTTCTTCGCTCGTCCCCTTCCTATAATATATCTATCTTCAGTGCAGACAATTGAGACGTTATTAAGTACAAACACACAGTCTCGAGTGTTCCCAGTTTGTGCATAATGAGATGCTTTGGATGCTGGGATAGAACATATTCCGTATTACCACAAAAACTTTTTAACGTCAGTTTAAGACTTGTCTAAAAAAATGTCAAATTATGACGTTGACATATGGTTCATTTTGTAGCCACAATTTTTTTAGACGAGTGTAAAACAGGTGTTTAAGTTTTTGTAGTAAGGCCAATTGTGTTTAGAGAGATTTAGGTATATACTTCGAAGATGAAAGGTAATTGTTAGGTAACGAATAAAGTAATTGATGAGTGTAAGACTGTTGGAGTATCTTTGTGGGTGTGAAGAAATCAGCTCAAAGAAAAGCTTCGTATTAGCAATTGTTTATATTGAAATTTCTTAGTGCTAAGAAAGAAATAAGGATGAATAAAACCAACTTGGTACGTATATAGTGAAAGTTGTACTTCTCGTAGTTATCATCAAAATATCGATTAAATTAATTTACTGTCTTAAAGAACATAATATTTTTTGAACGTAATATTACTCTCGTAAAATAAGAAAATACGTAAATCG
Source organism: Helicoverpa armigera (assembly GCF_030705265.1). Taxonomy (NCBI): domain Eukaryota; kingdom Metazoa; phylum Arthropoda; class Insecta; order Lepidoptera; family Noctuidae; genus Helicoverpa; species Helicoverpa armigera. The sequence goes on from NC_087123.1 coordinate 11,676,826, forward strand.
AGCCAATACTCATGAACTAGTCCCATGAAGCGCTTTAAAACGCTTGACTTCGCAGTTTCCGCTGGAAATCGGCATTAAAATAAAAATAAAATCCAAATACTACACTAGCTCGTTGACAGTTTGCCAATCTTATACTGCTTTTATACCACCAACTTATATGTGTACTGCAGACATATAAATATCGCTGGAGAGAGCTGGCATTTGTTAGGAATTAATAAATTCTCTCTCTCTGAATGGTTGTCGTAGCAACTTCTAAAGCGACGGTCGTTAGACCAAAGGCGATCGCATAAAGTACTCGAATAAAAGCATTGAGACTCCGGAATGTTTCGACTTCGGAAATATAGAGAAATAACTAGCTTTGCAAAGCTAGATCGTACGAAAGTTAGTTATTTCCAGAATTTTAAATGCTTGTGAAACATTTTATGGTTGCTTTTGGTTTTGGTCGACGGTGGTCGTTGGCTAAGAAAATATCACTCCTTTCCGTCTTCTGGAGCTTTTATTGAAAGATTCAATGTATGAGTGCGAGAATTTTATGTTGGTCGAATAAAAGAAGCTGTCTTTAAATAACGATTTTATTTCCAGAATCAATTGAACTGCACACTTAGATGGATGGAATTACGACACAGTAAGCATACCTCACCTATATCAATTGCAAGGTGGAAGAAAGGCGAAATTCATTATGATCCAAAAATTCATTCGCTCTACAGTTCATTCAGGCTATCAGTAATACAAAAGTAACGACTGCTAATAGACTCTGCAGAAGTTCTATAAGGGTAAGACTAAACTAACGACCAGCGTTTTGAACACGATTTTATTTTTATTCTGTGTGGTTCGACGTTATTCGACGAACACAGACGTGCTCATCAAGCAACTTAAAAATAGCGTAATTAACAATTTTTTTATTGTGACCTAGTTTTAGAGACATAGCGTTTTTGTTGTGAAATTATACAGTATTTATTACAAATATGGACAAAAAGTGATCTACAATTATGGATAGAAGCCCCTCCCACCGTGGCGGACTGCCACATTGCTCATCGCCACCAGCAGCAACACCCAGAAGTCACGCACAGGATGAAACAATTGAAGTTTTTTCTACTCCTGAAATTCAATCCTGGATGTCTAGTATTGAGCAGTGCCTGAATGAGGTTTCGATCACGGTTTCGGAAGGCAAGATGAATTCCGAACAAAAACTAAGAGTCACTAGCCTTTGTCGCAAAGTCGGATACGGAGTCTCTCAAATGGCTGTGCAATATCAGTCATTGAAACATAAAGCCCTTCAGAACTACGCCACCCTGCAAACGTTAAAGGAAAATCAAGACCTCGCTAGTAGTTTGACTGAGATCAAGCAGGAACTACAAGATACTCTCATCAAACATAAACCGGAAAGCACATCCTTCGCAGACATGGTGAAGGGTACAAAAAGCCTTATTAGGCCTCATGCAACCAGCTCTGTCGCTATATATCCTAGTGACCATACTAAGACCAGTGAAGAGACCAAAATTTAGTCCAAAAATTGTATGCCCTGAGGAAATGAAGCTAAAGGTGCGTGGACTTCGGAAAACAAGAAACGGAGGTGTTATCATAAGCACAGAGACTAAGGATGACATGCTAAAAGTGAAAGAGACTGTCGAGCGTTCCACATCTGCACTTACTGTTGATGAACCTCAGAAGCGGAAGCCTCGCATTATAATTATTGGGGTACCCACTGATATGGCAGAGAAAGAAGTTTTCAAAAGTATTTATGACCAAAATATCGTAGACAAACTTCCAACATTGACCAAGGATACCTTTTTGACCTCAATTAAACTAAGCCATAAGTCAGGAAAAAGGGATGCTGACAGCTGCAACTATATTGTTGAAGTACCAGCCAGCATCCGGAAAGTCCTAGTAAATCAGAACAGGCTTTACATAAACTGGACGTCGTGCCCGGTACATGATTTCACCCTTGTGACTCGGTGCTTCAAGTGTCAGCAGTATGGTCATGCATCCAAGACTTGCAAATCTGCTACCTCTACTTGTGGCCACTGTGGAGGAGAAGGACACGCGACTCAAGAGTGCTCTTCAAAGGAAGAACCGCCGAAATGTGCAACCTGTAAGCGCTATAAAAAACCCTACAATCACAAGACGGGAGATTCCGAATGCCCTGCTAGAAAAGCCGCTGAATATAGGTACATCAACTCCGTAGACTATAAAGGCGTCTGATAGCGTCAAACTCTAGATAATATTTAGCTGTAATCATTTTTACACATTATATAATTTCATATTTTACTTAGGGATAGTGGATTACTGATTATTTTTAGGCCCGCATATTTACACTCAAATATTGTAGGTACGCAATATGTATATTTTAATTAGTATGTAAGCATTATAACAAACATGTGTAATAACACTGTATTTGTCACATTAACCTAGTTTTTAGTTACTAGCAGCAATTTATTGTTGATTAGCTATAAATATTATAATAAGCACTTTTACGCCCGAGACACAGGTTTTTACCTAGTTCGGGCAAATTATACATCAGCAGTTTTTAGAATTAGCAAAATATTGTAAAATGATGTTCAAAGAGAAGTAATAAACAATTTATTTATTTATTTATTTATTCTAATGGGTTTAATTGATAAAGGGTTGTTACTGAAAACCAGAGAAAGTTCATGATTTAGATCACCACCAGCATAATACTGAATGGCAACCTTATTGTTTATGTATATTAACAGCGTAAATAATGATATTATGTATCAAAGGTGTAGGTATGTATGTAGCCAATAAAGCCTGCATATAAAGTTAATTTGATGGTCTCATAAAAGGTACATACTAGCTTCTGTCCGCGGTTTCACCCGCGTCCCATATGGTGACAAAAACAGGTCTATGCTACCTCCCCTCTAATTTTCAGCTTAAACGGTTCAGCCATTCTTGAGTTATAAAATGTGTGAAATGAAATCGTTTATTTTACAAGTTGGACATTACATCACTTTTACACGTCATAAAACTAACACGACTCTCTTTCATATATATGTATAGATTTGATTTTTGACGCTTTTTTGTGTGATACTAATATTATACTGTCCTCATATTATAAAATGATTAGTTTTTTCAAACAGTTTGTTTTTATTAATTGATCACTGCATTTCAGTGTAAACTGTACGCAAAAACTCAGACATGTTATACACAGATGGATGGGTGCAACAGCAAACTGCATCGTTTTGACAAACGACGCACGAGGTATCTGATCCGAAGCCAGACGCGAACTAATCACAGCCCGAGGCCACCAGGTGAGTGCTGTGGGGTTTTAGGATCAGTACATACAGTTGCGTGAGGAAAAACACCTAAAATATACCAACATCTCTACACGTTAAAACGTGGTCCTAAAAAGTATTACATTCAGTACTAGGCTAAAGCCATTGTGCCGAACAAAGTAATAAGTTAATGGTCTAAACTTAACACTAAAGCCGGTTCTTTTTATGACACTTGGCTGGTACTTGATTTTCTTTTGGAAAGTGACTGAAAAGTAAGTGTACGAGTACGTTGATTGATTACTTATTCATATTCATATCATTTATTGCGTTCCACAAGTTGTTACAGTCCAAACTAATATTATAAATGCGAAAGTAACTCTGTCTGTCTGTCTGTCTGTCTTTCTGTCTGTCTGTCTGTCTTTCTGTCTGTCTGTCTGTCTGTCTTTCTGTCTGTCTGTCTGTCTTTTCTTCACGCCTAAACTACTGAACCGATTTGTGTGAAATTTGGTACAGACATAGTTTGAAACTTGAGAAAGGACATAGGATAGTTTTTATTACAAAAAAAAATTATTCCGGACATATAGCGCCATCTATTGGTCAAATCAAAAATCTGCTGGTAGTCACTATTCCACGCGAACGAAGTTGCGGGCAAAAGCTAGTAAGCTTATAATTGCTCATATCGAACTCCTTTGGCACATTAACAAACTTTATTCTGAAACTTAGTGCTAGCTCAATTCGTATGTATCTTGTCCACTCTTCACACCGACAAACAATTTACTTTTATCGCATGAGAACTTACCCATGCTACCATAATCACCACGCAACGCGATAACCCAGACACACTCAAACGACAATTTGCAGACTCAAATCGCTTTTGAAATTGAAAAAGAATTGCGTTCCATTACCCACTAGTGTAGGGTTTGCAAATGGAAACGTTTTGGACAATGTTGTTAGATGCAGATGATGTAATTGCGTCGGCCAGTGTGTGCAGACCCTAAGCCGGTGGAGTGAAAAACACGCTTGTCAAACTGTCTGCTGGACCGATGTCGGAAACTCGCTGGTCGGTTGGGAAATACGGTTACGGAGGTGAGATAGCAAAAAAAAAATGTTTGGTAGGTGATGATACAAAAGTGCAATGTATGAATGGTAGCTTATCTTATCAACTTTGATTTCATGAATGGTTTAAAAAAGATTTGTTTTAAGGCATTATGGTTTTAGTTCCTAAAAGGATTTTCTCCTATTTCCCTTTTAATTGTATCCGTTTGTAAAACCACCAAATACAGTGTCAGTTTTTAGGATTAGTAAAAAAATATTTTCAGAGTTAAATCACTTTTCCTTGCCCGCCACTAGTGATTAAACTAAAATAATTTTCTAGATGTATTTTATATTTGTGGAATTAATATAAGCCGTACCCTAATATAGTCTTCCTTTTTCAAAAGAAAATGCTCGTCGTTTTACCGGCCAGTATGTCCGCATCGCTGGCGGCTGCAGCACGTTGCATGCGCGTGACAGCCCAGCGTGACGCGAGCGATATTTTTCTCAAACTACCCGCCGCCTCTACACCTGCCAAACTGACGGCTAGTTCAGACACACTTCTAGTGGAGATCGTTAAGAGGATGTTTTTATATTTAGGAAATTTTATATCTATAGAATCTATACACATGTGAAGGCCATCATGTTCTCAGCTTTGAATGTTACAAAGAGCTTTATATATCACCAGGTATTTTTTCCGTTTTCTCATAGAGTAGGTACTCAACACTACATAAAAAAATTAAATAAAAGTTTGTAGATAACTACAAATAACATTTTTTAGTACATTAAACTTTTTTTATTTTTATTTATTAATCAGTATAAATAAACTAAAGAATATACTTACAAAAATCATAAATATAAAATCTTTCGCAACAAGCCAGCACCCAACAGGGTTGCAACGTTAAAAAAATAAATGATAGTTGCCATAAAAATATTGTGTTGCCAGAATGTATGTACCAAAAAGTTACGTTGCAAAATTGAAGTGTCAGAGATTTAATTGAGCCGTTTTAAAAAAGTTTTTAGTTTGCGACAAAATGGCAATGTAGTATTTTATAGGATTGAATATTGGCAGTGGCTTAATAATGTAAGCCCTAACAAGTAATAAAGTTAAAGTTGTGAATATTTATGTGTTAAAATTATTTCCTTTGAGCCAGTCTAGAAAATAACTTTAATAGGTACATATACACGCTGATATATTATAGCAATGGTTTTCAATGTAAAAATAGATTTCAACTATTTATTCTGAGGTTCATAGCTAGCATTAGCATACATCAGAAGTAGGTTCACACATTTAATTTCTAAGTAATGTGAGCGTATAGTGCGCAGCGAAAAAAATGTTAAAAACTGTAGAGCCATTTCGTAAAGAATTCGTTAGTCCTGTAGGCGAATAATTTAGCTATCTAGTGAAATAGAAAACAAACGTGAATTTGTGAAAATAAATGAGGTACGTACCATTTACACCCGACTAGCAACTTCTTTCGAAGAGCGAGCAATATTCTTCAATGTCAAAACGTAATGTGGAATTGCTGGCACCTAAGAGTAAGGTTCCAAAACATACGACATAAGTATCGAGAGAATTTCATCCCACGCGGTATACTTATCATGCCCTCTTTCCACGCTTGCCTACTCTACGGATATTAATAATTATTTTTTGAAAAGGACACTTTCAGGTGTTGACCATGCGGTGGTAGCGGGCGGAGTAAAACACGCGTGCGTGAAGAAACTAGCACGATAATTAAGACATACCATTGCAGTTACTTTTACAATTATAATAAAGAATCCAATGTGAGACGTTTAAAATAAATTGTCTTGTCAAAGTCGCTGTCAACTACAGCAAAATGAAAAAGAACGTACTATGACTAAACGTTTTACCCACAATTTTTACAATCGCGTTAGTGAAACCACACACTTACCCAGCAGTGGTACGAGTGGTACGTACGACAGAAACTAGTGAGGGCCACGTAGTGTCCGTCGCGTTATGCGGTCACGTCCAGACATATCGCGCCGAATTTATTGCGAATACTGCCCTGTCGATTCTACTAGAATAATATAAGATCCGATGTTTGAAGTCAAATACGAAAGTTTACGAAGCCATGTTTGAAAAAAAAAATATAGGCTGCTGAAGATAAACTCCAAAATAGTCAAGCTGAATGTTTGTTTGTTTTGTGGTAATATAGCTTACATAAGAATAACACGTAGCGTAGGCCAGTTTTTATCCTGGTGAGAGAAATTGTTCCATCAAAAACCACCATAGAAGCTTGAAATTAACATAAAATGGTATTATATTCAGTCAATTATCACTATTGTACAGATACTGCGTATTTCAACAATTTTGAGTTTTGTTCACATGATCATTATTAATTCTTACGTTATTAATGTTTCATCTCTATAATCAATCAAATCACTGCAAGATATTATACCAAATTAAAGGTGCAAACACATCTAACCCACAACACGCCTCAAATCGCGTGGACCGCGTATGCTATGTAGCTGTCAAGTAAATATGTCACGTGTCGCTTGCGGCTCGCGTGCTGGCTACCAACTGCCTACTAGCTACCTGGCGGCAGCTGGTGAAGTATGAGTGTGTGTTTTTAGAGTAGCTAGGTCATAGGAATGATATGCTATGAGTTGTGTTCTATAGAAATGTATTAAGGCAATAGAAAATAATGGTAATCCTACTGTCCTATTAAAATTTGTAAGGAATGTGTGGATGTTTGTTATTCTCTCACACAAGAACTACTGAAGGCAGTTATACTGTTTATGTGTATCAAAATAAGATATAGGCTACTTTATATCCATATGCAATAGATAGTTAGTTCCCATGGAAAGCGGGTAAAAAATGTGGTAGGCAATCATGCGAAGCCGATCGAGATGACATTTGAGACATAAATGGGTAGAACCAGAATCTTAGAGGCGAACAAAGGCAACATAATTGCAATATTAAGTAAAAACCGTATAAAAATCCGTATAGTCATTTTTTTGAGTTTATCGCGAACAGACGGACAGACTTCGTCTTATAACTTGTGTGATTTTATCCCGCAACCGTTGAAATACTAAGCTCATAAACCATTTTCGCACTTCGCTCGCGGCTTTCGTGTGGCAACTGTTACCCAGTTAGCTACTTACTGAGTAGGAAGCACCCATAGACTAGTCTCTCATCATTGTACCATAGACGCGTGGGTTTCATTGTTAGGAACCATAACAAACACCAATTATAGGACGAGGAAATTTTACCGTTTCATAATTGGCTGATTTTCAGATGTTTTTGAAAGATGTACGAGATGGATGGAAGATTTTTAAATGTGTGGCTTGTATGGTGGACTAACGTTGTATGTTATTCTTGCTTCTTGTCTAAAGCTCAAATAAATAGTACAGTCTGTCCGGAGAGTGTTATAATGTAAGGGTAATAGTTCACTCTTGGAGAAAAGTTTCACATCGATGTTATTTATTTTCGCCTTTTTTCAATGTCGATGAGACAGTTCTGTTTAAGTTGTTATAATAATATGAAATAGTGATCGATCATTTGTCCATTTTAATAAGTTAATATTGTTTTATTCATGTAGTTTTAGAAGTGTAAATCATAACAGTACTTCTATAGTTTACAAATACCTTAACTTGTGCCTCTGTCAAACTAAGCGCCAAGATGCCGGCGGCTCTCGTGACGCCACTAGCTTCTAACTAAGCTACCTGGTTTCAATATTTATAGAGAGCTGGTATTATGCGCTTGAGGCAATGTCCACTCTATTGGGGCTCGCCAAGAAATATGGAACTAAAGTGTTGATTGCGAAGATTGGGTAGGCGACAGTTAGGGGATGATAAATACTGACTACTAATGCTAGCTACTGGCTAGTTTGATTCTGGTGCGCACGATCAGAATTTGTGTTGTTTGGCTCTCGTAATTCTCACGGAGGTCTGGGAAAAGTTGCTAACGTATCGTTTTGTAGTGCACTGCCGATAAAGTCCAGATTTACATTTTGAATGTTTTAAGTTACAAGTTACGGTTGCCAAAAGCAAAGGACGCACATGGGACGCATAGAGGTTTTATTTCCCGAAAGTGAGTAGGTAAGCCATACTTGTGTGTGTAAATCATCATCATCCTCCGAGCCTTTTCCCAACTATGTTGGGGTCGGCTTCCAGTCTCACCGGATTCAGCTGAGTACCAGTGCTTTACAAGAAGCGACTGCCTATCTGACCTCCTCAACCCAGTTCCCCGGGCATGTAAATGTACCTGCACATTGTCTTTGTATAACTCAAGAGACTCGACCACTAAGTAATGAGCGCTCCCCAGCACTCAAGTCACCCCCTTTCGTAAGACAAATCAAACAACTTATCGAACTCCCAAAGAAAAATCGCTACCCCAAAAAATTCAACCTTTGTACCTTGAACCCAAAACTTTGATAATACGGGCGAAATATAAATAAAGCGTAAAACCCCTTGTGAGGTAAATAAACACGCTATCGAAGACTTTAGTCGGGAGTTGCACCTGTGAACAAACAGGGCTTCTTATTTGTCAACGAGGGCTGAAGTTGGAGAATATGGTGAGGAAGAATGGAGAAAGTGATCGCTGTTTGTAGGAGGTTGGAGGTAAAACGTGTCTTTGAGAAATGTTGGCTTGTAGTGAAAGGTGCTATTTGTAGTTTTTTTGAGACGTTTTGTTGCTAATTACCAATCGTATTTTTTAATTACTTTGGGAATAGAAACTAGTCCTCTAAATTGTGGCTCTTTGGATGTTAAGAGTAAAGATGTTAAATTATTATTAATGAGGTAATACTTATTGCTTGCTTATTAATACACAAATAGTTCTTCATATCTTATAACGTTTATCTTCATATCTCTTCTTCATATAACGTTTATTTGATCTAAGTTACTTTAATATATTGAACGATCGATTAAAGCTCACACGTTCGGTTCCCTCACATTAGTAAAATCGTAAAAACAAATCAACAACTTTCCCATGGAATTCAATAAATTTTACGAGCCAGGCGTTGACGAAACACCCGAAAACCCATAATTTATTTCTCCATTTCCCCATACTTGTAATAAATATAAGAAAATACCAAATCCGTTTACGTAAACAGAGCCGAAAGTGTAAACTTTGCAACTCAAACGCGTAGAATATGCGAGGAGCGCGAACTTTTCGCAAAGAACTCTTTGAGTTGTTTCATATATGTATGTACATACATTGCGTACGCTTGCGGAGTTTGGGTATACTGCGATTATCTAAGACGTGTGAATATTCTACAGGCTGTTTGTGTTTTGTTTTTACATATTTCATAGCTATCTTCGGCCAGCGGTTTCATACGTGGAAACTTCTTCGCTATCCTAGATAACGAGCAGCTTTTAGCCTCCCTCGATCAGAAGGCTATCTAAAACTGAAAATAATTTTCCGAATCGGACTCTCAATTTACGCTTTCAAATTAGTATATTTCATATAATTTTTCATAGACTATGTTAAGATCGCCATAGTTGGTTTACATTTTATAATTACCTGTATAACAAAGATTGACTCTTGTTTTTTCAGAACTAGTTTAAAGATTTACTACTGAATATATTAATTTGTTCTCAATGTCTATTGGTAAACACATGTTCAGTAGTTTACAATATGAATGATTAATATTATTAGTTCAATGATGTCAATACTGAATAATTAATTTGTATGTTGTTTGGTTAAGGTGTGTCCGCGGTATTAATTATGTGCCTCTAAGACAATTATACAAACAGTATATAGGTAAGTATGTATTACCATCCGCCCGCGATTTCACCCGCGTCCTGTGGAAACTAGCGCGTGCACCTGGTTGAAATTAATTTTAAATAATAATAATAATTTTTCAATTGTTCCAGTAGTTAATGAGATAGCCCGTAGATACAAGCATATACCTAAACAAACTCTTAAACTGAATACTTAAGGTAATATGAAATGTATGTCAATTAGGTAACAGTCAGTTTTCGTTTACAAATGAATTCAATGTCAACATAAGCTCATTGTTGCAATTTGAAGTAAAAAATGCACCGAAGAATGTCCCAAATCTAAAATGTTCTTCCTAAAAGCTAATCCATTAATAAGTTTCAATCAAACCAGAAACTAGCAGTATCCTCTAACAATTAATTTGCGGATATTTTTGTGTCTGTCTACGTGATTGATAACGAGCCCTCGTATCCACTATCATGATTAATGGCATATCTTCGAAATTGATACTCTTCCGAGCGATATGATACGAAAATAAACTTATCTCTGGAGTATTGTGTGTATGTATGTTCGTGGTTGGAGGAACTTGTAGTTGTGACAGGAATTGGGGAAAGGCTTAGGAATGGGATTGATTTAAAGGGTTATGAAGTAGTAAGTGCGTTACTTAAAGTAGTAAATGCTAATCTTTTGTTGCTTTCATCGTTAAATCTTTCATTTCATTCCAACTTAAATGCCTTTTTTCATAATTTTAATTCCACAGATAAGGTTGGATTTATAACACATTTATTTAGATATTAAGAGTAGATTTTCCTATAACCAATGGCTCAATTCAAATAGTAAGTTAGATATTTGTGCTCGACTGAGTTATCATCTTCGGCGGTGTACTTCTCTTTACCAAAGTTTTAATGTTCCTGCCAAACATTGCTTAACATAGTGTTTTACAGTTACTAAGTGTATTATTCACGTATGTTAGTTAAACATACCCACTTATATACTCTTACATTAATCAGAGTTTTTATATTACAACGACATTTAGAAACACACTGTACCCCACAAGTTCATACTCGCGAGTATCACTGCTTTGAGCAAAACATACTTTAATCTGATCCCTGAGCTACATACAAATGGTGTTTATTTGCTGTTCAGTAGAAGTTCATACGTTTTATGTGTGTTTGCAACACGCTTTTAATGACTTTAATGGTTCTTATTGGTATATTTTAAGCTTTAGAGACTGTAGATAGAAGAGATAGAGACTTACTGGTATTATAAATGCGAAAGTAACATGTAAACGTCGCTTTTTCTGTCTGTCGGGTTGTCACGCAACTACCTACTGGTTTGATATAGTGTGGGGTTCTCGGTTCCGAGGCAATACTGCTGACCGGGATTGATGGCTGATTCGGGATTTTCAGATAGATCAAACTGTTAATGGTTTTCCAATGAGCTATTACAATGGCTTTATAAATATTTTGATTCTTACAAAGACTACCTGTTTATCCTACTGCCATGAAGGGTTATTATTAAAAAACGTAATCATTTATCTACCACACACGCCTAAACGAACATGCCTTACATATTCCCATCCATGTTCAGTAAAGAGAGACATTGTAATCTCCTCTGTCCCGTCGGTAAACAAGTCTCCTGCATGTCTCTCGCATCAGGGAGGGTGAAGAGACAAGTGAGGGGGGGAGGTCCTCACAAAAAGCCCCTGTTTGCTTTGCTAATTGAATTCATTGTAGCACAAATGATGTTTAAAGTGCCGCGATTGTACGCAAAGAATCATCTTTTTAAGCTCCAGATTAGACAAAGAGCTGTTTGATTGGATTAGAATATTATGGGGGTTTTAATTTTAATGTCTGAGGAGTGAGGGATGGTATATAAAGTATTTTTGTAGTGCAATTGAATTGGAAAGTATTTAAGTAAGTTGTTTTTTTAAGTTGCAAGGATTAGTCTAAGTAAGATTTCTTCTAGTTTATAAGAACATCCTTTATTTAAAAATTCATAAAGTTAGAAAACGCACTGCTGCTTATTTATATTGTGTACAAAACTGTAAGATTCCCAGTAATAGGTTAATCCGTCAATTTTACCTAGATTTTCAAATCACAATAATTTGTCAATATACTTACTTCATATTTTACTCCCATAACATGCTCGTATAAGCTACAAAATAATAAGATATGCAGACGTGGAACCCCACATTTATGTATATCTAATTGAATTCATTGTGCCGCAAATTACGTGCAAAGAAACGTTGTATGCTCCCCGCAAAGAACTGTTTTACTACAAAGGATAAAAGATAAGCGGATAATTCTGTGTGTTCAGCAAAGAAACGTCTTTTTATAGAGGGAATTCAGTATTCACTAAATAAAAGTATCTTCATATTATGGTCGTGTAAGGGTGCGTTTTAAAACAAGTGAGTGCTCGTTTCATAACCTTTTTTTTTGAGAAATAACGTTAAAATGCTGGCAAACGCAGATTTTGTTTCTTTTAATAGCTAGTAAAGAACTATTGAGAACGTTAAGTACTTAGGTAATTTATATGTGCACTGTCTAAATATAACCCAAAACAAAAATGTGAAAGACTGCCAAGTTCGATAATATGGGTACGCTTCGCCTGTAAAAGAAGTGAGATCTGAATAAGTACCAAGTTCCATACACATACCTCAGTTAAAAATAGTTACTTTTTAATGATGTTACTTGGCAAGTTTTCACACACCTTGTTATAAACCTACTAAATGCAATGAATCAAGTATTTAATTTTCTATTAAAACTTGCCAAGTAACATCATTAAAAAGTAACTATTTTTAACTGAGGTATGTGTATGGAACTTGGTACTTATTCAGATCTCACTTCTTTTACAGGCGAAGCGTACCCATATTATCGAACTTGGCAGTCTTTCACATTTTTGTTTTGGGTGGGATTTCATTTATTTTTGTAAGGTTGTTTATTTTATTTTTTTCATATGACTAAGTTAGTTAAGGAAATGACTCATTTATACTATCTTTCAGATTTTTTAATATGGACGCTTCTTACAAAGAAATGAACTAGATTTACCAACTGACTGACATGACATGTTATCATATATATTATGTTTGTGGATCAAAGTTACACATTCGTTATTTTCGAAAGTGACTCACACTTGGCCGTTTTCAGATTTTTACTTTACTTTGACAAAATACAAACCTTTGTAACGAATTTCAGATCGGTACGACCATTCGAAGATATATTATATAAATATAGATAAATTTAGTTCGTTTTAGTTCCTTAGGGGTATAAAACACCTTCATTATTTTAAAACCGACTCACACTTGACCATTTTCAGATTTTTCCCTTTACCTTGACATAAAGACCTACCTCCATGCCAAATTTCAAGTCAATACGACCATTGGAAGTGGTCTAGGTTTTTGATGAGTGAGTCAGTCAGTCAGTCAGTCAGTCAGTGAGTGTATAGTAAAAATAGCGATTTTCTGACGTCAATATCTCAAGACCTACAATAGGTATATTAATGAAATTTTGTATTTTAGATAAGTGAGGGGGTCTCAACAGATACTTGAAATTTGATATGCGTAAATAAAATAGATTTTGAGTTATAGGGTGTTCGAATTTGGCCCGAAATGGTTCGTGTAATATAACCCACGGCCGGTGTGTCGCTTTTTTTGCTCGAACTTGGCGGACACACTGCCGTGTGTCTAGATGTTAGGCATCTACATATGTCTGAAGGAAAACATCGTGATTAAACCTGGACTAAAAGTGCAAACCCGCATGAAGCTAGCGAGGTGATAACGCTTATTCTTTCTGTGTATGAGAAGAGGCCTGTGCTTCATAGTGGTATAATAAAAAGGCTTGATAATGATGATGAATCCAGACTACATAATATCTAAATACAAAATATTATATAGGTACTTTCAAAATATACAAGAAAAACAGTGTCCCAAAAATCTTTACATCCATCTTCCAAACACAAACAAGACATAAAAACTCGGCAGTCCAATAGGAAAAATACACAAACCAGTGAGTTTGCTAAGAAACACAATATCGTGCAGTGCCCGATCGCGCTTGGCCGTAGTGACCCACTTGTTTAGTTACAGCTGCAGTGACAATAAAATGAAAACTTTTTTATGTAAAGCTGCTATAAAAATTTGGTAAAGAGGAATTCTGATGATGAAGCCAAGAAGGTTTTCGTTATGTTCTATAATGTTTGGATAGAATGAGAAGTAAATGGTTCAGCAACAGATTTTTAGAAAACTGGGTATTCAAATCTAAAATAAGTCATTGAATACTACTATTCAGAATTTTCCGCACCAACATATCTAAACCGGTATAAAACACTGTCGGCGTAGAAATATACATTAGGGTGGAGCGAAAATGTATGGAGCAAAAAAAAAATCGTTTTTTCTCAACGGAATAGGGATGAAAAGTTGTCTTATAATATTCAAAACAAGTGTACAAAATTTGACTTACCAGTCGCAATATTTTGAGGTGCCCCAGAGGAGATGAAAATAAAAAATATAAAAAAATCCAATTTTTCTATTAATTGCAAAAATTAAACATTAAAAAAGCAAACTTACATATCAAACTGTTTTTTCGTATTAAAAGTAGGCATTCGTTTACGCGAAAGCAGTGTCGCTCTAATGAAACCGTCTCTTTTATTATCTCCACAAACTGCATTTGATGCTTCTGTCACCAACTTGATGCAGCGCTCTACTGCTTGAGTGTGACATGGAAAATCAATAATCTGACACATGCTGAGACCGTTCTTGACCACATTTTTCAAGGTTTCAATAATGCCAACATCTTTCAAGACAGAAGAAGCTATAATACATCGGCTCTATCCGAAACTCCAGTACGATCGCATGCAAGAGCTAATGAGGTTAAATTCAATCGTTTTTTTTTTATTAGGTGGCGAAGCTTTATGTTTTACCTGTTCTGGGTTTTTATACTGAGGACTAGTAGATGGCACAAGCAAACTATCGCATGAGCTGCTGCTTTCTGTTACAAAATCATCAGTCAATGAACGAGAACAACAAGGTTTATCAAAATAGTTTACCTCTCTACTGCGATATAAAGCTTTTTCTTTTCTTTCTTGTTTTTTCTTATTTTTGCCGCTGTAGCCACATCGACACCGCCTATCATCATTTTTCTGGTCGTTCTTTGATCCAATAAAAAAACAACTTCCTCCTTGGGAATGCGACATTCTTTAGGACAGTTATAATCCGATATAACTTTGCATTTGCAGCTACAAATATCAAAGAAACTATGAGAGTCTGATATGAATTTATTATTTTTTTCTTGGTATTTAATGTCCGTTTGACGGCCTCGATATGGTTTCATTAAGCATCTGTATTTGTCATGATAAACGCGAATCAATTGTAGGATTCTTTTGAAACTTACAGTTGGCAGCGACGATTTTTGCCATATTTATAAAACTTCTTGAGCCAGCCTTTCAGATATTTCATGAACTGTTGGCTCTTTTGTTGCTATATCAGGCTTCAATTCATTTTTGATAAATAAATAATATTTCATAATGTCGTTGTAAGTTGGTAACTGGGAAACAGGTAACTTTTCTGGCAAACCAGAGGCAGGACAGCTTGACATTTGTCGTGTTTTAACTTGCAACATATTTCTGTAATTAAGACAAAGAATACTTTTACTAGTACTACGGTTATAACCGAAACTGCAAGTTTTGAATGTGAAAAATATTACTTACAATATATGTATTTGTTCCCAGCCGTCAGATTCGATGTGTCAAGTACCTAAGTGCACGACAAACAAGTGAGCTCGTGTACGCGCGTAGTTGGCTAATGCCATTTCTTTGATGTGAGGGAGTGAAATAAAAAATACCCCTTCCCCGCACCCCGTTACCTACCGATCAGAACAAACACGTTTCCAGTTGAATCTTGTTTAGTTTACACTAATAAAGCATCGCTAAGAATATAATTCCGAGTTTATACAATGTTTGCGATTTTATGGAATTTGCGCAAATTTTCAAAACTTTACGATGATGGGGGCACCTCTAAACTTGACGTAAACAAACTGAGCTTTCTCGTATTTAGTAATGACCTAAAATAGCAACTTTATACAGGTATGCCGAAGCAAAAATTCAAAAAAAAAAAAATCGCTCCACCCTAATATACATACCTAAGCCTTTTTTCGAAAATGACAGAATTTATTTTCATCATATTGTATTGATGACACTACAGATAACATGAACCGAAAAATAGACATTTCCATCTTAATATCCTTTTCATATAATGAGCTGTGGCAATGTCCAGTTAAGACTGTCAAACCTATTCCTGATTACTTCCACGACAGCATATCAACCGTCTTCTATTACGAAAGGCTACAAACAAAAGTATCTCGTGTAAACCTCACTGTTTATCATTATCATGGAACGGTCCCTTTCATCTCATTTAACTGGTTAATCCTGAGTCCTTAAAGAAAATAAACAAGATTCGATTATTTCAGTGAATGACCCTGGGTCAACGGTAATGGTAGGGTAAGGAGAAATGGACTATTATAAGGGATTTCAATTGGAATACTAAGTGTTCTTGGTGATGTTAATTTTAATACCCAAAAATATTGAATGAATTTATTGTTAAAATGGCTATCTTTGGATGAATCCCTTAGACATCAATGACTGATTAATGGTAAAGGAAAAAATTGTGATCTATATCGTCATCTAACATTTAGCAAGCGCGATGATTAACATTAATTCCTCCTCTGTACGAGTCGAGTCCTATATACAGTATGTTTCTTCTTCAAAAATAATTCAAAAGAAAACATTCTTCAAGTAATGCCTTCTAAAATATTCGTCGAAGTCAATATAATCTGGCATTAAGGGAGCTTGTCCTCCGTCATACATATTCAAGGACAGACGGACATCGGGACGTTACCGGACCCTTATGCCGCCAAATGTATATTTGACGATGTACTCAACAACTTTTAGAGTAGGGATGGCTAGTTTATTTTTAAGAAAACATTCGTATATTAAATATGCTTGATTTTATTAATACTAGCCATGAGTTTACGAGTACCAATTTTGGAAAAGCGGGGGACGGCGAAATATTATATACCTCAAGTGTTGATTTGTTTGTTTATTCGGACACGCTAATTGCAAGAAAAAAGCCTTCCTACATCTGATTTGATCTAGGAAGGTTTTTTTCAGTGTACGCGGAGTATACATATAGTTCCACCAGGACGTGGGTGATATCGCTGGTAGAAGATAGCTAGTTACTCAAAAATGTTTTAGCTTGCAAGCTTGTTTTCACCACGCACGACAAAATAATCCTTTTACATAAAACATTCAGGTCATCACATTAATAATGGCCAAATATCTCTTTAAATTCCAGTCATAAACCTCATATACTCCTTAGTGGTTTGGCAACCCTGGTGCAAAGAATCCGCAGTCATTTAAGACGGTTTATATTCACGAGTGACTTGTTTATTTCGGAGGGTAAGATGGTTTAAATTCGGGATACATACGCGTCTAGATGAAGATGTCTTTCTAGTCGATTGGGCGGTGTAATGCTGGTCGTAATGTAAGGGTTTGAACGGAAAAAGTAAAAAGGTTTGTTTTTAATTTTAGGGATGAATTTGATGTAAGCACTTTTAGTAACGAAGAGCTGATGTAAGAGTAACTTTTCCCTATATTTTATGTTTTCTTTGGATTTTTATTTGAGCTGTATTTTTATCTTCTCTTAGGTTTTTAAGGAGACATTGCAATAACTCTGTATGACACTGATCGAGTTTGCCAACATTAAAGGTAACTTAATTGTACCATTCCCGACTAGTCCACCGGATCTTTTTGTTATTTCAAGATACAAAATCCTGGTCATTATTCCCACAAGTCTCCCAATCACATCCAGATTCCTGGTCGACATTCCCACGTCATGACGTCACACGGAGCCGTCAGGCGTCAGGCCCACTTAGCGCTGACGAGGGCACAATGAGACCAAGTGATGGACGGAACCACGGAGGTACCGAATACTTAGCTCTGAGGAGTCAAGTTGCTATTTAAAGCTGGTATTTGGGTGACCCGTTAGTGCAACTGCGGTTTTTGTACGAAAACTTCCTACTTATTCAACCAATTTAACAAACCTCCCGTTCACATCCAGATTCCTGGGAGACATTCCCACGTCATGACGTCACACGCTACCGTCAGGCGTCAGGCCCACTTAGCGCTGACGAGGGCACAATGAGACCAAGTGATGGACGGAGCCACGGAGGTACCGAATACCCTACTTACCTCTGAGGAGTCAAGTTGCTATTTAAAGCTGGTATTTGGGTGACCCGTTAGTGCAACTGCGATTTTTGTACGAAAACTTCCTACTTATTCAACCAATTTAACAAATCTCCCATTCACATCCAGATTCCTGGGAGACATTCTCACGTCATGACGTCACACGCTACCGTCAGGCGTCAGGCCCACTTAGCGCTGACGAGGGCACAATGAGACCAAGTGATGGACGGAGCCACGGATTTACCGAATACTTACTTACCTCTGAGGAGTCGAGTTGCTATTTAATGCCTGTATGCAACAGAGATGTTTTTTGAGAAAATGATATGTCAGTTTTACTTATATTAAATTCTTTGATAAAGCATTATTTATCAAGTTAATGGTCTACTAAATGCTTTTGCATGCACTAGAGATTCTGCAGTTTAACGTTTTTAAAATAGTTTATGTTCCTATTTACCTACATAATTTGGAAAACTCCTACACCGTATGTACAACATTATCTGAGAACTGGAAGTATGTACCACCCGGTACTTATCAGTCATGGTTCCATTTACTAAACAATCAATGTACGTGAGCTTATAGTAGTTATCTAAGAATAGTTTAAAAGTAGTTTGAATTATAGTGCCATTTCATTTAAAAACCTCTATATTCATCCACAAATAGACAGCACTTGACATTCGGCGGGCCATTACACAAGGCGGTCTAGACTTTTAAAGTGCGGGTATTCACACGTCGGCCCGACGGACGGGAAAGACGGAACAATGGGGAGATTTCATTGGAAGACCATCATTCAATCTTCAATGCTGAGGTGTATTGTGTACCTACCTTAGTATTGAAGGATGAATTAAATTGACGGTGAAGTTGTTATTAAAGAAATTTTAACTTTAATATTTTTGTTAGTACCTTGAGAAGTGGTAAGACTGCCTATGATTAGGCTTACATTTTTACTTCTACAGTAATTAAACTCTTTTGCAAAAAAAGCGGGCACCTATGCGAAATCTGAGTTTTAAGGACTTTACGTGTATTTTAAAAGGTTTTAATGATTGTAGTATGTTTCTAGCATCAAAAGGGTTAGCCAAGCATGCGTGAGAGTGTATTCTAAATTTGAATTTTGTACAATTGCTAAGAAATTGGTTAAACCTTGTTTTGGACTAATTGCTGGCAGAAAGTTCGTCGGTGTTTTGAAAAGTTTTTGAAGTGATTTTCAGAAAACTGATAATGCAGTTTTAATTAAAGATTAATGTACCTTTTTGTTAGATCAAAACATTTTTGAAAAACTATGCGTATTTGATAACATTTTCACTTGCTCTATGGGCTATACTGATGATTGATGGCAATGTTAAGAGTTTTGGTATTTTAGTGTAAAGCGTTCTTATGTTTAGATATTATACTCACGTGTTTTAAAATATCGCTTTTTCATATTTAAACACTATTTAGAGGAGTATCAGTACATTGGGCTGCGACAAAACCCATTTAAAGTAAGCAGTGCCGGTCACAACTTGTCTCCTTTCGGACTTTAACTTTTTTTTAAATATTGAAATTCTACAAAATACAGAAAATAGCGCATAGACTGTGAGTACCAGGTCTTAAGGTCTCGTAATCACTGATTTTCAAACAACCTCGTCTCTTGGGAAACTCCGTAGACCTCCGAAGATCTATGAGTCTGAGCGTTCAAATAGCGTGTTTTCATCCCACTGACATTTTATTAAATAAACTTGCCTGCACCGAGATTTTCTAGCATTTACAGCACTTTCCTGCTTAAATCATAACAATAATTGGCTATCTGCTCATTTCTTAAGAAACATACGTTTGGTCAATACTTTTGAATTCTTGACTCCCTTTCAGCGAAATCATCGTTTAGTAACCCGATACCTATGGAGTTATAGAGAGCTTCAACGCGGCAATAATTAGACTTTTTAGATAGCTTAAACCCTCCTCATCATTTTTCATGTGGTTCATTTTAACATTTATCACAAAATTTGGTATTTTTTAATGTCAAAGTCCGATAGGAGACGAGTTGCGATCGGCACTGCTTACTTTAAATTGGTTTTGTCGCAGCCCAATGTACTGATACTCCTCTAAATAGTGTTTAAATATGAAAAAGCGATATTTTAAAACACGTGAGTATAATATCTAAACATAAGAACGCTTTACACTAAAATACCAAAACTCTTAACATTGCCATCAATCATCAGTATAGCCCATAGAGCAAGTGAAAATGTTATCAAATACGCATAGTTTTTCAAAAATGTTTTGATCTAACAAAAAGGTACATTAATCTTTAATTAAAACTGCATTATCAGTTTTCTGAAAATCACTTCAAAAACTTTTTAAAACACCGATGAACTTTCTGCCAGCAATTAGTCCAAACAAGGTTTTACTAATTTCTTAGCAATTGTACAAAATTCAAATTTAGAATACACTCTCACGCATGCTTGGCTAACCCTTTTGATGCTAGAAACATACTACAATCATTAAAACCATTTGAAATACACGTTAAGTCCTTAAAACTAAGATTTCGCATAGGTGCCCGCTTTTTTTGCAAACGAGTGTATTTCTGCAGTCTGAAGAGGAAAAATGTTCTTGTTTGGTTGCTAATTTGTTGGTTTGTGCCGTCGAAAGTACAGAACTGATTTGAAAAATTCTTTCACTGTTGGAAAGCTAGATTATCCCCGAGTAACATACGTTAATTTTTTGCCAATACGCTCAGTAATTCCGCCTGACGCGACGCGAGTAAAACTGTTGGAAACAGTCTGAAAATAAATCCTGATATTGCTAATAATAGAACAAGTTCACCAATTAGAGGTACCGTATTAATTTAATCAGTCTTAAAGTCAAATCCACTGAAGCAAACACAAATGATTATTAACTTTAGCGTCAATATAATTAATTAACATGATCATACATAATTAATTTACTCCTTGATGTTGCTTGACAAATAGCTGTAAATTAACCGATAGTAATCACCTGATGGATTGTTTAGATCGTTAATTAATGGTCTATTGATAATGATGATGATTGGCTTCTGATTATATATTGAAATCTGGATATATAAGCTCGTGAGAATAGAAAAGTAATTATTATATGATACTAGCATGATTGAGATATGAAATTGGCAATATCATAACTATTGGCATAGCCGACACCGACAACATAAACATCAGGAAAACCGCCGTTTACTATGAATTTTCTTTTCAAACTAAGCAGTTCTTTTAAGACAAACCTTACTGTTCCAAAAATAATCAATTCCAAATTCTTGGTTTTAATAATCTTTTTTTGATATCAATTTCTAACACAACGTTTTTAACACCACGCACTTTTCACTAAGCTAATACTCAGTATATTTTCAGTATCCTCAATACAATGAACCAAGAAAAAAACCTAGTAGACGCTAAAATGTATTCCTACAACGATTTCCTGTAGAAATTCCGCCGCCATCCCCAAAGTTTGGGCATTAACAACATTATCTCGGATTGAATCGTCTCGATTGCATCAGATTTATAACAGCGCTGATCATGCTGAACAACTTTCACGTAAAACGACTTTAATCCCGCAGATTGGGATCGTATTTGGTTTTTAAGGGGATGAAAGGTAAAGTGCATAGTCTTTGGTAGGTACGACTTTAGTAAAAAAACAGCTCTTCTATAGATAGGTATCTTTTTTAAGTAACTGTGGTTCCACTTAAGTTAGGTATGTCGTATACCTAACTTAAGTGGAACCACAGTTACTTAGGCAGTTACGAAATTCGAAACTATGTAAAGTATAAAAAAAATGGTGTAAGTACTAATTTATTGGAATATTTTCCAACAAAAAGTTTTAACCCCCAAGGTAAACATAACAACACGAAATCGCCATAAATTTTATTAACAAAAAAAAAAAACAAGCTCTATTCAGAAATAAAAGCGACGTGTTCCATTTATAAAAAATCACTGTCTCCAAAGGTCCCCTGTGAAAAATTATAACTCGGAGCTTACATTTTGTTGCCAGAGGAAAAAAATATGTTTTCCCTTTGTGTTTGAGATGTAATATTTCAGCAGAATACGGCTGCCCGTCACGGCAGGCAGCTGCGAAATATTCGTTGGTTTAACCTAAAATATACATTATTATTAAATGTTAGAAATTGCATCGTATAATTTGACAGTGACGCTTGGCTATGAATTCCGTTGGGACCGATGTAATAATGGACAGAATTTTCTGGAACGTTTTTGAATATTGTGACTTTAAGGTGAATTTGTTTCTTAGGGTGGCACAAATAGAGTGCATAATGATGCAAAATACTACGAGTATGTGTTGATAAAGTGCTGTAAAAACAAAAATCTTTAAAGCATAGTGCAAGAATTTTCACAATCTGTTTAATGTCATTTGAATAAAAAACATCTACTAATTGCTCAACCACATTTATTTCCTTCAACATAAATACGAAAACATTTTTCACACAATAACTTTGCAAATCTTAAAAAATCTTGGTAATTTTTTCGTTCCGTTGACTTTTGAAACAAATTGAATTTGTAACAAATCAAATAAGGCGTAGCGCACACAGTGGCCTCATTAATGAAATTAACCGACCTAATTATTCTTTTGACGGGAATACAAGGAAAAAGTGCGACTCGCTACATTGTCTGGGCGTTTCGCTAAATAGCTGGCTTTGTTTCGAAAAGAATGGGAGAATATTCAGGAAATTAGGGAAAAGTTTGCAACTACATCACACATATGAAATTCCATAGTGAGTTGGTTTGTTACTATTTCACGCTGAAGCGATTGAAAATGGCCTAAAGGTTGATGATATACATGGGACACGTAGATAGGCTAATTTTTACCCAGGTGCGGGATATAGTTCTTTTTGGGACTCAGGCAAGTCGTGGCAAAAAAATATGTAAAAATAATATAATTAGTTAGAAAGCGATCTTTATGATTGACAAAGGAACGGCGTCATTCCTATTTTAAACTTTCGAATCAATCCATCACCTTTGAATATATTATATTTATGTCCCATCACCAATCCACAACTAAAGGCGCCATCTTTTTTAAACTTCGAATCTATAATAATTCATCAGCGTAAACTTATGTATAATGACGTCACAGCGCACTCAGCGTATAATGGCTACGATATATCTGTTGGAGGCGTCCGCTCAGTTCACAAAGGGCCTCAATTCATTGTGCCGGCGCCTGTCTGTGACAAACCCAGTAGCCCGATGTGTGGACGCCACGGTGTATAAGTAGCGGGGTGGGGTGGCTAAGCTTTGGGAGGGTTTGGAGACTAAGGCCACTAAGATCTGGTAACACTTGGTAATTAACTTTTGGTGATACTTGTCTTGTGAATTTGTAAAGTTTTTCGCCCACAATGTGACCTAAAGGAAATTCTGATAAATATGGACAGTATGAGTAACTACATTCATTTCAATGGTGATAATTATAAAAATTGGAAATATAGTCTTGGGTCTGGGTATACACGAAGGTTGAAAGAAATCCTAAAACTGCGACTCTACTTACTACATATTAGTAATTAAAACCGCATGTAATTCGCCATCTTATACTAATTTGAAATTCGTTCCATTCTGCCAAACGTTCACTCTCATACATCCACGTGTTCCATTTCCCACATTCGATAACAATTATCATCGTCTTCCAAAATACTTAGCCCATAGTTACCCTACAACAAACAGTATCTGTACATAGGTCCCTCGCTAATCTGGCAGTTTACTCCTATCGACATAGTTCGTGAATTACCGAGTTCCCGCGTTCCCGGGATTATCCACACGTGAATCCCGGATGGTAATTATTAATTTACACGCTATGTCCCTTTTGTTACCGTCGTTATTTATGTATGGGCTTCTTAGGATATTAGGTTGGAACCACATTGAAATGTGGCTGGTTGTTCTACATTAGATAATCTCGTGTGTGGTCATTGTGAGTGGTATTTATGCTTAATTATTTAGAATGTTTTGATAGAAGTGCGGTTACGGTTGTTACGTGTATACTAAAAAAGAAAAACTGCTGTATATTTTGCATTATAAGTACCTACGACACAGATGCAGTGCTCATATCACGAGCTCTTAATTTAGGATGCGCCAAACAAGCATCTTCAAATTTTCATCATTAATCGCGGGTGTTTTACAACCCAGATCATGAATAAAATAT
The DNA here is from genome assembly GCF_030705265.1 of Helicoverpa armigera. Taxonomy (NCBI): domain Eukaryota; kingdom Metazoa; phylum Arthropoda; class Insecta; order Lepidoptera; family Noctuidae; genus Helicoverpa; species Helicoverpa armigera. The sequence continues at coordinate 11,701,147 of NC_087123.1, forward strand.
TTTTTATCTCATTTAAAATAAAATGAAAATTATGACGTCCAAAAATAAATCAATTACACAGCAATACAATTTACAAAATAAAACACCCGTAACGTTAATATAAAACAGACAATCCACAAAAGAGTGTTGGGACGCAACGCAATCCCGGAATGTGCCCCCTGACAATAGCAGTCGCATAACGTGTCATATTATTTCAACCCGGGACGTTTTATTCGTAAATGATTTGCGAGTCCCGGACTCCCGGGAATGGAGTGGTACAGCACAAATAAAATTTAATTTTAATAGCCCCTGTAATTTGGATTTTAATTTTTTATGAATTATTTATTTGCTCACCTTTATTTGCTGTGCCTTTTAGGTGCCTAAGCCATAATTATGTTATGTTATTTTAAGAATAATTTACTCTTTTTGTAATGTTATAATTTTCGGCACCTTTAACTAAAACTACCCAAAGGGCTATAAAATTACTGTGATTACTTTACCATAATTTTCATTCTAGTGAAATTCTCAGACGATATATTAAACATTAGTACCTAAGTACATATACATAGTCTGGGAGTTTACACATCTCTTTATCGTTCATCTCAAACCCCAAGAGTTAGCACAACACTATACTTTTATTTCCTCGAACTTTGCAGTACCGGGAGCAATGAAACAATAATAAACATAAACAAAAGAATACATATTTCGTTCCGAATATAATCGTTGCATTTTATTATGTCTAAGAACCGCGAAAAGATATAGATCGTCCTTTGTTTAGCAAGTTCGCCCATCAAATGGTGCTAATCCTTGTTCCTTCAACGCTTGGACTATTTGTTAACGTTCCCTTAGTCTATGATAAAGTTTTGATTAAGTTTCACCTAAATGAACATAGTTTTTCCGCCAGTTTATCGCCGTGGATGGGTATCGGGGAAAAATTGCTGTTTCGAGTTGCCTGTTGTTCATTTTGATACAATCAGTTGTTGTCAGTTGTGAATATGGGGTGGTGGGAAGTTGGTGTATCTATTGTGATGTAATTTTAGCCAAATCACTAAAGACGGAATGTACCTACCTATATGGAAAATTTGTATCTTACTACACAGATACTTACTTAGGACTACAAAACTCTTGTACTTATTAAGAGTGGTTAATATCTAATTTTAAAATACTTTATTGTTATTTATAAGCTAGGTATGCTGATGTATTAAAATCTGTCAAATTTTATGAATGATATACAAGGTATTTTACTGGATGTACGACTTACCTTTATAGTTCGAGTGTAAAACATAACACCAAAGTAAATAGATTTTCAAATTCTTGTCTATCTTTTTGTGAGGCTTGTCAATTTATTTCTAACGTTTTTCAAGCTAACCCACAAATACCTGCAGTGTAAGCATGTCGACAGTACGTACAAATCCGTGCGAACGGTTCGGCGATGCCCGCGGCGAATGCCCTACACAATTGTACAAGCAGGGTTGGTGGTGGAGAATTTAGAATGGTAGTTTTGATAGATTGTAAATTTCTTGACCGATAGAAAATCTCTTAAAATATAATCCAGTAATAATTTATTAATTTGCTTTGTTAATTTCTTCCAATTTTATTGAAAAACTGGTTGTAAACATTTTATTTCAGTGGGTACCATTGCTAGAGTCAAATACCTAACTTGACAGCTAAAATTTTATTCTACCTATTAAATTGAATGACAAAATGACTAAGGTACTTTTAGGGATAACATCATCTAAAATGTGCTCATATGATATGTTATTATATAATGTATACGTACGACACTATACTTAGGTATATACTATAATCGTACTAATTTTCTGCATGTAACACAAACAAACCCTGAATAAATAAGATTTCCAGAAGTAGCCCTTAAATTTTCATACAGCACTAAAGCAATAATTGTTAACCCTACCACTACCTACAGCGCAAACTGTTAGAAACTTAAGCAATTAGTTCTAACAGATGTTTTGTTATCCATTTCATATTAAACCGTGTTGTTTTTACGTGAAATTTCAGTTATTGTTAGTAGTTAAGTTTGATTGATTTCAAGCTTTGCTTGGAGTTCGGTGTATTAGTTTATTGTTTTATTTGTATTTGTAGTGTTTGTTTTGTAGAATTATTGTATTGTTCCTGAATACATAAGGTCCAAAGTTAAGTAAATTGATGTTGGATTTTTAAAGTTTCATGTTGTAGTCTCTGAATTTTACAGTGATTAATGGTCTATCAGTATTCTTAGAACACATTGCCTACACCAATAAATCTAACTGTAAACTAATCTGAAAAATACTACTTATGGCTGAAAACCGCATCAAAATTGGTTCACCAAACATACAGGCATTTACATACAGATCCAACACATAACCTCCTTTTTTTGAAGTTGGCTAAAAATAGCCTAACTGAGAACAAATCTCAAATCCATAAAACCCTCACCCACGCCGACCACCGGCCGCCTCGCGTGATGATCATCAGCCGCGATAAACAGCCATCTCCTTTAATTGGACGCAAGCCATTGTCACTCTTTTGTTTTCCGTCGATTTTTATCTACGCCTTAATAAATTGCTCGGTTAGAGCGCTTAGTTGACGTGCTTAGTGAAGGGTTAAGTGGCGCGAGGCCTTTTTTTTTGAGACGGTGGGATATTTATTTTGTGATAGTGTTTTGTTACGAGTGTTTTGTTTTCTTGTAATGTCAATTAGGAAACGGTTGTTTTGGTACCAACCAAAGATTACCAACATATTAGCGCTAGAGTACGCGGTGTCCCGTTGAGCGATGACGTCACGCTCCCCGCGTGACAGTAACACAAACATGGCACAATTATGACGTAGCTAACGCGATGACGTCGCAATGATTTATTTGTTTTTATGAGCATTTCGTAGTAAAGGCAGAGGAATCTTTTTGAGAGAAAAAAAGTGTATGTCCATTTTGCTGCTAAAGCTTCCCTTCTGATATAAGCGAGGGTCGTGCACGGTTGATGCGTCATTAGTGACGGTGGTATGAGAAAGTATGGCGCGGTCTCCGAGGCAAGCGGTAGATGTCTGTATCGGAAAGGTAGCTTTAAGTTTCAGTTTTATGTTTTAAGAAGTATAACGGAAAAAACACAAAATTTAAGCTGTTACTACAAGGAGACTGATGAAAAAGCTTTTGGTCATCCTGGTCCGAATCGAATCTAGTTTTTCTATTGATTGACGTTGACCAGATCTTTTTGAGACACGAAAAACATCGAAATATTACCTATTTTATTTATATGTAGATTTTATTTAGTGAGGTTAATAAAAGCGTCGCAATTGAGTGTCTTCGTAAATGTCTTGTCTCGCAGCGATGCATACGAAACTCCGTAGACAGGGGCTTGCAACGTTTGGTGCATTTTAAGTATTATAGTTTCGAGTGAGTCTTTATCGCTGAACAGACGACTGAGTTAAGTAGGAGTTTACACTTCACTAACATCTCTTTCTGTATAATGGGTCCTTTGTTTGTGGTTACACCTGTGAAGTGTTAAAATAATAGATACAATCCGAATACGAAGGATTAGGCAGTATGATGTTAGTAAAGTTAAATAAGATCAGGCTATATAAATGATTTTTCTGCGAGAAAGGTTACAAAAATATGGCGATCCATTTGTCATGGAAAAAACCTCACCGGAAATTCGACTTCTGTACACAGAAAATTAAGTGCATGTAACAGTTTACTGAAATGTTGAGCACCTCTGACTTCTCCAGTGTTTGTTGACATCTCCAAAGACGTGGACTGCACGTTGATATTAGTCTAATGTTGAACACTTGAGATCGATACTAGAGGTGCAACATATCGTAGTGGCTTCTCACTAGAGGTGTGACGAGTAGAGTTGATCTAAGTTCCTGGTACATCTAATTACGAACTTCGTTTGGAAATAAAGACTATTTTAAAGTAATTATTGTGAGTTATCGTAACTTCTGTAGTTGTTAAAATTACGCATTATTTTAAAAACGCCATTTTCTTATAGCAACTTTCGTCATAAATCATAGAGAAAATAAAGGTGACAAGCTTATAAGCGGAACATAAGTAGCTGTCATTTTACCCGTAGTGTTTAATTCTGTGTTATATAAACTTTAATAATAACTATACAGAATTATAACAAGGACATAGGTACTACATCATAATATAAGGATATCCTCATCCTTAGTGCGTATAGTAGGTACCTATAGCACATACGTCGCAGTCGATTATGACGCTATGTAGTAAGTTACTGACGATTTATTACGTATAATGACGTCATATGTTACTGCGACCGTTTATAATTAGTGTATAGTGTTTACACACTGTTAGTTTCCGTACTTAGCAGTAGGTATTAGGTATATGAGCTGTGTGATTGAGGAAAATTTAATTTAGGAGCATTTTAACACGCTTATATTAGCTTCACTTGTAACTATGTATGTAAGAAAATCTTGGAATCTTAATGTGACTCACTTCTCAGTCTTCGATTAGGATGAAATTGTGCACACGCTCTGAGTTCTGATGACAATATATGACTAGGTTAAGATACGTTACAAAAAGCGTGTTTTTTAGTTTTTTCAATTATTTATTTTTAATATTGTTTAGTAGAAGTTTTATTGGTGCCAATGACTAAATGTTATGTATTACATATAATGACGTCATCTGTTACTGCGGCCGCTTATAATTAGTGTATAGTGTTTACACACTGTTAGTTTCCGTACTTAGCAGTAGGTATTATGTGGTAAACCACAGCTGGTTTGAGGAAAATTATATTAAGTAGTATTTTATTGGATTTATTTGTTTCGGTGTTAAGGAATTGTTATTGGTGGCAATGACTATATGTTATATTATTTATAGCTAATTTATTATATAACTTGACTTAGGTGCCTAAAGTCTTATTGGTAAGTACCATGCTAACTCAATATGATGTTACTTTCTAGCCATCTGAAATAACTGGACTTAGAAGCTTGTTTGAAACGCCGGTGTTTCAAGAAATAATTTAACCTCACAGGCAAAATAAATGAGTAGTTTTTGTAAGAGGCAAAAATATAGGGCTTCATGTATTCTAAGACCTGTTGTCTTAATTAAAAAACGCCTACCGAAACAGCAAGACCAAACTCTATTAGTTAGCGAAAAGAAAATGTACTAGAAATAAATAACAATAAACTTTCACCTCGCTAATGAGAACCCACCAAACTATACTAGCATGCAAAAACTCATTCCGAAACCATACGCCATCAATTTTCCCTGCCATTTAACTGTCAACTCTATAGTTAGATACCTAAGATTGAAATTGTCTTGTGTAGTTGTTAAAGAAAGAGGTATTGATAGGAAAATATGGGTGTTTTGCGTGTAACAGGGCAGGTGGCAGGAGAGATAGGCGCAGGAAATGAGCGTAGTGTGATGACGGTACGGAAGGAGAACCGGGGTATGTGCTATGTAGGCAGCTGTGTGATTCCTTCCATGACATAAATCGTGTTTGATGGTGAAAAGGTTGTAAATATGAAGGCTAAGTTATGATTTTAGGTACCTATTGGCTTGCAAAGGATTCTGGTAAGTATTTTTGCTTCTCTTAAAGTACAGAACCAATTATATGAACCAATAGTATGATTAAGAGCGTTATACATATGCTATGTTGAGTGTAGGTGCCTAACCTCAGAAAAAAATAAGAACCGCATGAAAATCCAATGTTTCAAATAAGTGATCCTCATTCAAGAACCTCATTTCTAACAAAACACGACCATCTATTTAGTCGTAACTGTCAATGAGTTCACTTTACATCCTTAAGTCCAAATAAGAACGTTTGAACGCACCTTTACGACCCTTATATTGCGTTCAGACGCTGACGGCAAAATGGCCGACTAGATCCGCTTTAGCGATCAAATCAGGTTTAAATATCGCTGAGTAATCAGAAGCCGGGCTTACCGGATACTCCGGATTTCAGCCGGTCGAGGAATAAAACTGGAATAAAACGCTCCCCACCCTAATATGAATTATTATTTTTTTGCTCCTTTTACATACTGGTTTGATGGGGATTTTTTTTGGGTGTAACGGAATTTTTCCTTCATTTGAGAAAGGAAATTTTTTGGGATTATTTTTTAGTCTACAATCGGAAGGTGTACCATTGGCATTTGAGAGCATAAATAACGTAGGATTTTGCCTCAGTACCTTTTTATACATAAATAGGCATAAATTCGTTTCGCAGTGTAATTCCTCCTAAAATTTTATACTTTTTCAATGCAAAGTAAACATCTTACAAGTCTCCCCATCAGGGTAAAATCTCTCCAAATAACAAAGTTAAACAATATTTTTGTTCAAGACGAAGTCATCGCCGCGTCATGTCCCGTTTAGCCTAGTAAGCGGGTATTTATGCTAATAACTCGCGGAGCCCCGGCCGCAGGGAACAATTGTGTCAATTTATGACCTCCTGAATTTGGCGGGGTTGCCCTGATTTAACTGAGATGTAACGAGTTTCGTCCCCAACGGGGTTGAAATATGTTCAGGTGGGACTGTTTGTATGCTGCGTGGGCTTAGTGATTCGCTGAGATTTCGTTACGGTAAAGTTTTGAGGGAGGTAACAGTTTGAAGAAAGGAAATTCTTGAATACCGTTGATAGTGTTTGCATTGTGGCTTAGCTTACGATAGTAGCTTTAGGATTGCTGACTCTACCAGCAATATTATTATGAGTAGCAACAAGGACGTCTATGATTGTTTGGTATGGTCCTTGTTAGTGTGGTGGCATAGTCGGCTGTTCTTAATAACTTGGGATGTAAATATAGCTATAAAACAGTGGCTATAAACAATGAGCCACATGGAACTGATTCTATTTTCAAAAGGAAGCAGAAATTAACTAACCTTATCATCACCCAACAAGCAAGCCAAAAAAAGCAGCACCCACCCGCATGCCAGCCATCCACAAATTCACAGGCACATTTAAAATCCATGAACATTTCCCGTAGCCCTATTCTTTGTACCGTAGTTTGGTTGCAAACACACCTAACTTTTTGTTCCCCAAAGCGAGATGGAAATGGAAATTGGTTGAAATTGTTTCCCGTTTCGTCGTGCTGCTCGAAACACTCGATCGTTTATTGGCCATCAATTCTTCCCCTAATTGGTTCGCGCGAAAAGTAACTTGGAGCACTAGTGCGGGGTTAGAGGTACTGGATGTGGCTAGTCAATAGTACTTTTGCTTACCTACTATCTTGGACGGAAAGCTAGCACAATTAATCGTAGAAAAATGTCTAACCATCACTATAGTAAAAGGTCCAGAGTTTGTTTGTTAGAACGCGCTAGTCTCAGAAGCTAAAATTTTTCATATTTATGGAAAAATATTCAGTGTTAGACAGCACATTTATCGAAGTAGGCTACTTTTTATCCGGATGCACAGAGTAGTGCCCTTGGGCTACAACTGCTACAAGTGAAACCGCTGATGGAACCTAGCAACTCAATATTTTTTGTAATCCTTCACGACATTCGATTACAAACAAAGACTAAGAAACTCAAATTCGTTAAAATTCCTGTTATAATTTTCATTTAAAGGCTTTAAAAACTACCTCTTCCAACCACAGTACATCTACGTAACTAAATAGCCAATCCCTGATTTTGATCCTTATGCTCCTAATTATAGAGTTGTAATTCCATTTGCGTCAGCACCAGGTAATGGCATCAGTTACAGGGTGGTTACAGTTATTGGAAAATCGCTGCTACACCTTCTAATTTAGAAGATGCACTTCAAGTAGCGCAGAAAACGTTTTTAATTATAGAGGAAGTAGGAAATTCAGGGAAGGAGTATTTATGAAAATGGTTATGGAAGTTTAGCCAATATTTTGCTAATGATGATCAACAATGGATAAAAATTTGGAGTTAATTGTTTGATTGCCAAGAAGGTCATCTTTTCTTATTTAGTAGGTAACGGCATTTGTAATCATAAAGATTAGTATGTCATTTGTTTTGAATAAACAGTCTTACTTATAAACGTGAATTAAATAATAAGTTATACTTAAGGGGTGTTTAAGAAAAAATCTTACTTATAAACGTGGCTTACCTAAATAATTTTCTTAGCAATGTCTTAAATGAGCTGTCAAATTAAGTAGCCTCACACCCTTGTTTAACCCGCTAATTAGCAAAATGGCTGGATTCTTACCAGCAGATTTTTCATTTCCGGTTTATTGACAGCTCAACTTTTTAATTTTATATTTTACGGATGCCATTGTTGCCATTACACAACGTTTTGATGACAAATATTTTTTTAAGCTACCAACATTCCGGTAGTGTTGAGAAATTAGTATGTTTTTATGTCATTATCTGTTTATTTCTTAAGATATGCTTAAGCAACGTTTATAGGTCAAAATAATTTAATCACTACTTAAGGCTTTAAGTAGTAATAAGTTAAAACAATGCTTAGAAGATGATTTGTTGATTTTTATAAGTAAGGCTGAAAATACTTAGGTTGACTGTTAAAACAATGTCTTTGAATAGGATTGACTACGAGACGACATAGGGGCTAAAGGACTCCCACTAAAATGAAATGAAAAGCATTTTTAATTCATCTTGAGATCTTCCCAAAAACTCCGAAAATAAAAATATCAAGCAATTTCATTCATCAAGGCCTCCCCTCGTTATCATTAAAAGCTTTCCGACTACAATAGGATCTTCAGACACAACAGCACAACACCTGTCCTCAAATCTCAAAATAAATTACGTAAACACCCTACAAAGGGCACTTCACTGCATTTAACAGATTGCCAACATGAAAAATCTTAGGCCCAAACATAATGCAAGAACCACTACTATAACCTGACCTCTATGCTTAAAGACACATTTGAAATTAGAAGGTCGAGTTAAGCTGGTTATAACACCTCTTGAGGTTCATTATTGTAATTGCTTTTCCGTAGAAAACTCGAAATCTCTTCACTTTGGAGTGGGTGTCGAGTGGGCAACTGAAAACGTGGTAATTAAATTATTTTTCCCTCGTTAGGATGAGAGGATTAGTAAGGGATAATGGGTCCTTTCGTTTGTTTTGTTTGATAATTTCTGGTCTTTAGCGGTTTGAGATGCGGATGGTTTTTGATCGCCTTTGTGTGATTATACAGGATAAAGCATGATGATGCAACATGCATGATGCCTGTGTTCAAATAGAGAAAAATCCAACTGCTGTTTGTTAATTATGCTATTCGACACTGTTTATAATTTTTCTTGGAACCCTAGGGGAGACCGGGGTTGGTTGACTATAGGGGTAGGTTGACTAACTAGCAAAAACTCGTCCAACGCAATAGCCGTTCCTTCTCTCAAACGACGTGCGTGCGCGACGCCGCGTTCCCGGTGACTGAGCGGGGGGAGGTGTCGAACGTTCGTATCTCACTGGTTAGCTCAAGGCTATTGCGTTGGACGAGTTTTTGCTAGTTAGTCAACCTACCCCTATAGTCAACCAACCCCGGTCTCCCCTACTCTAAGAAGTTCATCTCTTTGAATTTTCAGTTTTGGCATGTTTTTTGGCCCTCGGAGAAATGGACACTTTGACTCCCATTTTGATTATCACACTCTCAGCTTAAAATGTAATTTACCCTTCTCTTGAGTAGGTATAATATACCAAAGTAAACAATCCTTAAACGTGCGTATTAGTTATTTAATTAATGAACGTGGTAAGTTAGCTACAATCTCTTGGGTGTCGTTACAGAGACGAGAGCAAAGTCTACAAACTTTTTATCAAAAGTTTTAATTGATAAATGTGTTATCCCTTGTGTTGTGTTACTATCAGTTTACTAGTTTGAGAGATATAGTATAGTTGAGATACATCGCAAAGTATATTGGTTACTAGCTGTCCCACTTACGTCTCGAGGGCCCTAATTCCCGCAATCAGGTAAAAAGTAGCCAGTCCTTTTTCGGCTCTAGGTAATCTGAGAAACAAACATTAAAAACGTGACAGACTTACTTTCTGATTTTAATATATGTTATGTTAGTAGGTAAAGATAAGAAAGTTGGGTTTAAGAGTAATTTTTAATTTTCTGTCTTCAGGAATTGTATTTTCAACGTAATATAATAAGGTAACACCTAAGTTTAAATAAACGTCATCTAACCGCAAGTCTGGACTAAAGTTTAATATTCTATTAATAAAAATACCTGCCAAACCACAAAGCCAATTTCAATAAATAAATAAAAAAAAACAATTTCAATAAATAAATAAAAAAAAACAATTTCAATAAATAAATGAAATAGTATAAAACGTTACGTCATAATTTACGAATACATAATCGTAACATAAACGGCTCGTCATAAATAAGGCGCGGTACACACGATGCAATCCGCTAATGCTGAACATAACTGAGGAATAATGGGCGCGAAGCTGCAATGCGATTTACTGGGCTTCGGGTGACGCTGTCTGAATTGTGAACTTGTTTTTTTAGACTCAATTTAAAATTAAAAAAGGCTGTATAATATTTCAGCAAAATACGGGCTTCTGCCGAGGTTTCCGAGGTTTATTCCGTGTTCAAGAGTTCCTGATATCAGTGCGTTCAAAAAACAAACGAATTATTCGCCTCTATAAAATTGGTAGGTATACATTGAGATTGATGACAGATGATGGTAATTTTGCAGGATATATTCGACATCGAGTTATGTTCTTAGCAAAATTACCTACAGTTTCCATAGCTACTTTTGGTTTCAACCGGACCTTAGTTTATGTTTGTCAAAGTCAACCGCAAACACTGATCCAATTTTAAGGAGGAAAGACTCCAGTTACTACTTTTAGGGTTAAACAATTAACAATACAAATAAAGCCTTTAGTTTTATACCTCAACAATAAGCTATGAAACAATAAACTAGTGATTCGTATAATGACGTCATCGTGTACTATAATGTTCCTTGTGGAGCTATTAAATTATTTGCGTCGCCCCACGCGGCGAACAATTTAAGCCGAGCTAGTACCGATATGTCAGTAACGTCTTGTGCTGCGTTTGTTTAAGGGTGAGTGCATATTGCATAATATACCTAGAGGTTTTTTCAGAGGAGAAAAAATTTAATACTTCAAATATTTTCTTCCTCATGGATTCGGCGCAATAATCATCGGCATCGGCCACTATGTCGTATAGAAAAAGAATGAGCGCTAATGACAAGGTAGAGTGATGATTTCAGACTTTAAAAGTCCAGGTAACCTCATGATGTTAGAGAGTATGCAGAACTTTGCATTGGTTAAAGTTACAAAAAAGTTATATTGGTACTTGCCTGATCTGGAATCAAACCTACACCCTCGTACCTGATATGTAGGCTTGTGTCAACAACTAGGTCACCACAACGGAGTAACAATTTCTTACTGACTAAAAACCACCTTTGTTCTTTCGGGAGCCGCTCGTGTTCAATGTGACTCTTCAGAACAATTCTACAACCCGAAAATCCTACACCATGTCATCCTTATAAATGTTGAAATAGCTTAAGCAAGCATATTTGTGTTAGTTATTACAGTATTAGAAATTATGTCCAACTAAACTATAAGCGGAGTACACAAGCGCGATATAGTTCTGTTTCACGAGAGTTGGCGCTAACTAGTTTGTTCTGCGAATTAATCAAATTATAATTCTAGGAACAGGCGAGCTGCAATATGTCAACAGTACCTAGTTGTGTTTAGAGATGTGTTGCCTTTGGTAAAGGGGAGGATATAATAAACGCTTCGAGATATTAATGCCAACTTATAACCCATGTTTGAATTCTGTAAAAAGTCTGCCCGTTTTAATGTGTTTTTTGGCTTTGGCTGAGTTATCTAAATACTTTAAAAATATATTATAAAGACTATAGAGATATGTATTTATTTGTCACACTTTCCCTAATAGAAACATTTCTGGATTGAGATCCTCATTAATTTAAAAGCCATGTTCGCTAATGTGTCCCTACCTTAAGAAACAACTTGATGATTTGTTATGATCGCCTCGGCTGCGCTCAGCGGGCGGCCAAAAACTGCATTACCGTCCAACAAAACACATTTAAGGCAAACACAACTTTAACATCAAACCACTAAGTCACACTTTCCATTACACAGACATACGTACAAAATCGCAAAACAAACGAAACTAAACGCTGTTGCTGTTACAATTAAGGAGACGATAATGAATTGCTGTGCAACTAACATTTCAAACTTTAAGTTCTAAATCATAAAGTTGAAATTGCTTTGTGTGATGTTATTCTGTATTAAATGCAGCGGAGTAACATCTCTGTTCCGTATAATAATTTTTCGATGTTAAGACAAGGGTTAATAATTTATTCTATTTTAATCTTTGGTTGTTTGTGTTTTGTTTAACGGCTGAAGGGTGAAGTTTAGATAGGTAAGGAGGACTGGATTTATTGCGAACAGTTTTGTATGAACGTTTTGTAACCCTATCACTCATTGGGCGCACACTTTGTTGTCTTTATTTGAATGATCTGTCAAGGGTTTGTTGCGGATTGTTGTTATATGCCAGTACCTTTTACAAATTAAATATAGAAGATCCCACCCAAAACAAAAATGTGAAAGGCTGCCAAGTTCGATAATATGGAAATCCTTCGCCTATAAAAGAAGTGAGATCTGAATAAGTACCAAGTTCCATACACATACCTCAGTTAAAAATAGTTACTTTTTAATGATGTTACTTGGCAAGTTTTCACACACCTTCTTATAAACCTACTAAACGCAATGAATCAAGTATTTAATTTTCTATTAAAACTTGCCAAGTAACATTATTAAAAAGTAACTATTTTTAACTGAGGTATGTGTATGGAACTTGGTACTTATTCAGATCTCACTTCTTTTATAGGCGAAGGATTTCCATATTATCGAACTTGGCAGCCTTTCACATTTTTGTTTTGGGTGGGATTTCATTTATTTTTGTAAGCTTGTTTATTTTATTTTTTTCTTATGATTAAGTTAGTTAAGGAAATGTCTCATATATACTATCTTTCAGATTTTTTTATATGCACTATGCTTCTTACAAAGAAATGAACTAGATTAACTAAATGGACTAGATTTACCAACTGACTGACATGACATGTTATCATATATTATGTTCGTGGATCAAAGTTACACATTCGTTATTTTCGAAAGTGACTCACACTTGGCCGTTTTCAGATTTTTACTTTGACTAAATACAAACCTTTGTAACGAATTTCAGATCGGTACGACCATTCGAAGATATATTATATAAATATAGATAAATTTAGTTCGTTTTAGTTCCTTAGGGGTATAAATTTACACTGGGTATTTTACACCTTCATTATTTTGAAACCGACTCACACTTGGCCATTTTCAGATTTTTCCCTTTACCTTGACATAAAGACCTACCTCCATGCCAAATTTCAAGTCAATACGACCATTGGAAGTGGTCTAGGTTTTTGATGAGTGAGTCAGTGAATCAGTCAGTCAGTGAATCAGTCAGTCAGTGAGTGTATAGTAAAAATAGCGATTTTCTGACGTCAATATCTCAAGACCTACAATAGGTATATTAATGAAATTTTGTATTTTAGACAAGTGAGGGGGTCTCAACAGATACTAGAAATTTGAATTGTGTAAATAAAATACATTTTGAGTTATAGGGGGGTCGAATTTGGCCCGAAATGGTTCGTGTAATATAACCCACGGCCGGTGTGTCGCTTTTTTTGCTCGAACTTGGCGGACACACTGCCGTGTGTCTAGATACATTCTGTTGAATTCTGAATTTTAAAGTTTGTAAATCATATAGGAAACTATTTACGGCTTATGTGAAAATTACAATGATCAATTTGCAATATGTCTTCAACGCATATTGTCTTAGATCGTCATTAGCCAAACTAATGCATCTAACTATGTATTTGTATTGACAAATGTAAATGAGCTTTTAGTTGTAAGATGCAAATAGGAGAAATGGGTATCCGTAGTGTTCATACATAATGAATTAATGAGTCAGAGTTCGATATTGCAAGAAATTGTTGGTTCAATACTATCATCGATGCACCGTCATCCAAGTAAAACCCATAAGTATAGATATAGTATTTTTTTTACACTACCAACAGGCAAAAAACTGTTTTGTCTTTATCATCATCCTCCTGCCCTTATCCCAATTTTATTTGGGGTCGGCGCACCACGTTTTCTCCTTTAATCCTCTTCTATCTGCCGTCATCTCATAAGTAACATTCTTTCTAACCATATTATTATTCACTCTCACTTTTGATTTTATGTTTTTTGAGAATAGAACACATAATTTTCTCCCCTTTATTTCTAATTGTCGGGGTTGTGGTATTTAAAAAAATATTCATATTTGATAGCTGCATTTTCATAAAATTCACAATACCGACTTGGCACTGACAGTCCTTACAGTATTTCAAAACTAAAATATTTCCCAGAAACTTTTGAAGTAAACTGTCAGCCACGAACATTTTCACAACAATCAAATTCTAAAACGAATTTACACAAAATATTATGCAAAATCTGACATTGACATTGCAAAGAAAGATTTATATTCTTCAAAAATCCTAAGTTCGAGCTATGTCAGCCATTTCAAGTTGCCCGCGAAACGTCAGTATTCTTGCCCAACTATTTTTATATGATTTAGAAGTTGCCCGGGCAAGTTGAAACCGGAGCGTTCCGGATTTATCCGGGTATGTTAAAGTTTGACTGTGCTGTTCGATTTTTGGTCTAACTTTCTGTTGGTTTCTTTTGAGTGTTTTGTTGAGAATTTATGTTTTGGTAGAATATTTGGTAGATAAACAGTTTTGGGAAAGTTGTTCTTGCTATTTTTGAGGATTAACATACATAAAATTGATACGAAGAATTGCATAATCAGGATATATTGCCGATTCATGGTTCAAAAGGCCGGTCATGGTATAAAGTTCAATATCTTAATTTTTGTAGTCTATGACTGATAGGTTTATTTGCGTTTTGTTCTAAAGACACATATCTTATATACTTAGGTTTATTGGTTCAAAGGAATTTAAATGGATATAATTAGGAGGAAAACTTGTATTTCCGCTCAATCAGTTCATGTAATTGTAAAATGTGTAATCTTCTAAGATTACTTACTACCTACTATGAATGTGAAACAATGACGCACTAGTAAAATATATTCGCCGAAGTTCCATTTCTCAGTACTTGGCAAGAGCTGAGCTAAATATAATTCTTAGGAATTCGCTTAAAGCAGTACATGTGTAGAAGATTAATGTTCCCAGGATTGTCTAATATTTTGTAGGCAGCCTGAATTTATTGCTGGAAGGTATTCGGTAGCCGGTACTATGACGTGGTTGTGGTATTATTGCTTAAGAGATAAAGTAAGGAGGTAAAATAACACAATCATTTATGTATATGGAGCAAAAAATCTGAGTTTTCAGGAATCAGATTTTTTTAGTTATCAAAGCCTATACCAATTTATGAGAAATAAATAAGTATGTATATTATACGGAAGAAACTATTAAGATCCTTAATACCCATACCTCTTTATCATTTAATTTGTTTATTCGTAACTACCTTAAGTAGTACGGTAGACCGCACATCAGTGGTAACTGTCATGCACCTTAACTCAATAGTAATAAGTACGATTTTCCTATAAAACTGTTACCACTGACCTGAAGTTGACTGTACTACGTTATACTTACTTTGCTAGTCAAAACATTTGACCAAGAACTAAATGAAAATATATATGGAGAAAGACATTGTAGATGGACATGCCTGAAACCCTATATATAGGTACACACATACAATTAATAAGAACTTAAGATACTAATCTAAATTTTCACTAATACTCCTTCTCAGTTTACTGACTTGAGGGATCATGGTAGGGCCTCAGGTTGCCACATTTCAGATCCTATTTGCGGCTAATTGCTTTATACCTGAAATCCTAGTTCTGAGAGTATTCAGTCGGCGGTTAGAATACTCGTATTCTCAGAACTTGATATGCAAGTAGAATTTAGGTATTTTATGACGATAAAACAATGAAATTGGAGCACCAAGCTATTATAAGTAGATTTCAGTACATTTTCAGTTTGCTTTAAAGACAAGCTGACAGACAGTCAGAGTTATTTTCGTAGTACATAATCGCGGAAGTAAAGTTTTGTTAATTCTGTGATGGTAGCGGTAATACACAGTTGATGAATGTCGTGTTTATGCAAGCGTGCATGATGCATGCGAGAAATCGAGAGCTGAAACGTAACATGAATGAGATACGGTTAGAAGCGTGCGTGATAGAAATTGATAAACGTGATGGAATATTTCAACAATTTTACTCTAAACGAGGTCTAATAGGTGCTTTTTTTTGTTTTTCACCCATATTAAGGCTTTCCAGATGTCTTCTTTTGGCTCAATCGCTTAAAAAATAATCGGAAAAAACTCTTATCCCGGAGTTATTTTTTAAGTCGCCTTTTCATTAGCAATGTTTCAAAGAACCAGAGATTATTTCAATTCCAGATATCGTATTCAGGAATGATAAAAAAACACATGAACCTATCGACAGACGGAATTCTATCAAAATTTCTTTAGAATCTAAACAAAAGTTCCAGATTTTCGAATGTCAATAGGTAGGTAAACAGAACGGTATCTTCCTATAGCTGGTGGAAGCTAGTCACCTGTCCCCCGAGCCCGGTAGGCTGACCTTTCAGCTGTTGTGATAAATTGATTCTTTTGTTATAGAGGCCCGATCAGTGGACTACAGCGGTGGGCATGTTGTGGATTGGCCGTTGAGAAAAAATTATAGAAGAGAAGAAAAAAGAGGCACTTAATTCGGTTGATATTTGTGTTAAAACAGTAACTTATTATAAGGTCTTTTAGTTTTACACATTTAAGACATATCTACTACCACATATTAAAATATATTAGCGATTTTATTAAACATAAATAAACATTTATCCTATAAATTTTTATATAGGCAAGTATTACTTGAATTACCGTCGCTTTTGTCACAGCTACTTGCTACTAAATCATATTCACTAATTACAATGAACAAGGCTGGATTCGTGGTTGTTCTAAGTGCATTGTTTAAAATTATTTCTTGAATATAAATAAATTCTACGATGCCACTATCCTATAGCCTCACTATACCAAACCGATCGTCGCAATTCTTTAGCACAGAAGACTGATTATTTCTAAAGAGCAACAACAATGGCGACTGCACAAGAGTAGAGCTCGAACCTAGTTCAGATAACAGCTAGTCGTGAATTGTGGGGTTTTTATCGAGGACTACAATTGTTGCAGTTTTCAAAAAGATTAGGGGGTCATGTCGTACGTACGTTTATAAAATCCCATGGCTAGTTTAAGCACCCGGATAAAAGACTTCACCTCTGATCGCGATAAAAAGGCTGCTAAGCATTGAAAGTGGTTTCCGAGATAAGCGCGTTCAAGCAAACAAACTAGTATAGATAGACTAAGTATAGATTGGTAGAACTATCAAAAACAACTTGTTAATATTTTAAGTTTGGTTGGGTTCATCCCAAGAACACTTGTCATTTATCTAATATGTAAGTTTCTGCCACTTTAAAGTTACAAACAATCTTATTTAAGAAGTAAAAAAAATAAGTTATCTTAAAAAGAAATCGTCTTAAAACCAGCAATAAATATTTCTTCACAAATTAAGGCTTACCACCCACACATTAATAGAATTATATAAAAGCCTACTACTGTTTATAGCCCTTATATAAAATAGCGGGGCTCAATAAAAATCTAGCGAGAATTCGTCGATAGCAATAGCCATGGCAATAAACTCTATACATTGTCTAATAGCCAATTATACCATAAACATTCTGTAGAACCAACAAAGTATTGAGATTACTTTACGACTTTCTATCTGGATATGGAGCATGAATAAATGGAGTGTTCATTAGGGTGGAAGTCACTTTGGTGTCACTTGAGCTGTGCGATACTGAAGAATGTCTCCAATATCTCTTCAATGTAACTTCAAAATTTTGTTCGACATTTTGTAAATAAACGACAGTTCTGCTGATTTACCATTTAGGCATTATAATATCAAGATCATCTGAGTGATTAATAAGCTCTAAGTTTATTTATATACTAGGTCCCATATGTAGTGATTATGTCAAAAGTTGTAACGATATCTTGCTGTAGTTAACACTCTGTTTTGTATTGCTCTGTGGCTAATAGAACCTTTTAGCGACTGAATAGATTTTATAGCTTGTATTGAAAGGCGAATAAATTATGATTCAAGTGTGTGTTTTATTATGAGTTATGAGGCTTTTGTGATTGAAGTTATCACTTATTAATGCTTCAGTATAAATAATCCAAGAGACTGAATAAATAAAAGGCATTGCAGAGTAGAAATATAGTTTCTTCATCATCATATTTTCTTTTGTAAAAATATCCCAAAGGGCCGTTTCAAATGAAAATTGGCAATATATTATTTATTTTATTTTTTTAATATGTGGGCAAAAACTTTGTTACCGCGATATTTTTACTCTGTGACGATTCCTTTAATTATTGTCTATTCCTAAAACTGTTCTGTGTTCTCTATTCAAACAGAAAACAGGCCGAACGTGTTTTGAGTAACGGACTCTTTGCTAGGAATTGATACACATGTGCTACAAAGTTCACTCTTCAAACACAATATTGGCACGCTAATATAGTCCTTAATTTGTACGCGGTAAGGGTGAAAATGGTTTTCAATTTAGAGGCGTAGTTTCAAGGGTAGTTAGTTTGATGTTGAGGGCTGTTATCGTTCTCATGGGAGCTATTATTTCATGTTAAATTAAGTTTTCTAATAAAGGGGTTTTAGTGTTCATTTTATTTGTAGAACTACTTTTTAAGCCAGCTTAGTCAATAATAGAAAATTATAGTGTAATCAGTGTAAGTGGTTTATAATGAACGAATCGGGAAATTATTACACTGAAGTTATTTAATTTTAAATAGCATGTCAAAAGCGAATAAAATGCTTGAACCTAACATGAAAATCCGCAATCACACTCCAGTTTTTCAATCTCAGACAAAAGCACCAAAAAGGTTTTAATAAAGAACATTTCTTCCAATCCAACCCAACCTTAACCTTCAAGCTTCTAAAATACCAAAAAAAAAAGAAAAAATCCCAACTTCAAATATGGAACCCAAACACGTACGACTCCACAATGAGGTTTTATAACCTCCTTCGTAAACGCTCTGAATGCTAGAACGGTTTATACGCTGAACCATAAAGCCCAAACACTTAGAGGTCCCTGTTATCTTGGCATCTAGCATATTGTGCGTTTCGGCGGCTTGTTACGATGTCTAAAGTACTCGTGGAATGTACGGCCCGATATTTTGTGCGGTTACGCTGCTAGTATTATAGATTGAAAGGAATAGTGACTGATGAAATTAAATTTAATTTCATAAAAATAATTCGGTATTGAGGCTTAAAAATAGACCGCAGTTTTGGAGTACTTACGGAGAATTTACGAGAGGTAATTGAGGAGGAAAATAAGCGTTAATGGCAGAATGATTATTATATGCAAATGGTAAAAATATATTGGTGTAAATATGTACCTAATGTGTGATGATGAAGAAAAAACCATTTGAGAACAAGGGAAAGTTATCCTAAAATATTAAAACAATCACATTTAAGCAAAATTAATATTTACTAGTAGCTATAGCATCAGCAACATACTTTCATTTAAAGGGCGCGATACTAATTCAAACTGTACTCTACAACTATAACTACAACAAAACAAGACAGGTTGACATGACAAAACCCTTGCTCCCGCTGGTAAAACCACAATATGGTCCCGAACATTCCACCTGATGCTCTTCCTGCAATAAAATTTGCATAACTACGCTCCTTGGCACGGGAGCGACGTCTTATTAAATTTCCAACCCCTCCGAAAGTCATTAATGGTTTGTATTTAACCACCTACCAGTGTTATCTAGCGATAAATCATAAGGTATCAAGTGTAATGGTCGTGCGTGGCTGGCGATGACTTTTATTGCTCCTTCAAGATGCCAGTAATCCGCGGGTGTTGGGTTTCTCGACGCGCCCGGATTACCCCTAATCTTTTGTTTATACGTATACTTTTTCCAGAAAATATTATGATATTAACGTGGCTAATTCGTCGCGGTTTTGTATTCAGGAGGCAATATATTACTGTTTGTTGCTAAGGTTATTTAAATGAGATTCTTTTGCACAAAGTGATGGATTGTTTTCGCTTCTCTTATAAGAATACTTTGGAGCGAGAAATGTAATAAAAGCGTGGGGTCGAAATCATTCTCATACATTCTGAATTTTTCGTTTAATTTATCTCTTACATTTAATTTATTTGCGTTTCGCTCCATACCGAATATAACCACTACACGTTCAAACTTAATAAATTCGAATATTCATTCTACTAACACAGCCAAAGGACTCGCGACACACGACACTAATAATCCCCGTAATTACCCAAACAATGCGTTTAACTGATTAACATGATTCAAAGTGTAAATCTACACTCAAATAACGCTGGCTTGTGATTGCATGTGTCACGAACATCAACCAGACCAGAGATAATAAACGACCAGACATCATTTAGTGTCACATTACACTGTCCGAACAAAATTGACATTCATTAGCATACCTCGGTTCCAACATGTCACCAATTGTGGCGCTTTATTGTTTCACTATATTCGGCACAAGTTTAATATCAGCCACGACTGTCAAGTGGCTCCCAAACTCAAGCTTCAAGTTACCAGAGAACTACAAAGGCGGAAAACTTCCTTGCTCAAAACAAACAGTGGTGTTCCCTGAAGTTATAGCCGGTTCCGTCAAAATTGCGCCGGGCACTGAAGTTCATGGATTTATCTTACCAGAAGATGGCGAATTGGTTTTAGATGGGAATATAAGCTTTGGCGCAAATCCTGTTGATACAAACTGCACAGAAGGGAACGCGTATTACTTGGATAAAAGACGCTCGTCCTGGAATCAAGCTGATGTCTGGAGCTCGCCAAAGTTCAATGAAGCTACTCCCGACTCAGACAGGGTACCTTGCTTCAATGATGAAGTCGAATTCCCGGAAAATTCCAGATTCACACTGAAGCTGCCGGATAAAACACAGTATGTAAAGAGTATCAAAATTGGTGGAGTTCGGTATTCTACCACTAGGTCTTTTATTTCTCGCATCTTGACACAATCCAGCTCTGACACGCAACAATTTGTATTGAATGATTTTATAAGCGCGGGTGTTCTTATCGGCGAGTGGTCGGGGTCGCATTATTCTCAGTTTGGAAGTCCATGCCAACAATATCCTATGGAAATTGAGTGTTCTGCCAAGTTTTGTCCAAAGCCTGCGTGTTCACACCCTGTTAAACCTCTGGGATTCTGTTGTGAAATCTGTGGCGGCTACATATTGTTCGATGCAGATGAACAATTTGAAATGGAAAAACTAGACAAACTTGTCGAAAGTACTGTGAATGGTTACGGAAAGGACTCCATAGTATATTATATTGGTTTATCGCCAGAAATTCCATACAGAAGAATTCAGTTAGTAGTGGTTGACAAAGGTGAATATGTAGGGTCTAGTGCGGAGATCATCAATTCTATTAGTTATACGTTGCAAGACCAGTGGGTTAAGGGACGTAAGGTGGCTCAGATAAGCGGCAGTCCTTTGAGCCAATCAGGTTTGGGTGCCAAAATCTTTGTGTCGATGTTCTTCGCAGTGGTTTTAACTTTGGGGGCATTGTACGCGTATTATTATAAAGTACCGGAGTTGAGAGTCTCTAGAGTGCCGAGATACATGGGTGGCAGTATATTTTCAAGGTTCCAGAGGAGATCGGATAGTGTGGTTAGTCTGACGAGAAGAGATTCAGTGATCAGTGCCAGAAGTAACACAGCTTTTAGAAATCCCTTGTATAATTCGAAAAGGGGGCGTGTGTTAGTGGCCGAGTCTGCTGTAGAGGAATGATAAGCATATGTCGATATATTTATATTTTGTCGATGTATTTATGTTTTGTTGAAATAATGGTTTAGCTTACTTAATATATGTTATTCAGAATGTACAAAAACTGTCAATTAAATAAAAAACTTCTGTAAATAACCAAATGAAAAACTCTTATTTGATTTTGCAATTATTTATACCTGTGCTTTTAGTTTGAAATATAAAATATTTGTATGCAGTGTATTCGTATCTATTGAGTCTTTATGTTACATGTGTATATTCACAACTTCCTACTCAGATGAAACTGTAGTTAACAATGTATCATTGTCAATAATATCGATCGATGCATTGATTGTAAAACCGATACCGTGACTATACACTAAATATAAGTACGACGACAAAGGGGCACTAGATTTAATGTCTTACCTATAAAACATTAATATCCCCTGGCTATATTTTATAGTGTCTATTGACTTGGCACTAACTTTCCGATTATAGCCTCTTAGCATTTTTATGACTTCCGCATCACCGTTAATATATTCTTAGTACGTGCAATTACCTTAAGTAAATAGGTTTAGGTATTGTTAAATAAGGATTTAAAGCATTAAAATATTTTTCAAAACATATTGTTTTTTTTAATGTATTTCAGGAAGCACCCAAGCACCTAATTTCCTACAAAAAATTGACAGTAATTTCTAGATAATATATATTTATTATTAACGAAAACGTTTTGTATATATGGATGTAGGTATGTACCCCTTTCGTGCAAAAAATTACCGAATGCATTTTAATGACATTTGGCAACAACATAAATTACACTTCAGAATTACATTATACATATAGGCTAACTTTTATCCCACACCGTAAGTGATTTAGTTTATTTTAAAATATAATGTATAGATTTTGAGGTAAATAAAAGTTATTGAAAGTAAAAAAACACCGTAAGTAGTCTCCCTCAAGGAGCCAGAAAAATCGCTCGCAGACTCCAGTACACTATATACCGATCAAATAAAATGTGTTCTAATTACATACACTTAATGATAGCGCAGTGAATCACAGCACCAGCTCAGCGGGGCGTCTCCATATATATCACGTCGTCGACAACGGTAGGTATTATGTTGCGTGTATGATTTATAGTGTTCACTGAAGTGGAACTTCTACTTATATAGCTTAGATTTGGATGGGTTATAGCTTGGACTTCGATTTTGGAGTTTAGATTGTTCTAAGTTGTGCCAAGTTTGGAAAGGTATGCAAGGAGGATATTAGAATAATAATTATTGTTTTCAGATGATTTATGCTTGGTATGTGATATCAGGACTAAACCTGACATAGGACTTAAGCAAAACTGAAAAAAGGATGTGAGTATATGGAAGTGTCTTTACTGTACCTTGAAAAAATGGTACCTGAGAATGGTCAGTACGAATTAAAAGTCTATTTATTGAGGTTACCTAAGTCAGTCAAAAACAGATATGAGAAGTGTGGTACCTACTTTTCACCAAAACTGTATTACCACACAAAAAATCTTTAAGCAACCTCAAGAAAACCTTGAAAGGAAAAAAAAAATACATATATAACTACCTAAACCACAGAGAATATTAGCGGTATCATTTCAGTGACATTCAAGGAGCCGCCATTAACTGCGCTCGTCAAAGGGTTACGAAACTGAGCAGTACTTTGTTCGTCTTTTGTTCACAATCAATAGTATCAAGTTGCATCAAACTGCTCAAAGACGACTGTCATGGTGGATCGTTAATCATTTCCTTTTCGTGCGACGAAATGGTGAAAGGGCGACTTGCTTTGGTTGGGGGTATTTCGTATTTGGTAGGTTTTGTTCGTGATTTAATTAGGTATAATGGTTAGGTATATTTTGAGAGTAGCTAGTAGGAAACTAAAATATGTTATTATCATCATATTAGCCGCAGGATGTCCACTGCTAAGAATATTGCTTCATCATTGATTTTTAAAAACACATAGAATGAATTTGTAACTATTCTTTTTTAAATCCATCTTCGCGTGGAGTTTAGTGAGTCCTGTCATTTATTCAGAAATAGGTTGTAGATGATTTGTGTGTGAAAGATAGTAATTACCCTTAAACTTAACTTAATCTAAAAGGGGTAATTGTTAGACGCTGTGATTCTAACTTATTTATTTATTTTACACTGAAATAACTATGATAACACAACGAATAACTCTCATCCGATATTGTATAATAAAAACAGCAAAATCGATTTCACAATCGAGTTCTCGATACGAAACACAATTACCCCGCTTCTCAATTCAATAAGTACCAAGTTCCATAAACATACCTCAGTTAAAAATAGTTACTTTTTAATGATGTTACTTGGCAAGTTTTAATAGAAAATGATATACTTGATTCATTGCGTTTAGTAGGTTTATAACAAGGTGTGTGAAAGCTTGCCAAGTAACATCATTAAAAAGTAACTATTTTTAACTGAGGTATGTTTATGGAACTTGGTACTTATTCAGATCTCACTTCTTTTATAGGCGAAGCATTCCCATATTATTGAACTTGGCAGCCTTTCACATTTGTGTTTTGGGTGGGATACCAAAAGTAGTTGACATAAGTCTCAAAGAATCCGACCACCTCTTTAGTTCACTCGTGTCTGATAGTTTTAATCACACTTACCGTATGTATTTGACCTTTAAAAGAAGGCACCTGGCCTTATGGCATCTCCGCTCATGTTTCTTTACTCCGTGATAGAAAGGGAATCGGATTTATTATACGATACCCTGTAATTGGGGCACAACGATAAATTATGAATTGAACACACGTGAAATAGAAAAGATGGCTACAATGGTACAATATTTTTTGTGGTTTATTGAAATTATTGACGTGAAAGGGTTTTGTTTGTACATGACGGATAGTTAATAGAAATAATTAATGGATTCTTTTTAATGACTCGTCAAAAATGGCTTCGACTTGTCTTTTCCATAGCAATAACTATAAATTGTAAAGTCGTAAAGAAAGACATGGAAATCTGCGTACTCAAAGAGGAAGATGTCCAGGTTAGAGCGAAGTGGAAGAAAAAGATACGGAAAGCGGACCCCGTCACAAGACGGGATAAACGCTAAGAAGAAGAAGAATATAATTTTTTTTTCACTTCTTTGAATAAAGATCAAACTGAAATAAATAGGCTTCAGTTAAAATTTTTTAGTAATAGTGTGAGGCGTACCATTCCAGCGTGGAATGGTATTGGCGTACCAGTCATTTAACATTGACTTTTTGTAAGTCCATCCTTACATTGTCTCTCCAAAACTTCTAGTATCAATTCCTGATGTCCATCGTAAACGTCACGTCAGCCATAAAACTGTGTACTAAAACTATTTCTGAGTAGCAGCCCTAAAAACACATATATCAAAAGAGAGCGCAGGGTTGTGCCTGAACGCTTATAAATCAGGGTTGGCGATAACTCATGAGAATCAATTGGTATTTTGGTGTCGTCGAGGAAAGTTTGTGCTGAGAATTCGATGGCTAGATTTAGTGATCGGGGTGTGATTGCAGATTTTAGTTGTGATGGGTGAATAACATGTTATTTTGTAACTAAGAGTTATTGTATGTATATAGTGGGAGCTCCACGGTGTAAATATCAGAATCACAATTTTATTTGTTTGTTAAATAGAGATTAGATATATTGTTGAAATCTCGAAATATTTTGTTCCATTGGCGAGTATGGTATTATTTTGTAAATGTAGGTTAACGGCCT
Source organism: Helicoverpa armigera (assembly GCF_030705265.1). Lineage (NCBI taxonomy): Eukaryota > Metazoa > Arthropoda > Insecta > Lepidoptera > Noctuidae > Helicoverpa > Helicoverpa armigera. The sequence goes on from NC_087123.1 coordinate 11,726,629, forward strand.
AAGTACCTTATTCAATCGTTTGGAAAAATTGAAAATATAAGGGTATAATATTTTCTTGTTTGCTTTTCCTACTATTTTCTAACTTCGTCAGGATTTCATTATTTTGTTATTGCAGTACCTACCAAATCTACTATTAATATCACTACCACAAAACGCCAACTCATTCGTATGCATTAAAACCTTTAAGTACCAAATAAATGCTTCAAAAACAATAAAAATGTGCGCTTAAAAATTTTCCCCATCTTTTGTGTTCGCGACAGCCCTGTCATAAATCTCATAGCATGTTTGTCAAGCATGGAACGCGCGCGGGCCCACATACACCATGCCCCAAAGGAAAAAGAACCTTATGATCATCGGCACTTATTACTTTTACCAAATCCATATCATACAAGTATGCTTAGATAGCCTAAACATAATGTCCGTAGTGCTAATGACTATAAGGTGCATTTTCGCATGGATGGTTAAGTTATAGTAGTGGAACGCGCCTCACAGATATTTTGTGATTTTTCGGCGCGCTTTTGTTTCGTGCAAGTGAGGGTAAAATGAGCTGTTTCATTAAAATATGCAAAAGGTGGTGAAGGTTTTAGAATTTTTTAGCTTATGCTTGTTATGTGCGGTAATAGTTCGGAAAAATAATGTGGGTATCGCTGTTTTAATTTCTTATTTAGTAGGTACTGTATGTTACATACACTGTCTTTTTTGCATGTGTCACGTCACTATTTTTGTATGAACCCCATTTGGATAAAATGCCATCGTCATTCAAAAACTTATCACTCGACTTCTTGTAGACTGAAAATATAGAAAGCATATAATTTGAGATTGCATTTTCTTATCAAGCACTAATCCCAAACAAACCAAATTTAATTATCAGCACTGCACCACAAAAAGCGAACCTAACGTCCACACATAAAGTCCAAAATCGCTCAGCAGATGGAAAATCTTCAAGAAAATACATCACTTTTCAATCCAGCCATTGTGCTGTGGCAACACGAAACTATTCCATTCACTGAGAGTACACACACTGTCGACTAAACAGTAGGCCGACTGTTGGCCGATGATTGGAAAAAAATATTTTAGATTTTGAATGGAAAAGGACTATGAAGTCTGAAATCACCAACCCGCATTGAGCAAGCGTGGTGATTAACGCTCAATCCTTGTCCGTGTGAGAGGAGGCCTGTGCCCAGCAGTGAGACGATGAAAAGGCTGTAACTTTATGTTTTCTATGTATGGAGGTATTTGCTTGTCTGTTTTGTGTCCTACATGCGTGAAAATATAACCGCGAGTAAATACTTCGAATTTGAATTTGTATTTAGTTCGTCTGATACCGGACAAATATACCCAATCGTTGTTACGTGTGTACTTCCATTCATCTTCATACTGATTCAAGAGCCCAAACCAACTATCGGCCGACTCAAAGTTTGTAGTGTGTGCATACTCTAAGGGGTCCGTAATTCGATTACTGTTCGTCTCATTTCTCCCGAGATGTCGTGATTCGCCATAATTCGGGAATGCATGCAATTCAATGGGAATTTAAGTGGATTAAGATGTATGGGAGCGCCTTTGTTTGTTTAGGAAACTATGGGTGCAGAAATTGACGTTTCAATTTAGCAAGTGTTTAGTGATTTGGTTAGGTTGACGCTGCGTTAATGTATTTGGTTGTGAATAGTGAATTGTATTGGGTCCTTGATAAGATTTGGTAAGAGAAGTCATATTGCATAAATGAATTGCTTATGAAGGTGTTATAAGTTCATATTGCACCTATAAGAATAGCTGCCAAATTAAGAAGAGAAAGACTTATAAACAATATTACTAGTAAGATGATGACAGATAGAAGAGACTGGAAGAAGAAAATTTGGTGCTACGACCCCCAATAAAATTCTGATAAAGGCTGAATGATGATATTGAAAGAGTAAGACATTATACAACGTCATATCTTAAAGTGTAGATAATAATATTTGACGTGGATTTTTATGTCTCTCTATCTGCAAGTAAAATACAGGAAAAATTGTTTTTATCGGATTCTGGAAGCCGACACCAACACATCTAGCAGGCTAGGAGATGATGACAATTTTGAGTAGAGAAAGGGACATTAAAAAAAAAGATACACCGAATTAAAAACTTTGGCTCCTACTGCTATCACAGCCCTAGAAATAAACAAGAGAATGACATAGAATCGTTATCAAATATCATGGTCGTGGTGGGAAGCGGCGCCCAGAATTGATGTCGCCAATTAATTCTCGACGCGTTAGGTGGCGTTAGCGAGCGAGGACTTACAATGGATACTGGTCTTAGTCTGTCTAGACCGGGGTTTGATTCATAATTTCTGGTCTAAATGCTGCGGGGGTTTGGGTTGGTTGTAGTGTTCAGGTGTGTATGGACAATTCGTTAGAAGATTTGAGCGCTGCAAGACATATGCATACGTCATCATCAGCTTTTTAGCGGTCCATTGTAGAACTTACACAGAGAACAAATTAGTTATGCTTGCTTTAGACAGATTGGCGATTTTAGACATAGATACATTTCAAGCTTCTACGCGTATTATATTTACTTCTAATTTTGGCGGATGTAAAGGAACTCGGATTTGTTTAAAACCTTTCTAGACCTTTAAAAGGAGTGCTAGTACCTAAAAATGTATTAATTCGATGCAGCGATGTGAAAGTTTAAATCTTGCTGGTTAAGCCCTATTTACTTAGATAACCATATGAAACTCTATGACACATGAACCCTTGTGTATCGAATTCGCCTGTCCTCAAATTAGGCTAAGAGCACCTTTTGTGTATTTTTGTACATAGCCCGTACATTAGACAGCCATTGTGCCTCGTTTAATAAGGCGAGTGCGCTTTCCACTTGCCTTATACGGTGCCGTCGCACAAACGAGGTTAATTCACACGATCTGAGCAAGAATGGACGTTAGAACTTAGAAATAATGGACGTGGTATTTAGCGGGTTTAATGTTATGTAGATCGTTATCAGCAAGATGGATAGTTCTTCGGTACGAGCTATGTGTTTTCGCTTGATATTTATGTCATATTGGCACGAAGTTATTTAATAGAAACGGCTGATAAATCTACAGGAAGTTTTTGCTCGTATAACACCTTGTTCACTTAGTAAAATCGTGCAGTTTTATAACAGGATAATAAAGTAGCGGCACGTAATTTTTAGTAAATACATCACAAAAATATTTCACATTACAATAAAATTCGTATAACGTTACCGACTCCAAAATTTTGTAGTGCTACTATTGTTAGTAAATTATCTCGACTCGACACACCCGTGTTAATTTTTTGTTTGTCCAAATGACCGAGCCATGTTGCTTCCGCTCACTAGCCCGATTACTGGCCGCCAGTACTGATTGTGATTACTCGCCGAAAAGGGCAGTGTAAACACAGCATGTACGATAATTTAAATGAATGAGTTTGTGATTATGAGGTTTTAATGGAGTCTGCGGGCTTGTAGCTGTCGTCGGTATTCGTGTATGTTTTATACTGTGCAGTATTTTATACGGAATTGATTTATACTTTTCTTTCTTGTTTTTGGCTGTTATTACATTTTAAAAGATTTTTTTTTCATGCCAAACGGAATATGAATTGAACTAGGAATAATAATTGTTTCATAATATTGAGGTTAGAATTGAATTGTGTAATCGGGTTAAGAATAACAACGTTAAACGTTTCTTTCGTTGTTCAACCCCATCAAAGCTACAATAGTAGCCTGGTACCATGCAAAAACCCATCCTACTAATATTATAAACGCGAAAGTTTGTATGTATGGATGTATGGATGTTTGTTACTCTTTCACGCAAAAACTACTGAACGGATTTTAATGAAACTTTACAATAATATAGCTTATACATCAGAATAACACATAGGCTACAATTTGTAAACATATTGTTCGAAATACTAAACCTGCGCAGACGAAGTCGCGGGCACCAGCTAGTACAGTATAATTCTTATACCACCGCCGATTTGATACAAGCTATCATCCAGTATAATCCGAAAAGCCTCCTTTACTTCCAAAAATACCTCAACAGCAAAAACTCGAAGTATTAATATTCGATAGAAAATCGTTGAAACCTCACATACTCCCACATCGTAATACAAAAATCCTCTTGCCGTTTAAAGCAAGCCCCTCGCGACACCGGCGACAGATGTTCGAGTGCCACTCGTCTGGAGTGCCCTTAACAACTGCGGTCGCTCTCTACAATGCGTGCGCTGATTACCGCTGCGTGCGTGTGAATGCGCCTTTACGATTCTAAAGAGGTTTTAACTTTTTTGCTACTGTATTTTAAGTATGGGGAGATTTTATTTGCGGAAAATTGTAGGTGTAGGGGTGCCGCGTGAGGAATGATGTGTTTCAGTGGGCAAGTAAAAGATGCTGTAGATGGATATTTTCAGGATATGATCATTATTACACAGAAGGTCAAATGTGGCCTTCTGTGTAATAATGATTATCTAGGAAAGTTAAGACCTGTGAAACTAAGGTAGGTTGTTTCGGTACCAGTTAAGATGTAAATTCTTTTAAACATGGGTTGAACTGAAAATGTATTAGAAGCCTGTCACATATCATCATACAGTACTGTATGATACTGTATGATACAGTACTGTATAATTTCCTTCATCACAGCTCAATGCATAGTTACGTAACAGAAAATGAAAAATAATAATCTATGGCATAGGACCACGAAACCTCATAAAAAAGTTGACATCAACACATCTTTATGACTGCTTACCTCTGCTTTCCATACTGAAGACAGACACACTTAACATTATACCTACCTACATAGGTAAACTATACCTTTGACCATATCTACTCTACAGAAGGCAGACACACACACAACATACCTATACATAGGTACCCTACCTTTAGTCCATACAATTACACCATTCGCCCAAAAAGTACCCACCTACGCAGACTACTATTACCCATTTTTCGTCCATTTCATTAGTGCAAGCACTTACGAAGTGGCTAATTTATTTTTATTGTCCGTAGTCTTTGAGCAGTAAAGTTACCTTTGCGCGATTTATTTGGGCGGGCACAACCTTTGGTATAAATAAAGAGGAAATGTATGGGTAAAGGGGACTATTGATTCGGGAACTTGCTTTGAAATTCGGTACTATGAGATAGAAAGTTAGGTTTTTGGTAGTTTTCATTTAAGTTTTCAATATTAGATTTGGAAGGAACTATAACATGTAGATACTTGAGTTCAAAACCATAGAGATTTAGAATCTCAACCATAATATTAAAACTTACAATGGATGACTATCTGCAATTTGATTATACAGTTCCCGATGAATTTTCCGTGTTGGAAAAACTAAAAAATAACTTAGCTGAGTTCATAATTGGATTGGATCAAAATAACCACTTATTATCAGTCTGTAGACCAATAACACAAAGCATGATTAAATTGGCAAAACACTTCTCAGGATAAAATTCAGACTTACCTTTTTCTCTCCATCTTGCTAAGTACACTATAATTCTCACTTAGCACAAAACAATAATAAATCCATACAAATGATAGATGTTAATCTGTGTAAATCATCCAATGGCCGTTACTCCTGGTAATTGGCTGCCGTGAATTATGGAAATCTCTATTACTTGTGTACAATTTACATAAGTATGATTTGTATGGCTATTAACGTAGTGTCATTATAAAGTTCATGGTATTCGGTAGTTGGTTATCTATTGGGAAAAAATGTTGGTGAAAGATGAGACCAATATTGTTGGTTGGATGGGATCGTATTTTTTTTCTTGAGTGTTTTGTTTCTAATGGAATTCAATTCCCAACTTTTAAATTCTGTTTTCAATTTGTATCTTGAGAAAGTCATTTACAATTCCTAATGTTAAGAACGTATTTCAATATACAGAAATCACCTGAACACCTAAAACCAATCTTTTCTCAATTTCAGAATCATCGGCGAGATCGAAAAAAAATCCATTACGCGTTCATAACACGGAAAACATTGTACGTAAAACTCGAAGAGAATGTATTAGCAACTCAAAAAGCAATTTTCCAACATTATTATCGTCGGGAGTTCGATAAGAATGTTCAGTTCGGAAACCAAGATCTAAATTCACCGATTGCCTACAAAGCCAACGTACCTTATTACATCACAAGAATTTTAACGAGAATCTAACTTGTTTACAAATTGAATTTTCCGAACGCAACAGCTTGCTGGCCTTTATACATTAAGTTTATCTAAAAGTTCGATGATTTTGTTCGAATAAAGTAATTTTATTAAGAGAGGGATGTTTTAACTTGTTATCCAATTTAGTGGTATTTTGTTTATGTTAATAGCTCCGGTTGAATGCCTCGTGAGTTTTGAGGGAATTTGATAAAACGTTAACTTGTAGCACTCAATTAAATGGGGAAGTTTGAATGGCCGAAATAATTGGCATTTAAGTGTATTGGCCTGGTTTCATTTTAAGTTTGCGTTTACATAAAACTTGTTGTAAACTTCAATAGGAGAAACGTAATGTAGACGGTTCTTAAGTCTATTATAATCCAGCGTTTTATTTTAATATGAATTAAAATAAAACGTTTGCTAAGAAATATTTTTAGCCAGATGGATTAACCAAGAACTAGCTATGAACATGTATTCAAACCTTCCATTTAGGTATAAGACGCTGACTTGTCTCGTGTACACGAAAATTGAAGCACCTAGTTTTTACATACGAAACTTAATATAACTTCAAAAATGCCATAATAAGTATTGGATAAATATTACACACCTTTTGTACCATCGAGTTGTAAAATGATCTGCTGTACATTACACCACATCGCGTTTACCTACAACAATAAAAAACAAATTAATTCCCTAAATATGCCTTACAAGTACAACACAATATTACAAGCATTCATAGTGTAAAATCATGATTAGGAACAGAATTACAACAGCATTCATCGGGTGACTGTAATTATATCCTCTTCAACCATTATAGGGCAAAATTACTCCCGAGAAAGTCTTGCCTTGTATGGAGGGACTTTCTCGAACCTATGTGGCTGGTGAAGTGGGAATTTAGAGTTTTGGTATAGTTACTAAGATTTTTTAAACTATTTTAAAGTTGTGTAAGATTTATTTTTTGTTGTTTTTAGTTTTTATTTATATTTAAGAGAGTTGTAAGTTGTATGTAGTTTATTATTATTTAACTGTTTTTTTTAGTTATTTCAATTTTATTCCACTTCACGCACCCAACAGGATTCTTTGATAAATGTGCTAATAATAATTAAACTTGATATATTTTAGAAATCGGAGTTCCTGAGATTAAGGCTGTGCTCAAACAAACGAAGAAATTTTTCAGCTTCATAGAAAACAAAGAGCACAATAAAAACACCCAATTTTTTACAGATGTACCTTTGTCCTATTCTAAAAACATTACCAAACAATCCAATTTCCTACCTTACCAACAACACCGAAACATCGACACCACGTAATCCTAATTTGGTATCCAATCTACCCATTGATTCATGGCTACCATACGTCCGACACTAACGAATACTTATGGTTAAACATTTGACATTGAACCAAATAACGAGTACTTTCTCTTTATAAGTAAGAAAAAATACTGGCATGTTGTAATGAGTGAATGTATCAAGACTGTTTTGTTTTTTTTTTCACATTGTCATGGGATATCCTAAATAATTAAGAATAAATTGATATTCTTATTTCAAAATAATGCTTTATATCAAAGTGATTAGTCTATTTGTTGATTTTTTATATGTTTGGGTCTATTAAAAAAATTAATAGGTACATAATTTTTCAATTGTTTCCTGATATGTTAATGTCACCTTATGACGTAACTTAAGGCGAATGAGATTGACGGATCTTATACAAAAGCTAATAAAAATCCTTCTGTAATAAACAGCCAATCACTTACTTAATTTAACTTTGCTTAAAAAAACATTATGCTGAGCATAAAATCCTTTTGTAACATAATCTTTAACATCAAAACTAAGTACTCAAATACTCCCTGCTACAACTAGGTACATTAAACCTTAATAAAGGCCCGTCACCCCCCATAACAATTTGAAACAAATATGAGCGACAATTTGGGTGTCTATTTAAAACAATACGACGTTGTCACCCTACTATTACGGTAATCATACTATTAACACGTGGTTATGTTTTCATGACCAGTGTAAGTTTGTATGCGAAGTGAAGGAATGAGTAAGTAAAGAGTTACAAAACCTATGTATAATGGATGGTTTTCCTGTGATGTTATGTACCCCTAGTACTTTTTTGTTATCGAACTTAAGATCTGGATTTTTAGGAACACCTATACAAAACCTTAAATCCATCATTAGGTTTGCTTCTAATGCTAGGAATTTAATTACGGATCGCCTTGAGTTTTGGAAAAACTGTAGTAAAATGTTTATCTAAGTTATACTAAAGCCTATTCGATTTTAAGAAAATTTATGTTGACACAAAATGGAACTACCAAACATATGATGATGTCCTCCTAGCCGATTATCGGCTACGGCGGCTGTTCTCATGTAAGGAGATTAGCCAACTACGCAGGACATATTATAGTGCACGAGCATTTGAGCAGACACAGGTGCACTCCCTATTCCTTAACTCTCATAGCCCGATGGGACGGTAATCCGACACGATCGGAGAGAGATCAGGCGCAACATATATGAACCAAACATATATGAATATACTCAAACGCGAAGATGTTCTTTATCAACATAAATCCACCAAATCAAAATGTTTGCAAAAAACTGCAAGGAAACCTTAACATAACAAAATATTCCCCACATAACATGGTGCCATAACATTTCGAGAAAGCTCCAACTACAACCTTAGTTTTTCACGACCAGATCAAATTATACTGGTTACCGTAGAACTCAAATGTAACCATTAGCATCAGGTTGTCAAGCAACAACCCTTTAGCACACGTGGTTAACATTCGCGAACCTTAAGAACCTATGTTACGTGATACTCGCGAAAATTGCGCTTATAGTAATTATTTCACTAAGTTTTAGAAGTAGAAATGGTTTTCGGGAGGTGTGAATTCTGTGACCTATATTTTAGATTCTTGTTTGTAGTTATGTATCTGCCTGTGTCTATGGTATATGTATGTATATGTCATTTCTGAAACACTAGATAATCTGTGTATCATATATGTACTTAAATCAATTAATCGTTTCGCAGTGAAAGCCCGACAGAAAAAGTAATATACAAATATTGTGTGACGCATTCTTATTTCACAAAATTTTACAGCTACTCGATTCTATTGCAATAAAAGGGAGATATATAGGTACCAGAGTTTAAATACTGAAAGGTTATATAAAAAATCCGAGTCATTAAAGGTAGAATTCCGTGGATAGCGGCTACGACAGCCGCGCGCGGCTTACGACAGTCGTCGGCCGCGCGCGACAATAGTCAACCTATGAAAATGTATGGCACCGTTGCCGAGGTCCGCGACAGTCGCGCGCGGCCGACGAATTTCGTGAGCCGCGCGCGGCCGTATGCATCTCAACATGGTCTAGCGCTTAGTAACATCTATATAATTTTAGTAAAACCAGAATTGAATTGTTTTTTATTTAGTCGGCAAAACTTCCTTTTGTTTTCATTACAATACAAATGCTTTTGAATCAGTATTGGGTAGTATCCTTCATCATTTCTACTTTTAAAAAATAGGGTCGATTGGTAATCTATTTTCATAATACAGCCACAGCAATACGTCATCCTCTTCTTCTTCAAGGATATCAATTAGCACTTCGACTAGAGGGAACGGAGGAACAAAATCTACTAATTTCAACACAATGCCGCGCGCGGCTTACGAAATTCGTCGGCCGCGCGCGACTGTCGCGAGCCTCGGCAGCGGCGCCATACATTTTCATAGGTTGACTATTGTCGCGCGCGGCCGACGACTGTCGTAAGCCGCGCGCGGCTGCGTAAGCCGCGACCCACGGAATTCTGCCTTAAGTGTGACTTTTGTCTGCTCACTAAATCATTCATCAAATTCTTCAGTATTCACTTACACCATTAAAACAAAAGACGCTATCACCCTCATTTCATTACTCAAGAAAAATCGCTAATGTACCAACAGACAAACTGACAGATATCGCAGATTTGACTTCAAAGCTTTCAGCGGTAAAACGCCAATCCATCAAAAACTTTTCTTCAATAAAAAGAAATAGGGGGGTGGGGTGAATTTGCATGCGTCATCTAGGGGTAAGTTTCAGGGTGGGGTGTAATCAGTGAGTTGCGGTGAGTAAGCCGATAGACCACTCCCCTATGTTTTGGGGGTGATTTTAACCCTAGGTTCGCTTCAAGGCTTCAAGGAAATGGTTCATAAATCATTAAGGTTCAATGAATATTTAATAGGTTTTTAAGAAAGATCATAAATATTTTGCTCGTCTGCCAAGAAAGGTTTTATTTTTACTGTCATGTCAAGCTTGACGATACTTTACTCGTTGATTAATTAAGGAATGTCATCTTGTGATTTTAAAATTATTTTGAAATAACAATAAGTATCTATGTGTTATTCACTCCTAAATCAACGAGACGACTAACTTCAGTATTATCTCAAGTTTTTTTGAAGGCGTTAAAAATTCATGGCTCAATAAAACCTGCCAATACTGCTACCATTTTGACACAATATTCCGCAACCTCCTTGCACAAAACGCTTTTGTTTTTCACCACATCAGCATCCCCAACATGTTCATTACTGTTCATTACCGCAGCTGCATCTTTATCTGACAGATTCACCCCATTAACCCTGTCGCTGCGACGGTGATAAATCAAAACGTCATCAATCTACGTTCAAAAGTGCAGTGGTGATGGTGATTAAGACCGCCACCACTCGTAGGGTTATCATGGATAATTTATCGTTTGGTATCCAAGGAACTGGCTTAGCGTTTATTGTGAACTAAGAAATGTATTAATGGTTGTGAAGCACTTCGCTTTTGTTTGCTTTGTTTAATTCCTTTGGTAATGGTAGTGAACTATGTATGTATGTAAGAAGTTTCGCTCGAAGACAACTTATGTACCTAAAAAAAAGTTATTTTCATTTACAAAATTATATTTTTCACAGCTTCAATTTATTTAAGGATTATTGCATGATATTCTCGAGATGCATTTCTTGTTTAAAGGTAAGTAAAATATAATGGATGTTAAACATGCTTTATCCATTCTCCCGTAAGTAATACGGCGCCAACAATGTCTACCAACATTATATTATCACAAGAAAAAGGAATACCAAGGAAGGCGAATAATATTTTGACAAACACTGTATAATATGAAACAAGGAACTCCGCTCATGCAAAACGCCGTATTTCATGAAATTCACGAGGTTTTCTACTAAAACGAGCAACGAACCGGGATGAGAAAATATACCTATATCAAGTTTATGTTTAAAAAAAGTCACACATGGTATGTTTAAGCAAGCTACCTTTATGATCCTAAATATTAATTTAAAAAGCATAAATATTTTTTGAAATACACGCGAGTATGTTATTCAACGAATAGGTGCACTAAATACCTTTTAAATTCCGTGAAAAATGATTAACACTTCATAACTCGGCAATCCATTCAATTTATAATTTTAGGTCACACCAAAACAAACCAGACGTTTGATATTTACGATACAGCCAACTTTTATTTTCGGATATCCAAATATCCGAATCGGAACATCGGATTGGTTTTAGATTCGTCGCTAGTCTTCTTTTTCTATTCGCGGATATTTCGAGGTGTTCCCGTGGAACACTGTTGATATTTTTTAAACTAGAGCTACTGGCTGGAATGTCATGTTATTTGGCAAGAGTGATCGCTCTAAGCCTTTGAGGTTTTATTTACTTTTAGTGTGTTGCACTCTGTGGTTGGTTGTTTTGGCGCGCGAATATGGCATTGATTTTTGATATTGTTTCTATTTTTGAAATTGGCTGCGATATTGTGATTGAGTATGACAATTTTTTTATAGTTTCGGTGGAAATCAAGGGAAATGATGTCGCATGTGGCATGATGTTTGTCAAAAATCAGGTTTTCAAATAAAAATAGTGGAAAGCTTTCCAAATCAAGACATCCCGTCCAGATTATCACAATATTATTTTTCTATATTCAATAAACAGTTACTACAAAACAAAACAAGAGAACAGAAACAAATCGTGCCCTAAACACACTTACCCACAGATAATTCAAAAATAAACGTCCAGAGACGTCCCAAAACCCGTCATTAACCGACCGAGGCAACAAAATTAAAAACCATAATTTATCTTTATTGCAGCAATGCAGGAAAAGAGAAAGAAAAAAAAGAAAAACAGAAAAATAAAACACAACGCTTCCCTGATCTTGTTTTAATTGCCGAAAGGGAAGCGGTTGGGATGGAGTACCGAGATGGTACCAAAATGGTACCGAAATTTAATTCTGCAAATCGTTTATACTGTGGTTACGAAAAGGGTGTAAGTGACTTTTATTCTACACTGACTTCTACCCGTGACTGCGCCCGTGTATGGTGTAGATAAAACAGCCTATGTGGTAATTTTGTTAAAGGTCCAGCTACAGCAAAATTTCATCAAAATTGGTTCATCCATTTGACTTTGAACAAGTAACAACATACATAAACTCTGAAAAACTTTCGTCTTTATAATAATAGATTCGATTTTTCACAGTAATTATCCTAGAATATATGGAACCTATATTTGTACCAAATGTCAACTCAATCACCATCCATTTTACCGAGGTTCATACAAACAGACTAACTTTCACATTTACAATATCAGCAAGGATATAATCGTACTTATGCCGTTTTTGTTCCAGGCAGTGTAGATGCAACCCTCACGGGTAATTCTTGACGGTTTGAACCGACGATGAAGTATCGCTCAATGGAGGGAAATGAGGATGCATAGCATATGGTGCGGGAATTCGTTGTATTTCTGAAAGTGAAAATCTAATGGGAGGTTGGAAAAATTAAAAGATTTATATCCAAAAATATAATACGGTAAAGACACGCATTTACTTAATACCTACACATAGTATTTCATGATAAATATGTACATAAATGTGAGGTCTCCACTTATATATCGGCTAGGAGGACATCATGACATACCTACATAGAGATCAAATTAAGAACTTTTTTTTCTGAAGTTGTTTAAAAATGGCTTAAAAACATTATATATTTCTTATATTTTGGACAACAACATATATGCCTATCTGCATACCTACTTATTTAACAAGTATGTAATTATGTTACAAACGTTACGAAAACTTAAATTTCCACATACCAACCTCAGTTTTCCCCCCACATAAACCATTGTCCAGTCCAGTAATTAAGCTAAGCTGATGTTAATTTCGCTCGTGTAAGCTTAAGTGACCTTTCATTAGAGATGATGTCCCTCGTGTGAGTAGTTCAGTGTCGCTTAGACAACTTAGTGCAAGTCTTAAGAGCTTACAGCGGCTAAGTTATGTAGTGTGTAGTAGTGGCTGAAATTAGGGAGTAAGTGTTATGAGATTCTGACTGTTGAAGGAATAGCTTGTCAGGTCTAGATAAAACTAGCCAATATTTGCAAGGTTTGTCTATCTTCCAAAAGACTCTAATTTGTGACAGTAATCCTCACTAATCAAATAAATGAAGAGACACAAGTGAAACTGAGAGAATCCATGTTTTAACATTTTTGGCAGACGTTACGGGTTTTCAGAAGCCACTGATGTTAATTTAAGCTGTCTTAAGTGACCTTTCATTAGAGATGATGTCCCTCGTGTGAGTAGTTCAGTGTCGCTTAGACAACTTAGTGCAAGTCTTAAGAGCTTAGAGCGACTAAGTTATGTAGTATGTTGTAGTGGCTGAAATTAGGGAGTAAGTGTTATGAGATTCTGACTGTTAGATCTGAGATAGACACCAGTCATTTATTTCCAGAGTTTGTCTTACACCAAAAGACTAAATTGGGACTTGTAATTCTCACTAATCAAATAAAAGAAAGAGAGATACGAGGAAACGTTGCTACTCGGAAAATCTGCAATTAACCATCTTCGTCGTTACGGTCAGTCAGAAACCAGAATGTCTGACAGCTAGTTTTAGGAAGGGGTGTCGGGTTACTTGGTGACTGGGCTAATATAAAATACTGGTTTATAATTGTACTATACTGGAAACCGACACCAAAATATTTGGGAAAAGGCAAATGATGATAGGATTCTATAAAATCTCCAAAGGCATAATTTGATTCCAAATCTTTGTAAATGAACTGAAGCTCGCCTAGTAATTTCTAGGAAAACATTTTCCTTATTTATCCCATCCCAATCTTGCCACCCAACTTCTTCACATTTCAAAAACAGTTATTCTGTATAATTTAAAAACTCTTGATAAAATATTCTCCTCATTTTGTAAGTGACAGGTGCTAGTTTGACGTCACGTCCGGTTTTTATTCCCAAAGAGGATGCTGTGAGCTGCATCTAAATATGAGCTGAAATATAAACCTTGGAATACAAATGTTGGTTTTAAAACTCCTCAGTTGATTGGAGTTTTCTAGGAATATGTTTTTCTCCAGTGATCTTTCTTGAAATTACTAGGAGCTTGATATTGCAAGTTGCTAACGTGTTTCGAAAAAAATTGGCGAAGATTTTCTTTAGTGGCATCCGAATTCTGAAAACCTTTTGCTTGAAGTTGGTTATACCAAAAGAGTAAACAGTTAAACATTGTCTTCCTCTCTAAGAACCCCCTTTGTAAATACTAAGAATACATTACGTACGTACATACAAGTATCTACGTATTTAAAGGTCGTACGTACCGATAATCATAGGTATCAATCAATCTTTACCTCATCATCCTCCGAGCCTTTTTCCCAACTATTTTGAGGTCGGCTTCCAGTCTAACCGGATTCAGCTGAGTACCAGTGTTTTCCATGACAATCTATACCTGAGTAATGGTAAATGAAATAATTACCTTCAAGCACGAATCTGGTATTCATCATTACTTAAATGTAATTATTTGCCACAACTATTTATTATAGTGCAATTTCTCCCACTAGAGATGCACCACATACCAGATATTAACTACAAAACCTTCAGGTACGTACCTCGTATCGGCGGGGCCACTCTTTTGTCGCCTCCCCATCCATTGTCGCGGCGACAAGTGCCTTTACCTCTGAAAGGAAGACTCGTTCATATGTCGAGTATTGAGTCACTTGGAATGGAAGGAGTGACATTTTTGCTCATAATATAGGTAACTTATATTTTTATAGTGTTATAGTTTTAACTTTCTACTATGGTAAAACACCGCTTATGAGCGGTGTTGTATGTGTACGAGTGACCAAAAACAATTGACAACTACAGCTACCAAACGTTAACACCTGAAACTGAAAGGAAACCGAATGTATCGCGCGTAGATAAACCGATTATGACAAAAACCTCTAGTGTGTAACCGGTGTTAGTTACAGTTTTCCAGGAATAAAAACTTCCAATACGGCAAACCTCCTATAAGGCCACTAAACAAGAAATACGTAATAATCGTTATTTGTATGTTCTTTATATATTTATTTATGGAATAACAAGTACCTACGTCGATCATTTGATTTTTTATAAAAATACGCTTCGGCTAAGTCGGTTAAAAATGTAAGTTTTTCATCCATGCTTCAGCACCTGAAAAAAATCCTTATCTAACCTTGAATAGGCGCACACCGTACATTCACAAAGGAAACGCGTAGGGTTGTCACACGGCGAAATGGCCTGTCATCTCAGACAAGCATTGTGTGTTCTGTAATATCACTCACGGCTGTGTTTAAAAAATAACTCTTGTTTTGGTGGGTTTACACATAAATACAGTACATTTGGGCTCAGGTTCACTGACAACTCAAACCATCCATTCTTTCAAAACCATTGTTTACTGTGAAAATTCATAGTAGGTAAAGTTGTTTAGGATATACGTTTCAAAAACGTAGAATTCTAGTAAGGGTTGGACAATCTTAACAGAGAGTTTTGGGTACCTGATGTAGTTCTGTTTCACTAAATATAATTGAGGCCTGAAAGTGTATAATATATGATTAAACTGTTACAACACAAAAGGAAGGTCATGGGAATTATAAAATATAAGATCGTAATACAATAATTTTAAATAAAAAACGTACAAAAAAATTAGATTTCCGTCGTAACATAAGTGTTCAGAAACTAGAAATCTGAGGGCACGGCAGTGCCCCAGCCAAGACTCGAGCAAAGCGGGCACGGCCGTACCATCTTTTCTCGAAGCGTTTCGCGGCTATTTCAGCCCCCTGTAACTTCCATGTGAACAAAGCTATGAGTTTAGGTTTTCGATGACCAAGAGTAAGTATTAGAACAAGCTCAGTCTCAAAATTACAAGACATTTGAATAAATAGTTTACGAGTTATGAGCGATCAAAGTTACACCATTTTGTCACTGACTCACTCACTGACCGATCATCAAAAGTCTAAGGTACTTCTAGTAAACTTAGAACCTTCAAATTTGGCACCAAGATAGGTTACTAGCTACATATAAAGGGAAAATTATAAAAACCTTAAAACTTAATAAAAAAATAGGAAACAAATTTATATTTGCGGTTTTTCAAGAACATTGTGTATGAATTTTGACTGCATTGATAACTTTGTTATTTATTTATGTACAAAATGTTACTATTTGTTTTATTGTTACGTAGTGTGGTATATTGTTATTATGTATTAAATATACATACATATGAATAAAAAAGCTAGGTTAAAATGAAATGAACAATGATAAAATCTTTCATATTAATGCAGTGCGATACATACTGCATGCTCGCTCGATAGATGGCGTTGTCCTGGTCTAAATCGCGCTATGGTTTCGTTACATAGCTTAGTATAAGTAGTACTTAAAAAAAAAAACAAATAATTACATGTGAATGCGCCATCTACCTCTGAAATAAATCTCTTTTGTTCTAAAATATATTTGATTCAAAAATTCGTCAATTTCGAAAATTATTAATTTATTTTAAAAAAATGTTGTTTACGTGTGCTACTTTATTTGTATATATTTAGTTTGTTATATATGTATTTAGTTAGTTGCATGTAAGTTAATTTAATTTGTAATATACTATAGAAGAAAGAGATACTTAGAGAAGAAAGAGACCTACAAAAAATAAATTAGATCCCATCAAAAACATTAAATGTAAAAAAAGCCAATCCTCTACGCAATTCCTCCACCGTAAAAAGTTTTGAGATCGCATAGAAGCCAAGTCCTGTTCAACTTTAATTGTAATAATAAATCAACATTTTGTGACTATATCAATTAAATAGTTTTGTTCATATTACAATAATATTGTCTTGGCCATGAGCACAAGTTAAAAGTCGCTCCTTGTAATAATGTGTAAATACCATTGAATTGATAAATTCTATATGGACATGATTTTACGATTGGACTGATTATGCACTGAAGAACTTAGACAAGGACTTAAAAGACTTAGAATTTGAGATCACCATGGACTAAACATCCGCCATAGTACATGTGCAGTTCAGTGATGGATGATACTGACTGTCATTTAGTAACGATTGAATAAACTAAATGTATTTAATTCTGTGATATTAAACTCCATGTTTGACTTTCACCTCTCCAAGATATGCTGTATTATATTTGTAGTTTATTGTGCTCATGGCCAAGTCAATATTATTGTAATGTGAACAAAACTATTTAATTGATATAGTCACAAAATGTTGATTTATTATTACAATTAAAGTTGAACAGGACTTGGGTTCTATGCGATCTCAAAACTTTTTACGGTGGAGGAATTGCGTAGAGGATTGGCTTTTTTTACATTTAATGTTTTTGATGGGATTCTTTTAGGCTGAAGCCAAACGAGCGTAATTTTATGAGTTGTGAGTCGCGTATTTTCGGTAACTTATTTTACGTTCAACTGAATTTCTGTTAAGCTGCCAGACGGACGTAATTTATTCAGTTACTACCGAGCGTTGGTACAGGGTGTTTGTGTTGTCAAGTGCGATGGATCCATTGAAAATATTGTGTATTTATGAAGCATATTCAGAAGATACTTATTCAGAAGATGATACCAGAAAAAGAAGCTGGGTAAACCCACTCAATAGTGAGAGGCTGATATGTGGACAGTTCCATATATTATATGAACGTGTATGTGCAAATCCAGATATGTTTAAAAACTACTACCATATGCCATTACATGTTTTTCAAGAATTATTACATCACATAAAACCTTTTATTACTATGTAAATCGGACACAAATATGAGACTAGCCATCAGCCCAGAGGAAAGATTAATAATAACACTCAAGTAAGTTTTAAAGTATTTTAATTATTATTTTACTTAAGTATAAAGATTAACAAACTCAACTTCAACTTCAACAATCAATTTTTCCGTGTCGAACATTTTTGCGAGCGAGAAACGTGTCGACTCCTACACATCCCGTAACGAACTGGCCCCGCTGACCGCTCTCCGCAGCACCCCTCCCTCGCCCCGACAGAAATTCGGTCGAGTTTATGCGCGTGAGTCGGCAGACAACTCATTTTGCGTCGTCGTGTGGTAAAAACTGCATTTTTGTATGAAACCGAATGCAGCAGAAATTACGCGACAGAAATTTCGCGACTCACAACTCATAAAATTACGCTCGTTTGGCTTCACCCTTATTACGTCTAGTTCCATTAAATAAGCAGCTTCAGAATATTATATCCAACCAATAATATCAATAAATAAAATAATCACAAAGCTTTTAACTCCATTAACCAATCCGACGCGGCGCATAAAATAAAAACAATAACCATTAAAATCGTAATAATGCGTTATTTATATCTATTATTTCAGAATTTTTGCTTCATAAAATATTAATTACTACTTCCACCCACCTTTCCAATTCCAACCTTATTTTTTAAGTCATAAGGTTGTTTTTTGAATGGGTTGGGTGTTCGTAAGCTTAGAGCCCGATTAGCGGGTTATATCTGTATTTGCTATCCGCTATCCCTAGTCGAGGATAAGCAGAGACGAAGGGATGTCGGGGGATGCACACCCCTTATGTTTCATTAACGACTGTCACATAGAGTGGGAAAGGTTTAGACAGGAGAATGTCATGTTGATGGTAGAAATGAGCAGTAAAAAGAATGTGAAGAAGAAAAAAAGGTAGTGGCGGCAAAAATATACCTTTCATAAGTTATAATTGCGGAGCTAGAAGTTTCAGTAGAATATTAGGTATAAGTTCGGATAAAGTATGAAACAAATGTGTACTCACACGTTATAGTTTGAATCACGGAGAACAGTGATCGATTGACTGCTTTCGGGCCGATTTTTATAAATATTTGAAGATGCAACTGTATTTTAGACTGTATCTTAGGATGTTTTGGTATTTTAAAGTTAACCATTATCAAGTAGGCAATCAAAGTTCCCAAAAAGTATATCAGAGTTTTAATTTACCAAACATTCCCTTTTACACTTCGAGCCATAGAAATTAACCACCCATGACTATCTATCTTTTTTCTAAGCGATGCGTATCGTTTCCGTCGACACAATGACCCCGCGTAAATCTCCAAGCTGGCCCGGACACCGGAATTCATAAATTATGATTCACTTGCTCACTGAAAACCTTTTTTATGGTAACGCTTATTCGGTAAAAAAGGGCGTTTTTATTTTACTCGTTTGTCGCTTTGCGCAGCTATATTGAAGGGGATTGTAAGTATTTGAATGTATGGAGTACCTCCATCCTGGTTTTCGGTATTTGTTGGTAATGTGAAAAAAGGTTTTTCTTGATTTGAGAATTATTGGAAAGAAAAGTATAGGTACAAAACTCTGTAGTTTTATTGTAGAAGTTTTGGGTAACACCGTAGTAGGTTAAGTAGTCTGTGGTAACACGGTTATTTTTGTGCCGAAGAGTTTGTTTGCTTGAATGCGCTAATCTGAATTGAATTTTAAATATCCCTTTTTTCAATGTTAAATATCCCTTTTATCGAGGAAGGCTATATACCACGCTCTACCCGGGTACGGGCGTACCATGGGGCATTGTTGAAACCGATGGCAGAAAGTTTTCAATACACTGAATTCAATATTCCGTAATAAAACATTAATAAAATGTGCATAAGCAGAACAGCTATCAAACCTGAGACTATAAACTATAGCAAAAAAAAAAAACGTAAAAGCAAAATTACAAGACAGGTCTTATAAAAATATATTTCACAATTTCTGTCGTCGTTTTAATATTCTTCTGTGAAGTTATTAACCGTGGTTGTTTTAATTTATGCCGTGGAAAGGATAATTACTGGGTAGCTTTTGTCCAACTGACGTGTAATATCGCCGCCATGATGAATTGAGTTTGTTTATGGTTAAGTTTAAGACCGCATTGCCAATCAAGGTTTAATTATGTGATGAAAACTTGTAGTGCAGGGTTTTGTGATATTTTAATTTGTAAGGTTTATAAGATACTGTCAAAAGTCGGTTAAATCTTTTTTTTTTTGAGAACTAAAACGCTTGGTAATGTAAAACAATGTTATGATATTATTTGTTTAGCAGAAATTAAGATTTTTTTCTGTAGGTACTTAGGTAATATTTTAGTAATATACTACAACGTTTATATAGATTCTGCCCGAGACAAATCTAATACGCTATATAATACCAATATGATATTTTGTTTACATATACCTACTCTTTCATGTTAAGCAAAGTAAAAAAGTTAGTATCGGGCTTTGTTCTTTGCAGAAAAGCAGAAACAGAAACACAAGCAGAAACTACTACAACTTATTTATAAAATAAAAAATCCTCAAAAATATCTCACCAATCCCTATATAAAACATTTATATTAAATACTAAAAAATATTTTACGATCACAGACACAATGAAAATATATTAGACTGCACTCCTTCGTCATTTTATTACAATGCAGACGTTAACACCCATTTATGGCTTGACACTCATATCTCGATGTGTAAATGTCAACTGGAGTCATAAAACATTATGACTGACTACTGGCTGGGTATCTTGACAGGAGTTTTAGGACTATAGTATGAAGAAGTGTATATGTATGTATATTATTGTATAGCTTTCATGTATAAAATAGGAGGGGGTACGCAGACTGATAGTTTGATCGGAACATTTCAACAATCACCCGATATCAAACCGACTACAAACGTTTGATTGGAATTACGATTTGCTACAAAACAATTGATAACTATTGTACTAACTGTTGATCGACAGATTAATTCTGCAATGTGCGAAGAGTCTTAAACCAAAGAACTCACTATATAAAATATTTTTTTTACTGTATAACAACCAACTAGCGACATTACGACTAAGTCATAATATGGTGATTTGGATTGCCATCATCTTCATATTGTCAGGATAGGAACATAATATATACGAAGTATCTAATGCAGCACTGTTGAAAGAAAGCTAAGTACAAATGAAACCTTGCGACTTGAAAATATGTATATCGTAAGTATATATACTTTTTATACATCACAGTATGTAAGTATATGAAAAGAAAGAATGTTTGTGCGCGGTAAAACGTCGTAAAATTTACGAACTGTAAGAATATTCGCGACGAGTTTTTATGCCATCGAGTTTATAGGTTTCATCTTTTATGTCGGTCCAAGTTAGGAACTCATTGCGTAGTAGACTTTATAGAGAAAGACTAATTTATATTTTATAATTACGTAATAAGGCTTTCTTTTAGGTACAATCATATTTTATCGAAAGAATGTCTCAATTCCAATCAAAATTAAAATATAATTATGTTGAATTCAAAGTATGCTGAAAAACAGTCCCTAACGCCAAAATTACAAACATCCCGGCAACTTTTAATCGCTTGTACATTCAAGCTTATCTTGAAAACTATTACCTCAGATTTAACTAACTAACTATTGACAATATTCGAAGACAAAATGCAATATAATTACCCAATCTCAACTTTTATACTATAAATCGCTATAGATTATACCTTTCACTACAGTCATTGTTCCAAGAAGCTAGTGCGAACGATATTTAACATATTTAGTACTCGTACAGAGGCGATCATGACGTGTTTTGTGTAAACTGAAACCTTGTCATAAATGTGGTGATGATCGCCTTTTGTAAGTAGTTGTTTGAAATATATGGATGACAGATATGACAAGCGAAAAATGAGCAAAAACAGTTGATTCTTAAAATAATATCCTACTAATATGATAAATGCGAAAGTTATGTATGTATGTGGGTAAGTATGTATCTTATGTGACTGTTTCATGCTAAACCATATGTTTCGCCCGCGTTTTGAAACCACTTCTTATATAAAATTTAAAAAAAAGTTTATAAAATAATATGTAACTGATAAGCTACATTAATGCCAAGTTTTATCAAGTTTTTTTTTTTCATTTTCATTTATTCAGAACAACATTACATTGTGTAGAACATACAACTTACAACTAATAGTTAAAATTATGTTACAATTTAATTCCCTGACACAGTTATAATTGTAAGAAATCTGACACAGAGTACAAACATTTTTCTAACAAAAATGCCTTTAATTCCTTCTTAAATGAATTAGGGCTATAAATTAATAGTTTGAGATTAGTTGGTAGCCTATTAAACAGTTCCACTGCTTGGTACCCGGAGCAATGCTTAGCTATATTAAAATTTGGAGCTATCTTGTGCTTGAAGGTTTTCCTTCTTGTACTTTCTCGTATCTTTCTTTCCTCTTGTGATTCAAACTGATGAATATACTTAGCAAAGTGACTTAAGGTAGTTAATATATATAAACTTGGAACTGTTAGTATTTTTAATACTTTAAAGTGTTCTTTGCATGACTCTGTCTGTGCGATCCTAACAATAGTCCTTATGGCACGTTTTTGCAAGACAAACGCTCTCTGGCTGTTATAATTGTAGCTGTTTCCCCAAAGCATGATGCTGTATCTCAAACGAGATTCTACTAGTGCGTAGTAAATAGACTTAAGCTGCTTAAGATCCAAAAAATCTCTAAGGCTCTTGAGTGCATAGCACGCTGATGAAACAGAAGAGTCAACAGCAGCGAGTTCATGTTTCCAATTTAAATTCGCATCTATGATAACTCCTAAAAATTTGGCTTTGTCTACTAATTCGATCTTATCTCCTTGGATCTGTACATCTAAATTATCTCTATTGCGAGTTGTAGTCTTAAATAAAATTATGTTAGTCTTACTAGTGTTTAATATTAACATATTGGCTGAAAACCAGTCACTGAGATTTTGGAGGCACTTATTAACTGTTACGGCCTGCGCCGCCTGGCAACACAGTCGGGCGGCGGGGCAAAATGCTGGGGAAGCGCGGGACGCGCTCCCTGGCAACACCGAGGTGCCCGCCGCGCATCACGCCACCTGCGCGCGAGCCAATCGCAGGCAGCGATTCAAACTGCGCCCTGCGTCATCCAACGGGAGGCCGCCACGACGGTGACGCCGGCGCGCTGGAGAAGGGGCGACGACGGAGGCGTCGAGAGCGGCGCTCGTCCACTTGCCTTCACGGGCCGTCGAGATCAACACCACTGCCGATATGTAACGGGTCCAACGAATCTCTGCAGTCTAAATTGTATAACCTTATTTCGAGTGAATAATTCATTGTAAAGTTTTAATAATTAATATAAACCAGTAATAAGTGTGCATTCGCATTTTTATTTGATCACGCAAGCGCGTACAAAATTGGCGACCGTGACAGGACCCGTTACATCGCGATCTATTCGTCGTCTCGTCGCGTCAAGAATCGTCGAGAATCGTCGGTCGGCACGTGGAGCAAGTGCCGCAGCCCGCCATCTATCCAGTCGGGCTGCGTAACCGCATCGAGACTGCAGGAGACGAAGGACCCGGACAAGCAGCCTCAGGAGCCCGGTGAAGACGGCGACACGTCAACCGAAGGTCTAGCCCAGGAGAGTAAGCCTTGATCCTTTCTAATTTCCTTTCTCAATCTCGATCCTCGTGCTCTTGCGCTGTGAAATAGCGGGCGGCTAGCTATTCGAGCGTCGGGGGGCTTCTCCGGCAAGGCAGTGCCACGTGGTGGCAAAGGCGCCATAAACTGGCCAAACTGCTAGGTTATATTGCACGTGGGTTGTGTTTTTTGAATTGGGTTACGCTTATTACATGCTAAGTGGCATTTTTCTCCATTGTTCATTTGTTGCACATACCATTGTTGAATCAAATCACCCGCACCCACGCTAAGCATAACCACACTTTATTTTTCCGAAGCACGGCAAGCTTGCATTCGAAGTGCACGCATTTATTTTCAAGGTTATTGCCTATTCCACCTGCCTTAAAGTTCACGCACGCGCGCGAACTAGTGCACGCACATTTCTTTGCTTGGTGAACCAGCATTGCGGCCGACTATTTCAGAGTTCCTGCCATACGGCAACGGTTCCGGTCCAGCTTCGCAGCCCCAACGGCACGGCGGATTCCCTCGGCACGCCTGTTACATCGGGTTGCGGCCGACGC
Source organism: Helicoverpa armigera (assembly GCF_030705265.1). Taxonomy (NCBI): domain Eukaryota; kingdom Metazoa; phylum Arthropoda; class Insecta; order Lepidoptera; family Noctuidae; genus Helicoverpa; species Helicoverpa armigera. Next base: position 11,750,984 of record NC_087123.1, read on the forward strand.
TGCGGCGCGGGAGTCGGGTGACCACGTGTTGGAGCGGCGCATAATATTGTCAGGTTCACTGCACATTTATTTATTCAGCTCATTGTATTGCATTAGGTTGTGTTTCTTGTAAGCGTATATATAAATTAGCAAAATGACCGATGCAGATACTGACCAGAAGGTCAACTTTAAAGAGTTAATTAAAAGGCGTGGCACTATTAAGGGCAGGTTAACTAAATTCATAGACTATCTAAGTACTATTCAAAAGATAAAGGCTAGTGATATTACAAGCTTACAAACAAAAGAGCTCTCATTGAGGCTAAGCAAATTTCAAGATTTGTTCAAAACGTTTGATGAGTTACAGTCTGAAATAGAATCCATATGTTCTGATGTAGATGAACAATTAGACGAAAGAGAGTCCACTGAGCGCCAATTTTACTCAGCTCTCTCTGTAGCGCAAGAACTGATTGAGGCTACCCCGTCTACCATTAATAAGGCCAATAGCGTCGACCAACAAAGTAATTGTTCTCACCAACAAAGTAATTGTTCTCATGCATTTAATGGAATAAAACTACCCACCATACATCTCCCAAAGTTTGATGGAAACATGTTAACATGGTTAGAATTTAAGGATACTTTTGATTCCATTATTAACTGCAATAATTCAATTCCAGAAATTAATAAATTCCATTATTTAAGATCGGCTTTGGAAGGTAGTGCCAGGGAGTAATTAAGGCCATAGAGTTTACCTCTAGTAACTACAAATTAGCATGGGAATTACTGTGTGAACGGTATGATAATAAGAATGTTCTTATAAATAATCATCTTAAGTCTTTAGTGACTGTTGAAAGGTGTAGTAAGGAATCTTATAAGGCATTAAGGTATTTAGTAGACCATATGTCAAAGAATTTGAGAGCGCTGGATACTTTGGGTCAACCGACTGACAAGTGGGACGCACTAGTTATTTTCATTATAGCATCCAAATTAGACCCGGTCACTTACACTAAGTGGGAAGAGTACCGGGCTACATTGACAGATTATCATAAATTAGAAAGCTTTACAATGTTTTTAAGAAATCGTGCAGACATATTAGAAACTATGCATTTTGCTAACATGGTTCACACCGATAAAGGTGACCGAAGGTCAAATTACCCTAGGGAGTCTAAAGTTAACAAAGCATTTGTCGCTTCCAGTGAACATGGTGCCAGTGCAAAGTGTTATATCTGTCCCGATGACCACCAGTTACATGGGTGTCCCAAGTTTAAAACATGAGCATAGAGGATAGGCTATCTGAAATTAGTAGATTAAAATTATGTAAAATTGCCTCAAGAGTGGTCATAATTCATTCCAGTGCAAGTCCAGGCCTATGTGTCGTGTTTGTAAAAAGAAACATAATTCATTAATACATAAAAACGAGCCAATTGTATCTAATGCTATACAAGACTCTACGGAGGTCTCTAACTTACCTGTGTCACTTTCAGTTGCAGCGGCAGGTCAAGTTTTGTTAGGTACGGCTATTGTAGACATAGTAAATAGGCAAACCGGTGAAATCTATCAGGCGAGAGCATTACTAGATACTGGCAGTCAGATGTCCTTTATAACTAGTGTAATGAAGGAAAGGCTTAACTTAGTTAGTGACAAATCGCGTTCAATTCATGTGGCTGGCATAAATAATTCAATTTCAAATATTTCAGAAAGGGTAAAGGTTGAGATTAAATCGCGTATAAGTGATTTCTGCATACCAATTGACTGTCTTGTGGTACCAAATATCATAGGTACTTTGCCAAATGTACAGGTCAACGTTCAGCAACTGGCCATACCGAAGGAATTTAGGCTAGCTGATCCAACTTTCTATAAGCCATCTCAGATAGACATTTTAATCGGTGCAGATGTATATTGGTCCATTGTAAATGCGAATCATATATATTTAGGTAAAAACAAACCTGCCCTACAAGATACCAAGTTAGGTTGGTTAGTGTCAGGCCCTACTGGTCAAGATAGGCTAAAATCCCTCAAAGTAACTTGTAGTTTTAGTCAAGAATTACAGGATGATTTAAAAAGGTTTTGGGAAATAGAAGAGAGTTATTCTGAACAATTTGCTCGTTCACCCGATGAACATTTTTGTGAAAGGCACTTTGTGGAAACTACTAAACGCCTAGCTAACGGTAGGTTTTCAGTGTTAATGCCTCTAAAGGAAGAACCTAAATGTGCTCTAGGAGATTCTTATGCTATGGCTAAAAAGAGACTTCTAAATTTAGAGACTAGGTTAGATAAGAATCCTGAGTTAAAAGACGCTTATTCAAAATTCATTAATGAATATAAGGAGTTAGGTCACCTAACTGAGATTGCCAGGCCACAGTTTGGTGTGTATCTTCCCCACCACTGCATTATTAAGGAGCATCATGAGACCACTAAAGTTAGAGTAGTTTTCGACGCGTCTGCTAAAACTACCTCAGGGAAGTCGCTAAACGATATTCAAGCAGTAGGTCCAGTCATCCAGAGCGACTTACTTTCTATATTATTACGCTTCAGAGAGCATAGGTTTGTCCTAACTGGAGATATTGCTAAAATGTACAGAATGATTGCCATAGATGAGTCTCAACGCCATCTGCAATTAATACTGTGGCGCTGTGAGAAAACGCACAATATTGTAGTATATCAGTTGAATACAGTAACTTATGGTACAGCATCTGCGCCATTCCTTAGTACTAGGTGTCTTCAACAACTAGCGCTAGAGTGTGGTGATGAAATTATAAAGGAAACCATGCTAACTGACTTCTACATCGATGATTTGAGTACGGGTTGTGCCTCAGCAAATCAGCTGACACATATCTTTAAGAGCATCACGCGAGTTTTAGAGTCAGCCGGTTTCATACTTAGGAAATTTCGTACCAACTGTCCACAGATATTTGAGCACGAACAGGTTAATAGTGATACTTTAGAACTGTGCAAAGAATCGGCTGTGCTAGGATTAAACTGGTCTCCAGTCAATGACTCAATTCAATTTTCCACCAATGTGCCACTTGCTTCTCAGATAACTAAAAGAACTATTATCTCTATGACATGCAAAATATTTGATCCACTAGGATTATTGAGTGCAGCAATTATCAAACCAAAAATCTTACTTCAAAAGTTATGGTGTGCCAAATTACAGTGGGACGAGCCAATACCCAAGGAACTGGCAAAAGATTGGCTAAATTTCAGCAATAATTTGTCTTATTTGTATAATATACATCTGCCTAGGTATGTATTGTGTGAAGGGCCAGAATACATTGAATTTGAATTGCATTGTTTCGTAGATGCCTCACAAGCTGCATTTGGAGCGTGCATTTATTTAAGGTCTAGAGATAGCAAACATAAGCATACATCACGCCTTTTATGTGCAAAGGCTCGGGTAGCACCCATTAAACCATTGACTATACCTAGATTAGAATTATGTGGAGCGCTCCTCGGAGCTAGACTTTGTCAGAAGGTTAGTGAATCCTTAAAATGTAAAATAAATAAGAAAATAATATGGACCGACTCCACTGTAGTGTTAGGATGGTTAAAAATGCAGCCAAGTCTACTAAAAACCTTTGTACGAAATAGAGTGAACGAAATTCAAGAGCTAACAGCTGATTATCAATGGTTTCATGTTCCCACTAGCTTGAACCCTGCTGACATGGCTTCAAGAGGGGTAGACCCGCAGGTGTTGAATAGTTCTACTCTTTGGTGGGAAGGCCCTCCCTTCTTAAAACAAGAGGACTGCGAGTGGCCCACCAAACTGTCTCCACCAGAGGCAACCTTACCGGAGGTCAAAGCTCTCACCTCATACACATTTGCTGTAAATAGTAAAGAAAATTTAGTTAATAAGGTCGTAGAGTTCAGTAGGTTTTCTAATTTTTACGGTTAAAAGAACAATTGCCTATGTACTTCGTTTTATTAATAATTGTAAAGGTCAAAGAAACTCAAGTCAGGCATTATCAGTTGAAGAGCTGCAGAAGGCAGGCACTCTTCTAATTAAACTTAGTCAGTTTGAGACATTCTATGAAGAAATTGAAACCTTAAGTAAAGGCCATCAATTACATAAAAGATCAAAATTATTAGCACTTAATCCTTTTGTAGACACGGAAAAGGTGCTGCGTGTAGGTGGCCGGCTAGGAAATTCTAGCTTTGATTACAACAAAAAGCACCCTGTGCTCCTGGATGCGAAACATAGCGTCACTAAACTCTTAATGAAACATGAACACTTACGTTTATTTCATGCTGGTCCACAGGCACTGCTCGCAGCCATTCGTGAGGAATATTGGCCAATAGGAGGAAGAAACCTAGCTCGCATTACTACCAAGCAGTGCGTTGTATGTACGCGCCTGCGAGGTAAATCGGTCGAACCAATTATGGGCGATCTGCCAGCCGTAAGAACTGACTGTAGCTTTGCATTTAGTTCCTGTGGGGTAGACTTTGCGGGTCCATTTAGAATTTCCAGCCGTAAAGGTCGAGGGAACCGCATAACAAAGAGTTATTTATGTTTGTTTGTGTGTCTAACCACTAAGGCGGTTCACCTAGAGGTAGTCAGCGACCTCACTTCTGAAGCATTCATTCTATGTATACGTAGGTTTGTGGCCAGGAGAGGTAAACCCTATGCTATCTATTGTGATAATGGTCGTAACTTCATAGGTGCATGCAATGAGCTGGGTAGAATGTTGCAAAAGAGCCAAGATTCGGTCTACAATTATTCGGCGAACGAGGGAATCCGCTTTGTGTTTGGGCCTGCATATTCGCCCCATTTTGGAGGAATATGGGAGGCGGGCATAAAATCATCAAAATACCATTTAAAACGAGTAGCTGGAGAGGCCTGTCTGACTTTCGAGGAGCTGGCCACCTTATTTTCACAGATCGAGGCCATCCTAAACTCCCGTCCCCTCTCCCCACTCTCGTCAGATCCAAATGATCCCACTCCTCTCACCCCAGGGCACTTTCTGGTGGGCAGGCCACTGACTGCCGTCCCGTCGCCACCCATCACAGCTCTGCGGCCCAACCGTTATGAGCTCATAGAAAAAATCCGCCAACAGTTTTGGTCCAGGTGGCAGAAGGAGTTCCTGGCCGAGATGCAGCAGCGGTCCCGGTGGAGGACTCAGCAGCAAGGCCTTAACTGCGGGGACCTCGTGCTTCTACGGGAGGCAAACCTGCCTCCGCTCCAGTGGCGCTTGGGGCGCGTCACGCGCCTACACCCCGGCCCGGATGGCGTCAGCCGGGTAGCGGACGTCACAACCACCAAGGGGACGGTCACTCGGGCCGTCCGCACCATGTGTCCCCTCTTCCGGGACACGTCGAGTTGAATCCTTCAACGCCTGGGAGGATGTTACGGCCTGCGCCGCCTGGCAACACAGTCGGGCGGCGGGGCAAAATGCTGGGGAAGCGCGGGACGCGCTCCCTGGCAACACCGAGGTGCCCGCCGCGCATCACGCCACCTGCGCGCGAGCCAATCGCAGGCAGCGATTCAAACTGCGCCCTGCGTCATCCAACGGGAGGCCGCCACGACGGTGACGCCGGCGCGCTGGAGAAGGGGCGACGACGGAGGCGTCGAGAGCGGCGCTCGTCCACTTGCCTTCACGGGCCGTCGAGATCAACACCACTGCCGATATGTAACGGGTCCAACGAATCTCTGCAGTCTAAATTGTATAACCTTATTTCGAGTGAATAATTCATTGTAAAGTTTTAATAATTAATATAAACCAGTAATAAGTGTGCATTCGCATTTTTATTTGATCACGCAAGCGCGTACATTAACAGTTACTGTCAAATTTTTTAAGTCATTTGCAGCAGTTATTATATTTGTGTCATCTGCAAAAACAACAAGTCTAACATCTGGCTGAACATTATGCATATAATTTATTAAGTCATTTGTGAATATAATGAAAAGTATAGGTCCAAGGATTGAGCCTTGGGGTACTCCGCGTTTTATATTTGCAATTTTAGACGTATTCACTACTTCATGATTAGTATCATCAACACTTTTTATTTCTACATACATTCGTCTATTTTGTAGGTAAGATTTTAAAAGTAGTAAAAACTTTCCTCTGACACCGTAGTGCTCTAGTTTATTAAGTAAAAGATCGTAATCCACTGTATCAAAAGCAGAGCTGAGGTCGATGAATAAACTTTCACCAGCAACTTTCATTTTGTCATTTAATTTGTGAATTATGTCATTTATAAGAGTGTCTATGGCATCAGAGCAACCGACGCCTTTTTGGTAACCGAATTGTCTTAGATTAATTATTTTGTTTACATTTAAATGTGCCATTAGTCTATGTTTAATTAATTTTTCAAACACTTTAGATAAAGTGGGTAATAAAGATATTGGTCGATAGTTTTTCGGTTCAGTCTTTGTACCTTTTTTGAATATTGGAACTACTTTAGCCAGTTTGAATTGGTCTGGAAAGACTGATTCTTCAAAACATTTATTAAAAAAATCTGATAAAGGCAAAGCTAAAAACTCTATATTCTCCTTTAGAATAGATATTGGTAAATCGTCAAAGCCGCAAGATGTTTTATTTGCCATTTTATTAATAATATTAGCTATCTCATATGGTGTGGTTGGATGGTACGTTAAATTTTCATCTACTCTGTTTGTCGACTCTAATAGATACGACATTGCTCTTTCTTTATCGATGCTACTTGTTGCTGATTTAAAAACGAAACTATCAACAAAAATATCAGCGACCTGCTGAGGATCAGTTATCAATTCATCGTTAACTTTTAGAAACAAAATCTTACTGCATCTACTCGTTTTCTTCTTTTTTGTACTTTCATTTACTAGTTTCCATGTCTGCTTAGTTATGTTTGTAGCATTATTCAATTTATTTATTATGGCATTTTTCTTGGCTTGCTGAATTACCCTTCTAAAAATTCTTGTATAGTTATTTTTATATGTTATAAGGCTTGCGTTATTTAACGTACCTGCACATAGTAGTCTTTTCATTTTACTTGAAACTTTAACCCCAGTGGTAATCCACGTTTTTGTTGTGTCTTTGAATGGATTTATTCTGATATGTTTCTTTCGGTAACAATTATGAAATATTTTATTAAAGCTATTTATAAAACTATTTATTCCTGTTTCAGTCCAAGTTTTATTTTTTATACAGTTTTTGAAAACAACATTATTTTTATAGTTAAACAATCTTTTACTGATTATTACGGTTTGTTCAGACTTTTTAGATTTATTACGGATTTTATCGAAAACTAAGTTACAGAGAAGTGCGCCATGGCCATCTGCCAAACCATTGTGATCAACAACACACTGATTAATTTCATCATCAGAGATGTTTGTGATTATGTTGTCTAAACATGAATGAGCATTGCCCCGAATAAAAGTGGGAGCATTTATTAGGTACCGAAAATTATAACATGTCAAAATACTTAAAAAATCTTCAGACTTCTTACTTCCAACGAGTATGTCAACATTAAAATCACCACATATCATACACTTCTTGTTAATAAAATGTTCCAATAATTTTTCTAAGCTGGTTAGGAAACTATCAAAGTTTTTGTCATAAGGACTTCTGTAGCAGCAACACAGACATAGCCCAGTATCAAGATCTTTAACCCCACATATTTCAAAACTATCTGTGTTATACAATTTTTTAACAAAATCAATATTTTCATATTCTTTATTCGTTCGTGCAAAAATCAGAATACCTCCCCTTTTTTTGTTTGACCTTGTATTGTATGCAGCTAATTTATAGTTGGGGATATTAATCACTTCAGCAGATTGTGCATTTAAAAAATGTTCTGTTATACATAGGTAGTCAACCTGAAAACCTACAATCTCAATGTACAATTCAAGCTCAACTTTTTTATTACTTATCCCACAAACATTTTGATGAAATATATTTAAGCAACTGGTTTCTCTAATACATTTGTCTTCACAGGTTGTATTCGGTAGTAAATTAGGCACGAAAAAAATCACTGTCGTTGATTACCGTACTACAATTGACTTTAGTTTTAGATAAAACTGGATCTAAGTTCATTTTATTGAAATAATATGGAATAGTACCGGGTTTAAACTGACAGTTTTTAGTGTGATTTATTTGCTTAGTATTAAGATTATAGCTATCGTCAAATATTGGCTGTTCAAAAAGGTCCAAATAGTTTTTTAAGTTCCGGAAAATTTTCTCCATACCTGTATTATTAACTTTGCTGGTATACTTAGAAAACATTTCATATGAATATTTTAGTTGCTTATTAGTATCGAAAGTATACACATAATTAAAAACCCTGTTGCTTTCGTAGAATAGTCGATTGAAAGCTTCTATTCTTGAATTAAACAAATTGGTGTCCCATCCTAACTTAAAGGCAGGACAGCAGATCACAATATTTGTATGCAACAACTTTTCAAGTTTACATTTTATATAATCAATAAGGTAAGCATAATTTTTTGAGACAATAAAATCCCTTTCGCCTATAAGAATTATACAAAAGTCGTCCAGAGTGTAATTAGACAGTTTTATCTCTAATGTTGCTAAAAGTCACTCACTTTTTTCAGTTTTGTGTAAAAGAGCAACACTAAAGATTTTTTTTTTGTAAATTATTGATACATACTAAGTAACAATAACTATGTTAACACAAAATGAATTGCAGTTGAATTAAGTTAGAGCAAAACATGACGTCGACACGTGCGCGGCATGACGCGGGAACTGTAAAATTGTCATAAACACTTTTATGTTAATCTATAACTCTGTTATGATGATACAATGACAATATGTATAAGTTAAATATATATAAAGTACTTTTTTTGTGACTTCATTTTGCTATAGTATGTTTGATATGCCAGAAAAAGCGAAATGGATGATTGCTACGCCGCACAGTAGATCGACGCCATACAAGCGTTGGGACATAGGATATTTAAATATCCAAATGTCAATTTTTGAAAAACGAGTTATGCCATCGTATTTGTCTTCTTATTAGCTGTTAAAAATGCTACTAGCATTTTCTGATTGGACTCTTACATCGAGAGCTATAGCGCAAAATGTGATTTAAATGTATGGGAAGTGACTTAAAAACTGATGTATCTCGAGATTCCCTTCGCCTTTCGACTTGATTTTTTTATATGGTAATAAGACATATATTTGGCACATTTTCTTCAAACAAACATGGTGCGATAAATGTGCCCGTTTTAAGATACAAGTATAGACCGATTTTTGCAATATCATCTACATATTTATTTATAAGTTTCACATATTTTATCTCTGAATCTCACTTCAGTGGTGACTCACTGATATGGTCAGGCCATAACTCATTGGTGCACCGATAATATAATCTCTGGAAATAATTATATACTACTAATGAGGTAATTTGTTAATTTTTGGTAATTTGTTATTACCTAAATTTTAATGAGGTGATTAGCTATTTTTTTGGAAAATTAGCTAATTACTTATAAAAGACCTTTTTATTGTTTACAATAAGAACTCGAATTGATTTTTAACATACCTACCCTCATAAGTGCCAATTTTGGAAACCATATAAATAGGCGCATGGTTGACTGAAATTAAATTAAATAAAAGCAGTCGTTTTTTATGAAAAACAAAAAATATTTTATTGTCACGCTTAGTTACTAAAAAAATAATAAATTACAAATAATAAAATATGTAAAAACATCAAAATATACCTACAATTCCGATATACAATTACAACACTCGGATGAGGATGAAATTACAACTAATGCTCTTCAAGTAATGCACCTATTTATATGGTTTCCAAAATTGGCACTAATGAGGGTAGGTATGTTAAAAATCGATTCGAGTTCTTATTGTAAACAATAAAAAGGTCTTTTATAAGTAATTAGCTAATTTTTCAAAAAAATAGCTAATCACCTCATTAAAATTTAGGTAATAACAAATTACCAAAAATTAACAAATTATCTCATTAGTAGTATATAATTATTTCCAGAGATTATATTATCGGTGCACCAATGAGTTATGGCCTGACCATATCAGTGAGTCACCACTGAAGTGAGATTCAGAGATAAAATATGTGAAACTTATAAATAAATATGTAGATGATATTGCAAAAATCGGTCTATACTTGTATCTTAAAACGGGCACATTTATCGCACCATGTTTGTTTGAAGAAAATGTGCCAAATATATGTCTTATTACCATATAAAAAAATCAAGTCGAAAGGCGAAGGGAATCTCGAGATACATCAGTTTTTAAGTCACTTCCCATACATTTAAATCACATTTTGCGCTATAGCTCTCGATGTAAGAGTCCAATCAGAAAATGCTAGTAACATTTTTAACAGCTAATAAGAAGACAAATACGATGGCATAACTCGTTTTTCAAAAATTGACATTTGGATATTTAAATATCCTATGTCCCAACGCTTGTATGGCGTCGATCTACTGTGCGCCGTCGTCTAATTTTTCAAAATTTTTCAATATGGTGTCCTTCACTATCTAATAGTATGAGATATACATACCTACACACTATGTTTGTATTGAGGTATTCGCATAATCAAAGCTAAAGTCACCAAAGACGACCTTCTAGAAGAAATATATTTAACTAGTTCAAATTAAATCTCAACTAAATTACTACTATTACTAGTAACTAAACTGAACTGCCAATAGAGTCCATTAGCAGTTGCACCGCTGTTCAGAACCAGCAATCCTGACGGGTATTGGCAAAGTTTTCACCAGACCGTATTATCATAGTTTAGCTAGGATTTGATATTAGTGCAGTTAGCTCGAGTTTAGGTCTGATCTAGTCTGATCCGTCTGATCACATGTTGTAATGACGTCTGAAGTCTTATGTAGAGGTCTGTGAACTTGGGTTTTGGATGATAGATGATCGGTTTTCTGACTGTGTACTCTGAGTTACACTTTGAAATAAAATATTTAAGTCTTTTATTGTCAACTACCTTTAGAGCTTTCCTCCTTTTTGAAAAGTCGGTTAAAAAGATAAACTAAAGTTTGGTTCTGAATTTAAAAAAAAAATTGTTGTTTATTTTATTTTAATGTAGGTGCGTGCTACCATGGGGGTTAAAAGTGGGTGCACTTTCGGGCAAATCAACCCCTTTATCAAGCGTTAATTATTTACTTTTATTAAATAACACAGATGGGCACGAAGCATTTTTGATACTACACCTTCAAATTAAAAACCCCTTGCCAAAATTTCATTTCGCAGAAACAAATTCACTAATGGACGTTTCAAACCATACGTTGATAATAAGCGTTTTGAAATGAGTGTTTAGACCAACCCCATCCCTTCCGAGTAATGATATATTTGTGTTTTTATCGAGCATGTGTAACTGTGAATCATGTTGAAAAGTCCTTTTAATTACACCAAGAACATTAGCGAGGGATTTTTTGTGAATTATTTTTATTGCTTAGATGAATTTTTTGGATGTTATTTTTTGGGAAATTCTCTTTCCGCTGTAAAGGCTTTAGATAAGCTATGTTTTTGGCTTATAGAAAATAGGTAAGCGTGATGTTATTCCAATGACCATATTATTGTTATGTGGCTAAAATATAGTTTAAAAATATCGGAAAATCCGTATATAATGAAATAACCATAAATTACTACCATACGCTAAATAATATACCACTCGAAGGTACGTTTAACAATGTAAATAAACATTGGTTTCCAAACATCCATATACACATAGAGTAACTAAGGAATCGTCGTTTACCTAACGAGATGAATATTATGTTTACATTCCCGTCTTTGTTACAAATCATGAGGAATGTTCCCCTTAATTTCCTTAAGGATTCCTACTGTTTTCCGTGGCAAGGGGCGGGAAAACTTCGTTAGTGGCAATAATAGTGTTCAAAGAAAAGTGCCAGAATGCCATTCTTGACCGAAAGTGCCGTGAATATTTGAGGATTTTGTGAGGGGATATATGGGGGAAGAATTATGGCGTGTACGTCTTGTATGCTCAATGCAATGGTTTCTGTATTTAAAATACTTGATATTAATATTTGGTCATTACTCTTTTGCCTGCTTTATGAGACATATTGTCCAGAATTTTGTGTTAAGGTTTTCATTATCAAGGTTATCAAATTAAGTATCGAAGTAGGCTAAAGTTGTACTCGATTGATCGTAATAATTTGGTCTCATTAGATGTCTAGACTAGATTAATCTATAAGGTTCAACTTTCGTGGAAGTAAGTGCAATATCACATGTAGCTTACGTCGAACATTTTACCATCAGCGGGACTTTCCCAAAAGCTGTGCCCGTATATTTCCCGATGCCCACAACCGCGCCCCAGGCTGGAATCCGTTTGTCACCGGCCCTTTGACGAAACGTATTTAGGACAAAAAACCCTTTTGCTGGGAGAAGTCCTATCTTCATCTTGTTTTGTGTTTACCCTTGCGGGGCTTGCAAATAGACTCGCCCAAACGTAGAGAATTCTTTATGCTGGGTTTGTTGCTTATCGTGATATATTTTTGGGGAGAAATTGGGATTCATATCTAGGGTTTAAGAGTCGTATGTTAGGCTCAGAATGTGTATATCTTCTGAGAGGACATGTCTTCTTTATTCTAACTCGTAATGTTCTAATCCTTATCATCATCTCTATCTGCCGTTGTCTCATGCAATATCATATCTAGTTTTTTACAATAAATTGTCCAATCCTGAACTGTATTATAGGGTATTTTTTATCCGTGTTCACAAAATAGCTCTGTTGACATAAACATTTACAATGCTTTACTTATTTAATATGCATTAGCAAAAAACCTCACTTCTATCTACTCATCCTACAGCTCAAACTGTATATACCACTTGATTCAAGCAGCCTTTTATCTTCGTTTGTCGGAGTTGGCAGCTAATGCTGCAACTTGCTCCGATACAACTTGGAACAAGTTAGCGCTACTTACTCGCTTGCTGTTTAGCAGGTACCACTTAGGGTGAGGACATACAGGCTGAGAAGATTTTTAATTACGACTCAACCAGTAAAACTGTAGCATGACACTTAATTTGTAGTGAACAATGCATTGCTATCAATCTTTGTGACAATGGGAATACAAGTCAAACCTTTGAAATGACTATGGTCAAAATAGTGACTCGTTGAAAAATCTATAGTGACTTGTACAGATACCAACAAAACTGGGGCTAATATAGCAGAAAAAGATGACACAAAAACACTGCGATTCTTGTTCAATTTTTGTCAATAATTTTATTTAGATTCTATTTAGAAAAATAAAATGGCTGTAAATAAAAATAATTCGCAGATAGTTTTATTCGCACCCTCATTCTCATTGGTCAGCCAGCGCAGCTCGCGGGTGAGCCCTGCCACTAACTCAGCCAGTTACTCTGATTGCAACTAAGTCTGAACGTTACTCACAGTTAGTAGCCGAGTTTTACAAGTTACCTATTATGTTCTAGGGTATTCCGTGAAATGGGAGTATTAATGTAGTGGATTCTGCTGCTTGAATGTTGGACAAGTTTGTACTATGCCATTTGTCATAATATTACGAAGAATTTCAAAATCTATCACAGAAATCCTTTTGAGAGCGAGACAGCATTTCATATGTATTAGCATCTAAAATATACGACCATCAGATACCTACGTTTTCATGATAAATGGTGTAATCATCAAATATACTGTCATGATCCAAAGTGTCACTGTGTGAAGGTACGTCTATGTGTATGTAACTATGTAGACACTTCTTTGCTTTCATGTGTGGGTGTGGTGGAAGACCAAATATTTGTACCGATGCATCATGAACTGACAACCCTTTTTTTTATTTAACTTGCATTATTGTCTACAAAGTTTCCAACCAATCTCAACCATTTGTAAAGGTGTAAACCATAGAGCATCTCTCACACATTAACCACGCTAACTTTATTAGCCTAAGCAGAAGTTTCGGCAGTTACAGCCACTTCTCATTAAGTATTCTGCATGCGATCATAAAACTGAAGCAAGTACGAGTAAACGTTATGACGTCATAAAGTGCACGCGTCACTGGGGATCCTTGATTTTGTTTAGTATGTGAAATTGTGTGATATTGTCTCTTTTTGGAGGGTGATGGAATAGGCTGGCTGGTAGGTACTACTGAGTTTGCTTAGAACAGTTGGGTCTCACAACTGTGAGTGTTGAAATAGCTGGTTTGAATTCCAGTGCAGTTACTACACTGTATTGTAGATAAGAACCTCCTGATCATATTCGTCACTCGTCAAAATTATAAACAAACGTGTAGGGTGTAGCTACCTGGTGACGTTTTTGGGAAACGTAATAGTATCAAAAGAACTTTCCATCAGATTACTGGGGTATCCAAACAAAAAGGAATTTTGGGTAAGGTAAAATGATTGTAAAAGTTACTAAAGCTAATAACTTAAATGGCACCTGCAATAGGACATCAAATATCCTTTATATGGGTACACAATCAATTCTGCCTATTGGCAAGAAACTATGAAATGAATGCTGTAGGTCTAACAATTCAACAAAAGCCATACAATAATTTGTATTCCAATATTGTAAGATATACATCTATTCACAATTACCGGTTCTACCTCAAAGTTATTGTTATTGGTCGCCACCGTTACGATTATTTGTTCCTAAATCAATTCATATTTCTAGCAAATAAATATTAGGACCAGGAACAAAAACAGGTGTGGTAGCTTCGACAGATATATAACACAATATAAATGATTTTATACGCCATTGATTGTAAAATATGGCGTCTTGATCAACGGACAGTTTGCAATTTTAGTTTCGTACCTATTTCTTGAGTTATGTCCCCTTTCGTTGGATAGAAGGGAAGGAACTTTAAAATTCCTTTTTCTTAGCTCTTCATTATCATAATACTACAATTTTGAGAAAGTAGTCTTTTGAGGGGTGATGTTTTAAAAGGGTGACTGTTGAAATTTTCTTAAGATTCCAGCACCCGCTTTGAATGTACTTTCATTTAGAGCTTTTTGAATGTTCTTTCTATTTTTGTTTCCTTCTTGCTTAGTTTTCAAGATATTCAAAAATGTGCATAGAAATAATTGATTATGTAAATTAATCTATAGCTTTTGTGCTAAGCATTTATTTATTATGTCAGCTCCCTTTTTGTTATCTGAAGAAAATTAATATCTCCTTTGTTGCTATCGCCATTAAATTGTCACGCCTCACAACTATCACACACGACTTTCTCAAACCCCATCCATAGAGCATAAAATACGAAATCAAATACACAATAGCCTATAAAAGTACCAATACAAGAAGGAGTGGCCACTAAAAATCATCTAGCAACTCCAACACAATTGGAAAGAAACTCGGGACCGAACAATTTTCAACTAGAAATCGATGTGCATTGAACATCTTAACTTGTTTCGACTCGAACAAAGTCTTGGAAAATGTTGGATTTTAAGCCACTTCCTAGATCTACAGGTACTTTCCAAGATTAGGTTTCGGTATTTTCGATGTTCCTTTTTTAAAGTCTTCTGGTTTTTCAACGTTGGCGTTCGTGTTTTGTTTTTTTTTTCGTCTGTAGGTATTCGAAGGAGTTTTTCTTTTGTTATCTTCGACTTGTAGTTTTTGAATAGCTTTGCCTTTCTTCTAGTTTGCTTTATTGTTGCTGCATTATTGCAATATTTCCACTCTGATGTTTACTTGTAAACGCATTCAGGTTGGAGATTTGAAAAGCTTATTTGATAAAAATACATTTATATACAAACTTACTACTCTACTTCTAATACTATATTTACATACTAAATTATTACGTACAATCAAGAATAAAAATAAAATGGTTTATACTCTTTTGATAAAAATACTTGTCGAATAAAAACGATGTACTTAGGTATATATTTATGATTACTGATGTGCTAAAGAATCAACGGAAAATTCGCACTTCCCCTGCGTATCACAAAACACCTCCGAAAAACGTACTTCCTCAACGTCCCAATTTGACACGAAATCCTTCATCAAGTACACACGAGTAATTAGAATCAAAGGTGCGTTAATTAATGTTAACGAACTCATTAACGAAGTTCGTTCATTGTTTGTTTCTAACTCACACGTCGGTGTAATTGGCGCGTATAAATATTGGTGTTTAATTAATGTTCCGATATGTGGTACTGATGCTCTGTTCGTGTTTTGATAGTTGAGAGAGCTCCTACGCGATATGTTTGCCTGGTAGATTGGTTGCGAATGTATGACGTGACGTGCTGTTTATTTGCTCTGAGACTGTGTATGTAATTTGAATTGTAAATAGTGTCTTCGTGTGTATATTTGACATTTGTAGCCTAGATATTATTAATTGAAAACGGGGTTCACAGTTTCTTTTCACTCAAGAACGATGAAAGGAAGATTATTTACATACGATTTGCCAACAACTTTTTTTCTGTACTTACGACTAATTCTTGAACTTTGTAAAATGGTAAACCGTCTGTAATTTTACACACTTCGTATTTACCTTCCAAAGTTTTCTACTTTTGAAATTCCGGATGGATTTAGCGTTCACGTCTAATATGTCCTTTAAAGATAGATAGCAAAACCTAAATACCTATTTTCTGTTAGGGTCAATTCCCACTGAAAGAGCAGCGGCCGGCAGCGGCCGGCAGCGGCCGTAATTGCAAGGGATTGAGCGCGAGCGCGGCGGGCCGCGCGGCGCCGCGCCGCGCCGCGCTCTTACATTTTCCGTGCTCTTACGGCCGCTGCCGGCCGCTGCTCTTTCATACTACCCAGACCTACCACAAAAAGAACTTTCCTTCCTACACTCACACACGCACAAAAATACCAACCACACCACATTAACACAACAATAGCATTCACCTTAAAACTCAATACTTGCATCTCCCCACGAAGATACGTACGCGCGAACTTTTCGCATACCGCCACTAAGTTCGCTCGACTGCGCTAATAGTCCGTGACGGTATAAATTGCACGCGCAGGGGAGTTAGGCATAAATAAGGGACTATGATGTAGAGGTTATTCTTGTTTTTGGAAATCGGGGTGTCTATTTTGGATTGTTTTTGTATCTATTTTTGATAGTCGTAGATTTAAAATAATGTCGGGACACCATTTTTTCTCTAGACTATTGTAGTAGTCATTATCTTCCTGGACCGTTTAAGTATTCACGTATTTTACTTTCTATTTAAGTATGCATTTCGAAAAACTATTGTTCGCGTAACTATTGTGAGTGGGTGTCTGCAATGCTAAAATATAAAATAAACTTCAAACTTAACTCAATTTTTGGCCGTTTATGTAACTAAACCTTAATTTATGTATGCAAACAAAAATATCGTTAAACTATAAATGCAAATTGAATCATAACATGTAATAAATGGCACATAAAATATTAACATAAAAATCAAAACATTAAACTTATCAAATTACTATAACTCTCCGTGTAAACTTAAAAACAGCAACATAAAAATCAGTCTCACGGGCGGTCTAAACAGTGACGTCACTGGCTTCACAATTTATGACGTCACGGCCTATTAGTGCAGGCTCCCCACTGCGCGGTGACTAAGTTGCAACTGTATGTTGCATCGTAATCACATTTGTTACTGTGATTCCTGTACGCTAGTGGAAAGTTACAGAATAGGGGAGACTTTTTGGTGACTTTTTTGGGAAGAATGACTTGGGGCTATGATAGTGGGTGAATATCAAATGAAAAAAAACTCAACAAAAATAATTGTAAGAAAATATATTCGATAGGTAATAATGGCGGCCTAGACAAGATCGGTCACGGCGTCTGTTTTCATAATTATATAGTCAGTTGCGCAGGACTTTTAGTGCACTCTGCATTTCCTCACTCTTATAGCCCGAGACAGCAATCTGACACGACCGGAGAAAGATCAGCAATAAACGTAAACTTGTGAAGTTTCCATCAACGGATATTCTTACAGATTTTACAAACTATTGAATGCACTAAATGGAACCTACTTTCTTAAATCCATTTTCTTCTATTCAAAAATAATTCCAAATAGCCAATATATCACGTCTCACCATCAAACGACAAGCGTAGTTGATAGACACTCACTAGACAGTCAAAGATTGGCGCTACGGAACCCCACTGCGAGCCATTTCCCCCGCGAAAGAATGCACCACTCAACGAGGATATTAAACTCAAATCATGCGGGGAGGATAGTGGACGATGCGCTGTAGGTTAGGAGACGGCGATGCTTTTACTTAGTTACTTTTTTATTGCTATATTAAGTCATGTATGAGGTGATAACCATTCAGAATTGTCAGATAATTGTTACTTATTGCAGGTTGACAGTTACGGTTCTTTTTAAGATCAAGATTTTTGATAGACTGAGCCAGCTGAGAGACAAACTTAACCTGCGTCGCAAAAAGAGGGATTTTATAAGTTTATGTGTCTGCATGTCTGTAGCACCATACCTCTTAAAAGATTGAACCGATTTGATTGCAAAGTTTTGGTTTCAAAACTATGTATTAGGATATAACACATATTCTCAACAAACGCGGACTACTGAATGAGAAGTAAAAGTAAAAGTTTTTAGTTTTCCTTTTTCTATTTTATTTTATTCTATTTTATGGGAATGTACGACCTATAGACAAGAGAGAGAACATCGAAATTTCAAGTAACAAACACACCCACCACCAAGCTCCTCACCTAAATCTTGCAACAAACTTACCATGTCCTGAATGCAGCTAATGACCGAGGGTCAGTCCCTCTTGTCATCGCTGTTTAGGGGCTCCAGGGGTGAACGATATTGAAAGCATAGCCTATTCTCTACCGCTAATAGCATGGAGTACTTTGTTTGAACTCAGTAGAACCATTTGTTTTTATCTAACGACTGGTTGGTAGAACGTTTTTGAGTGACTTGAGATGGTTTGGTGAGGCTCTGGGAAATGGGGTCGGAATTGTTTTAATGTTGTACGCGTTTTCATAAAATTGTAATAGAATATTATTATCTCTATAAAATTGTACAAGATGTTACTCAAAATCTTTTGGTTTAGAAATTGTCTGAGATGAGAATGAAACGAGTTCGTAAAATTCTGGACCACACGTTGTCGCAAACTGGTTCTAAACAAAAGTAAACTACATAACATTATTATCACAAACATCTGAAACCTAGGTTTTACAACAGAGCCTTGTAACTCTTTCTAGTACCTATTGTTTAAACCACCTAAAACCAATCTATGTGCAAACACCGAATACACACAAAAACCTTCTAATTTCAAACCACTTCAAACAAGAAACACTTTAACACAACCGTTTCATATTTCACGAGTACCACCAACCACCCGACATAAATCTTATTGGAATTTAATATAAAGACTATGGCGCCCGTAAATCCGAACGTAACTTATTATAAGTCGAAACCCTCGTGGTTCTATGGGCCCTGTGTGTCATGGCTGAAAAGCCCCTGAAAGCAAGGGGAACTTCAGGAAATATGTGGCTTCGGGGTTAGGTCGGTAATTACGTTAATTGATAGTCGGTTGATATTGTTTACACTTGTATGTATTAGAGTTTAAAGCGCGCTAGTATTATATACCTACTAAAGATTATAAGTGTGTATGTTTGATAAGTACAAGTACCTAGTCCTTAATGCTCAATGCCCTACGTGTCCAATATAATAACGGATTTAGGATGTTGTTGGGGTTGCCCCGTTTCTGCAGTGCCTCCGGTATGTTTGCGGAAGCCAGGGTAGACGGCTTCCATGCTATAATACGCAAGCGGCTCGCATCATTACTGAGCAGAGTCAGGAGCAGCACCAACAGCATCCTACAGGTTATTGCGGAAAAGCAAGACTCAAACGTCCTGAAAGCATTTATACGTGCTCAAATTTTGTAAACTGGTTTTTGTATGTTTTTATGTATGGACATTGGTCTGAAATAAAGATTATATTATATTATATTATTATATTATATATTAATATTCGTAGTAACGTTGCTTTTAAATAAGGGTAGTAGTTCCCTTATTCCCAAATTTAATTTTAAAAAATAAAGTCATTTGCAATAGTTTTATTAACTTGTAAAAGTTAACCAGTTTTACTAAGGATATATAATAAGGTATCGGGTTGCCTGAGTAACTTGGTAAAAGAGGTCAAATATGCAGGCGCTTCTTGTAAAACACTAACACTTAGCTGCATCCAGCTAGACTTTGAAAAGGCAAGGCAGATGATGAAACTAGTACAAGTTACAGCCCACTTAGAAAGCACAGAGATCTTTCTACCCCAGTCTAAAACAAAAACGATACCTCTATTTTTCCTTTCCCGTAACATAACGTAAGGAAACAATATATTTACGTTCTACAACTACTGGAAGCATCTTAGGTCGTCTGTTTGCTTACACAGCTAAGAGCTAAGTGCTAAACAAAGTAAGTTTATAACAAGATGTAGATTTCCGAGCGTGCGGCCCGTGACGGCGCATCAGAATGCAATGTCCTTGCCTCGCCTATATTCATAATACAGAGATGCTGGGTCTCTGGATGTGGTATAGATAAGATGAAAAATTATGCCACTAATATTAGGTACTATAACTTGACCAATGGCTTTTATCGTCTACTACATGTCAGTTCTCCTGGATGTGCTACAGTTGAGATGTAAGATTATCATTCTACCTCTAATATTATAACATCATCATCATCTTCAGCCTTTTTATTTTCTCGTCTGCAGGGCACATTCCTCGTTTTGTACAGAAAAGAAAAGAGCCTGACTTGCTTGAGGCGGGTTGGCGATTTCAGAATTTAAAGTTTTCCAGGGTTTCTCATGAATTTTTCCTTTCACCTTTACACGCTACTTTTTCTGAATAATTTCTTAAGCGTGCAGGTGAAGATCGGGAAACTAGTAGTTGATTGCTTCTGCTACAGACAGGAAAAATGGATCAATTTAATGCAAATAATCTACCTCTATATATTTTTTTTAAGGAATCATGATAAACGTAAGATGAACACAACGATTGATGATCCTGAACCAGCTGAAAACGTCGACATTGAATGAAATACATCAATTCAATATCTCAGTCGAGTCAGTTGTATGTAAGTACACCCTTGATATAGGTAGAGTGTAATTACTAGATAGTGCTGTTAAGAGCGTACCTTAGAATTAAATAGATGTAAGTAATTTAAGTTTTTTTTTTATTGTTTTATAATAATCTGGTAAATAACCAAGAACCTATCTACAAACTGCTATTATGTTTTCACACACACATATAAATATTGAAGAAACATAAAAGAACCGAACCGTTATATTTGCGGGAGTCTATTTCAGTTTTTTTATTAATAAAGTAATTTTTACAATGAATGAACACAAATTATATCACGCAGAAGGTTTCTTATAGCTGCAAAGGTTTTTTTAAAGTTTTGTTCAAATCAAAAATCATAACCACAAAAATAAAAACGTTTCCTTAAAACAACTACAAAAATAAATTAAACGATTAATATCAATAGACACATCCAGTTCTCCTAAATCTTGTCACACGCTTTCAACGTACACAGTACCATACCTGCAACCCTACGCGACCCAGATTTTTTATTTCACTACAGAGAATGAAATTGCGCGCAGTGTACTTTTTTAGGGTTCCGTAGCCAAAATGGCAAAAACGGAACCCTTATAGTTTCGTCATGTCCGTCTGTCCGTCTGTCCGTCTGTCCGTCTGTCACAGCCGATTTACTCGGAAACTATAAGTACTACAGTGATGAAATTTGATGGGAATATGTGTTGTATGAACCGCTACAAAAATATGACACTAAATAGTAAAAAAAAGAATTGGGGGTGGGGCCCCCCATACATGTAACTGAGGGATGAAATTTTTTTTTTCGATGTACATACCCGTGTGGGGTATCAATGGAAAGGTCTTTTAAAATGATATAAAGTTTTCTAAAAAACATTTTTCTTAAAGTGAACGGTTTTTGAGATATCAGCTCTCAAAGTCGTAAAAAGTATGTCCCCCCCCCTCTATTTTTATAACTACGGGGTATAAAATTCTAAAAAAAATAGAGGTGATGCATGCTAATTAACTCTTTCAACGATTTTTGGTTTGATCAAAGTATCTCTTATAGTTTTTGAGATAGGTTGATTTAACTGTAATTTACGGAACCCTTCGTGCACGAGTCCGACTCGCACTTGGCCGGTTTTTATTTATACATGGCAACACTTTGTTTTTCCTATTATGCTTGTTGGATAGGCATTGTGGGTAATAATAGGTCGAACAAAGCTTGTGTTCCTAGTGTTAGTAGATGGGAAATGGGTCGTTGCTCGTGATTTGCATTTGTTTTGTTTTTTTCTCATTTGAGAATATGGCGGCAGTAATTTAGGGGTAGATATTAATGGTAGTGCTGCCATTTTTAAAGGAAAATATTTTTTTGTATTCAGCTGAATGGTGGTATGAAAATTGCTGCAAAATATAATGGATACTGCTTAGCGCTTATTTGTGGCTTTCAGAAACAAACATAGATTTCTTTTAGCTAACAAAATTTTTATCTTCGATCACATTTATACTTTACCTACCTGCGTAAATCTTATGCAGAATCGTTTTATTACTATCTAGCTAAAATAGGACTACACCTTCTTATAATTCAAATTACAATATCTACAAGAAAATCAATTGCTTCGAAACGATTATTACAGTAGGTACACGCATAGTCTCTGATTATAGGGGTACCGAATTTAGGGGACAAACGGATCGATGTCCAGTATAGAGAACATCTCTTTGTCCTGACCGTCCATTGGACTGTTTACGGTGTTGAGCGTTCAGTATTGTGAACAGCTTGTCTCTTCAGCCGTAAAGGGACGTCTGTAACGCAAGCTGGTGTTTGTCCGTGTGTCTGCACATTGAGCCTTCGGAGTAGTTAGTAAATAATTATGATAGGAAGTTCTTGGTAAACCATTACTATGATATTTTTTATATAATTGTAAAAATATAAATGAAAGAGGAACAATAAGATACATATTATATTATGACGTAGTAGTGTCACGTTTCGATTCCGGCACGCGATCATTTTTATTGTTCCTGGTCGAGTTATTTTGTGCATATTTCTAAACGTAAGTATAACGCAGATAGACTACGAGGTAACAATAAATTCTCGAAAGAATATATAAAAAAATGTATTGTTAAACATTTATGCTGCTAGAAATAATTGCGGGACTATAAAACATCTTTGGTACAATTGGTGTCAAAGATATATTAGGTAAACAGTACGAATTTTATCTAGACTAGCAGCTTTATTATACTTTTCTTTAGAGACGCAAAACTACAAAAAAAAAACCATTTAATGGTTCACATTTTCTTCAAATGATATTCTTTTTAGACATTTACTTTCACTCACCAAAAAGACCGATAAACCCCATCTTAATCCCTTGAACCATGAAGTCTTACCAATCTCACCATCCTTAACTGCAGAGCAATTTCATACGATTCCTCCATAAGATCGCTCATGTGTGCATAGGATATTCGTAGGGAGCCTAGCTGGCATGATGCATCAAAATTGGGAACGGATGACGCGGTCCAGTGCACCATATTATGTGCCCTCCGTCCAGACTTGGGTGCCTTATATCTTTGAGTGTGTGTGTGTAAGTCGGTGTGCTTTGTCAGTGTAAGAGTACCCACACACTACAGACTGAATACCTCAATACTTTTATGCGTAAAGGCTGATTAACATTGAGTCAGTAACTGACGTCAGTGTAGGCGCCGAAAACTGACGCGTGCTATTTACACGAGGTCAGTGTAGTGTCAGTGTCTCGTCAGTAGTACTGTACTGACTTCAAATCAATTTACACGATGGCAGTGCCGGGTCAGCACTGACATGTCAGTGGACTGACGTCAGTTACTGACTCAATGTAAATCAGCCATAACATAATGTTTACATTTGTTGGCGTACAGGTATAATGTTACAATTATGGACCCTGTCGGGCACAGCATATAATAATAGTAGGAGAGAGGAGGAGCTGACTGACAGTTGACCCGATGTTTAACAAACATTTTTTTTTAAGAAAATCTTTATTCCAAACGAAATCAGTCGGTCATCTTTGTAATGTGTGTACTACCATTCATTTTCATACTGATTTATGAGCCCAAACAAGCTATTGGCCGACGAAAAGTTTGCAGTGTGCGGATAAGCAATATGTGTGTGCGTTGTCTATGTGAGTGTGTGGGTGTTACTCGGTCGAGTAAATTTCAGAGATTTGGGAATTCTGATCGTCTATTTGGGATTATAAATGTTCGTTATGATTGTGTTTATGAGTTTAGATATTGGTGTCTATTAAAAAGAGAAAAGATTTTTTGCGAAAGGTGTTTGTTGTGGTGAAGTTTTAACTGTAAAAATGCATGTAACTAAAAATAATCCTAGACAAAAGCTAAAGCATTCAAGTGGCGCAGCTTTAAAATAAAGACTGGTATTGCATATCTTACTGAAACACAACTATTCTCACACATCATTACCGCAGTGTCTGTAACTTAATAATATTGATACAACCTCACGCCTTCAACTTACTCTTTGCAAGCAAACCAGTTGAAACTCCCGCAAAACATAGAAGTATTATTAACATCACTACCACGGGAACATAGAGCAATTCCCGTGGAAGTTACAGCACTACTTATATTTCACCTCTCGCGTATATTCCAGGAATAAGTTGCGTGGTCCGCGATCCCGATGGGATTCCATGAATTCCCGGGCTGTGCAACCCTTTAAATGTATCCAGTGTGGATGCTATCAAAATCGAGTATTTACCTGAAGTATATAGTTACTTGGGAATAGTGAGAAGTATTTTGTGCATAAAAGTGCATGATATTTGAACGTTTTGAGTTCATGCTGAATTTTTTAGTGTCTTTGAAGAACTAAGTAAATAACTTATTCAGTAATATTCCTTCTCTAATTTTACTTGTGTGCTTAAATAAATAGCAGTGGCAGTCGACGTATTAAATAGTCATTTATGTTTGTAAACCGTTTTAAGGGTATTTCCTACTACTAAAGTCAAAGAGCTTTTATTGGAGATAGGCACTAGCATGAAAACTACATTATTTTGTTCGAAAAGAAGGCAAGTTGCCAAATACGATAAAAATCTGACGTAATTTATTTTTGTTTTTCCTTTCCGATCAATACGAAGCCTTACTGCGGGAAAATGAGTCATTCAACTTCGCAGTATGTACAAAAATTCATAATATTTTTTTTTGATACAAAATGGTAAAAATTACCCTCTTTTTGGTGCAGTAAGACATAGTCAGCTGCCTATATCTTTTTGCTAAGTCTAACCTAATGCAGCTGAGTCACAGTATTACACACAGAACGATTGCCTCAATCCGGTTACCCGGACAACCCTATCGATACCTCTTGGTAAGACCGGTTGTCAGACTGTCTGACTTCTGACTACCCGAAGCAACTGCCTTAGAAAGAGACTTCATGATTTTATTAAAATATTTTACTTAAAGTACAAACAAAACAAATCGCAATCAAAATTCTATACAAGTCAATCTCGAAGTAACCTACTTTGCTAAAAGAGGGAATAAGTCAAAATTAAAAACGCGTTTCTCGTCAATTAATTAAACAAGGAAAGGGCCGACTCTAAATAATATAAAGGTCGTTAGGGTGCACCCGAAGCATCATTATCTACAGCATGGGGCGAGGCTCCACTGAAAGCGAACTTTATGTAACTTAGAATAGATTATGTGGGGTTAATTATTTTTGGTACACTCGATAGAACTTAATGCTTAATATATAGAGTCACTTAAACCTGGTAATAAATAAAAAATAATTCGTTTTGGTTATACGGTAGTTTTTTGACACACAAACCTCATAAAATGAATGTCGTCTTGCAAAAAGGATGTGGTTCTCAATGTCGCAAAAAAGTTAGAAGGAAAATAAAGCCATGTACGATAATTAGAACATGAAACTTTTGCGTGGTTTTCATAATATTAAATAGGTATGAATTTCGTTGAATTTAAGCTACAGCTAGTCTATGATTACTTTACACTGCAAGTCTCCTACACGCTTTTACACGCCCGCTACCCGCTACAATTAGAACCACTTTATCACAAGAACGGATATTCCTTTTATTTTTTAGACGAAGCAATTAAAAGCGGGGGACCTCTTCAAAGCGAAAAGGGGTCCGAATAAAAATGTTAAAGACTGATTATTGGTACAAGGAATTAATTATGAGAACTTCATGAGTACTTGATTATCCATAATTTTCCGTTTGATCGAGTGAGTTGAAGCTGTCTAGTTAGAACGAGCTACGTTTTGCTGTAATCGAGTGGATTGTCTGATTAGTGATATCGATGTTCGATTTAATCGAGTCGGATGATCGACCTAATTAAGTGCAGTCATGTCATTAGAGGAGTATGTTTATGGGAACTGTCTCCACTTGATTTGATTTCGAGTTCTTCAATATTAAAGAAAAGGTCCATTGATTATTGTGGCTGGGTCATTCATATAGTCATTAGCATTTCTAATGAGTTCTCTCGTGATATTCGATAATTACATACATTAAATAATTTTGCACTCGTCAGGCTTTAATTTTGTTCTGTCTATCCATGACAAAACATCTCAAAATAAACAAAATATAATCTACTGCCTACATACTCCAGACACATCAATATCGCAAATATTTACCCTTACATAAGTCTCTCTTACCAAAGTAACACACGACGTCAATATAAAACTTCTCAACACATTCTTAACAAATTATAATCTCCCCATATAAGTAAAGGTCGTAGCACACATATCGAATTCGGAAAGTGAACTTACGGTACCACGACTACCTACTGTCTATTGTATTAGCAACCAGTCTTACCAAGGGGTATTGGGTTGCCTGGGTAACTGGGTTGAGGAGATCAGATAGACAGAGTAAAACACTGGTACTCAGCTGCATCTGGTTGGACTGGCAGCTGACAACAACGTAGTAGGGAAAAGGCTAGGCAAATGCTGATTCCGACTGTTCGTTGAAGTAGTACGGTAGACCGCACATCAGTGGTAATTGTCATGCACCTTAACTCTATAATAGTAATAAGTACGATTTTCCTATAAAACTGTTACCACTGACCTGAAGTTGACTGTATGTTTCATACAAAATATTATACTGAAAGTCTCTTCTCGGTGCAATGACGAACTTATTCCGAGTTACTCCATGTACCACTGCCTTAAAAAGCACATAATCCCGCGAGTTTATTATAGTGACGTCACGATTGAGCGGCCTAGGCAATTTGTCAGACGAGCGCGCATCTCGAGCACTCAATAACCAAGCAGCCACGTGAGATATTAAAGTGTAACGCAACAAGTTATATGTTGCAAGTAAATAGGTCTCTACGGGAGTTTTTACAGCGGTGA
Organism: Helicoverpa armigera; assembly: GCF_030705265.1. Classification (NCBI taxonomy): domain Eukaryota; kingdom Metazoa; phylum Arthropoda; class Insecta; order Lepidoptera; family Noctuidae; genus Helicoverpa; species Helicoverpa armigera. The sequence goes on from NC_087123.1 coordinate 11,778,159, forward strand.
CGTGTGAAAGTGCTTTGAGGATCGCATCGGAAAAATTAATCAACTTATTTATGAAGAAAGACTTGAAAAAACTTCAGGTACTTATTTTAGTCCTGTGCTGATGCTTTTGGGTAATGTTTGTATGTTAATGGACAGTTCGACCACTCAATAACCAACCATCCAGGTGAGATATCAAAGTGTAACGAAACAAGTTATATGGTGTAAGTAAATAGGTCTCCACGGGAGTTCTTTTACAGCGCTGACGTGTGAAAGTGCTTTGAAGATCCCAAGGAACAAATTAGTCATCAATATATATGACGTAACAGGTTACATTGTATGTTGCAGGTCTTTATATCGATAAAAAGTAAAACAAATACAGGCGAATGCGGGTTCTCGTGAAAGTTGGATAAAAGCGAAAAAAATGGTTTTATTTGTAAAAGGTTGTTGCATTACGCCATTTTGGTGAGTTTTCATTACAGATTATAGATATTCATGCTTTTCCACTATTTTGAGGAACAATTTGATTATGCAATAAGGCCAGACTCAACCAATTAAACCTCTCTGAATTTGGCAATAAATAGAAACCAAGATATAACTCCAAATTCCCAAACTCCTTTTGACCAAAATTTCTAATTTGCCCAAAATACCTATCTCTGGGTTTTGTAAAGAAAATTATCTATAGACAGTTTAAAGTGTAAAGTTCTCCTACTTAGACCGAAGTTGGAAGAAAATCCGATGATTTGGAAACGCTTAGGAAACTCCCGAACATTTTAAGTAGTATGTTCGTAAACCTATTAACATATTGGAAGCTTGAATTGTTCTGTTCAAGTTTTTGGGTTCGTGCTTTTCTTGGCTGGGAATCTTAATACAAGCATTCAAGCCTGATGGATGTAAAATGTATAATATGAAAATTGCCTGTAAGTAAAAGTAGAATTTGAAGGAAATGACTTTTAAAATTTCAATATTATTCAATGATCTCTTTTACTTCCTTAGGTGCTTATCTATTCCAACCCAAAAGGTGAAATTGCAAAAAGAGGTATACCTAATCTGAAATTTCAGCTCAAAAATATGGCATACACAGTTACTTCAGCATTCTTAAGAACTAAGAATATCATGAAAGTTAGACATCAATATTCATATTACTTTACTTACTGTATCTACATACATTTTCTCCATATACAGACATCTTACAACCCAATACAATCGATAACCCCTCTTCTACTACAGCAAAACAAGGCCAATATATACCTTAACCCCACTTCATAAGGTTCAAATTACCTTTACTAACCATTTCTAAGTTTCAGTTGTCCATGCCAGTGACGTGTGACGTCGGCCGCGATTTTCTTTTGTTCGTCGATAACGCGATGTGACGTCACGAGGGGAGCCCATACGAAAAGTTTCTTCTAAGGGTATATTTTTAATTTCCTATAATGGAACCCTCGAGTTAAGGGACTTTTTTCTTTAGTGCATCCATTTAGGGCGAAATGCAAAAATATTTTGTGTGATAGTATTCGGTTTTTCATATTTTATGAAAAAGAAAATTAGTCCCCAGGCCGGCGAAAAATTTTTTTTGAGACATACAAAGGACAATGGGCAATTTGTATGGGATTTGGTACCCGGTCCAACAGTAAAGTCTCAAAGATAAAAACTTGCCATATTTCAAGTAAGAACTAATTAAGCGCTCTATTAATGCCTTCTCTCTATCATTGCCTCTGCAGTAACAGGCCTTTGTACTTGCCAAAAGTGAAATAATTTCTTTGTATTTGATGTCCGAAGTTTTCTAAGAAGTAAAGGCAGTAGATCATTGAGTTTTATATTCATCCATTAATAACTTAACACCGAGTACTGAGTGCTTTCTTATGTCTTAAACGCGAAGAGGAGCATTTTTCTTCCGCACTTGAAGTGACGTGTGGTCCAAGTGATGGTGACATGACGAAATGAGTAGCTGAGTATTGGTAAGCAAAATGATGCATGATGCTTATGTTTTTTTGGAATTGTAGGTATTTCCCAATATTTCTATTTAGTTTCTAGTTCTCACTGAAAATCGAAATTATATTCAATTGATTGGTGATCGGACCTTGTCGAGAGCCCTTGCTAATTTTGTATCTTATCTTGAGCAACTCATCTCGAGTTCTTGACTCTCTTGAGTTGCTCAATAAGTTGTTAAATGTAAATGGTTGATATAGTGTAAATTAAATGTTGATGGATGTTTGTATTTTTAGTGATAATCCATTTTTTTAATCAATATATAGGAAGTAAAAATTAAAAAAAAATTGTATGTATACCTAGGTATGAGTATGATTTTACCAAATCGCTGCCTCTTATAACTGATCCCACACACCAAATAGGGGAGACGAATGACGTCGAATCAATTAGTTTTTGCGAAACTTTTTGTCCGACGCTTCATTATCATTGCTGTATAAAGATGAAAACGTAATGAATATATTATTTGGACGCCATTTTAATTTTCTTAGTGCAGCCAGACATTATTGTGCGAGAAAAAAGGAAGAATGCATTGTCTGAGAGGAAATAAATGAAAAATAAATTGAGGCTATTGTTTTATTGGTGGGTGCATTAAAATTCCATTTCTGTTTAGTGGATATATTATTACTATCTAGGTATCCTTATTCTGGAGAAAGTAAACTTTTTATATTATGCAGTCAGTATAAGAGTTAGGCAGAATTTGGATGTTTTCAGCTGAATACCGAAGTTACTTAGACCACCTTAGGAGATTTTTAGTCCAACAATTCGAATACAAATCAAGTTTTCACGCGCGTCCCGTCGAAACTGAATAAGTATAACGTTTTGGTGGATAAAGAGTAGCCATCCTCGATAAATACGCTTCATAACTCTTTTTATTTATTGGAGCAGTTCCTGTAACTCAAACCTTTTAGCTTATAATACGACTTGTGTTAATAACATGTCAGAAAAAGTATTTCCACCATACCATATCTCTGTTTCTATTTCATATAACATTAGTACTTTTCATTTAGCTCACTAAGCCGACTTATAAAGCCGGACTGACTCCCGCGGACATAATCTTCGCGTGGCGTATTTTTGCGGCGAAATTAAAACAACTGAACTTAAGTCCGCGTAATTTGAGCCCGCTAATCTAAAGCTCGTTAAACTTGCCTGGGTTTCAGTTGAAAAAAGAATGGAAAAAAAGAAAATTTGAATTTGAACGTTGGTTTTTTAGAATTGTAGTTTTCGGCGTTATTTTGTTTACATAATATTTAATAGAGGAGTTAGGAATATAGGTTCATATTGATTACTGCGAAAAATGAGATGTGTCCCATGTATTTTCGTTGCTTTTTATTTTGTCCCCATACTAAATATTATGTGAATCGATTTAGACGTTCTGGGTAGATAGGTACAGCTCAGTGCATGTTATCCGCATTATGCTTCAGCTCTTTCAAAATAAAACATAAAATAATAAAAACCTTTTTAAAATATAATAAAGAATTAAGTTAACACTGTAAATGAAGCACGGCCTCTCGAGGCTCGTAAAAATAAAAATTAATTCTTTTATTTCTTTCCGTAAGCACTGACGCACCCTTCGCGGTATGCGTTAAATGTTCTATGAAAAGCGTGTAAAATTAAATTTGGAATTTAATTTTGTAATTCGAATGCTCCGAGGTTTTTTGACGTCTATCTGTTATATTAGATTTGAAAATTTTATTGTTAGAAATATTATTTACGGTCGTAATGAAATTCAGGGAAAAGTGTTTTATTTTTTTGACATGCTGATGGTTCTATTTTTATTGAAATTTGTTTTTTTTTTATGTATGAATTTTGTAAATAAAAGGGTTTGATTGGATACTTTACGTTTACTGTTCAAATATTGCTTTCACGGTCGTGTATTTTTAAGCACTAACCTGGACTCCGACGCTACTCTAGGTGGTAACACCCTTTACAAAATTCAATACCATTGAAGTGTAAAACGATTTTCCAAATCCCTGGCTTGCAAAGCCAATCCGCATAGTATTCTTGTTCTAACTGCCAGATTGGACATACCAAAAGCCCACAGAACCTTAATTGTACTTTAAACCTGAAAATCGAACACACAAAAATTCCAAAGTACCAATTTTAATCCCGTTGCGCTATTCGAACTCGAAATCACTGGCCGCAGACAACGGCCGCTTAACAGTCGAAAAATGAAAAACAATTCCAATTTGGAACGTCAACCATTTGAATTTGGAAGCGAGGCGACGAGGCGTGCGTCGGCATTGCGCGACAGAACGCATGGCATGCGGGGGTTAGTGGGATGTAGGAAGCGTTTGGACTCGGTTTGCACATCATTTTAAGCCAGCTATTAAGTGTTAGTGTTTCGGAGTTTTGTAGTAGCCACTCGAAACTGGGTAGGGGAAATCAGTTTGGGGAGAATAGTGGAGTTTGGGGTTTAGTCCAAGCGGTGGGTAACAATACAAATACATGTATTCTTTATTCGGTGTTCCATAAGGTTATATAAAACACTTTTCCGCCTGACCAATATAAGTTAGGCGCTGGTAATATGCTTTGAAAAAAAAAACAAATTAAACATAACCTGTCACTGATCGCAGCAGAGATCTCAATCTTTGTAGTTCCAAATTAAAAATTCCTTATCAAATTAAATTAAGGACCTTATAGTCCTCAATTCAAAATGCCGTATTGCAGTTCATTCTGTGGTGCACGTCAGTTTCAGACGAGGCACGCTTGACTGCTCACGTCTATGTTATTATACGAGTTCCAAGACGTAGTGTTTCAGGTCTTCTGGTGCGGGAAGTAAGCAGAACTGTTCCGAAACCTTGTAGAACATTTTGGAGTAGTATTGCTTTTGGTTAGGCGTGTGGGGTTCAAAGAAGCCTAGAGTATCAGTGTGGTGTAGTCGATGGTAGACGGATCATTTCTTATGCAAAAACAAAATGGTCTAGCCATCTCTTTTTGGGATCAAAATAATTCGTAGGTGATAATTTGACTCTGATAGTACTTTGGCGCCTGATCTTAAATTAACAGGACTGGCAGTTTATTCGAAAGCAAAAATAATAAAACCATGCAACAAAGATGATTATCATGATGTTCAAGCTTAATGAACGGAATATGAATTTAAAAAGTTATGCAAAATACTCTCTGTGAATCCAATCATCAAACTGCACAGTCAAAAATAAACCCTGCATGTTTCCACATACGTACTATAATACTATAAACCGATTTCAATTGAAACAAACAAAAAATATTGTCAACCACTTCATTATCACTCATTAAACCGCCGAAAAAATCGTTGATACAATCCGATTGCCAAACATTCTCATGCAATTATCGCTCTTACTTTGAAGTACTTAAGTGTTAAAATAGCGTGTGTGAATCTTATCATCTGTGGCGATCTGTATCGGCGGCTGTTCGGACACATGTCTCGTACTCCGTCGTTCCCAGCAATCGGTCGGCTCATTAACTTTTATTGGCAGAGCGACGTTCGGATTGACGGTGCTATGTCCGTGCGCATTGTGTCGCGGGATTCAGTCATTGTGGTTGTCTTATGGTCTGAGAGAGGTGAATGGAGATGGAGGTATAAGCTATCTAGATCTGCTGGTCTAATTGGTACAGGTCGATTAATTTAAGCATATGAGCCTATTGCCGTCCGTTGTTGAACCCAAGCCTTCCCCAGTGAGCGCCGTCCATACCGGTCTTGGGCAGCCCGCCACTTTCTTCAAATCATCTTTCAACCGTGCATGTCCTATACTACGTTTGCCCCAACGCGGTCTCCGAGACATGTCTGCCCCATCAAACTCTTGTCAATTTCTTCAGCTCAAGCTTACGTCATCAAGCTGAAGAATGGTCAATATGGTGAGAACAGGTCTGTGCCCAGAAATCCAGTCAAAAGGCTGGATGATGATACAGATTTTAGGAGACCTGTCAAGATTTTGGTGTACCACATTGTCAATCGCCATCTTAGTCCCATAGCGTACCGTAGCCTCAATGCGCACAGTACATTAGTCTTCACTATCGAATTATATGGTACATGTTACGGTCAACGCATAACTTTTTATAGCTCCTGTGATAGTCGAATCAAATTCCACACGTCCTTGTAGATCCTTTATATGTATTTATATATATATCCTTATTTACAACCTATGTAGTTTATTGACGCCTCTTTACGGCCGAATTAGAAAATTGACGGCAATGGCCTAATACATTTTTACTGGGATAACGGGTTTCTCAGGTAATAATAATAATAATACCCCCCCATGGGGCCACCTTGACGTGGTGGGGGGGCTTAGAGGAGGCATGAGCAATTAATATAGAGGTCGGAACAGCTAGACCCAACCCTGCAATAAAAGCAGGAGGTACGAACATAAAAGTCACTAACACCTTGACGAACCCTTCCAACTAACGGTCCCAAACCAACCCCTCCAATATGGAAACTAGATCTAGAAAGAAACGTATAGGGCCGCTGCCCGGGGGCGATCGCCGGGGCACACCTGGAGCTGACGCTGGGTGTCTCAGCATGCGATCCGTCAGTGGTGAGGAGTTGAGCAGGCGGGCTCCCACCATTCAATATGCTACAGCCGATGAAGAAGTAGATAGGATAAATAGCCCAATAGAACCATTCAGTCCAAGCACCGCTTCTTATGTCCCTTCACTATCGTCTTCCCCTTCCACAATTAGTTTAAACGAGAAAACAGTCTTTCAACAACAGGTATCATCTGATACGCCTACGCCTGAGGATGTTGTGCAGGAGGCACTCGCCACTGAACCTGCACCCGCCCCAGGTACAAGTCGTGCGCGCAAACGATGGTCAGAAGATATGAACAAATTCATCTGGCGCACGTACCTAATTGCCACTAAACTAAATACCAGTAAAATATACCTTCAACACCTACACACTGAGTTTTCAAAAGAGTTTCCAGAAATGCAAGCATCTAGACAGAGACTAGGTGACCAGTGTAGAGCTATACAAAGAAACAAATTACTCTCACAAGAAATATTAGACCAAATTTCGAACGAAGTAAAAACATATCTCCAACAAACACACTCAGACCCTAACACACAATCACACATTAACACTAACCCAGCAAGTGGGCAGAGACGCAGATGGACTATAGAACAAAACGAATGCATTGTCAGAAACTACTACAAAATAACTGAAATAGAACAAAACAGATCAGCCTACCGACCACCTCTTCACCAAGCAGTTTTAGCAGAGCACCCAGAACTAAATGGGGTAACAGAACAAAGAATTTCAGATCAACTTCGCGTAATATTAAATAACAAAATGATATCAGAACAGAGACTTGAAGAAATAAGAAACGAAGTATCTAATAGAATTGCCATGTGTAATACTGTCAATTCACCTTTACCCCCTTTACCCACACAACCTATACAAGTAATTCAAGAAAGTACCCAAGAAACTCAAACCCAACCGAGCTCACAAACACTGAATCAGCCATCACTCAGTCATTCGCAATCACTCTCTCGTCTCACACAACCGGAATCAGAATTTCATCAAAATCAAACAAATGACACTAATGACATGGAAAAAATCAACGACCAATTCAAAATCGCCTTAGATAATTTCTGTAACACAAACCCTACCGACCGACCTTATATACCTAAACAAAAAAACCTCTAAAAAGTTAGCTTCAATTGTAAATTATATTAATACGAAAATCTTACCCGAGCTTATCACACCAGAACATAGCTTTGAAAGCATACATACTTATATTTACTGTGCAGCCTACACTGCCGCTATCTGTAATGGCGCTAAAATTAGGGATTCGTCTACACTACCTAACACAACACAACACAAAATACCTAAATGGCAGAAGAGACTTCAAAATAAAATACATAACCTAAGGAGAGATATTGGCAGAATGACGGAATACGTAAGAGGCTGTAGGAGTAATAGGCTAATCACACTAATAGAAACTATCAAAAATAAACACAGAATACACTCACAACACGAAGAACCTAATTTGAGCAATGAAGAATTCCTAGATACACTTAAACAAAAACTAAATGCGGCTTCCAGTAGATTAAATAGATATTTGACTTGTACACTAAGAAAACAACAAAATTTTCGGTTTGCCAATAACGAAAAACAGTTTTACAGAACTTTATCATCAAACACACAACGCGTCACAAATAGAGACACACGAGAGACAACAGCACCAAGCGCGGATGAATTACATAGGTTTTGGTCAGCGATCTGGTCAGAGCCAGTAAGACACAATACAGAAGCTGAATGGCTGCAGGCAGATGCTGATATAATTGATTCAATAACACCAATGCAATTTGAATACATACCAGTTGATGTGTTTATAAGAGTGCTTAATAAAGCCCACAACTGGAAGGCGCCTGGTAGTGATCAAATTCATAACTACTGGTACAAGAAACTGACAACAACACACCCTCTACTTCACAACCATATTAACAATTTCATACAGACACCAAACTCCATGCCACATTTCATTACACAAGGCCTTACATACATGATCCCGAAAGACGACAACGACTATCGTAACCCGGCAAAATATCGTCCAATAACCTGCTTGCAAACCATTTACAAAATACTTACAGGATGTATAGCTGAACTATTACACGACCACACCACTAAAAACAATAATATCCTAGCTGAGGAACAAAAGGGTTGCCGTAAAAGTAGCCAGGGCTGCAAAGAACAGCTTATTATAGACTCCGTAGCAATGAAAGCAGCCGTTAGCAATAAGAAAAACATTAATACTATGTACATCGATTACAGGAAAGCTTTTGATTCGGTCCCACACAGCTGGCTTTTAAATATTCTTCAAAGGTACAAGGTACACCCACAAGTAATAGAATTTCTAGAAAAATCGATGCAGCACTGGTCCACCATATTAAAAACAATAGGACACTCGAATACTGTAACATCCGAAATTCCAATACGAAGGGGCATTTTCCAAGGAGATGCTCTTAGCCCTCTATGGTTTTGCCTTGCGCTGAATCCACTCTCGCATATTCTAAATAAATCACAACTCGGCTACACCATCAAAACAGAACACAAACACACAATCCTTACACACCTCATGTACATGGATGACATAAAACTACTCAGTGACACTACGCAATCATTACATCGTCTGGCAGACATAACACAAACCTTCTCTAACGATATCCATATGGAATTCGGAATAGACAAATGTAAGACCTTCTCTATAAATAATGGCAAAATTACTCAGAACAGTTATACATTAGACTCAGGAAATGTAATTGAACCTCTAGAACCAAACGCCGCGTACAAATATTTAGGCTTCCAACAAGCGAAGCAAATCAATCAGAAGGAGACTAAAGAAAGTCTAAAGAAGAAATTTAAACACCGCCTTAATATTCTATTTCGATCTCAGTTAAATTCCCGCAACACCTCTAAAGCCATCAACAGTTATGCTATCCCCGTGCTTACTTATTCGTTTGGTATAATAAACTGGTCCCAAGGCGACCTGCTTAACCTACAACGCCTTATAAACACTACTCTCAGAGCTCATCGTAAACATCACCCAAGATCCTGCGTACAACGAATGACTCTCTCTAGACGTGAAGGTGGACGAGGAATAATAGACGTTGTCAACCTGCATAATAAACAAATAACGAATTTAAGACAGTATTTTTACCAACATGCACAACACTCTACACTTCATGAACTCATAACACTAGCTGACAATCGCCTTACACCACTAAACCTAGCTGACCGGAACCTGCAAAAAAATGAAAAAATTGTTGATAACAAGGAAAAGATCGCCACATGGAAGCAGAAGTCCCTGCATGGACGGCACTACCACGATCTGCAGCAACCACATGTCGACAAGAATGCGTCGAACGCCTGGCTGCAGCGTGGAGAGCTGTTCCCAGAGACGGAGGCCTTCATGATGGCGATCCAAGACCAAGTTATTGACACCCGAAATTATCAAAAATACATTATACGCATCCCGAACCTTCCTACTGACACATGCCGACACTGCCACTCCAACTCAGAAACAATACAACATATAACGTCTGCCTGCAGAGCTCTCGCGCAAACTGATTATAAGCATCGGCATGACCAGGTAGCGTCCATCGTACACCAACACCTTGCACATAAATTTAATTTTATACAAAACAAAACCGCATACTATAAATACAAACCAGACACAATATTAGAAAACAGCAGCCACCGCATTTATTGGGATAGGACCATTATCACCGACAAGACTATACATTTCAATAGACCAGACATTACACTATTTGATAAAACCAACAAAACCGCATATTTAATTGACATTGCCATCCCGAACACCCACAATATTCAATCCACAATAGCCGATAAATTAACCAAATATCAAGACTTAGCCATTGAACTTAAACGTCAGTGGCAAGCACAAACCATACACATAGTTCCAATAGTACAGGGATAATCCCCAAAAGCTTACAACGCAGTCTTGAAATCCTACAGATCCCGCTATACACATCACACATCATCCAGAAAGCTGTTATATTGAACACCTGCCGCATCACTAGAAAATTTTTGACAACAACATCTGTATCGTCTACATACTCCATTACATAACCCACCAATCACGCTTGGCTACGGCCCGTGTGGTTGGAGTTTCATTACCCCTCAATGGGAGACAAAAAAGTATATACCTAAAATAATAATAATAATGATTTATTTACCAAAACAAAAGTTATACAGTGTTTCCATTTCCTTAACACATTACATAAATCTATTTAGCATAATCACTTCCTATTTATTGTACTTAACAGTATTTAAAGTAAGTGAGGAAACTTTTTACTGCTGGACTCCACACTAGGTCAAGCCTGTCTCGTGGAGTCCTGAGTGGTATTGTACAAGATGATTTTATACAATGCATAACTATTTTTGTTGGTAGTTTGATATGGGCATGCTGTGTGTGTATGTGTGTGTGAGTGTGTGTGTGTGCGTGTGAGTGTGTGTGTGTGTGTGTGTGGTGTGTGTGTGTGTGTGTGTGTGTGTGTGTGTGTGTGTGTGTGTGTGTGTGTGTGTGTGTGTGTGTGTGTGTGTGTGTGTGTGTGTGTGTGTGTGTGTGTGTGTGTGTGTGTGTGTGTGTGTGTTACTACGTGGAAACTATTTTTGTAAGAGATTCGGATTCATTGTATGTTAGGGATAACAGCCATTTGTGAACGATCTTTTTGGCTTGACTAGTTCTACAGCATTTTATGTCACATATCTTCAAAACCTTGTTATAAATGTGACTGAGCAGGAATTCTTGCATACGTTGGGCAAAAGTAGTTTTCACCCTAACCGATGCACATCTGAATACTCGACGATTGAGTAGTTTTGGATATTCTTGTGTCCGAGTAACAATTTTATGTTGTTTCAATACTATTTTAAGTATGTACAACTGTCGGACACTAAGTACTGCGGCGTCTTGGTATAGAAGTTCAGTTGAATATCTGTAAGGTTTTTTGAACATGACTTTCAGGACCGACCGTTGGGCTCTTTCGACTTGAATCATGGCGGTTATTCCAACTCCACCCCATATTGTTATACAGTAACAGAGAATTGACTCACATAATGGTACATACACCATTCGTAGTGTCTTTTTGTTAGCAACACCTTGTAAGAGTTTCATTATGTGAATCAATTTCCTGGTACGTTTAGCCACCAAGTCTATGTGGGGTTTGAATGAGAGGTTTTGGTCTATTATGACCCCCAAGTATTTAATTGATTCTACTTTTTTTATTTTCTCGCAGGTGCACTGGGGAACATTGCAGTTAGCAGAGTGAATTTTGATATTGAGTCCAGGCTTGGGTGCCGATGCTTGGGTTTTGTGGAAACACAAATAGTTCGTTTTGTCTATATTTAAGGAGAGGAGATTATACTTCAGCCAGTGATTGATTTTAGAAAGGCCCTTCTGGGCTTTTGTGTGCACCGATTCCCAGGATTTTCCATGGAAAATAATGACCGTGTCGTCTGCGTAGCATATGACATCAGAATTCTGCTCTATTGCTCGTTGTATGTCATTAATGTATATGATGAATAACGTGGGACCGAGAACGCTTCCCTGTGGGACTCCAAATGTCAATTTGTTAAACGAGCTAACTTGGTCATCCAATTTCACACACTGTCGTCTGTTGGTGAGGTAGGTTTTAAACCAACTTAATGGCAATCCCCTAATTCCAATGAATTCTAGTTTTTTCAATAGTATAGGAATTGCGACAGTGTCGAATGCCTTCGCGAGATCTAAAAAGACCCCCAAGCATTTTTTATTATTATCTAGGTGTGATGTGACCAGTTTTGTCAAGAGACTGACAGCATCTTCTGTGGATAATCCCTTTCTGAAACCAAACTGCTTATTGGATATAAGCTTGTTTTTTTCTAGAAATGCTATGAGACGCCTGTTCACTATCTTTTCTAGTATTTTGGAAAATACCCCCAACAATGATATAGGCCTGTAGTTGGCCGGGTCCTGTTTCGATCCCTTTTTATAAATAGGGGTGACTCGAGCTTCTTTCCATTTATCGGGAAATACACCGGAACTTAGGCTGAGGTTAATAATGTAAGTAAGCGGGCTCACAATTTCATTTCTTATCTTTTTTATAATTTTTGGCGTGAGACCATCTAAGCCAGCCGCGCTCTCGTTGTTGAGGTTACCAATTAAATTGTTAATTTCATAGATATCAGTAGGTTGCATGAAGAAGTTAACTGCTGAAGACTCAGCCAATCGTTGCTTTGAGATTACTGACTCCTCAGTTTCGTCTATGTCAGCTAAAATTTGGCTTGCGAGATTCTTGCCAACCGAGGAAAAATAGTCGTTGCAAAAATCAACCGATTCTTGTGCCGTGGATTTACATAGAAGGATTTCACTAGAACTACTACTATTGTTGTTTTTTTCAGTGATTGTTTTTATAGTATTCCATAAACCTTTAGTGGTGTGTTTGTTTTCTTCTAACTTATTACTGTCGTGTTCTCGTTTAAGCTTATGAACCAGATCAGTAAAAAAATTCCGATATCGAGTATAAACAAGTCTTTTTACTTCATCCTTTGGGTGCTTTTTCAGATCTTTATGCAGTTTGTCCCTGTGATTCATACATTTTATTAGCCCAGGTGTAATCCATGGCTTCCATATGTACTTAGAACGGCTTATCCGCTTTTGGGACGTATGTTTGCTTATAAAGCTAGCAAGACTCCTGTGAAACTCATAGGTAGCTTCATTTACATCAGAGCTAGACATTACTTCATGCCAGTCGTTATTTTGGAGGTCTTCTATTAATGCGGGGAAGTCAATTTTACTAATCGTGCGCTGTTGGCGTTTCGCTTTTATAGGAGTCACAGTATTGTAACCCATCATTATCAATCGATGGTCAGTAATATCGACTTCACAAACAAGCCCTAATGCATTCAATTGTGTTGATTTCAAGAATATGTGATCCAAGCACGAGTTCAGTCTTGTTGGTTTGGAGATAACCTGTTTCAGTCCGTGCACAGACATAAGGCAAGCAAATTCCGATGAGGCATCAGATGTAGATAGCAGATCAATATTAATGTCTCCTGTAACTATAATTGTCTGGTTTTTATTAATTGTGTTAAGAATTTTATCTAGGGAAGAAATAAATTTGTCAATCAGTCTGTGCGATGGAGAACGATAGATAGCTGTTAAACATATGCCGCTACTGAGTTGTAGAAGGAGAGATTCAGCGTCTTCTATGTCAGGCTCAGACACTGTGGCATTCCAGCAGTTTCTTATGTAAGCCACAACTCCTCCGCTTCTATTTAAATTATGTTCAGTGAAGTATGATGTGTAACCTTCTATCTGTCCAATTATGGGACAGTCTCTTAACCAGCATTCGGTGAGAATGATAACATCGTATAGAATGTTCAATCGCTTTAAGGCAATGCAAAAAGTGTTGAAATTGCGCTTAATACTGCGTATGTTGTATGTCACTATCTTGAAGTTGTAGCTAGGTGTCAAGAAGTCACGACATTCTTCAAGTTTATGAAGTTCTTGACATTCTATATCAGTATTGTCATCTATCTCATCTACAATTAAATTGGCCATTTGTTATCTATTTTACAGTATGGTTGTAATGGGGACTTGTGGTATCTGACGTCAAGAACTCCGATGAATCTGTTGAGGATCTGGGGCAGTATTGTACGAGAGATAAAAGGATATAATTTAGTTATATTAGTACACTGTGTGTCTGGTTTTGTTATTGGTGTGTCGTAAAGTGCAGTCATTTTAGTGCAGGTGCTATAATGTGGAAAATTGTGGGTGTCGGTTTGTTTGGGTTGCTTGTAGTTGTGTATGAGTTGTGTGTGTGGGGTGTACACGTGAAAGGTATACAGGTAATTTAATGTTACAGCATGCAAAAAATAACGATAAAAGAATACGGATAAGGATGTAAAACACAAAGAAATTGTTCTATTAGAGTAGTTAATCATCATGTATCTGAGGTATGTTTTCGTTGTCCGTGCTAGCGGCTTCCCCTGCTTGGACGTATCCGAACTTCTCGTCCAGTTCAGTTGGATTCCGTATGGGTATGGATGGAAGCTTTTCAGCTTTCCTAATGTAGACAGTGCCATTTCGTACCCAACAGAATCGAAAGCCATGGGTCTGGGCACGAATTCGAGCGTCACGAAAAAGCATTCTATTACTGGAGGTTAATCGTTCGTTTATATAGATTTTATTGCTGGTCCCCTCGATTATATTATCAGAAGTAAGAGGTCGCCGTTCCTTTGCAGCTTTCAACATTTGAGTGCGTGCGGCGCGGCGAGTAAGTCTCAAAACAATAGACCTCGGCTTTCCCGTAAGGTTAGTTCGTCTCTGTCCCACACGATATACGTCGTCGATATCCACTTCTGCGAGGGGGACACCGATTTTCCTTGCGGTCAACATTGTAATATGCACGAGGTTTTCATTGTTTTCTTCTTGAATTCCCATAATTTCGAGTTCGTTCCTCATGCTATATTGCTCGTACGTATTCAGTTTGTTTCTGAGTTCACATACAGAGTTTTTTAGCAAGATTATTTCCTTGTCTTGGGTCTCCACCTTCTTGCTAAAATGATCTAGTTTCTGGTTAAGCGCGTCCGAGAAATTACTGAGTTTTAGGCCAATGTCGATATTTTGTTGCTTTAGGTCACACACTTGTATTCTTAGTAAACGAATCTCTGACAAGAGAACCGATGTGTCTGTATCTGCAGTTGGCTGAAAGTTTTCGTCGGCAATATTTGCATACTCGGTATTTGCAGAATAAGGTGATATATCCATCCTTGGGCGCTTTCCTTGGCGAGCGGAATCCCGAGGCATGCCACTGGTTCCTGTGCCGTCCTGTATAATGTCAAGGTCCGGTGAACATAGAAGTGCTTTTTGCATGTCCGGTTCCGATTGAACATGCACAATATTCACTGAGTCTGTTGACTTAGGAGGAGTGCGTCGTAATCGTGGCATGGTGGAATAAAAACTCGGCGTAACAACAGACAAAAGAAAAATAATAACAAAAGTCCAAAAAATAAAGTAAAAAAATATTTAAAAAATAATAATTGCAAAGTGACGAATCTCAGGTTCGAAGGCTAACGCTCTTTGATGCCAGCCCACGACAACGCCACTGAACCACGGCAGCTATTAGCGAGAATGTTCAAATAAGTCACTACAAAACAAAAGTTTATGTTTTAACAGTCCTAACGTTAATGGGGTCAGAGTCCAGTTCTTTGTTTACCGCACGAGTAACATAAAACTGTCTTGTTTCGCACTATTTTTTTGCAGAGTTTATGACGATTTAGCACTTATTTAATGAGTAAATACAATAGTTTTTTTCACAGTTCACTAGATAAGTTGTTTGTGAGTAAAATGATATATGGTAGTCACTGTATTAGTCACTTTTGCACTGGTTTTGGAATAAATATCGCGGAGCTAATTAGTAACACGTATGACTCGCAAGATTGCCAATTAACCACTCAAACCAAACAGGTAACTGTGGAGTTTTAGTTGCTTAGGGATACATTAAGGACTTTGTATACATTTTAGACCAGATTTCAAAGGGGCATCATCAATATAAATGGTAAAAAAATATGTTTAAAATAGAGAAAAAGCAGGATGACCAGACGGCAGTTAGCTGGTTGTTTATACAAGCTGTACATATCAAATTTTAACTTTAACAGACCTATAAAAATAGCATTCCATTTTTAAACCCTAGTTCAAAATCCTCGATGCTACAAACCCTAACAAAATAAAAAGAAAACCACATTCTATTCGATTTTCAAATCCTATTTTCTCCAAACCCAAAATCTCAGTCATTCATAGCTGCACGACAAACGTCACAGCATGGTCGGCACTAATTCGTCGTATGCGCCTTCACGCCGACCGTGTCATGTCTAATTAATTATTAAATTAAATCTCGCTCGGACGCTGTTTAGAGAATTGTCCGGCTTGGTATAGCCGCTTTTGGGTGATATTTGGACAAAACTGTATTATATGAACACTATTCCCTAGCATTTTTTATAATAATGATTTCTTTGTAGTGCATATTCTTCGTACAGTTTGCACCAGGTAACTTTGCATTACTGAATTTTGCTATGTGACTCACGGTGCTTTTTTATATATAGTGGAAGAGGAAGACCAAAAAAACGATGGATGGATTGTGTGAAAGTAGATATGGTAAGAAAGAATGTTACTTGTGAGATGACGGCAGATAGAAGAGTATGGAAGAAGAAAACATGCTGCGCCGACCCCAAATGAAATTGGGATAAGGGCAGGAGGATGATGATGATGATGACTCACGGTGCTTTTTTAGCCAGATGCGCGAAGTAGTTAACAATGGATGCGGGAAAAACCAATGACAGAAGCTAGTATTATTTCTTCTTGACTATATAATAAAATAGTAAAACTAAGTTAAAGTAACGTAATGCCGCTGCAATCTGCACTGCACATAAACATTTCAAGCCGCCATTTTCTACTTTGTAACAGATTTTCCGTACCTAAGTACCTAACGACTAATAAAAATAGACGATGTTGATTTTGCGCAGTTATTTTCTATACATTGTTATAATCTGTGTGTGTAGTTAGTTATTTGAAGAGGGAACTCTTTGAGGTAAGTTTTAGTAGTGTGTTTCAGTAATTCTTTGTAATATTAACTAATCGACTAGCGGGAATTAAGAAAAAACTTGAGAGTAACTTCATTCAACTCAGATAAAAAGATCCTCATCAAACAGAATATCTAGCACTAAAAGAATTTTTCAAATTGGTATAATAGTTCCTGAGTTCGCACAAACCAATTCGTCAGCTGTACGACATATCCTAAAATGCCTTCATTTGACAAGAACCGCATGCTTAAGAGACCAAAGTAAGAACGAACAACAATATTCATTAAACTACACCCACAACTCTCAAAACTTCCCTTCTACAAGTTCCTGACAAAACCTCAAATCACAACGGAAATGCGGTTAATAAGTAACAGCATTAATAAACCTTTGGTTAGGTATAGAACGTATTAATAATTCAGGTCTAACTGAGGCAGCCGGTTGCGGCAAATAATTGAAGAGGGAAGCTATGGATTATGTCGAAGTATTGATCAGTTCGTATTGCTCTGCTACTTTGTAACGGACGCTTGAAATGTGCTTTTATAATGTGTGTGTGAGTCTAAAACTGCAGAAACACTTATTACTTACTAGTAGGGCTACTTAAAATAACGGTTTTACTCTACTGGTGTCAGATGTAATGGTCAAAAAATTATCAAAGCATCACATTATGATATATAATGAAGTCTGCTTCTGGCCAATCGCTGTCTTTTTTATGGTCAAACTTTTGATTATTTTTAAACAATGTCAATGTCAAATTCACAGATTCTATTCAGGTATGAATTTTAATGTGAATATTCTTAATTAGTGTCCCAGTACGGCCAATCAAGCTACGCTTACTAGGACACATTGCTACGCAGTCCTTGACACAAATTGGTGACACAAAGTAATAGACAATTTAGCTCTGTAGTGTTCATATTCAAGTAGCCATGTTACAGGACGTATTTATAAAATGTTAAGTGGACAAATCGATTGTCCGTAACGATGACAATTTAATATCTATGTATTCTCATTTATATATTGGTTTGTATGGTATACTTCTTTACCATTATTATGAACTACATAATAAATTCAATATTATAGATCTATTACAACGAAAGCTTGAATTGCGGTACACCTAGTTCTGACCTGCTAAGGCCACAGATAAGGAAATATATCAGGGAATACACAATAGAGTATATAAGTAAGTATATCAGGGAATACACAATAGAGTATATAAGGAAGTATATCAGGGAATACACAATAGAGTATATAAGGAAGTATATAGGGATGTTCACAAGGAAGTACAGAAAGGAGTACGAAAATTTTAGATCTACAAAGATATACCTCTGTCATTGAAATATAAGTTCACTAATTATTATTATTATCACCAAATCCGTAAAAAGTTATAAGACGTCACTATGCATACATGAAAATAGTAACTCTAACATTGAAAATAAACTCCATGAAATAATCATATCAATCAATCAAAAAATTAATAAACCATACCTTTATGACACCATAAAATATGAATTCTTATTACACACAGATTTAAAATGCTATCAAAGTGCCAAGGATGCTGAAGATTAGAAATTAAATTATGTTGAAAAGCATTCCAATATTTCTTACGTTTTGCTGTGTCTCAGCACAGTTGCGTGAAACCAATGAAGCTCTCCCACTCTCACCGGTACAAATTAAACAAAGTTTTGACAATGTCATGACAGACGAGTACATAAATGTACTAGCTAAAGATTTTGCAATAAAAGCAGCCGAACATTTTGTGAAAGAACTGGGCAATCAAAAGACGGCAATGTCTTCGAAGCTTTCACAAATCTCTAGGTTCGTATCTATCGTGTTTTTGATTTATATTTTAGAAACAGTGCATTTTCGTTATACCTAAAATGAATACGTTCATAGTATCTTCTTATTTTTGAGATCTATGCTTCCACTCGTGGTTTCACCCACATCTGGAGAAAACTACTACCCAAATAAGAAGTCCTTTCTAAACTAACCTGGTACCAATTCTCAAGCCAAATCGATTCAGCCATTCTTGAATGTTACATAGTGTAACTGACACGGCTTGTTTGTGTTCCAGATCTCCAATTGCAGGGGTTTCGATGGGCGCCTTACAGAACCAACAAACGACACTACAACAAGCTGAGCCCGAAGACCAGGCATTGCCACTAGCTCAAGAACAGGCATTGTCACAAGTTCAAGAACAGGCATTATCACAGGCTCAAGAACAGCCTACGGCTGAAGCAATAGCACAGGCACATATACAGGCAAAGCTAAATGCAAAAGTAAAAAAGGTGCTAAAAAAAACAAAAGAAAAACAAAAGGCGGCGGCAGAGATACAAGCTGAATTTGAGGAAAAGGGTGAAGAAGTTGAAGAACCACCAATAAAACCAACCAAAAATCAAAATGGTAATAATGTAATGCTGGATTCAGATGAAGCTTTACATTTGCTAAAAGAGCCTGAACCAGATGGTGATCATTTAGATTCCCAATCCGGAGAACTAAGCAAGGAAGCAGCGAGAGAAAGAATACCTGTTGTACAGGTGATGAAGATCAATGGTGCATACTATAGAAGGTTGCTAGGATTAATATAGGAATGAAAGCAATTTGGATACAGGTCATAAAATTATTTAGTTGTACCGCTTCGGTAAAATTTATTACATATAGCTAATCCTACTGAAACTAAAGAAGACAGTGACTTCAAAACTTATAAGACTTTTTGTTCACGCCTAAAAAACTCTAAAAGTCCAAAAATCCTTAATACACCAGACAACGATCACTTATTCACTCAAACATGTCCGTTTTCCTCAGCCTTCGTGTTATTATAAATGTATAGAAAGCCTTGTCGTATTAAATATTTACGGGGACCTTAAAGGTGTTATCCACGGTCCTACCGGGATTACGACGCGAGCAACTATTATCAGGTGTGAGGAGGGTCTTGGAACGAGTACTTCTTGCCATTAAGACGAGAAATAATTTTATCTTAGTGCTTTTGAGCATGTTAGGCCGGTTAAGGAAGTGTCGTTTTGATATCAAGGGTATAGTGTCATGAATATGGACCACTTTTGTGCAATACATTTTTTATAAGACCTATATTGTCCTAAGCTAACATTAAGATACTGACTTGTGTCAATTTATTCAGAATTGTGACAACATTTAGGATTTCTGACAATCTTGGTCCTTTGAGATGTTTATTATTTCTGTACGAAAATATTTCAGTTAAATCTTGCTAAACGGAGTCTTTATTTGCATCAGAATCAGCAGCAAACAGAATACCAGCCGTAAATCTTTCCTTTAAATCCAGACTCTTTTTCATACACCCACAATTTATTTCTTTCATAACTAACTTCGTCTTTCATTACAAGAAATCGCAGCACTCCGTATGCGCATATTCAAGTATCTTGCCATTCATTTGCAAGTATGAAGTCTTCACAATGGTCTGTGAAAGTAACAGTATTCGCACAATAGGCAAGAAGGATCTCGTTGGAAAGCGAGAGGAAATCCGCAAAGATCGTCTCGGCTATAATTCACATAGCCCTATGAATTATTGATAACCGCAGACGGGATGGGATTAGATTATAAATAAATAGGGTTCGGGCCTTTTAAAAATATATGTTGGGAATGATGTTGCTGAAATAAAGGTCATTTAGGGTTATGAGATTTGGACGTGGACGGTTGCGTAACTGTGCTTTGGTGAGATAGTTTTTGAAGATAAGTCTTTGATTAAGGAAATGATAACAATTCTGTGTTGGGACAGGCAACAGCAAACATTATTGAACTATGTAGGTTGAGATAAGTCGAGGGTGTACACATTTTGCTGTTCGTATTATATTTAGCGAATATTTGGATGTTATTGTTTTTGTAAAGAATACGTTCAATTCAATAAGAGGACATTCAATTCAAGTGTTTTTGTTTGGCAAACAAGGTACGAAAATGTTGTTAGGAAAAAAATCTAACCAAACCTGTGTTCTACATCATCAAAGTCTGTGGTTTAGGACCGAAGCTCGAAGGCTACACCGACGAAACCTGCTCAAAGGTATCCACAACAAACATTTTCCGTCCGTCAGCCGTCGCTATCACTTCGAAAATATCTCCTAAACGAACGCAAGCCCCAGCCGTATCTATAGTCGAACCCATTTGCTAATTATCTGTCCGTCTGTCAGTTCACATTGTCATATACGCGATTGCGTCCATTCAATAATTCATAGTGTGTCGGAATCTGCATGTAAATCGTGCGGTTTCACTGTTTCTGCCGATAGTTTAGTATGGTTTTTGGTGTCATTTGAATATTCTGGTGTTGTGTATTTGATTGATTTTGTATTGGTTTTATTTGTTTGTGTTGTGTGAAATTAATCAAGCATAGTGAAGATAAAAAATGCAAGTGAACCAAAATCTGTAATTGCAAAAAATTATGTACAAGTATATTTACCAAAGATAGTAGTAAGTATAATGGATTTGTCAAAACATCTATTGCTAGTTAAGTTCTTCCTATTCTGCCACAAACAAGATATTATATTCTCCAAATAAATTCTTGGGATCAAAAACAATTGGATACTGTAAGCATTATCTTAGATAGACATTTGATTGCTGTCAAATGACAGCATTTCTTCGACCTGATTACACTTAAATCGATTGCCAAATATCTAACCACCCCATTGACACAAAGCCCAGATAGCTGACAAGATTTGTCAACAAAAAACAAATGACAACAGAATTTTTAATTCGAAATTCGAAAGCCATAATCCTGATCCATCCATTTTGTTATTTTAAAATGTTACTATTACACAAGTTATAACTGTTATATTACAGAGATATAAGCCCTGCCAGTCATGCTTACTACTGAAGACTGCCTAAGTGGATTAGAAGGCATTAGCGTCGGATCAATAAGGTCCCCAGTTTGATTCCCGTTCGCTACCGGTTCTTTTCGGATTTCTCGTTCGGGATTTACTTATCTAGGAGTTTCTTGCTACCAAATGAAGTTGACATGTTTATTTTGGTATAAAGAGGAATTTATTTCTGGTAAAGATTTCGTGTCCTAAATTGAATATGGGTTTAACATTTTGATTAGCCTTAGGAATATGAATCATGGCGGAACAGAGTGTTAGTTGATCTCTGTTTATTATGATAGGACTCCATTAAATATTGAGTTTACAAACTTAATCTGACCAAATTATGCAAACACCACCAGTCCTTTTTAAATTGAACACATTCTTTCTACTCCGCTCTTTCGTTATTGTGTAGATTTGTTTTCATAACCAAGAGCATACACCTTTAAGCTTAAAAACAAAATGCAAACTGAAATGGACAAACACAAAACTCTGGTATATTTTTCTCCAATTCAAACACAGCACACCTCAATAACATCTTCTAAAACAAACACGATTAAACGAAAGACTTCATTAAACCGACGGACAAATAGAACGGAGCGAATAAAAATAAGCAAGCAATGCAAAAGAAATGCGTTTGGATATCTGAGGCAGATAAGCGGAATGGAAACGTGAGATATACGGAGTAGAAAGACTTGGAGGTGGCAATAGTAACCACAATAACTTGTGCTCAATTATAACAAAAAAATAATGGTTTTGTATCAACTCTCTGCATGTCCTGTTCACAAGTAAATTGTGGTCAGCGCAATATGTTTTCCTCTTCCATATCATATCTCTTCCAGGTCTCTCCGTCAGCCATCACACTAACATCCACTTTCATCTTATCAATATCCTCTTTCAGGCAATTACTCTAGCATTGCTTTGGTATGTCGTGGGAATTGTAGAATTTAATTGCGTTCTGTAAGGACTCTCTTAAACTTCTCTTCATTGTAATCAGTTTAAATGTCAAACACAATCAGATATGAATAAAAAATATACCTATTTGTGATACCATTCTTTGGCTTCAACTTTTCGTGAAAATAGTGAACCAATGAACTAAAGGAAAGCTAAGTCAGTTATTTCAGTTTTGTCAAAGCCGAGACGAGTGTTTTTGACACCTTGCCAATTTTGCATCTCGCCATTTTGAAGCAAAATTCACCTTTCCAAAAATATTTGACGTTCCACGTAGAGCTTGGCGCCGCAGGGGACTGAAACTGTAGGCGACCTATTTTAAATTTTCCCTTCCTATACTTAAACACTTTTATATGTAACTCTCCGATTTCCTGATGTTTACGTTGCCGTGTTTCCAGACTTTTGAAGTCGCTTCTAGAAAGATCGCTGAAGAATCTCTCAGTGAGGAGATAAATAAAAGTTTGTCGATTTATTTTGTGCGGGAATAAAGTTAAATATTATGTCGTGTGTAAGTAGTTGTCGGTTTGAGTGTGTTTCGTAGTTTGTTGAGTAAACGCTTTCAAATAGGATACAATTATTTTGTCATTTTTGTATTCCTTCTTCTATATACGTCGTATATAGAAATTCTTGTATATATATCGTATACGTTGGTCAAATAAATTGGAATAGTCTGTCAAGATTTTTGGGCTTATAAGAATCGGCGCTAATTGATATTTAAGAGATGTAAAGCTGATTAGTCTTAAGACAAGATTAATTGAATGGACAAAGGTAAGAATAATTATTTCAAAATGAGGATATCTGGGTCGAGATTTCCACAGCCAATGATTGTAAAAGAACAAAGAAACGAACCGAACAGCTAACTGCAATATCCCTAAATTGCTTCAACGACTTCCATTATCTTATTATCAAGATTACAATCTTAAAAGCAAACGGGGCGAGACAAAAACCATTTCAACTAGAAACCTCTATTTCCTGAATTTCAGTGTCGCAATGGCCTAATTTCTATTCAAAGTCTGGACTGGCTGGGCCGACGTGACACGAATCGCGCGCGCAATTGCCCTTTATTGTGTTACAGCTGGTTTGAACTGGTTCGAGCCGGATCGGGGTGGCGCGAACTGGATCGCCCCGGTTACACGGGTGAAATGCGGTTTAGTGCGGATTTAGTGTTTGTTAGTGCTGCAAAAATGGTAGCTGCAGTTTTTTATAGGTAAAAGTTTTTTTTGGATTATTGAAAGCTAGAGGGTTTTTGAATACCTATTGAATATTTTGGGCAGCAAAATATGGAGTTAGAAAGATTTTGACAAGACATGAATGTAGATAGATTTAGAGGAAGGAGACAAGGATGAATCGTGTGACGATATATCTAGCAAGTATTTTACTTACGAGATCGAAGTATGGAAGAGTATGACGTATAAGTCTGATGATGGGAGTGTATATTATAAGAGCTGCTGAGCTTTTACGCCTTGCTAGCAGTTGAACCATATTACATAGGTATGATTGCATATACTGGCAGCAAACAGCTACTCTTCCTAACCCAATTCACCCGAGACTATACAATTACTCATGGTACAATGTACCACACAATGAATTTAAGTTTCTCAGTAGAAACCTGAAGCCCTCGGAAACGTCTTATAAAGCAGTCTTTATATCTCAAAGGAGCGTCTGCTACCCGGTAATTAATCTTTCAACTCTCACGTCTTTAGTTTTAGGTTGAGATTTGAGTGACAGGAGTAGCGGGTAGCGGGTAGAAGGCTGGTGGATTCAGCCAATTGTCTAGACTTTTAGGGCGGAGTGACCAATTAATCATAGAAATTAAAGGTGTGTTTTAACAGTTGGTAAAAGTGATGATGTAGTTTTCCTACATATAGATACATAATGGTAAGGAAAGCATGGTCTGAATAGCTCACGCTCTCGTTTCCATATCGCTCAGTCTATCAACAAAGCCACAGGCTACTTCTGTAACTATACATTACAGTTAGACTCAAAGTTCGCGATATGAATATAATGAGTTTCATATCGCGAATGAGGAGTTTCTTGAGAACTTATATTGTACTGGCAATGTTGGGATTGGATGGCATAACTGTATAACTGGCTAAGAATCTGTCTTGTAAGATTTGTATGAAATTATTTATAAAGTCGTAGTGGCCTAGTAGTCAAAGCATCAGCTACTCAAGTAAAAGTAGATATGTAGGTTTGATTCCAAGTTAACCACCAATGAAATTGTTTCAAGTTGTAAGTACTTTCTAAGTATATCTTGGACATCAATGATTGATGAAAGGTGCAGGACAAGATCTTGAAGAGACTCAGACATTAAAGTCTGAAATCGCCAATCTACCTTGATAAAGCCTGGCAATTGACGCTAATTCCTACCTATGCCCTGTAGTGGGATCATAAAATTACGATCTTCAAGAAAGATTCGAAACACCATTTCTTAAGGATTTTTCAATTAATTTACCTAAACCTACAATTAAGCGCTTGAAGCCACTCAAACAAGCCATCGCAATCAAGATTCAGGAGTTCATTGTTAAGCAGCGTAAAGCGCTTTTGTCTCGCTTTTTGCAGCAACACATCTTTTTACGACATTCCTTTGTTTTTATACGTTTAATTTAATCTCATTGTTAGGACAGCTGGTCCCAAGACAAAGGGAGAATGTCACTTCTGAGCTTGCTTACTGCCGAGAAGAATCGCTTTGTACGGTGTTACAAAGTTTAGTTTTTAAGATATGCTGTTTAATTTTAGTATCTGTCTGTTCTTTTTTATATGTTAGGACAGATATTGGGAATATTTTTGTATAACTTAAAGCAGGATTTGTGGTTACCGATGCCTACTAAAATCCTTTGTAATATTATAAATGCAAAAATAACTCTGCTTTCACGACACGATAACCGAAGCGAAACGGTTTTCGGTACACAGATAGTCTAGGAAAATCTAGTTATAAATAAACAAAATAAAAAATATTAAACAACTAAAACCTTGATACTTACAATAAAGCTCATTAGCGTTTGAAATTATTAAATCTGAGTTTAATGAAACTTTTCATGAGAACTCAGTAAAGAAGACTTTCATAGCTGAAAATACTTCCCTGAAGCGACATTTTCGATACAAATACCAGATAGGTCGTGATTACCTGACCTAGATTCTGAGTCCCGCAGGTCGATCGGCGCCCCACTGCCATTTACAGTCACACTGAAATGATGATAATTGAATATTGTGTGTTCTATATCAGTTTGTTACAAGGGCTGTTAATACTTTTGTTTTGTTACGGTCAATCTATACATGTGATAGTATAAAGTTGAATAGGTGGTTTGCTTGAACGCGCAATTATTAGGAACAGCAGGACCATATGAAAATTCTAGCAGTGTTAGATAGCCGACATACCAAAGTACTTCTTATTCAGGTGCGTGGAGAAGTTTCCATGGACCGCGGGTGAAACAGCTGGTTGATGCCTACCAATAAAAATTACAGACAGTACATTTTGTTCTAGCTCTCTCCATTTGACTTCGACACTGATTGTTCTTGGGGACACGTCTAAAGTTTTGAGGCAATAAAATATACTAACTTTCGATTTTAGTCATACATTTGCATTTGAAACAAAGCTTTTAAAATCAAAATACGTACAAAAAGAAATCACTAATTAAATTCACAGTATGCAATTCGCATTAACATGATAATACCGAACCGCCCCTTATTGTGAATCATACTTGTAACCTCCCATTAATGTCCCTCTAGTGTTGTACAGGTGTGCGGGATTTGGGCAATCCCGTGTTTTCTGGGTCGCCATTTTGGTGATCAGACGAGAACACACATACTAAGTTCGTAACAAGGTTTTAAACTAGGTCATAGGAACGGTTCACCTGATTCCAACGAAGTTTATTCCCTTTCGTAAAGTAAACACGGCACGTTTCGTTGGGAATCGATTCTTTTGGGACAGAATGCAAGAAACAAATTCATTGAGCCTTGTTTTTATTTTTGGATTTAGTTTAGTGTTTTATTGAAAGAGTTCGTTTGCAGAATAGAGTAGAAAATGTTTTGGAGTCAAAAGAAGATTCACATCGTAATTTTTCCTAATTATATGACCTGTAAAATTAACTAAAAATGCTGGTGCACTGCTGTTTATCCCAATCAAATCTCAAAAGTTAAAGTAAGGACTACATAAATATTTTTAAATCAAATATACCTTACAAAAAGTACTCAAGGAATCATGTATCCCAATGTTAATGATTACGTCACATCACTACTTCGGAATCGCGACAGTCCCAGTATTTTCAGTGGGTGTTATTTACACTCCGGTGTGACCAGTTAAATGAAGTTGTAGCGCCTGTTGATGGCAACACTTGCGTATGAATGGGCCTTCATTGAGGTGTCGTGTGTGGGAGACCGGTAATTAAAATAGAATTGATTTTGCGACAAAAATATAGTAACATAGGTGCGATAGTTTTACGTGCCTTGGATTGAAAAGTATGCTTATAAGATGACAGATTTAGCTTGAATGTTGCTTAAATATGTGGAAATAAATTAGAGATATCAATAGCTAAAAAAAAATTATCCCAACTTAGGAAAAGACTAGACAGTTGAACATCACTTAATGCATAGAAGTTCCTATGCGCAGCTTGATAATTTGCTACGTGAAATCAAGTTTTTATCATACACCATAATGGAACTCGTGATTGCGAAACATTAAAAACCTACAACCAAAATACTCCCAAAAACACTATACCAATGTACGCGCATCGCTATCAGCTATCAACCGAATGAAAATGTTACTGGTCTGCAACAAACTCAAAAAAAAAACTACTGCACCACCGTCATCGAAGCGGCGATTCAGTTGGCGACCGACATTGCACAATTTTTATTTTTTATAGTTCCGATCACAACTTTAAATTACTATTGCAAACTAGTAACGTCCTATGCAAGTTTAATAGCTTCCAACAACATCGATACTTTTACTCGGAACACTACACTAAGATCTAAATCAACGATTCCATCTCCTAATTCAGCATACATTGCTATTTTTGTTCACAGACCCCTATAGTTCTCTTCTACAAAATGCGCAATGGAAGTGACTACTGCGAAGTCATCGATGTAAAAATTGTTCCTTAGTACACATTCGTGTATATTTGTTTTACGCAGTTCATTCAATCAATCGCCCCAGTGAATGCTGATTGGTAAATAAGGTGCCGGTTTCCATTTTTTTTTTGCAATCGCGTCTCTATCACACAGCTTAACAATCTGTCAACAACACGGGAATTTGTTGAAAATATTGCATTATTCCCTATAATTATTTTTGCTGGACTGGTGAAAACAATTGACAGTGTTCAAAATGAAGTTTAAATTAGATCGGCCGTCAGTTGTTTCCAGTTAATTTAGAATTCGGTTTATATTAATTAGTTTGTGAAGCTATGTGGTGTCACGGTATTGTCGCTTTGCTAGCAAATAGATTATTTAATGTTGTTGAATACGGAATGACAAGCTTGTTTCCATCAAAGGCACGAAATACTTCTCTAAACGTGCCTAAATAAGTTCGCTTAGGGAGTAAGATTTACTTGACCTGATTCTCGCTCACTAATTTGAATCCAGAAAGAGATGGGTTATTTAGGAAATAAGTGGATCACGGAATAGCATTGCCTAACCTAAAGTAGACAAAAATTAAAACACTTTGTACAATTTCCCATATTTACATTATCGTGTTATCTATAATAATACCACCAAACTTAATCGAGACCCAACAACAAAATAAATCGGAAACCTTTGCTCGGCGATAATATCTCGAATATTACACCCGAATATTGTTACACGGCATCGAAATGTACGCTCTTATGGAATATCCACAAAGAGCTTCGATCTTTTGATCTTCAAATAGAGAGATTTTCAATTTACATCGTATTCTGGGATTCTTGTGAACGCGACGATATTATGAAACTCGATCATGGGAAATGATATTCATATTTGTTATAAAAGTGGTCACACAACATGTCTTGACGAAATTGGGGTTTTCAACATCAGGCATTTTCTGTAAGTTATAGTTTGGATAAAGATTAAATGAACAGCCAATAAAAAAGGAAAAAGAAGAAAGTATGGAATTGAAGTATAGAATTGTCAGTTCACATGAGTATGCTGCAAAAATTAGGATTATTCCTTTTATTATAAAACATTCTAGCTCTGCATGAGTCTTGTAGGGAGTGATTTGATAGTCATGTGACATAACAGAAGAGTGCCGTTTACACGATGGTAGGTATCACACGCAAGTATTTCATTTTTGATGTAACTTAACACATATCCAAAATATCGAGTATCAAATTCCCGTGGTAGACGCGCGTGTCTCCGTATCGCGAAAAGGGATTCCCTCACGAATAAATAACTTGAATATTTTCAATAAAAGCCGGGTGGCGAGACTAGTGATCGACGCCGACGATATTAATTCTTATTGTACTTACATTCTTGTACGTCTGACTGAGTTTGAAGTACATGGAGTTGAATGGGTTATGGATGAGACAGTTCCCAGACATTCGATGAAGTGAAGTTTATGAAAAGGTGGTGACAATGATGACAATTTACCAAATATAATACATTTGGTATATCGTCTTTGTCATCGATATACTAAAAATCACAAATATGAAGAGTTTGTTTGTTTAATCACGTTGATCTCAATAACTACTATACAGATTATTTAAAAAATATTTGGGTGCCTAAAAGCAACTTTTTATGTATGTGCAGTAAATGCGGGTGACAACACTGTAAGCTATTCATATAGGGAAAATAAGAGCATCAATAAGAAACTTACAAAGCTTAAAATTACGATTATTTTGCTAGTCAAAACATGATCAAAATCTCGGGCTCTGGAATACAGTTTCCTACTTTCCTCGGTTTTTACTTAAATCTTGTTGAAAGAATCATTCAAGCATTCAACATTCCATATCCTTCGTACCCATCAAACTATTTGAATATTGTTTCCCTTTCAAGTTCAAACTGCTTGTTCTTCGCGCGTCTATTGTTGTGACTACCGCATATTCATACATTGAATACCATTTGAGGAAGTTTCTGTTACTCCACATCAAGTAACTTTGATAGTGAAGGTAGTAGTTACGGTATTATGTTTGCTTGAGAAGTTTTCATGGTATTTGTGTAGGTGTGTGTGAAAATTTAGGTGCTAGCATAGGAATTTAGGTAGTTGAAGGTTAAGTTATATTGCTGCGGTTGATAGAGTGGTCACTGTGGTGAAATCAACTCCTAGAGCCTTGGAATGTTCAATACTTGGATACTTATAGCTCTTACTTACCTACTAAACAGTATCATAATTTTATGATGGTCAGTAATGTAGTTCTCCGTTCTAACATACGATACATTTGGTTAGACTGGAATCTGATCTAAACGTGAGAATACAAGATTATAATCCTAGACTTGAGATGATACCTGTGTGTTAAGAGCATTAAGCTGGTAAGAGATTACGCAAAAGCAATCACACACAGATAACATGTACTCACACACACAAACAACGATTTATCCACAACAAACTTTCATAATACAGCTTCAGTATAATATCAAACATGGTAACACCCTCACGGCATGTCTCTTAATCACCACAAAGTTGCGATGCATTTGCATTCACCGAAGTTCGCCTTCCATTGCTCGCTCGGTACAAGTTACTCAAGCTTCCATGATTTGTCACCGAGCAATGCTCGCGTTATTAAGTTTGCTGAACTAACGCTCAACTTAATATCGAGTTAATGTTGTGTTCGTTTCCAAATTACTGCTTTTGATCGTTCTTAGTTCGGTTGTGATGGTAGTTTGTTTACTATTCAGTTGGTTGGGGGATTATATTTTCTTTGTTGTGGAAATGATGGCGACTTTATGTAGTAGAAGTCGTTGTTACTATAACTTTGACTTTAGGTTGAGAACTTAAAAAACTTTGAGGAAGATCTCAATACCAATATTGCAGCAAATGAATTGTAATAGAGATTTTATGTTTGGAACTTAGATGTTTGATGTCTGGAATGTTTGTCTCTGCCTGTTTTGTCTTTCTGTTTTAAAGAGGTTTCAAAGTTCAATATGGCTCTGGGCTCAATAGTTAAATGATTCCTCAATTAAAGAAATGCTATGCTAATTTAAAGACATAAATAACACTTTAGCTTCTTTCTTCCCACATTAATAATGAACCTAAAACTATAACACATTCCCAGTCTCAACAAACACCCAAAATGACTCAACAAATTCTTTTTAATGACTCTATTTGAATTTAAAACTTTCAAAAATAAAATGTTTCTCCGTCAAGTTTATAAGCAGTCGAATGGATAATAAAAAATTCCACCACGGTTCACAAACTTGATATTTCATGAATCTATTAAAACATCTTTATGGGAGAAATGATGAGTTGTTCTAAAAACTCCATAAAAATGGAAACCGGCAGTAAAATTGTTTTGTAGTATCCAATATTTTTACGATATTTTGATCACCATTTTGAGATGCTTGTTTTATTATTAAGTAGCTCTTATAAAACTATGGCTGTGGTTTATAATATGATAGGTTTGGTCGTAAAAATTTTTGATACCGTGTGTGATTGGAATTTCATAACCAATAGCCACTATAACTTTGTATCTTAAAAACCTTTTTAATTCCACTTTATTTTACTGACTCTATTGTGGTCTTGTCTTCAATTTGACTAGCTGCGGTATCTATTGTAATTTTGTCATCGTTACAAAAAAATGGTTATCATTTTTGCATTATGACTTTTAACGAAATCTCTTCGCTCAATAAGATTCAGATTGCTAGACAGTACAATGTAAGCTGCTGACTTGGTCACCTGCCTTGAAATAAAGGCTTGACTATGACCTGTGTTAAGCTGTTAGCTTAACATACAAGCTACTGCTGATCCCTGACTATCACACAGCCTCCAGTTTACTATTAATCACCTCGCTATCAATATATGTATCACCAAATCAATAATCACTGAACAGATTTCTGGGCCCGTCGCTCTCACAATGGGGTGTAGGAGCCATGAAATGTCAGCCTATTGTCATCGCCCCATGGAGAGAGACAATAACGGATGGTATGCCTGTATATGTAGGTACATATGTATATGTAGGTGTATATATGTTTGTGTGTGTGTGTGTGGGTAGGGGGTAATATGTAAGATGAATGTTAGGAGATATAAGGGAGTATTGTTTGGGAGTAAGCGGTTAGTAATTTTGGTTTTGAGTGTGTATGTGGAAGTATTGAGTAGTCTGGGTTAAGTATATGGGTTTCTCTGAAAACTGCGCCTAATATCACGCTAGTAGGAAACCCGTGATGATGATGACGCTGAAAGTATAAGAACGACAGTCGTAATTTTAATGGATAGGCGTACAGGTAAAACTGCCTATTTTGCACTTTTCCTCATAAGAGGCAGTCTGTAGGTATATGTTTTCTTCACCACGTAAATATAAACCGAATTTAGATTTTTTGATTTTGATGAATCTCGATAGTCAATGTGTGTAAGTAACAATGGCTGTACCTCATACAAAAAGAAAAGAATGTATCCGAAACAAAGCTGTTTTAGTTAGTCTCATACCTATACATCCTAACATTTTGATGGTATTACAAACTGAACCTAAAACCCCGAATATAATAAATAACAAAGTCTAGCACAAACGTTTTAGAATAATAGAATTATTTTTCACTATACGGGCGCTTTTCCGATAGATTGCTTTTGAAAAAATGCTATCTGTGTGACGGTTTATCTAGCTAGCTAAGCTTTGCGTGTTGAAATTCAATTTCTAAATTGAATACATTGTTTATGTTATGCTGTGTTAGAGCTAGGGCGCACAGGTGACTTTTGTCAGAGTAACAATTTTGTCACTCTTATCAAGTCCGAGGATATATATGGATCTTCATACATATCTCATACATCCATCTTGATAAGAATTACAAAATGGACACGCTGATTAAAGTCACCAGTGCCCTCTAGATGTAATGTTCTACCTCTAGTACTTAGAAGTGCTGCTATTGGTTAAAACAATAGAAGAACATGTAAAGAGGCATGTCATGTTACTTAGGGTCTGTTGCGCCTTTTCTTCTTCTCTGTAAATGCACAAAGGGAGTGGTGAAGGTGTGTAGTGGTATGTTATGGGAGCTGTTCATTGGTTTGACGTTCGAAAAGTGCTGATTTATCGGCCTACTTTGAATAAAGTTTTTGAGTTGTTGCTCCCATACGTCATCGGGAATTTGGCTGTAGGCTTCTAAAACTTTGCGTGATAAAATGTGTTGACAGTGGATGACAGGGTTAAATAAAATAAACGTAATTAAAAGTAAGAAGATTTGACTGCCGAACCATATTCTCTTCAAGTGATAAACAGAGTGGATTGTATATGATGCATAAAATGTGTTGTTGTACATAATGTAATTTTCATATAGGTATCGTGTCAATATCTAAACCAAATAGTTCAAGCACTACCAAAGCACTGTTATCAAACTTGGAGTCTATAATTCCAATTAGCATAGTTACAGCCCCGTCAAGGCACCTCGCCACACAATCTATAGCCGTAGACTTAGCCGAAACAAGTAATTAATCTGCTGTGACGTCACTGTTATTACGTCATCAAGTAATGTGCACGATTATCTTCACGGTGTACGCTTGAAGACAAGGTACGTTGTATGCTGTGGGTTATTGCTCATATTGGGTTCAGTACACAGTTGAGGTAGCTTCGGTGGTGATATTTGGTGACTAATAGGATGAAGAGGATTAAACATCAAGGGTAAAGCAAGAAGGTAAAGATTGTGTGAAAAACGACATAGTTGGAAATCAGGTCGCTTGTGAGATGACATCCAATAACGAAGAATGGAAACAGAAGACCAAGTGTGGCAACCCCAAACATGATTGCGATAAAAGCAGGCTGATGATGATGATATTTATAGGTACGGTTAAGAACAGAATACTATTGTACAATTTTTTTACTGTTGAAGTAAAGCTACGTTTATCGCAGTGAATGTTTGATTGAAAGTCATACATATTAATATATTCTGTGAGAGAACAATATTTATTTTAATCAAAATGGAATTGAAGTTACCATACGGGTAAAGCTAGGCACTGTTTATCAAACAAACTCCTACTTAATACATTATCAAAACTATTAACCAACAAATAAAATGATGGTCAACTTGACACAATAAAAGAATTGAATTTGACACGACACGACATGACACAAGTGTATGACATTAGTACCAATTACATGACACTAATGATGTCCAATTTTTATCAATTTAATGGAAACTAATACTTGATATAAGGACGTAGATTAATGATAGTTTTATTCGATTATCATTATCCGTTGTTAGACACATGTTGATAGACGAACTTTTTATTGATATGGCTAATCGAATTACGTTTTGTATTGTTGGTTTTTTGAGGAAGAATATATTTTTTAGTGCTTGGATTTTTGATACTTGTGTGTAAACGATCCTCAAAATTAAGCATATCGGATTCAGGATCGTAGAAGATAAATCATTGATAAAAATCATACTTTTGTTGGTTCTTGATCCACGATTGGAATAAGTTTTTATTTATCTTCCATTTACAATATTACCAGTACCCGAACTATATGATGTTTGCACCTTCTTCGGAAATATATATTGTATGTAAAAGTAGCTTATAATTATTGCTATTCCAAATGTTCCATTTACCTAACATAATGTGACATTACTCTTCCAACTGTGCCTTAAAACCTTTTGCTGTTTTGAATAGGCATGGTGGTAGTACCTACCCACCTACTTGGATGACTTACAAAGGCCTAGTCTACTACTTCCCTTAGTCATCTTCTTCAATATAATTAAGTCTTTTAGGGCTACCATCACAAAGAGTTCCCCCAACTGCATAACGATTCCTTAGCTTGTTCCCATCTATTATTAAAACGGAACCAAACCATTCCTTCATACTTTTTTATTCCCCAGAAAGGCTCTAGGGGTGCATAAAATAACAATGTTGCACCTATACGACTGTGTTTACGCTGTTTCTTTCTTTTAAATGTATAATAAAACGGTTAAGTCATGGGCTGTGTTTGCTGTTATTGTTATACTAGCTGTTTTGTGATGTTACTTCATGATCTTGGATAAAAATCAACCTGTCTTCAGGCGGTTTGAATCCTAAGCTGAGTATTGTCAAGCTAATGTTTGCTATTCAATATTTTATCAATACCAATAATAATGTTACCATCTTTTCTGCTTTATACATATATAGGAATTAATAACTGTTGGTTTGTCTCACTGAATTAACAAATGGATAGACTTGTTGGTAACACTATCAAGCGAGGCTACCTTCAATGCCGTACCGAAAGACAAGAAAACTTGGTTATATTATTACCATAATTTCTACAGCTGTTTACCCACATAAAAGTAATGTACCCACAGTTGTCATAACCTACCTCACAAGACATACAGCAGTCTGACACCGTGACACAAGCCACATGGCCCAAGAGACGGAACAATATGGTTCAGTAATGTTCCTCATTTCTTCTGCTCCCCTAGTAGATCCTACTAATATTATAAACGCGAAAGTTTGTATGTATGGATGTATGGATGTATGGATGTTTGTTACTCTTTTACGCAGAAACTACTGAATGGATTTTAATGAAACTTTACAATAATATAGCTTATACATCAGAATAACACATAGGCTACAATTTGTAAGCATATTGTTCGAAATACTAAACCTGCGCAGACGAAGTCGCGGGCACCAGCTAGTATGTTCATAAAGTTACACGCAGCATATTTTATGCTTGTTAAAAGCATATGAGTGAAATAAAGCAACTTTATGAGATTAGTCTAATAATTATACTTTCTAACATTAACTTCGTCATCAGCATTTTATCGTCCCACTATTGGGCTGCGGCCTCCTCTCACATAGAGAAGGATTGAGTGCTAATCACTGCGTTTGCTCAATGCGGGTTGGTGATTTCAGACTTTTACTTCCAGGTTTTCTCGAGATGTTTTCTTTCACCTTTAATCAAACCAACCAACAAAAAATTGAAGACTAAGATAAACTTAGGCAGTACATACAAACTTAAAATTGCCTGACCTGGAATCGAACCTACTGCCACAACATTCAATCTACATACTTATTTTCAATCAATAAACAGTTTTCATTAGTTACAACTATAATTATAAAGAATTACGATTTTTGCACATACTTTATTTACTGTACAATTCATATTTCTTTCTACCACAAGCCACAATTTCCATTCGCTTATATTTACTTATTTAATATTTCCATCAACAAATTGTTTGCTTCTTCTAATTAATGAAAGACAGAAAAGAAGGTTGTTTTGTAAATAGAGCGTTTGTCTATGATGTGGTATCGTTTTATGTTGTGGCAACACAGCTATTTTACCGGGAAGGAAATTATTTACTGTTGATACCTACTCCGTTTTTTTATTTCTAGGAATACATTTAAGTTTATTTTTTACTTAACGTTTTTTACTATCAGTGTCCATTTACGTTTTGAAAGGGCGCCATGCCTTTGCACCTTTGAAACCACAACTTACCCTTATATAAATTTACCAGCCTTGATGGCTCCACTCTGGTACTAAAAAATTAGCAGGGTTCCTATGACGTACCAACGAGACAAAAATGCTTTATCTGATTAAAATTAAACCTGCTTCTTGAATAAACATTATTTCCACGTAATCCTTGTCTACCTATGTATCGCCTTAAGGTAGCTTACCGTAGTATTTTGAACCCAGTTTCAATTTCTTAAAATGCAAATGTAACAAGCTTCTAGCATGATTTCGGATCATAAAAATCGAGTTCCTTTAGCCACTCTAGAAACTTCAAAATATGCAGAGCTTACAAAATATCAAAATTAGTCAATCAATGTCTAATATTTACAATCAAATAATAGTGAAAATTACCTATGCAATATATTATGGAGCATATTTTCGATTCAACATTTTGAAAATATTCAGTTACGCCGTCTGCTATTTTCGAATCTTGTCTAAAAGACAGCAACCATTTCAAGAAGTTCATAAGAAGTTGTAATTTTTTTTAATTCAATCAACAGCATTTTCGATGCCCAGAAGATCTTACTGCCACATATTGTTTAAGTACTCGAAAATCAATTGACTTCAATATGACACGATACATCATCAGTAATTAATTCTAGGACTCTACTGCCAAGCCATCATGTAGCCATAAAAAAAATACTCAACCCGAAAAAAGATACAAAAAACAAATGCCACATCTCTTCCTTCTAACATCTGCTATCGAGTTGCATTCGCCAACAAAATGCCCGTCTGCCACGGTCGGGTCAAGTTGAGCCACGTGCTCCGTAATGGATTGCCTGCTGAAAGAAATATAAGAAGTCTGCTAGTGCGGCTTGTAAGTCGATTTGTAACGTAATAGGGAAATGGATTAATTGGTAATTAGTTGGTTATGTGTTTGTCTGTGTAAAGATTAAGATGTGTACCAATGTGTACCAGGGATTATGTATTACTATTAGGTAGCTCTTCATATTTTTAAAGTTTATCTACATCTGCATTTTTTTGTTTTGCGGTGTTACTGTCGCTGGGCTTATCCATATTTTATGATACAAGTAATTGAATACCAGGACACAAATTGTATAAAAACGAAACCCTCTTTTTAACTTGTAGACTCTATACAGTGTTTTCCCCTTTACACGTAGTTTAACATACAGAATATTTCAACCACGTTTATCCTTAACAATTTCTCCTCCAATTACTGCCAACTTTACCATACAAGAGCAAGCCAAGCCCACAGCTTGAATCCCTACTAAGACCAATAGCAATACACACAGATAGACAGACGCAATCCCCTTCAAAGCGGTATCGGTTTAATATAAGATTCAGATTCGATGCCCGTTGTAATCTTGTTTCACGGTAGTCGAGAATAGTCCTTTTGCTACAGTTATTGAATGTTTGGAAGTGTTATTCCGTTTGTGTATTGATGTGTAGTTAGATCTTGTGGTGTATCTTGATTTGACAGTTGTTAGATGTTCTATATATACCTCGACGTAAACTTTTAGGTGTGCTTAATTATAAGAGCGAACGCTCGATCTATCAAATTCATCAAAAGTTAAGAGTGTAAAGTTCCTAAAGAAGATCTTATCCCGTGCATCAAGAGCATCCTGGTGGAAAAAAACCTTCGATTTCCAAATTAGATCTGCCATGAATAAGAGTAATAATGAAGTTTTGACTTTCTCCTAAGTCAAGAGGCTAATCGAGCTACGATCATCAATTGAGCAAGTAAAAGAATTTCAAAGACGACCTGAAATACTCTGTAAGTTTGTTTTTATCTGGTCCGGCGGTGTCAAAAAAAAATTGCAAACTCTTTGACTCTTTACAAGTAACATTTTGACACGAAACCAATGTTCAATGGTAAGTATTAGGAATTAACAAATGAAGCTCATAACTAGACCTTTCTTATCCAAGGGCCTCACTAAAATACCCTACATAACATAAGCGAATAGTTCCCATAACATCCAGAACTACCTTCCCGAGATAATCTGAATGCCTTTACATTCAGGTGGCGTGATTTACTTCCCGGAAGGTTGACGGTGCGTCATCATCCATCAACATTATGTGTGGCCGTCAGTAAACATGTTATGCTATTGTTGAAGACACTTCATGTCTCCTGAATGGGTGTTGTGACTGATGGCCAGGATTGAGCTGTGGACTTGTATGTATTGTTGATCGTTGCAGTTTGAAAGATTGGGTTTTCTTGATTAATAGACTCAAGTTTAAGAAAAGAGTTGCGCACTTTGGTTCGAAGAATAAGGGCCCTAACTGATATCTTCAATTGAGTTGATAAAAAAGAAGAAAGAAGAGAAGGTTCAAAGATGATTGACGCAACTGTCATCACCCAAAGACCGTCTTCCACCGAGAAGATCGTGTGCAAAGTTGAAAGGAAGGATATCTTAACATTACATGATCCTGTACTCATGCTTTTTTCCAATATTTTTGCGTTACCCATCATACATAGCGAGTCATAACCTTTCATTTACTTACACACAGCTCGTAGAAGCATTTCATTGATTCAACCAGTGTATGCTCTGGCCATGTCCATTAGCTAAATGGATCGAACTACCGCTCAGATTTACATTGCAAATGGTTCGTCAAAGGCCGGCTGTTGTTAGAAATTTTTCATTTCACTTACAAGTTTTCGATGCAGAGGAATTAAAAGTATATTTAATGCTGTTGATATCATTGGAAAAATGTTGTTTTGAATTATTAGAAGTAAAATGTAGAAATAAGAAATGAAGCTCTTTTATAATTCTACCGTTGCAAACATTAAAAACAATTACTTTGAGTTTCAAATTACTTTGCAGCTATGAAGCTGGTCACTAGTGGCCTTTCGATAATATCAGTCAATAATTATAATTAGTGAATAGACTAAAATTCCAATACTAAGTAAGCAAGTTGCATCAAAGAATTGCTTGCAAAGGAATTTTACAGAAAAAACAAAGTTTATTTTTTATCTAAACCATAGGTAAGCTTTTTCAATACACTCTATAGCAAAACTATTCATTAACTTAACGTTACATTTTCAAGAAATGAAGAAAATAACTTTTTCATCTCAAACTAAATTATAAACTTCATAACTTTGATTTTCTTTACAGACACAATTTTCTATCTTGCAAAAGCAGGTAACTGTATGCTGTAATAAAAATATGATAACCAATATAAAGATTAGGTTTCCGATTCGCCTTAGATCAGATCCATCTTAGTCGATTTGCCTTCGTTTCGAGCCCTTCGGGAAATTCGATGCATTATCGATTTTATAGGGCTGGGAAGGAATTTGTTGATATGTGTTATTTATGCATAAAATTGGCGAAGAATTTTAGTTCGGCAAAAATATTGTCAGAAATTAATGATAACAATTTTTATAAAATAATTTTATCCCTTTTAAAACAAATAAGATTATCCTTATTATATTATATTAAGATATTTTAAAATAATTTCTGTTTTTTTTATTCACCTTAAATTTGCAGATATAAATACAAATTACCACTAATCTAATCAAATTATCCAATGTTGAAGAATAAAAAAATCGATATAAAAAAATATTTGTACCCCAAACTTCTACCAATTTTATCGACAACAGCACATCACTAAACCACAAGTCTAGGATTACAGTCCACCAGAATACCTGAGTATATTGTGATGGATTTCAGATTACCTCGCATGTGAGTTTGGTCTGTAAATAAATTCCACAATTTAATACGATAGAGATTTCCTTTGACCTTCCAGTGGGAAATCAGACTTTCTTACTTTTGTTCTAGCTGAAGTTGTGACTTACTATAAAGTTTTGAATACTTTTCCGGGCATCGACTGAACTTTGTAGTTTCATGCTATTGGATTTTGAAATATTTACTTTATTAAGATTTATCTGTGCTGAAAGCATAACGAAGAAGTATTGAGTTTATTGTAGGGATTAAAAAACGACTTTATTTCGTTGAATGGTCAAAATATTGAAACTTAGTAGCAAGCATCGTAATTCGTCTACTGTGTTTGTAATTGTTTAATTGTAATTTAGGTACAATTAAAATATCTCATTTTTATGCGTCTTATAAAACCACATATTTTTAGATAACAAATAACATTTTCATATTGTGGAAAATGTACAGAAAAGCCCATTCATTGGAAGTACACTCGATATTTCACTGCACTTCGAGGTAAGAGCCCAATCAGTATTTCCGAGATATCGATAAAGGTTTTCACATCACTATAGAGTATACCGAATTGTGGGGATTTCATAGCACTCGGTGTTACTCATTTCTCGTATTACCCGATTACAAAAATCTGAGAATCCACAATACGATGTATTGTCAGTATGATGTATTTGATATCCTTA
Organism: Helicoverpa armigera; assembly: GCF_030705265.1. Taxonomy (NCBI): domain Eukaryota; kingdom Metazoa; phylum Arthropoda; class Insecta; order Lepidoptera; family Noctuidae; genus Helicoverpa; species Helicoverpa armigera. The sequence goes on from NC_087123.1 coordinate 11,818,779, forward strand.
CTCAGAGTTTTACTCTTCTTCCAAATAAAAACTTCTTTTACAGCAATGGCTACATTTGGACTTTTTTATGACAGAGCGCTTGAACATAGATAAGAATGTGACTTTTTCAACCGCAAAAACAATCCCTTTGTGCGCGGTTTTTGGAGAATCATTGACATATTTTCTTTAAAATATTTTCATTCATTTCATAAGAGCCTTCCCCATTCAGCAAAATTCCCAAAAATTCAGAGATCGTGTATCTCCGGTTCGCACACCGCACAACCCTCATGTAATAAGCAACCATTACTGAAATTAAAGCATCAATCTTTTCGACGCGTCAATGGTTGCGCGCTCCTCTAAGATTTTCGGCCAAAGAGTATAAAAATAGGTATGGAACTTTTTAAATAACATGAGAGTGCTCGTCTAAGCTAAAACGATACGCCCTTTAATTACTTGCAGGTATACCTATGTACATATGTCATATATTACTTAATAGTGTAAATGCAGTAGGGCTCATAATTTCAGCTTAGTAGAGCTTAAGTATAACAAGGTTTGTTTGAAACAACTAGTTTTGGAAATCTAATGACGTTAACTTAGAATCAGTTTATGCTTCGCACTCTTCTGAATTTTTTTTTCAAATCGCATTTTAATGAATGCAGTGATCATCCTCATCATCAGTTTTTGAGACGTTAGTCGACTGAAGAGTACACTTCTCTTACTTTTAACGTCAAAGAAAATAGCTGAAACTACATACCCCCTAACTAACTGTACCTGCATGGCAAAATGTCCTTTCTGAAACAATTACCTCATCTACATCACAGGTGAAAGTTGGTTGCGGTTGGGACATAAATTTCCGTTTAAGGCAATAAACGCTTGTTACGCTTAGCGGATTAGGATTGCGTGGCCAATGTACCGCGGTTCCGTAGCTTCGGGGAAATATGGGATCATTTTGGGTAAAAAGACAATGTTTCGAAGTTTTGAAGTATGGTCAGTGAAATATCGTGATTAGGAATTATTACATATATGTAATTGAATGTTGTAGTTTAGGATCTATCCAGATATAGTTAAACAATAAATGATTTGCAAACATAGAAAATAATAAAGTCAGTAGACGTTGGAGAGAGTTTCAGACATTAAAACAAAAAAAGAAAATCGTGTTATCCATAGGTAACGTAGGTTAAAAGTAAACACATAATTTTTAAAGCGATCGCCAACTCATTAAGATAGAGATACAGGCTGATCATCTTTACGTGTGCCATATGCTCTTGCACTGTCCTATTTCTGTAATGTTTCCATTAGAAAACTATGACTTTCATGGATGACGTGTAAACCAATTTCAAGTGTTTCTTTTAAAGATTTTGGATACATATTGCTCAACGAAAACACGTTAGAAAATCTATCAAAATTTTTAATAATATTTATTCCCAAATATTGCAGCAAACAAAAGGTTTTTAATCTTCTATCGGAGTTGCGGAAGCGGGAAAATTTACAAAACGTCTACTCGCCTTTGTTTACCCCCTGTGTATGGTGAGTGACGTTATCGAGTCGCTTTGTGTCCATCGCTTGTCGAGCTCTGACGGGACAACAATGCACCCGTGTAGATTACGAAGTGTAAGTGAAATTAACTTTTGTTATCGTTTTTAGATTTTTATGTAGGGCTTAAATAGGAGTGAGTTTTGGGCTAGTAGGACTAGTTATTGTAAGGGGTAAACAGATGGTTAAATCAGCATGATTACCTATGTGCCTTCGTGAGCTCTTTCAATAACAAGGCCCTTGTTACTCATTTCAACAATCCTGCATGTACAGCCACTGCATATATTTCCAAAAATACACTTAAAAAGTACGTATAAAAAGTTGTGTACCTAAGTGTATAAAATGTAGCTATAAAAAGTTATATTGGTACTTACCTGACCAGGAATCGTACCCTCACGCGTACTTTAGGAGCTCCTGCTTCAACAACTAGGCCACCACCACTGAAAAAAAAAACAAAAAAAATATATGTATATGAAAATTCCATAACAGATATGATAGGAGCATTTATTTACGATATAAGGGGTGAATTGAATAACTGAATAGCAGAGACAATCAATGTACCATCCATTGTTCCGGCCTGTATTGTTTTAATACAAATAAATCCTGCTTTCAGCTTGACGGACCAGTGGTTCCCAAACACGGAGGAAGGAAAGGTAGCGGAGATGGTAAAAGGTAGGTCAGGCGCCTTCTTGTAGGTCAAGCAACGTACGGTACGTGATCAGTTATTATAACTAATGAGTTGGTCGGGTTCTTTGTTAAATCAAAACTAATCTGTCAAAGATTGGCCTTGATTGATTGTTTTAAAAATAATGGCCAGGTTCTGTAGAGAGCATGTAAGGGCATTTGGTGTATTTTGGCGCGCTACTTTCTTAGGAGATTTTGCGTTATGACGTATCCAGTGGTCATTTTATTTTCCATGTTCCCTATACAATAATACATAATAAATTCTACTGATATCATTGTCATGTTAATTCAGGAAATGTGAGGAATTTAATATGACCAAATGTTTGTTAATTATGCTCATAATGTATGAATGTTGTTGTTTTAGTCGGTATTTGGTTTGCTTGTTTGAGGTGCAAGTCAAATGGGTGGCTTCTAATTAAGGTTTTAGCGCGAAATTGTAATTATGAAGGGTTTTTGAACCAGAGGTAAGATTATTTTACTTAGAGTTCGGATTTAGAAATGGTGTAATTTGATATTAGGAGTTATTAAATTTATATTTAGGCACATATAATTTTTATAATGTTTTTAACGTGCGTTAATATGCCTGGTCAAAGAAATTAAATAAATTACAAAACAAAATTTACAAGGAGATCAATTCCTTGTAAATTTTGTTTTTGTCAGTAAATAATCAGAACAACTGTTTCCTTGATAATTTAAGATACCTCATAGGTACATATTCTTAATTAAAAAAAATAATTTTTATGCCATTAATAAAATTGTTATATTTCTGTGCTATAACATAGAAAAATTAGAATTTATTAAAAATACTGAGAGTACCTATGAATTAAATACGAAAATTTCAGACTTGTTAAAGTACCTCATCAATAAATGGCCCCCAAAAATGTCAACCATCAACTGAAATATTAAAAAAAAAATTGGTGTTCGAAAACGGAACGAAATTCGAACTCGGAATAACAGTGCGTCCAACCGTTAGACCGACTCGTGAAATTTTAACTAGCCGGCCGTACTGTGCACTTTTATTTGCACTGACGTGTACGGTGCAATACGTCGCTTGTTTCGGGTAAACTTTAGTTGCGGGCGCCCGTACAGTCAACAAATTGTTTTTGCTTACATTACGTACACTGCGTGCAGAATAATTGGCCAGTGTACACTTGTTAATTCATTACGGCTGATAGACAGGTGGTAATGAGGGGGAAATATTTATGGTGTATTTTGAAGTCCAATTACGTGCAGTTCAGATCTACGTGGAAAATTGGAGATAAATTGTGTTAAGTTGGTATATATTTTTGATGAATCGGTTTCGGTTTTGGTGACATTTTTATTTATATAAGCTGCTTCATATGTTACCTCTTGAATTGAGTTATTGACAGCCTCTTGTGATATTTTTTTTCTTTTTTAGTTAAAGACTTATTACCACAGCAAGAGAAACGTAATAATAAATGCAAACATTAGCTATGTACAGTCTTAAAATGATTTACAAACTGACATGATCACATTATCAAAACACTAAATCTCTGCAAACTAGCAAGCAAAACTCAAACAAAATAAATCATCCAGGTACACTAATGAAATTCATTACAGAGTATAAAAATAGTAAAATAAGCAGTCTGCATAATGGCTTGAAGTTTAATAATGCAGTTTGAGCGATATCGCAGCTGCATTCATCGACTAAGAAAATTTAATCCAACGGGACGCCGAGTGACTTCAACTGTACATGAACATACGAATTTGGTGGAATTCCTGCGAAATGTCGGGTGTTGGATTTTTTTTGCTTATTGGCTGTATGTATTAATTTTTTTCTCTTTAAGATTCATAGCTGTACAGGAATGATAATCATTTCTAACATCTAAGAGTGCACCTTAAAATATTGCAATAAATATTTAAACAGTTTCACCACTTCACCCATAGGTCGTTCACTGCTGCATAAAGGCCTCTCCTATTGATTTCCAAAAATACCGGATTGAAGTGGTCTGTACACAGCACCTAGCTACCATTGACCCGTTCAGGCATAGTTTACCTCTAAGCATATGTATAGTCAGTGTTCTTTGCAGCATAAATAGTTTAAAACTGTATCAGAAAATACTAAATAAGGTGTTTTGAAGTTCCTTTTATTTTGAAAAATATTGTTTAGTGTGAAAAAGTTGCTTGCTTAAGATTTTTCATTTTTACCTCCAAGATTACAAGCTCGTGCTACATGAAAAGATTTTATAAAAGAAAGTGAAAAATAGCACCACATTTGTCGTACAAGCAACAAACAATTTCAAACATCTCCACTACAAGCAGACTAATTGAAATACCTTCTCCACATTTTTTCTGCACTCCAGTCTCCGGGGAAAGGCTAAATCTAGTAAATTAGTTTCATTATCACTATGTCCCAGGTGCTTCACAAAGCGCTTGTTTTTGGCGCGACCTCTCCTCACCCCCCACTACTTGCGCCCCCCTATCCGTCTTAACCAGCTTTATTAAGTTGAACTCTTTAGCTGGAGTAGTTTTAAGTTAGTCTCTCGGGGCCGATTAGTTACCTTTCTTTGTTAAAGAATTGAATAGTTTTCGATGTTTTTTGCTCTTTGTATTGTGTTAAATAGGAGTTTAAATACAAGATAGGGGGATCGCTTGGGAGCGCTGTTTTCGTTTAGATAATGTACCTACTTCAGTGCCCCGTTGGGTCTATTCTTTCTTAGGTTGATACTCGGAGATGTTTTGTTGCAACTGTTTGTTGAATTATATGTTAATGTGTATTTTGTTTCATATTACTCTGATTTGACATTTGTTTTTATTTTACAACATGAGCAGTAAATGTCGACTCCATTGCGCTGCTGTCTGTCCACGCTCACAGCACTTGACAAGCGGTTATGAAATTAAATACCCTCATAAGCCGAATAAATAAATTCAGCAAAACAAGTGTCATCCATACATTACCGCCATAAAAACCTGATTAAAGCCTTAATTATTTCGTCAACATAATTAATCTTGAGCTCTTGCGATGTCCGTGTTTTAATTAAATGACAATAACAGGGTATATTTAAAATTAATTTGGTCGCCAACCCGACATTATCGCAAGGTGAGGTGAGAGGATGAATTTATCAGCGCACACTCCAATGCCCCTCGTGTAAAATTAAATGACATTTGACGTTCGGTACAAGTTGTAAGCGACCTTGTAGGAAAAGAGACCCTAAACCCAAGTAAGATAATGTCTAAAATTGAATATTGTTTTACAGCACCACGATAGGTTTGCATAGAGTTGAAGAATTTGACGCTAGTTGTAATTTTTGTCACTCTAAACACAATAATTTGATTGAGCACGATGGTATAAAATTCAGAGACCGTAATTTGGCAAAAGCTTCCTTGCCTATCGAGGTACGTGTACGTAACATTTCCGCTGTCGCTTATGTATTAAGCCTACCCCAAATAGCTGGTACAAACAAAATTAAATGCAGCGTTGAAATTCGACAATGCTTTCATAATTAGATGTCATAATTTACTGAAAGTGACGCGACTACCTCTTATGATTTTTACCTGGACTCAAAGGGATTTTGTTACGGGTAATTTGTAAGGAATAATGGGTAAACACTGGTTTGTGGTGGGGATTAATTTTGTGTGAGACTAAGGAGGTTAGCTAAAGTGTCTATAGGAGATGTAATGACGATGAAATATATAATGTAAGTATGTATTGAGATAGCCAGTAGGTACTTGTGATGATATGAGTTATTATATTTCACTGGAGCAACAAATTATACGTTCAGTGTGAATCGGGCAGTTTTAGTCATCATGCAAGTAAAAAAGTATATGTATATGTAATCGATAATTAAAACAATAACATATTTACATTATGTAATTATTTGAAGCTTGCTTACATAAAGAAAATCGAAAGGAGTCTGTAACCTATCATAACCTCTATTAAGGTCCACCAAGATTCTCTTAATGGACGTAATCAAATACTATTTTCCCAGATTGGGTTAGGTAGGTAGTAACATATAAACTAAATGGATCGAAACAGAAAAATTCATGCTTAAGCTTCATTTCAGGACAACCAAAGACTAGACACACAAAAAACAACAAACAGACCAATATCAGAACATTTCAGTATAGTAACGAAACGTGTTTTTTTCAGTCCGCAGAAGCTTTGTTCGAATGTCGACTAATGCCGGGGAGCGAAGGGATTTCTAGTGATACATTTTTTATGATAACTGCTGCCAATGTTTCAATTTTAATTAAAATGGATCGTGTTTATTTTGTTCGTAGTTGTTGAAGGAATTTGTGTTTTGTTTATGTGTTTTTAGCATGTTTCATACATCCATCATCCTCCGAGCCTTTTTCCCAACTATGTTGGGGTTGGCTTCCAGTCTAACCGGATGTAGCTGAGTACCAGTGCTTTACAAGAAGCGACTGCCCTGCCTGACCTCCTCAACGCAGTTACCCGGGCAACCCAATACCCCTTGGTTAGACTGGTGTCAGACTTACTGGCTTCTGACTACCCGTAACGACTGCCAAGGATGTTCAATGACAGCCGGGACCTACAGTTTAACGTGCCATCCGAAACACAGTCCAATGACTGTGTCTAAGATATACTTAGAAAGTACATACAAACTTAGAAAAGTTGCATTGGTACTTGCCTGACCTGGAATCGAACCCGCGCCCTCATACTTGAGAGGTTGGTTCTTTGCCCACTAGGCCACCACGACTAGCATGTTTCATACACAACTTCTAATAAAAATATGTTAAAGATGTTACATGGTCATGTTACATTTTCCATCGCCAGCTATGCTTAAGGTGAAATTCCACCGGTGTGTATCACTGAGCCTGCACCCGTAACAACTGCCTAATATGTTCTCCAAACATATTCAAATTCGAAACACGAAGTAACTCGTCGCATCGAGATGGTCATCCATACACGGACTGCTCAAGTCAACCGTTGCTTAACTCAATGATCGATCGTACCGTGCGGCTGTTACTAAACCACGAATTCCTCGATATCATAGGTCTTATAATTTATGTTCTACTTTAATAATTTTTCGTAATCAAAGTGAACTTTGTGAGCAAGTCAAGCTCGTCATATTTAACTTTACTTAACTTTCAACGTCAGAGCAGAGCTCTACCATTATTTGAACAATTAAAAATAAACGGGTTCCTAAGCTGCAGTTCTTTGCATTCAGTAGACGTATTCCATCGGGTCTCTACCCTTACAAAGGCTCTACTTTGTCACTGTCGTTTGCTCTACATCTCATTTACTGCGTCTCTACAATTATAGAGACAGGAAGCTTGTTTAATATGCAAATTAAAATTGTAGAGCTTATGATGTTGAGAATTTTCTAGTTATAATATTCTCTATTTTTTCGTGGGAACGTAGAGTGCTGGCGTGGGAATTAAAAGGGAATAGTTCTCGCAATAAAATTGTAGCTAAGTTATTGCGGTTTATAATGTGGAATGGCTAAGTAAATAATGTTTTAACGAGTAGTGCATATACCTAGAAATGGTAGATGCACTTTGCAACTACCATTTCTAGCATCAACATTAATTATGTAGGTACAAACTACAAGAACATACCTATTTATGGAAATAAATGAGCTTTAAAAATATTCGGAATTTTGAATTTATTAATAAAGTTTTGGGTTACAAAAGAAATTAAAATTTCCCGGGATCTTATCGTATCCATTCTTTAAGCAGACATACAATTCATTACAGTCTTCAACTAACCCGATATTCCATTTATAGTGACAGTTACGAAATTCACATAGCCCGACAGACTGTTGTCACCCTAAACGATAGATAGTGTCTTTGAGGAAAACTGACAGTTTATAGGGTGTATATGCTGTCACCACAAACTGAGACAAGACTCACTCAGAATTTGAATTCTTAATATCTTTTTTCATTAAATTATGATGACTTCGCAATTTTTTAGCCCGATGGTAGTGAAGTACAATTTGGTACAGAGATCATTTGGAACCTGGAAAAGAACGAAAGCAACTTTATATCCGGGTATGTATGTATTTCTTCAGCACACAGCTAGTCAGAAAATATTAGTAAGTGAACTCCAGTCAGAGAGGCTATATTAATACATATGTTACAGCTAAAGTGATTAAATATATATTATACATAATGACTGGTCATTGTATATAATACCCAAATTGACTAGACAGTGTGATAGATTAATCACTTTATCTGGATCTAATTCATAATAGCTGGTCAAAGTTAGCCAAAGTAATAAATATGGTATAATCGTCTGACTACTTACTAATTCTTAGAAACGGCTCAAGTTATTATCGACTCTTTTTATGATAAATCATCATATGATTCCTCCCACTGTAGAAGAGCAGCGTGAGGGACTCAGATAGCGTGAGCGTGAGTGTGCAGCGTGAGGTCAGACTGTTAGTGGCTTAATTAAAGCCACCGTTGAACAACGCGAGCCGCCGAGACGGGTCCGTGTCTCCCAGGAGACGGAAGGCCGATAAGGCACTCGAACTCATCGCACAGGCTCACGTCTACGGTGGCTGGGAGTCGTGTCTCGACCACACAGAAGGAGACGATGGCATCCCAGTACCTCTTGCCCCGGACCTTGGGTTGAACCAGGGCCGGGCGCGAGAGGTCGCCGCTGCCGACTGCCTCGACGAGGACACGGCGGTGCCCCCGGGGGGGCACTCCGGGCCGTCCGTACAGTGGCCCGAGCCACACTTCAAAGAGGGGACTTTTCGCTACTATTATGGGGTGCACAGTGCTAACTAGCCTTTTTCGAATTATATTAAGGTCAGCTACCAGGCACTTTAGTTAGTTAACATGAAATAATAATCTTTACCTATTTGCTTTATTACTTTATCTAATTCTATGGAGATATTATATAAAATGGCTAGTTAATGTGATTAATTCTGTGTCAATTATCACTTTATCCAAATTGAGTAGATATTATAAATAATAGATAGATAATATGTATAATATGCGGACTTATTACTTTGGCTGTAACACATACATAATGCTGAGTGTGGATGGACTGGGATGTATAGCTCGGAATGGACTGTCATTTTAACATCTTTAGCTGACAACCAGATAAGGGGTATCGTGTTGCCCGTTTCATGTAAAACACCGGTACTCCGCCGGTTAGACTAGAAGCCGACAACGAAGATAGAATGCTGAACGACGATTTTGAAAACTTTTATAACTACAAAACTACCGTCTAATCTTTATGCAAGAATTACTTCTTTCCATAAGAAACTAATACAAAAACACAGCGTCCATATATCCGTTTGGGTGGCAACGTCTCGTAAACTGTAATGTATGTATATTGCTGGGGAAGGTTAGTTTACTCATACATTACTCGGAGCCTTGCCTTAAGCCGCACTCATAAAGCCAAATTAGGCGTGTCTTGTGGGGTTATACGGGTGGCAAGGATGGTGAACTTGTTGGGTGTACTTTCTCCGGTTAAAGAAATGTTATAAAGTTACCTAGATAAAGATATTTTGAAACTGCACTGTATCTCACTTTGTTTAATAAAAAATAGATATGTGTGCCTACTGATAATATAAAGAGGACTTTTTTTTGGTTCGAGTAACTGTAACAATTTCTTTTTTCTGCAACAAATAGATATATGTACTTCAGTTATTTAACTTTAATAAATAATTAATTACAGTAAATTCTTTGAATCGTAATAAACTAGCCTAGCAATTAACAGTATAGTCGTCACCATTCTCCTGAACCGTATGTCACAAACCTAAGACTTGCCTGAAACGCATAACAAAGCCGTTGCGTTTTCCCACACTCCACGCCATTGCAATTTAGTCCTTATACCGTCCACATAAGGTCCATTTATAAATTTTCTAATAAACCTAATTATATTTGCTATATACCTGTACACGTGTCCTGCTCAAGTTTTAATGTTGTTGGGCTTATTTCTTTGCTACGTGATCGCCAAGGGTTCTTCTTACATGTAGTACGGGTTATGTTACTACTATTGTGAGGAAGAGTTAATAAGATACAGGGAGCGTAATTATTTTGAAGATTTAATCGTCATAATATGGAAACTATAACATAGTCGTGGATACAGTCAGTAGTCATCGACAGGACATCTAACCTTCCTTCGTGAGAAAAGATACGCAATTAGATAATTTTAGTATAATCAAGTTTGATCAAAATCTATTTTTGCGTAACTATAAATAGAGGTGAAGCCTACAAAAGTTTTGGATTTAATGTGGTAGGTAGGTGCTTGCACTAAATTCAACTTCTGCCTTACTAACTTTTAACGTTAATTATGTAATTTGGAACACTAACAGGTTGAAAGCAACAACCTAAGATGACATACAGTCCATGAAAAACCTAAACTAGACAAATCAAACCTAAAAATCATATTTCAAAATCCAAACATCAATTTCACACAAATGCAAATAAACCAAACTGCTATATACGAAACCTAATCCAAATTAAAGGCGAAGGGCATCCCCTTTCCGATCCCACAAACACTGGGCGGAACTCATTTGCTTAAAATTGCTCCCAATTTATTAGGATTCCCAAAATAATTCCATCTTGGTCGTGGACAAATTTCTGAATGCTATTTTGTTTGGCCAGACAAGAAATTACGAGTATTCGGCCAGTGAGTTGAATTATAAGCAGTTGATCAAGAGTTTATTTTGCAGGAAATCGGTTCTGTTTTTGGGGAAACGAAAGGACTTGGCTAATATTTGGATTGCTTTATCTTATCGGGTCGTAGCCAGCGGCTGCATCCGAAAACCTAAGCTTTCCTCCGCTCTGTGTATCTATTGATGAATATCAGTTTTTTTTTAGATTATCGCGATCAGATAGACATACGCAGAGGAGGATTTAGTTTTACAATACGCAGATATAGATTCAATTATATGCCCTTGAAATTGCCTCAACCAATTAGATTTTTCAGCCTTCTTTCTGTATACGGCCTAAGACGTTAAGTCCGCCGTTGTAAATAAATATAAAATATGTCTACATTCATGTAAAATGAGGGCAACAAAATTTAGATTCATAGAAAGTTTTAAAAGACGCCAAACTTACATGAGGAAATGGAAAAGGTGACCTCAAAATCTAGGTTACACCTTTAAACAACTACTTACAGCCTTAAAAATTACGTACGTAAGGCTGCCTTAATTAAGTCATACGTATGTAAAACACGATGTAATTCAGAGAGTAAGTGCTAGTACAAACTTAGTACACAAGTTTATAATGTTACATGTAAGTGAAGTTGCTGTTGTTAATGTTAGCTTAAGTTTTAGCTAAAGAACTTGTTTCTGGCTTAAGGCGAAAGCATAGCCCAACGACCTTGAGGAGAGACTGGCCTCCGCGTCCGAGCGAGCGCGAACGCCGGCGCGAATGTAAAAATATGGTTTTATTGATTTAATGGCACGAAAGTAATATATGTGAAAAAAAAAAACTTAAACTTAATAAAGTTATAAATTGACTAATTTATTGTGAAAAAAATATTTAAATCGCTTCAGTAGTTTGAAAGCAGTAAGCAAATTATTGGAAAAATAAAGAGGATATATTAGATTTTTTACGACTAAAGTATAAACGATAGTAAAAAAAAATAACTTAAAATTGAAAATCAAATATGTTATGCGTATCAGGTATTTTTTTTTATATTATTTGGTCAATTCGTCTAGTAGTAGTAGTGTTTCAAAGAGAGGTCCATTTTGTAGTTTGGCGTATCCTTTCGCCTTAAGGAATTTAGTGGTATTTCATGTTGTTACACATTATTTTGTATCGCCGTGAACTCGCAGAGCTCGTAGAGCTCGTGGTTAAATCTATAGATCGATCGATTATGAAAGTTAAGAAACGCGTCCGTGGATGGGTGATCATCTTGTCATAACGAGTTCTTCCGTGTTGTGTAGGTCCCTCCTGCCATTATCATATCTTTGTCGTTATGGATTGTCAGAAAGGATGATAACCAGTCTTACTCAGGGGTATTGGGTTGCGCAGTAACAGTCGTGGTGGCCTAGTGGGTAAAGAACCAACCTTTCGAGTATGAGGGTGTGGGTTCGATTCCAGGGTCCAGGCAAGTACCAATGCAACTTTTCTAAGTTTGTATGTACTTTCTAAGTATACTTAGACACCAATGGCTGATAAAAAGGTGAAGGAAAACATCTTGAGGAAACCTGGACTATAAAGTCTGAAATCACCAACCCGCATTGAGCAAGCGTGGTGATTAATGCTCAATCCTTCTCCATGTGAGAGGAGGCCTGTGCCCAGCAGTGGGACGATAACAAGGCTGTAACAGTAACAGTTGGGTTGCGCGGGTAACTGAGTTGGGAAGGTCAGATAAGCCAGTCGCTCCTAATAAAACACTGGTACTCAGCTGTATTCGGCAAGACTGAAATCCGACCCCAAAATAATTGGGATAAAGGTAGGTAGATGATGATGATATTCGATGCGAAAAAAACCTGTCGTGCGTTTTCTCATATATATGTCATACTTGGAACCGTTGTAGTTGTCAAACTCTATTCTAAATTATACGTAAAGTACTGGTATACAGTATTATTAATAGCTTGTTGTTTGTACCTAAAACATGAATAAGATACCCCAGGGCGCTATTACAAGTTGCAAACCTTCATGATACATTACTTAGCTAACTTTGCTTCTATTAGGTTTGTGTACATTATTATAATATACTTTTTCTGTTTCTCAAATAAAATTCAAAGTTATAGACCAAAACATAACTGTTGATTATTATTAGATTATTTCAAACTTCAAATATGGCGCATGTGGCATTCGAAATTAAGATATGTATTTTTCATAAAAAAAAACTATTAAAATTGTAAGTTCTTGGATAATATAAAACCTAATAACGACACTTTTTTTTGTGCAAAATAAATAAGTATTTTGTACTATACCTAATTACTGAAACTCACTAAGATTTATACCACCATTCAAATTGAAACAAGATGCCGCCTTATCCCTCCATACACAACTTCCCCTACACATATATAAGCATACTCATGTACATACATACATACACACAAGTCAAAATCATACCCTTTTGGTCCCCAACAAACGAGTGAGCAATTGGCCAAGTTCGGCGTCACATTATACCTCTAACTCTATACTTGGCCAGTAAACTCGGCTCGTAATTTTGCAACTACCGTCCCCTTTAGGTCACGTTCTGTGCCCTAAATTTAAAGGAAAACACTCCAATAAGTTTTGCGCCAAGTGTTGGGGCTGCAAGGGCAGAAATTTTGAGCGTGTACGCTAATTAGTGGGAAGTTTGACACTGAAAATTCAATTCATTGATAATAATACAGCCTTCATCTCATCTCATCCACCTAGCCTTTCCCCAACTTTTTTGGGGTAGGCTTCCAGTCTAATAGGATGCAGCTGAATACCAGTGTTTTACAAGGACTGACTTCCTATCTGACCTAATGAACCCAGTTACTTGGGCAGCCTAATATCACCAGGTAAGACTGTTTGTCAGACTTTCTGGCTTCTGACTACCTGCAAAGGTGTAGCTTGAATAAGAATACAATAAATTTTAAAAATGCATCTTAGATAAACTTTTCTTAGCCAATCATTAAAAAGCTGAGGTCCGGTTTCAGTAATAGACGTTCGTATGTTTCCAAATTTTATTACGTCTTCGCTTTCAGTATGTACTCATGTTACGCCGGCCGGTATAAAACTTCAGGAAAAATCGCTTAGCAACGTGAAATACAGTGTTGTAAAACTTTAGACTTTTATAATAACATAGTTGCATTGCACCAGTTCGCGCTTTTAGTAGTTTCCTGAATATGGAAACAAAATGTGGGTATTTTTGTTCACTTGACCCAGTTTTAGTGTGAAAATTAAGCGAGGCTTTAAAACGGTTTTCGCTATACAAAAATGACGCTATACAAAATTAAAAACAATTGTAAATCAACGAATTTTCAGCCATTCTGCAACGATGCATGCCTCACTAAATGGACTAAGGTGACTAAGACATCAATAACTGTTTTCCTACATTTGCCGAAGAAATTTTGATCTGGTAACACTATGGTGATGAGTATTGGCTAATAAATAATTTCTATTTCTATCTTTAGTGCCTGAAAACCGTCTAGAGTGAACATTTGAAGAAATCATAATAATAGGTTACACTTAGGTATTTCCTTTGTGCCATACCAAAAGCTCACAAAGTCAAAATAAATAATGAACGAAAAAATATAAAACCTATCTTTACAAAAAATCAAAGGAGAGAAAAACCGCAAAAACAAAGGCATTAATTCTCAAAGCACTCGATACAGGAAGCGAATAATAAATTGTGGATATTCTGTGTTGTGGGCAAGTGAATAGGGTCGAGTGTTAGTGAGTCTTACTTTGTTTTACGCCTCGATAATTGTTTTTGTAACACCTTTGTGTTTCTTAGAAGTCGAGTCGAAATGATTGTTGTATTTACTTTGTAGATTTGGTCTTGTTTTCTACGGTCTACCAAGCATCTTGCCACGTTAGTTCCAATCAAAGGGTATCAGATTGTCCAGGTAACTATGTAAGTTAGAGGTCAGCATTTGTTCATTTTAAATTGAAAACACTGATAATGAAGCAGAGCATGCATTCCGGACTGGAAGTCGAACCCGATAAAAAGGCTACGTAGATGTTGATATAAATGACATGAACATTACTCTCTTCAATGCTGAATGTTGATAGAAGCAATAAAATATTTAGCACATTTAAAACCACTAGTCAAACACTAACTTTTTGTGAATCCTGATCCCCTTTCACCCACCATTAACAAGTTACCATCAGGTCGCAATCCAATCATCATTACAATGTTTTACAGCCATCAAACATACATGTATCTAGTCTTCAGCTCCGCCTATAACATTACAAGTACTCACAAAAACTGTCAAAACATAACAAGAAGTTTAATTTTCACTCCTAATCAATCTCAAAGGCGGTTTCTTATTAATTTCTGCGCTAAATCACCTTTACGATGGAAGCAAAAAGATTCAGCCCATCAAGCAACGTTGCAGTTTTTATGGCACGTTACTATGGTAACAGTAGTCACTGATTTCTCGAAATTTGTGAGATTTTCTCTGGAAGCTCATGAAAAATGTTGGTATGTTTCTGTGTTTTGGAATGTGGTGTATGTGTAGTCTATGTATTATCATACCTTTCTTATGTTTAAGACAATGTGAGTTGGATATAAGTAGGACCTATAGGTATATTTAAGAATTTTGATATGTAACTTTCACAGCTGCTTTTTCTGTTTAAAAAATGACACCCTGGTCCCCTTTTTTTAAACAGACGTATTTAGAATGGACTTAGATACAAAAGGAAATGGAAGTGTTATAACAACGAGAAATATCAGTGAACCTGTGACAAAAACACAGGCTTATGGTAGCAGATACCACCAGCAATTTATCCAGGCAATACCTCGAAAAATCCGCTATACACAGTCTTATTATTCTAACCAAAAAGACTGTTGGCTTAGCTGTCCAAAATGACGAAAAAAACACACCCAATCAAGTCACAGACGATTTTGCTTCTAAAACGGGGAGTTGGGGTCTTTTAATCCCCCGTCAGCGAGGCGGGCTCCGGAACTCATTTACGGGGAAATAAAAAGGGTTTATTATTACATATTTTTATTTGATGTTGAAGACTGTAGTTTGGTTTAAACGTTGCTCGCTACAGATTTGTGTTGTGGACCGTCATTGCGCTGCTGTTGGTTAATTATGGATATTTTAGTTTGCGGTTTTGGTTTTTGGGAGTTTTCGTTTTTTGAGGTGAAGTTTGGCGGTAATAATCAAAAGTGGTAAAGTATTATATTGTATTAAGTCTACATTTAATGAATTAAAATTCTAGACATGATTTGATTCTTTAGTCTTTCTTTAGTGTTAGATGAACATAAATGAAACATGAAATTACCAATCTGAACTCAACATTTTGTTTGTAGCTTGTAAACTCCAATAGAACCCATACATCAGACCCAAACACTCGAACTATAAATTCCATCTATCAATAACATCCAAATTACAAGTAGTTACGCACTCACCCAAAATTATTCCCATTAATTCCCAACTTTAAAATTACTTTCTCCCTTTCAAATGACTGTGGGAAAGGCCACGTTTCAGGAACATTTATGCTATCAATCATCTTGGATTGAAGTCCCGAAAACTTGGAGTCCTCGGGTTTCAGACTTACAGATCGATGGGAATTGCCGAATGGGAACTTTGAACGGTTGGGAAGACGGTTATTGTTCAATGGATTTAGTACCTTAAGTTATGAGTGGTTACTTTTTCAGTAGGTCTTAGAATCTTAGAATTTAAGGTTTGATTTAATTTATTAGTTTTCAGGACTTTATAAAAGGAACAAAAATAAGCAATTCAAATTCTAAGTCTGGTTTCTTTGTGTACCTCATTTCCAATGTTTTCCAATAAATAAGAATAATAATGGGCAATGGATGGTATACCAAATATTTACACTATGTTATAGAAGATAATATATATTATTTCCTCTTTATAGTAACAGTGTTATTATGGATCGAATAATCTCAAAAAAACTACTGGATCATTTCAAAAATTCTTCCACTATTCGTTTTTTAAATCTTCCCTGATAAAAAGAGGTTATATTTATTATCTAGTAACGGGAACACCACGATAAACAGCCAGTACATACATACCTACACATACACAACTTTCAGCAAGTCACATAGAACTGCGACATTACTATGCATCTCAATGAGTAACAACGTCCGCAACTGACGCATTCAATGTACCGCGAATAATAAATTAACATCTACGTTTATCTTAATGTGGCTATTTCCTTGCCAAGTTCACCGTGGGGTACAAGTTAGTGTACTGAGTTTGTGTTCCGTGTGGTTTGCTTTGCATTTTGCAGGAAATGATGAGCCGAAGGGTTAGAGGTGGTTGCAACTTGCGAAAATATGAATAGAATATTGTAGGTCTGTACATATCGATTGTTAACAACAGCTGTATTCTTAAAAGTCAGAAAAGTCTGAAAACAAAGAAAATTGTGCCATCTATCCAATTGAACTCCAAGAAATAGATCAATACTCAACTTTTTGACTTCATGTACCGCTAAGACATTACAATAACATCCACCATTGTCTGTGGCAACACAAAGAGCGAACGCTCTAGACTAGCTGCAGCTTAAACGTAATTCCTCACAACATTTTGTGTGCAAACTATGTAGTAGCGAAGTCGTTGTAAGGAGGATCACACACGGTCACACGAAAAGTTATATAGAATAAGGGTAGGTTTTAGATAGTACAATGCCTGCTAAACATCGTCGTTTTTGTAACTGGCTTCCAAAAAAGGAGGAGGTTTTCAATTCGTCGGAATCTTTAATTTTGTGTCACGCTCTCTCATGCAAGACTGCGCCAATCTAGCTGATAATATAAAGTAGGAAAGTTTGGGAGATCTTGAGGTAGCAGGATCTGTGCTCTAAATCCACTGAACCAACATATTTTGAAAATTATTTTGCCGATACAAAGGTACGCTGTATGATTTCATCCTGAAACGGGCAATAGCTGTATTGATAATTAATTAACGTACTAGAATACAATTTATTTTCAGGACTTTTCAAAAGTACATTGTTAGCTTTCATTATACCTACATATAGAACACATATTACACCGAAAATTAGCTTTTGCCATGTCAGTGTGTGACCCACCCAACATTCTTACCTAAATACTTGATCCCCGGCATGTTAACAAGCAATTTGAGCTTCTACACTTTATTATGTGCTAGAACAAAAGTGCTGGAAACTGTCGTGTATGAACGATAAGAACCGAGCGATTGGGAACTTTAGTTCAGTGCACTTTGTTTACTTTTTAAGTCATTTGTGTTCGTTTTCAGCGTGGAAGTTTGGTTGGTTAAAGTAAGTAGAGGTGTTGTCTTTTGTAGTGAAGAATATATTGCAAATGTCATAGGAAATGGATGTTCCTCTTTTTAATTCTCGATAGGCTCGCGTTTGACTACTATCGACTACAATCCACTAAGCTACGATGTGGCTGAAGACGTTATTTAAACGTTACTTTTTACGCAAACCCTACCCAATAGAATTTGACTATATTTTTCAGTAACACAGATCAAAATGAGCTTTATCTAGATGTAAGTAGCTCCCTTAAGTCTCGAAAGAAACTATTAAAATAGCTAGTTCTACACAATATTATTCTAAACCTTCCTTTTCTCTTCTTTCACTTTATACATTTAACGTGGTTCTACCTAGCTGTTTATCATCAGAATGGTGTTTCGTACACTTGGGGACAACAAAACTGCCATACGTGCACATAATGGCGTCACTAGCCGCTGTAATGGCACGCAAGTGTACCACTGCTTAGATTTCCCGCTCATAGTTTTATTGGGTTACTGAAAATATGGGTGGTCGGTTTGGCTTTTGTTTTTTTTTTGCATGTTGGGAAGGGGATAGGATATAGGATTTTTATTTATACGATGGCAATATTTGGTATGGACAATAATACCTATCAAACAGTTTATATTTTTTTGAATTGTTAAGTTTTTCATCATTCATATATCATTGAGTAATTTCATCTACTTACTTTATTCGGTAAAGCAATTCCACAGCAGATTCCACAGATAAATTACCGAATTCTTGATTCCCAGAAATAAACTTGATTTTACCAAAAAGATACTTTATCTTACCAAAAGCTTAACCTAACCTACTGTACTTAACTACACATCCCAAAAAACCTGAACACTACATCAACATTTCATCTTTAACATCCAATAAGTCTGAAAGGCAACCTGAACTTCAATACCCAACAATATTTTTACTACCAGTCTATAAATACGACCGAGCCACGGCCTACCTACCTACGTCCCACCAGGTACACTATGAATTCACGATGAGTGCCAAAACACTGAACTAGGACGCTAACAAGGCCATTTAATTAATTTTTAATTGATTTGGAAAGTTCGTGTCGGAGCAAAGTGCCGGTATTGAGGCCAACGAGGGAACATTGTTCCTTGAATTTTGTAGTGACAAGGACTGGGGGATAATATTTTTATTTTTTTTTCGCTGTTTTGGTTGTGAAGTCAGATTTTTTTTTATTTGAATAAAGTTCTATAGGATACATGTTTATTTTCGAAGTTCAGGCAAAAGTGTATTGGAACTTCTAATATGATATAAATAATCTGCCTTTAATAGATAGAATATCAATCCGTCTGGATACAATCTTTTAGAGAACACAGGGAGTACTTAGTTACTTTCTTATTTTCAGAATTTCTTAAAGTGGTGTAATTAAAGCTGAAATAATAATTTCAAGAAATTAGCTACACAAGTCACATATTTCCATTATCAAACTCATTCCTAAACTGTTTATTAGTATTTTCCGGCTGCATGCCACACACAAGTGCAATCCACAAGAAGTGAATTTGCACTAACTTTACGACAAGCAAGATTATGATGTCCGGGAAACGTATATTGTGTGAAATTATCCGGATGACGCCGTTTTAATATCGTTCTCGCGATTACCGCCTTTGAGACCCAGTTTGGCGGTTTTCCAACTAGGCTACAGTGCATTATAGTAAGTACTTGTTCTTCGTGAAATATCGACACTGTGTTACTCCGAATATTCTAAAGGAGAGAGAGTTAATTTCCCCGGTGATTTGGGAGGAAGACAACCATTTTTAGTGCGGTGCTGGTGATGCATCGTAAATTGCAGGCTTGGAAACAGGGGTATGGATCTCGTGAGAAATTATTACTTGGTGTAGTTATTTTACAAGCGATATCATATCTACCAACTTTTTAAAGGTAAATAGGAGAAAAATACCGCCATATTGTTTATTACACCTTTATTTCAGGCAACTAAGGCCCATAGAGAGGGGGTTGAGCTGACCTAACAGGTCTTGGTGCCTTTCAAATATGTAATATAACAAAGTAACTAATTTTATGGGTCCAACTAGAAAAAAATAGAAGCTTGTAAAAAAGTTTTTATTTCTTATTAATTTTTGAGCCAATTCAAACAATCATGTATAGCATACATACATTACCTAATACTCGTATGTCATTGTAAAGTATCGAACTCTAGCTCAAACTCACCTTATGCGACCTACACGAGTGTCGATAAACTTACGAGTATATCCCCACGTGCCGAGTCTTAATTAAAAACTTCTAACAGTTGGAATAAAATCTCGCAGATTTCGTGTGATAGAACTTTTAGGAGAAAGCACTTTAATTAACGCAGGAACTCATTATTTCTCATTATTTAACTTCAGCACATCCTATGCCGAAGTTTTTGTTTTGTGAATATTTTAGAATTTATCAGCTTTCGTAGCTAAATCAGGGGTATTGAATATTGAGATATATTTTCAAAAATAATAGCTGAAACTTTTAACTAGACTATGTAACTAAAACTAGTCACAATAATATAATTAAAATAAAAATATATTCAGAAAAGATCGATAAATCATGTATTTATTTCTTACCCGTAGTAAAATAATCTTGCCATCATCTGCTTGCCCATGGCCAACTATGTTGTGGTCGGCTATCAGTCTAACCGGATGCAGCTACGTAGCAGTATTTTACAAGAATCGATTAGTAAAAAAATCTCGAAAAATCTCTCTAAATAATTATGAAGAAATCAAATTGGACAGTCCTTGACCAACTGAAACCAATAATGAGGTACCATAAGATTTCTCTCGGATTGGATGAATAAATAGATTTTTCTCTCTCACACACACACACATTTCCGCGTCTTGGCAGTAAATAATGACGGCGGCACCATTCAATGCTGGTCGCGGTCAAATTATATGTTCCGACTTTACACTGGACGAGATGCATTCCTTGCATTTTCTAGTTGTGGTGCAAGTTATAAGCGAAGAGAGAGAGAGAAGAACACATTATTAAGTTGCTTATTTACGTGTTAATTTATTTACTTTTGTTGTTTATTTAATTCGTAACTTATTTATTTCATTGTACGTTAGTACATTTGCGTGTATCTTTAGGAGTACGTACGTACGTACGTACGTAGTCCTAACATTTTTTCCACCTTTATTTTGTACCTGCAATATTCTGCAGTTCCGTTGAGACGCGGGTCAAACCACGGGGAACAACTAGCATAAATGAGACACTACGCAAATGATGAGTATCATACCATAGATGGTAAGTGCAGAAATTTGTTCGCTTATGACTTGGAACATAATTTTAAAGTGGAACTTTTCCAATAAATGTAACGTGAACGAGGGACGAATGTCTCTGCGGTCACGGCGTGCATTGTTACGCGCCCGACGTCATTGATTTAGACCCCTACTGACCGGTTCTAGCCGGTTTTAAGCGGTTTCATCTGCTTTTAACCAGTTTTAATCTTTTAACCCGCTGTCCGCTTTGTTATTTGGATTGGAGGGTCAGGTGTGTGGGGGTCTTCAGAAGTTTTCTTTTGTTATTGATTGGAAAAGTAACCGGTTCCCTGTTTGCGGTTGAAGGGTTAAGGTTCTGTTCGGTTGTTATTATGGGGTATTAATTTGGGTCTTTGTGTTAAAGGTTGATGAGATGAGTTGTTTTGTTCGATTTATTGTTGTTTGAGTGTTTTGATTTGAATATTATTGTTTTGAGTGTTTACTTAAACTGATAATACAGAATCGAAACAAACCGTATGTTACACGCATTTAATGCAATATACTTTTAAACTCATGCTTTAATAATGTTTTGAGAAATATGCCTTACCTACTATTGCTGTTGTTTTTTGTAAAAAAAAGTGGTAGAAAACGGTACCACTGTAACTTAATCTAAGTTAAGCCGTGAAATATATTTTTTGCACTACCGTATTGATAGAAAGTAATCCAAGAATATTTGATGTGTACAAAAAATAAATAAGACGCTACAATTCGGTGGAACCCATCAAACACCTGATACCGTGTCCAAACTACTCGTGGAAAAAGTTTGTGGTACAAGTTGAAGTCGTCTAGCGGGAATAGGTAATATTGTATAATGTTATGTTGGTACCGATATTGTATTGTATGCCTCACGTTTAGGACACGAATTTATTTAAATAAAGAAGACGATGAGTAAAATTTTATTTATAGGCGTTTTCTTATACGCCTGTAATACTAGAAAGCTTGAAAAACATCTCATAAGACACTTAATATTTTTAAATTCCATATACATAATAGCAATTGAATAATAATATGACTCATTGATATGATTACCATTGAGATATCCAACAAAGTCAACATGAGATGAAAAGTATAATATCCGGATTTTGTAGGGTAAGAATCATATTCCCATCTAATTCCCATAATACTTCATCAAAGTTAAATGATAGAAATGTTTCACCCATTCCCCAAACTTATCGCTGATCGCTTACAACTTACACTCGAGGCCAAAAAACAGTACACAACAAGTATACATTACAGATTATATTTTTTCTAATTCCCGTCACGCGACACCGCCGACCAGTGTCGAATATAATTTTCCTCGTTAACTGATCGCAATTCGATACCTATAATCGAGAACGAGTATCGATAACAGAAACCTTAGAAAGTTTACTAGGAACAAAATATGCAGAAGGTTGGAAATTAAAGGATGTGTTTATAAAGTAAGATAATGACATCATTGTTTGACTATGTACTGGGAAAAGTTATATAAGTTTTCATAGATAAACTGCTATGATTAGTTCGTTTTTAACTAGGTACTGAAAAAGCTTCTATTTGCACGTAACATTGTGCTATATATTTTTGCGCAGAACGTTATCAATGAACTCAAAACCATTCAGTAAGTCCTTTATTCCTAAGAGAGTAAAAATCATGGAACTATGGAAAATTTCACCTGAGCCTACATCATAATTAGTGACCGGAATCTAGGTCATTTTCAAGTGGGCCTTTTGTTTTAACATTTCCCAACTATAAAGAAGACATTAAAATTTTACGCGCGACGCCTGTCAGCTGTTTATTTGCCGTTTATTACCACAGATTAGGGCTGGCAGGTTTATTTTTTCTTAATAAAGCACTTCGGAATATTTAGTGGTTATAAAATATGCGATTATCTAAATTATTCGAGAATCGAATCGAGTTGTAAATTAAGTGGTAGGAATCAAAGACGGGTCATAATATTTTCTCGTGTTCGTGTAATTTATTTGGCATTCGTTGTTTATGATGATCTTTACTATTAAGGTGCCGGTGTAAGTTTATTTCTTTTAGAGTATTATGTCTGTAAGGATTTAAATTGGATTGGATCCATTTCCCAGGAATATAATATAAACAGTTCGCTATCTACAGCAGATGGCAGAATTTTGCGATTTTAACTGCAAAAACAAGACTTCTCCGAAGCAGCCTTTGATAGAATTATTAGTGATTCAGATAATGTGATAAGTAAAATACTTGAAGTTTTTTGAAACTGGAGAACAGTTCCGGAGTAAATAGAATAGAAATGTTCAAGTCTTATTAAAGCCAGATATTTATGAGTAGCCTGGAATAAAAATCCTTGATACGAACCCTTCTATGTATTTAAATAATGGTGAGAACCAAAACAAATGACGTGTGAAGAACTCAAGTGTATCTTTTGGAATAGATTTCGAGTCACTTAGTTTCATATCTTAATGTACACTTTCTTTTGAGAGCAGAAGATAACTGTAAAGTGACAGTTTAAGAGTATGAACTTATCAGTTTCTCAAAGCTGGTAATATTATTTGTTGTAAACTCTATCTTACATTGATAGAATATAGAACCTATGTTATGTCAGTTGTTCTAGTGGATGCAAGTCTGGTTATTACAAATATGTATATTCAGTTTTTGGAGCCAGCGTAACTAGCATATTGTCCCATTGAGTTTTGGTTTTAAATGGAGAATTACGTTTCTTCTAAATATATAAAACTCAAAGGTGACTGACTGACTGACTGACATAGTGATCTATCAACGCACAGCTGAAACCACTGGACGGATCGGGCTGAAATTTGGCATGCAGGTAGATGTTATGACGTAGGCATCCGCTAAGAAAGGATTTTGATCAATTCTACCCCCAAGGGGATAAAATAGGGGATGAAAGTTTGTATGAAACTTTGTCAATTTTAAACCGATCGGACTGAGACTTTGCATGCATAAAGCTACTATGGCGTAGGCAACCCTTAAGAAAGGATTTTGATAAATTCCATCCCGAAGGGGATAAAATAGGGGATGAAAGTTTGTATACATCTTCTTAGATTTGTACACGCTAATCTTACGAACTACTGAACGGATTTCAATGATTTTTTCTTTGTTGTATCAGTATTAAGCCTGGTCAACATATAGGCTATAATTTATCTTCGAAACTTGAAGACCTGATGCAGAACTCCTACAGACCAACAAAACTATTAGAGATACAAAAATGGTGCCATGGCAAAAATTGTTTCATGTGATGAGCATTTTCAGCTGAGATAATAAATTTTAAGATCTGGAACACCTGATGTGGAACCCCAAGAGCCCAGCTTCTCTATACCATATACAGGTATGACGTTTTAGCAAAAGTTGTTCAATTTGATAAGCACTTTCTATTGACTTACACAAATTGAAGATCTAAAACACCTGATGTGGAACTCCAGGGGCCCAGCTAGACTATAGCATATAGAGGTATGACGTTTTAGCAAAAGTTGTTCAATCTGATAAGCACCCTCTGTTGACTTATAAAAATTGAACCACACCTACACCTGATGTGGAACTCCAGGAGCCCAGCTAGACTATAGCATATGAAGATATGACGTTTTAGCAAAAGTGGTTCAATCTGATGCACTCTCTATTGACGTATAAACATCGAAAATCTGGAACACCTGATGTGGAACTTCAGGAGCAATACTACACTTAAAATGTATAGAAATGAATGTTATGAAATAGGTATGGTGAATCAAAAAAGTAATTAGTCCGCCTTTTAGACACGTATTTTTCTTTTCTCTCTCTCACAAACAAATAATAACGAAGATACAACAACGCATGAATTCACTGCTTAGTACAAATTTTACATACCTAGACGTGGCGTCACGAGCCCCCACTCTCCGACTTTGTTGCGTTATATCTCATTATTATATTGTATGTCTCTTCCAGACCTCGGGACTATAGAATGACAAGAATGTTCAATGATAGCCGGAACCTACAGTTTAACATCCCCTCCAAATGACGGTCATTGGTATCCAAAATATACGTAGAAAGTACATATGAACTTAGAAAAGTTGCATTGGCAGGCACTTGCCAGACCTGGAATCAAAGACGCACGCTCATACTTGAGAGATTGGTTCTCTACCCACTAAACCACCACGACTTCCACTAAGTCACCACGACTTTGTCATCTATTTAATGTTTTTTTACGTAATAATACTTGTGTAATATTTTTGCCACACACAAATGCGGACTAATTAGAATCACTACTTTTATCCCTATGGTCACGTCTATTGCGGTTCAGTTCTCAGCGTTTTGTTTAGTCTGCTGTGCTTTTGCTGTTAAAGTACAAAAATTAAGTATATAGAACGTTTCTTTTCGGTCCCTTAAAATTCAATATCAGACTATTTAGATCTTTGATTTTGCTGACCCCGTAGTCGCTGGCATAAGGGACAGGATCCGCGTACGAAGTCGCGGGCAACAGCTAGTTTTTTATATGTATCACTAGCTTTCCGCCCGCGGCTTCGCCCGCGTGGAATTCGGTTATATTGCGGTATAAATCACAACTATAAGAAAACTTCTCATTCCCACGGAAAAATCTAAGAAGCGCGATGTAACGCTGGATACGATTAGTTGTTAAACCAAAACTGAATGGTACACTATATTATACGTTTTCCCTTGTGGAGCAAAAACATGCAGATTTTGGGCACTGGAAACCCGGGAACACGCTACATAGAGCTGACCATGCGAAAAACAATGTTTTTCTAAGTGTACTCCAGCAACCCTTAGAGTTTGGCCTTGTGCTTTATTAATGGTCATTGCAAATGAAACCCTTATAGGAAATTGTAGTCTTTTAAATTGAAATGGGAGGTCTGTTGGAATAATCGGAATCCGAGGAATGAGTACACTTTCACCCTTTGCTGCGCCAGTTAAAATAGTGGCTGTAATAATGTTCCGCCCAAGCTGAGTGACACGCAGCCTGGTACCATTACACAGTCTAGGGGCATCGAGATTACGCATGAGCATCACCGGAACACGTTTACATGTTTATATTCGTTTGCAATATATTACCATGTTTTAAACGACACACAGCGCCATCTACAATCCATCCATCAAGCAAACAATATTTTTGTTTTCCCTCGGGAATATCTATTTTTTTTGGGGATAAAAAGTACCCTATTATTTAATCCGGACTTCTAACTTTACGCCTGCAAAATTTCAAAGCAATCGGTTCAGTAGTTACGGCGTGAAAGCGGAACAAACAAACAAACTCACTTTCCGATTTATAATATTAGTAAGGATATAGTTGCCCCAGGAAGACTATCACACATTAGTTCGTGGAAGAGTACCATATTAATTTCGCAATAAACAGCACACACGTCATCGCTTTCATTTCTACATACACATTAGCAACATTCCTGCTCATCATTTCAAGTGTTTATAGGGACCTCTTGGCCCCCAGCAATATTATGTGGACATTATGTTTCTTGTATTGCCCATATCCAGGCTTTACTCTTAGTTTCTATAAGACTATGTCGTAAGAGGTCGCGCGGGTTAAACAAGTAGCCATATTTGAGTATTAAAATTTAAATAGTTATACAGGTGTATTTGATATTGTTGGTGATAGGTGAATCTGTTTAGCTTGATGGATATTTGTGTGAAAGAGAATTTATGCTGTGAATGGAAAGTGATATCTGTAAGTGTTATAGCTGTACATAAGTGTTAAAGCGTTTTAAACCGTGATAAATACGTTTAGAACCCAGTGACAGATTTTTCCTACCCGGAATGCGTCGTGCAACCCAATTGTCTTTCTATTTTCAACCCACGAACCTTGGCAAATCGTGGTCAAAGTGGAGAACCTTGGGGGAGGCATTAGGTAGTGTTTTCTTACCAGCAAAAACACATGGGAAATGGTGAGGGGTGGGCGTTTTGCGGGCTGTCTTTTGTAAATTCCTGACGTTCAAAAAGTGCTGCCTTGCAGCCAAGTTTGACTAAATGATTTTTGATTTTGATAGATTTTTAACCCCCGACGCAAAAACGACGGGGTGTTATAAGTTTGACGTGTCTGTGTGTGTGTGTGTGTGTGTGTGTGTATGTGGCATCGTAGCTCCCAAACGGATGATCCGATTGTAATGCGGTTTTTTTTGTTTAAAAGGTATGTCAGTCGGGAGTGTTCTTAGCTATGTTTGGTGGAAATCGGTTCAGGTCTTCAAGGTCATCAGCTCGTTTGCTAGATGTGATAGGAATGTTACACGCTCAGTTTACTTGCAAGTATATGTGGGATCTGAAATTTGAAACACTAATGTCTTTTGGAACCACTGAGCTGGTCTGCTGTTAGGGCACGAAGGTAGAAGACGTAACCCTGAACTGCCTTTCAGTAAACCCATCGAGTTTGGGCTCGTTGAATTTGTCTTGACGAGTTCTCTTCATGTTTCTGATTGACGAGAACCTGATGCTGGAAATGGGATGTGGCGGATGAAACCCTGAAATGCCGGAATGAAACGGATAAACCGATTTATATTTTTGCTGAAAATCTAGAATGTCCAAAGGTTAATCTTTATTGTTTCTCAATCTGTGCAATTCTCCCAGAGCCAGTTTGTCATGAGGATTGTTAAACAGCTTCCTTTGGCCGAGATCGCATATAGCGACCCCATCTTAAGATAAAATAAATTAAATGAAAGAAGGAAAAATTAAGGAGCTCCTTTAAAAAGCATGAAATAAAATTAAATTATAAATTTAAAAACCCCGACCAAAAAGTACGCAATAATTATGACAAAGGTTAAAACGCTAAACCCTATAAAAGCAAAAATAACTTTTAACACTACTTAAACTAAATTTTGACGTGTCGGGGGACCGCTTTTTACCTTCATAAATACTTACATAAATCAAATGATACCTACCTAATTACGACATTCGTTTAAAAAAAAAACACGTATCTAAAGTAATGAATTAGAGCGGTCCCCCGACACGACAAAATTTAGTTTAAGTAGTGTTAAAAGTTATTTTTTGCTTTTTATAGGGTTTAGCGTTTTTAACCTTTTGTCATAATTATTGCGTACTTTTTTGGGTCGGGGGTTTTTTTAAATTTTTTGATTTTTGATTGGACTGCGATCTTTTGGCTGACTCAAAGACGATATATTGAACAAACTAGCAAAACAAGGGCATATAAATATTAGTTAGTTTTGACCCATACCGGTAGTGAATAGTTTTGCGTAAAATAATACAAGCTGTTTGTTATAGAAATAATTTAATGGCTTTTCTTGTATTGTTAAGTTATTCGTACATAATATTGTTATTGGTAACTTCACGGTTGGTTCACGGTTTAAATGTTCCGGGAATAGTTGAGGAAGTGTGTTAGGTTTTGTGCTTTACTAGTGTTAGCTATGTTCGTGGTGACTTGGAGAAAATTGGTATAGAAACGAGGTAAAGTTGTAAAATATAAGTTTTTGTTATTTTCTAGTTCAGGTCTTAAGATAAATTCTCCAAAAATTATAAACGCACACGTTTGTAGATATGGTGTGTGTGTGTTTCTTTTTCCTGCAAAACCACGGAATGGATTTTGATGACACTGAGCAGTAATGTAGCTTATACATAATTAGAATAGCACACGAGCTACTTTTTATCCCGTTACAGGAAGTAGGTTCGTAGCTAGTGTTGCATTATTAACACCATATTTTCAACGACAATTCGCTTAATAGATTTTAACGTGTAGTAATAACCATAGCTATGTATTTTGCATGAATTACAAAAGAGTCTTTGTGAAAATCTACACTTTTGTTTCGCACCGCTTTTGTTTTCATTGTTAGTGGACGAAGCTATAAAGTTTAGTTGTTAGCCCTTACTGCGCCTATTTAACCTATTTTCAAGGTCTTTAGGTTTTACGGTAAGATCTTGTTATTCGATACTGTAAAATTTGGAGCTTGGAAAAGCCTGTTACTTTAAACCCAATATCAAAGTTTCAAAGAGCGATAATTGCTTTTTAATATTTTTATTATTTCTGACACAGTTTTAGTGTTTTGTTATACAATTTAAATCACAGCCTAACAAGTAACTTTATATAACGAATGAAACATATACAACAGAAATAGCCGTATGCAATATGAGATCCTTAAAACACATTCAACATGAGACCTATCCAAATTAATGAATAATAAAATAAATAATGAAGAGACTCATTTTATGTTAGAGGATAAAGGATAAACTTAGTAAATTAAATATGGGTTCAAAGAAATAATAATTTCGAAAGACAATAGAAAACACGTAACCAATATCCTTTAAAAATACAATAAAGTATTAAGGTCAACACGGTGCAGAGTTAATTCAAATACGTAACTGGGATTGAGAAAATACGGAATCCAAAGCTCTCGAGTGTATCGGAATCCCGGATATCCGGTATTAGCTGCGACCGTTATTGAGTTATTGCTGACTCAATTGTTTTGTAATGTTTGTCTTCTATTCTTTGTAAAAGAGTATTTTGTTGAAGAAACTGTTGGGGATAAATAAGCAGATATTTGCGGAGCACAACCAATTATAATGAAGACATGGAACCGCATTGTGATTTGGTAAAGATGAATAAATGTAAACGGATAGGCAAGCATACGACTTACAGATATGTACTCCATTAGGTACTTGAGGTCACTATTCATTCCAGCAAACAGTGGATGTATCCTCCTATTTTAGCAAATACCTACCATCATTATCTACTTGTTTATATCCAATACCTCCCAAAAAATACTGAAAAAAATGCACTTGTGTGGTGGACATTATACAACGAAGTATATATATAAGACAAGGTGCACCGATCCTAAATAAAACTGGAGTAGGAAGATGATGTTGACGCACATTGTTAGCTTATCGAACTATTACTTTAATCTGAATAAAATATCAAAGCATATTAACATTTTAACATCCTGAAATCCAGCTTACAACAAAATACGTATCATCCACCGAAATCCAGCAACCGCATCATTAAATTAATCTAACCGCGATATAGTGCTTTATCAAATGAATTTCTGGATAGTCGTGAACATTATTAATTCAAAGCCAGTGGACAGACAAGACTGGTTTCCAATTGCTGAGTAAAGCACACTGCAAACTTTTAGTTGGCCGATAGTTTGTTTGGGCTCATAAATCATTATAAAGATGAATGCCTCATCTCTTTCCGGTCGTGTCGGATTGCCGTCCCATCGGAATATGAGAGTGAAGGAATTAGTGATTGTACTTTTGTCTCTGCAAATGATTGTGCACTATAATATGTCCTGCGCAGTTGGCTAATCTCCTTACATGAAAACAGCAGCCGTAGCCGATAATCAGCTAGATTTACATCATAAAGATGAAGGATAGTACGTACATTACAGAGATCAGGTATTTAGCCGGTATTAGACAGATTAAGATTTTTTAATGGAATCAAGATTTGTCTTAAAAAAAATTTCGCCAAGTATGGGAGCAACTGTCGGCCATCTATTTAGTTTGCAGTGTGGGTACTCGAAAACAGGAAATTTCAGGGCGGCATCTAGCCGGCGTTTCCGAACGAGGAAATAAGCGGAACGGAGCTGGCCATCAGTTCAAGGAAATGTACGGGGTGTGGCGAGACGGCTGACTAGCTTAATTGATGTATTGGAAGTTCTGTAATTATTGAAATGGTAATTGACGTTTTTGTATGATCAATTTTTGAGAGAGTAAGAGTATTTGTGGCACATTTGCTTAATAAAGAAGATTTCTCATTGAGAATCCGAATGGTCATTTGCCTTATCCTGGTAGTTCAGTTACCAAACCATAGTAAATTGTCCTTTTTTGCAGCATCTTGCTCGATTGATTTTTACAGGATTTTGCTCTTTAAATATAGGAGAGACTACGTTTTTATTTTCTGTGTGAAGCCGATTATGTCAACACAACCATTGGAGCTCAATAACACGGAAAATAATATCTTCTGGACAGCAAACAGCTGTTTCCACTAGCCGTACTTTTGTATAGAAGTATATAGCTGCTCACGAAAGACTTGATTTTATATCTTTTACAGCGTTTTTCTATTTATTCTTCTTGGTTTGTACTTCTTATGAGACAAATGCTCTTGGTTTAATTTGTACTGGTATTACAGTGGCATTTCAAATTGTAAGTGACTTGCTTTGTGTAATAATAACATTTGATAGCCTGGTTAAGGGTTACCGAGTTCATTTAACTCTTTTGTTTTTTTCTTCTAAGTCAATAATGGAAAGTATCTATGATATAGCTTCTTAGAAAGTCTTAAAATGGCTTCAAAAATCACTCTGTTTTGTCCAACTATTCTAAACGATACATCTAGGTACTGGATCACACATCAGCACAGACCCATTTCAGCCTTCCACAAAAGAACATACAAAAACCAGTAAAAAAATCCAAAATAAATCTAAGATAAATCCGTCGATATTTCGCCTATAACCGACTCATTAATCCATTGAGGGCAACACGTTTCGTCCATTTACAAACGATGGTCGCTTAATGGACGATCAACGGGTAACGTAAATAAACAGCATTACTATTTTGTGTCAAAAAGTAAGTGACAATGCCCGTTTTGTCCTTCGAACTGTGTTGGA
Organism: Helicoverpa armigera; assembly: GCF_030705265.1. NCBI lineage: Eukaryota > Metazoa > Arthropoda > Insecta > Lepidoptera > Noctuidae > Helicoverpa > Helicoverpa armigera. The sequence goes on from NC_087123.1 coordinate 11,850,559, forward strand.
TGTTAGTGATTCATGATTCAATTGTTTATTGAGTGCTGTTTCAATTGTTTAATGAATGGTGATACGTCAGTATTGGATGATATAATCGTATCTTTTATTTTTTTATTTCATGGCTAATTAGTTTGACTATTAGTTGTGACTAAAGTTGCTCCTTGCAAAACACTGCTACATCCGGTAAGACTGTAAGCCGACCCCAATATAGTTGGGAAAAGGCTCGGAAAATGATTAATTGTAACTAAACACTGAATTTTATTTAAAGCTTTTAACTGAAATTCTTCTTCGTGCGAGAGGTCTGAGCCCAGCGATGGGCCGATAAAATAAAAAACCTGAGGGATGATCCGAAATTACAATATATGGTGCTGATTTTAGAAAGTAGTATCTAGCAAAGAATATTATTTTAAAAATATTCATTTTTTTATACTCTAATACCTAACCCTTATTTCAAACATGTCAAAGCAAACCAAAATTCACCAACCTTTCAATTAGTTAATCAACCGATTAGCAACCACACATTATTCCCTAAACTAAACGCCGATCTGATAACCGTAATACCCCGTAGTTCGAAGGTAATGGTGACGAAGCCAGTGAGGCGTTAACGGCGATAGTGGTGATAAAATTAATAGACTTGGGGATTAACGCTGGATAGATTGTTTTGTAATATTGTGGGTGTCAGGTATTCTTCGGTTTAGATGCAATACTCTTTCTTGTATATATTTAATGTTTGTTCCATGTTGTTTGGTCTATCTGCCCACGTTCCATTTTAGGACTATGCTTATCACATGACTATGTATATAGAGACCTCATTATTATTCAAAAAATTACACGTACCTAAATGTTTCCTAAAGTCCTCTCCTAAATTTTTAAATGAACTAGGTCTGCAGTTTTTCTTTAGTGTCCCATTTAACAAACAGTAAAGTTATTCATTTAACAACGTGTTAGGCAGCTAAGAAATACTTGGTTTACTCTATCTACTACACATTGTACATACCACCTAAATAAGTCCACGGAGACAATATCCGACAATAACACCTGGTAAGTATTGGCGTTTGGTCAAGTTCCACCATTACTTATAAATATTATCTTGGCAAATATCTCGAAAAGCCAAGTAAATATCTCAAACACAGGCGTTCCGAGAATATGACAGTTACATACAATAGCTGCTACATGCCTTGTCGGCCATTGTCGAAAATGTCCGGTTATAGTGTAGTGACGGCCATTGTTCCAGTTCTGTATGTTGGGTAACTGTTTGTGGGTGATATAATAATTGTAATACACATATTTGTGGATTTGTATGCTCAGCTATAGAAGTTAATTGAGAGCGAAATTTTGATGGTTGGTGATACAAAGTTTGAATGTGAAAATGTGTCGACATTCCCGGCTTAAAATACAGAAATGTTTTCGCATTGTCAGTGTACTTCACTTGTCCGGCTGCTGAGGCAATGCGCTACGTGAATCTACAAATTAATTGTATTTATTTAGGAATTGGTCTCCTAAGATATCTGGAACTCATTGAGAGAGGTCTTCAGTAGGCTAGATCATGGCGATGATGATATAATGAGATATCATTCATCAGCATTTACAAGGACTTTTCCAATGTACCTTAACTTTATTAGACTAGATAAATTAGTTCTTTGTGCAAAGAACAACTTATTATCTTACAAAAAAGTGACTAAGGGTAAAACAAGCTAAAAAGTGTGAAAATATCCATTGTTTTCATAGTTTTAGTTTGTGTAAAATTTTAACTTTCATATAGCGACGCAGGTCACACATGCTGAAAGCGTCCTTGTAATATATTAAACGCGAACACAAAAACTTTGAATAATGCGCCGTGTTCCCTGCAAAATGAAAGAAAAACATCAACTTATGTAACTTAGTGTATGTTGTGAGCGATCGCGATTGTTGGGATAGACAAAACGTATTTAAAAGTTGATAATATAGGTACTACACGTTTCTTTATGATTGTAATAGTTATCTCATTAAAACATTTTATTTAATCCAAATTGTAAAAAAGTTATTATTAGAAACTGGGTGAAGTTTTTTGTTTCAAGTGCAGCTCAACCAGTTTTTTCGACATGAGCTTGAAAATATTTGTGCAAGGTTGATCATTCAGAGAAAAATACAGTAGGAGATTAAGTCGAATACCTGTAATTGATTTAAATGTGATTTCATTAAGTATTGTAACTTAATCAAAAACATTAAAACACAACATAACATAATATCACAAAAATTAAACCCGCTACCTCCCACAACTTGCACCACCCTAATAAATTTGATATGTGGTAGCAAACTATCGGGCTATGATAACAAAGTGCAGGCTTACTTTATTTACTGGTTGCGGCGCGATGTATGACGACAGTCCTCTGATACAGTAGCTGAGTCATAGCGAGGGCTCAAGTTGTGGATAGCCTGGCCCTGTATGACCCTGTTTAGCCGCACATTGGATTTTCTGTTACTAGAAGCACAGATACTATAATAGTCACTACGTTAGGAGTCTGTTGTTGGAAGTTTGGAGAACTTACGAATTACTTACGGCTGTTCTCGATACTTTGTTTATCGGTTGTTTTGCTTAATAGAGATAAGAATTGGATTAGTCAACATTTCATTTCTAATAAGCAAGATAAATGTTGGGAACGATCTTTAGTTTTATAGAGGTAATCTTGAACGATTGAAGTGCAGATACTTGTGATGAATAAAACAGTTTTCCATTTAAAAATATATTGAAAGAATAATAACAGAGCTTTTTCAAAAAAAAATACCAAATTAATATATGCCGAGAAAAAAAAGAAAATCACGCTTATTTCTAAATTGTTCGTTAACAACAATTGAGCGGAGCCTCAGAGGAACAGGTTCATTAATAAAACTTAATTAATTTCACATTAAGTCAGTCAGATTGGATTAAGTGAACGTAGCTTAAACGAATTATTGGGGATTTGGCGAAATTATAGGGAAAGATGGCGAGAATATACGGGAGACAAGTTGGTTGGAAGCTGCTGCGACTGTTAATAAATACATATTCAGGGACATTAGAAAAAAAGATAAGATTATATTTAGTACTGTTTAAGTAAATTTGGGTCTATTTCGATCAGATTTCCAAGCTTTTGTTTAAATAACTGAGTTACATAACAGTGAAACCAATTGCAAAAGTTTACGAATGGCTAATGAAATTGCAAAACTTTATGCATACTTAGTTCCATAGAATTATATTTAAAATGAATACCAGAATAGAACAAACAGCAGCTCAAAATGAAATATGCGCGGCACAAAACACAAAACGCATCCGTATGTAGTGAACATAGGATGGATTATTATCGACATCCCTCGACTCGCTGTGACCCGAATATTTTTACACGGATATCTCCATTGATTGGGATCTAGTGGAAGGTATGAAGAATTGTGACGTCATACATCTCCGAAGACCAGTCAAATTTGGCAGGTAAAAGTGTAACGTGTAACATATTTTTGTAGAAGATGGTTAAGTAACAGCCGGAGGTCGATCGGTCAAGAGGTGAAGCAACGCTTAGTGAGGTCGTTCTATGGATGGGTGGGACTAGATTTCTATCAGAAGTATGTCTTTTTATAAAATGCGAACTCAAGTCAGTATGTGTGTCGTGCTTTCATGCCAAAACTTCTGAACCTCTGATTTAAATTTAATTCGGTACGCATAAAGTCTGGAGCCTACTTTTAATTCGGGTGTGGAATATTTCAGAAGGACGTGGGTGGAACTGCCGGCAACAGTAAGTAGATCTATAAATTGTTTTCACTAATGAGATAATAATAGAAGAACAATAAGTTATTTCAGATGTATTTAAACAACAATCTAATATTGTTCTTCAAATGTCGTAACAAGTAGAACAAAATATATTTTAAAAGCATTTAAATACAATATAAACATTGTCACGTGTCACATCAAAAGGGGACCGGACTAAAATAGTATTTTGAACAAACAAAACATTTTTGGATTTATTTTTAGAACATTCTACTTTCTTTTTGTAACCGCTACAGACAAAAATCAACCTTATTTTTTCGACAATAAGATACATTGAAAGTGCAAAAATAAAATTGTGATAATCAAGTTACGTTTGCAATGGATACAAAGCATTTCGAACTCTATCGCAACGTCCATAAGAATTGTTTGTTCCGCAAATGATATTTTGTTCATTTTAGAGGGATAGTTGCGCATATGCGTCGATTGTCAACTGTTTGTGTTGACATGTCCAATCACAACGAGATATTTAAAATAATAGTTTTAAAACAATAACAATGTTTAAAATGGAATATTTAGAACGCCTTGTTCTATTTATTGATATATTAATTACCATTTGAAACATTTTAATGTAGGTACCTCAAGGCAAATTATAGTCCTGCCTGGGCTGCGGGATTGTTCGAAAGAGTTACCGCGCCCCTGGTACATAAAACGCCTACGACGGAACACGACGGTTTTTAGTCAGTAAGAGTCTGACACTTCGTCACCGCTGCTAACCCACAGCGGGAGGGTCATTAGATGATTTTTGACGTCGTTAAAAAGAAGTCAAATTATAATAAAAAAATCATAGGTTTGCGCAGATAGCGTTAAAGCCACACCCTTGAAATTTCACATCATGTTCGAATGATCACAAATTGCTTTCCACATTCAGATTGCAATCCCATTGCAATCTCGCACAATTATTCTCACTATCTTTAATGAATGTCCAACATTAAAAACTTAATATAATGAAAGCATTAGGCAATATTATGGCGCTATTAAACTGCTCTAAGCGCCCGCGCAAGCCCACGATGTGTGGGTAATAACAGCCATTTGAATTACTTGTCATACGCCTACACAGAAATCTGTTTCGATATCTTATAGTCATATTATGTATGCAGGAATAAAACTTTTTGGAAAGTCTCGACCAATATTCTGTGTTCTAGAACGATATTCAAACCTAGATTCGAATATGATTATTAGGACTGCAAAAAAGACAAAAATCGTATTTTTTGGACACTTACCTCTATATACAGCCGCAGAATATGAAGTAAAACTTATAAGAGGGAAAGTTACGGAACTAAGAACTCCAGGTAAGACAGACTAGAACGTGGTTTGATGAAATTTTCGGCTATAAATGGACTCTGCTGCCCATAGTTGTTATTGAGACTGTGCTAGATTTCAGCGCTTAACTTCATGAAAAATTACTGATGTGAAGGGATTTCATCATGATGATGATGAAGGGATTTCATAGAGGCTACTGCAAAATTTACCAGTTATAGTTAGTTGTATGGTAGATTTTGATGTCAGATCTACAAAAAAAACTTGATCGCAGCATCCGATTAAGAATAAATAATCCTACTTATTTGTGTGTTGCAATTTCCCGCATCTAGTTCACCTCATCCGTTGTTTAAAACTTTGTTTACTTTGAGGTATGGCGGTCTGATTTGTGTATGATATGTGTGAGAAGTCATAAAAATAGTACATTAAATTACGCATCATTTAATTGGTTGATGAACTAAGCGGACATACTCGTAATAAAACGAGATGTATCAACGTAATACCAGAAGTTCTTGTATCTAATTTGCCGCAAGAGGAACGTCTTGACCTATAGGAACAACCGCCGCAAACAATTCGTCGTCAGGACCCGTCAAGTGGATTTAAGGAAAGTCCGAAACTAGGGCTTGTTAGGTGATTAAACCTGCAGCTCACTCGATAAGAAGACTAAAAAAGAATAAGAAGATAGTTTAATATTCGAACCAATTAAACTTTTTCGAGGGTCAGGTTGGACGCTATAAGCTATACCAATATAAAAACCATTCAATAAGCGGTTTCTTCTTAACCTACTATAAACATGCTCATAAATCCATACACTATAGCTATAATCCTTGCTAATTTCAGTATTCACCAATCCCAACTTATCTTCTCATTGCCATCCCCATAATAACAACTTCGATATGAATAGCGATATAAAAATTCAATCATACACAAACACTGACCAGCCCTATACAGCCAGAGGAAAAACTATTAAAAAGAAATCCTCTTAAGGGCTCACATCTTCATACAATATAATCGATTCTGTAGTGCCCTCCAAACGATTCTCGATTACAACATCTGTTACTGAGAATACCTCTACATCATCATATTTGCTGCTGATCTAAGCGATTATGAACTTTATCGTATTCAGAGTAAGGGTCATAAGAAATGCACTTTTTATGTTTCATTAGCATTAGTCATATTTCACTGTCAATCTATTTTGAACTCTAGTGTCTTGGTCTTATAGTGTAGTTTAGGAAATGATGAGAGGGAATCGTGTTTGCCACATGGCTGTATTTTATGGCAAATTATTAAGAAATAATTGGGAATCCCGCCTTCTTTTAAAAAGGGCTGTATAGATTTATTGTAGGCGGTAGTTTCAATTTGAGCTTCGAAAATTTTAATATATTTTTATTTATAGGGAAATAAAACGATGCATATTTTTTGCCGAAGCAGCACAATATGATTCATGTGGTATATGTGAAGAAGGCACAGTCGAGCGAAAAATAAAAAATCGTAATACGGTTTTCAGATTGTAGCCCGAATCCCGGGAATAATAAATTAATTTACAATATCTTGATATTAGCATCTGCAAAATCATTTATATTGTTATTATAAAATCACGGTAACGTTGGTTTAAAGCAAGAACTATCACACTCAAGCACAAGAAAAAAACAAATGCAATTGTTATGTCTACAAGAATAATAAATGAAGATACAAAAGACCGCAAAATAACCACGCAATAATGCATTAAGTCAGAAAATAATATAAGTCCGATAAGACCGCTAATCTTCTCTAAGTAGCAATAAGTCTAACCAGCTACAAACAGATCGCCATGCTTTCAATGGGGAAGGGAATTCCTCTTTCAGAGAAATAGTTTTATTGTGACTTACCTATACTGTTGTGAATGTACAGGGTACGATACTAAGGTATAAAGATATTCTGAGAATTTCTTGGATGATTATGAGAACTATGGATTAACGAGGTTAGATAGATAGATATACTAAATGAATAGATGAGCAATTTCGTGCAAAAATTCTAAAAAAGCATTCAAATCTAACAATTACTCTCACTACTTATCCCTAATTAAATTATTGATGAAAATGGTTACTGAATAAGGATAGGAACAGCATGGTTTTCGATTCGCGAATTTGAGGTTGGGTCATGTTAACTCTGTGATCTAATTGGAACACAAAAAACACACTAACTTTATTAATAGTGATGATTTTAAAGAAGATTTAATATCTTGCTTCTTTTCCTAATTAATAAAGTCAAACTATCTAACTAACTTTAGCACCTAAGTAAAATTGAAGAACTCAGCGGACGTGCGGACTTAATTAAAATTTCATCAAATTCGCGCAAGAACCGTCTATTTTTCTTCCATCCAGTCAATTAGCATACCTAAACGTACCCTCCCTCATATAAAAATAACCTATGCTAAGTCTCTACAATATTCATTATCAAATGTTATGTCAGTCTGTCATAATATGACCGTGCAGAAGGGTGCAATGGGGGAAAATGCAATTAATTTTATCACAAAAGACCCATTCGACTCCGCGACTTATTGGGGGGGAGGCCAAAGAATAGTTAGGAATGTCATGTCTTAATACTTCGAAAGTTCTCGAATATAGAATCTTATTCAGATAGAATAAGGTCCAATTGATGTTTCAGGGATACCGTTGAAGCCCGTAATTGTGTTTTTGTCGTATGCTTGAGAGTATCAACAAATAGTTTTATTGACGGTATAATTGGTTTTTAATGGCAGTGTCTTCAAACCCAAATGACAATTCTGACGTTCACATTTCTTCAAGTATTTACTATGTAGGGAAAGTCAAAAGCGTTTGAATTATACATGAGCTTCTTTCAATTAAATAAATACAATTTCAATAAAAATAGAAAAATAACCTATCATCTAAATATTTTAAACCCTCCTAATACAAAATCGCCAACCAACACTTAAATAACATTACCCAAATACGTATCGGAAACTTTCACATATTACGTATGCAATTCCCATCGTCGTTATTGCTTTTATAAACCGTATGGTCCCATTTATGGGCCAGCTTCCCAAAATTGGTAGCACTAAAACCTTTTACAATTAAAACGGGCCATTATCGGGTGTCCCTAATCCAGTACATTTAAGTGAATGGCCCTACTCACTGGCCCGACCTTTGTGCCTGGTTTAAATGCAAATTTTATAATGCGCATTTGTTTGAGGATCGACATTGAAACGGTTTGGTGGTGCTTATTTAATTTTATCATGTTTACCTGATTGATTTTTTTTGAAATGTGATTTTTATTTTTGATATTTTAAAATACAGATTAACTTTGAAATTAAACTATGGCCAAATGTACATAACGTTTTTCTGAGACTCTTTCTTTTCAATACAAAAATAAAATCTCTTTCTTTTGGGTAGTCGATTGAAAAAAGTTTAAAAATTATTTCCGACTCTAATTGAACTTTCACACTCTAGTTAAATATCGTTCGTCTAGATACAGCAATAAGTTCCAATCGACATCTAAGTCTCAGTTAACAGTTCTTATCTAAACTTGAATTTAATTCAGACTAAGTTCAGTAGAGACTTGTAATTCAATTAAACGACAGTTCACTTTAATTCTGATTACTTGAGACAGCTTGACAGAAAAACCATTTTATTTATTCATGCAATTTTGTAATGCTGTTGCTCATGATTGATAGGCCCTGTCTTTATTATTTTATCTTAAGTTACAGTTTTAAAGATCTGTCTTTATAAAGACAGCATATAAAATTAGTAGAAAGTCGGACAAGGCCAAGTTTCTAATAAAACACTTTAGTACTGATTTTCGAGATAAACATTTTACTGAAGCAATGAATTGATAATACAGAAGCAATCTTAAATTAAGAGAGCAACCATCTTTTACCTGACCAAGTTTGAATACTGAAAGACATTACCAACATAAAGTAGAGGCTACAAACGATCGGAGCAGCACCTAACTTCAAATCTCCAGTGGTCATGAGAAATTTAATAAGAGAGCAACGGCAGGACTACTTTATGCAAATGTAAGAGCTGTGTGAAAGCTCTTTAGCGTTAGTCAAGCCGGAGACGAGGCGGAGACGTAACGAGATGGTACTGAGGAAATAAGGATAAATATTGAAAATATGAATATTATATTGGAATATTAAGTTTGGTACTCTATTACTATTGAAAGACAGTCTTATCAAGGGGTATTCGGTTGCCCAGGTAACTGGCTTGAGGAGGTCAGATAGGCAGTCGCTCACTGATATCTACATACCCCAACAAAATTGGAAAAGGCTAGGCAGGTGACTGTTACGAATAAAAAGGGAAATAACTTCGTAGGTAATAAGAAAGTCAAGACAATTTTTTGGCAAGGACGTCTTACGGTTCTATAAAAAACAAAGTCATTCCGAGGTCACTAAAGCAGTTAGGGTTGAAGGATACTGAAGCCAAAAAATTGATGGCGATACGCAAATCGGGCTAAGTGATAGAGATCTCGTCCGACATTTTGGCGTTACGCCAATACGCCAAAGTTCTCCCAGTAATTTATTGCGAGTCATACCATGAGATAGATTGGAGAAAAATATTTGCCTAGCTAGATAATTCAATCAGTTAGGAAGTTAATGAACATAAAAAAAAGGAATAAGAGATTATACAACCATCTAGCATAAATGAAAATTACAGAAGTAACGCATTTAAAAGGTGCACTAATTATTACAGGCGTTGATCCCCAACTGGATATTCAATACGAAATTGAATAAATAAAGCTAGGAAACTTTCCACATATAAATAAACGCGACGAAACATTAACAGTAAGCGAGGTATAAAGGATTTTCAACAATATATCCCCTGCATCGAGAAATTCCTTGTCGCTCTTCCGCTTGGTTCAATAGTGTTTGGAATATTGAAATTTTATGCGTCCAAAAGCCGTGAAGTATTAAAGTCGCGTTCGACGGATGGATTACTGAGGGGAAAGTTCCTAGCATTCACTCTGCAATTTTTGGGTATGACACAAGGTATTCCCGTACATTCTTCGAGTATTTGCATTTGGGAAGATTTCGTGCTTGCTTAGAACTTTTCGGGTAAGTGATTAAGGCTTTATACTAGCAGGTAGCCAGATTGAAGAGCCGATCTCTCATTGAAAGTGCACGTATTGGAAATAGGATTAATCTTTTGGGGAAAGCGTTTTCAATAAGTTTAGGGCTCAAGTAAATTAAAGAGGGAAAGTTTGACTACAACACAACTGATTATAACCCAAACACGAAACAACCTTGGCATCAAAAAGAAAGAATCTACAATCAGAACGAACAATAGACACATCGGCACACGTCTTAATCTATACATATAATAAAATGATAGGAAAGTCAAAACTGTACATTGAATATTTTTTTAAAAGAATACTTGGGGGGTGATCTATTATCGATTCTAAACCCAAATATATAGTTTTTAGAATTTTTGTCTGTTTGTCTGTTTGTCTGTTTGTCTGTATGTTTGGTCTCACTGAACTCGAAAAGTACTGCATAGATTTAAATCAAATTTTGCATGAATATTACCTGGGGGCCGGTTCAACATATAGGATATATATTATCACGCTATCACCTACGGGGGATGAGCAATGAACGATAATTTCTGTTAACGTTTCTGCAACAGCGGGTGCAATAATGACACATATTTGAATGTTGAACTTTGTAAGTTTATCGGCCTATTATCAATCTTTACATAGAAAATGGCTCTTTTATAAGTAACTTGAGCAAAAAACTGAATTTAAAGAAATGATATCCTAAAATTATAGATGAAGAAAATCATGCAGAAACAGATGTGCCATAAAACTGGTAGTAGGTAAAATATCAATGAAAACAGACTTCACTTTGTCATGGTATGTTCTTACTTTCAAGAAAAAACTATATGACAACGTGTGTATTTCGCTACTATAAAAACACTTCAAGAAATATCAGCGCATCATCAGGGACATTTTTATAATTCTTTCACCATTAGAAAGCTACATTATGTTTGAGTAACATAGGGTATATTTTATCCCGGTGCGGGCAGTAGTTCCCATGGGAAGCGGCACCCACGTCCCGAAGAAATTATGAACTTCCCCACATTCTCAAAAACTTTACATATGTTGTTCTGACATAATATAAGCTATACCTCTCATAAACATGAATATCCATTCATTTCATCCAATAACAGACATGCATCACCCTGAAAGTGCATTGCGAGTCTAAGATTTTATTATTATAAAAAAAACATTGTAATTAATATTCAAACATCCTTAAAAATAAGTTCTTGGTTTTAATATACTTTTTGAGTAATGAAGAATGTAGGCAAAATACGACCTAAAACATTGTGTCACTTCTAAAATTAACATCAATGGGAATAACTACCTGTCACAATACGTCAACAAGATGTCAACAGAAGACAAGAGTTCGTTCGTTCTGAAAACGTACAAATTACGCGTCGCAGGCCAGAGACATACTTGCTTTCAACCTCTGATCACAAATCATCGAGCTAAGAATTATATCACAAATACACCTTTATATTATTCAGTTACAAAGACAGAATTACTATCAAACGTGTTTTCGCTAAATGTTCTATTAGTTTTTGCAAACATACATTCCCAACTCTGATCTCATGGAGGTGGCGCCCGGGTGTCACCACTGTGCGGACTGTGCGACCTATCGCACTCGGCCCCGGTTTAAACCATGATCTGGAGCGAGAAGAAATGGGATGACAAAGAATGAGGCGGCGGAGCGAATGAAAATTCCCAACTCTCATCCCAGCCACTGCGGTAAGACACCACGAAAGCCGGATGTCGAGAGACGACTCCCGGCCACCGTAGGCGTAAGCAGCGATTAGGTTTGAGTGGGTCATCGACCTTCCGGCTTCTGGGAGACCCGTTATTTCACGCGCCCCTCAAGGAGATTCAGCAAACCCCTGTGAGGCCCACTAGGGCCAAAGCCTGACACTCCCTCACGCTGCTCAAACTGATGGCTGAGAATTACGTAACTTTCCAGGATGCCTTGCAACGTGTTGCAAATGCCCAGGCCTTTGGGAGCTTGGTAATCCTTTTCTCCACCTTAACATGAGTTTTGTGGTACATGAACAAATTAGAATAGTAATGAATTAGGTCATCTTCATCACGTATTTACCAACTCTTAATGTTCATCATGCACACCCGATTCTCTAACTTTATTGAAGGATCACTAAAATTGTTTCAGTTAGTTTAACTACGCTACTATAGCCCGTTGTCAAACCTTTTAATATCAATTCTGTAGAAGTGTGAATATCGAATTTCAGTTTGTGCATTGCACAAAAACCAACGTTATGATTTTCGAGAAGTCAAAAGAGTCGGCCTGCTAAGAATTATATTCATCGTTGGTTAATTGAATACATTTTCAGAAACCACAATAACAGTAGGAACCAAAGCGAATGATCGCTTCATAAAGCTCTGATTTTCTCGAGGCGATCAAGTCAGTTCTGGTCTGTTCGCTCATCAGATCTTTGAAAGCGGTTCGATGATAATATACTGTTGTCCTGTTTACCTACGTGTGACACATAATATGGTATTTAAACGTCCTCCGCAAGAGAGCGAACGTTTGTGCTATTTATAAAGACGAAATTTTACCGTTGTGCAGTAGTGACGCACAGTATACACAGCACTTATGTTTCTTCTGATCTGCTGGCTCCACCAAGAAATGACAAATTGCGAGCGTACGTTTTGAAAATCTTGGAAGAACTGCAGGCTTCAAGTGCCAACACACGAATTGGACTTACTCTCTCGGACGTATACTTTACCTGATCGAGAACTAATGCAAACATTTCGGTGGAATTCCAACATAACATAGTGAGTGAGTGCACAGAAAATCCCCGAAACACAAGTAGTGAAACTATGCGCTTGCCTGATGACTCAGTCATCATTCACCCAGCTATTCCTCAATTGTGTGGGTGTGCGCTTCCAGTCAAACCGAATCTTTTTGAGTACCAATGTTTACTTGGAGTGCCTATCTGACCTCTTCAACCCAGTGAACTAGACACCGCGTTATCCATGGTAAGTAAAACTGTTTGACAGACTTTCTGGCTCCCGATTTGTCGCAGCTGCTGCAGAAAATGTACAAATGACAACTTTGTCAGACCTTTGTTTTCTGTGAGAATTACGTAATAATTTTCCAAATCGATTGACTAGATCCAGAGATTTCCACAACGTCACAAACTTTACTTCTTTTGTTTAGATAAATAGACACACATCGTCGACACCACCTTGATTGATCAACCCGTGCTGCTGCTAAGTGGTAATCCTAATTATACTGTTATGTAAAAGAATACACCTACGCTACGGCATAAGTAGTATTTTGACAATTCCAAATTGCCCACGCAGACGAAGTCGCGGGCAACAGCTAGTAAGTTAATAAATATCTTTAAGATATGTCGAGTCATGTCGTAAACAATACTTAATAATACTGGCAACATTCAATACACATTATTAGATAAAATCTACAAGATGGAACGCTGTCCCATTGTTCATTTGGAAGGTCGAGAATGTCGACGTGTCCCGAAGTTAAGAATCGAATTAACATTTTAAATGCGAATCAATTTGCTTCGTTTACTTGTGAAACTCGATTGAGTATCGAAAGTTGGAGTGTGATGGAAATTTAAGGCTTCTTGTCCACATTATTAGCAAATTGTATGCTATAATCATTTGGTGATTGCTTGCATCAAGCCTTTAAATTGGCAATAAGTGTAGCAGTATCTATACATATAATAAAATGATAGGAAAGTCAAAACTGTACATTGAATATTTTTTTAAAAGAATACTTGGGGGGTGATCTATTATCGATTCTAAACCCAAATATATAGTTTTTAGAATTTTTGTCTGTTTGTCTGTTTGTCTGTTTGTCTGTATGTTTGGTCTCACTGAACTCGAAAAGTACTGCATAGATTTAAATCAAATTTTGCATGAATATTACCTGGGGGCCGGTTCAACATATAGGATATATATTATCACGCTATCACCTACGGGGGATGAGCAATGAACGATAATTTCTGTTAACGTTTCTGCAACAGCGGGTGCAATAATGACACATATTTGAATGTTGAACTTTGTAAGTTTATCGGCCTATTATCAATCTTTACATAGAAAATGGCTCTTTTATAAGTAACTTGAGCAAAAAACTGAATTTAAAGAAATGATATCCTAAAATTATAGATGAAGAAAATCATGCAGAAACAGATGTGCCATAAAACTGGTAGTAGGTAAAATATCAATGAAAACAGACTTCACTTTGTCATGGTATGTTCTTACTTTCAAGAAAAACTATATGACAACGTGTGTATTTCTGCTACTATAAAAACACTTCAAGAAATATCAGCGCATCATCAGGGACATTTTTATAATTCTTTCACCATTAGAAAGCTACATTATGTTTGAGTAACATAGGGTATATTTTATCCCGGTGCGGGCAGTAGTTCCCATGGGAAGCGGCACCCACGTCCCGAAGAAATTATGAACTTCCCCACATTCTCAAAAACTTTACATATGTTGTTCTGACATAATATAAGCTATACCTCTCATAAACATGAATATCCATTCATTTCATCCAATAACAGACATGCATCACCCTGAAAGTGCATTGCGAGTCTAAGATTTTATTATTATAAAAAAAACATTGTAATTAATATTCAAACATCCTTAAAAATAAGTTCTTGGTTTTAATATACTTTTTGAGTAATGAAGAATGTAGGCAAAATACGACCTAAAACATTGTGTCACTTCTAAAATTAACATCAATGGGAATAACTACCTGTCACAATACGTCAACAAGATGTCAACAGAAGACAAGAGTTCGTTCGTTCTGAAAACGTACAAATTACGCGTCGCAGGCCAGAGACATACTTGCTTTCAACCTCTGATCACAAATCATCGAGCTAAGAATTATATCACAAATACACCTTTATATTATTCAGTTACAAAGACAGAATTACTATCAAACGTGTTTTCGCTAAATGTTCTATTAGTTTTTGCAAACATACATTCCCAACTCTGATCTCATGGAGGTGGCGCCCGGGTGTCACCACTGTGCGGACTGTGCGACCTATCGCACTCGGCCCCGGTTTAAACCATGATCTGGAGCGAGAAGAAATGGGATGACAAAGAATGAGGCGGCGGAGCGAATGAAAATTCCCAACTCTCATCCCAGCCACTGCGGTAAGACACCACGAAAGCCGGATGTCGAGAGACGACTCCCGGCCACCGTAGGCGTAAGCAGCGATTAGGTTTGAGTGGGTCATCGACCTTCCGGCTTCTGGGAGACCCGTTATTTCACGCGCCCCTCAAGGAGATTCAGCAAACCCCTGTGAGGCCCACTAGGGCCAAAGCCTGACACTCCCTCACGCTGCTCAAACTGATGGCTGAGAATTACGTAACTTTCCAGGATGCCTTGCAACGTGTTGCAAATGCCCAGGCCTTTGGGAGCTTGGTAATCCTTTTCTCCACCTTAACATGAGTTTTGTGGTACATGAACAAATTAGAATAGTAATGAATTAGGTCATCTTCATCACGTATTTACCAACTCTTAATGTTCATCATGCACACCCGATTCTCTAACTTTATTGAAGGATCACTAAAATTGTTTCAGTTAGTTTAACTACGCTACTATAGCCCGTTGTCAAACCTTTTAATATCAATTCTGTAGAAGTGTGAATATCGAATTTCAGTTTGTGCATTGCACAAAAACCAACGTTATGATTTTCGAGAAGTCAAAAGAGTCGGCCTGCTAAGAATTATATTCATCGTTGGTTAATTGAATACATTTTCAGAAACCACAATAACAGTAGGAACCAAAGCGAATGATCGCTTCATAAAGCTCTGATTTTCTCGAGGCGATCAAGTCAGTTCTGGTCTGTTCGCTCATCAGATCTTTGAAAGCGGTTCGATGATAATATACTGTTGTCCTGTTTACCTACGTGTGACACATAATATGGTATTTAAACGTCCTCCGCAAGAGAGCGAACGTTTGTGCTATTTATAAAGACGAAATTTTACCGTTGTGCAGTAGTGACGCACAGTATACACAGCACTTATGTTTCTTCTGATCTGCTGGCTCCACCAAGAAATGACAAATTGCGAGCGTACGTTTTGAAAATCTTGGAAGAACTGCAGGCTTCAAGTGCCAACACACGAATTGGACTTACTCTCTCGGACGTATACTTTACCTGATCGAGAACTAATGCAAACATTTCGGTGGAATTCCAACATAACATAGTGAGTGAGTGCACAGAAAATCCCCGAAACACAAGTAGTGAAACTATGCGCTTGCCTGATGACTCAGTCATCATTCACCCAGCTATTCCTCAATTGTGTGGGTGTGCGCTTCCAGTCAAACCGAATCTTTTTGAGTACCAATGTTTACTTGGAGTGCCTATCTGACCTCTTCAACCCAGTGAACTAGACACCGCGTTATCCATGGTAAGTAAAACTGTTTGACAGACTTTCTGGCTCCCGATTTGTCGCAGCTGCTGCAGAAAATGTACAAATGACAACTTTGTCAGACCTTTGTTTTCTGTGAGAATTACGTAATAATTTTCCAAATCGATTGACTAGATCCAGAGATTTCCACAACGTCACAAACTTTACTTCTTTTGTTTAGATAAATAGACACACATCGTCGACACCACCTTGATTGATCAACCCGTGCTGCTGCTAAGTGGTAATCCTAATTATACTGTTATGTAAAAGAATACACCTACGCTACGGCATAAGTAGTATTTTGACAATTCCAAATTGCCCACGCAGACGAAGTCGCGGGCAACAGCTAGTAATAATTATAAAACTGTCTGGCTGACCATAAATTAACAGCAAATGTTGTTAATGATAAAAATACAACTAAGCTAGAACACAACACAAAAGAAGCAGAATTAAGTGCATAAAATAAAATGATGATGAATTATTGAAAATGATATCCGACATTGAATTGAAATGATGTCCGGATTCAATCAAGAACCACAAGTAGGGGATGAGTATTTATTCAGTCGATTATGCGTGCTAAGGTGGGTTTTAATTTACAGAATAACATGGTCGTGTTCGATCTCTAAAGTGAAGTGCATAATGTATGAGCGATAATAAATTCATGTTTTTAGTTCCATGGGGTTGTAGTTGAAGATTGCTGTACTGATAGCGGATGTAAGGAATTAATTGAATAATTTAGGTAATATTGTAGGTGGAGAGCGATTTGTGGGAAGGTTTGAAAGTGATGATAGTAAGGAAATTGTTGCTGTAGATGTTGTACTTGTAAATGAAGTTCAGAGGAAAAGTAACATTGGAAATGGGAAAACAGATGAGTAGAAAGTAACAATTATTAATATAGGGACTGACTATATAAGTCCATCGTCCAAGTCCAGTAAATAAGCCCAGGATGAAAGAAAAAATAAATACCCAGCATATCATTCGGAAAAAATAACTGTAGATTCTAAACTAACATTAATTTAACCGGCAGTAACCTTAACACCAGTCACACTTCCTCCAAACAAAAATAACTCAAACTGACACAAAATTACCATGAAACCCCATAGTAATTATACACAAAATAAAAACACGATTGTGAACACATCCCAATTCAAATTCGTGGCTCGCTTTGATCGAGTTATGCATTATTAATGAACATACGAGTAATTATAGTGCGGTGAGATTTATTGCGCCAAACGTTTTGTTATAGCTAACCATTCTGAGAAACTGGGACTGGGCGTCGCGTGTGGCCCGTGATTGAGACATCCTCTTTGTTAATCTACTCATTATGAAATTAGTGCGTCTGTTTGTATGATTGCCGAAATTCTAAGGCAATGAGTTTCGTGAGGTTCTCTTCTGTAGATTAAATCTTTTTCTGTAGGTTTGTCTTAACACGTCAGTGTCACATATGGGGGGACAGGATTGGAACTTGTTTTTTCAGTAGTAAAAATATCGGTTTATATATTGTCCATAGACAGTAAACACTATCACATAATGTCGGCAACGGAACCTCCTTCTGATTGTACGAAGGGTCTTGCCTTATACCTGATATGGCACTGATGTGTGAGAATAGATCTCTAGAGAAGTCCATAAGATGACTTAGGTTATTCGTTCTCATACGGAGCCTTGAGAGTCTTATAAACCTCAAACTAACTTGTTTGTTTGGAATCAGAGAACCTTGGAGGAGGGAATAAGATACCTACTTCTTTTTAAAAATGTGAAGTGGACGAAGTCGTGGGCAGAAACTAATCTATAATTACGTTAAGACCTCATTTTGAGTTCGATATACTTAACATGCATAGGCACGTTTCCTCTGCTGCACGCATATTATTGGTGGTACTATGACCAGAAAATGATATTCCATTCCTCTTGAACTATCTTTGCGTAGAAAAGATTTGATTTAATCAAGTTTTGTAGCTGTTTTAGTAGACCACCTCAGCATAACTGTACGTACATAGACTAAAATTATGTCTAGTATGACAGCGGTTGTACACTAGCGGATTTTTGGCCCAGTTTTTCCACAAATCATCACTATCAAAAATCAATTTGACACCCATTTGACACTTTCAAAAAGTCCAAATTCTACACTACATAAGTTGCAAGTGGAACCACTTAAAATTAAACGAGTCTCGATAAGCCTTCATACGGTGTCCACTGCGTTATCAATTCCATTCCGTTTCATGCATTGCGCCTGTTGATGTTCATAAGTGGTAAAACGGAATTCGTAATGTTTATCTTTATTATTTTTTGATACCAGCGTCGATAGTTCCAACTGGCCTTTTACAAGTCCAGTTAAGATGGGGGTAATAAAAGTTGTTGACAATATCTGATACTTTAACGTGGTCTTTGACGGTATAGTCTACTGACATCACGTTATCGGAATCCTTTCTGAGAATATTTTTAGTAGTTACAGGATTGAGATAGGTTAAAAGAAACATCTACATAATATAATGTTATAACATCCCGTTTAATTAAATTAACTATTTGATTGACACAGAATTCTGTACAAAAAGATAATAATCCAAATATTCAGGCAAAAAAAATCTGATCTCTGACTGATATCAGCAAGTACTCCAAAGCAATTGAATCCATAAAAAACGGGATCAATGATCTGCCGAACTATAAATTGCTATCGAAAAATTCGTTTAAAACACTAATTAATATTCCCGATGTCCACTTCGTTACGGGGTGCGCACTCCATACTTTTATGAAAATTGAATTATGCTTTATTAAATCTGTATCAGTATAAAATTTATCTGTATTATAGGTATGCCACCGTTTGCGGTAACCGGAATTTTAACGCGCGGTCCTCCATGCGGCTTTTTGTGAAATATTCGGTTCAAAGTGACTGATATTTTTTGGTGATATATTTATAACTGTTAAAAGGTAGGGCTATTTGTAGTTTTAGCTTTTATGCTTTCTTTTGTTTTAATCGGTCTATCTAAAGGTACGCGTGCAGATTTAACAAAATTCATCATTGGATCCGTAACGCCGTTGCAAATGCGAACTTTGTCATATTAAACCAACGCACCTAAGACGTGTCTGTTATAGTATACTTACCTACAATACAATTAATGGTGGCTAATCCTTAAAAGATCCATACCTTCCTTCCAATACCTAGGTACTACAAAATTGTTCGAAACATTTTTGGTAAAAAAGTGACCCATTCGCTCAAAGAGCTGCATAATACCTTCATATTTTCAATACCTGCACTACTGCCTCAAAGTGCAAAATCATAACCAATTTTTATACGTAACACAAAAATTACTGAACACTCATGGAGTTTTAAAACCGATACAGAAATAAAATATTATTATGTCGTTGAGTTTTGTGTTTAAACTTAAACTTACTTTAGTGTAACGTGTGTAATAAACGGACAAAAACCCTTTCCGCATATAAAATCATCTTCTTGGTCTTCCTACCCTGTACCCGAGTCATTTGGGATCGGCGCAATACTTATTTTCCATTATTGGTAAATATTTTTTTGATCTTTTCTTATACTAGTAAATATTAGGTACTACCAGTGACCTACAATTCTTAAGGCACTAACCCACTTAAACGCAAAACCAATCGCACAGTCCGAGATCGCCCTCTCATCGAACGAAGCTCATTATCAGTTACAAGCACCATTTAATTTTGTTCGCAATAAAAGGTCGGCACACACTGTCCGTGCTCTAAAGACTGCAATAAATACACATTGTTAACGCGCCCTTAATTTGATGCCACCTACGTACAATTAAGTATTTAAATCTAAGTTTAGCGTTGTATGTTAGTACCTTTTTTGCTGTTTTTTATGTTACAGATCGGAAAGTGCGGCCCTCCAGGTAACAAGGGTTTGTCTTCGGTTTTAAGATGCTCATAATAATTAAGCATGACATTTTTATATACTACATACAGAAAAATACACACGTACTTAATATTTATAGAACAGTTTCTTTACAGCAGTCACAAAGTAAATAATTTAAAATACTTCTAAACAAAAGAATGGAATAACATTTACCATTATTTTGATGTTTAAAAATTGCAATTACGTTTAAAAATTGCACTTTCGCAGTAATTATAACGATTATGCACAAAAAATCAACAATAAAACCAGCCCAGGTTTTCAGTAAATCCTAAATAACTAGCTTATTTTAATTAATGTTAGCTAGAAAGCTCAGCTTTATCCTTTACAAAGACTGTCAGCATTTTAATAATTAAATAAAATATTTTCCTTGCTCGTGAACGGGAAAAATTGAGTTCTGGGCTTTGTTTAGTTTTCAGGATAAATTAGGTTACTACTGAATTATAGCTTAGATAATAATATTGAAAATCATTATTTTATGGAAAGTTTTCGAAATCCTTGCTGATATTATAAAAGTAACTGTTTGTCTATGGTGCTGTCATGCTAAACTACTGAACCTATTAAATGTTTGGAGTCTATAAAGATAGTTTAGAGCCTGAAGAAAAGGCTTATGCTCCTTTTTACCCTGTTCGGGAAGTAGGTCCTTCGAGATGGGGGAGGAACCGCGGACCCAACTATAATCAACATTTAAAATCACTCAATATTTATGTATATTCTTTAACTCAAATGCATGTAGGTACTTGTAAAACTGTTATCTTAATATCAGTATATTAAGTTCAGCTGTCTCCTTACGTCGGTGCGTGTTTGTTCCTTACACATTTTACGAGTATTTTGGTGAATTTAAATTGTATTAAAAGTATTTATGATCAGTGTGTCGATGTACGCCCACGGTGGCGCGGTACCTTTATTTAAACTCTTTAAATTCTTTTGCGTTTTCTTTTTTTATGTTTTTTTAAGAGGTTGATTGAATTGTTATATTTAAAGTGCCTCTTTGCCAAATAAGGCTAACTTCTGCAATTTTTTGGACAAAAACTTATTTAGAATCTTGGTTAAATAAAGCACGTAGGTATTTGACTTTAACTTTGACACTGTGAACTTACTCTGCGAAACTGTAATTTACTCGTCGTAATCACAACTTCACAAGCGTTTTCCAGTCACAAAAAACGAAAACTGATTTCTTACTAGTATATGAATATTCCGTAAGATATAATGTGGGATACCAACGCATACTTATGAAATACCTATCTACGTATATTAAACAATACCAAACCACTAAAAATACCGATACAAAACAAACCTCTTTGCAATCTCATTAACAATTTAATTACTAAAATATACACCCTGTATACTCGATATAATTAAACGTGCATATTAAACACACAGGTTTATGCGCACAGAAAGTCGAAACTTGAAATAAATGAACGTTTAAAATAAAATATAGTTTGTCCTTAACGACTAATTAGTATTTATTGCTATATTAAGATAACGTTATATTTAAAACTTGTTTTAAAACAAATTAAGGTTATTTTATATATTTTTTTAATAGTTTACAGCCTGTATATGTCTGGTTTGTGGATATAGACTTGAATTTTATTACGTAGGACAGTTAAAGATATGATATTATGAAATGCAGTATTTTATTTGAATTGATAGGGAATATGACATAACCAGCAGTTTCCCGGAGAAGCCATATTAATGAAGTAATAGAACAACTGTCTACGTGTGTATTTACTCATACCTACCAAACATTTCTACCTGTTCAGCAGTTTTACAATAACACACTATCTAAATCAGCTCCAAATAGGCTAGAATGAACGCTAAGAACTTTATAGAAAAAACAATAGGATTCAGAATCACATTGGAAAATAAAAATAACAAAAAACCACGCAATATTAAAAAGTGATAAATCTATTTCAACTTCAAGGAATTTTCGACTTTATTCCCATTGTTTTTGAACACAGAATAAATAAAAATGTTAAATATGTTTCAGAACATGATGCGGACCGCAATAAAATGATATTTATAGCTCATTTTTGAGTGAAAGAAGAAAATAATAATATTGTTCAGTCTTGCAATTGTTTTATTTTTTTGCTTTCACAACAGCTAGCCGGTTCCATTAAATGTATCATGATAGGTATGTATAAGCTCAAAAAACCTAGTCTAGCTATTCTTTACTTTGACACAATGATTAACAATGGTTTGAATTGCAATGTTGGGAAACTGTATTATTTCTGGGTGGCGTAGGTTTTATTTTATCCGGGTACCGAAGAAGTTCCCTGGAAAGTAGGTGAAAACGCGAGAAGCACCTAATAAAGTACAAAATTACATTTTCAATCATGTCGGCTTGCACATGCCACATCAATAAGCATTTAAGTATTCCCATTCATTTTACCATGAGTACCTGGGTACTCTTTACTCGAGTCATAAGTAGAAAGGTAGAGAGGCTATAGGTATTGCGGTAGTAATATCTCACTGCTATTGACATAGATGGACCCACATACCCCATAGACGTTGGCTATCGTCAGTCCACCCTTGACCATGGTAGTAGCAGTTCAGCAAATACGTCGGATAAAGAAATAGCTACAGGTCTTCTTTCACCTACCAGCTCAATGAAGTACTGTGTTCTGTATACAGTAACTACATTGGATCCGATATGATATTAATCCAGTACATAAATTGCCAATTAAAGCGAACATTGATATATTGTCCTGATAGTCATAAACATTTATTATTTATATTATGTATTACTTTTTTATTTATCCATAACTACATATGTACAGCGTGTTCACTATGAGATGAATTATAATATGTTTAATTTTTCGAAGTTCCGTACTATCGAACAAATTCCAAATATAAATTATCAAAAATCCAATCCCTGTAAGTTGCATAAATGTAGAATTAGTTCTTTAACGAATACAAAGCAAGTTTGAAAAGCGGTGTATCAAAATATGATTGTTTTTTCAACATCCTGTATTTTAGTTTCTGACGTTACTATGCGTTGGTCGACATTTTAATTACTTTTTGAGTTGCATTTTGTTTTTATTTCAGATCTGTCGTAATCTTGATTTCGGAGCTTTTTTATTGATCGAAGATTAAACGGCTTATTAACGTAGACTATTTAAGATTCTTTGTTCGTCAATTATTATTGTGAAATTGCTGAGCTGGTTTTAATAAAAAAATGTGTAAACGTAGAATTATAAGTTTACAAAGAATAAGAAGACATGTAAACAGAGCAATTATTAAAATAATGCTTCTTTCAAGGACGTTGAATCGTAACACTGATAAATAACTTAGAGCTGCCGATGAGTTCAACTTACTGTACAATAATTTCTAAACATTACGACATATTTCTTCAGGTTTTTTAGGATCTCAGTTTAAAGATACCTTCAAAGATTGGTTTAAAGATTACTCCTTTGATAAAAAGCACTTTGTTAAAATGACTCAAATTTATTTACTATGATACTAGTTTTGTTTGAGAGCATTTTACTGATCAAGACAATCTTGGTATAAAAAGAGTAAAAGTCTATGAGATCTTGATTATCTTGAGTAATTCAGTACTGATAAATCTTTCTTCTTTCTTGCATGTCTTCAGCCAAAGTTTTTTAAAGATAGTTCTTTAGAGAAGCCCTAAGTTTTCATGGGCATAGAAAGAATTAACTCGCGATTTTACATTCTTACATTTTGAGATTATTCAATTAAGAAAACTTGCAAACCTCAAACCGAGCAACTGGCCGACTTTCTTTGGTTATATAACTAGAAAGGATTCTTATAGAAACCTACATATTTCTACTCCCAACAATATATCCTTTTATCCTTCTTTCCTTGGGCACTCTTCGTCAAGGTCCGTCAACAAGCCTCAAGATAAGTATGACCAGCTCTCAAGACCCGAGTTACCTTATCAAGTAATTTCCACTTTTATTATGATGAGGGTCTCGACCCTTGATTTGTGACGTTTATTAAGGAGGTCCTTTTTCTTTTTTTTTACTTTTTAGAACAGCTTTCGAGGTTTATTGGAATCGATCGTAAATTAGCGTTGGGTTTGAGGGTTGTGGGGGGGGGAGGGGATTAGGGATTGTTATGTTCTCATTGGTTTTTTGTTGTAATCCCTTATCTCGGGAATATGTTGATAGATTTTATTGTTAGAAGTCCTTATGCCGTTGATGTTTAAGATTTTATTGTTAGGACAAAAGTCAATTAAGGGTAAGTAGCTTTATGAGTTTTTATGATGATGCTGCATGTGACATTTTTGCTATTTTTATGGGCATGACTTTATGTAAAGAAACAAAGGACAATGCTCAAAAAAAAACCCAAGCCCGGCGCAAACGAAAAGTAACTCAAATTATAGGTAATAATAAGTAATGAAATACTGCATAGGAGGCATCATCGAAATCAATGACTAAATGTATGAAATTGCTATTTGATTTTTTAAAGGGGTAACATGAGCAGCTGGGGCTATTTTTACCAAATTTACAATAAATTATAAAAATTCGTCAACCAATATCAGACAAAATTCAAAAGAAAACGTTTTACACACATTTACTATATTGATACCCTCACTTTTCCTCCCATCCTTAATTATTTCTGGGAACAATGCCTGCTCGAATGTCGCAAGACGTATTGTCCATGGTGACAGACATCGGCGCCAGACGACGAATTAATCGATGAAATCGGATCCGAATAAAAAATCGAATAATCCCAACGGAAAGATCGAATAATCGGAATATTACATAGACTGTCGGAATGGACGCTGATTAGTCGGTGAAGTTTTGTGATTAAAAAAATAAAACTGTTTATTTGTCTTTCGTGTGTTTGGATATTTCTTAGAGGGATTTTTTAGTAATAAGTATAGATTTAATAAAACTAAACTTAGTAATAATGATAAGTACTGCAAACCTCTCCTACCTCTTTATGCTGTGCCCTACCGGGTCCATATTGTTTCCAATATATTGTTTAAACTTTATAAAAATACCACCTGTATTACATATGGAACGCAAATAAAGATTTGAATTTGAATTTTCCTAGATTGCCTTCTAACTATTTCCTCGGCTGGTAAAGTTAAAAATAAACGTGTAGTTTGTAACTATTGATTCCATTAACATTTGAACATAGAACTCCTCCTCCTCGATCGTTCCCTCAATGCTGAGGATCGTGACTCCTTTTTATTTCGTCAACCAGTTGTCTCCATCGGTTACGTTCCGTTGCTTGGTGTAGTGCAGTGCTGACAGATATCTCCAGTTCCTCCGATATCTGGTCTGACCACCGTTTGGGACTTCTACCTCTAGGTCTTTTGCCTTCAATTTTTCCTGTTACCATCAGGCGTTCCAAGTTGTTAGTGTCTCTGCGAGCAACGTGGCCGAAATACCGTACTATTCGCTGCAAGCAGGTAGTGGATAAGCGTTTTGTCTTTTCTAGCTTTAGTTGTTGTAGAATGGATACATTTGTGCGGAAGGCTGTCCATGGTATCTGCAGCATACGGCGCCAACACCACATCTCAAAAGCGTCGATTCTCAGCCTGTCGGCAGCTTTAAAAGTCCACGTTTCCGCACCATATAATGCGATGGAAAAGACAAGAGTGCGGACCAGATGTATTTTGGTCCGATATCTGATGTTTCGGTCCTTCCAGACTTTGCTCAACTGGGTCATCGCTGTCTTTGCCATGCCAATTCGCCTACGTATTTCAGGTTCGCTACTTCCCTTATTTGTTATTAACGAGCCAAGGTATTGGAACTGGTTTACGGTCTCGTAGTCTTGTAGGATATCAGTGCGTTGAATAGTGTCAAATCGATCAACGATCATGAGCTTGGTCTTAGATTTGTTAATTGCAAGTCCCATTTCCAGACTGGCTGTTTCTAAACGACGCAGCAGCTCCGCCATTTCGTTTTCGGATGATGCGAAAAGGGTGGTATCGTCTGCATATCTCAGATTAGATATCTTGACTCCACCTATCTTTATGCCACCCTCCCAGTCTTCTAGCGTTTGACGCATAATGTGTTCTCCGTAAATATTAAAGAGTATAGGAGAGCTTATGCATCCCTGACGAACGCCCTTCTGGAATGTGAAACGGCTTGATGTTGTGTCTCCTACTGTTACAGTGCCATAACTCGACTCATAAAGGTTGCGAAACAGCATTACGAGGTGGGAGGGTACCCCCGCTTCGGTAAGTACTTTCCATAGTTTCTCCCACTTGACGCAGTCAAAAGCTTTTTGGTAGTCCACAAAACACATGAAAGTTGGGGTGTTATATTCGTAGCATTTTTCTATTATGAGCCTTAAGTTTAATATTTGTTCTCTCGTTCCCCTTTCTTTTACAAAACTCGCTTGTTCTAGGGGTATTTGCCAATCCAGGAAAGCTCTTAGTCTGGCATTGAGGATGTTAAGGAGAACTTTGCTGGCATGGGATATTAGTGCAATAGTTCTGTAATTACTACAGTTCCGCATCGATCCTTTTTTATGGAGAGGAAGAATTGCGGAGTGTACCCAGTCAGATGGCCAAAGTCCTGTATGCCATATTCTATTGCATATATTATGCAGGCATGTTATTCCATTTGAGCCCAGTCCTTTCAAGACTTCCGCTGTGATTCGATCCGGCCCTGGTGCTTTATTTCTTTTAAGTTTCCGGATCGCATCTTCAACTTCTGAGCGGAGAATGCTGGGCTCTTCATCTCCTATGATTTTATTTGATGAAGTGGATTTGGATGATTGGTCTTGGTAGAGTTCCTCGCAGTATTCTTTCCATCTTTCAGCTACTTTGGCAACTTCATGTATCGGATTCCCATTTTTGTCATCTATCACCCACGAGGAAGGTTTGACTTTGTGTGTTATTTGTTTGACCTTTCTGAAAAGATCAGCAGTTTGATACTTGTCCGCATGATGTTCGATTTCGGTACAGATGTTCTCCAAATACTGGTTCTTATCCCTTCTGCACTGTCTTTGAATTAACCTGGACATTTGAGAGTACTTCACTTCGAAATTTTCGGGTCTTTCGCCACTTTTGAGTTCTTTACGTAGCTTTATGTTAGACCAAACCTCCTCTGACATCCAGTCTTTTTTATCCATAGGTTTTTTGGCTATAAAATCTAGTGCATTAACAATTTTCTCGCTAAACTGCTGCCATTGCTCTTCTGGATTCATATGTGCAATTTTAGGGGTGAGTTCTGCTAGATATGATTCCGTATTGTTCTGGAAACCATCGTATTCCGGTTCTGAGAGCCTAGCTAAAGGTTTTGCTTTCTTACGACGAAACTACCGAACATAGAACTACATGTTTTAAAAACAAAAGCTAATCGTGCACCTTCCACTCTATGCCTGAACAAAAGTCCCACCTAAACTGAAAAGCATACACACATACAACCTTTTCACACCAAGTCTGAGCCACCAGTACTGGTCAAAGGTTCCATCAGTCAAAGGTAAAACGAGGTAACTGCGATGACGTATCGGAGACTAATTGGAAGTCGGCGCGTCTCGAACTAATCGATGTATTCGCACGTTCAGTCTTCTGCCGTTATTAAAGTCTGCCTTTCGGCTATGCTATCCTGGTACCTGGTTTAAAATAGTTCCTTAATTTTGGTACTGTGGTGTGGTGGAATTAGTGATAATGAAGAAAGGACGATAATTTAATGGATTTTTTGTTTATACCTTTCTACTATTATAACTTTAAATTAGATTATTTTTTAAAGAGTTGCAAAGAAAGAGTTTCGTTTGTTTATGATCTATCTATGACCCAAATTATATAATATTCATCTAGTTAAACCATGTAAGTAAATGGCCAAATGCAAGCCTGTCTTGTCATAGAAATAATTAAGTAAGTGATCATCATCAAAATCATGAACTATTGAAATAAAATGATATGGCACATAGAAAAATCAGAAATAAATGTCAATCCACAAAGTGGCTCAGCATTGATTTCTTAAAATTACTATACTAAATGTTACGACGCATTAGTCTACTGAAACCATTCACATCTCCCATAATATCTGGACACTGTATCTATTCGTAGGTGGTCACAATCCGATTGGATGGCAGTTACTTGATTAATTACACGATAAGGTGCTAGGACACTACCCAATATGGTGGGGATGAACAAAAACAACAGACTCGTACCGTGGGTGGGCCGTTTATCGTCAAATAAACACGAACGGGAACACGGAGGAAGGAATGTTAAATAGAGGAAATGCCGTAAAGGAGGTAGGTCAGGCGCCTTCTCGTAGGTCATAATAATGTACGGTAGGCGTAATCAGTAAACAGAACTAACGGGGCGTTCGGGTTCCTTGTCAAATGAACGGTAATATTCTGTCAATGTCTTGATTGATTGGTGATTTTATTTTGAAAATAATTGCCGGGTTTTAAAGGCGTGTAAAGGCAGCGCTAGTGACGTTCCACGTCCCCCGAACACTCACTCACTCAATTTTTAGATTTTGCGTTGTGACATCTCCGCAAGTTTGGTTCTCCATGGTCGGGAATAATCAGGATTTTATTCGATTGTCGCTAGTTACCACTTTTTGATTTATGGGAAAGGGATTACATGTTTTATTTGTTTTGACGTCGTGAGAAATTGAAAACTAGCTTTTGTTTTGATGGAGAGGTTCAAGTATTAGAAGTCTGCTTTAGGTACTATCGGACATTGGATACTCTATTGCCGGCTGCGGGATTTTTATAAAGAGTTACCATATAAGTACCTACAGTCTGGAAGAAACAAATTTGGGTTTTAGTCATTAGGAACAAGTACCCACCTACAGGATGAGAGGTCATTTGATAATTTCCCATCCAGAAAAAAAACCGATAGCTACTAAAAGTTAGGTACATGTAAATCTAAACATAGTCTAGTAGTGGTTTACATAGGTAAGCTTGATAAAAGGGAATGTAACACAAGTCACATATAAACGAAAATAGTTTCATTGATAAACATACAGTACAAGTTGAATGAATCATTAAACAATGGTAATTACACATGTTTTCACTGTGTTTGTCTATTACAATTTGTTATCTCCTTTAAAATACAACCAATAAATAACATCTATGCTCTGATAACCACTGAATGATTTATCAGCTCTAACAATTTTATTACTTCGACTATGAACTGGGGTATCAATTCACTCAACAAGTCTACCAAAAAAAACACGTGACAAACAGACAAACATATCTACTCACAATTAATTGCTCACATAACCCTAAAAGTACCATTATCCATCCATTAGTATACCACACACTGCAGATTAAATAGTCGGCCGATAGTTGAACCTATAGTTGGCAATTTTTTTTGTAAAGAAAATCCCACCAAAAACATTAAATGTAAAAAAAGCCAATCCTCTACGCAATTCCTCCACCGTAAAAAGTTTTGAGATCGCATAGAAGCCAAGTCCTGTTCAACTTTATTTGTAATAATAAATCAATATTTTGTGACCATATCAATAGTTTCGTTCACTTTACAATAATATTGACTTGGCCATGAGCACAATAAACTACAAATATAATACAGCATATCTTGGAGAGGTGAAAGTCAATCATGAAGTTTAATATCACAGAATTAAATACTTTTAGTTTTTTCAATTGTTACTAAATGACCGACAGTCAGTATCATCCAAAATCATGAACTGCACATTTACTATGGCGCATGTTTGGTCCATGGTGATCTCAAATTCCAATCATTCCAATCGTAAAATCATGTCCATATAGAATGTATCAATTCAATGGTATTTACACATTATTTCAGGGAGCGACTATTAACTTGTGCTCATGGCCAAGACAATATTATTGTAATGTGAACAAAACTATTGATATAGTCACAAAATATTGATTTATTATTACAAATAAAGTTGAACAGGACTTGGCTTCTATGCGATCTCAAAACTTTTTACGGTGGAGGAATTGCGTAGAGGATTGGCTTTTTTTACATTTAATGTTTTTGGTGGGATCTAATTTATTTTTTGTAGGTCTCCTTCTTCTCTAAGTATATAACAAATTAAATTAACTTACATGCAACTAACTAAATATATAACAAACTAAATATGTAGACCTAAACTAGCACGTAAAAAACATTTTTTTTTTAAATAAATTAAACAAATTCGAAATTGTCGACTTTTTTAATCGTATATCTTTTAGAATAAAAGAGATTTATTTCAGAGGTAGATGGCGCTATCACATGAAATTATTTGTTTTTTTTTTTTTAACTAAAAACCGTAGCGCGATTTAGACCAGGACAACGCCATCTATCGAGCGAGCATGCAGTATTTATGGCACTGCATTAATATGAAAGATTTTATCATTATTCATTTTATTTTAACCTAGCTTTTTTATTCATATGTATGTATATTTAATACATAACAATATACCACACTACGTAACAATAAAACAAATAGTAACATTTTGTACATAAATAAATAACAAAGTTATCAATGCAGTCAAAATTCATACACAATGTTCTTGAAAAACCGCAAATATAAATTTGTTTCCTATTTTTTTATTAAGTTTTAAGGTTTTTATAATTTTCCCTTTATATGTAGCCAATAACCTATCTTGGTGCCAAATTTGAAGGTTCTAAGTTTGCTAGAAGTACCTTAGACTTTTGATGATCGGTCAGTGAGTGAGTCAGTGACAAAATGGTGTAACTTTGATCGCTCATAACTCGTAAACTATTTATTCAAATTTCTTGTAATTTTGGGACTGAGCTTGTTCTAATACTTACTCTTGGTCATCGAAAACCTAAACTCCTAGCTTTGTTCACATGGAAGATACAGGGGGCTGAAATAGCCGCGAAACGCTTCGAGAAAAGATGGTACGGCCGTGCCCGCTTTGCTCGAGTCTTGGCTGGGGCACTGCCGTGCCCTCAGATCTTGATTGCAATCAAACTTTTCAGCCATTTTGATACCGGCTAAATATCTGGTCTTTGTTTGCGTAATTCCATTCATCTTTTTACCCATTTACGAGCAAAAACAAACAATCGGGCAACTAAAAATTTGTACTCTGTTGGTACCTACTCCAAATCTTTCTTCGAGGTGAATTTACAGTCAGTAAATGGGTTTCCAATCACAGCCTTATATCGGGGCTCATTAAATTTAAAAGCAAATACTCTATTCTTAAAGTGAACAATCGTAAGTGCATTCGCATCATTCTTACTTCGCCCACTCCTTTGTCCGAGCTATTTTTGGATATGGTCCAAATTAAAGGCAAGAATTTTAAGGATATGGGCGGTGTGCGGTTTTAGAAGTAAATTATATAATATGGGATTACGGGGTTGTGGGGCAATTTTTGAGTGATACATTGAATTTCAATAGTTTCTATTGAAACATTTTGGAGATCCTAAAGCCATAGATGATGATTTCAAGTCAGAAGATTTTTTTATTAATACTTCTAGACGTACCTACATACTACTTGAATATAATGCAATACCTATGTTGTACCTCACTAAAAGTTTAAGAGAAAAAAAAATAGTTAAAAGACATTATAGGTACTCATCTT
The DNA here is from genome assembly GCF_030705265.1 of Helicoverpa armigera. NCBI lineage: Eukaryota > Metazoa > Arthropoda > Insecta > Lepidoptera > Noctuidae > Helicoverpa > Helicoverpa armigera. The sequence continues at coordinate 11,882,352 of NC_087123.1, forward strand.
GTTTACTTTCTACATAACCGAATTAGGTCTAGGTACCACGAACAATGAAAAAATACAGTAAACGATCCGATTTTAACCAGATCTATATATACTGCCCTGCCGATTTCGGCTATGGTGACTGCTTTCAGTTATCATTGAGAGAAGAGCTAGGATGATCAGCTCTTCTATGCGCCCTTTGATGGCTGCAGTACCCTATTTTATGTGTAAACGTGCGCGAGCATTGGCTGCACGTTAGGATACCGTCCACGTAGTTATAATGAATGAATGGTTACTGGCCAGATCTATAAAAATAATACAAAAAAAAAACAATAACACTGCCGCAAAACTTAATAATCAGATATACCACTACTTCCAACCAAAAAAACAAAACATGACTCAACACCTCAAAATCGCTCTCGCTACCTCCCACACCCTATCCCACATCCCATCATGTAAGGTAAGTCACGACCGACCACCGGGCCGAAAGCGACATTTGATAAAATCGTTCCCTTTACCAGTTTGACCCTACCTCAGAGTTTGCCCGGGTTTGTCTCACATTGACTTGTAAATGCTTAAAAAGCTGTTGTTAGGAAGTCCTATTGTTTCGTCCAATTGTACTGTGTGGAGTTGTTGAAGATCTCGTCCAAGATCTACAGCACGTATTGATGGAATGTGTTCTGTATCATTTAAAGAAAATTATTGGTTTAGGAATTGGGTATTGAAAAGACTTGAGCAATTCTTGATGATGCAATTTCAGGTTCATTACGGATCAACATCATCATATCAGCCAATTGCCGTCCACTGCTGAACATAGGCCTCCTCCAAGGAATGCCAATCATCTTTGGCATGGGTAGCCTACATCCATCTACTGCCCGCCAACTCTTTCAATTCGTCATCATGACGGATACACTATGAAAATACTAGGAATGGAAGAAATCGCTCTGTAGCGATAAGACCGCCAATGGAAATTAGCGTTGTTTTTTTATTTCCTGTGTTTATTATGTGTTGTAATACTAGACTATAAACTATCTATACATACCTACTAAGTAATAATAAAAATACACCTAAAAATTACCATATCATTATTCATCGCCTGCCAAAATATTCGCTTCACACTAAGACCTTTGACACCAAAAGAAGAAGGTGCAAACAATTTATTATCTTCGCTACCTTTACACACACACACACAAGCATACCTTAAAAGATTAATTTCCTACTTAGCATCAACACGCGACATTCAGGGCAGAAATTAATTTATCGTACAAAAAGAGCCCTTAGTATGAAAGGAAATAGTTTGAGTTACCCTTCTGCCGGTGACCTTACAACCGTTGATGAATTGACGCCCTGTGATGTAGGGTGGCAGTGTCATAGCCCTTTCGTGGGATATTTTGCGTTGGTATGGCTTTTAGATTTTACGGTGTGGAGGTTTATGTTACATTGTGACTTCAAGATGTGCTTTGAGATAAGGTTGTAACAAATTGATGTGAATGTGAAATATTTTTTGTGGATAATAAAATTAACCTGATTATTATAAAAGCTTACCAGAATTCTTAATCAATCAACAGTAGCTGGTTATTTGTTTATTTTTTTTTGTGGTCAGTGTTTATTTTACTCACAGTGGCATTCAATTTGTACAAATAAGTGTCTCACGTCTTACAAACTTCGCAACATACCAAGATTAATTTATCAAACATCCACTTTCAATAAATCCTATCCTCAAAATTAATAACTTATACCCACCCTACATCTGAGCCCTTTGTCGCCGTCTACAACGATGCCCTTTGCGATTGATTAGTCGACATTTCAGTCCCTTTCAGTCGTAGGGCGTCTTCGGAGAAGCCTCACAACTTACCGGGGGTTAGTACGAACTTGTGGTTCACGATTGAAATTAGGTACATTGAAGTAATCAAGCCGTAGTATATCTTTGGGCTAATAGTTCCCTTTGAAAAGATGAGATGGTCCAATCAGGTTGTAAGGTACCTTTGAATGGTAACAGTTGGATGAAAAGACCTTTTGCAGATTATGGGCGCTCTGTCTTGAAATTAAAGAAGGATTTAGCTCGTTAAGAATAAGCGACAAAATTTAAACTGCGGAATTTTAATGATTTAAATTGCAAAGAGATTGATAGTTGTAGTATAATAATCCCCATACATTAAAAATGTTGCCATTAAGGGAGTTGCAGCCCACAGTCATAGTTGTCTCCACTCATTTGATCCCTACACCTGCAGTTGTCCCAAAATAGAAATAGTTGATTCCCAAACATATCTCGGCCTAAACATAGACAGCAAATTTAATTGGAACTGCCATATAGAATACGTCTGCAATAAGTTAAGGCAATTTTTGGCAAATATTTTTATTCTTAAAAATAGAATTCCGTTCAAAATGAAACTATTACTTTACTCCTCCTTAGCGGAATCCTACATTAGATATGGATTATGTACTTATGGTCGAACCTATCATACATACCTAAATAAAATTTATGACCTACAAGTAAGAATATTAAAAAATATTGTCCCCAAAAATGTTCGAAATCAATATTATGACAATAATAGTGAACTTTTTAAATATTGTAAAATTTTACCTGTCCACACTCAATTTCAATACTTATTACTAAAAAAACTTTTCTTTGAATCCAAACTACAGAAAAAAATACAACATCATATTTACACACGAGCGGTAGCACGGAATCGGTTGCAGATTAGCCGCGCTAATAATGTTTACGGCGAAAGGACGGACGCTTACATTGTTGCTAGACTAATTAACGATTTACCCTCAAAGTTACGCGAAGAATTAACCATTAAAAACATTAAAATAAAACTAAAGCACAGTCCTACTTTTTATCAAAAATATGATCACAAAATGATTTACCCAATTCTGTAGTTACCTAATAATTGTACTTAATAAGTTTTTAAGTTAGTAATTACGTACTTCAGTTCTGTTAGCATTAGAACACCTATTGTATTGTTATCTTTAACTTAGGTATTGATGTGTGTATGTATTTAAGCATTATTTTAAAACCCGAGTGGTTTTTCAATGCTTTCTTAACTTAATATTGTACACATTTGTTTTAACGTTAAATAAAGGAAAAAAAAAAAAGTAATTTGAAATAGCTTCCGTTCGGTAAGATTTTTTTGTACGTAATTCCTAATAGACAAGACCATCATCTGCCTAGCCTTTTCCCAACTATGTTGGGGTCGGCTTCCAGTCTAACCGGATGCAGCTGTGTACCAGGGTTTTACAAGGAGCGACTGGCTATCTGACCTCCTCAACCCAGTTACCTGGGCAACCCGATACCCCTTGGTAAGACTGGTTGTCAGACTTTTTGGCTTCTGACTACCCGTAACGACTACCAAAGATGTTTAAATGGCAGCCGGGACCTACAGTTTATCGTGCCATCCGAAACACGGAAGAACTCAGTATGACAAGATGGTCACCCATCCACGGACCGACCGCACCAAGCGTTGCTTAACCTTATGATCGATCGATCCGCGCGGCTTTGACTTAGCCACGAGCGAGCACGAGCTTAGCAAGACCATAATAAATAATTGAAATCAAATCTTAAACGAACCGAAACCAATTTAATTTTATCAGAAGTCATAAAGCGATTACTATATTTTTTCCTTAACCACTTATTAACGTATTCCTAACACACCTTTTTCATAAATTAAAACTATAAAAATTTTAGAACGGGTGTCGAAAAAAAAAGCTGTTTTTTACACATGTCGCTTTTAGATGGGGTTCGATAAAAAACGGACAGTAGCATGGGAGTAATACTTATTTTATGACTACACCTGCCTAACTATGGGGCCCTAGTAGCATTATAATGTATTTAAATGCATTCCCAAAATGCATGGTGGTGCGCGGTGTCAGTCGCAGCGATAATTTGGTAGACTTGATAACTCCTGATCTTATCTGCAGTCCTGGTACATTGGGACCGTTTTACGCTGAATTATTTCAATATAAGTAACAACAAAGAATTAATGAAACCTGTCGTACTTATAACAGCTGGTTTTAGTTCCCCCTTTTTAAGTTTTTTTATGAAGATGAAGACATAAAAGTTCTTTGCTATTATTACTCGTATCACAAGTTCTGCGTAATACAAAGTACCTACGCTTTTATACGTATCATAAAGTCTTATAATACCTTAATATCTAACCTATACCCAAATGCTTGATACGATTAATAATTCCATGATCATTTTTTTTTCCAAATGTTAGCATTTTCTCTCAGTATATATCTACAAAGTGTGTCATACCTAATCACATTACATTAAATAAGTACGTTAATGTACTGGTCAATATATTTCGATTAACACAAAAAAGCAGAATTAAAAATTTCGAACAAAGTAGATAGATAGAATAGAAATCAGTGAAAATTAGAACACCATTTTAATTAGTATTTTGTATAATTCACTGACCTGCGTTGTAGGAGCGGCAACACTGCATCGCAACAATACGTCGCCGAATCAAGCGCGGCAAACTTAACATCTCAATTGTCCTACAATTACGTCAATAATCACTAGAATAATCACTAGATTGCATTGCACTGCTCTTATAAAGATTCGGGAATCTGTAGAACAAACGCTACTGGTTCCATATAGCTCACGATATGTCCGCAAAGCTAGAGCAGCGTTTTGATGGCATTCGCCGTAAATAAGCACTATGTCGGTGTACTCTGCGGCTGTGCAATTTACTCGAGGCATTGTTTATTTACACTGATAACAAATCACAATCAAAAACAAAACACTGAAATGGCGATTTCACGCACCAATTCACTTTCGCATCCTCGATGTACCGTTCACTAAAACACGTAAGTCTATCGTAAAAAACAAAAATCCTGTCGCAAACACACGATTTGCCGCAAATCAAAGAACCGGCGCGCGCGGCGGCCATGCACTAAACATTTTCACACACTTTCCCGAACACAGAAATTAGCAAAAAGTGAATCTTAATCAATTGATGTCTTAAAAAACCTTTAAAAACAAGTGACGGCTAGAAATATCAAATAAAAATGTGTGAATTAATTTCATTAGTCAACTTAAATTAAAATATTCATTACAATTATTAATGAGTAGAAAATAGCATTTAAAACATAAATAGTGTTTAACTTGATATCTAAAGATTTAGGTTGGCAGCAATGATCCCGGTGAAACTCTTTTCTTATACCTCATGACGTGAACATATGACTATGGACCTTATTGCTATTAAAATAAGTTTCATTTTGCCTTGTTACATATTCGTTCTTCTTTTAATTAAAGGTTTTGCTCAGAACGGCAACCTTTATTTTGATCGCTAGCCGGGGTCATTGAAAAATTTAAATTTGGAATTCGTTATAGAATACTAGTATATTGTGATAGGATTTAATGTGATAAGTATGACACACCCGATATGAATTATATGTTGTAGTTAATTTACTTTAGCTTTGATTTACTAATTTGATACTCAATGTGTAAGGGTCAATGAACTGAGATATAAGTCAAGTGACTGGTTGTAAAATAATACCCCATAACATGTACTTTTAGTGCAAAAAATAAACGTAACAATGTAATCGATCTTGACAGGTTAGTGACATACCTACAGTAGTCAAAATATCATGTTTCTTACATTCATTAATATTAATTAATTGTAAATCTATCTCTATTTAAAATAAAAACGTTGTTGTTTTGTTATGTCACAGTGTAATGCAAAACGTAGTCAAATATATTATGCTTATACAAGGGATGATTTACTTCAGTTTCAAGACTCAGATTGAAGAAGATTCCGGAATCGCCACATTGCATCTTGGTGGTGAAGGGCGGGCGTTTTGAGAGCTTTCTTTTGCTTTGCGTCCGATCAAAACAAATGATTTTGAGTTTTTCTGAGTTTTGGAAGATACTGTAATTGCGTACAGGAGATTTTTAAAATTAATGATATGATTAAAGTCCAGCAGTTCTAGAAGTCCTTTTCACATATTAAAATAATATCTATCGCCGTTTATGGACATTTTACTTTGTATACCAACAGCTATGTTTGTACATTTTCCACCCGCTGCAACTGACACCGTCACCCATTGGTCACGCTACCGTGACGCGTGACGTTTGACGCTAACCCGTCACCACGCAAGCGCGCACCTGCCGACATGCGTATACGCAACAATAGACCCCATGTTTTGTGTGAAGTCGGGAGAGCAAGTGGCATAACCTTTGTGTTTACTGTTTTTTTTTTTTATTTTGAGAAAAAGAAAAATAATGTACAAATTGAGGAGAAAATTGCATCAGTACAATGCTAGCAAATGCAAACTGTCTCAATTAAAATTAAACCAATCTGAAAATGTATTTTCATGTTGGAATAACAGCAACATATTCCAAAGAATTTATTTACTACGAGGATATCAGATATCCATAATTACCTGATTTACTAGTTTCAAGCTATTAGTTGCAGTTCCCAGTCAAAATGTTAGTTGCACTTATACTTCTTCATACAAAAAAAAAAAACACAAAAAAGGCGTTACTCCACTTTGTCATCAGCCGCGTTCATAATCATATTCACTCCATACATTGTAGTTCCCTAATTTATTTTCAAAATTTCTTCGCTTGTCACTCTCGTTCAAGGCAAAGTAAATAGCTAAAATTCTTTAGTTTTGTTATGTTTTGTTTCATGTTAAGCATTTGAGGCGTCAATTCGATTTGGACATATTTCGTTTGATCTTTGTTCAGAGGTTCACAAGATAGGAATGCGATGTGAGATGTGTTGTTAGGAGAATGACCGTGGAAGGATTTTGGTGGGGAAATTGATTAGTTAAACGTTTATGCATTGGCTGTAATTAAGTAACGTTTGTGTATGCATCATGTGTGAGTAATATGTTGAGTGGGAATGCCTGGTCTTGTATATTTTCACGGTAAAACTGTTCAACTGATTTGAATTGAGATGGTTTCTCCAAGAAGTGTCATTAAAACAGGTCAAATTCATATTTCATTATAATGTGAACAATCTAATGTATTTTAAATCCAAAGGATACTTGTAAAGGCATTGACCTGGGTAAGTATTTCCAAGTCTGAAATTACGTTAACGTAATAATAAACTGGAACCATCTTATCAGTTGCGCGTTTTTTTCTCTATTACTTAGCTACAACCTGCATAAAGATTGTCCTGATCTTAGAATTATCCAAACATATCTAAAAGCTATAGTAGGACAGAAGATGATGATTGTTACAAATAGTTCTAACCAGCTAAAATGACATAATGATAGGTTGTTTTATCAGAACGGATACAAAATGATAAATTACATATTCGTATATTATTAAAGTGATTAATTACTTACAAGTATGATAATATCTGTTGCGTAATAATTTGTAGTTGATGTAAGCTTAGATAGGCTTTTTGTTATCGGATTTTTTACTATGAATGAAGCAGTGAACGTAAAAACTTCTTCTGAATCAATGAGAACTATTTGCAAATTAATGAATAATTTATTGATACTCAGGTACTTTTTTAAGGTGGCTAATAACATTGTAGAGTTTATTGAATTTCTAAAAGTGAGGTGTCAAAAATTTTGTGGTAACTACGAATATTTCATAGAAATTCGAAAATGACACGATTTAGTACTTACTCACCTTTTAATATTTGTAGGTCCTTCAGGTAACGCAGCTATGCTGTGCAATCCTTGTGTATCCTTAAAGATACAGCCAAAGCTTGACAACTGTTGAGACTGAATTTTGTGTCACTTTTGAAATTGATAATGGCAGTATGTACATAATTGTTTTAAATATTGTTCTAACGCCCCTAAGTGTGTCTCTTCGCTGTATTTGACATGAATCATAATATGATTATGAGCATATATTATACTATATACCTACCATATTTCATATATTCTGGAAATATTATAGTTACAAACAGCTATCCTACATTTCGTTATATTTATACTTTTTGCTCCTCTGGTATGAGATCTTAAGGCTTCCTCGTATGTCCTTCCTTGGTGAATTTTTTTTATACTTGCTAGAATGATTCCTCATCTTTCGTGTATTTAAAATTAAAAAGAATAAAACAACAAACTATGCACAGTTAAACATAATTTATTTCATATTATTTAAGTATCACAGATCCATTTATTTTAATATTCATCACGTTAACAAAAATATATATAGTCTACTGGTGGTGATGACACCATTTACATAGCAATAGTTATGTTCCAACTACTTCTGTAACTGCGATACATGATATTTACAATCTATCACATTATATACAAAGAGACGATCAAGTGCTTCGTTGTACTGCTGAAATAGGAGTTCATAAAATATCCTAAAATATAAAAGAAAATAAAATGTCCTTCTAAAAGTCTTATTGTAGCAATGATGGTAATTGTACAGTTCAAAAGTTTCTCATTGCGCATTGTTCCAACTTCACTTCATAAAGGTATTCTCACTTCGAATCAAGAATTTCGACTATATTTTCCCACTCATCAGGCCTTGCTATAAACCTAATATTTTATTACTCTCACAATTCCATTCCCAATACTATTTTTATAATCAATTTCATATAACTCAATCGTAACACGAAAACCAGTTGTATATTCATGACAATTAAAATTGTATGGACCAAAATACCCCTCGGGCGCGGCCACGCTATCGAAGTTATTAAGTTGTCATCGTGGATTCTACATATCAATGAAAGTTTTATTACAAATAAAAATATTGTTGATGGCCTTAATAACAGAGAAGAGAGTGGTCCAGACCAAATTGGGAAAGGTTTTAGTTAAACAGTAGAATGATTTAATGACTGTTAGGTTGGTAAGATTGGAGAGTAAAAAGGTTGATGGTCTGTCTATGATAGAGATGGCCAGTTTCACAATCTATCGATGAGTATTGGTTTATCTTCGATAAGGTAACCAATACCATTTTTGGACAATATCGTAATTTATATGATTTTTCTCATACGTTGTTTCATTTATCTGTGATGATTGTATAGCTATCGAAAATTTTTACGTAAGTTCATGATTTTATATTGTTCATTCTATCCCTATTTCAGCAGTATAAACGATCTAAAAGGTTGAAAATAGCAAGATCTTTTCTATTGGATAGCGGAATTTTCAGTTCTTTTCATACGCGATAATTTCTAAAGGCAGTGAGTTTAGGCAGTAAAGATTTATTTTGATATTTTGTAATTTGATGAGTTTTCACTAAGTTCATTTTGTTTTGTAAATGTGAATTCTAAATGTAGATTATCGCGCATAAATAGACCGTAGAAGTTTGACTTATTCGAAGTTTACATTGCATTAGTTTTAGATATAAATGCAGTTGTAAAGTCTTTATAGTAAACGAGAGTATTAGATGAATTTTCCACTATTCATGCTTCTAATGTGAGTGAAAATGAATCTTTGTGACAAGTCAATTTAGTGGTTCTTTCCTAACGTGATTATAAATATTGAAAATTCATCTAACATCAAATAAAAATACTTATATTGTAACTTTAAACAGTAGCTAGATAAGCTCAGAGTTAGACACGTATAACATTTTCTTTTAGATTATTGCCAAAATTTTGCTGTGGCAGTACATATTTGGCACAAAGTTCGAATCTATAATAAGCAAGTTAAAATTATTGCGAGCAAATAAAATAGAAAAATAAGCGAATTTCTCAGTTAATAAAACACTCAAACACTATACAAAAAATAACAAAATAACCAACTGACGCCGACTGACTCAAGTCGGCAATGTTTCTTTAAAAGACATTGTAGGCACTATTATTGCTAATATAATATAATTTATTCATCGATCGCTTATCTACAGCATAGAATATTCTATACAAAATATACTACGAAGATTTTACAAACTTAGGCCGTCGGCCTACGAAACTATACTTTTTTCTAACATAACATTTAAACTACTCATTAGTTTACCAACAATCGTCCATATACATTCGTTCGCATAGGCCTATAGTTTCACATTTATCATCATTCACAATTGTCTCATTAGAATACACACGGATACGTACCGTTGAGTTGAAGTCATTAATTAGGGCATGTTTGGGGTGAGTGAGGAATTCATAACCAAGAGGGTCTGCCGTGCAGTAGGTCGGCGGCGTCGTGGCGGTCCATCTGCCGCAGCGCGGCGGCGAGCGCGGCGGTGGCGCCCGCGCCTCGCTCGCGGCACTCCCACAACTCTAAGATAGCCTCTGTTGGCGAGCTCTTTGTGGCGAACCACGTGGTGTAGCGATCCACGCCCAGCCGAGCCGCCAGCGCGCGCCAGTCGTTCCCGCGCGCGTTCGGCGGGTCCAATATAGCGCACAACTGCCTTTTTATTCGAGCACTTAATTTAAACGGCCCCTCACCCGCGCACTCGTTGACGCCCGCCTCGCTAACTGTTACGTTCCTTTTAACGCTGCCGTCGCTCCCGTCTTCGCTGCGGCACATACGAGCCTCTAAAAGGTTTTCAGTTATGTTAAAACTGCGCTGCGACTCGGCGCGGGGTGAACGTCCCCGCGGCGATCGGCTCCGCACGTCCTCGAGGGATATTCGGAATGTCTGCTTGTATGACGGATTGGTTCTCTGACAGGCAGACACGCTGAAATCGATATTGTCGCAATCATGGGTTCTCTCTAATACAAAGCTGCAATGTAAAGCGTTGTAATTTGAGCCCCAAACGTGTTGGAAAGGAATTTCTTGGTAACCAATACCCGGTTTAGCTTTCCAGCCGGGGCTGACGTGTTCTAAATTCAAACAAAGATTTGAACCTCCGTCCTGGAACAGTAAAGTTTTGGGTCGCTCGAGTAGGACGCCGCCAAGTTTCTTCTCTTGTTCCTGACAGTAGTAGGCCGCACAAAGCGTATCTTCGAATACGTAAAGTCTTATACTGTAATCTGCGCTAGTTTCGCTGAGCACTGCCGGCGCATATATTGCCAGCTGAAGCGCCTTTACCGCCTTTCCATTGAAACTTTCACCCACTAATACAAAGGTAGACAGCATATCGGTCACTAGGAATATTTTATCATTGTCGAGTTGAGTGAACACGGGAGTATTGATCGTTTCCTGACCGAGACCGACGATTTTCTTCCATTGCGGTTGAGTATTGTCGGTTTTAGCACTGTTGTGATCGATGGCGTATAGCGAGAGATTCCAGAAGCCGTGCTTCAGGCTGGCGCAGTGAGGGATTTGTAGGATGACTGACTTGTTTAATTGAAGACGCGGCGGGCCGCACTTAACTACTGGGCTCAGCTGCGTGATACCTGCGGGGCGGAATTTGCTGTGAGTACTTCGTATTCATGCAGGTACATACGTTACAACCAGGCCTGCCCAAGGCATCAGTTTTTTCCCAAGCAGAAATTATAGCTCGCTGATACCATAACATAATTACACATCGTTTAAAATTACCTTTGGAATTTGTTCTCTATCGTATCGCAAAATCAATTTATTTTTATTAGACTTGTGCTCCAGTAAAGTTTTGGACTCATAAATATTCATAGCAGTTTGATGTTTTAGGGCATAATAAATACAAGAGTGGATCGGCAAAATTATTTATCGAAAATTAAATTATGTATTACATCAACAGAGTTCATGTTGTAAATAATAAAAGGTGACCGCTATTTAACTTTGCTAAGGTTATTTTGTAAATGAATTTCAATTAGAAAATTAACAGATACCAACCTTTTCCCAATCTGGGTCGATACCGATCGTCTTTGACCACGGCGACGTATATCTGTTCTCTCCTGCCCCTACTCAGAGCTGCCTCAGGTATTGACAGGGCAACACCGGCGGCAGGCAATGCCAACCTCGCCCCAGCACTTGAAACTGAGAGGGACTGAGATGTAGGCGAGTTCGACACGAGTTCCGCTAGTTGGAGCGTCACAGACTCATTCGCTGCATCATACATTGAGCCCGCTAGAAGAGAAATTATAGTAAGTGGCAGTGGAAAAAGCACTTAAAGAACAAACAAATATTCGAATAGTTGATGTAGGTAACGAAATAGATGATCGTGACATAAATGAAGAATTAAAGGCTAACATAAATAATTTCAACCACGTGGTAAGCACGTGACAAATGACTATCAATGGAGCCATATTTTTAAAAGCTCCTATGATGAATACCAATCATACTAATGAATGAATAATAGAAGAACTTACAGCTAGTGAAACAACTGGAGGCCGAATGTTCGGATTCGCTGTAGGGTTTGCTGTCGTAGTCATCGCTTTGGCCCTTGCTTGAGGCGCAAGGAGTTATCTGATGGTCTACTGGTGACGCGTAACTGTGAACAAAATGAACTGTTCAATACAAAGACTTTGGCAGAATTGCGTTTACGAGCAAAATTGTGATGAGAAAACTTGTCGATGATCAAAAGGAAGATTATGAAAATGATAGATAATGAGTCTTAATATCGCAATGACTCCAATAATAGGCAAAGTCGATTTCAATATTAAAACTAAATTTTTTTCAGATCTTAATACTCGTAATAACAAAGAAGCTTACGGATAAATTAACAAAATATGTGAAACAATATACGTTGTTTATTATAAACGCGGTTCTATAAAGTTTGAAGTTAATAAGCAGATGTTCCAAATTTCAAGTCCATTTTTTGCATCTATAACATTATTCTTAAACCAAACCTATCATTTATCAGGTAATCCACCTAAAACATTAACGTTAGAATCATTATAGACTTCATTCATAAACCATGTATCTATTAATTTTTTGCTCAATTAATCTTTCTCATAGATCTTAACCATTTATTATAGAGACATGTATCTTATTTGTTTTAGGTTAAATCACTTGCAAACTTAAATGATGTCTTTTGAGATTATATCCTTTTGAATAATTAAGGATTTTAATCTTTGGTCTAATTGAGCAAAAAGTGTAATGATTTATTTGATCTTTGTCATTAGCGTTTTCGTATTCATTAATTGAGTGTGTGTTCGGCTAATTGTTATTTATTAGTTGCCACACCTTTATTTGCACAAGTAATTATTTAAAAATCCCACCCAAAACAATAATGTGAAAGACTGCCAAGTTCGATAATATGGGAATGCTTCGCCTATAAAAGAAGTGAGATCTGAATAAGTACCAAGTTCCATAGTTACATATACCTCAGTTCAAAATAGTTACTTTTTAATGATGTTACTTGGCAAGTTTTCACACACCATAAACCTACTAAACGCAATGAATCAAGTATATAATTTTCTATTAAAACTTGCCAAGTAACATCATTAAAAAGTAACTATTTTGAACTGAGGTATATGTAACTATGGAACTTGGTACTTATTCAGATCTCACTTCTTTTATAGGCGAAGCATTCCCATATTATCGAACTTGGCAGTCTTTCACATTATTGTTTTGGGTGGGATTTCATTTATTTTTGTAAGGTTGATTATTTTATTTTTTTCTTATGATTAAGTTAGTTAAGGAAATGTCTCATTTATACTATCTTTCAGATTTATGCTTCTTACAAAGAAATGAACTAGATTAACTAACTGGACTAGATTTACCAACTGACTGACATGACATGTTATCATATATTATGTTCGTGGATCAAAGTTACACATTCGTTTTTTTCGAAACTGACGCACACTTGGTCGTTTTCAGATCAGATTTTTACTTTACTTTGACTTAATACAAACCTTTGTAACGAATTTCAGATCGGTACGACCATTCGAAGATATATTATATAATTATAGATAAATTTATTTCGTTTTAGTTCCTTAGGGGTATAAATTTACACCGGGTACAAAACACCTTCATTATTTTGAAACCGACTCACACTTGGCCATTTTCAGATTTTTCCCTTTACCTTGACATAAAGACCTACCTCCATGCCAAATTTCAAGTCAATACGACCATTTGAAGTGGTCTAGGTTTTTGATGAGTGAGTCAGTCAGTCAGTCAGTCAGTGAGTGTATAGTAAAAATAGCGATTTTCTGACGTCAATATCTCAAGACCTACAATAGGTATATTAATGAAATTTTGTATTTTAGATAAGTGAGGGGGTCTCAACAGATACTAGAAATTTGGTATGCGTAAATAAAATAGATTTTGAGTTATAGGGGGGTCGAATTTGGCCCGAAATGGTTCGTGTAATCGTGTAATGTAATAATATAACCCACGGCCGGTGTGTCGCTTTTTTTGCTCGAACTTGGCGGACACACTGCCGTGTGTCTAGATACCTATCCGATAACATAAATCATTTCTTGCAAGAACATAATTCATTATTTTAAAGAACATGGTACAGACAAAATCTGATCGGTATATGAAGAGGAAAAAAAGGCTAGTAAAAGTTTTAGCGGTGTGCATGCAACTGAAGTCTATTGTCTTGAAGCTTTCAGGATTCAGACACATGGAAGTTCGATAAAGCACGTACGTCAATGTCAATGACACTAGGGCAAAAAGGCTCATTCCTACTACTGTGAAGAAAGGCGAATTTACAAAACTAAGAACTAATAAGTACTATAATAGGTAAACTTAAATATACTTTGTTTCTATCTTCTCTTAAAACATAAAACAAAGACACACAATACCGCGAGAGGTGACAATGATAATTTTGAAAGAAATTCTGAATTGATTTAAAACTTAGGTGTTTTCAGTTCAGACTGGACATTTAAATAAATAAAATAGGTAAATAAGTTAAAACTATAGAAAAATCTAAAACTACAACTTACCTATTAGTAAGATGCGGAACATCATAATGATGCTCAGCTCTGGAGTCCGGCTGAGGATGCTCATATCTTGGAGGACGGTGCTGCATCAGGTCAGGAGCTAGAGACAGCGACTGCTTCTCCACAGTTGGGTACATCTCCGGTTGGAAATCTGCTTGAAAAGGAATTTTAATTGAGTTATGATATACATAGATGACATTTCTCTAACCTAATCTAACTGATTTCAATATTTTTTCAAGGCTTTAGGTATCGGATGTAGAAATTAGGTATGGACTTCGAAAAGTTGTTCGTGATGATACTTTTTCCCCTCAAAATTACTGGCGTCCAATAAGGTAACACACTTCTTGGTACTAAATCGTCAATGTATACTTAAATCGTTATTTCCCTGTATCTCGGTTAAGTAAACTTAACAATTAACCAATGAAGCATGACAATTAAAGTTCTAATAGATAATAATAATGACTATGTTCCTTCACGCTTGATTATGTGCATTTCCCATTATGATAATGATGACCACAAGTCATTGCCCTGTAAGCTAGGAAACGGACGTCCGAGCGGTCAGTCTTGATTCTTGTAAGTCATTCATTTTTCATAAGTGCAGTCTGAATGTATTAATAGCAATATGTACTTCTATGAATTCGCACCTGGCGAGACCATTTTATGATCTGTTTATGCTAAATTTATATTGCCATATAATAATATTGAATATCGATTTTGATCGCATATTCTCTTTTCGTAGAATAGTCACAGTTATGATTATTTTGACATGAATCATGATAGATTCTTCAATTTTAAAAGACATTTTTGGACTTGTAGTGTTGCAGTGCAGTTTTTATATTATTGCCTTCGAACAATAATTTTTATTTTGCAAATCAGCTGCCAAGACTTTCAGAATCAACCAGGTTTCATCAACCGCATATTAAACTTACCAGTCCGCGTCATAGTATACAGAGAGTGATCTCTCGTCTTCCTCTGCAGAAGTTTGTATACCACTGCTGCTCCGGCCAAAAATACCACCACTGCGACTGCTATTCCTATGTATAGGGGAATATCGCTGTGTGCCGCCACTGTTGACAAAAGAAAACCACTGTTAGTACGTAGACCTATGGTTTGGGGACTGACTGAAACGTACATCGTTTTAGGTTTAAGAACGTTTTTCATTTGTCAAATTAAAACCGAACCGAATGAATTGAGAACCTCCTTCTTTTGTTAAACCGGTTCTGTTTTAAATATAAACACAAAGTAAGTAGTTGAAGTTCTTTCTACTCCTTCTTAACTTCGTTTAAGTCATTTCGCTCCTCATGAAAGCAACAAATCATGTTCGCAGCCATAAAAATAATAGTCACCACTGTCATAACACTGAAGCCAAACTTTTACTTGACATTAAAAAAACCACAAGTTGAAAAGCAGAACACATTCATCATTTCAAACAAAGAAACATAAATTACAAAGTTTCCTCGCGCAAACTTTTAAAAAGCCAACACTATCCTTTGCCACAAAAAGTTTGTATTCGGGCTGAACAAAAAAACTATGAAACCATCATATTATTAAGCACCTGATAAACTCTTAAAAACGGTTACTATAAAAAACGGTTTTAACGATGTGTCAATTTAACGATATTCGTTGTAACCTCGAAATAAGAAGCAGTTTCGTTGATATTCATGCTGTTGGACCGCAATCGTTAAATTTGTTTTCGTTCATTCAAAATGGACGCAGGCCCATGTTTCTGGCAGCACCTTTATATTATTTATGCCGACGTGTGTTTATGGCTAAGTTCCATCGATGGCGGACAAATAACGCTCTTTTGGTTCCAAAACTAGTTATATGAGCGATGAAATCAAGTACAAGTTTTAAGGTTTCCGAAAGCTTTTGTTGGCTAAATAGTTTGTAGTTGCAAATCTATAAAGTGGTATTTAAATAGGATGGGCACCTAATAGAAACCCTATGTGATTAAGTGGCCAAATGCTAGTTAACCAATAAGCAAAGATTATAGACATTTTGAAATAAGTATGTATGTCAGCAAGTTTTTGAATTTTCAAAGTAGAGGATAACTAGCTACAGTTATAAAAGTATCTCAAAGAAAGCCTCAAGATAAGAAATGCCACCCCAAAAACCGAAATCAATCGTAAAATTTCCATACCTCTCTTTCGGTACGTCACAATCTTTAAAAAATGGACCCGCGGCATTTTTTAACGATTACACTTTTTTTGTGTAATTCCGTGCCGTGAAAAGGACTCGTTATCGGCTGTTTTAACGATCCCTTTGATCCTTGTATAGTGGTTGTAAATGTGGAATTAAGGGAAACTGTCGAGACATCTGGCGACTTACTTTAAGTTTAAGTAGTCTTTAGAGTTGCGCTTCACGTGTTGTTTCATATTTGATGAGTATATTTACGAGTGATTCTGGTTTTGTATGTTTTATGGATACTGTTTTTACTGCTGCTGCTTTTTTATCGTTTTCTGGATTCTTGGATTTAGAGCCCTTCGTTTTTAAATTCGATTAAATTTTAAGGGATACTTAAAGTTAAGCTAAATCTTTACTAGCATTAGTATTTGCTTAATATATTTTTCCTACAGTAGGTATGTCCAATATCAAGAATTTCATCGCGAAATCAATTTGTCACAACCCAAATTGAAAGTCAAACATGAAAGACATTAATATCATCTCCCATCCTTTCTTCAGTTTTATTTAATCCATTTTAATGAGCTTTATCGTTGAAAAATTCAGCACGTGCTGTTGACTCATTGGTTTCTTAGTCATACACAAACATGACATGTGGTACCGATTATGCTAATTCACTTGTCGATGATATTCATTCATGTGCCAACATGTATTTGTGTTTCCTTTCTTTTATGGTTATAACAGCGACAACCAAAATTCACTTTTAATATTCGTCTGAACATTGCAGTCCTTATTGCTTTTAATTTTGGTCATAATATCTAGAAATTAAATGTCAAAACCAAAAATGGAAATAGGAATCTTACAGCTACAGCTTTTGAGGAAAAAATAATACTAAGAGCGTTCATAGCAACGCAGAAACTTGAAGAAACAAACAAAAGTGTTTAAAACCTTTAATGGCACAATTACTAGCGCAAACCGATTTTCCACGGTTGATTTTTGAGCTTTATAGCGGCAGAACATTGGACCATACGTTCTTCCATTTCTTACTTGACACAATGGCTAAAGGAATTAATGGGCTGTTTGAAGTTTCGAATAGCTAACGCGGAACTGAAGTAAGGAAGTGAGTGAATGAGTCTTCGCGCTCGATAATACGCGATAACGATCTTGAACTCTCGTATAATTAAAAAGGTTCGTAGGAATAGCGCGGTGTTTTGAACTAGTGTTGCTTCTTCTTTTTGTGTTACATTAGCAAGCTTTAGTTTCGTATTTCGTATACATCTAACGTTTTCTAGGATTTTTTTTGTCTATATCGTGGTTTTCAATTTCATCTTGTGCTTTTGTTTACTTTAGGTAAACTATTGTTAATACACAAGTGGTCTGTCAATGGTTGAAAAAGTAGCGAATATTTAAGTTCGGTTTTACTTTAAATATTTTTGATTTACTTGTCTTTGGCCTATTTATTTCCATATTTCATCATTAGATCCCCATTAATTATAATTTTTATCTTACATTATATCATGTTACCTATTATGAGTAAATGAGATTGCCCGGAGCAATAAATGAATGAAGTCATTTTGTCTGTCTGATAATGTGATAACGATCATAAATGTTGGCGCATAATTAAAAACAAGCTTGTGAACAGCTTCATAGGAAAATGATTTATTTTGTTATCATTAATTTGCATTAATCTCCAAAATGTTAATTTGAACCAGTGCTTGCTAAAACTAATTTATATTTAGTTACTAAAAATAAATAGAAGTTGTTAATTATTTGCTTTTAGACCGAATAGTATATCATCTCTGTGAACTGCAAATGAAATTGGATGACATTCACAGCAGAAGCGCATTTTAATTAAATTGGTACCAACTCTTACGATGCAATATAAAGCGGACAGTCATATTTCTGAGGTACCTATAAAGCTACATAAAATTTTGTCAGAAAACATAAAAATTCCTAAAGCTCCGAATTACTCATACGTCTGGTCTGATCATACAGCCATTATACATAAATGGCGTATCGAATGACCGGCATCCGAGCCGAATGTAATAAATTAATAAACATCGTGACCGTGCGAGCGATTTGGAACCGATAGTGATCGATGTAATTGCTGCACGCAACTTGATGCTACCATGTGGCTAAGTGGAGGGTTTATACGATATTCTATGATAAACTTCTTTAAAGTAAGTCGTCTAGTTTTGTGTAATAACTACTGCTTCGTCGTTGAAGATGATCTAGGGGGCGATGGTGTTGTATAAGAAGAGAATGATAAAGATGGAACAACAGTGAGTTAATCGAAATTTAAACATATTCTTGGGAGAGATCTCACAATAAAAAAATATCGTTAGGAAGTAAGAAAGAAATTGTTTGGTCTGTTACAATGGTTTTATTCTGGCTTTAGCTAGACTTTGAAAGAAATAAAAGCTACATTGGAATCTAGATTAGAAAATAATAATAATGGTTCTGAAACTACTTATATTTTCCTTGAACGTAGTATTAATATGAACTTCGGAGTAAACAGCTAGATTAATATTAATTTGGCATAAGCTTAAACGTGCTGTTATCCTAAAGAGGTTAACTTAATTGAACGCACGGTAAATTAAACTCGCGTGTGCAGCAAATTTCACGGTTTAGTCTACTTTTTTGTAACTGTTAGTAGCTGAACCGGTCGACGTTGATACTTTTGGATTACTGATGATCATCTTAGGAGATGATATGTTAGAGAACATCTTAACGTCTTTGTAAATAAAGAGACTGGTTAGTCTTTCGTTAAATTGAGAATCATTATTTTTAATATCAATGATGAAAATCTTTCAGTTGATGTCGATAACTGTTGCAGTGCCAATAGTAAAATGTTTATCGATACTTTTATACTACCGTAAGAGCTTTAGTGAATTTATCCATATAAACATGAAGAATGAATACACAAAGAGACATATAGTGAAAGCATAAAAATTGACGCGCTTTCTCATTTATTGTGACAAAGCCGTCTTAAGGAAATCATGGATTTGTATGCAATCAATGGCTTCTTTTATCTTGGGAGTTTGTGCTTGTGTGTGTGTAGGTATATTCTTGGTCTTTGTTAAGTTGTTCATGTCTTCCGTGTTTAGTTTTTACCTAACCGTTGTTTTATTAGCTAGAATTTTATTCTTACTTCAACACAGCTTGTGTTGCAAGATTGATTTTTTATTCCCAGAAATTGATCCGCCTTTTATATTTTTATTTTTTTATATTAGCCTATGCTGTCCCACTGCTGGGCAAAGGCCTCCCCCAAAGCCTTCCACTTTTCTCTATCCCTCGCTGCTTGGGGCCAGTCCGAGAGGAAGCTGTCCAAGTCTTCCCTCCAGCGTTTCCTTGGTCTCCCTCTCGGTCGCCGTCCATCCTCCGGGATCCACTTTGTGGTTATATTGGCCCACTTGTCCGGGTGCATTCGACAGATGTGACCCGCCCAATCCCACTTCAACTTTGCAGACTTATTGCCCACATCCAGTATGCCCGTCTTGGACCGGATAATGGTGTTGCGTATCCGGTCGCTTAGCCGTATGTTGAGCAGGCTACGCTCCATGCTTCTTTGGCATACTTTTAGCCTGGACTTCTGAGATTCGGTCAAAGACCAAGTCTGAGCGCCGTAGGTTAGGATGGGCAGAATACACATGTCGACTAGTTTTCGCTTCAGCGATAAAGGGAGCTCACCCTTCATAAGCGACTTCATGGACCAGTAGCGCTTCCAGGCGTTTTCGATCCGTCGATCGATTTCCTTGTCTTGCCTAGTGTAGAAAATATATTTTAGACATAAAACTGACAAAAAAGGATTTATAAGACCGCAATATAAACCGAATCATTTATAAAATAGATTTATGCGGGGTTATAAGATCAAAACAATAACGATCCTCACGGCTGAAGAGTAAAGCTTAAACACACAAACTATCTATCAATAGAATGAGCCACTTTATGGCCTGTAATATTACGAGCAATACGATTTTCTTTTGTAAGCAATAAATTTATTTACAATCACTTCCAACTTAACATATTGATAGTTTTGAAAGCCATTGGAGTTAGCAGTAAAGCACTTTAAGGAAATGTTGGTACAGGTACAATGAAAATTGTTCGAGGATTCCTTTGGGAAGCTGAATATTGTTTTCTGAATGGATGTGATGTCTTTTAGCGCTTCACTTGGCAGCTTGAAGCGAATGTGGCTCTTTGCCAAAGTCAAAAACACTAAGCAAGAGTGGGGCTTGACGCTGGAGGCGTTATTGAAACAGACACGGATGTAACTGATCTTATGGTCGCTGAAAACATTAAAGCTATCGATACGTGGTTATGTGTGAATACTATTTTAGCTATTTTTGCAGTTTCTACTTACAAAGTAGGAAAACTACACAATAGATATATTGAAAGGAACGTTCAAAGAAATTAAAGAAGTTCCAACAACGGAAATCAAAAACATCCGTTCGATGTTCCATCTTCGTTGAGCGCTTGCGTTGCCGCATGTACATCCATACGCAATGGCGCAACACTGCAGTAAAACGTACTTCATATCAATAAATCTCCTTCATAAACAAGTTCCAAGTCCCCACACGGTTTATAGCCAACCGATGTTTGAAATTCAATAAATCATTACATCCGCTACTTACACCGTTGAAATCAAAACCGCAGAGACGTTACGGGAATTAATTTACGTACGATTATCGGATTAATTTCGAAATTTGTACACTGTGTAAACATTTGTCAGTGCCAAGCGCGGTGTCCGATGCAGAGATCCCAGATAGGGAATCCAATCGAAATTTACAAACCCTTGTCGCTTTACCCATAACGTGGTAGGAGGGCTTGCGGAATTAAATTCTGCTCGCTTACATCTCATACGAATGTGATACGTAACATCTTTTGTTATAGAGGTGTTATTTGCCTGAATGGGATCGGCGATATGTGAATGCATTTTGCGATCGCCTGCTGCGCTCACTCGACGAAATCACAACAAATCATTCACGAGACCCACCTCCAGTAATGATGGCCGCATCGCATATAAATTGGATTTTACTGTTGTTTGTTTATGCATTAATGTTTGATTAAAAAGTTTTGTACGATTTAATTTAATTTGGACGGAACCGCAACGGTTGACGGCTGGCTGTCGTTTTTGGATGCAGTGAACATGATAAAATCACTGGAAGCCTGTTCACGGACGTTAATTTTGTGGAAAGTGTTGTGAGTGTGCATTTTGAAATTACTGTTTATTATAATGTAAATGTGTTTGCTTATTTAGTGTTAATATTTAACATATTTTGTGACTCTGGATAAAAATACCTACTCGTAAATTAAAAAAGAGTTGCTCAATTCATCGTTGGTAAAGAATCTGTGTAACCAAACCTGCATAGAACCGCACTAAAGCTTTATCAAGAAAATTTCCAAATTCACCATTCACCAAAGACAATTTATGAGCCGTCCCCAATACAAGAGGAAGCAACGCTCAATTCACACGACGATTCATTCAAATTACCATAATAATACACCTATAATTTGTACTATGAAAAGATTTGTGAAAAAGAAAAACTTATATTCAATAAATCTATCAAGTAGAAAGTTGATAACGATGGCTCAGTGTTCATTCGAACGGTTCTTTCCAATTATTTTTTGTTGGTTTTGATGATATTTAGTAATCCGCTTATGCGGTTATGTAGTAGCTGTATCATGTTTAGTTACTGGTTTGGCAGTTAACTCGTGACCTCATTGTGGTTAGCTATTTAAGAGAGTAGTTTTTTCGTGGGCTTGAAATGATTTAGATCATTAAATATCTTATATTAAGCAAAGTAACCTAATATCTAAAACAAATGAAAGAATATAGAAAGAAAGTTTTATCAAAAATTGGATACCACCTTATGTAATTAAAAACCGAATAGATTTAAGTCTTTTAAAATATGCCATATAAAATAAGCCCTAAAAGTCTTTTAAAAATATTAGAAGAAAAGAGGAACTGATTTAAGAGGCATTTTATTAATAGCTTCCATAGTGTCACGTAAAATGAAAGAAGCTTTTGTTTTTGCTAATACAAAAGCTAACACGTGTATGTTATTTAAGACGAAGATCCTAATGAGTCTTAAATTACCCGCCTTTAGGCTCATGTCTAAGGAAACAGCACATTTTTCATTAAACTTCAAGTCTACACATCGCATGATCATTTAAACGAAGAATCCACTCCATGCCGATGTTTAGGCAACAAAAGATGAAAAGGTGCTATAAAATTTCACCATTTTCCCCTTTGTATGTGGCAATTAGGCTAATGAAGTGGCTCCAACGAGCGCGAATGAATGGCTCCACCCGAGTTCCTGGCATTCAAAGCTCACCTTTCATGTGGGCAATTTACTGATGGTCCACATTATATAGCTTGAATTACTTGGAGTAATTGAATTTATTGTGGAAAGTTGGGAATATTAGTTTTAGAGAAAATGGTTACGGATTTATTTTTGAAAATGTTTAAGAGATTTATAAAATCCTCTCTTATTTTTATATTTGAAAAGGTCTAATAAATGGAACCTATATAAGCGTGACTGGATCAAGGAACAAAACGAGAAACAATTTAACTAAACGTAAGAAAGCACCAAAATAACATTCTCGACAGTAGCAACAAAATATATGAGAACATAAGTGCTCTAACAGTCTAACCGAGGATTTACCAAAGGCTTAGTTATTACTGAATGTAGCACAATATTGTGCAGTGTAGTCAAGTGTAGCAGCAATTGTGTGGCGAAAGGAGCTGCTCTAAATCACGAACAGTGTGCCATGTTTATACAACACACAAATAACTTGCCTTCTCCAACGGTTACACATTCCTTATTATTATTTCATGTTATTTCATCCCATTGTGTTCCAAAATTGAAGAACATTTTTTCCCAAATCCATCGCCACCAACAAAAATGTCACAACAATTTTTAAAACGTTTATCAGTCCATTTCTGTGATCCGAAAAAATAACCGCCAAACCCGAACACAATAGATTGATCATCCCAATAAATAACAATCAATCCACGCGACGCTAAACAAAAACAATTTACAAAGTCAAGATGGCGGATTTATTTGGCGCGAAAGCGTTCGCAAAGAAGCCGACGTACAAAACCAAAATGGTATTACCCCGAGGCTATTTATCAAAACGTACGATAAACAGAAATGGGAAATTGAAACAGAGTCAACGGGGACCAGTGGAAATGATTTATTGCTATTATAAACAAAATATGGACTGATCATTTTCAATTCCGAGATTGGATTTAGACCGCCGAGGGAGAGGTGTGTGTTAAACGTGCCTAATGCCATGTTTAATGGTGTATCGCATTCGAGTGATTTGTTTGATTGCTTCAAGTTGTTCATAATCACGTATCTTTGGATAATCTAAACTACGAATATTACAACGTGCTGTCGGCAAAATGACATTAATGAAACAGCTTTAATTAAAGCCCACATTTAACAGGTTCATAACTCGCACAGCTGTAGTTGAACCTCGGCTAAACTAACATTCTTTCATTAATGTTTTGAAGATATTACGTAAACACGAAACTGGTAGTGTGAACTGGTTAAAGAAATCTTATTTGAGTTCTCATACTACTTGCACAATGTAGGTAAACCCTTTAAGTACTAACGAGCCGTGACTACATCGCAAAAGTAAATACAGCGACACAAAAGAGAATAGAACTCTTTGTACAATCGTAATAAAAGACGCAAGCAAAGGTATTAAAACTAAATAATACCCTGGAATTGGAATTGGAGAGAGCCGAAACTGAATATTCCAAATGCCGGGAGTAGCGCGAATTTCTCCCAGAATACCTACCTGTTTGTGCCAACGTTAAATATTGCTTTATGATATTAAAAGCGTTTTTGTTCTAGAAAATATGTTAAAGAGAAAATCGTCTAAATGCTGTACTTGACATTTTGTATTATTGATTTTGGTTTTCTGATTTTTGTAGCACATTATGTTGTCTTTGTAATAATATCCTACAAGACCATTTAAATGTTTGTTATCAATATCTACTGAATCAGTTTTCTATGTGCCTATTCAATTTTGTTTGCAAAAACCTCTTTGTGTCTCTTTCGTATCAATATCCGTTTATTCATTTTACATACATATTGCTCACGTTTTAATTTCCGCCATTCCGCCGTATGAGTTACCTCGTGTTTTCCTTTACCTTTCGGAGTTGGTATTGTACTTCAGTTTGAATTAATTTTCACTGTATGAACACCCAACATCTAAACTATTGTTCTGAACGTTTATGAATGAGTTTGGCCAACGTTACATTAGCTGTCTGGCTGTCAGCACATGGGCGCTCTAAACTTTGCTAGAAAGTTTGATATTAAATGCGGATAGTGGCTAACTATTCGTAACAGTCTTATGAGCATTTCAAAATTAGACATTTAGTACGTATTTGGTAGTCGTTGCGGGGTACACTTATGCATCATTCCAGACTATCTTCATCGACCATAAAAACGTCTAAAACAGAGCAGAACAATTCTAGATTACCCAATTAAGTCGAAGACGTTATCGTACATAATGTTACCTCAAGCTTTTCGTAAGAACACCATAAAAATTTACTCCCTCGTCTATATTTAGACGATATGATACGGCCCAGATGGTCACGCCACCCGATTTTAGTATCTCTCGAATCTTTTTTACGTGACCACCTAGGATTGACCTTTGCCTCACCTTGCTGCTACCTTTAAGTTGATTAGAAATTCTTAAGCTGCGGGAGGTGAGGTGGGTCTTCATAATTTGGAAGGTCGCAGCTACAGCCGATAGCCTGTTATGAAGCGTCCACAGTAACATTTCATAGTTATGGCTGAACGGAAAGGAAGTGTATATTTAGTACGGCATCTGGTTCTGGAGCATTTCATAGAAATAGTATTAATTAACATGTCCCTTGGCGGATAGTTTCATAATTTGTAATTCTCATGACATGGGCTCGTAAAGTTTTAGCTGAAAATGTTCGAGTTTCTCGGTTGTCGCTTCTATTTGTGTCTCAGCTGTTATGAAATGAGATATGACGCCGATTAACGAAAAAAAAATGTTTTGATACGGAAATGTTATGAGATATATCGAGATTATTAACAGCAGAATGCGGAGATTTCCTATTATAAAAATAAAACTGAACGCATTTACAGTTCTAAAATGTATACAAATATTTTATTTTTTGGTGTAAATTAGAAATATTAGTCAGTAGAGACATAGAGTGTCGTTAAATATTATCGGTGTAATATTTTAAAAATATTGTTTATTTTATAATAGTGTGCTCAGATTTTAATGGCTCATTTAATACGAGCAACTAAAGCATCTATAAAAACCATTTTATAATGCGTCACAGCAAGGGATTAAAAGCTTATGGTTGTATTTACGTAGGTATTAAACCTTACTTTGTACTATCACCTTTTAATGGACACATATTTTGTAATTATGACATTTCATAGAAATATTACCTTCTTTTATTTTCAAAAAATATATTACTCTATTCCACTTCAGGCACAGTTTTCTATGCAACGTCTGCGCGTGTAATTTTTTAGTTACAGGTTTTTTTTCTTTTCCATAACGAAACGGTAGAGCTACAGAAAGTTTTTTCGTGATGATTTTTAAACGCGGGAGTTGGTTTTAACTTTCAAAATAACTTACCTACTTACTTAATAACCATTCTAATCTACTTCAAAACACTAATCACCAACAATTTCTATCACAACAAAACTATCCTCTGCCACATAGACCCCTATGAACCGCCATATTTAAGATCCATTCCATTTACAAACACCCGTCAACAACATTTTCAGCCAGCACTGCAAAAAGTTCCAATACCAAATAGCATGCAACCTCTATACTACATACCTCCATGAACTCCACAGTAGTCTCCGACGCAGTCTGCGTGTTGTGCATGTGCGCCTGAACATGGGGTGTCACCAGTGCAGGATCTTCGTCTAGTCTGTCGGCAGTCGGCGCCGCAGACGGACCACTCGGACCAGGTGCCCCAGCGACCGGGTAAGGCTGGGGAAGAGAGGTGGAATTAGAATAACGAAAAATAAAAGATTGATACAATTACCTATATGAAGACATAGACATTGGTAAATTAAATGATTTGGATGTATGATGTGGTAAAAGTCGTGGTGGCCTAGTGGGTAAAGGACCAACCTCAAGTACGAGGGCGCGGGTTCGATCCCAGGTCAGGCAAGTACCAATGCAACTTTTCTAAGTTTGTATGTACTTTCTAAGTATATCTTAGACACCATAGGCTGTGTTTCGGATGGCACGTTAAACTGTAGGTCCCGGCTGTCATTGAACATCCTTGGCAGTCGTTACGGGTAGTCAGAAGCCAGTAAGTCTGACACCAGTCTAACCAAGGGGTATCGGGTTGCCCGGGTTACTGGGTTGAGGAGGTCAGATAGGCAGTCGCTTCTTGTAAAGCACTGGTACTCAGCTGAATCCGGTTAGACTGGAAGCCGACCCCAACATGATTGGGGAAAAGGCTCGGAGGACGGAGAATGGATGGATGTATGATGTGGTAGGGAATATTTGAGTTAATTAGATTACGCTGACCGGTTAGAAACTGATCAAGTAAGGTTTTAGGGAAAGATAAGTATAACGTCGTACTAAAATACATTATTTATGGTGTCATTTAACATGGGTCTATATAACCCTGAATGTAAATAGACAAGAATGAAATTAGAAATGTTTTTTCTGCTAAATACATTAATTAATTTAAAAAAGACAATTACTAGTAAATTAAACACTACACACACACGAAAGATCGAAACCAATGTTCATTACCCAAATGTGTTTCTAAAACAGAATGAAGAGCAAAAACTAAACGCAATGTCAAAGATCACGGATCACTTTTTGCAGACTCGACATCATCATTTATCATAATGCAGTCTTGACGCGTTTTTTGTGCCTCGTCAAACATATGGGCCGTTTGAAAATTATTTTTGGGTGTTATTCAGAAATGGTTACGATATGTCTGGACTGTTTTTGGTTGCATTTTGGTTGGTATCTGATTCATCCTAATTAAATATTTAATGGTTCTATGAAAACAAAATAAGACCTATGGATTTAAGCTCGAGTTATTTTAATCGTTTTCAAATCGCAGTATACCTATGGATTGAGGCTAAAGAGATTTTATCGTTTCTGAATTACAATGACATAAAAAGTTAAGAAAGGTTTATTGTAATAAAAAATGCATACTGAAATTGAAATTAACCGTTCAAGTATTCTTAACAAGGAATATAATCCTTAAAACACCGTTTTTTCCTTTCAACTATAGCGAAAAAAACGGTAAACAAAAATTAGTTTTACATAAAAGTAACAGCTTTTAAAATACCCCTCTGCTTACTTAGTCTGAGTCCATTCAGTGTTGCCATTACGGAAACGTTTATTACCCAAAATGACCAGTTGTTATTGGAAATTTTAAAATTGGATATTTTTAAAAATAATACTTTTATCGCTGCGACGGTTTTAGTAATATATTTTGACATTTTCGAAGAAATTATTTCGTTAATATGGTGTTAGGATGCACACAGGAAATTGGATGCCTACCAAGAAATAAGAAATGGCCTTGCTTGTTGGTTTTGTGTTCTTTATGTCAAAAGTATTTGTTATTTGAGAATTTCAAATATTCTGGAAAGTATTTTCATTCAAGATTGAAGGTAGATTGTATCAGAATTTCGGCACAAAATATGACGAATGTGTGTGTGTGAGTTTATTTGAAGCACACAAACAAGTTATAGGTACCTACAGCTGGTAAATTGAATTATGTATAAAATTACTTTACTCGAAAATTACAGCAATAACTTTAAACCTAAACGATTTATCCTCCATAAATCGTTTAACGCCAACAACAAATCGATTAACACTCAAATCGTAATTCCATCGAGCGCTACAATTTACAGACAACACTATACAATTATCTAGGCTGAAACTAAGACAACGACCAATTAACGCGTTTACTACTCGATTATAATTAATCGAGAACCGAACTCGAGTCAGAGAATTATCGTAGGACTATCGTCCTCATCATCTGCCTTGCTTTTTCCCAACTATGTTGTGGTCGCCTTCCCGCTTTCTCAAATGCAGCTGAGTAGGTACCAGCGTTTTACAAGGAATGACTGCCTATCTGACCTCTTCAACTCAGTTACCCGGGCAACCCAATACCCCGTGGTAGACTGGTTGACAGACTTACAGGCTTCTGACTACCCGTAACGACTGCCAAAGAAGTTCAAAGACAGCCGGGACCTACCTATCGTGCCTTCCGAAACACGGTTCTTGGTGTCCGAGATATACTTAGAAAGTACGCGTTTACTATTCGATTATAATTAATCGAGAACCGAACTCGAGACAGATAGAACTATCGTCCTATAAATTGAAATTAAAATACATTAGTGGATGGCCGTATCGTCCTTACATGCGAGTTGGACATAAATCACAATGTTTTTAAAAAAGGAAATAATAGAGCGTTCATACTGTGATGGTGATTGGCGTAAAGGAAAAGAATTCGCGGTTTTAGTAATTTAATGTAAAATAATTTTATTTGTTTAATTTAGATACAATTTTCGTATTTTTTTACTTTTTGTTTCAAATGACCGACCAATTAATCTTTTCCATCATGTCTAACAGATATTTAAAAAAAAAGTCTTTTGCGACGAGCATTTTTGTTAGTGTAACAGAAACTTTTATATTAATGTAAGTCAATTAATAAATCCATTAATGGATTAAATCGAAAATTAACCAAGTTTAGTTACGCAAACTTATCAATACATAAATGCGCAATTACTCCCAATATTAATTGGTTGAACTAATATCATTATTGGCAACTCATGCCGGTAATTACGGACGCCTAAGTGGAGGTTAACTATTGGGAAAACCGGTTCTAAACCTACACGAAAGTAATTAATAATTATTTTTCTTTTTGTTTACGCATGATAATAAAAATCACCTTAGAAAATTCTAGGACATTAATAAATATTTATATTTTCCTTTTTAAAAAAAACTGTTCATTAAATTAAACCCACAAACTTCATAAAATATTTCACTCACTCTACGATCCTCCTATTACTTAAAAAAAAACGATCACCGTTCCTGACATCGGACCCGCCATATGCCCAACTTGGGCCACCCCCCGCTGTCTATGTGTGGGTGTACACAGACACAAAGTACAACAGTGTGTAACATTTCTTATTAATTAATGCGCACACACATAAATCAGTCTCGGTTCGTTAGTTACAGCGACATTAAGGACTTTCACGTTTACTAACCTTTTTTTTTGAAGCTGATTAGGGAGCAAACTATGGGTTGGTAAGATTTTTAATTTTAATTGTGAGGTTTTAATTAAACCTGTTTGGTGGATTGAATAACGTTGTAACCAAAATTAAACTGCCTGTAACTGTTTATTGTTTTGTCAATTGGTTCTATAAAGAAATTTTATCTCCAAAAATATCTGTAGACCCACTTACTAAAAAAGTGTTTTTTTTTTTTAATAATATGCTTCGAGGTAACCTAAGTTAAGTGTCATAAAAACAGCCAAATACAGTTTTTTTTTGTGTAATCATTGTTTTTGTCCAACGTGTTAAAACAAAAGAATTAAGTAACAAAATTCGAAACGAATAAAACAAATTGCTTTTTTATTTTCTTTTCCCAAAACATACTTTTTCGGCCACTTAACTGTGACAGTGTAATAGCTCCTTTACGTATGTAAATAAATTGTAAGTAATTGCGTGCTCCGACACTTCACAACGTGGTAACTGAATTTAAGAAACGGTCGCGCATACTTCTACAGCTTTAGGTTTGTATTTTCTGTAATATATTGACTAAATTGTTTTACTTTTGTATAACAAGCAGGCAGTGGTACTAAATATTTTTTTCTTTAATATATTTCTTAAATTGTTTTACGATTGTACCGTATTATTATTTTTGTATAACGAGGACCAGTCCCTGTTAAATATTTTTCGTTGTACTTACCATGTTTTATTTTGTAGCAACCATTTAGCGTCAAATTGAATTGTCTTGTCGATATTTTTTCGTATACATTTCATTTTGTTCGAATAAAGTGGTATTACATTTTATGAGATTCAATTCAGGTTTTTGTAAAGATGCATAAGTTTAATGCAAGCGGAAAACTTCAGTTTTTAGTACACTTAATTTAGTTTTTCGGTTGAGATTTTGTCCAGCCTGATAATGATAAACCTACATGCGTAAATCTTTAAGCTTGTAGCTTTACCTAAATATCTCAGATAAATCTAACCTTTAACTTTAGCTAAATATATCCTTGGAAAACAGATACATTATCATTATTTTACTAAAAACATATATGATCCTATGAATTTATCGCAGTTATTATTTAGATGTAAATTCAAATAAGACATTATTCTTTACATTTACTAAATTACGGTCAAGGCCAAAACTTATTATTACTACACCTAAACAAAAATTAAAAATTGTCCCCTACCGTGAACACTAAACACACTACACACAGCTACATAGTTCGTCAAGCATCGAGCGAACACATGTTCCCAATTAACTCATAATGTTCAACGTTTCACGGTCTGAGACAAACGCCAGTTGATTGCGTTTTATTGTCAGCTCGGTTGGTCTATTTCCTTTGATACTTACGTTAGGAATGTTTGACATACTTGTTTTGGTAATGTAGTTGGAAAAGTGTGTAATGGAAAATAGGCTTTTGCGAAAATATGTTTACTTATTATTGTCTTTGATAAATAATTGAATGGGGTTTCCACTGTGGCTTTCCCCAATAATATTATCTTTTGACGGCAAATATGGTTTAAAACGGTTTTTAATTATAAAAAATATGGAAGGTATGACAAATAAAAAGTAGGAGGAGTACTTAAAGACACATTGACGCATTTTTTCGTGTAACAAATATTCCTCACAATAGTAATATTAAAATTAAATTAACAACCGAATTAACATTAATACTAACAACAGAATACGGATGCAACCAATAAAATATATATTCGCAAGCCCTTTGATGTATCAACGGCGTCCTTCGCGACCGCCAACACGCTCACCATTCTTAACAA
The DNA here is from genome assembly GCF_030705265.1 of Helicoverpa armigera. Lineage (NCBI taxonomy): Eukaryota > Metazoa > Arthropoda > Insecta > Lepidoptera > Noctuidae > Helicoverpa > Helicoverpa armigera. The sequence continues at coordinate 11,914,102 of NC_087123.1, forward strand.
CCGTATGTCATTCTCTTTGAAGTGATTTCACTACTGCCTTTTATGAGCATAAAGAATTAAATAGCGGGTTTTTACGACTAAGATGTTCAGATACGAAGTTTATGTACTTATTGTCATTAACATGTGTTTGTGCAGTCAAATAATTTGTGGGGGACAATTGAATGGCGGCGCGTGCCTAAGTTTGTGACGCTTTGTTCTTAAGTGTACGAAAGAGGTCAGTTTTTGTTTTTTCTTTTTTGTGCGGTGTAGGTAAAGAGGTTGAGAGATTAGGTTGTTTAATTGAAGGTAGGTAGTTAATTATTTATTCATTTGTACTCCATAAAGTGTTCTTAAACAAGGCTTAGCTTAGCTAGGCTAGAGTACAATATTATGGGCCCCGTTATTTTAATGCTTAAGAAACCTATGTAGATGATTGAATAGTTAGCAAGCTTAGCCAACATCTATTTTAATTTCTGTGTGAAATTATGCATGAAATTAAAATAAACAAACCATTATTGAATATAAACAAAAATATGGTATAAACAATGTATGATAAACGCACGTTAATATCACGAACCTAGAAAAACACACTATATAGAACGAGGTTTCAATTTTAAAATTGCCTATTAACACAACAACAGTCTACATATTTTAGTCCACGATACAAAAATTGGTAGTTTCCGAAGGGGTCTAAAAACTACATGACATTTGACATGACAGCTACAACTTACCAATCAACAGCTGTTGAGTGTTATCATATCCTTGCAGATCCATGTATCCCTCTTCATAGTTAGCAGTAACAAATAAAAAACACCATTTCAATACTATCACAAACACATACAATTCACAACCCTAACGTCTTAAAAATAAAGTCTAAATTACATTGTGGATGAACTTTATTGAAATGAAAAAGTGACAGCTATGCAATGCAATTTGGACTTAAATGCAAAGAATTAAAGTTTGATTTGGTGTGAGTAATATGAAGAGTGTACCAAATAAACCTTTATTAAAGGCATATTGAAAACTCAAGTGTTTCCGATTCCAATACAAGATATTAACCAATGCAGTGTTTTCTAAAAATATGTTGAAAGCACAATTTAATATTTGGGCGTCTGTTTTGTGTGTGATTCATATAATTTTAAATTGGTAGCTGAATCATTTTTGAGAATTTAAACGCGGTTATTTGGCTGATTTCTGTTCAAGTGAATAATTTTTCTCTTGGTACAATTGTCTGCAACTACATGTAATCATTGTGACGTTAGTTTAAAAAGCGTGAATGTCGCTAAGTACCTATATAACAATGTTAATACCCTCTTTTACATGCATATATTGAAACACGTAGTTTAGTCTTATAAATAACACCTTTATTTGGCTAGATAATCTCGTCTTGAAATTGATTAAAATTAATCAATCCAAATCGAAGAACCATGAGTTTCTCATACTCGAGCAGCTTGATATACAAATAACTTCACAATAATTATAATCATGTACGTACGTAAGTTACCGTAGGCGTAACGGATATTCCCATTAAGCCACTTAATTAAGCTTAATTTCCTAAGGGGTGAGTCTTAAACGATAGTTTAACGGATTATGATTGATTAACTCTAAACATGTTGTTTCAATTAGCTGTGCAACTGATGAGGCGGATACTGTTAGGTCAAAGACTCTGGATGTAGAATATCCTACATAAGAATATCTGTGTTGTAATATTTCACAGTAAGTTTTGTTTCATATAAATTGGGTAACCCATATTTTTTGTCCTCAAGTGTATAAATGGCACATTATTTTGTAAAGGTTCTATAAATGTTATTATTATTTTAGTATTTTCTAGTGAGAAGACAGATAATCGTAAATAAGTAAGTCTAGAGACAAAGCTCTTTATTAGGTACGCTTATTTTCCTATCTTATTTTATATTCAAGTCCAAATAAATACCTAGTCCTCATCAAGTTTTTTGACTTGCCAAAAATCCTACAAAAGATACACTATTCGACCAAACAAATCAGCCTACAAAATATTACACTATTTCACCGAAAAAAAATTCAAAAAAAGTAGGTATCATAGAAACACTTACCACTCTGACAAGGCACACAATCCGAAGTCCTCTGCACCGCCTGTCCCTGGCAAGGCGCGCCTCCATTCAAGGGATGAGGTTCCGTACAGCTGCGCGTACGCCTCTGTCCTCCGGTCACGCGGCCATTGCAGCGGCATTGAGTCCACGGGCCCCAGGAACTCCAACCACCGTTGACTGGTGACAAAAGAGAATCGGGTTAATATCCTGAAGCATTCACTCACAAAAAGCCTGATGATCCGAAGTTCAAGATAAATGAGAATCTTTCTGAAAGATAAACGATAGGAACCGAGCATGATGGTATTTAGCTAAAAAATGCATTGTTCAATGCTTCTATCTAGTAATTGACAGTCATCTGCAATCTACATCAAGAGTAGCTTGAACTAATGCTATTCAGATGTTGAAGCTTCGTTTTTGCCTATTTTCATCAAAATTCAAGAAGAAGTTTGCACGTGAATATATAACAAACGTAGGTAGGTACCTACACATACATACTAACACGTTTATTGTCGCCTTTATAATATCAGTCTAATTTAACAAAATACAAGTTACTTTATGTGTATAATTACATTAACTGTCAAATGGCTTCGTTAGGACCTAATCCAGTTACAATTTAATTATCCAAGGGTACTATAAGGGTAATATACATTCAAAGTTATACTTTGCAAAAACTGTATTCTAAACAAAGTGAGACGCGATAAATTAACACTGATATATAGTCAGCAACGTTCTACCTTTTGAATATGAAACAGACAGATAAATTATAATAAACTAGGCAAATGCGATTAACATTGCTATTTTATAGTATAGTAGTTTTTGCCTCGGGCTTGGCTTGCGTAGTTTTCGCGAAAATAACTCGTTTTCTTAGAGATTCTGAATTATAAAAAATGTCACGTACGGTCAAATAACACAACTACATAATAAACACGTCATTTTGGTCATGAAAAAAATATATAATGGATCAATCCTGAACTAAAAATTTATAGAATGCTGCTAAATAACCAAATAGTTCTACCAAAATATTAAAAAAAATCTTTAAATAGGTTGGAAACCCAAAAAGAGTTTCTGAGATAAATTCGTTTAAAACGAATAATTTGCCCACATTTGACTCGCCATAGATTGTATATTTCTGTACAAAATATTACTTTAAAGTCAGCATAGAATAAACCTATAAACTGCAAAAGAAATAGTTTATGAACCCAACTGTCTTTATTTATCACATAGCCGGAACTGCATTAAATTAATGCATTCCACTTCATTGCATTCAAATACATAAATAAATAAAAACGCAACATTTACGACTGTTCATTTGCATTGCTTTTAACCGCCGGTTTTAATTGACTCCAAAAACATATTGACATTTTGACTATTTGGTTAGTTAGGTATTTCAAGTTTGTTAACTGTTTTTGTAACTAAATTATTGGGCCAACAATAAAATAAATAATTTAATTAAACTATCATGTTGCTTAATTACAAGTACCTATAGAGACTGTTTTCAATCACCTGTCCAGCCTTTTCCCAACTTTGTTGGTGTCGGCTTCTAGTCTAACCTGGTGCAGCTGAATACCAGTGTTTTACAAAGAGTGACTGTTTTTCAATGCAAAAACAAGCTGTGAAAAATATTACAGACTGTATTAATTCATTCGCAAATTCTAGTATGATTATATTAATATTTATTTATATATAGTTGTTATAATGTAAACAATTCTTTTAAATAATTCGTGTTACTCATTAAAACTTGCACAATGTACGGGGAAAAAGCGTGACTGACAAATATCTAGTCTGCAGAACATTTTAGTATTGTAAACCACAAAATATACAAACACGCGAACAATATTACTTTCTGAGAATATTTGTTAACCTCCTAATTATAGAAATAATGCAAATAGTAGGAAAATAATAATAAGGCTTTTCCGAGAAACTGTTAGGTTCCGGTATGATTTAGAAATTTTGTATTTATTTTCAGAATAGGATTACATTTTAAGTCTCATTTTGGCGAATAATTTGTGTTTGTGAAACGATTTCAGTAGAAAAAGAGATTATTATATCATTACGTGTTTGAGCTTGAAAATAAATAGGAACACGTGTAAGCTTAATTTTTCTTTCCTAGTAATATCCAAATTAAGATACCGACTTTTGAACAAGTTAATTCTAAATGTTATCATGAGAGCGTAAAAAGTAGGTATATCTAGGTATTTCACAAAAATTATGAACTCTCCTTAACAGCAATCCAAAACACTAACGTTCTGTTTGTACATTTTTTGATATAATTGGTTAAATTAAAAAAAAGAACCCATTGTAGGTAAATAAAAATTTACAATTTGGGTGCTGGCTACAAATATTAAACTGGCATTTTAATTTTAGCCAGACTTAGTAAAACACAAAAATCTCAAAACCAATTTAGATCACCTAACAGGCAGAACGGCGGGCGTTTGCTATATCTTTACCACAGATCAACAACACGCAAGATGGCGTGCAAATCCTAACCTAACAACGTAGCTAGCTGCGACCTTAGTGTACCTAATAATACAATGATACCATCTGTTTGTTACATATACGGTTGAAAGATGGTGACGATAGGTCGAGCTAATTATTTTACTGTTTCAAATAAGTGTCGGTTCTAGTGAAAAAGTGGTTGTAAGAAAGTGTTTGCGGAATTTAATGCTGTTTGTCACGTGTCTAAGGAAACTTTGTATGCGACTTTTTTTAAATAGTGTCAAACGACTGTTTTAATCGTTTTTTGGCAGAGTAAAAAATAGACGCAATTATGCTGCAAGTACAATATTAATTTCGGTTTGCATTACATTAAAAAATATATTTCACAATTGCCTACTGATTAACTACGATTATAAATGTCGAAATAATATTGACTACCAAACAAAAAAAAAAATCTTGAACCATGGACAAAACCATAAAGAAGACACATAACCAACCAACTTATCAACACTGTGGTAGGTACAACCTCATTTCACGTTCATAAACAAAAAAATAAAAATGTAAATTGTCTTCGTACAAGCGTTTAACGTTACATTACAAGCAATACGGGCGATGTCGGGCGTTTTCCTAAATTATGTTTAATAGGTACTATAACTGTGAGTTAGGTTGTACGTAAATCCCGTCAAACGGCTGAGCCTTACAACGATATTATGTTAAATACTGGCATGATACGGCCGGAATATTAAAAGAAAAATGTAGTTTATGGATTATGTCTTGAGTATAAGATACTTTTTGGTATCTTTATTTTGTTTTTGGATGTAAGAGCCGTTTTGTGCCTTCATTATTACAGCTTACGTACAACATATTAATAAATGTGTGCAGAATTTTTTATAAGGACTTCAAGATAAATAATAGTCTTTTATAAACTCTGTTATACAATAAATATAGGCACAATCTTTATTGAAGAACTTTATTAGAAGCAAAATATGGTAAAAATAGAGGATTATTTATTTAAATTTTATGCTGAAAATAATAAAAGGATAAAAATTTACTTGCAGCTGATGCATACATCTCATTATAAGTTTCACTAATGAGATTCACATTTTCATCCAGCGCTGAAAGATGGAAGAAATAAAATGGGTTAAGTTTAAATTATAAACAGTGATGGGAAAAACTTTCACCATTATCGAATTGAGACATAAATATACAGAACTAATTTATGCAAATCTACAAAGATTATAATGAATCAATGTTCGTAAGTAGGCAGTTTCCTCTCCCATTGTAATTTTGTTTTGAAATGTAAGAAATATTCAAATTAAAAATCATAATTTCATCTTCCGAAGAAATAAATCTTTTAAATCCCACACTTATTATTAAAAATGTCGAATAAAATTACTTAATGAAAATTAAAATAAACGACCACCATTTATCGTTGCCGACACAATTTTGAAAATTAAATCATAAAACAAGTGTATAATAGTAATCTATTAACTTGCTATAATAACTAAATTATAATAATTTTTCAATGATCATTAGTTGGAAAACTAAATAATTAATTTTCTATATAATAATAATAATGAGGCCGCTTTGGCCACCCGTGGTGTATAATTTTATCTTCCGCTCGATAAAAATTGATTGCGTGGTCGCATCTCTAGTTTGTTATTAAACTATTAAAATACTGTTAATATTAATAAAGTGCCTCACATTCTAATAGCGGGGTATCCATAAAATTTGGAATGTTATACGTACCTATCTTATTTTCGTTCAAATTCAAACTTGACTTTGGTTTGAATCAGAGTTTCTTTGGAAATTATTCGATTCTCGTGTCAAACAGTTGTAATAGTGTTGTAAACATTTATTTTAATGTCGGGAAGTTTAGCTTTAGTTTTGAAGTTGTGGCAGTTATGATTCTGTATCTTTTATTAGTTGTTCGTTTGTTTCTTTATGCAGGTCACCCGATTTATGTATCGTGAAGTTCGAAGTTCGGGAATTGTTTTAAGTTGGCGAAGTGAGGTGCTGTCGTAAGACTGTTTATAGTTTTGTTTTTATAGTTCATCAACTATACAGTTTTTTCATAACTATTACCGTATAAAGGCGTTTCTATAGACAAATATGCTGGATGCTTAATGGGCGTGAATCGTAATTGTGCGATGTTTGTTCTTCAATTGTGATATGAAAGTATACTTATAAATATTGCTATGATAACACATATAACTGAACAAAGATGTCAATTCTTCTTACTTTACGACTCAAACATACAGTTACAAAGGCACAATAAAAGAGCCCAATCGATCACAACTCCGTAACTCCAGTTACGCAATAAAAGTACTGAATTCAAATAGGAAAGTTTACGACTTTCCATCGGAACACGAAACCGAACATATTATATATTCAACTAATTAACAAACCGACGAATCGCCAAGTCTTCACCCTTTTTTAGTTTTAACATCGGGTCACCACATTGTTTCTTAATTAAAATAACCGTTTTTTTATTTGTAGGACAAACGTTAAATTTTTATACGTTTTGAACACGGAACGTGTATCGCATAACGAGTATTTCCGTAGTAAATTTCTATAGGTTTTGGTTTCAAGAAGTGAGCTTTATTGGTTTTCTTTGGAAGGCGTGCTTTTTCGTCAATAGCTAAATATTATTCATAGTGCTGGTGGAACGGTAAGTTAAAGTTGTTCCTTGAATAGGCTGGACTTCAATAATAATGCCAAAGGAAGCAATCAAAATAATTATAAAGATATTAAACAAACTAAAAGTAATAACAGCAACGCAGCACACAAACAAAACTAAGAAAACAAGTGAGCATACACTACAAAAGCCCAACGCCACAATAAACACAATCAAGCAAGATCATTATACAATCGTGAGCATAAAAACTTGTGAAGCGACGACACTCGCCCACGCCTCACTATAATGACGATATATAGCCCAATTTGCGACGACCCGATACATTCCTACAACAAAGAGTAAACCCTTCTAACACGTAATTGGTGAGAAGTAGAAACAATTAGAGAACTCAACATTTGTACTGAAGCTAATAGCTGAATTGTTATCAGAGAAGCTGTCGATCATAACTTCAAATTTGACGCCATTGAAAATCATTTAACACAAGAAACAATGTTTACTACACCCATTAAATAACTGTTTGATGATTCAGCCGTCGTTAAATCTAATAAAGCAGCTACTGCAATTCAAAATTTAGTTACGTGAGAAAATGATTTAACAACTACAAGCATCCTGCCACTACTTAAACAATTGAATAATGACAGGCGATTTTACTTTAAGCAAAACTGTTTAACTAATTCTTAAAACTGCTGATGTCCTGGTATTAAGGCAACAGAGAACAAGACCTGCAAGATGAGCAAAAGGAAGATGCAATGTCAACAATTACATGCAAATGAACTAAATAAGAACCAGTACAGCAGTTCCTATACCCTGGTAGAATCATGATGCTAAAATTAAATATGAATCATGAACGCGAAACTGAATTTCGGACGTGCAAGTCAGAGGTGATGATTGCTATCAGTTAGATGGCGCCTGCATCGCGTAGGCGTCTCTAATGACTCTCCCATGCGCTCGCGCTCCGCTATAATTGCAGCTATCGGCCCATGCCCTTTGATCTCACTGAAGTAAAGATAGTTATTGCGTACACCAAGGGTGAAATGAGCGTTAAACAGCTTGTCTGATAAATTATACGTGAAATAATGAAACGTGCAACCATAACTTGTAAGCTGAGGTGTACCTATTAAATTGTCTAACGCTCTTTAGTCGGTAATAGCTGTGGTGCTTACTACTTCAAGTTATGGATTTGATAAGGAAACATAAATTCTGGCTAAGTTTAGTGCGCCATTAACTTCCTGGTTTATAATATCTGGATTCTATTAGACGTTACGGCTGTTGACTTCAAAGACGAACTTGATTTAGTTTCGTTTGTAATTTTATTAATGTTCTTAGATTTCGTCCATCAAAACATGTTCACATGACTCACCATAAACGGTCAGAAGGGCAGGTTCAGAGATCCTCTTCCCGGCAATGTTCTCTGCGACGCAGCTGTAGTTCGCCATGTCCTGTTGACAATTATTAACATTAATTAATTACCATACATTAACGATGTACACTTTCCTTATTATTAACGAACTTTACTATTATTAGGGTCGTTCTCATAAAGAAGTGAATAGTAACCAGCTTTTAAGTTTTCATTGCCATACCACTAAACCTGTTAATAAAAATAAATGCCAACCAACTTTCAGGCAGGCGTAACTTTCCGTGTTTCGTGGCTAACATTTATGTACTTGTAATCATTTAAGCAGCATAAAGCTAAGGAATATTCTCCGAAGCTAATTTAGCCTATAATAGAAAACACAGCCATATTGTAATTATACGAGCACATATATTTTGTTAATCTCCTAGAAATTGCTAAAGCGACCTATACTAAATCTCAGATGTCATAATGTCCAAGATTATACAGAAATCTGCGTCGCACGTGGGTTATAAAGGTTTATTATGAGGTCGATAAAGTTAACGGACACCTATTTATCCAACTATCACGGCTAAGCTTGGCTAAAGACGGAATAAAGGTATACACTCAAAGTAATGGCGTAGCTACTTTAACCGAAATTGCTCTCTCATATCATAATAAAAATAGGCTGAGTTCCCGAGAAGTTTTGCGGCAAGAGGTACTGTAGTAAATGTTCGCAGAAAATATGGATAGAAAATGTAAAAAATATTAAATAACTCCCAAAACCAAATACTGAATGAGAATTTAGAATTGGAATCCCAAAACATTTGTAAGACAACAAGAACAAATTAGCACCCGCATAGCTTTAAAGGGCAAATAAATTCAGAGTGTTCATTACAGCACCCATCTCATAACATATTTTTACAACCAAAAAGCTGAATGTGTTAAAATTACAAAGGACGGGAGACATTAATTTAAAAGACGTACAACACATTACGATCATATTCATTAAGAAAACGCCCTAGACACCTTTGTGAAGATTATGTTACACACGAACCCACAATGAGAGAGCGACTGACACTGGCAGCAATTAATCCATGTCTGCTCACAGTGCCTAATTAGTGGGAGCTGCGTAGCGGAAACCGGAGATGGAATGAGTTATTTGCGATTGTGCCATTATTTGGTGATGTGGTTCGAAAATGCTGTATCAGGACTTTCAGAATTCTTTGATGTAACGCTGTTTTGATGCCTATACTTGACTTTATAATGAAATGGTATTTTGAATCAAAATTAGTAAGTAGAACAAATTAATTTGGTAATTGATAGCATCAGTAGGTATAATAGATCCGTTGAATAAAAGTAGAATCGTTCGCATCAGCAACGGATTAAAATGGTGTAATAGAGATGAATAATCAAATACAATGTTAGTGCTAAGTGAATATGCCAATTGACTGAGCATTAGCATAATTAGGCCGAAATTAATGTTGGCTACGCAATAATAGGCAATCAAATGGATTTTGAATCTGATAATTGTGAAGCGATTCCATTAAACTAAATCAAAGATAAAATCAATTTATCCAATAAAGTCAGAAAAGGTATTAAACTAACGAAGAAAAATACACAGGTCAAGTAAAATTAATCGCTAAAGATAAACGTATCTTCTTCCATAAAGTTTATATAATTGGATTAACACAGGTTTAACACTTTTATCAGAGGACATCCACCGGCTTTAAAAGACTACACTGGACGACAAGAGGAAGAAAAAAGAAAAGGAACGCACCCGACAGCGACTTGTGTCGCAATTAATAAACGTCTGTCGCGGTCGACTAATTAGTCGCAGTCGTAGAGATAAAATAAATAATTTGCAATCGTGCGACAAGATGATGCGATTGTGTACGCTGACGCTTTGAACGAGAATTTTAATGAGGTGCGTGACTTAAACTTAGAAACAGACACTGTTTGTGTTGTGCACTATATAAACGTTACTTAGCTATTATTACTGATACTACATTCTTGTGTCGCAAATAAAAATGAGTAGAATACAATAATACAATTTGATTGACGAGAATCAATTCTAGCAAGTACTGAGACCAGAGGTATCAAAACAAAAATAAAGAACTCATCGGTGAAAGTATAAATATATACAATACTAGCTTCTGCCCGCGACTTCGTACGCGGATCCTGTCCCTTATGCCAGCGACTACGGGGTCAGCAAAATCAAAGATCTGAATAGTCTGATATTGAATTTTAAGGGACCGAAGAGAAACGTTCTATATACTTAATTTTTGTACTTTAAGAGGACGTATTGGAAATTTTGGCGCCAAGGATCTCAATTTTTCTCAGTAAATACAAAACGGATCAAAATACAACTTGGTTACCTGAAAGTTCATGATAAAAACCTTATTTTGTTAGACTTCAAAACATGATTAGGTAACTTTTACAACAATAAAACTAATATCAAACATACCTCTTTTTAAAAAGAGATTCACATATTATGGGCAAACGGGACCGATCTAAGCCTCTTAACTTTTTTAGTAGTTGAGTATATACATAATCTTTAAAATTGTAGAAGGATTTTTTATCAAATTATCATTTCTAAATAATAAAATTACAAAACCATTTTGTCGCTTACGACTTTTAGTTATAAGCTAGCGCGCGTATTGTTATCCTCGCCCCGCTCAGACGCTCCGACCCCTTTTGGCGCCTTAGGTGCGCGTGCCGGTTATGGAATTATTGTTTACCAATTCGTCGCCTTAACAGCAAAAGCACAGCAGACTAAACAAAACGCTGAGAACTGAACCGCAATAGACGTGACCATAGGGATAAAAGTAGTGATTCTAATTAGTCCGCATTTGTGTGTGGCAAAAATATTACACAAGTATTATTACGTAAAAAAAACATTAAATAGATGACAAAGTCGTGGTGACTTAGTGGAAGTCGTGGTGGTTTAGTGGGTAGAGAACCAATCTCTCAAGTATGAGCTGAAGGGTGAGGATACCTCGGTGGACTTTAAACGCAGATTACGCGCTCCCTGTGCTTACCATGAGGCACCTACCCTCCGAGCAGGGCTACTAATCCTGCTCTAGCGACTCCACTCTGGACGGCCAAGCCAAACCAGAGGCGTGAGACCTACCCCCGTCATGGTTCTAGCTGGGCTCCTGGAGTTCCACATCAGGTGTAGGTGTGGTTCAATTTTTATAAGTCAACAGAGAGTGCTTATCAGATTGAACAACTTTTTCTAAAACGTCATACCTCTATATGCTATAGTCTAGCTGGGCCCCTGGAGTTCCACATCAGGTGTTTTAGATCTTCAATTTGTGTAAGTCAATAGAAAGTGCTTATCAAATTGAACAACTTTTGCTAAAACGTCATACCTGTATATGGTATAGAGAAGCTGGGCTCTTGGGGTTCCACATCAGGTGTTCCAGATCTTAAAATTTATTATCTCAGCTGAAAATGCTTATCACATGAAACAATTTTTGCCATGGCACCATTTTTGTATCTCTTATAGTTTTGTTGGTCTGTTGGAGTTCTGCATCAGGTCTTCAAGTTTCGAAGATAAATTATAGCCTATATGTTGACCAGGCTTAGTACTGATAAAACAAAGAAAAAATCATTGAAATCCGTTCAGTAGTTCGGAAGATTAGCGTGTACAAATCTAAGAAGATGTATACAAACTTTCATCCCCTATTTTATCCCCTTAGGGATGGAATTTATCAAAATCCTTTCTTAAGAGTTGCCTACGCCATAGTAGCTTTATGCATGCAAAGTCTCAGTCCGATCGGTTTAAAATTGACAAAGTTTCATACAAACTTTCATCCCCTATTTTATCCCCTTGGGGGTAGAATTGATCAAAATCCTTTCTTAGCGGATGCCTACGTCATAACATCTACCTGCATGCCAAATTTCAGCCCGATCCGTCCAGTGGTTTCAGCTGTGCGTTGATAGATCACTATGTCAGTCAGTCAGTCAGTCAGTCACCTTTGAGTTTTATATATTTAGATTGTAGCGTTTAAAAGCAAGGAGGAACATTTTATATACGAAGATTTTACCTTTATTGAAATGTAAGTAATTCGTGATTTAATTAGAAGCATTCATGTTGAACTACTCTAAACTAAAGATTTTACGTAACGATAACCAGTTACAAGATACTGGGCGTCAAACTGCAAATGCGCTCGTGAATTTGTAAGATATAGGTAATTTAAAATTTATTAGAGACCAAGACTCAATTTACGATGGTTCAGATTTCGTTTTACGTCTAATAATGTTATTGGTTGATGGTCTTTAGACCTTGCAAGTACGTGGACAGGACCTGATGGTAGGAAGTAAGAAGGTTGATATAGTTTTATCTAAAGGTTATGCGTAAAAAAGTGTACAACCATCACTTTAACAATACTGCGATCTTTGGAAGCAGAATTAATAATAATTATAATGTAAGAAAATGATTTACTTACACGACATGTCCCATTTAGCACTAAAATTAAATTACTTGGCGCCATGTCTCTACACATACCAAAAATTTTACGATGTTTCTTATTAGCTATGATCACCAGTTACTTCGAAATTCGCCACGTGTTAGTGAGCAGTTTCGACTAATGGTATAATTATTTCAACTTTAAGTCTACTCCTTGTAGCTTAAGCTTTATTTTTCAATAACAATGTTTCATGTACAGCTACTTTTATTACTGTACAAATAGTTGGCCTAATATTGACATGTGTTCATAACGTGACTGTTCTAAGATCATGATGTTAATGCTCATTATTTGGATTTGTGGTCATATTTTATTAAGCTTTTAGTATTATGGCACTAATTTATGGATCGTAAACGATGCCCATCTGGGAAGCTGGTCGTTGGGTGGTTCAGTAGCATAATTCTAAGTATCATTACGATCCATTTGGCTTCCGGGGTCAACAAACCTTCGTCAATCATAACACTGTAAATATCCTTGGGCTGTTTGAAAGTGAAGATTTAAAAAATGCAATCGTGCCAAAATACTGCCAGTTTCCTGACTGTCAGTCAAAACACGCAGATGAACATAAAAAATGAAACAATAGGATGACTAAGCCGGAGGGACGTATTAAAGTCAGGCAATCCTCTTCGTTGATTTTTCTTAACTCGTCATTTTAAACTTATCTTTGTTTTTGACATGTCGAGGCCAGATTTTTATACACGCTTCTCGATTTCAATTTCTTCGAAATGATCTTAAAGTTTAAAGAAGCATTCTGGCCTTCGACTTTTGTTTATATAGTTTTTGAGCAAACGTTCCTTTTCGACTTTGTTTTATTTTTTTATGTCCGTAGCTAATTGCGATTTCGATTTTATTGGCGATATATTATTGTATTGCTAAATTAAGTGTTGATAGTTATTCGATAATTCTCAGAATCATGGTACGCTGAGTGTTTTTCTAACACACATCTTTGGCGTTTATTACTTTGCTTTGCCATTTGTTCTCCGTGTGCTTTGTTAAATTACGACTTTTAATCGAAACTCTTAATAAATCTTTTTAATAGTTTCTAACTTTCAGTTGAGAAACCATTCGTTCTCATGAATCGAGATTTTATTGATTTTGTATCTACCTATCTGTATATTTTTAACTGTATTTTTAATGTCTACTATTCAATAAACTAAGCCATATCTTTGTTCAAGAAAAACCTATAAGTTTTTATTACATAGATATTAGAAACACTTACTTGTAAAGTGGCCCTTGATATGAGCAGATTCCCTTCAGCAGATATCAGGACATTGTGGTCTTGCTGCAGTGGCTGTCCATGCTTCAGCCAGGAGACTCTTGGGGCTGGAGCGGCAGCTGGTGGAGAGCACCTCAATGATGCAGCGGAACCGGCTTCCACTGATGTTGTTGAGGGTGAGACTGCGAACGGCTTCTTGAGATCTGTGGATGAGGAAACAGTATTAGGGATAATCCTTGTAAATAGTATTATTAAAATAGTGTAAATGGTCCTATTCCGACCGTGACTTGATTAGAGTGAACTATGAGTAAAATATTTGGTAATCCGCCATCCAATCCATAGCCGTTTAGTGAAATTTGCGTCATGAAACAAAGGCTGTTATTTCATTGCCATAGAAAAATCTATGTATCTATTCTTTTAACCTTCTCTTGTAACAATAGTTGAATTCTGAGGACGTCATAAAATTTCGTAATACCTATACACTATAATGTTTTACTCTGACGAAACAAAACACTGTCGCATATTTGGAATGTATCAGATCGTTCATGTCTCAAAACAAAACTTGGAACAATGTTTTAAAATTATACAATCTACGTTGTAATCTAATAACAATTCAATCGATAGTTTCCGATCCCGCATATTTTGAATTAATTAATCAAATAAACGAATTTGTATTGATGTAACAAAGCTTTATAACAATGTTAAATAACATAACAATGAGACGTCAATAACAATTAAGGTGACGTCGTCTATTGGCAAAAGCTTTTGATCTAATTTAATAATTGGTTATCGTTGTACAATTGTGTGCGGTCCAAGTTAAGAGTGACAAGAGAGTATACAAAATATGGTAATTAGTATTATATTTTAACTACTTTATCCGGTTTGTTTAATATTATTACTTACTCTTGTACGTTAATGTGACTTTTTTTAACCGACTCTCCGGAAAAGAGAAAGTTCTCAATTCTTCGGGTCCTTTTTTTGTCAAAAAATACCGAATCCTTATTTCTTTGTGCAACTTTCAACGGAAAATCTACCGTATTTTTAATAAGAATGAAAAATTATAAATTTAAAAAAACCCCCGACCCAAAAAAGTATGCAATAATTATGACAAAAGGTTAAAAACGCTAAACCCTATAAAAAGCAAAAAATAACTTCTATCACTACGTAAACTAAATTTTGTCGTGTCGGGGGACCGCTCTAATTCATTACTTCAGATACGTGTTTTTTTTTAAACGATTGTTGTAATTAGGTTGGTATCATTTGATTTATGAAGGTAAAAAGCGGTCCCCCGACACGTCAAAATTTAGTTTACGTAGTGATAGAAGTTATTTTTTGCTTTTTATAGGGTTTAGCGTTTTTAACCTTTTGTCATAATTATTGCATACTTTTTTGGGTCGGGGGTTTTTTTAAATTTATAATTTAATTTTATTTCATGCTTTTTAAAGGAGCTCCTTAATTTTTCCTTCTTTTATTTAATTTATTTTATCTTAAGATGGGGTCGCTATATGCGATCTCGGCCGAAGGAAGCTGTTTAACAATCCTCATGACAAACTGGCTCTGGGAGAATTGCACAGATTGAGAAACAATAAAGATTAACCTTTGGACATTCTAGATTTTCAGCAAAAATATAAATCGGTTTATCCGTTTCATTCCGGTATTCCAGGGTTTCATCCGCCACATCCCATTTCCAGCATCAGGTTCTCGTCAATCAGAAACATGAACAGAACTCGTCAAGACAAATTCAACGAGCCCAAACTCGATGGGTTTACTAAAAGGCAGTTCAGGGTTACGTCTCCTACCTTTGTGCCCTAACAGAAGACCAGCTCAGTGGTTCCAAAAGACATTAGTGTTTCAAATTTCAGATCCCACATATACTTGCAAGTAAACTGAGCGTGTAACATTCCTATCACATCTAGCAACCGAGCTGATGACCTTGAAGACCTGAACCGATTTCCACCAAACATAGCTAAGAACACTCCCGACTGACATACCTTTTAAACAAAAAAAACCGCATTACAATCGGATCATCCGTTTGGGAGCTACGATGCCACATACACACACACACACAGACACGTCAAACTTATAACACCCCGTCGTTTTTGCGTCGGGGGTTAAAAAGTACTATTTTTGTTAAGTAAACTTTTAATGCATGAAGTTATACGCTACACTCCACGGCCCACAAATTCCTTCACACGTCAATCTCAATATAAAAACGCGATAAGAGCTCGATCATGTAGTTACACGCGACAGTCGCACCCACGCCGATAATTGTCGTTCATTTAACAATTTCACGGCGTTTTGATGCCCACCACCGAATAATTGTGTGCTATCTTAATTGTCTGGCCCAAATTATCTGCCTGTATGTGTAACGCATTTTTCATCCAGGTAGCTTTCGGTGTTTAAATGCCTTTTGTTTGTTTTATTAAGTGGTTTTAATAACACGTATTGTTTTGTTTTTGTTTCAGTTTGTTTGTTTAATACATGTGGTTTGTGTTCGAATAAATCTAAAGGAGTTTGATCTGGGAAATGGAAGTTTAATTGTGATTCAAGAGCTGAGCCGCAGTTTGGGCTTAATACTTCTGGGGCTACAAAAACCCGATTTAGCGTATCCTCATTTCAATTCTAGCCCTAAATTTCAAACAAATTCCTGAATCCAAAATGTATAACCCACACAAAACCATAACAAATAGTTCACACTACAAAAACGAATACGGCGTACACTCGGCACAAAATGTTCCGCCCTCAACTCCAAAGTGGTTTAACGTAGTGCGTCCATAAATCTGTTGGGTGTACGCTCCATTACTCGCTCTCTCGCTAAGATATCGCGCCCGAGTACGTGAAGGTGAAAACTTGAGAATTTTCTGCAACTGCAACTTATAAACATGTTGGAGTGATATTATTTGTCACTGTATTTCAACACGGTACATTTCTTTCCGCTCCTTTCATGGAGCGCGATGAAAAATAGGTGATGTTATCATTTCTCGAATAGTCGCTGCGACTGGTTTTTATTACGAACGTTCAGACTCTAAGGACGATTATCATGAAGAAAAAGGTGTAGATAATAAGAAGTCCTTATTGGTAGTAGTAGATAGTAATTGAGTGAGCTAGCTACTGGTAGTTGTAATCCCTGAATGGCGCCGGGTGACTAGTGGTTTTAATTGAAAATTCTCAGGTAAAGCCTCGAACTGGAACGGTGCCCGTACCCTCTATAACTTCGGGTTCATATTGGAAAATGTATAATAACTCATTGAAGCAGCATATTATTGTCGTTGCTACATGCATACCTAAAGATGGATTTGATATCCCTAACCTTATAAATGAGCACGTAATCTTCAAAACTGACAATCTAAATACTGTTACCCTTAATTATAACATTAAAGAAATACGAACTTCCTAACATGAGCAAGCACCCACAAATTCTTAACGACGTAACAAAATTCCAGCAGTTGCATAAACCCTAATTGTGTAACACTGATCAGGTGGCCAGGGATCAAACGTGACTTGCAATAGCTGAATAGAATCATCGTGAATAACTTCAGTGAGCACGCGTTATAAGTCGTAAGGTCGCGATGGTGCCAACTTGTGAACCAACTAATGATTATGATGAATGATGATTGTTATTTCAACGTTTGTTGGCGCCAGAATTGCTGATTTACCAGACGTGGGTAATTTTAGTATTAAGTAAGACCAAGAATTGCTAGATAACAAGACGCTTGAAGGTATAGGATAGTTAGTATGTGATGGTAAGTGATGTAATGAAGAGGTAATTTTTGCGTATAATATGTTAAGACTTATGGCTATATTAAGACGATTTGTTAAGTTAAACGGAATTAAAAACTTAGTCGCAGGCCTATTGGTCTTTTTATTGTACTTAACAAACATAGAATATTGTTAATTTAAATCTTTTTTTACCTAGGTATTGCGAAACGAAAAGTAAATAATACTTTTATAGATAATACAGCAAAGCAAACTTTCAATAATACAGAATGAGAAGTAAAGATTTCCGTGTAACTTTAAACTGTACGTCTGATGGGCGTAAATGATAAGTGTTAGGTAGATCCGGAGAGTTCGTGTAGAGTCATAAATTACGGCGCGCGTTTCATTTCCTCTACGAAATTCGTACCTACGTGGCCGCGGATGTAGAGATGCAAGATGCGTTTGTGTTGGAAATTAAACTGTCGAGGGTCAAGGAAATATTACCTGGTATTTGATTAAGAAACATTGAAATGTTATTATGTAGTTAGTGAATTCTGTAAGATGGAGAATCAATTAGATAGCTTAGACGAGCCTAAGTTATATGAAGATGATGAAAAAGGGGTGTTAGATGATGAAAGTTTTGAATAAAACATTTTACCTACAACATGCAAAATGAAATATGAAAATTATAATATCGAGGCAGCGAAAATTGCTAAAACAGTTGCCACAAGAAAGGCTTCGGAGAAAGCTATATCAGCGACTAAGATACTGCAGTTTTGCATAAACACAGCCGGGCCAGTTAATAGCTTACAAACACCATAATTATTCATAGCACTCATTTCCTTTTATAAACTCTCACTACCTGGCAGGCGATAAAATGCCTAAAATAATTTACTTTCAAGAATAGAGTTCCCCCTCACTGAATTTAGATTTCATTACAGCAGGATTTTGTCACCAGGAAAATGGTACCAGCATTAATGTTAAAATAAATACTGTTATCGTAAATCATCTTGATAAGTCTGTAAATCTGGGTAAGTTTTCTATTTGCATTCTTAGTAGTCTTGCTAGATCTTTTTAAAATAAATTATCATCTGTTTTCATTGTATCTTAATTTACCTGATTTCTAATATTTGCGGTATCTTTCATAAGTTGGTAAAAGTTTGATCAATTTTAATTAGTTATCTTAGGATGACATCTTCTGTACCTAATTGTCGCCAAACTTTAGCCAATTGGACAATACTGACAAAAAATATGAAATTAAATGATACAAATTTTCACTAAATACTTTATATCCGTGTTGCCAAAAATGCAGCGCCGCATACAGAATACGGATTTTCTGTCTGTTAACATTGAATTATATTCGTGTACCACTGCTTTCATACACTTCGTTCGTTTCACGCCTAGACCGTTCCGTATACATGAAAAAGTTGTTTGTTCCATGATGAATGTGTGTTTCTGATTCAGTACCATTTTTAATTCACATATGGCTGTGATGGTCACCCTTTCTATATGTAAGTATTCTATAAGTACTTCTACCTATCGTCGCCTTTAATAAACATTTCAATAATTAGGCTTATTTCTCGTATTCATCATTTCTCTTTCAAAATCACCTTCTTCATTTCAATAATCGCAAAAAAAAACTCACTCTCCTTTCAAAACCTTCGAACCAAAACAAAAGACTATTAAGGCCAATTCTATTTTCAAACCGACACCTAGACACAATAACGCCCTCTTTGATTCTCAATAATAGATCAGCAGCATAACTGAAAGCCAACCTTACCTCACAATCAATGAAAAGTTAAATATAGACACGCGACGCGTTTACCGATCCATTAAAAGCCCCTACCATGGCTGTAAACTTGAAAACATCACATTCCTACTTGGATTCAGTAAATCGTGGTACGCGACTTAACTGTGACACTTTTATGCGTACTTACTATTCATCCATTATTGTTAATAGCTTCATAGATGCTGTTTTCAAGTAGTTTAAGTAGGGATGTACCTAATTCCGTGTATTTTGAGAATGAATCAACATGACGTATAATGTCTTAGCCGTAAATACATTACTGCTCTTACGGGGTTTATGTCTGCTCCAAGTATAACTTTAAGTGCGTCCATCATTCAAGTGATTTCAAGTAAGTAATATCAAAACTAAATACATCAGTCCCTTACTTCATACCTACCTCACAAATTCTACATTTCACAATTGCTACTTCATCATTTACAGAATCATTCATTATAACGCCAGTCACTCAGTCTTAAGATGGACAAACAAAACGTAGACTGGTTCCTGTCATTCCCAATCCAGATAGAAATAAAATAAAGACTTAACATAACCGGTCCGAATGAAACACATTTGTTCTCAGTCATCCAGTAATATTCAGAGGAAACTCATAAACGTCTAAATATACACAATACAGAAATTGAGAGAGACATTACCGACTCTTAATTGTGCGAACCGACTGTACGTGGTAAACATGCACTAAATCTACCTCCCGACGGTTTTAATTGTTCAGTTCAGTACAGTTTCAGAAATAGCAGCTGAAGATCTGGATGGTTTCATGGAAGAAAATTTAATTGAGGATGAGAGTAATGTCTAACCGTTCTAATTTCAGTGAACTGAAAAACAACTTTGGTGGTGTTATAATTTATTCTCTTACATAAGCTGATTCTATTTCGATGATAAATTAATAATTGGATTTAAATTTTCAATTACAAAACTGACATGAGCTAGCTTATCGCGTACACCCGTCAAAACAGCCGTCACACATTTCACTCTCAAAACTTTCACCAAATTAAAATCCTCAACGCCTTTCCTTCACGCTAGGATCATGCAAATGGTTGCTTTAATAAATAAGTAATATCTAACATCAGAATTTATTACTTAGTGCTAGCTTCAACTTTAAACCGTTGTTCCACTTCCACACAATCTACAAGTTATAGTATACAATGAACTTTATGTTTCGTGGCACGACTAAAGTGTGCTATTGCAGCGATCATTGAATGTTATGAATTACATTCTGATCTAATCTCGGTGGCTGTTGCTAAATATATAATTCCTGGTCACGGTGGTATTCTTGCGTAATGAGAATATGAAGCGAGATAATGCAACGAATTAGTGCGGTTTGTCAGATATGATATACCTTTCTTAAACAATAAAGCATTGTATATTGATGATTTGAAAACAGGAAGCCAACATTCTAAAAATGTTTGGAACTATCATCTTCCACCTACAACATTCAAATAAATCGTCGAAATGGTGGCAGCGAAATAAATTAAAAAGTGAATTGTTCACCGCATTGTAATTATAACAAAACTTGATGTATGTAATAGCATCCAAATAACAGTGCTCGTACTTGACCGCCTCAAGTATTGCCCAACAGCCATAAATCCAGGCAACGGTCATTCCGACGTTTATTTAATATGCATAGAAGATTTACCACGAATGGGTATTGAATTTAATCGAGCAACTGTCCGTAATACAGTTTATGAACGATATTAATGGTGCCATACATCACGCCACTTTGATGGTGGTGGTAGTTTGTCTTGTCACAACATGCTCGTTTTGGGGAGTTTATTTTGGTAATATTTGAAGCAGTAACAATGTCTTTTCTGAGCAACCAGACAAAAATGCAATTTTCGTGAAGCAAATAAGATACCACGAGCAAGAAGTCGCAAAAAATGTTTAAGGACGTTGAAGTAGAAATAACCAGTCGCGACTAAAGAGTAATTTAGATGCTATAATGGATCACACTTCAACGTCAGTCGGTCCATTCATACGTATAAGATCCATCAAAGTAGTTGGTTAATCCATCAATGTAAATCCAAGTGAAGTCAAGGCCATTGTATCTTATAGTCATAAGTTACTCCCATATACGAGTAAAGTGTTTCCAGTGGACAGAATGTTACAAGTAAATGTTAAAGCATTTAAAATAATGACATTATCAGTAGAAACTAAAGATTTATTTACAAAAAGGTTGAGAGTGTCAAACTTTATCTTAATACGTGAAAAGAACGGTGATTTGAAGCTATTAACGTAATGTCTTGGACCGGAGATGGGCGTGCAACAATCCCAACTGGGTTAGTCTAAAATCGTCTACGGAAACCCGCCACAAATTATGAGTTTTGATGAAATGTTCCGCGGCTGCGTTCCAGTTCGACAGGAAACAATATATTTTTATAACTATCCTAATAACGTAGATATTGAAAATATGTGGGTTATTGATAGAGCTGTCGATATTATACGATTCGAATTGAGAAAGTAAAAAATACATTAAGCGTTTCGATTCGAAAGATTAAATGTTAATTAACCAGCTCAGATTATATCTAATAGGTTTGGTGATTAAGCGAATCGGTAGCGGAAATGTTAGACGACCATTATTCTCAGAATTAGGCTTATGAAATATGTTATGAATAGAAATGGCGATGAAGATTTTTTTGAAGTCACGCAACAAAAACGTACGAATGTACTTATTGAGGAAAATCTATAGATGTTCAATAGTCAAACCATTTGATAGAAATCTACTTTCAATGCCAAACATCAAAAAATGATAACACAAAAAGATCAAACAACAAAAAGTAGCAACGAGGAAAAATATATAGAAAAGTAACGATAAAAATCTTCATACAATATATTGCCTACATAAATGTACGAGTGAAAAGAAAAGATACTTACATGCCAACTCGACAACGGCAGGCTGACTTTTGATGTCACCTCTGCTACTCCAAGCGTTGCAGGTACAAGTAAATCTGTCTTCACCAAAATACTCGTCTAACTGATCTCTTGTAACATTACACTCAGCTTCCACAATTCTCACACCACTTTGTGGATCCACAAACTCAAACTGTGTACTAGCCACGGACCTTACATCATTGCATTGAAAATACACTTGAAGGGCATTGGCTGCCCGACACCTCAGCAACGCTGGTTTGTTCCTCACAACGAAAGCGTGCTGTGGTTCTAAAAGAAACATTGGTAAGTCATCTGTAGAACTTTGTAAGAGATGATCTCCTGATAAAGAAGGCAGTTCATCTGCATCTTCTCTATTATCATGTTCATCTTCTTTATGTGATTCGTTTTCGTAATCTTCTTCTAAGTAATCTCTGTGATGTGGTGGTGCGTGGTTCTTCTCTGAGTTATAAGGATCTAGTGCTTCTACGCCGGCTGGATGGGCGTACTCTGGTCTTAGAGGTATAGGAGGCGTTGGAGCTGCTGTTGTGCTTTCTGGTGTTGTTGTGTTTGACACCTCTGTAACAAACAAATAAGAATCATTAGTAGCATGATCGAATTCAAGTTTTATATTGGTTATGTTCACTGGAATGACCTACTAAAGGGTTAACTGATTTAATAATTGAATATGACTATGGTTGATACGATAAGAGAGATAAGATTGTCAAATGTAATTGATATTGCCTAGGAAAGTGCTTTCCAAACAAATTGTTATAAGCCATTTGAACAAAGTGGATAAGCCGTTGTAACTACGTATTTTAATTAAATAATCGATGTTCTATAAATAAAATAGCTGCTTAAGGAAGTAAGAACCCATTTAATTGCTACTAAAACTGCATTTAAATTCTGGAATGTTACAAATACCCTACCATTAAAAGTTTATAATCATATCGTGGGAACAAATTAAAGTAAGTACACGGTGCCATGTTTGCTTCTCAAAAACGTCACAAACAATTTAAAGACCAATTAAAACTTCACGAAACACGAACGCTAATAAGACTAATAGCTTTCGCTTATATACGTACTTATTCTAATTGCGGAGTTAAAATATATTCCTTGTCGCGGGGGATAAATAGCAACTGTCATAATAACATGTACCCTCCGAGTCATGCCATCGATTTCACTCCGAGTCCGCACCTGGTTTGAAGCGTCACTCGCGCCTATTTACACGCAAAACATAGATATTCGGATACCATGCACCCCTCCTCATAAATTCAGATGCCGTCAAATAGAAACCAACTTTAAACCCGGGCCTTTAAACTCAAATTCCATTATAACCAGCACGCATTCTTCCCTCTCCAGAAA
Source organism: Helicoverpa armigera (assembly GCF_030705265.1). Taxonomy (NCBI): domain Eukaryota; kingdom Metazoa; phylum Arthropoda; class Insecta; order Lepidoptera; family Noctuidae; genus Helicoverpa; species Helicoverpa armigera. Next base: position 11,937,972 of record NC_087123.1, read on the forward strand.
TTCGCCTAAAATCGCTATCAGCACATCAGTGTATGTTACTCTTACTCTGTTGACAGTATTACTATTATTTGAACTAGGGAATTGTACGAAAATAAACCGCAACCCGAGTGAACCGTGGATAACTTAATTAGTTTCACTTCCGTTCAGCTTATTTCTATTTCCGTTTTCGTGGGGGCCGAACGATATTTCCTCCTGAAATCTATTTTTCCTTAATAGGATTTGTTTCGGGCATTTTCCGCCTGTCGGTTTGAAATTGTGTTAAAATGATTAAAATACCAATTTATTGCGATTCCGACTGTTCGGGTGTGAATAAACCTTTGAGACAAAAGCACTTAACTTTCGCAGTGTAGTGAGTAATTCTATTATCAAAAAATGATTTCCAAGATCAAAACACCCGTCAATGCCTCTCCTAAATTCAATCTCACGCCTCCGTCGGACTCAAAACAAAATACTAAACGCATTCTAATTATAATACAAATCCAAACGAGACACTTAATTACCATTTCGTCTAAAAAAACAATCTCCATGTCACAGTCAGGCCTCCGTCACTCCATGTACTTGCGCGCTATAAGTGCCTACCGCCCAGCCGAGCGGTCTCGGTCCGCCGGCGGATCAAATTCAGTTGCGGTTTTCACAAGCGAAGCGCGCGCACGCCGTTCAATTTTTAACCGACTTCTAATAGTGCTGTTCGTTCGTACGCGCATTACGATGCCGTGTGGTGCCTTATGTGCTGTAACTTTAAAGATTTTTTTATTTTACCTACACACTGATGTATATAATTATGTTTTATCTAGGTTTCTTCTACCGTCAGCACCAATAGGTATATAAAACAAAACAAACTTACAAAAATAATAAAACAAACTTTAAAAAAAGAGAACCGACTTCAAAACACTAAACCGTAAGAAATAATTTATTTTTTGATGTCGGTGCTTTTTCGATTCGTAATTACCAGCTGTTAGCACCAACATAAAAAAAAAACAAATTATTTCTTACGGCTTTGTGCCTTATTTGAAGTCGGTTCTCTTTTTTAAAGTCGGTTCTCTTTAGTGAACATCTCCGAAGATCATCATCAAACTAAGAAGTATTATACTTATTTTAAAACGTTCTCCTAAATGTAACAAATCCTTTTCTGAAAATCGCATCGATATCGGTTTAGCCAAACGCGAGATTATCGCGCACAAACATACATACCTACAAACCATACAAGTCAAACTTCTCAGTTTGGCCTGTACCTATGTCTAATCACCTCCTTTTTTTTAAGTTGGTTAAATATTTTATAAATGATAAAATTTTTAACTGCCACATAAAAGTCAGAACATATTCACAGTTCTCAATAACATAGATAAAAAGTTATGTTAATTTAATTTTACCGAAGAGGCAGCCCTGCGATTACTGTGGAATCGCGCGGTGCGAAGCAATCACTGCTGTACGCTTGAGCATTTAGGCGCATTTTAGCATACAGTGGTTGCTGACGCGAAGGAGTAGGCAATTATCGTAATAGGTATTGGAAGTTTTCTACTGAGTGAAGTATCTGTAGTAATCTGTGTCACAGTGACGAAGGTAAAGTCTATTACATATTCTATTTGCTTCAAGCTCTTCACGATTCCGATTGGTCAAGTCGTCTGTCAATTTTAATTGGTTTTCGGAATTTGATTAACGGCTTTATTAGTATCAACCATTTCGTAATCTTTCCCAAGATTCGATGCTTTATCACAATTTTAATTAATGTCCGTTTCGAGTGCAGTTGCTATCGTATTCCTATTGATATGTGAGTTTCCTATTGACTGGTTTAAATCAATGCTTTTGTTATGTAGGTCGGTAGTTAGGGCTGCAGCTAGTTAATCTAAGTTTATGTTTGTGTAAGCTTTGTTATATGTATTAGCTGAAAGCGGTATTGCACAAATTGTTTGTACAGCACTCGCTTCTGTTTTGCGTCTTTATTTATGTCAGTTGTTTAATTGTGCTTGTGAGTTATATGGGGTACTTACGAATATGTACTATAACATTTAGTTTATTGCTTTTGTCTGCTGATCTGCTGTGTAAAACAGCTAAGCCAATTGACATGAATTTTGGAGTAGTGGTTTCCCGGAGACTGTTATTGACTTAAGCAGCTAGTCATCTATGTATAATACTGCGGTATTTCTTGGTATGACTTTAAGTAAAATACACGAAAGAATGGACAAGAACACTGATGAGTTTTTCTATCAAATTTTTACCAATCCAAACAGCAGTCAGCCCTACCCATCTCAACTAAGAAGTGTTCACGATTCGTGCACAAGTGTTATCTATAGTGACGAAACTCCATTTAAACGTTACAAGAAGCGTAACTAAACCGATAGTCGTCACGACGTTCGTAAATTATAAATAAATGTCTAGCGTCTGTGCGATCAATGTGAAGCTCTTTGATGTTATTTGTAGTATATTTTGGACTGAATATAGCTTTGCATTCGTGTTTTGTGTTTTGGGGGTATTGTTTGTAAGTTTGTTTATTGAGAATGTTGGGCTTGCAGTGAGAAGAGATATCATTTGTACCTATGACGTTTTGTTCCAGTAATTACTTAATTTGGGAACTATACTACTAAGTTTATCATTTTTGATATTGGCAGCTATAAACTGAAGATGAGTTTCACAGAAATTTATAAGTCCAAAGTCATCTATATCGCCATGATGGGCATCTCTTAGATCTAAAATACTTTTATAAATACTCTAATTTCCTCATTTCCCCTTTCCGTCACAATAAACAAATCACTTGAGCGCTCTTCACATAACTAATGGTATGTTTTCTTTGTTTTAAAATACCTCAAACGTTTGAAATCACAGAATTTTAAATGGGACGAAATGTCGTGCATTTAGTGACGTGAAACGCGCACCGTTTGACGAATGTTCGCTCTCTTGGGACGAAAGCTAAAAATGTATGGAAATCTTCCGGATCGGCTTTCCTACATTATGTTTAGGTAGCTATGTGTTAATTACAGTTTTGTTATGTCGTTTCGCTGATTTAATGGCTGAATAGAATTTTACCTATTTTAGTAAAATTGTATCAAACATGTTAATGTGCTCTTTAGTGTGTTTAGCCATGATAGTTAGTACTAATATTTCAGTTGATACTGACGTTTTTATTGCCACACAACTTAATACAGATTTACGGTAATATCTAGTGTTACCGGTATACCCAAAATCGAACCCGACCCATATTAATGGAACACGCTTTACAGGTATTAAGTTTCAGAGCGAACCAGTGGAAGCTAGTACAAAATAATTAATGAAGGCATCGATGTTATTCAAGATAGCTGTTTTATTGATGGGCCGTTCTTAATCAACGTCCGAGAAGAATTCTTGCCTCGTTCAACAAATGCGCTAACAATTGCTTTTATTGATGATGCCAGACAATTACTGAGCCTTGATACCTTTTAAGACTGGACCAGTGACTTCAAAGGATGTTTAAGAAGTATCTGTAACGTTTGTTACTTTGTCCATCTGCTCTATATCAGAAATGAATACATTGGTTGATTAAAATTATAAAGCTGAGGTTATGGCTGTGACTCATAAATGAAAGCTGTATGTATACTATGAAGCTTGAACATTTTTATTACATGCAATAAGAAGCCAATATATTTAATGAATTTCCTTTCATTTCTCTATCAGATTAATTAAACTTAATGACCAAATATTAATCAAATCTACCCAAATGACGTAGTGACTTATTTTATTATCCACTTATATTGGACATCATAAAACCAGATCCATTTATTCGAAGTGTACTTATCTTAATACCAAATCTAAAGCACTCTATTTATTTATAAACGAACTAAATATTCCCATTAAATTAAGGGATTTTATCACTGATACTTCACAGATGTAGCTGTTACATTAAGTGGGTACGGTGCTCTTATAAAAGTTGGCCGTAATAGCATCGTATCAGTATGTGCCCTATTCACTTGAGCGATAACAGAACCTTTATGCATTATGGAGAGTATATAAAGGTATGCAGTAACCGTTGTATTTACATAGCGTGTTGCTATCGAGAACTGAAAATGGAGCCTTTGAAAAATAGAACTTGTAGAAAGGTTTCGATAGGAAATGGATCTAAAAAGAGTAAAAGAAACCGATATGGATTCGTAACTAGACGCAAGTATACGTATAAGTTTATTTCAAATCCTGCTCAAAGTAACAGCTGTATTTTGTATAAATACGGAAACTTAAACGTTTGTAACTAAAGGATCTAAAACACTTCAGTACACTTGCTTACATTTAAAGCACTTAACGCTGACACCACTCAGAACTGTCGCTTCTAAGTGAAAGATATGTAAAGATAGCAAAACAAGCTTCAAGATAGCACAAATGTTCATTTTGCGAGCATCAAGACAATACAATAAGCGGATGCATTACCAAACATCTGTAGTGCAACACGCGTCACTCGGGAGACTATGCTTGATGCAGTTTACTAGTAAATGCACTTAGCGCCGGAGAAACGTAAAAAGATGCACTCGATCTATTTAATGGCACTGTAGGCGGGGTGAAGTTGGAAATAAACGAGCTATGACGAGCATTGTGATCCGATGGCGCTTGGTGACGAGTTGATGAAAAACGTAAAGATATTTGTCAACCCAGAAGTAAATTGACAAATTGGAATTGTGAAACTCAATATAAGTAGCTTTTGTAGTAGTGTAGTCCATTAAGGAACTCGGTGCAGTTACTTCTAAATGAGATCTTTTAGCTTGCTATGGAACATTGTTAGACTAAAGATAAGATATTGCATTCAACGTAACTTTAATTAAGTGACTCACGATCTGGTATCAGTTTCGCAAACGACGTGGAATTTTGTTAAACAACGTGTCTTTGAAATGGAGAACACACTTTATTATACTGTTACAAGTAAAGCCGATAGCGTCATCTGCAATGATCGCTCAATCCATCACGTGTTGAGAGTATAAATAGAACATCCGAGAGAGCAAAAATATCTACAATACATTTCAAATTACTGAAACAACTGAACCGTTAACGCACGATACTTAACAAGGTGCAAAAAGTGCTCGAATATTTCTTTGAATGCCGCCGATTCTCACCCTAGCTTGGACCACACCCACAAAAACTTCAATGGTAATACGATACATAGAGTGCCAGTCAAGAGGTTCCCAAACAAGATAATCCCTTTGTTAGTCGGGTTATAATGCTCCATGGCTTCTCTTGGGAGTATTTTGCTATTATTTTGTGTTTCATTCACGCCAGCAGCTGCTTTCGAGTGGTCGTTTCCGATTTCAACTTTAATGGATGTATGGATTTTTTTCGCATTAACTGGGAAAGGTAGATAGTCAAGATTTCGTGAATTTGGATCATCAAGTTTGTTTTCGTAAGATAGTGTTATTCACGTTAGTGTAATCTTGGTGTCCTGTTTCTTGGCTTTCGTTTTGGGGTTCGGAGTAACATTTTTTGTTATCGTCTTTATCTTATCAATACTACTTAACAGTGTAGATAGAAGTCTTTGTGTTGCAATTTTTTGTCAGGATTTTGCTTTTCTACAATGTTCGATGTTTCCCAACTTGATGTTTACAAAAGTATGGCAAACAAACAGAGGTTTAGCCTTAAGCCCATCATAACGATCACGTTTTGTATCATTACTATTTAAAAAGTCGTGACCAGCTAACACTCTAAACGATCTCACAAGAGTATCGATTCTCTTTCATTAACGAAACGTAATTTTCACACGTTGGTACGTACATGACCTGGATTCTTGTACTCACATTGAACTGTAGCTTGGCAAGACAATGTTATTTGGGAAAGCAATTACACAAAGCAATGATGTATTGAGAGGATGATATAAATTGGAAATACAGTTACAAATAGGTCAGAAAACATCTCGCTTGTATTTCCTAAAAGGTTTATCTCAATCTATACTAAGACTATCCTTACATCCCGGTTTTACTTCTATTAATTGTAGCTGTAACTATGAAATTCGACAGACAAGTATCCTAGTCACCCGAAAATCGCAACCAAATCTTCTTTGTGGGATTTCGAAACCAAGTATTCTATGTGGTCTACAATTTTTACGCAGGCGTAGCTTTCTTTACTATTGTAATTAACGGTACATTTACTTAACAGCTCCAATTGTTTATTTACTCTCAATATTTTTGACATGACAACATTATTCGTTTTCGCTATAGAGAGAAACTTCAAAGAGTTAACACGAGAAGCTTAACATTGCTTCAAGTGACAAGCAGAAGTGACATAAGTACTTTTGTATGTGATTCCGTATTTATTGTGTCAAAGAAAATAAGGCTAGCTAACGGTTAAATTACATACAAATATGTACGCAGAAATTAATTAAGCAAACATATGAAGAAATAACATCTATCTATTTTATCTCATTTTGGTTTCAACAAACTTCATAAACGATGACAGACGTTATTTTCGCTTTCATCTACCACTTACTAGTTTATCCCATTTCCGATCATGACAGATTAACAAAACGCCGTGTCATAACGTTTGTAAAATCCATTACTGTGTTCAAATAATACAGTTTGATTAACTGTACTCGCATGTCAATCATAGAAGATGCGCTATGACAACACAGAGAGTCAATCCCAACAGTTTACAACGAAGCATCAGAAATCACGCCCTCAATACAGATAATTTCTTGTTTGTTACTTGCATTATCGTGTCGTCACGAGAAACTATTTCTTCCCATTTTTTGCCACTTCACTGTACCATTGTATCATCGTTTTTTACATCGACGATCCGTTGGTGACAGTTACACTTTTTTCTTTCTTTATCAGTCCCAAGATTAGGTGCAAACTCTACAGTTTTTTACACACCGGTTTTTTTACTCCACTCAGATTTTGGAGGGTCACAGATAAAATGCTTTACGGGGAGAAATTTTGCCTCAACATAAATCATGGCCGGTAATTAACCGTGAAGATATGGAGTCGAAACTTTTTAAATTAAGGGCTGTGACCTAAATTCTTGAAAGTCCGGATTAGAATTTCATGAATATTTTGAGAGCAAGAGTTTTAGAAATACAGCTTTTTGGCGGAGTATTAAAAACTCTTTGGTGAAATAAGTTATTCACAGCCTCATTGCAGCAGGGTTATGAATTTATGAGTATAGAACAGGTTTGTAATAGCACATTCTGGAATGATCATGCAGATAAAACCTGTACCGATTAAACGCTTTTAAATGGCTTATACAAATATGTACATATTTGTTTTATTGCACTACCAATAAGCTCTGGGCTCACGATTTCTTTACCAAGAACAAAAGGGAGAAAAAATCTTAGTACTTACCATGTTTGTCGGCGGCGACGGCCACCCATAGCACGAGGAGCACGACACCCCCCCGCGCCATGTTCACTTGCGCGCACGCATCACCTAAAACAATAACGTTGGAAAGTTAGACCAATATTTACTTAGTCGACCTTGTATTGGTACTGGCATTGTGTGTTGTGTGAACCCTTTGACAAATTAACGTTCCTTAAATTATTTTTTGTTTGACTTTTTTAGTATTTTTTTTCTACATACGGTCATGCGCAAGAATTTTTTGTTAATTCTTAATAGCTTAATTATTGAGGAAGGCTCCTTTGTCTTCATCTACCAGTGTACTACTAACTACTCTGTATCTATATGTATAATACAGATATGAAAAAAAAATTGTATAGGGCCACGTATCATCAGACATACTTGGTTTCCAATTTGGATATAACAAGATTAGTTCACGTCAAAAGTAATATGTAGAACCGTTTCCAATCAAAAATAATAGTTACAAAGTCCCTCAACTAGACGGACAAAAACAACTGACATATTTCAAACTTTCAATCATAAAAAACCTTTCGGAAAACTGATGGCCCATATTTCTGATCATATTCCAAAGTACAAGCCCACCGCGTCATTAGCCAGAACACTTTTGTATGGCACCGCACCGTCACTAATAGGACCCTTTAGGGCCATTTTTGGGGAAAAAATAAATGGCCCTATTATAGACCGGTAAGTAGAGGCTTGTGGTAAAAAGCCGATTTGGTGTGACGAAACATATTTTATAGAAATTGGACATGTTGCCTGAATAATTTTCGAAGAACCGCAGTAAATATTGTTTGTAAAAAGTTTGGGGCGTGATCAAAGAAACCGCAAAGAGAGTGAGTTTGAGGTAGAATAAGTTCAAGGACGTACAATATTGCTATAACGGAACAAATTGTATTTTTATTTACAAAGCCGTCTCCTAAATGCCATTACCAAAATATGTGTAGTATGAAAGAAAAATAAATGCAGTGTAGGTACCAGCTGTCTACAATCCCACGCAAGTTGTAAGAGATGACTGAGAGAAATGGGTTACCTGCAGCAGTCCCATTAACAATGGTATAGCCACCTGTCATTACTATACACACTTATGATCATTAATGTGCTTTACAGTTAGATTTAAACATTCTTACGATTTCGGTACCAGAGATCAGTAAATACTTGCAGTAAATAATTTTTTTAAGGTTTAACATATCAGTTTTATGACCGTGTCAAATCTGAAAACACTTCAAAAAGACTAATTGGATGATGTTAACATTACAGATTAAGCACTTGATAGTTATAAAGATAATCAACCAGTAGCTGTTCCCTTTAATAAAGTTTATGATGGAAACAAAGATAGTGAACAAGATCAAACAGATAAAACAGTGTGGACACGTAATTTGAATAATGTACGACGAAGCACGAAGTTCCTATATAAGTTTACGAAGTGTTTCATAGAAGTCAAATCGAAATATGAAAAGTTAGACAATCTACAGTATGTAAGAATAGTATAAAGAAGTAATGTATTCTATGCAAGTCCTAACGTGATTTGTAGCAGCTTGATACAGTCTTGCATACCAATGAAATATGAACCCACTACCTAGCCAATCTTCAAATACGTAGAACTTCATAACAGTGCTTTACAGAGAAGTAGAATAACATTCACAAGTACCTAATAATATTTAATAGCAAAGAAATCCAAAGCAGCTAGAACAAACGTTACTATTATTTGAAGTTACAATGTAGAAAATAACATTCCAGTAACATAAAACCTTGTATTGGATTATAAAGACGTGAGCAGCGTTATTGCTTCTTGTTGCAACATTGTTATATTAACTGCTGTGACTGCTGAACGTGCTATTTCAAATGAACTGTCAAATAATTTAATATTATGTTGGTTTAAGTATATTGGTTCTTATTTTATGATGACATCAGTTGGGTTAAAATTAGTATCGGCTTTAGAAAGAGCGACTTCATTTATAATATTGAGGCTAGTTGCAATATACTGGTCATAGATTAACTCTAAATGCTAGCTTAAAACCAAACAAGCTAAGCACGAACTAAAATAAAAAAGAAACAACTCCGCTATGTCACTTTTAATTAAAATTTTAAAACTAAACTCAGGGACTACGCTATAAAAAGAACTTCAAGATTTTAAACAAAGACCAAGTCTTGTATTAAATCTTGGCAAAAACTGCTATGCAGTTAGTAAAGAAGAACTTTTCTTTTGGCTTTGCCGTAGTCACTTTATATAAGTTAGTTTTAACTTGAGATGTATTTCTTGACTATCCACGGTATTGTTATGAAGCAAAAACTTGGTCGCTTCTTGACAATATCGCGAAAATTGCCATCCATTCCTTAACACTAGATTTTCTCTTAAGAAACTGTACTTTTTGGGCAAAAGAACATAAATTCAAACAATTTGAAAGCAGATTTCATAACTTATAAAGCTCAAAAATATCTCAAAACCCATAAACAGACAAATAGGAAGCAAAAGCTTTTACTCAATGGAATATTTTGGATCAACAAACAATTGCCAAACTAGATCATGATAACAAAACAGTTTTAGATCAATGAGAGCTCGCTGATCAAGGTGAACTATTGGATTCCAATTAAAGGGTATTGTGTTTAGAACTGCTAATTCACAATGATGAGGCAGGTTTCAATGAAGTTTTAATTGATGGCTATTTAGAGCAAGGTTTTGGGTATTACGGAATATTTTTTAGAGCGATCAACTCTTTCAGATGTTTTCTTTTTGCATTTGAGTGACTTGATACTTGAGAATTAAGCATTGGATTGGTGCACTAAGAACTTCAAATACTAAAGGTTATGAGGACTGACAAAATTTACGATATTTGGAAACTCAAATAAATCCTGTAATTTATCAATAATCATAGTTCATATTAGTTTACGTTTAGATGCAATTGACGTTGTTTATAATGTAATTACATTTGAAGCATTTAATTTTGTAATGCAAATGGCAATTACAATACCTATATTTATGGAAGAAGTATAAGAGATTTATGAGTAATTTAATCCTAAGAACGTAGAGAGGATATTTAGTATCATTAGAGCCAAATTAGTTGACATAAATGGCACTGCAAATTCTATTCTATTGGATGATGAATGACGACCTTAATTTTATGATATTCTAATTGAATGCTATTATGTAGCTGTTTAACGATTGCGCCTAAACAATTTATTCTCTCGATAATGATCAATGGACATAGTAATTTAGATCAATCTATCTAAAACATTTATAGGTGTCAATAGGTATTCAATCAATTATATGAATTGGTGCTGACGCTAAAAATCGAACTAGAATTGGATTTATGTGCCTATAAATCATGACCCGGATTTCTAGCTATTTCTGCATTGACAGTCAACGAATATTTGATGAAAATTCCTGAGCGATTCTATATAATAATGGCTTTACATATCAGCCAGTACCAGACGTAGCTACTTGGAAAGGTTTCTTTCCAATAATATTTCCAAATAATATCTCTCTGCCCGATCCCTCTTCAATCTTGATCCACTAACTCCCAAAAATCAAACTAATGAATAGTTCAAACATCCTCTACCCAAACTTCCGATCATTAGGCAATGAGATGAGCATACAATTTGTAAGGTTGTGAGGTGAATCCTACCTCTGCTCTATCGTTAGCAAGGCAGGCTACGTGCTTGCGACTGATAGTAAGTTTAGATTAGTTTGTCCTATTTACTGTTGCGACATCTTTATGTTTTCTCTTTTTGGATTTGGTGACTTTACTTCCAGTTTTACTTGAAGAGAAGGTTTTGTTACAAGCAGTTTCTTATGTAGAATAATCATAATTATGCCTTTCCGTCACTAAAGGTACAGACCTACTAATTCATTTACAAGCTAGTTTCATTGATAATATGAGAATTATGGTTGAATGAACCAAAATTTACTTGTACTACCAAATATAAACCTTCATAAGTTAGATTATCTCCGATCAAATCACTATTCCACAGACTAAACTTAACACATAAGTTTATCATAGCTATCTTAATGTCTTTTACGTAACCCATTGAAACTGAGCGTACATGCCGAGGTAAACATATCGATAGATAGATAGATAGACAGATATCATCGATCCATTCGATATTTCGTCGCGATCGCTACATAACTCTGCGACAATCGAACGTCGCAATCGCAAGTTTGCAATCGACTTTATTGCCGGCTCACCACATAGCTCAGGTTGGCGGAACTTTGCGATAGCAGCTTCCGCGGCTAATCTTATCGCTACTGTAAACAAACCTTCGTAGATTTTGCATGTTTAATGAACATTCGTGTTGCGTTAATTGTAGCGAGCGCTTATTATTTATTTACTCTCATGCTTTCTTCCGTAGGGGAGGGCAGTGTTACAACACATGTTTGTCTAACACACATGACCGACGTGAATTGATTAACTTGTGTGTGTTACTGAATTAGTCTTTGTCAGAATCGATGTTTTCATACCAATTAACTTCATAAACGTTGAATTTCAGGTTAACATTTTCAAAATAATAGCTCAAATTAAAATTCATGCACGTAAACAATGTTCAGTCAACTTCAAACAATTTTATGATCGTTCAAAACTAAATCGTGTTCGCTATAATGTTTATTATGATAGACTGTGATATAATTCAGCTATAAAAACACATATAAATCATTGTAACCACATATAACCATTAAACTTAATACGAATTTCAATTAATAACTACCTTGGCCAAGTTAGAAGGGCCTGCAATTATCTAAGATAAATACCTACTCAGTATCAAAATGTACTTTTAAGGCCGATAGATAGAGGTCGGATTATTGTTAAATGTAGAGTGGAATGTCGTGTGAAAACAACAAATCTATACTCATATAATAAAGTTGAATATAGGTATTAAGAGTGTGTTTATTTAAACCTGTCACTCTCTGGAACTACTGGACCGAAAAAAATATGTTTGATAGACCATTTATTTATGCAGGTTATAGACTAGGTATTTCTTATCCGGGTATGAAAAGTATTCCTCAAGGAACGCCGGTATAACTGCCGGCCAAAGTAAGTAGGTAATTTCATAAATACTGAATTTAATATCAATGATTTCGGTAAAAGCTTTATTGATAAAGAAGTTGTTATTGATAGGGACGTTGATAGTGTTTCATGTATTACGGATACTTTAAAAGCACAAAGTAAACATACTTTATCAAATTCTTATCTTGTGCAAGTTGTTAAAGTCAAAGGGGTTCAAGTAATTGATAAACTTTGAGCCAGAAACTTGTTACTGAACAACACACAACTGTTTTAGTATTCTTTATTTAAGTAGGAAAAAATATTCATAAGTTGCGATACCTTGAAATAGAAGACAATATTTTGTTCTATTAATATCAAAGAGTAGATTATTGCCTGATTACCAAAAAACTCTTATTGTACCAACAACCAAGATGTTTAGTAAGTTCATAACGTATTTGGCCACTACATTACCAAAATCACCCAACTATTGCCGGTATCTGACCAAAATCACAACAACGATCGTTAGAGCTTTTCCCTTCCTATCTCCTGGACCATCTTCTACACGTGACAAAGCATCGTAATGGGAATTGACATTAGCCTATTTATGCTGCACAGCCTTATCTGATGTTGTCTCTCCTACCGACACAATTGCAGCCGCTTTTACCGTTGTCACTCGTAAAAAAGCTACATAATAGTTTTTGGTGCCGTAGTTGAGAAAGATTCTGATAAATCCGTGACCGACTTCCATATCTCCTTAGTCGTAGTTCAAGTCATAAATCTTGTTTTATCAAAACTATCTGTCATATAATTGGATGGAAAGTACATAGAAACACTCAACAGAAAGATACGAATTGTTCTATTGTAACGGATGGTTCCACACGCGATAAACGCTAAGTTCATAACAGACGATATTTTAATTGAACGCTCGTGATGAAACGATGTAGAGCTCTCGTAAAATAAACTGTCATTACAAATTATACCAAAATAGTTACCAGAATAAAACAGCCGAAATAGAATGCATCAGCGACGTTTTACAAAATAAAAACAATCCACAAGAGGTTCACTTAAAACTTTTTTTAAATCTGTCGCACCCAGTAAAACTGTAAATGAACAATAAATCCCATCACAGTTGCCAAAATGTAATCAGTTTCACTTCACGTATGCAAATGACACTAAGGAAAACAGTTTTCACAAACGCGGTATCGTACGCAACACGGTTGGGTCGCCCGAGTGGCAGCGACCGTCCCTCACGGCCGTCCGACTTTAACTGTCGCGGCAACAAGGGACCTGTGGGGGAAAGGGACGCAGGGGCGAGAGGGAACCTCTCCAACCGAGGAGATAACTTTTGATCTTTTTGGTGCCATAGAAGATTTTAATGATGCACTCACATCTGGAGATCCGACAGAAAAAGTGCGCGTCGATGTTAGGCGTTAATGCATGTCAAGGGCTTAGTGGAAACGACGTGTCAAAAAAGCTAAGATGTGGTTGCGGGTGACATTTTTAAAAATAGTATCGATAGACAAACGGTCGGATCGGACTGTGTCAAAAGTCTGAAATCTCTAACTTTGCGAGCTTTTGAGATATAGATAGAATGTTCGTTGAAAATTGGAAGAGCTTTTTGGTCTGCTGCAAGGATATTTTGCTTTATAGTCCACGGTATTATTTTCTCGTCATCCGATGTCTTGGGGCAGACAATATTGCGCAAGGTTTTTGTCCCTGCCCCGCACATGTCAGGGTACAAAGGGGCGAGGAGCGGAGCAGGTACAAAAGATCCCAACCCCGCTTCAAGTTACAACGGCCATAGATTAATGACGGGAACATTGTGGAGTTAAGAACCCAAAAATTTACAACTGCATTGTATTCGTCGCGTAACAAAAGAGCACAAAAGATAGGATCGGCTTCTGTTATTACCTTATCGTTTATCTGCGCGTTGATTTCTCTCACTTTTCAAGTAATACGAGTAACATTATCGACGTGGATTTCTTTTTCTCAGCTACTACAGATGTTTGGGGGGCGTACCGTTATTGCATACAAATAATCTCTTTCAATTTCGAGTATTCTTACAAATTTTAAAATTTCAATGGGATTGTGCACAATGGGAACTTGAGCTACATTTGTCAGTAATAATCTCATCCTCCGAGCCTTTTTCCCAAACTATGTTGGGGTCGGCTTCCAGTCTAACCGGATGTAGCTGAGTACCAGTGCTTTACAAGGAGCGACTGCCCTGCCTGACCTCCTCAACCCAGTTACCCAGGCAACCCAATACCCCTTGGTTAGACTGGTGTCAGACTTACTGGCTTCTGACTACCCGTAACGACTGCCAAGGATGTTCTATGACTGCCGGGACCTACAGTTTAACGTGCCATCCGAAACACAGTCATTGGTGTCTAAGATATACTTAGAAAGTACATACAAACTTAGAAAAGTTGCATTGGTACTTGCCTGACCTGGAATCGAACCCGCGCCCTCATACTCGAGAGGTTGGTTCTTTGCCCACTACGACATCACGACACCACGTCAGTAATAATCTGTTGGGAGCTAATCATTTTTCAATTTATAGCTTCCAAAATGTATTATTACCGTTTCTATAAGAAGTGCTTCCTTCCTAAGCGTCATGTAGAATTTTTATATTAGGATCATTATCGTCGATGCCTGTTTGATGATGTCATCTAATCCTAGTGTTGAATGTTAATCAATGGATCAATTTTCAAAGGGAATGACTTCTTCTTTAGCTATTTCTATTCTATTAATGACATTCCTTTTAGGTTATGACTTTACTCACGTATGCTCGCCGTCAGATCAAATTAAAATTCTCCATCATCGATTGAATAACACAATAGTCAATCATTCACAACATGCTTTTTTATTTAAAGCTCCTGCTAACAAGCTTAAACTCTAGTCACAATGAAATGAAGACTCCTTACACCCACAAAACTGATTGATAACTCCACTCGACAATAAAAATACTACAACGCATAAATCATTGGAAACAGTAGTGCAGTGCTGAAATAAAGGCCCCGTCACACGGGCAAGTCACGGCCGGTAATGAGTAATGGGCCAGCGTTCATTACTCAACGACTCACGCCGACGCCCCGCAGTTTACGCGTCATCTGTCGTCATGTCTCGTGGGTTAGGGCAGTAACTTCAGATCTCTGAAGTGTGTTTGAAATGAGGGAAAGGATGTTTTTTGGTCTAAGATTTGTTAAGCTTAGTGTTATGAAGTGGATTGTCAGTTTGAAAGTGTAAATAATTGTCTGGTGTTAAGCTTTCACACGTTATCTGAATGTGTAACATATTTTTGTCACTCACTTTATCTTTTTCTTTTTAAAAAGTGTCATCCCCTATGGTTATTTTATTATTTTCTTGACTGTCACTGTTCATATAACGTTTTGTTGACAGCTTGAGCTAAACGCAAGCAGTTCACCTATTAGTCAAAATAGGTTTGTAAGTAATCAAGAGCTTTCAAGTCCACGAAAACAAAAGCCGAACTTTTACCAAACAAAAATTAATCACTCTACCCGTTACTTCACTGTTACGTACAGCTTATGTTCTCACTAAATCAAGCGTCAACACGGTGCCCTGCTCTCCCCATAAACTCAGCCAGCGTGAAGATAACGCCATCACAATGCCAGCAAAAGCCAAAAGGGTTGGCAATATTCGGGCTTTTAAAACACGTCCATCAATTTTTACGAGATTGTCGTCTTGCTCCCGTGCACCATAATTTTTACAACCGCTGCCACCAACTGTATGCCATATGTGCGATGGTAATCTTATGGCGTTGGCAAAGTTATTGGTGGTCTTGGTACTAATTTTTGGGTGGTTTTGATGGCGTGTAGTTTTATGAACGTTCAAGGAGAAGTGATGATGATAAAAGCTAAGAAATGTTTACTTCCTTGTTCCAAGTCTAGGTTTGATATGCAATAATATAGATAGGGAGAACAATCTAAATCTTTATATAACACAGTCAATGAATATCCAAAACACGGCAATCTAGCCTCTTTAACATTCAAGGACAATTAAAACCGCAAAAGAAAGTAAAATGCCGACCCCAATTAATTTGTTTTGCTAATTAATCCTATAAATCTCTTGTAGGCTGCAACCGCAGTTTTGATTGCCTAGCCAAAGTTAAATCTTTGCTTTGCCTTTATTTCTTTGTGGCTTTTAATTAGCATTGGTTTAGAAAAAATACGTGGTTAAACAAATACAAAAAAAAAAACGCCTCATGTAAAACATTCAGTATACTACAAAAATGAACACAGTAATATCCTTTTAATTATTATTTATAAGACCCACTTCACCGCTAAAAGAATAGAATAGCTTAGTAATTGCACCACCTGGACCATCAAAAATTTGTAATACTGTACAGAAAATCCTAATCTTATTACGTTGATTTCTCTTTTCGTTTGCTTCTTAAGAATAATCCTTATCCATACTTATACCTAATTATGTATTTCCATCGTCTCATCCATATTCTTTTTTTCATTTCTCAAAACGAAGTCTAATTAAAACAGCGACCTCAATTTGGTTCTTGCTAATTAATCTTCACAAATCGTCCTGTGGGTTCAACCACAATTCTGATTGCCTCCGGCCGCTCCCAACCACCTATTTGTTATTCTAAGAACGTACCATCCTGTCCATCCGTTGCAGCGTGCACTTCTTTAGATGTCGCCCGCACTTGCGACTTTTAGTCGAGGAATTGTATCGATGCGATTGTACCTCTATTTCCACATGATGAATTATTTATTTAATTGATATGTGGATTGATATTGATCGGAGTATAATCAGGTATTATGGACGGTTTGATTATAATTTTATGCGCATCATCAAGTTTATGAGGTTGTTTTAATTAAATTATATTTTGTAATAAAAAGTTTTTGCATAATTATTATGGTTATTTGTTCATTGATTTGCAACTGTTGTTACACAATGTAACAACTGTATGTGATAGTTTATCATCACGTAATATAAATAAACTTGCAGTATATATTCTATTTATAAAGCTGGATGGTTTATATTTAAGAGCTTATCAAGTTTTCGTTGACGACAGGCCGAACTCTTCTGTGCTTCTTCTATATAAGGTACAGAATGATGTACAGAAATAAGTATTCTATGCTTCTTTCAAATGTTCCCAAATACGTATTTCTCACAAGAGCCAACATTAACTTCAACAGTACATAAATCGCGATGCCAAACAATATGAGCGGCACCTTATTCATAGTCGGGGCTTTACACTCACGTATAACGTTCCGTTCCACGCTGACGTATAAAAGTTCGTTCACGGCCAATTTACGCTTGTTTTCGATTGAACTGGAAGAATGAAGTCTTGAATCTTTACGACTAGAACTGTCGTGTGCTGAATTGTGAAAAGATAGCTGATCAATGTTGAAATACAAAGCCTTTTGATGTTAGATGAAGAAAATATTTTATTTGTTTTTGTATTAGCGCTATTCCTATTGGATTCACAGAAACAAGTAATATAAGGTAACAGTACCTAATACAAATGAATAAAGCTTATACATATGGCCTCGTTAAGTATTCTCTTTAAATGTGACTTAATTCAATAACAGTGAATTTCAAAGTTCCGGAATAAGTTTTTACGATTCCTACTTTAAACCCTATCAATGGATAATACCCAAAAATTGCGTTATCAAAAAAGATGATGTTTTGAATTCTAAACTTAAAATCGCAAAAACGAACACAACACACAATGAGAACGTAGAAAATGCGGAAAAGCATAACCGTTACGAACGATTTCTCTCCAACAATAGGACAAGGTACACGACACTCGATGAAGAAAAAAAAAAAAACTCGACAGAGCCTAATGGAATCTTTACAAGTCGATCTATTATCGCTCGAAGAAGTCACGTAGAATATTAGACGCCCGTTGCTCGATATTCGATCCCGAAACACGATCTGCTAAGAAGTGAATCGAAAGCGAACGGTTAGCTAACGATGTAAACTTAGGATTAATTTTCCCCGTGTTTGAGTTATACTGAGCAATGAGCGATGGACTCGCCCGCAGCGAGAGTCAACAGTCGCGAGAGATATAATTTCGAAGTTGCAACGCTATTACACAGAATGCCTGACGCGGTTCCCGAGTATATTTTAGAATTTGCTGTCCGTAAAGTAATAATAACGTTGGAAATGATATTACATTGCGCTACAGAATCGCTATGATTTTCAGCATTTTGATATGTGAGTTGGAATTGTAGCCGTTTTACAGCGTCCGTCTGATTCAGAAGTATGCTTGCAGTTATTTGAAGAAATATTTTATTCACGTATTGCTCTGGAGCTTCAATATAATGGAAGTAAATGTTTCTGTCTAGTTCAGCTAGTATTGTACTATTTCTGCTATAAATGGGAGACATCTAATTAAGTCCATCGTCTAATATTAGATACTAATTAGTTCATCAAATTCTATCTTAAGTTATAACAGTCCAAGTAATTGGTCGGTCCTTTGGTCAATTACTGGAGGCTATTTTGGTAATATTGCATCAATGCTTATCAGTGCGTTATCTACAGTCGTGACCCTTAACAAATTTAAGTTATGTCTCAAATATTGTAACCTCGTGTTTACATGTGAACCTTTATCTTTGATGGTTTACTTGTGAACGTAATTTAGGAGCTCATAATCTGTAATACATAAATTGTGGCTCATAATTGAAGATGTTTTGATGTTCCCATTTTGAAAGTAATAATATTTGGTGATAAATTTACCACTATTGTCGTCAGAGGATACTTGAAAACTGTAATTCACTTTTGGACTTCATAAATTTAAAGGAGTTAACGACAATAAGAATGAACTCGAAACCTTAACATATTCCTTATTCAGTAACGTTAATCCTTGTTTAAAATTGGCTTATGTTTAAACACCACCCTAAAAAGTACCTATTTTACTACCAAAAAAATTCTAAACGGTTACCAAAATGGATAAATGGTCACCAAATAACGTTTCCAAAAATATTATTAGATAAAACCATTTTTTCGTATTATTGACTACTAAAAAAATATATGGACGCCTTTAAAATACACTTTAGACCAAATATTATATATTGTCACTACTTAGATGTTACCAATTATGTAATACCATGACTCCTAATTTGGTCATTTTTGTTAAACTAAAAAAGCTAACGATCGCTAGAATATTTCCCAAATACCAATTAATATACTAGGGTTCCCAAACGTACGTCGCTTATTTATTGTTATATGAATTTGTGTGTAACTCAGTGCGTTTAAAATGTAAGCACGCAACATGCAGCAAGCATGGCTTCTGTCACGGCTCCGGCGCTGCAGGGCTCCGGCGGTCCCATGCGAGCTTATCGTCGCAGATGGTTTTCACGCTCACCACCGCAGCTTCGGCTTGCTGGCCGGCTTCGCCGGCCAGCCTCAGCCGCAGCGGCGAGCCTTAAAACTACCTGCGCCGAAGCTCGCAGGCCGCCTCGCCCCTCCGCGCCTACGCGGTTTTGATTTGCACTCTAGGGGTAGGGCAGACAAGACTACGTGGAGTCGGTTTTGCAGCGATTCTTTTTCGTCACTAACTTTTTGGTAGTAATATTAATCTTTTAGCTGGATAGAATTTGGTGACCATTAATCCATTTTGGGAACCAAAAATAATATTTGTGCGAGATTTGCGATTTTTCTGATGTTATTTTATTTTTTTTGGATCATAGCATTATATACTTTAGTGCCCTTTTAATAAAGTCAATTTAATTTTTTTGGAGTTGTTTATTTTATTTGGTGCCTCAGATTAGAGTCTTAAAAATATTTTTGGTGACCACCTAAATTATACCCTTTAAAATTCAGCATTTTTCACGGAAAACACTCCGTTGAACAACCCAATTTTTACCGTCGTAAAATATGACCAAAACCAGCGCTAACACTAACGTCGTAACAAACCTTAGTGTTCCTAAATGCATTCTCTCGGAACAAATAAAGTCTGAAACTCCTAAATAAGAGCTTTCCTGGGATAGGACATAAAACTGGCACAAGATCTTTTATGGTACCTAATAAAATCTCTAGAGCTCGATACAGGAGCTTGTTTGAATTATAAAACGATATAGATGTAGTACACGTGAGACCTCACGAAGCAATTTGTCTTGTGGCGCACAATTTGCATGTTACATTACACACTTGGTCTCCTTTAATTTTGTACGTGATTAACGTTGCTTTTGCTTGGGAAAGCGTTCTACCCTTGAAGGAATTCTAAACGATTATCTCCGCTTAAACTATCATTGAATAATGTATTGACACTACATTCAATGAAAGATTATGTACCACAGATGCCATCATAATTTTATAATACAGCAGATATTTCATAACAACTCCCTAAAAAAGCCCAAAACTCTCAACAGAACGGACAACTTTGCCCAAAACTTTTTTTTATTTCGCAGCCTCTCCAAACAACCCGTCGAAAATCCTCTTTAAGTTGTTTCGCGACTTTTTCGGTTTAAATCAATCCTTAATTTTGTAGGACAAGCTTCATCTACATCATGGAATATACACGAAGGCCTGAGGCAGACTGGATCGTGTGCTACCGGTGCGGTCGCTTCACGACGCCATTTGTCTAGGCCCTGCGGCCGCGGGTCGTGCAATTTGCATCTCCTGACCACGCCTAGATGCTTCCACACCGCGTACCATTGTTCCTTCCAGAAATGCCCTATCTATGTAATCAAGGGCTCCATTTTTTTTGTGTTCTATATTGGTGTGTTCACGATTTGTGCTTGTTTGTGATTTTGTCGTGAGCTGTTTAAGTGGTATGTGGTTGCTACTGTTTTAAGATTGTCAAAATTTTCTGATGCGATTTTCATCCTTGTCATTGATATTATATCACTAGCCATTGATTGTGGTTCTTTCATTTTATTTATTAAACTTAAAACAAACTAAAAAGTATCAGCTATCACAATAAATTCCCGTTGAACCGTTAGATCCTACAACTAGCGTGGTATGATAATTAGTCAGCAAGAAAAACGAAATGCATCAGAATTGCGTTTTTCCTTCAATCTTAGTAAACGCTAAACTGTACGGATGCTCGTAATTACTCTTATAGGTAAAGCAATTAGAAGGCTTTAGTTTTTTGTTCTAATTAAGATCATTGGTTCTAAGACTGTTAAATGTTCCTGGACACCCTGTGAGCTCGATATTTGCTATGGCGTCTGAGAAATAGCGTTTCTAGTATGGCAACGTAATGTAGGTAAGTTAGCCTCAGCTGTATTATACTATGGATCGTTCTGCATGGTACTTACATGCTTAATATATAGCTGTTTCATTCTTAAAGTAAAATAATCGCTTCAAAGAATATTAATATTTTTACGTTCGGTTTATGCGAATATATCTATAAGATCTCATAAGTTAGGTACTAGAGAGAGCAACTCCATAAAACATTAAATCATAAGAACAACACTGCCTATGAGAAAATCAAAACCTCTCTGTGCCATCGACGACCATATCAAAATCCATAATTATTATTGGCATAAAAAATTAATACACGAACACCGCAAATGCCAATCACACGCTGTCAACTAACCATTATCGTAAAATGTTCGGATTTCGGTACAATAATCAAGTATTAATTACGTATATTGATATTTTGTATGTCATTGGTTTGCGCGGTCGGATCGTAAAATTGTTGGGAGGAATCTAAAGCTTCCCGCGGTGAGGCGAGAGTATGATCGGGACATAGAGTAGGTAGTAATAGTTAGGTTTGTCTGTTATTATATCGGTTTAATTGACGTCTTGAAAAAATCTATTCATCTACATAAAATATAGTCTATGACACTCACAAATATCGTGACCTTATATTTCTGACTAGAATGTTTCAATTTTTGTTCAATAAATTGGGTGTGTGTGATGATTGGGACCGATTTATTTAAATTGCAGCTATTTTCGTATTTGAGAAAGCCTCTTTTACTATCGCTATTTATCATAGAGCTTTCATTAAAGTAGGTAGGTCTTATATTCAACTCATGTCATTTTCTATGACGGCTGTGAGAAACCACTACGTGTCACTTAAACTAATTTTAATTTCTCATCGCCATTTTATAGTTTCTTAGCATCCATTTCGCATTAAAATCAATATCCGGCAATAAAACATAGTCCAGCATGAAATTAAAATTATAAATCATCGTCACTCATCATAAAATGCATGATTCCATAGAAAGCATTTTATTTCCAACACGGTAGGACTATTAATAGATTTTTAATTTATAATTTACACACATCGGGACCGTCTCATCTCCTTCCGGCCTAGTCTATGTAAATGCTCCGTTCCTTTACACGTAGAGTAGAATGACATTAAAATTCATAATAACTTTAATGGTGAAGCTTTAGCTTAGAGCGCGTGCAGAGGAACGTTTTTATTTATGAAAGGTTAAAAAAAAAACTTTTATCTGTTAAGAGTTTACGGTAATTTATACTTCAGATAATTTGCATTTTGTGCATGTTGGTAACGAAATCGTAAAAAGTGTACATAGTAAGGAAAAAAATATAGTAAGGTTACAAAACCACCTACCGAAAACTATGGCTAATAATTATAATTTTTGAAATAATGCTTTCGTCAAATATGACTCTGAAATACATATGTATTGTTTTGGAACCGAGTTTTACCTACCTTGTATTCACAAATATGTAGTTAAAAATTACTCTTAATATTTGCCGATTTATTATTTTATATACCATTGAATATAAATCTACGTATTGTCAGTATCACATATCCGTAACTTAATTCAAACATAATTATTATATAAAAGTTGTCATGTTGTCATTATTCACAAATTGATGAATAGCTCTCGGGTATACCATTTTTGGTATCACAAAGTATTTCAGCAGCTAATTATGATATGAGGTTGATAAATCACAAGTTTATTATGTTACTATAATTAACTACAATTTCATTATGTTCGTATATTCTAGGGTTTTAACCATTATAAAAACCGAAACTAAATGTTGCAGGCAGATTGCAAATTTTTCTGAAAAAAATGCAGTTTTCCGCTGCGCCTGTTTGTATGCGAGAAACCCCAGAAACTACTGCGGGGAATTCAATGAGTTTTTACCATTAGATAAAATGATTCACTAGGGAGTTAGTAAAATAATTTATTAATTAAAATTAAATAGCACAGATACATCATCTTTAACATTTTCAATTACTAGATAGGTACTTATTTTTTCAATATAAGTAAGGGCCACAGTATGAACTCACCATTAAGATTATATTTTACGAAGCATTGCAGTTCACACTTTATAGCTAGCAGTTTACTCGCGACACATTCGCTATGAGATATGCGATTTTGTTATTAATTTTCTGATCGTTTTCACGCACCTCGTTAGGAGGTAAGTGGTTTGATTCCTTTTTGTTGGCTTTGCATAATTGAACAGATTGCATAGTGCGTAGTATAACTTCGCTTGTGTATGAAGATTTGCATTCACCTAGTGATTTTTAGGTACGTTATAAGTATTTAGGTTCATACCTATATTAATCTTAATTGTTGTGATAATTTTTTAGGGTTCCGTAGCCAAAATGGCAAAAACGGAACCCTTATAGTTTCGCAGCCCCGGATCTAGGGGGGGGCAAGCCGGGGCCCATGCCCCGGGCGGCAAATTCAGGGGGCGGCAAAAGCAGGCCGCTGCCAAATTCACACTTCACAGACCAATGGACTACTCATCATTTATTTAACTTTGACCACGGAATAAATAATAGCACAAGTACAGCAATTTTATGGCCATTGGCCATATCAACTTGACCGATACCCTGAGCGCGGAGTGAGACATGCTGCACGACTGCACGAACATTTATTATTCACGAGCCGAAGTTTTAGCAAACTAAAACTGATTAAAATTATTTGCAATCATCTATGAGCCAGAAACGCTTATCACATATTTATTTTTATTTTAAATCCTACTTCTTCTTAACTGCAGGGCGTGCGAATAACCCGGGCGCCTCAGTCTCAGGAGCGCCGCGGGACGCCCCACCACCAGGAAATGTCAATGAAATTACACCCTTTTGATAAGGAAGTTTCACATTGTATCATGATACTGACAAGCAAAGTTTCTAAAAAGTCGCCTTCGCTTTGTTTGATTGATCATTTTGATTATTTTTCACTTTTAACATCCACTAAGTCAAAAAATTCGCGCTCGCTACGCTCGCGGCTAAGTGACAATGTATGTTCATTTTTCTGATTGTTTATTATTTTTATTGACGCACCGAATCAACGAACACAAATGGCACTCGCTCTAATCACAGTTTCTTTTTATTTGTACTTACATTCCCAGTTTAAAAAACAAATATTTTAAAAAAGTTCGCGCTCGCTACGCTCGCGGCTACTTGTTGCTTTACAATGTACTTAATCATCCGGTACTTTTGCGTAGTGGGCTCAAAAAATGTTGCGCTCGCTTCGCTCGCGCAATATTATACATAGTTTGCTTTCGTTACTACATAAGTCGAATGTAGCAAAAAACATTATTACGGAGTCCTCAAAAACAAAAAAGTTTGCGCTTCCGACTGCTTGTTACTTTACAGCGCTTTTTAAAACTTAATAAATTTTTGTGTCCCAAAAGTAAAGAATTTGCGCGCTCGCTTCGCTCGCGCTAGTTTTTACGGTTGCATGTACCTGTCTCCTTTGAGCCTAAAATGATTTGGACACCTTTTTTAAGTCCTTTACCTACCAAAAAAGTGACTTTCGTTCGAACGTTCTTATTTATATTGATTACTAGCTTTTGCCCGCGGCTTCGCTCCCGTCAACTGACTTCTCTTCTTTACCCTATTTTTTTTTTCATAAAAACCTCCTTCTCCTGACAATAACAAACACAACAAAAAAAGAATTAGCCAAATTGGTCCAGGCGTTGTTGAGTTATGCGGTTACCAACACATTTTGCGATTCATTTTTATATTATAGACAACTACTCTAAGTACTTCGATCAATATGTACCTACTACTCAAAATCTTTCAATACATAGGTGGCGCTTGGGTGATGATTGCACACAAGCGCTACATGAGCTAGAGGCGGCCCTGCCTGCCTACATAGTGATAGCTGAAATTAAATGGATGATAAAGGTGAATAAAAATAAGTAGGTAGGCAGGGCGGCATTTTTCAGTTTTTGCCCCGCCTAATAAAAATTGAAGATCCGGGGCTGTAGTTTCGTCATGTCCGTCTGTCCGTCTGTCACAGCCGATTTACTCGGAAACTATAAGTACTACAGTGATGAAATTTGATGGGAATATGTGTTGTATGAACCGCTACAAAAATATGACACTAAATAGTAAAAAAAAGAATTGGGGGTGGGGCCCCCCATACATGTAACTGAGGGATGAAATTTTTTTTTTCGATGTACATACCCGTGTGGGGTATCAATGGAAAGGTCTTTTAAAATGATATAAAGTTTTCTAAAAAACATTTTTCTTAAAGTGAACGGTTTTTGAGATATCAGCTCTCAAAGTCGTAAAAAGTATGTCCCCCCCCCTCTATTTTTATAACTACGGGGTATAAAATTCTAAAAAAAATAGAGGTGATGCATGCTAATTAACTCTTTCAACGATTTTTGGTTTGATCAAAGTATCTCTTATAGTTTTTGAGATAGGTTGATTTAACTGTAATTTACGGAACCCTTCGTGCACGAGTCCGACTCGCACTTGGCCGGTTTATAACAAAGAACAATTTATTAAATTGTAATATCTGCTTCTAAGATCAAACTAGTCCAGATTCACAACGAAAGATTTGAGAGATA
The DNA here is from genome assembly GCF_030705265.1 of Helicoverpa armigera. NCBI lineage: Eukaryota > Metazoa > Arthropoda > Insecta > Lepidoptera > Noctuidae > Helicoverpa > Helicoverpa armigera. The sequence continues at coordinate 11,963,959 of NC_087123.1, forward strand.
AGTGGTCTTATTAAACTCTCATAGAACGACGTACTCATATGAAACGTTAGTTTTTAAATGTTCATATGCACCCTATATCAATACAATTAGGTATCACCCTATCCTCTCCCAATATTACAGGACGTAAAATCTATTCCCTAAACCCTAGTGGTCAGTCAGTTGCACAACGCGAAACAGGAAACCAACCACATCCTGAATAAAGGGCCTGACTACCCGCGTACTAATGAGACCACGATCAGTTCCTTTGAGTAAAACTGAACTGAACAACCATGGTACGCCTAGGAAGATATTATGATGATAACCCTATTCGCCAAGTCCGAATAATGTGGTACTTATTATGTATTAGAAGATAATATCCAGAAGTAAAAATTCGTATTATGTATATATTTATGTTCTCTCAGCACACTAACACCTAGGTAGCTAATAAATTAAATTAGAGATAGATTTGTTTTAACAGTGGGTACAGATTGATAACAAAGTGGATGTCCAATATGTAGATGATCTAATATCAGTACAAACATACTAGAAGAGGAAGAGATTACCGTAATAAAACACCATTCATTAAAATCACAAAAAAAGCCCTTTCAACAAGCAAAGTAGACGATAAAAAAATTGCCACAGCAAATTCAGGAGTAGCAAAAACGCTGTCTAGAAGCTAAAAAATAGTCTCATTAATATCTGGGCTAAACTCCTTCACTGAGATAAAGTAAGCTGAGGACGATAAAATAAAAAGCTGAATATTTACAGAGCTGGCGTTATCCAGGGAGCTATTAATAAGGAAACTGGTTTCTATATAGGACATCGGATAACAACCTGCCTATAGGTACCAAGTATAGCAACGATTTTATTGTGAACTATAAAGTTGGTGATATAATGTTATTGTTACGTTGAAGCTTACTATCTAGTGGTATGTGGTTGCTTAGGTATGTTAGTATTGATGATAAGCAAATAAATGAATATTATTTTAATATTTATATTTTAATTATACTTGGACACTCTTGTCCTGTTTTGATAAAATATGAGGGAAAGGCCGCAAGCAATAAACGTAAATGAATCACAATAATTTAAACAGCAAAGCTCACTGGGTTTATTAACAAATTCTGAGCAAAGCCTACATTAAAATCAGTCGTAAACATAGTAACTTAACCATTCCTAATTTAAGATGTCTCCGTTCTCAAGTTATCACGAACCTTGCGTCAAAACGGTATAAATCATAATACAGGCCCGCCGAGCCGTAATACTTTTATTTGACGGCAAACATTCATTTTTCATACAATGAGGCTGAAGATAAAAATGTTCTAGTGGCGTTACATGATATGAATTTGTGAGATGAACCATTTGTTGTTGCAATTTATAATGATTACGTGTATGATGGGTGCGGGAAACAGTGTAGCAAGGATGATAGTTTGGGTAAAGCCCCATTGAAGTAGATAAGTAAAATACCAATGTGGAAAATGCAGACACAAAAACAGGGTTTATTTTATGATTCAGATGTGTCCGACACTATGATAATTAAAGAAACAGGCGTGAAACCACATTTCGGAAACACTTTCAATAAGAACGCATCTCATCGGCCGTACAAAAATGTATAGACAAATATTTGATCAACAAAACAAACGGGAGGTGCCAAAAATGCCAACAAAAGTGTTCCCCAATTCAATGTAGTTGAAGGTCCCGATGCAAAATGAGGTCCAACATGAAGATAAAGGACCAATTTTTAGGCAACGGAGCGGATCATGACTGAATGTCCTAATCCGAAGCCAGGGCATTTGAAGGACGGTGTTCCCTGAAGGGACCACTCGCTACCGACTTTGTCACGTAGGGTACCGTTATGTCCCAATTTTTCGTCCTTGACAGTCGGCATATATCTTCGGAGTTTGTACATTGTTTTTTCTTGTTGTTAAGTGTACATACTTTTAGAGTTATTTGACTTTGGAAATAAATTATGAGTTCTTTATGGAAATTAAAATCTTTTGTATTACTTTTAAAGGACTTTTTAGCATTATTGCATTGAGGTCAATGTCTATCATCTCTGCTAATTTCATTTCAATTTAAAAGTAGAGCTGCAAATTAAATCTAAATTGGAACGGTACTAAATGATTAAAACACGCGCTTGCCCATGAGAATAGGATCAATTAAGTTACTTTCTGTTACACTACGATAACTTTGAATTAAATTGTAATTAATCTAAATAGTATTAATTATAACGATGGTACGGAAGATAAAAAAACATTGTGTGAAGTAGGTGTAGTTTTGATTAATGAATATTTTAATTGCAATTGTTGCTTTTTATTCGCTATTTTGTATTTTAGCTGTATGGTAAGAAACTTATTATTAGAGACTGGTACTAGTAGCAGCAAATGACGTGTTTTGAGTCCAAATCAAAAGCTGGCAATAAGAACGTATTCAGTTTTAGGATTACCTATTTTAGGTCTTAATGCTATTTATTAATTTGATAACAGTAGATTTTATATTTCTGCTTCAAAATTCACAAATAAAAATGTTGAACCAAATCAAGGAACGACAAAAAATGGCGTCCATAGCCGGTGGCTACAAGTAAATAAATCGACCCTTTGTCCCATCCAAATATGCAATAAAAACTATCTTAGACTCCGCTGTTTTCTTTTCTATTTTGAAAATAAATATTTTTGTTGTTTTATGTCTGATTTTATAACTTACTGTTATGGAAAGGATTTCATCAGAAGCTGTATTATATGCTAAATGTTTTAATTGTCGACTAATATAGCACGGTTATTAACTAAACACTAACTATATCTACTGCGATAACATAATTTTTTAATATGTCTATCTCAATTATAAATCACTAGACTTGTTTAGGTACTCAAATTATTTTATTTACGTCCATTCTTTTTATTTTATTACTGCACAAATTTTTATCTACCTCACTGCCATCTGTATATGCTTTTATGTAGATTGTAACCTATGTAGTTAGTATGTACAGCTAAATTAATTATACACTCTTTTGCAAAAAAAACGGGCACCTATGCGAAATCTTAGTTTTAAGGACTTTACGTGTATTTCAAATGGTTTTAATGATTGTAGTATGTTTCTAGCATCAAAAGAGTTAGCCGAGCATGCGTGAGAGTGTATTCTAAATTTGAATTTTGTACAATTGCTAAGAAATTGGTTAAACCTTGTTTTGGACTAATTGCTGGCAGAAAGTTCGTCGGTGCTTTGAAAAGTTTTTGAAGTGATTTTCATTAAAATGATAATGCAGTTTTGATTAATGATTGATGTAATTCTTTGTTAGATCAAAAAATTTTTGAAAAACTATGCGTATCTGATAAAATTTTCACCTGCTCTAAATGGGCTATACTGATGATTGATGGCAATGTTAAGAGTTTCGATATTTTAGTGTAAAGCGTTCTATTGTTTAGATATTGTACCCACGTGTTTTAAAATATCGCTTTTTCATAAATAAACACTATTTAGAAGAGTATCAGTACCTTTGGCTGCGACAAAACAAAATTAAAGTAAGCAGTGCCGATCACAATACGTCTCCTATCGGACTTTGACATTTAAAAAATACCAAATTTTGTGATAAATGTTAAAATTAACCACATGAAAAATGATGAGGAGGGTTAAAGCTATCTAAAAAGTCAAATTATTGCCTCGTTGAAGCTCTCGATAACTCCATAGGTATCGGGTTACTAAACAACGATTTAGCTGAAAGGGAGTCAAGAATTCAAAATTATTGGCCAAACGTATGTTTCTTAAGAAATGAGCAGCTAGCCAATTATTGTTATGATTTAAGCAGGAAAGTGCTGCAGATGCCAGAAAATCTCGGTTTAGGCAAGTTTATTTAATAAAATATCCGTGGGATGAAAACACGCTATTTGAACGCTCTGACTCATAGATCTTCAGAGGTCTACGGAGTTTCCCAAGAGACGAGGTTGTTTAAAAATCAGTAATTACGAGACCTTAAGACCTCGTGCTCACAGTCAATGCGCTATTTTCTGTATTTTGTAGAATTTCAAGACTTTTAAAAATGTCAAAGTCCGATAGGAGACGGTTTGTGATCGGCACTGCTTACTTTAATTTTGTTTTGTCGCAGCAAAAGGTACTGATACTCTTCTAAATAGTGTTTATTTATGAAAAAGCGATATTTTAAAACACGTGGTTACAATATCTAAACAATAGAACGCTTTACACTAAAATACCGAAACTCTTAACATTGCCATCAATCATCAGTATAGCCCATTTAGAGCAGGTGAAAATTTTATCAGATACGCATAGTTTTTCAAAAATGTTTTGATCTAACAAAAAAGTACATTAATCATTAATTAAAACTGCATTATCATTTTCCTGAAAATCACTTCAAAAACTTTTCTAAACACCGACGAACTTTCTGCCAGCAATTAGTCCAAAACAAGGTTTAACCAATTTCTTAGCAATTGTACAAAATTCAAATTTAGAATACACTCTCACGCATGCTCGGCTAACTCTTTTGATGCTAGAAACATACTACAATCATTAAAACCCTTTGAAATACACGTAAAGTCCTTAAAACTAAGATTTCGCATAGGTGCCCGTTTTTTTTGCAAAAGAGTTTATTATAACAAAATACATAACAAAACCCCTAAGGGGCTACATTAAAATTCTATAGCCACATTTCACCATACGTCCCAATGACGCATCTCAGGTAAATAAAGATGTCATGTCTTGACCCGCGGGTCGGGCTAGCTCGCTGATTGAAATCTTGATAGATAAAATGTTCGAAGCTTGTTCTACGTAGGTAATTCTGTGCAGGTCGTATGACTTACTTTGGAAGGGTTAAGAGTTTGTAATTTGTTGTTTAGTTGGTCTTGTATAAAAGATATAGTTACAGCCTATTTATCGTCCTACTGCTGGGCACAGGCCTCCTCTCACACGGAGAAGGATTGAGCATTAATCACCACGCTTGCTCAATGCGGGTTGGTGATTTCAGACTATATAGTCCAGGTTTCCTCAAGATGTTTTCCTTCACCTTTTTATCAGCCATTGGTGTCTAAGATATACTTAGAAAGTACATACAAACTTAGAAAAGTTGCATTGGTACTTGCCTGACCTGGATTCGAACCCGCGCCCTCATACTCGAGAGGTTGGTTCTTTGCCCACTAGGCCACCACGACTTTTTTTGAAGGAGACAATGCCTTCTGACCCAAATAAGAAATTGAATAATGGCAGGGAGATGATGATGTTTAATAATACTTTACTGATTTTTGGTTTCGATTTCAAATAAGTCGTTATAAGATTATTAGGCTGTCAATGGTTGGGATCGTCATCAGTATTATTATCTAAATATTATTATTTTTAAAAAGCGCTCTTCGTCCTCTCCTCTAAAAACTAACTTTGCTGTGCCCGACAGGGTCCATAATTGTTTCTTTTAATTTTACCCACCAGCCTGTACACATTATGGAATGCAATAAAGTTATTGAGTATTGAGTAAATGATTAATTTATTAAGAAGAAGAGACACAACTTTTTAAATAAAACCTTAAAAGAAATCGGATTACATCAATACCTGAACTTTTTCAACTAAAGCAAAGAAATGCAAATGTAACAGCGCATTCAAGAATCCAAATGCCTTTTTAACTCGCAGTTTAAAAGTTGAAGTTAGCAGCCGTACATTAACTTACTATCAAAGTAACGAAACTGGACGCTAAGCAGTTAGTAACCTTTTGACATTATGCCGATCCGACAAGGCACGAACCCGTTTGTTCCAATATTAAACGTAGTATTTCGAAATCCCTCTTAATGGTTGTAATAACTGTTATAGTAAAACGTAGGTGCTATTTTTAGAGGGTATAGTTAAAATGGGAAACAATAAGTTTTAATGTCAAAGAAATGCTCTTTGAATTTATTGTTTAAGTACAGGGATCTGGTTATTTGATTGTACCTAATGAATTCTAGATTGTTACTAAGTACACATTTAACAACATTTTATCACTTGATTTTGAAGTTTTTATGCAAAATCACTGTTAATGTCATATTAATCAGAGCTACCAAGTACTTGAGGTAGATAACTTCATCAAGAAACTATGATAGGTACCCAGTTGAAAAAGCAGACACAAAGTTCTTCATAAATAATTCAAATTTATAATCAAAACAACTATTTAATCAAATGTTTAAATTAGAAGCAGCAGCAGTAATGCAGTTTGTGCTGCCACTAAAGTATTTGGAAGGTGTGTTACTAGATGTCTAGAGCTGCCATATTAATCAACGTTAAAGGCAAGACAACGGCACTGTTGCCTAATAGCTGCTCAGAACTGCCAATTATAAACACAAACGTTTAAACGTTATTCACGATAAATAATCGACCATAACAAAATTGAATTAGGACAAAGCAATTATATCCTATAGATAATTTATCAAAAATAATTTAATAACAAAACAAATCATAAATAAAACGTCAAACAAAAGCTAAATAATTAAATTTTTATCAACAATCCCGATTAATAAAACGCAACCAACGAAAACAATTGATGAATACCCACAGATTAACGAAATGAAGACGCAATAAAATTTAAAAAAGATTTTCAAAACCGTAAATCCATAAAAAGTATTTATAACATTGGAAAAAAACAATACCCCTGCTATGTTTCTCATAGTTGTGCCATAAGGTTCAATCAATCAATGTCCTTAGGAATAAAAAAAGGTGAGCATACACGACCCACGTAAAGTTAGGGGATCCAAAAAACTTTGACTTGTATATTTTTTGTGGGGCAACCACGGGAGTTGTTTCTGATGGTCTAATAGATGTGGGTTTGATTCTATTTCAGTTCGGTTGTTTATTTTCGAAGTATGCGAGTTTTGAATACCAATGAGTCAGTTGGTCAAAATAAAAATTATGCGTTTATTTAAATTATTCTATTTTCCTGCCCATAATATTTGGCAAATTCACTGACTCTCAACTAAACCCCGTAATATTATGCCTAACAACTATAAAGTAACGTTACTTTGGAAATTCAACGAACACTGAACGAATAACACAAAATTTAAAAACTGCAGTAGGTAGGAAAGCCTAATTAGCGTCAATGATTTATACGATCATATATCTCCCAAGATCTTAGGAGCGCCTCCATTAAATATAAAATATGCCACCGATTTAAACTCCGAAACATAAGCGCATGATAAAAAAATTCCTCACATTATTTATCATACTGTAATCTCATACATTCCCTGAACATTCATCAGGGAGCGTCTCGGATGTAAATTCGCCCGTTTCACATACGCCCAAGATTCTCCATAAAAATTATGATTACCTTCCTCTTTGACAAACCTCATATCTTTGGCACTTAGCCACCCTTCGTTGCACCGTGATCCTCGGAAGGAATGAATATTTATAGAGGACGGAGAACATTTTTATCGTTTTCCAACCCAGCATTTTGTACCTGCAAGAATGAAGGGAGATGTCCAAAAAAGCGGTCGGTTTCATTAGAGGTATAAATTAGAATGCGCGTGTGGACTCGGACTCCCAAATTTGGAGGCCCTCAGTCCGACGTATTTTTGTGTATTATACTTTCAAATTGTGAAATTCCTGCAAACGACCAATGCGGTTTGGGATCGACATCATTATACTGACGGCTTCTTGTTTGTATTGTTATTGGAGCAATCGGAAAGTTAAATCAAAATAGTGGATTTGTTTTCTGATTTATCTGCGCATTCGATACGTTTCATTTGTTTTGAATAAAAGTAATAACTATGAAAGCTTCGAAGAGGACCGTGTTTATCGATATATTGAACCAATACGTGAGTTGGTTTTTGAAACATGTGTAAGCTATTTAACTAAAATTTATCACCAGTTTGAAGGGAAATGTCACGTCACTCTAATGTAGATACTGCACACTTAAATGAGTCCTTAACGGGAGTCTGATGATGTCACATGCCACCACGGGGAATGTGGTACTGCTAGTTTGGGTAGCTTGACAAAAAAAAATACCATGAAATGTTCTTGCAAAGTGTGTTTTGCATTTTTTTTAAATTGAGCAACTGTTTAATACAATATTTATATATAAAATACGAGAAGAAGAAATACAATACCATACAGCGGCTCAAACATAACTCGTCTTCAACTTCGTTACTTCCCTTTCAAAAATATCCAGCGATTAACTATTCCCTTTATAAAAGTGATGACATTTAAACACAGAGCGACGGCGCCGAACGTGTTGCCCTATAATTTCGTTATCAGATCATCTTGGATTTTAGTTTTTGTGCCCACCACTATCTTACGGGGCGTCATTGTTTCCGACGTTGAGGATACTTTTAGAATTATACTTAAGAGGATTCTCATAGGAACGAAGATTTTTATTTATTTTGTTGAAATTTTAACAAAATCATAAAATATGCGAATTTAACTGAGTTTGGTTGCGTGTCTTTTGTAATATACTTAACTGGACCGATTGAAGTGATTCTGAAAGGATAGGTTGAACTACAGCTATAGTAACAACAAACCATTTTTAATAAATATTTTGTTATAGGCTCTGGTTTGTCATTATACTAAAAATATAAGGCTTAAAAATAAATAAAACACACAGAGTCTGTAGCAATGCGAATTTTAAGTGAATATGGTCTCTGGAGAATTGGCGCCCCTACTGTCTGGCTGCCCCGGAAGGGATCTAGATCATGAATTAACTATCATTCAACATTATTCATATTTCTGCGAAATAGACATTTCATACTTTCGCCTTTAACATTGCTGTGTACTTTTTATTATTTTGGTAATTTGCCAAAACTGAAATGTGTGTTGTTTTTGTAATAAAAAGCAAAAGAATGAGCATTAAGTTGACATATCCAATTTTGAAGCAACAATAATGTGTCACTTTTAAGATGGTGTAAATTATCTAAAAGAACACAATGCCTTAATAATGTGAAGGCAGAAGTATATGCTTCCGAATTTAAAGTATAATAATACTCTTTCATTCAAACTGTGTCTAGAATTTAATAACACACATTACATCAAATCATTTCACATTTACTTCTATCGACCTAATAACGGGTTTCATCCAAATAGGTTTCCAAAAAAAAAATCCATGAGAAATATCTTTATCATCTTCCGGAGCCCTAATCAAACATCGTCGGTCTCATAGACACTGTTTTATAGACATAGAGTTGGGTCGACACTTTATGACGTAATTACTTCCGACGTACAAGCCCTAATTGTCGGTGTCGCCTATCTAGATGACGTATTGGCGAATCAGTCAACGTCAAAGGTCAAAGGGTTAGAAGAGCTGGCTGTAATTAAATTTGAAACTAATTGGAGGCTTGTACCATGTATGAAGATTAATTGTAATTATAGGGTATGTACGGAATTAGAATATGATATTATATCTGCTGCCTTAGAGCTTAGAGCTTTGTATGTACTTTCTAAGTATATCTTAGACACCAATGACTGTGTTTCGGATGGCACGTTAAACTGTAGGTCCCGGCTGTCATTGAACATCCTTGGCAGTCGTTACGGGTAGTCAGAAGCCAGTAAGTCTGACACCAGTCTAACCAAGGGGTATCGGGTTGCCCGGGTAACTGGGTTGAGGAGGTCAGATAGGCAGTCGCTTCTTGTAAAACACTGGTACTCAGCTGAATCCGGTTAGACTGGAAGCCAACCCCAACATAGTTTGGGAAAAAGGCTCGGAGGATGATCTGCTGCCTTAGAGCTTGCTAATAGTGTGAGTCATCATGACTTGGTACTGAATAAGTGATAGGTTACCAATCTGTCAGTGCTTGTAATTTGTAATAAATCATGTCAGGCTATTTCTGATTCCAATAACTTGTTTAGAGTTGATGCTGTTAACTTAATAGATACAGCGGCCGCTTCATATGACGAGATTCTTGTGAATTCATAAACTACTAAATAAAAATAAGAAACACCAAATTTCCTGGCAAGTCTATCCGAAACAGGCAGTACACAACACGCCAAAATCAGTGAGTACTCCTAAAATTAACATAAGCCTCAAAAATCACAACCGACGTACAAAGTACGGTTAATTTTCAAACGCAAACAATAATGAAATTTTTCACCACCAGCTTTAAACAGAATACTCTCGTACTAAAAGAGAAACGTTAACACTGGCCTGGTTAGGTCTTTATGATGCACGCGGCTTAATTGGACGCATTTACGCCGATGGCTTTTAGCCGATAGCGTCACTTTCGACATTTCCTTTGATAAGGCACGTTCAGTTAAAAGGGTGCTAAAACAACACAACACCAGTTTACAGATTTAATTAAGATCGCACGCGAAAAACTGCGGTGAAATAAAGTGTCAATTTACAGTGTGTGAATAAATGGATTTCGGATCGGATTGGGTAATATACAATTAGCAATATAACGGATCGTAAATGTGGCACTAAGTGCCGACCTTTCTCATTTATCACGGTATCGTGTCCACTGGATTAAAGAATTGAGCAAAACATATCGATAAAATATTTTTTATGTTCAACAAATATTTATTTCTTTTATTTTGAAAATACGTACGTAATACGGCCAATTACACAGTCATTGCCCGGACGACACTATAATGTTTCTATATATTTTGATAAATATACCCCTATTACTCTTAGGTTACAATGATATGAACCTGAATAAATTGAATGATATCATTCTCAGTCTGCACAGCTGGTGCTAAGTAATCGCGTTACACACGGCTCACTAACGGCTCACCAGTGTGGGATAATCCCTTCGAGATTTTATACGATACTCGTAATGAGAAGTGGGATATAGACCTACCTAATCACAGAACAATGGAAAATACATAGCCAACCATTATTCTTGTACAACGACTTCCTAAAACTCTTTTAGCTAGTGCTCCAATTAAGAATCCGGAACAACTATTATTTCTATAGGATCGTTACAACGAATTCCCTAGAGCGCGATATTATTTCCTTTTTCATTGGTATCTTGCCAAATATTATAGCGTGTTGTTGCGTTTTTAGTATTTGCGAGAAATTGAATTTCTTAAAATTCCGCTGGCTTCACTAGAGTCTCGTTTAGTGCTGTCCTAGTTTTGCTATTGTAACGATATTTTATTACAGTCTCCGCAATCGTACGAGGAAATCTTATCTTTCCTTCTGTTCCTATTATGATAACTACTACTTATTACTGGCAACATATCCTAGGCTAGACTTGGTCCAAAATGTTTCCAGGAATTTCAAAATTCCAGTTTGAAAACTCCATTCAAATTAATTAAATCGTTCTACTGATTTTAAATATATTGACAAACATATTATCTTGGGCTACCAACATATCTAAATTCAGTGATAATTCTATGAAATCTTCCGTGTAGTTCCAAACTAGATCTATACCTGATTTATTTTACTATACCCTAATGAGATAAGATATCCGGCCGCAGTCGTGCTTAATACAAGTCCGTAGAATGGAATGTGAACCATGCATTCATGGGCATACCTTTTCCTTAATGGGTATTTTATACTTCGAGGTTTTTGGTAATGGTACCTACTATTTTATAAGCAGTAAGTACAGCTAATTGATTTCATATTTTAGCGTCGTATTTACATTTTACCACGGTCAATTTAAGACAAGCTATTATACCTAAGAGCCTCAACAAATCCAAAGTAACCAATACTTTAGCCAATCGAATAACTGTTAAACCCATTGTATATAAAAAGAAATGTCCCCATTTTTATGACGATATTAACACTGGCATATCAAATTCAATTTTATGTAATGCTCTCAGCAATAATTTTGTTGTATGTCCCTTTGTAACCATACACGTGTGTCAAGGGACTCATTTGGAAAACAAATTCAATATTTTCAATGACCATCCCCATAAAGTTTGTTATTAAATTCTACGGTTTATTAATATCAACCTGTGTTTATAACAAGCCATATTTGCGTTTTTAATTTCAAAATTTTGTTGACCAATATCGCTTCTGAATAAAGCAATTTTTACTTTGATACAACAAAGTTTGCCGGATGGCCTGGATCCATTTTGCGTAAAATGAATTCATTAAAATTACTTAGACTTCATGAATTTTTAAACATGTACCTGATATTGAGGGCAACAGAATTATCCGAGTAGATGTGATTACGTTTTATAAATACACAAGGGGCTGTATCGCCTTAAAAGGGCAGGATGCTACGGGATAAGCTTCTATAATCATCTACTAGAGAGAAAACAACGTTGTTTTTCTTTGACGATTTACAAATTTGGGTGAGATTTTCTCCGAATCCCCGAACATCGAGTTAAGAGGCGAAGGAGGAAAAACAGTCATAATATCAATGGGCTGTTGAGCATCGAACACCCAGAGCCTTCCTGACCCATGACGGTACAAAATGAAAATGCGCTTAGACCAGTTTTTGAGTGTCTCAAATGCGATTTACATTTATTCATCTTCAACCGTCCCCTTTTTTGTTTGTCTGCCAGCATTGTTGGCTGAAACAATGGCTTGCTATCCAGAATTTATGATTCTAACACCATCAACGGAAATGCTGGTTGATATGTGTTTATAATGTGGAATGATGGTGAGTATCATGGCTATTTTACTCTATAAATGTTTCTATAGACTATAACAATGATGTAAGCGATTGTTTTGTACATGGCACGCATATTGATTGTAAGTACTTTGTGTGGTGTGGTCTCAAGATGGGAATCTTCGTTGTTTGATTTTATCACAATAAGTCTTGCTTTGTTGGAAATATTATAGCTCTGACAATAAACAACTCTAACGCCTTTGTTTTTGAAGTATCAGATATTAATATACTAGTACCAATATTGATAAAGATAAACTTACGTACTTTTGAGTATCAAATTCTGAAGATGACGTGTTTTCAATCACAAATCACCACTTATGTATATCTGAAACAAAAAAAAAAAACAGTATTATTTAAGGCATTACATACTCCTACAAATGCTACTCTCAATTCAATTATTTGAAAATATGAGACGATCTCTGACACGCGTTTAAAAATCAAAATTTTATTGTTAGAAGTCAATTCAAATGGGATTTTATACGTAATAAATGTCATAATTATATTATGACAGCATTACTATTTTATAGGAATATGAATTTTATTGTTATGGCCGAATTAAAATTGAAAACATATTTAATGTTTACGCTTACACGAACCACAAACAGATATTCAAATCCTTTTCATATAAGCTGTTAAAAAATGTATCAAACCAAATACAGCAGAAAATAACATAAGGACAAAACCGACAGCATGATTTGAGTTTTTTTTAATATTATTTAACAAATTATGATCTTTCATAATACCCATGCAAGAGATATCTGCCGACTCATAAGTCACCATCCTTACAAGATTTGATATGCTTTAGTTAACTAATAAAGCGTACCCCGAAACGATACACTCTAAATCCAAGTTTGTTTAGAATAAAAAATAATGTTTTTATAAAAACATGCCCATCAGAAAACGATGAACATAAAACGGGTCAATATTATGAAACTACCGAAGTTAATCTCAACAAAACTGAACATGTTTATTCAAAAAACAATGCTAGGGGTGGGTGCTAAAAGTTTGTGTTTGTGCGGGACAAAATTTTACGACTAGGGACGTCCGCCCACGGCCCGGAATCCAGGCGCCACAAGCATTAGACAATCCGATATTGGAATCGTATTTGACATTAACTAAACATAAAAATGTTTAGCGTCACATAAATTATCGACAAAAGGAGCCGATTCGTTTCACAGATCCGCACCACTAATGTTTTATTACTAATGGATGTCCATTGACTGCGTAATTCCAAATAAATTTATTAGACGACTTGTAATTTGATTTTTATTAGAGTTACGGGAATCGTTAAATTTTCTGTGGTGACGTTGTGAATGGTAAATATATTTTAAATGGTTGTAAATGCAGCCCTTTTTAAAAGAATTTTTGGCCCACGCGGTGTTTCTATGGTCGATGTCTCTCCAACAATACTTTAACACGGGGCTTGATTTGGAGGACCCTGAATAACGTAGGTCTCAAAGGACCCACACAATGCTTTGGGCATAATAATAGTTGTAGATTTGAAAGTGATTTGAATATGAATGGGCACCCTCCCGCGCTGGCTCGTAATAACAAATATGAAGTGTTGCTTTTATGCTTAACCCTCATGATTTTGACTCTGTTATAAAGAATTGATTTAGTACTGTTATAGATTCGAGTAATTATAGACATGGCCGTAATTGTATATTAGATGTTTTGTTATGATTTGCGCGGTCGTTATTTCAATCTCATGTTTCAACCGATGCAATGTTTTGATCAGTGTTACTTTTGTTTGACAATTTGAATAGTGTTTTATTTGAAGTTGTATAATTCGCCTAAGGGATAAAAAAGTTTGAAAGGATTAAATAAACGCCCATACTTTTACTCAGACAGTGAAGCGCTTAAGTTGTTTTTTTTCAAATCAAATCAAATCAAATCAAATCCTTTATTTGCATAAAACATGGTAGGAGACAAGATGTTCAGTAAAATATTGTGTACAGCATGTCTTGCCGTGGCATACGGCGCGCAATAATCATATCAAATTATGAATTTAAACATTATACATTATAATCATATTAGTATTAAATAATTAAAAAAATATAAAAATAAAATAATAACTCTCAAATTAATTAGACATTAAAATCAATTATGCTTTAATTGCTTTCAAAATCAATTAAAGCAGATCAACGAAACATTATTATTATAGATTAAAGACAATTAGATATTAAATTTATCTTCATTCAAGAATTGATCAATACTATAATAACACTTATTGGCCAGAATCATTTTCAATTTATTTTTAAATACTTTGATATTACAATTTTTTATATCGTTAGGGATTTTATTATATATTTTTGGCGCCATACATAGTACGCTTTTTCCTGCCAGAGTTGTGTTTGCCCTATGTAGACACAGTCTATTACTATTAAGTTTGCGCCTGTTCCTTTTTACCACATCAGATAGTTGTTCAAATAGATGAGAGTTTTTATGGACGAACAGTGCTATCTCTAATATGTATAGTGACGGAAGTGTCAAAATTTTATGCGACATAAAGAACGGTTTACAAGAGTCAGTGGAATCTAAGCGAAACATGGCTCGTATACAACGCTTTTGGGCCTTAAAAACCTTCTCATTATCTGTTGAGTTTCCCCAAAAGATTATCCCATAACGTAAGACAGAGGCAACAAGGCCGTGGTAGGCCATGAGTGTAGCATCGATGTTTACTATTGGAGCCAATCTGGACAGAGCATATGCAGAACTGCTAACTTTCTTGCATAATTTTGATATATGCGCCTTCCAATTCAGTTGGCTATCGATGGTTAGTCCTAAGAATTCCGCTGATTCTACCTCGTGTATAGGATTATTGTCGTAATTTACATCAAGGTTATGAGGCTGAGCTCTTTGGCTGAAGTGCATGACTTGTGTTTTAGATTTTTAGTTTTTTTTTGTGAGTCGTTGTGTATTCAAAAGATTTAGTTAAATCAACACTAATCTGAACTTCAACTTGACAATATCCTAGAGCTGAATGTAAGGATTTATCCAAATAAAGGTGTGTTTTAGCAAGAGATATAGATTATGTCGTCCCAGAGATACAAGTTATAAATCAAACCTGGGAAACAAAGGTACGAAATATGGTGCGAAACCGAAACCCTCAAAAACAGCACCGCAATTTTAAACGACAAAAAAATCAATACACTCAAAAATGAAAACTAAAACCCGCCCTTTAGAAGTGATCGTAAATAACTACAATTAGCTCTGTACATACATATCATGAGATATAAATCGTATTTATTCAGCGGGGGCGTTTGTATGGCACCCTTCGCTTGGACACTGGACACATATCGATCCAGTGGATTTTTGCAACATACACGTCACATGTGGCCGTTTTCCATATGCAAATTAGTGTTTCCCCTTGGTTTTAAGTGTGTTTGTTTTTTATGTCTCCTCCTACATTTATTTGTGCACTTATTTATGGTCAGTGCTCGCTTTGCTGTTGCGAATATATCATCCAAGTACACGTAGTTTTTTTGTGCGGCCAAAATTGCGGCGTATGTTGGTAGACTTATTGTGTTATGCAAATTGGACAGCATTGAGGTTAACCACAGGTCTGTTTAACATTATCCATAACTTCAAAATAACATTTTGTTCTTTCTCATTTTGGCAGATAAAATTCACAATCCAAACTTTATCATCTTTAACGCCTTTTATTCGAAAGACCACATATCCCAAAACGTTTCAACCAAAAAATAATTACTTCGTAGCTATTAATAACATGACAGTACCACCACGTTAGGGCTGCGACACGCTAGAAATAAGCTGTCACGCGTCATATCAAATCGAGTGTCACGGTGTGCCGGGACGCAGTAATTTAGGTGCGTTGGGAGCGACATCCCTGACTTTTAGCTTTTGTAACAAATCGAACGGATCGCGTTTGGCACTGCGATATGGTTTTAGCAATTGTTTTGCGTGTTCAGTTGGACATGCGGAATTTAATTGTGTGTCTGTCACGATGGTATGTGAAAGCGTAGATAAGGTTGGTTCATTAGTGAAAATTATTAGCTTTACGCGTGAAGTCTTTATTAATGTTGAAACTAATTACTAGAAAGCTGTTTGGCATAATAGGTAGTAAAATTTCAATGCCAAAAATACTGTTTTTTGTTAATATGAATGGTTATACAGAGATTTTATTCAAAGTCATTATTATTACAATCAAATATTGGCTCATACACAGCCACGTATGTACTAAAAAAAAAGTGCATCTGCAAATACGACAATTTTAAAATAAAACCAGAGGCCGAATTCATGTAATTTAAACAGAACCAACAAAAGACAAATATTAACACATTCATTTTTTCCATCAAAATGGACTAGTAAAGAATAAACATTGTATGTATGTGACGGCAGTCAATCCTGCTGCTCAATTTCATTCCACGCGAACGACGCCAAAACGAATGCAGTTTGTACTGTATTAATGTTTTTATAAATTCCAGTTTTTCTGTCACCTGAATTATATTGTATGAAAAGGATTTATTACTCTTTCCTGGAATAAGCTTTATAGTAACACAGTGCCATTTTTTTCGGGTGTTGTTTGAATTTCAGGTGCGCAATGGTAGTTTGTTGGTTTTGGATTGCGACAATGTACGTTAATACATTAATGTGAATACGAAAACAAATGTATCAGTCCAATTTGTACACTCTCTAATAGAAAGAGCACTGAAGTTAATACATAGTAAGGATATGTAATTTAACTAAGTAAATAAGCAGTGTCATCAAGACATGATAGAAGCCATTAAAAACAGCTGACAATTTGCAATAATTAAAAGTAACAACATCTTTATTGGCTAACTTTTATGTTCACGCACAAAGAAATATTAACTTAAGTAAGCAATAGCGTGAAAGCCACGTCTTGCTTGATATACGAACTTGCCATGCGACAAACCGTTGATTGTGGTGGCGTGACGACTAACTAGATGACAGGGCATGTAATTAATATGAGTGATGTTGATTAAATTTGGCTACCACTAATGCTTACTGTAGGTGGCAAACATAATTTAATATTAGCTGAAGAAAGTTTTGCAATACAGGAGAAATGTAATGAGATATCTATCAGAGATCATAGTGTAGCAATAAAGATTGCTCAGCGAATTACAATTAGAATAAGCACGTCTAATAATGAAGAAAAATGTCAAGTCTCAATTCACCCAAAGCGCATCGTAATAAACATTACAGTCAAACAAGATATAACCAAGAGAAATAAAGTTGTTAAAAAATCCACTCCTTTTATTGTCCCCAATAAAGTGAAACAAGAGCATCGTCCAAGCTGTCCCGTCTCCGTTGATATGCGACGTGACACATGACACGCCGTTGATTACCAACGTGACGACACAACTAACTGGGTGAGGGACACGTAATTTTTGTCAGAGATGATAATCTTATTTTGGCGTGTCAGACGAATATATGGGTGGTTTAGTGAGGAAGAATAATAATGTTGAAAGAAAAGAAGGAGTTATGACGATATCTTAAGATACTTAAAAGTAAATATATAAATAGTAAAGAGATTGTGCTGGCGCAAATCATCTAAGCCTTAACCCAAAACATAATTCAGATAATATTGTTGGTACAAATTGCAGCCTTCAAACTATTTCATCCATTAATAATACCAGGAATCGTAGAGATACTGCTAAAATTCAAGGAATATTGAAGGAGCAAGCATCCATATTGTATCGATATCGAACCTTTAATGTTCAAATAACATTTTGGTCTTACATCAGGGCAAAGGTATGCGGCATCTTGAAATTCTATCTTCCAACCAAAGCGAGAATAAACGTGAACTCGTAAGCATAACTGGTTCTTCACAATAAATGTGCATAATTTAACATTTCATAATATTATATCATTTGAGTGACATCTTCCGATACTAATACGAGTGAAGTTGACTCAGGTCGTGGTCTTAGGTCTTGGTTATTATCTGAAATAATGTATTATTATCAACATTATGAATCACTGCGTGTATTCTATTTATCTGAAAGTGATCGCTCACTTCGAGATCTAGTTAGAGGCGAAGTTCCCGCTGCTCAGCTAGAGGATAAGTTTCTAGAACACTTTTCTTTTTGAAGACGTCGCGAACGATATATTAATGTCGGGCTTGAAATGATTTGTGAAGTTTCAGAAAGTTGTGACACAAGAACAGCAAAGGAAAGAGTCTCTTGTCTTGAGAGAAATAAAATCAAGTCCAACAGGACTTGATTTTATTTCTCGTTAAGCTCATTGAAATTGATTAACCAACAGGTTAATCAATTTCAATGAGCTTAACTCATACGTTAGTACGGTAATTCTGAAACCAAAATACCCACACACAGATAAATTAGTCCCACAAATTATGCCCAAATAAATCTGTTAGAGTCCCCTGCCGAGTATTAAGGCATCTAGGTCAATTGCCCAGATAAAGACCGGCACGATATTAGCGTGTAATCAGTAGATACCCATATGGTGTACATAGTTGTAGTAATATCAATATTACCCCCTATGTTAACGGTTCCAGGAAATCATTGTAATTTAGCTCCTCATAATCTTCTGGAAGCTTGTAATAAGATAGCAAACGCTGATTTTACTTTTGAATTTATTAAATCCGTGACATTATCGATAAATATTTAATATGGGGCGATAAGTTATCATAAATTAATTTTGCAATGAATTGGGGTTACAAGTGTTAAGTAAATAATGTTGAACATGTAATTTTTTGTAATATTGTCACCCTTGCAAAATGTTATCGGTTCTAGTTTGCTGATATAAAACTCCCAGAGTGAAAAAAAAATATCAATAAAATGGGAATCCTCAGACAGTATTTTTTCACACTTCAAACGAACCAAGCAAATACACTAACACATGTCAGCAACAGATATTCAAACTTCTTACTCAAGTATCGTAATAAATACTGTCATCTTCAAACACCGAAATACTTGAAATAACCCCCCAACACGAGTCGTATGCAAATAATTGAAGCATCCGCCCCTGTCGAAAATAAAATGTACGTCTCGGCATCGTCACGTCTGACGAGGCGCGTGGCATGCGATTAGGAACACGTGACGGGCTCCTGACTTAACAAACATCCTTTAAATGTAGTGCGAAATGAGAACACCATGTGAAATGTTTTGTGCAAATTTTAACAAGGCTCAAGTAGTGGGTAGGGTGAATGTACTTACCACTTGCAAGTGTAACATTTATGTGTAAAATTTTATTTTTGTATCGAACACTCTCTATTCATAAATCTACGCGATAAGCAATATCGATACCGCTTTAAAATTCAACCGCAAGTCTGAACGATTTCTCACCATACAATTTTTATGAAACTAAATTTGAATTGCATCAATGTTCGAGCGACGGTGCTGACAGTAAAAATGCTCTTTTATATTCTGATAAAATTTTTACTCCAGTAAAAACTTTTTGATTGGATTATTATGAAATTGTTTTTGAAGATAAGTTAAAAGCTGGTAAAAATAACAATAAAGAAGTTTAAAAGTTATGTTCAATATATTACAGTAGGCACGCTATACATATACGGTTAACCATGAAGAATAAAGAATATCTTTGGGTGTGAAGGTTTCAAGGAACTTTCTTCCATTCACTTCAAATCTGCAAATCAGTTTCCCTTTCCGTCAACCCTTCAGCGACTCCCACATGTTTACCCACGTATATTGTACAGTAAATTTACTTTCAGATAAAGTTTACCAGTATCAAACACCTGCGTGCTATCAGCCTGTGAATTAATTTGTTCAAATTGAATTTGCGTCCACAAACGCTCCGTTGACTAATTTGTTTGGATTCGTGAATTTTGGTTCGAGGTTAGGTTTGATCTCAAATATTCTGTTTGATGGTAAATAGGTGTCTCATTCTGTGATAAATGTTGCATATTTTTTATGATTGATTTGACACTGAACCTGGCACGACTTTTACTTAAAATGCCAAATATTTTTTTTCTCAAAATGTCTTCGGGAACTTTAAACACTGTGATGGATTATTTTTCTAACTAATTTAGTAGTTGCTTTCTCGATCTCATCAATTTATTGGTCTCAGTAACTATTTCGCGGAGTTTTTAAGATGGAATAAATAATTGCGAAAGTTTTGCTGGAATTTTGTAATATTGATAAAAGTTTCCAGATTGTTGAGTGCAAAATATTGACCAACTGTTTCTGCTGGAAAAAATCCAATACTTCATAATCGAAAAGATTGAACGACTTAATGAACTCATTATAAAGTTGCGAAGAGTGCCAATTTGTGGTACAAGTTATAAGCTGATTCCTATAAATAAAATTCATATTTTAAGTATTTCACTCTATTGTCTTAAAGCTTAATCAAAACATGGTATGAATGTAGTTATAAAATAAACCAAACCAAAGACAGCCGACAGCAAAAGTATATATGACAAAGTACTGCGTAGTAAGAAACTTGATTGATGAAATAAAAAAATCAACCGAGTGAAGTACACAATAAGATTCATTTGATGAAAATAAAACTGAGTACTTGTTGTATAAATAAAAATGAGTTCTTATACTGAATTAAGCAGTTGATGTCAAGCAGTGACGTCTATTATTGCAGTACTAAAAGCATAGCGCTGATTACTTGGACTAAAAACCAGTTCTCACATTCGACCGCAAGGGTTCCACCGCTAATTAATTGGAGGAGACTTTTCATTTGCCGATTGAACCCAACGTTAGTCGAGTCACCTTCCCGGTACTGAGGGTGTAAAAATTGAACATGTGAACGGCTGCAATTTCACCCCTTGTGGGTGTATTTTGGTTTGTATAAAGCAGTATTGGTTATTTTTCTAATTGCAAGAAAGTAATAACGTGTATTCTCGGATTTAGACTTAGATTTATGTCGTTGTCTGCCTGCTTCTCCTTTTTTTCAAAAACTTTGTCATTTCGTACGGCAGTACAGGTCTAATTACCATGTGAACTTTAAATCATATGGTCTGAATTTGTTCATTTATTCATGTTCACTAAATTCCACATCAAAACATTTTCAAATGTCAGTCACGCATAGCAACTGGTGTCGTGTATACGAAATTTAGTTTTGAACCTTTAAATGAATTAAGCTCGCTGAATTTTGCAGCTCGAGTATATTCTGCAACCGCTCTGCATAAAGTAAGCATAAATATCACGAGGTCTATCGATAAAGTAGAGGCCATTGTGGGTAAAGAATGGCGAGCATTTGTTAGGGAAAATGCTAATGTTGATCTAGTTAAAGAAATTAATGGCAACGTAGAAACGTTACATATAAAAACTGCAATAGATATTGATTTGGCTCTACATAATATTTCACCTAATCTTAATAATCTTAGGCATGTAAATAATTTAATTAATGCAACTTTATCAGGGACAAACAATCTATTAAATACTTTAGAGATAAAGTCATTTGACATTTAATTCTTGTCCAAGAAACTGACGAGATAATAGCGCAAACTGTCAGCTGCAATACAATTTACTTGCTGAGAACTAAAACAACAATTGCAATTTACGTGCAGAAGTTTATTTGAAATGTTTCGTAATGCCACTGAGTATTTTTGTTTAGAACTTTGCAGTATTTGTTAGTGTGAAACAGGTTTATTGCAAGTTGTTTAGAGCGTCATGTTTCTCTATTTAATTCTTTTCTTTATATACCTTTACTACCGCAATTACAATATGACATTTATTCTTGCGTAATTAAAATCACTTAGAAGATTTTCTTTTATAGGCATGTCATGCCATATTGAGAAACCGTGTCATTTCTATTTCAGACTATAGTGAATAAAATTTCTAAGACACGAGAAGCATGTTTTATAAACTTGCCAACTGAAGACTCAACATTAGAAGTAGCTAAAGCTACAGCCAAGAAAGTACTTAATTCATTAGAACCATGAGAATTCATTGATAAGCCGAGAGAATCCTTCTCACGCCATTTGAGGCGTAATCTTTCCCATTGTGTTCTTAGAAGAACAATGCTAGTGCTTACTCATCAATCAATTATTTATCACCTATTACTGTACGGTGATTATCATAAGCTTTTTGTGTTTCATTGTATTTTATTTTTGTAACCATTTCTAATTTCATATTCGGTTGTATGACTTTCTTGTTGTTCTTAGCTTTCTATTTGATGCTCATTTGCGTGATGATTATCTGCCTTTCGTATATAGTTTGTACCACTTATAATACTTCCTTCTACTTTATATATAACTAACGACTCCTTACTCCTACACCTGGATAAAGCATAGTCTATTTCATCCGGAGACACAGTAGCTCAAATAGTTTCAGTAGTTTTGGAGCCTGTTCGAGTAAGTGTGTAAGTTGTATCTTCGAATTAATTAATGTCGAGACTAAACCCAAATCTTCATTATTTCATACACCTGGATGATATCTTGTTAACAAGATGTTATCTTGTCGTAAATATTTCTTGGGTATGAGTTGCATAAAAGAATTATGTATTTTACATAAATATCTCTTCAGTTTTAAACCACTACTGTAATTCCACGCGCCTCCCTTGTCTATGGGCACTACTTCTCCTACACCACGCTCGAGGCCGGTATATTTCACGGGCGGTCTGCATTTAATAGCCCAGCGGTTCCCCGATAATTTTATTATTGGTGGATTTTTTTCTCTGCCAATGACGTGCCAGCGACTCTCATTGAAATAAAAATAATAGCGTTAGTTTAGTTAAATATCTTGGCGGGGGTTCGTTTTAATGGCCTGATGTGTATTTTTTTGTATTCTGGTCTTGGGGGCGGGGCGGGGTATTAATTTTGGAGGCAATTAGCTGCTAGTTATGGGTTTTTGGTGTGTGGTGTTTTTGGCAGTTTAGTTTTTGTGCTGTTAATTTAGTGATGGTGGTCGAAACCGCAGATAGAAAAAGACGAATTTAAAATGGTTTTTAAACTAATGATTTGTATGAAGGCTATAATATTTTAAAAAGATTTTTCCTGATGAAGAGACTTCGATGAAGAAGAGACATAAAATCTTGGGGCAGTGATCAGGATCTATACAGACTTGCAAACGTCGCTGCAACAGACATAACAAACCTAAAATGCATTGAATAAGTGGTGTCGAATTTCTGTGTTGATACCCTTTATTTGCCAAATATTAATAATTACCCCTTATAAATATTTCTTCACACCATATCATGGGAACCTAGTTCTCCATTTTCTAAATTAACAAACATGACACAATCAGGCCCCTTTACTCCAATCATATTTTCTTCTACAACTATTGTATTATCAACCTTAACAGTTTCGTAATAGAGGTTATTTTCAGAATGTGTTGAGATTTTCTGGTATTGTAGTGTCATACAGGGGTTCGATATGAGAAATGTGGGTACGAACAATAAAATAAAATGGTTGAATGGCCCGATACGGTGCTGCGGGGTTCAAATCGATTAGTGTCGTGATAATAGTCTTATGATAGGGTGTCAAGCTATTCATAATTTTTAGAGACTGTCCCAAAATCAAAAGGGTTAAATTCTACCGTATACAAAATATACTTAGGTCCTCACTCTTTGAAAAGGATATTGTATTACACTTGACGGTTATATCCATTTAGTTGTAAGTAATATAAGAAAATTACTTTAGCCCTACGGGTTCAACTTTGAAGCAATCAGTAGCATATTTATGGTGTCAAAATTGAAGAAATAATAATGGCCCACTTACATAAGTATTTCGAAATACAAAACGGGCCTACTTTAGAGTGATGTATAAATATATTTTTTTCCTTAACAAAAGAATACGCGATTATAACTATAAGAATTTATCCCATATGTTTTGTTTATGAGTATCTGCACAAATGAACGACTATATACTATTCTATCTTACCTGAAACTATATTTTACTTCGAATACAGTTTGATTTATTTTTCGACTTAAAGAACATATTTGTGTAATTAATTACAAATTGACAATATATTTTGTCCTAGTTCCAATCAAAATGATGGTCTCCCCTAATCCGCGTTTGATCACTTGATCAATTTGCAGTGAGCCGCGTCTATCTTACAAATTCTGTATTTTAATCGCATCAGTGTTTTTGTTATTAACTCTGTGTATACTCCTTTTTAACCAACTGGTTATTTTTATTGCACTTGCCATACGCAGTTTTAATATGAACCTGAAAGCATTTTTTTATTTTATATTTTTTGAAAATAAATGCCATCTACAGTGAGAAAACTTTTACTACTACAAAACATTTTTGTGATTTAAAAAGAATAAAAACAAAAGCAGCATTTAACTGCTCTCCTTTCTAACCGACTACCCAAGAAGGAGGAGATAACACGCTAACAATAGTAAAACCCTAATATTTACATCAACAAATATCATTCAGCCAATCAAATTACTAGTCAAGTCCCAAATCGTTTGACACGAACATATTTGGGCCGAACACAAAAGGAATTAAATGGACTAGAGCTGCACCGAGAGAATAAAAATAAATCATTCATAACACTCAACACTTCGCAACGAATCGATTCAAAAAACTACGTTCATTGAATCGATAACAATGAAAATCGCTATAACAAAAGCATCCGCTTCGTTTTTGTTTAAGGGATGAGAGACGCGCGAGGCCTTTTGCAAAAACGTTTATTCACTATAGCGTTTCATTAACTTGCATAGCTTTTTATTGAGCCTTGTTTTTCTCTGTTTAGAAATTAGTTTCTACTAAAGGACTTGCGAATCTAATCTTCTAGATCTATCAATACTTATATTTGAATGAAAAAAACTTAGAAACATACACTGATGGTCTTAGAGTTTTCTGAAATCTCTAATACGTCTAAGATTACAGCGGAAACAATTTAAATAAATAGTACAGAATTTGCTCTCACGTAAAGCAAGTAGCCCTCATTGGTGTAGACCTAAATTCAGCTGTGGACGACATCGATAAAAAGGCTGTGTGATGATAATGGAATAAACTATCCTATCCTATCTAATCATCATGCTACATCGCTCCTTCTATAACTTACACCAACCACACATAATGAAAATCGCCATAACAAAAGAACTGAGCTTTGTGCTATAAAAATATAAATAAACGGCGGAACAATAACTCTTAAACGCATTGTTTTATAATGAACAATGAATGCACTATTAAAAGTCCCATAGTACTGCAGGACTTGCTTGCTTATTATGAAGATGTCAAAGTTATGCAGACAGCTGGTAAGAATGGATGAAGATATCTGCATATGGCTGGTTCCTTTGCAGACAGGCAGGATTGGCAACGATTCAAGGTATCTATTGTCAATTTGCAATTTTGAATGATTTAATTGTTCTAAGCTACTAACAGAGCTGTCACACTAGCAGATTTTTGGCTAGGTTTTTCCGCGCAGTTCTTGCAGGCTAACAACAAACAATTGACAACTACAGGATCAAATGATAATAGCTAATGTTAACTTTATCGCTGGAAATGAGTAGCGCGAATAATAATGAGCGTATATGCTCGACAAATTCCGCAAATGTGAAACCCCTCTAACGTATGTTAACATACTTCCCCAGTAATGCCACAGCGTAAAAACTTAAACTTATTAATCTTCTTCAAATATATTTTAACATTTTTGAAAATAGCATTCAAAAACAACTTTTCTAGATCCAAATCTATACAAAAATTACTTCAACCCAAACTTATGAACCGCAAACAATCTTAAAACAACTTTGAAAGTTTCGCGAACAAATAATAAGAATTAGCGACGTTTTATAAAAGCCAAACATGAACTTACGGTGTAAAATAAGAAACTACAAACCACAAAGTTGCGACTTGTTAAAGTATTTACAGTGAAAACATCAGCATTTGTAGCTGTTTAATGAATAAACATTCAGACTTGGTAAACTAGGGAGTATTCGAAGTTATGCAACCGCGAAAGTTGTGCGATTGTCACCTTATAATAATTTATGCAATCGATGCATACAAAACTTTTTTGATACAATTTTGCACCAAAATATTGAAAATGAGAGCTTATATTCGATTTTTTTGGAAAATAAAATATTATGACTCAATTCAGGTGCACGTTTATATTGTTATTTATTAAATGTTGAATTTCTTAAAAATAAGCCTTATGTTTTCAAAAATATGCTTCGTCGCAAACCTTTACAATCCAGTATTGTTTTAGTTGCTGTTATCAAAAATGTGTTCTTAAAATTTTGAGAAAATTACATAGGCACAGAATTGGCATTTTGATTGCTAATTTCTCACAATACGACTGCTTACATCTCAAAGTACTCTCACGGCCTCAAGATTCCCATCGCACACATTATCACAACAGTTGCAAACTATTTATCTATAGGTCAGCAAAAGCAATAAAACTCTACAAATAATTATTCACAGCACCAACATTTGCATAACGTTAGACCTGCACGCGATACGGCCATAGAACCGCAACTTTACTAAAACGGAAGTCCATTAATGTTTTTAGTCGCTCACATGTCACCCTTATCGGGAATGAGGAAGCAATGTATGTTGTACAAGCCGGTTCACTCGCGAATGAGGTTTGGATTTCAGCGAGCAGTGTAGGACGGGAAGTATCTGCATTAATGCGAAAACATAGTAAGAGGGAAGGTCGGCTCGAATCGTCTGTTTCATTGGTAATCAATGAAGAGTGTGCTTTACTGTTAGTTCGGTTCATGAATATTTAAGAGTATCATAGGACGTTACTTGAAACAGGAATGAATAAAGGCTGTTGATGGAATGATCTTGTATTGGACAAAGTGGGATTTATTTTGTTTTGTGGGATTATTTATCTTTATTTTGTAAGTGACTGGCAAAATAAGCTTTTATGTCTCCACCAATGTCATGTCCATCAGGGATTTGCTTATTACCAGGTAATTGAATTGCAGTTATAATGAAAACTGTCTCTCACTATCAGAGTTTACCATTCAATATAACCTGTCTACTCTATACACGCCTCGTCTGCTCCCAATAATTAACCGGTGCAACTCAACCGTCAAACAGCGTATGTTTCCATGCAAAACCTTATCGAACCCTTATCAGACGTTTACATACGCACCATGGAGCTTCGCTAATCGCCTCATCGCTTTGCTCCCCATAGATGCCAGCACTGATAATAACCTAAGGGTTTTATATCCGGATCCGTAGGGAGGACCAGATTAGGACCAATTTGCCATAGCCCAAAATAAGATAGCTCCTATAAAGGGGTTAGAGATGAATGGAATTGGTTTAGATTTTATGGAGAATAGATCCGATATGGGATTTTGGTGAGTTTAGAATATAATTGTGATACGTAAGCTGGGACTGTATAATGTTTGTACGTAAATAGGTGGACGGTTTGGGACTGGGTTTAATTTGAATGTTGACGATTTACATGACCATTCTAAAGACGATTAACTGTTTATGCCTCTAGCTGGTTGCGTATTATTATTGTATTTAACACATGCAGTGGCCCATAGCATTCGTGGATAGAAGTTAATGGAATTCCAATCCACTAAGTCAGGACATATTATATTTTTAAATAATCATAAAAGTAAACGATCAAAGGACATAGCAGTAGGTACTATAGCCCAATAGGATAAGCAATGCACTTCTTTATTCAAACAACAAAACAATATCCCCCTGATCATCGAAACAGAACAGCACACGTAACCGAAAATCTACCCTCATTACACGAACGCATTTCATCCCTGGCATAACGCCAAACATTCCTGGATTGATTCAGATACAGGGCAGGTCGAGTCGAATGCATAATACATGTGACCTTACGATCATGGTCCCTGAATATGAGAGCAACCGTGGCCTGAAGGGTTTTGACAGACTCCGCCGTATTATCCTAGCTACAATTCACATGGAAATTCCAGCCAGTATTTCTGAGCTCGGGCACCGAATAAAATATTCGTGTGTTCTGTATGTTGCTTTTGGAGTGACGCATTACCATATCTTTATTATTTGATGAGGAGAGGAATTATTATGCAACGGCTGTAGGTAAGGTGCTACAATACGCATGTTAGACCGACCCGGGAGTTTTAATTTTATATCCCCCACCATTCTGCTTTAGAACGAAATGCATAAAAATTCTAAAATATATTTGAAATGTTAATTTTAGAATATGGTTGAACATAAAAAATGGCGTCAGTCAAAACTAGAAATGGAAGCTTACAAACAAATTCCTAATGCAAAATGCACTGGCAATAAGCCAACAAAATGCAATGATAAAAATAAGTCCTAACATTCATCAGGAAAACAAAAATCCTGTGACAGGAACAAATGACCGCGGCGCTCTTCAATTGTCATTCCAAATCCACAGAGCTATAAACCGGATCAACACGTCACAATGTATTGCCAGCTTAAAAAAAAATACCCACTCATAAATCAAAAAGCATCACATAGTTTAAATCCTACAACTTTTCGAAACTGTTTAATCATATTTCTGCTTTGATATTCCACGGAACAAAATCCCGAAGTAACTAGCACAAAAGCTTAGCGCTTGTTCAGAAATAGTTTCGGAACAAAAATTGCATAACAAGTTTTCTGTTGGAGAATAGTTGCATATGATAATGCGTTTCTTCGCAACAGCCTGGATTGTTTTAGTTTCAAGCATTTGCTGCAAGGTTTTGGATGCAATGCTGAAGTATTTTTGTGTGGATGTTTTGTTTGCTATATAATTTTTGTGTGATTTTGATGCAGTGTGGAAGATGACAAAAAAGTTTAAGAAAGATTTATCTTAATTTTATGCAAGTCCTTAAGGAAATGAGAAAGAGAAATCTTAGTCAAAAACAAGATAAAATCAATATTTACAACCATTTTACAATTTAGCGTTCAATCCTCTTTGCTCCACTTTCAACTCCAAATCAGTTCAAAACAAAACCATTACCAAAAACAAACGATCCAAATTCAAAATTAGGTATTCAAATATATTTATGTAATGTCACTGCACTTACATGGTGCATTGCATTAATACTGACCTAGTAACCCGTTACTTGAACATTTCCGTGTTTGACCTCTGTGCTGCAGTAGCCTTATAAAAATGTATGACGTTCTTTTTTTAAATGGAACTCGGTAACATGGGCTTTAGTACGTGCCAGTATTTTTTTTGTGCCAGTAAGTGCATTGCTGTTGAGATATTTTTTTGTGTGTATAATTTCTTTTTGGTAGGATACTTATGCTCTAGAGTAATTTTGAAAAGTGTGTTTTATATTAAGTATGGTAGCATTATGTATACATAGACGATGTGGTAAAGAACTATATTTACTTTGTTAAATGTGGGATACAAATAATTTCTGGAGCAGGCAAACATGTTTCTTAATTGTCTGTAATACCTATTAAGTATGATCAATAATGATACTGAATAAAGGTCAGATAGTGAATCAAATATTGTAATAAGTTAGCCGTCAACATTATAATGATGTTATTCAAATTGGATTTCATGCAATATTGGGTCCAATTTAATACTTTAAATTAATTTCAACTCACGGCTACCAGACTAAATAATATGAACATCGAATTGCCACACATATCATTACTGAAATTATGTATCTGGGAGAAAGATTAGCTAAGAGTGAAGTAAGAAAGCTAGGAAACATTAAAAATAGTAAAGATTTGAGAGCTTTTTACAAAATCAAGTTAAATAAAGACAGAACAAAATTGTTCATCTCTCTAATTGCCTTAAAACGACTTTCGAAGCAACTAAAACGAAACGTGACTGAAACTGCATCCTGATCAAATGATAACCATGTTTAGAAGCAAAAAAATCTACCGCATCCCAACGACTTTCTCCGCTGCAGCCAATCAACCAATTATAAAAGTTTACCAAGAGGATTTAGCCCATTATTTCATTGTAGGAAATTAACAATTGTGTCCAAATAAAGTTGTTGAGTAATTCCGTCATGTCAGTTATCGTTTGTCTTGCGTTGTTAAGAGGACGGGTTGATTGACTTATTTATTGGTCCCTGGACTAAATTATCAGGAATTAGCTTGTATGATGTTTTGATTGAAGGCTTGCGCTGGAATTGTTACGGCTTTGTTTGGATCGGATTTCCTTGCTTGATGTTCTTGGAAGTTTTCTTTATCATCTTCATTTATTCCTTTTCATGCATGTATGTCTGTGCCATATTTTTTCTTGATTGAATGAGCTAGAAGGTTTGTTTCATATTTTTGTCAAAAAATCAGGTCAAACCACACAACAAGCCTACTTAGCAAAACAAACGCAGCGTTACCAAAAAATATCAATTTCGAGCGGTACCACGAAAAAAGAGAAACATTTCGCTATCATAGATATAAAAATAATTTATCCCTTTGTACGGACGTGGAAGCAATGAAAGTTGATACATCCAAGGTGGCCGTTCGAGCCACCTGCTCTTTGATCGTGATCTGAAACCAAACAGCCCGTAAACAGTTTATAGAAAAAGCTATAGGTATGAACAAATATAAAACTGCTTACTTATTTTAATCGATATTCGGACTTTGAGAGCGTTGTTTCAGAGCTTGTAAATAAGATGAACATAAAGTTGTATATAATTAATTTGGGTAGTTTGTTTATGAGGAATGAAAGAAATATGTGGTTTTATTGAATCAAAGACTGTTCAGTGGAAGTTTTATGAAACTAGAATTGAAAAGTTTCAAAAGTTTTAAAACATAACATTGAAAAGTTTCCTTTTTCTGAACGTTTTGCTTGTTCTTTTTATCACCTCATTTGACATTAATGGCGATATATTTACTGAAAAATACGACTCTTTTACGAACAACTTTTCCAATTTTATGGTTGAAAAACGTCTTCTTTCCGCAGGCTCATTAGCAAAAATTCACCAAACTAAGGTCAAGGTCGTTCCGTGGTCACGACTCTTACTAATGGAGGTCGCGTCCTTCCAATACATTAACCAGAAAGAGAAATATAAGCACCAATACCAACAGACAGTTCGAGAAATAAATTGAAATTTTCGCTCAGAACTACCCAATCGTTCAAAACAAACGCTAACTCCGAAGTTTTGTCGCAACTTGTACAAGTCATTAAACTGTTAAATTGTCAGCTCGGCTTCATTGTGGAAACTTAAGTCTAACTACACCGGAACACTGTCAGCTGTGTTAACGAACGAAAGTTTGCCAAGATAAGTGGGTCGTTACTTGTTATGAAATGTCTGACATATCGATCTTAAGAGTTATAGGTAAGACTGTTCCGTTTGCTCGTGAATTTGGGGGATATATGTATGTATTATTTTGGTGTTTTTGTTGACGTCAGAGTAAGAGACACCAACCTATTGCCCATATATTTTCTTCTTCATTCTGCGTTATTCTGTGGTTTTAATAAATATTTATTTTCTTTAGCATAATAAATTAACATCATTTTTTATATAAAGCTGACCGGTATCACTTTGTCATTACCAGCCTTCTTGCCAAGCTCAGCACCAATTTGAATGCATGTTCGTGACATCGAATGCACGATCTCTTAAGTTGAGTCGATGACCGATTGTCACTTAACTTAAGAGCCTAATAATGAAAATACCATTCCATAAATCCTGTGTCATCAGTTTTATTGCAACATTATTTACAACTTCAATCAGTTTCATTATCCAAAATTTTGGCACTATTTGACAACATTGACAAATGCTGACACAAATCGTAACATAAATCATCTCAATCAAATTGGAATTCGAATCTAACGAGCAAGAACCATTATTCATCGTAGAATTACTCAGCCCTAAGAGGAAGTAAACAAACACACCAGCTATAAGTAACAAAATCACTGATACAACCAGGCTCGTTACTCCAGAAATCCTGCCCTTTAGACAATGCTAGTTTGTTACACAGTTAAACGCGAAGGCGCCAAGGGAGCCACGTTAATCTGACAAGCAACAACACAGAGCTGCGGCCACTGGCTGACTTAACGGCCCCTGTCACTCCGCCAAGTAACTTTCAATTAGGCCCTACCCCCGCATCGGAACCGCAACGATTCCATCACAAACGGGAACCTCCAATTCGTACGTCTACATCGCTCGTTCAACACCCGATTACAGACTGAAGATGGTAATGAACTTGGCAATGGACTCTATTGTGTAGTTGAGGACAATTGTAGTCGGGTCGTAGTGTAATCGTGGCTATTCTTAGCAATTAGACAAAGCAGAAATTAGCAAATGGCAACAGTACTGTGTGGGTGCTCTCTGGAATCTTGTTAGGGTTCAAGTGACTCAGTTGGTTGAGATTACAATGCCTAAACGTCTCGTCCTTGTTTTGTTGGGAACAAGGCAATTTGATTATAAAATTCCGGTCGTGATGCTCGAGTTTAAGCCAAGGTAATTTTGTTGAAACAATTTAGCTAATTATGAGGTCTGGCTTTATTCTCAAAGTATGAAGGGTAAAGAGAATGGTTATTAAATATTCTTTCAACCTTATTATTTCATTAAGAAAATACGCTTCTTTGGTAATCATAAGCTGCACCGGACAGTCTATAAAATAAGAACTTTAACATATCGTAAAACTCTATAAAGTCACACAAACATGCCATGCCCAGTGGTGAACTGGTGAATTGAAACCGCAAGTTTTGCTAGTTCAAGATAAACACAACTGACTTTGTGAGGCCGATAGACCCCACCAAATCAATTTCGCGCAGATTCAACGCAAACATTTTACACCGAAGATTGACACTCGCACACAAAAAACGACCACCGAAACTCATCTCGAATATTTGTCGAACATCAAACACCTTTCTTAGAAAATAATCACTTCCGAACGAAGAGAGTGGAGATAAAATAATCGCCTTTGACCAGAATCAATATTTGAGTTCCAAATGGTACGTTTGTAAAGGATCGATGTGATTTGAATAAACATAGGCACTGTTACGGGGAATGTTTGATTCCTATCGATAAAATTTGAATCTACATGATTTGGTTGTTGATTTACCCGTTTTATCTATTTTAAATTGCCAAAGATTGTGTCAGTGCGAATAGCGGCATTCTTTGAATCATGTTCTTGGAACAATGTTTAAAATAGCGGGTTTCAGAATTAGCTATGACCACTTTACCTTTAGGAAGCATGAAACCTATATCATGGTACATAAGCTTCGTGTAAAGCTACCGAATAGGAACTTCTACTCATTTAATTAGAATAACTATTCAACTAAACTTTTTGATTTCTAGATTTCGAGAAATCAAATCAAATATTCAACACATTCTTTAATACATTCTAGGTAAGAATATCAACCATGTTGTCTACATAGTACAAAGTACCAATACTAATATTATTATGTGCAGCATCCCGTCCACACCTCCATTAAATAAATTAATTGCTCTCCAGTTTTATGTCATACGAATAAATCAATAAGCAATAATCGTTATAATACTAATTTATCTTCGCACCAATCACTTAATTAGCACGACGCAAACGCAACAAGAATTAATAATGATATACAATCAGTGTTTTTAACACCTATGCTAAGGCTTGTAGAACTTTGTAGAACTTATCAATGTAATAAGCAACAAACAAAATGATTCATATTGTGAATAAATTAATTTATCCAACAATGCTGAACGTGCAGCATCTTCATTGAACTAAAGACGTGATCAATAGAGAACAGAAGCGATAGTTCGAAATAACGACACAAAGCTGCCTCTTGAAGAAAAATATGAACAATCAACTATTGCAAATAAAAATAGAACACTGTGTAAGACTATAGCAAAAGCAATAAAATAAGGACAATAGCATCCAACAGCGAACAATGAAACCTCTGTAAGAACGCCATTCACGTTAAATGACCAAGCATTAATTGCAAATTCAAAAGATAAGAATGAACAACTGCTTGTATGACACTTTCTAGAAGATAGCGATGTCAAATGTCAAATGTTGGTAGATAAAGGTGCAATATGTTTGTCCGGTCCAGCATTATCGTAAACAATAACGCTTTAACATTAAGCAATGGAAGATAATGGAGTGAAAATTGATAGTAATTTGTTCTCTATTGTTGAAATTTACGAGGCCTGTTCGTGAAATTGTGGACTGTGAGTAAGCCATGTTTCATTATTAGTAACAATAGTTGCTGATATGACGAACTATGTACGTAGTTTATTTTATCAAGATCAAAATGATCATGAAAGAGTATTTACTAAATCAAACGCTGTATCTAGATCCGAACTTTCAACAGAGAGATAACATACGTTGGTTTTGCTGTACAGTTCACTAGACGATCAGTATCGGTCGAATCCTAGCTGTCACCACAACGACCGCACGCTGCAAGCTTTGCCGACAACATGGCGACAATGTCCTGCGAGCCAGTACTAATATATTTTATTGTTTTAGAGCCTTTTAGGGTCAATAGCGCATCGTATGCATGATAGAGGGCGAGCTCGCTGACACATTTATGTCGCTAAGCAATTCATCAAGAATACTGATAAAGTTTGTTGTATAGAAACTTAGAATAGTAAAGACTTAAAGTGAGTATAAGTTGTTGAATCAGCGACATTCTGTTTTACAAGATAGTGACTGTCTGTAAGTGCATTTACAATGCGAAGTCATCTTCTGTAAGTGAAGGATTAATAAGCAAAAAGCACAATCCATTTTCCTTATAACATGACGTTTGCAAATGATGAGGTACGTTGACTACTGAGTCGATATTTCAAGATTTACATATATCAGTATCAGTCTTTGTACAAAAACGTTGATTTTATTGATCTTGATTCATGAGCTTGAGTTAGAATTGAATATTCCAAGAAATTAAACAACGCGCAATCTATGAATATGGAAACGAAATTACAATTTATACCGCAATACATATTCAAAGCATTCTACGTAAACACTAAATCCTCCAAAAATAAAACATCTAACATTCATGTTTCTCACATTACTTTATTCGATTTCAAATGACCACTTACAGACGAGAATTCATTATGTCAAGCTTCGACACATTTCAAAGTTATTTTGTTTCGAGGAAACGTCTCCGTTGCACACAATCGGTATAAATCCACGTTTGACTATGGGTGTTTCTAGTACCAGTTTAATTTGAGCTTCCTCTTTCTTCATTTCATTAGGTCTAAGAGGTTTTATTGATCGGACGTAAGTCCCTAGTTCATTGGTTATGGTGACTGCTTCAATGGGTTATATATCGCTGGTTCGCTATGCATAGTTATTTTCCTCACGTATATCGGAAAGGGCGACGAACCTATATTGTTATTAGTGCTGATATGGCAGTCTTTATAATAGTAGAAGCTATTTACATGATCTCATTTGCAAGTATGTTATTTGAGTCATGAATGAATCATGTTGGTGACAAAGTTTTTTCTGTTTGATGGTTTCAGAGAATCTGTTTATTTACGGTACGGACATCTCTCGTGTGAATTTTTCATGGTCATTATCTTCAGCTTTTGAAGAATTCTTTGTAGTTAAAGAAATTCTTTTAGTGACTGAATAAGTTTTAGACTACTTTGAAGAAAAACTTATTGCAAACTATATCATGGTCCTAATCGTTATATGGTTTTTCAAAATGTTGAAAAATTAAACCCTTTAAATTTTAAGTGAACTCAAAACTATCACCCTGGGATTCCAGAGTTGGAAAACTTAATTGAATAAAATAGTTTAATTCAGAGTGGTCAACATTATTTCACTAAAAGTTTCAAATTAGCTTAATGATAACTACTAACGTTTATACTAACAAGAAACGTAGCAGCCACATTATAATTTCGCCTTTAATTTCCCACAGGAGCGCTAACATCAGGCAATATTACCTTCTCCTTATCCAAACCAGCTCTTTAGCGTGCAAGAATAATCTACTCAACAATTAACTTTAATACCGTTAAATTACTACTGATTTTAATGAACAGATATAAACATTATTTATTTATATTTGAATCCCCATCATCGATTGACCATAAATTGTAACCTACACATGAATACCCATGTCTTGACAAGCCGTTTCATGTTGCCAATACAAGGAACAAGCTAATACACAACTTCAATTATAAATTAGTTTCAGTAGAACACAATTTACTAATAAACCTCATAGAAAGCGGCGTCTGTTCAATGGTCTATTCATACTATGAATGCTATCATTTATAATCTTTTCTGTTTCAATGTATTCAGTTCCCGTGTGTCCATTTGTTAATTTGACGTGGCTGAAATTAGAATCATTATTGGTTTTATTTATTTTATTAAATGCATTTTGCCCATTATTTTTGTATTTTATATAACTTCGCTCATGGTCGACGAAACAGGACTAGACCGTAAAATCCACTTGACCAAACTAAAAGTCTCTTTTCTCATTTATGGAGTGAACAATGCATTTTAAAATCGGAGGATACTCTGACTCAGGTTATAAAATCTTTGATTCTAGAATCGATTTCTTGAATATCGTAAAGTAAGGTCGCAATTCACATCCACCTTTATGGTAGTGGCGCCTCAATCCAGACACATTTAAATATGTCGATGGAAATAGCTGTCCATTGTATTCCTAATTGATGTATTTAGCACTTGTCAATAGGTCCACATTTACGATTTCCGACACCGAATCTATTAAAAAATCGAAGTGTGAAAGGAAGCAGGTAGTCACGAAACAAAAAACAATAAAACTTCTTTTCCATTCAGAGCCATTTGAGGCGTAATTAGTCGTGTAGCGTTAATGTTAATTATCGCCATGGGAAGACAGTACCAACACAGTTTATTGATCGAAGTTCGATGGCTGGTAACTATGTGGTATGCATGTTAAGAGTTTTTTTTTCTATTGTGTCAGGTTCGCTTGAAGCGTTTTTGTTTGAATTGATCATAGATATCGGTTTGTGGTTAGAGTTTTTTGCCACGGAAGTCTTAAGTGTTAGTGGTGGGAATTTAGATATGTTATTGGATCTAGTGGTCTACTGTTGTGGATAAGCTATTCATCCAAGACATTATTTTAAATCCATGCCCAGTCTTGAAAACGTCATATTATTCAGTTACATAACAATAATTTTAATTATACATACATCTTCATCTTGATTATGTTACAAAATGTATGTATAACATCGACATTGATCACTGCTATTTTATTTGCTTTTAATATCTGCATATCACAACTAATTTCCATAAAAAACAATTGCCATTCACAATGATCATTACCTTCAATTCATTTAATATCGTCTATATCTTTCCACCGTGCTCATATAGGTCGGTGTAGTAACAAATTAACACATACGCCATCGCCCTTCGGCCACAATGCTTCATTGTCTAACCGTGGTAATTTTGTTTATTCAACGAACAAATTTTTAGCATCGTAAAATGGAGATCACGAACCAAATGCAGTTTTGAAAGCAACGTTCGATTCTTCATCTTTATTTACTTATTCTTCTTTCTTAAATTTCTGACTGCTCATATCGAATGCAGCTTTATCCGCTTGCAATTTATTCTTTAGACGTGTTCGTACTATGGATGTGCAACTTTCTTTATGATTTTTGGATAATAATTTCGGATTGCTCTGTTTTATTGAACCAATTCTGATCTGCAATAGGTGAATCCATGAAATATATTTCAAGTGAATTTATAGTGCACCCGTTTTAAAAGAAAACGGACAATATTTTACTACAGTCAGATCTATCTTATTGATGGATTCACCCGATGGATAAAATAGAGCTTATTCTTACTAAAAGTTATCACGGAGGTCTTAATTTATTCTACGCATGAAATATATTCTGGGAGGTACAACGCTGTACCAAGAACTACCACACGCCCATATTAACATTCCTAATTGTACGAATACCATTTTGCATAATGAAGCAAAAACATGTTAAAACGTACATTCTAAGAATTTAAGTAACTCAAACGATAGTTAAATTGAGATACCCAATAATAAATCGAATAAAAATCAGCTAAATTATCTATTGTGATTCTCTTAAACAATGGAAGCTCAGATTGCATGCGTAATAGATCTTTAAGTTGAGCACTTAAGTTGGGTATAAGCAACGGAATGAGTGTCCATACACCTGACACCGAGTGCTCAGAATAGCAACGTGGTTGAGGTGTGGTCTTGAGAATAGTAAGTGTGAGCAACTACAGAAGCTGTTTACAATGTTGTCATTTACATAACAAAGCAACATTGAAGCTCTTAAGGGAAACCAGATACTAGTAGAGCTAACGTAGATAAAGAACATAATGGATACTACACACTAAGATATTGTAGTAAATTAGTAAAGTCTCAGCTGCAAATTATGATTCGAAACAACACTTAAAGGCCAAAATAAGGCTACAAGAGAAAAAATGACATAGAAGGAAATTCAATGATGGAACACGATATAGTGACTTACAACCAAATAGTTTGGAATAAGGGCAAGACTTCATCAGACGTATCTTAAAGACAATATTCTAGCAACGATATCCAAACTAAAAAAGGGTTAACACAAACTCAAGTAAGACTTTTTATAATGACGGTAAGCGCCATCGATTGCTCGTTAAGGACATTTAACAACTAATTCTTCTAAACTTCGCTAAAGTATTGAGCCGTTCGTTAGAAGTTGCGAGCGACGCGACGCCGGTTAATTGTCAGAATCCAAAACTTCGCGCTAATGAAGAACGAAATTAATTTTCACTTCGAGTTTAGTCTTCGTTTGGAAATGGTTTAATCGATGTTTGTGTGAGAAGAGGGATCGATATTTTTGGTAATAATGATGATCAAAAGAAAAAACATATGGAGACAAATGTACCTTAGGTATATTCTTACACTTCAGAAAATATTTTAACTTAAATTTTTGTGAACACGAATATACTTGCGTAGTAATAAAGGAACATAAAGTATAAACGTTAAAGTCTTAACAAATATTCTTTAGTGCTTTAGTGATAATAAAATATACGGTTTCATTTTGCTAAAACTTCACTAATGTGTCAATTCTAAATGCCTGAGAGGTGTCAAAATATGTGCAAAGATGAAAAAAGAACCACATACATGGAATTCTGGCTGCAGCAAAATCGTGGGAATAAGGCCTAAATGTTATAACTTTAATTTTATTTATAGCTTTTTAATGTCAATCCAAATTAATGGTAAATTGCTACTACACGTGAACACCTGCAGTTCTTTAAATTAGCCATAAAATGTATTCTTGTAAATCTTTCGAAATTACAGATATTTACGTCAATAAAATAAGACGCACCTACCAAGGATGGTTGAGTAAAATCAGCTACCAATTTTAAGCTCATTTATTTAGTACACGGTATAAACCTATATTCAAACCATCATCTTTGAAAGCTCTCTGGGAATTCGCAGTTATAACCTGATAATTCTTGTTTTTTAAATATTGGTAATCTGAATTTTTAACGACAGTTTAGGATATAGTTTTTTGCATGTGAATGCATTAGATACACTTCAGGTATAGTCTATACAAGCTGTTGATTTGCATCCGTGCCATATTCAAGGAGGTAATTATGCTAATGATTCTCGACCCAAATCAATAAAAAAATTGGTACGTAATTTTTTTTCTTTAATTTTTTTTCGGAATTCCGTAAATGTCATCTAGCCTTATTTAAACTTGGAGCGTGTGTTAATGGCCTTAAAACCGTGCTGCGTTCTCACACAAACGCAAACACAAAGCATACGCAACGATCACTCATAAATTTCATTCATAAAAGTGGATTACTTCTTAAATACCACGACATTACAATGACAAAAAAAGCAGTGCATATTAGTTATTTCCCATCTACTGTAATTCCAATCGATTATTTACGTATTGTATGTCCTCCTCCTGAACTATGGCACAAATGCAAATCAACAGCTTGTATACACATATTCCCTGATATTTAATTTCCCTAATTAGCTTAAAAGCACACTGCAAACTTTAAGTCCGCTGATAGTTTGTGTGCTATCAGCCGACTAAAAGTTTGGGACTGTCTGAAAATTTAGTCAAAATGTTCTTTAAAAAAAACAACCATCGCGTTCACTGCCGGCCGACTGTTTGGTCTACAGTGTGTCGGTAGGTACTTTTAAAGCAGGAAAACCACTGGGTAGAAGCTAGTCTCTGATATGTACATGTACAGTTTGTCCTAATTTTCGTAATTAAATACGATTTATCAGGAAACATTTGTGAAGATTTATAGTGAGTAATAAATTTTGTAATAACTCGCATGTGACGCTCTGACCCACTGCGTCAACATAGTAATTGCAGTTGCTATTATTTTACAATTGAATAAATATATTTTTCTGCGGTTTTCACTTGTGAAATGGTATTTATTTTATGGTCAAAATTGGAATTAAAAATCCATGCGCTTAAAATATATTAATACTGCATATAATATATACGCTGTACATCGAAGCGCACATATACGCGAGGCACAATTGATTTTCTATTGTTTTATAATTAGCGACGTACAAAAGTTTAAACAAAATCACAATCCTTCACGTTGATTAGTGTAAACGTAAAACTCCTCAAAGAACTTTAATTAAAACAGTATTAGAACTCATAGGTATTACAGAATGGCTTACTAATAACGGCTACTCTTTATCCGAGTGTGTCAGATATTTCTCTTAGATTGTGTTTTATCCACACTCTGAGAGAAATATAGGGAACAGTTAGTATCTAGACATCACCCAACCTCGTCCTCCTTTTAACAACTAGTAAAATCATCATCTTTAGTACAAAACACATAATTAATCTTTAGCCTTCACGTCTTTATGCTACACCATACAATAGCCCATGACTGGTCAATTCTTACTCAAAGAATCGAAGACATAATTAACGATAAGTTTAAGCAAAAAATATTAATAGTACGAATTATTTTAATTGCCAAATGTGATTGTATAAGAAACTGTCTGTCTGTGCTTGTTTGAATTTGCTTTGAAGTATGCCGATGACAGATTTTTTTTAGTTGTGTCTCATAAGAGTTCATGAACTTATTGTATTCAGTTTTCCATAATGTCCAAATTAATCGCTTTTTTTTATTAACTAGGTTCAGGTGCAAGTTTATTTTAGGTAACACTTTCTCGATAACTGCTGATACTACCAATTCTGACGAATGGATATTCATGGAAATTCTTTGAGACAGTTAGGTACCTACAGGAATTTATTCTTAGCTTTTATCCAGGAGCGGGAAGTGGTTCCTTTCTTAGTGGGACAGTTACAGGATTTTATTCTTAGCTATTATCCAGGAGCAGGAAGTGGTTCCTTTCTAAGAAGAACCGCCGGAAAATTCTAGAAGGCTTACCATAGTAAGATACCGTAGATGAAATCAAAAGGTTCCTTCTTTTACAGTTGTAAGTACTGTCATTAAAACGTTGTATTTTAGTACTTTAAAACATTGTTTTTAGCACTGTACAAGTAATCGTAAATATTTACTATACAGGGTGAGGCTTTTTACTACGGAACGTCTATTCACAATTTATTTCCCCATGTTTTACACGTTAACTGCCAGTATAAAATTTTAGGATTTTACGCAGTTTTTACAGCATCCTGTATGTTAATTTTTGTTGTAAGTGGTGAGAGAAAATCTTTGCAAAATCAAAGAGTTTTACTACTTTTTGTTGCGAAAATTAATTGCAAAACGCACTAAATTCGTCGTTATGTTCCCAGGCCTTGTTACATTCTTAGAAATGTGCATGATATTTAGGAATATATGTACATACGTTTGGGATTAAACTCTATTCAGCATCATAATTCCTTTTTCCATGACCATCAAGATTTTGTATTGAAGTATTCCAGACAGAAGTATCTTAAAAAGAAAATTTCTAAATAACAATCTCATACTTGCCATAATATAGTAAGACTGACTTTTCAAAAGCTCATTAAAACGAGTTGACAATCATAAACATAAAGACTCATCACCTCATTTGTAAACAATACAAAACATCGTGAAATCGTGACCGAGAATAACAGAATAGATGAGCTTTGAAAAATATTTTGTTACTTAGTAAAAGAACGTTAAGTTCTTCTAAGTGTTTAGGAGTTCATAGTCTTTAAGCTAACTAAGGAAACCAAATATCTATAAAGATTATGTTACCTAAGTTGCAAAAAGATTTTGCCTCAATCCTCAAAACATATGGGTTAAATTGTTTATACAAGAACAATACATGAAAAATGTATTGTGTTTAGTACGTATACAAAGTTAGTTGACGATAATAAAGTTGTTCTTCAAAGCTACAAAGAAAATCTTCAAAGTAACATGATTGCTGATGTAACAACGCATGTCAAGTTTTCC
The DNA here is from genome assembly GCF_030705265.1 of Helicoverpa armigera. Taxonomy (NCBI): domain Eukaryota; kingdom Metazoa; phylum Arthropoda; class Insecta; order Lepidoptera; family Noctuidae; genus Helicoverpa; species Helicoverpa armigera. The sequence goes on from NC_087123.1 coordinate 12,006,475, forward strand.
CATCCTACCTTCTACCAGTTTCTTTAACAAGTCAACAACATAATAAATCTTAACAACTTTTTCCCTCGAAAAACAAATTCGGTAACAAAATCTGATACTCACACGGCCATTCATTGAATTATATCCTCAACTACGACAAGAAAAAACACAACACTTCCACTGTTACTGTAATACTTTTTTGTCACACAGGTACTGTAGAAAAAAAACGTATTATCGTGTTCAAAAGTCGGAGCAAAAAGTCGCTCGTGCGGGCTCGGCCGACAGAAGCTTGAATGCGACTGGCTGTTCCAAGTAGTCGAATACACCTCCATCCGTGAAACACAGGATAGCGTGTAACACTGTGTTCCCTTTGGCACTGTTCCGAACACCTTAGGTGAACACTAGAATATTTTGCACTTGGGTGCAAATAGTTCTAGACTCTATGAACTTGCTTGTACTGTAGTGACGAACACAGTTGTCAAAGTTTGAAAGAAATATTTAAACGTAACGAATGGTAGGTGGTAATGACCAAGCAAATTGCTGCAGATATCTGATTGAAAGATCTGAAAATGATTTCAATAATAAATTGCAATCCTGACGAGGGAGATTGATGAAATATCTTTTTACTGAGATTGAGATCGATCGATAAGAAAAATGTTTAAGACCACCTTTGATGTGTTTTTTTTTTCTTTAATAAAATTATTAATACAAACAAACTCAGACTTAAAATAACACCTAAAACAACAAAAGGTAAAAATCGTGTCACAACAGTACGTGACAAATATAAAAATAATTCAAACCAAAAATAGAATGAGCATAGAATTCAAAGGACTTCACAACAAAATAAAATTGCATTTCAAAATTAACACAGAACTTTGTTGAACATAAATTTCTTTAACAATAGCAGGAAAATAAACTTGAAAAATTCACACTGTGATCGTAGTTGGAACACGTTGGGCTCAATGTTTTTACCGGTATTTGGCGCGTGCGCGGTGCGGCTTTGATACTCGAAGACAAAACTTCGGTACCGCGTTTCAAAGAAAGTGAGCTATTAACATTTACGTTCAAACTGGACTATGAATTTGGTAATTAAAATAAGCACTAAACATCAGTTTCTCCTAGTTTAATGAACGTTTCGAGTTATAGCGAAGTTACGATGTTTTAAGGCGAATCATTAGTTTTGATAATTGTGTAAGCTGTTTTAAGGGTAAGTTGGATTCGTTTGGACTGGAAGATAAATCATTTGACTAGGTTCATTAGTGTGTTAGGTAATGACTTCATACGGGTGGTCAGCGTTCGGATGATTTGTGCAGTGACTGAGAAATTGGCAACTGGTTTGCCGACCTCTGTCACATTCGATGTGCACACAGACGAATTGAGTTTCACGATGGATGTATATGTCGTGTATGTTTATTCGCAACAAGTACATTAGACCTTAAAGTCAAGAGCTTTCGATAAGAAATACTCACGACTTCTTAGCAAGCCAATGACAATCGAATTAAAATATTAGAGGGCCAATTACATGCCATTTTGCCAGGTACATGATATTGTTAGTGACCGCAGAAATTAGCTTTCGAAATTAGCATTTATCTAGACAAAATTACTGATGAAATCAAAATCATCTTTGAAGTTTCATAAAGTACACATAAAGCATGACAGGACATAAGAAAGTTTGTATTTTGAAGACTGTTGCCCTCTAAAATAGAGATACACACGAAAGTCTCTAAACTATAACTCAAGGTAACAACACTCGCACAATACAAGCTTTCAAACAACACCGTTGTTCAGTTGTCTTCCAAAATCTAACAGCACATTGACAACAACACTTAATAAATAAACTCCAGGTGACCGCACTATTTGCTAGTGTTGTACCCATTTTAGCCAACAACTAAATCTAGGCATTATTTCAGCCAGACATTTCTCTGGCGTTTACTCGTAAATACTGGCTGGAAATGTGAGAAGTGTATAAAACTAATAGATGGTATGGTATTTCAAATGTTTTAAGGCTTCCCATTCATGGTGCGGGAAATTGTTGCGACTTTTTAGTCGGTGCATTTTCATGGTATCTTGTACAACATGTTTTGTGCAGGAGTATTTGTGTGCAATGATTTGTAAAAAATAAAAGAAAACTTTGTTACTACATAATTATTTACCTAATTAATTTTGGTGTAGTGGATTGAATTTAGGTAATCCATACAAAAACAGGTGTTTTATTTAATTACATAACCGTTCGTTAATGCACCTTGTATCCCTAAAATATGTGAAATTAAGCATTATGCAATTTTAGCTTACTTCCTGAATTTTCTGTAGTATAAACGTAAGTATAATTATAAGTTATACTTTCCTTTGACAAGTATTACATGTAATTTCAAAATTTAACAGTATCATTCCTAAGTTCCACCAAAAAAAAACCTTTCAAGTACCCCATACATTAATTACTTCCCACCCCATTCAAGACTTTGCTTCAAAAAAATCGCAACATGAATGCACTCCAGTTATTTAACGCTTCGTCGCTCTGTAAAGAGTCGGGACTCTTGTAGTGCCATTTACGGAGTGAGGGTCGAAGCTGATGAGCTGGCTCTATCACGGGTGGATGAAAAGGATTCTGGTGCCGATTTTGGTAGTAAGTTTTGATTAGGAAATGTGTTGCTTGATTTCGTTCGGATACTAGTTTGCTCTGAAAAGAGTTATTGGCAATAAATAGGTTAGTGACACTAAAATAATTAGCGAAATAATTGACGATCAAACGAATGACTGTTTTGTTTACTTCAGTTTGTAATATTGTTTTTGTACATAGTTCCAGCCTCATATTCCAGGGCCAGCTTTCTGTTTAACTGGGTTGATCGCTGGTTGGTGTAACTCACAATTTGTGATCACAAAAATCGTAGTAATTGTTACCAAATGATACAAATGTTAGTATTACCAAACGCTAAAATTATGTCTAAGAAAGGATATGCATTATGTATGGCGAATAATATTACTGACCGCAGCAAGCGCAGTTTAAAAACTCAAAAACCATTAAAAATACACATTTTAAACCAAAAAAATATGACAGAAATTAACTTGTAGCCAAAGTAAATAACCTTTTAATGCCACTCCGAGGGCCCAAAGGTTGGGAAGGTAAAATGTAAACAATGAAGTCAAAATTACGTGAAATGGAACGTTTTAAACGTTTCCTTTTAAAATGTAACATGTTATTAAAGCTGTAGGTTATTTTGAGGAAAATTGTATAAAAGTAAAATCTATTTCGCTGATTCAGATGCTCATAAAATTGCCAATTTTAGATGTCTTTAGAAGAAAGTAACATTAATAGGGTCTTCAACATCTCAATTTGATTAACAAGGATCTGTTGATAATATCTGACGCTTAGTAGGGTCCAATGTTTGTATACTTATTTGTAAGTATACAAACAAATATCAGATATTGTATAAATCCTACAAGGATGATTGCTAAGAAAATTATAATTAATGCATTTTTCAAGCCGGCTATTTATTGAAATATCCGATATCATCATGGTTAGTCTTTTCACAATTATGATGGGGTCGAAATCCAGTCTCATCAGATGCAGCTGAGACCATATCGTTTTACATAAAGCGATGCCATACTTTATTCTATAATCTTTTCGAATAACAGCAGTAGTAGGTATTACCTCGTTATTGACCATTTACAGTTTACATCAACCAAGTCGAGTAAATTAAACTTTCTACCGAAGGCCACTGAACTGTGTACTTAGGTACTTAAGCACAATCTGAAAACACGGTATCTGCATTAACAAAGCTGCTCAATTGTTAAATAACTGAAATTGAGCTTAGAGTTCAAGTTATTTAAGAGCTTATTTAACAACATTAATATATTTACGTATAATAAAATATGTATTTCAAAGAGTCCAATGTTCATTTTTTACGAAGAGATATGGAAATTTGTCGGATAAATTGTAGAACTCTCTTATTGCAAATATCCATTATTTTGTAATATTCAAATCAGAGCACTTAGCAATAGAGCTTTTAAGCTTTTTAAGTCATAAAAGTCTGTTTATCGTCAACAGGCCTGAGTTTTATTCTTGTTTCAAGCTTGCCTCAAAAATATTCAGCACAGTTTAGGAACATCCAAAGCCTATGTGATTTATAAGCCTGTTGATTGACCAATGATAGTGAAAGCTGTATTAACAACACTATTTAGCAAAATGTCTCCTGCAGTCATTGACCTACCGAGTACGTACATTCAATCATAATTACTCACTATTGTATTACAATGCGAGCGTATCTTAGATCGAACCGTCTCCATATATTATACGCGTAACAAAAACAAATCATGTCGCGACAGATACAAGATAAGCGATTTCGTATGGATCGTAAATCTGTACGTGTTACAATTAAATGAGTGGTCGGTTAAGGACTTCGTACATTGTTTGTTGGCTAGGGAGAGTATTTTGTACTGTGTCTGCTTGGCTTTCAACATGGCATAGCGTTAAATGTTTGGTAGGTTAGCCATTCAGTCAAGTTGTGCCAAAAGTCCTTACCTATTTAAAAATATCTGGCAACATAGTAGCAGATAAACCATAATTTAAGCCTTAAGGTATACTTACATAAAATATCAATGGACTGATGTTAGCTAAATTTGTCAAATTAAATTACCAGGTTACATGATTTTTTTTCCAAGAACCAAAAATAATTTCATATTAAGTCATTATAATATAGAACTCCCTCTAAAGAAGAATGGATATAAACCCATTTTGCAAATTTCTAGTACCTAGTCCATGAATCTTACAATCGCTGGTTGAAAAAAAAACAGTATTGGTTCCGAAAATTATGATTGAAACGATTAAGTGTACCAGGTCTTTAACAGTAAACCGGAGTGACTTTACAACTTGTACCTGTACAATGTAATTGGAACGTCAGTGGATATTGATCGATATAAATCTCGATTGAGCCGACCGTTTCTATCGAATGTGAAACGCCAATTTATTCCTTGTTACAAATCCTGGAGATCTGTCGGTTTTCAATTAAATTTCTGACGGCATTCGGCTTTTGTTGCGGAGTTATGTTGCATGTAAATTGTTCGGTTATTTCCTTGGTGGTTTGTTTTGGTATTTCATTAATTGTTGGTGCAACTAAATGCGATGCCTTAGCCAGAGTTCTAAAATACTCGTGGTTAGGTTAGCTCATGGAGTAGGTATAATGGTATGAAGTAACTAACCGTTTAACCATTGTCACAGATTATATAATAGTTACTACGTAACAGATAAATCACTCCATACAAAAAAGTCCATACCTACTGTTATAAGCACCTACAAGTTCTCCAACTACCTACAAATTCCTAGCTGCGTTATAAAATGAACCTTAAAAGCTCGAGCGCTTGATTGTTATTCCAATGCGATAGCGCACAGTTCAGTGACCGCAACCGTGCCGTGGCCGTGCTTAGGGTTGCTTCTTACAATTTATTAATATTTAAGTAGGAAAACAAAGTTACGCTTATTTTAAGATAGCCTTTTTTAAAACTGAGTTTTTAAATAAAAATTAATATCAAGAATATTTTTCTTTATTTTTCTTAACTATTGTATTGCCTACTAAAATGGCGTATGGGTACATATTACTAAATATTACCTAATACGTAAGCATAGGTAAGTACTTAATTAAAGCTTTCGTCAAAATCAAAGGCGGTTTTCAATTATTTTCCGAGCACAAGTGCCATACCCCATATGGTACAACTCCGTCGAGTGTTGATACATACCTAAAATTGGTTTCTGCGTAGCGACACGCGTAATGTTCCGAGTCGTCATTAAGTTGGACCAGAACTATACCTACTTACACTCGAGATGTGTTTTGAGCTACAAAACTCACAATACAGTTCATATAACTAAGTAGGTATCTAAAGTAAAATAAGTACCTAATGATCTCTGTTGTTAAAATCATAAAGTAGATAAGTATTAATATATTAAAAAAAAATAGAATTACTAGATCATCATCCTCCGAGCCTTTTTCCCAAACTACGTTGGGGTCGGCTTCCAGTCTAACCGGATGTAGCTGAGTACCAGTGCTTTACAAGGAGCGACTGCCCTATCTGACCCCCTCAACCCAGTTACCTGGGCAACCCAATACCCCTTGGTTAGACTGGTGTCAGACTTACTGGCTTCTGACTACCCGTAACGACTGCCAAGGATGTTCAATGACAGCCGGGACCTACAGTTTAACGTGCCATCCGAAACACAGTCATTGGCGTCTAAGATATACTTAGAAAGTACATACAAACTTAGAAAAGTTGCATTGGTACTTGCCTGACCTGGAATCGAACCCGCGCCCTCATACTCGAGAGGTTGGTTCTTTGCCCACTAGGCCACCACGACTTTTTATAGAATTACTAGATAAGTTCATAAATATAAAATGTTTCTAAATCTTACAATAGTCGCATATAGACCAACACAACTCAAAATAATCTATCAGTTTGTTAGGTAGCTTAAAAATCCTAATAAAAACCAACAGCATAACATGCCACGAAATAAAAATAATAATATTGGAGCGCGCGCGGCGCGTGTGACTATTGAAAGCCCTGAGCCGCGTGGGGCTACCGGTAACCCAGCGAGCGGTAGGCATTTATCGCGCGCAAGTACGTCGAGTGACAGAGGCCTGCCATTGTGCATTGTGTAACACAATGATTTTTTTCAATGTCTTGGATATTGTTATTTAAAGTGGACGAGCGTACAAAAAATCCAATAAATATTCACCAATCTACACCAGGCCCTTTCTCTAAACAGCTACATAATCTCCTAAACTGATAAAAAACTAATAACGAATTCACGCTTCACCCATCGCGAGGTCAAACGCGTGACCAGCGAACATTGGATGATAACAAAAACCTAAAATGTGGGTATTTTTTACAGATTTTCTATCAAAACATTTCATAAGCCCTTTTAAATGATATAACGGTTTAGAATAGTTTTTATTTAAAGCTCATTGTATGTCGAAGTTTCATGTTATGAAAAGTATTAAAAAAAATTATCGACGTAATGTAAGTATATTTTTTGTACTAAGTAATACCAATTTTTTTTTTCGAGGAATTGTGTAAAATCTCTTTACGTTTCTTTATGAGTTGCATTTAATGTCAATAACATCTTTATCATGTCAAGTAGAGGTGAATAATCGCAAAAAAATTTATCGATAATTTTATTGTAAGCATTACGGAGAATCTTGTAACTTGGATGATAAAGTGGCGAAGAATGTCTGTTGTTGATTCAATTGAAATGTATTTCAATAAATAGTGTATGATTATTGTGTTTAAATATTGTAGCAATAGTGGCTCTTCTTTAGAGCGCTAGATAGCTTTAAACTTGAACTATTCCCCGAACATACTCTTTTTTATTTTTTTCTTTTCTGTACATGGATTTTAAAGTAACGGCAAAATTTTTTAGTACCTTTGTCGGCGGTTTACCTACTAATTTTCTTTAAAAACTGAATGCTTAAAAAGCGGCCGTAAGACTATCAGTTAAATGGTCCCAAATAATAATATCACTTCAGCACCCTTTATACCACATACCCTTACTTATAGGTACCTACATAGAATAAACTTAATGATACCTATCCTAAGGCAGTAGCAATTAATGCAACTATGCCAAACTCCGTCAAGTACACTGAAACTTTGGCAGGTAACGCTTCAAACTTTGCTGTAATGAATAACGTTTGGAGTTTACTACCTAGACATATTGAAGTAGTAGAACAGCTGTTAACTCCAAGATGTAAAAGACATAAATTGGTAAATTTACTCGATTCTGGCGAAACGGAATAATCGTTTGGCCTATTGAAAAATTAAACAAGTAACACAGTGCACTAATCATATTATTGAAAGTAAATCGTAGCTGACCAAACCGACGAAACCTGTGTTTTCGATTGGAATAATAATGTGTAAGATGTGTTGATTTTTTAAATTCAATGCAAAATAATTAAGCATAATATTTTGATAAAAATCGCATGCAATGTTTATTGTCTATGGGGACTATCCCAAAAGTGACTGACTGTAGGATTTTCGACAGCAAATAGACTGATGCTAGGGGTATTTAGTGGTTAGATTAAAGTAAATAAACGATTGCCTTTTTTATGCCCCAAAAAAATAACACAAGGTGTTTAACAAAGCTACTTAATACCAGACCTTTTATTAATACATTGTGCCATAATCGATTACACAATTGGTTTCATAAATCGATTTATTATCCTAGCATTGTCAAGCTCGTTTGACATCGATCAATCATTCTGTATTCTCAGTAAACATGGCGCGATTGATAAAAATATCAAAAGCGAGCGAGCTGTGACATTAATTGAGTAGTTTTGTGGTATCGATAAACTTTCTGTTTTGTTATATTATGGACTGGTTTTGTTGTTTCTGATTTCCATAGTATGGGGGTTGACTGTATCTGTGTGTGTTGCTAATATCTTGGTCCTGACTTCAATGTCATAGACAGTCAGTTGTCAATTGGACAGTCTGTCACAGAAGAATTATTGTGTTATCTAATTAACTTGCTAGGTAATAATAATAGCGTTGATGATCGTCAATTTTTTTATAGAAAAATGACGCTAAAAATGACGACCGGCCGTAAATAGATAAGGAACTCAATCTATGCAAAATACACGTATCAAGCTACACATTCTTATAAAAGAAGATCCCAACGAATTAAAAACCTCCTCCTCCTTTTGAAGTCAGCTAAAAAGAAGCTGTCATCTAACAACATCCACCATGAATAAGTTCCCATTTAGTGGCGTCATGACCTTTCAGCAGTCGTCAAAAAAAACAAAAGCTATCTCGTAATTTCTCACAAACACAAAAGACTAGTGAGATGATTAGGCGTCGCCCGCATGGGGGCGGGTTGCACTATTACAATTGTCATCGACTATTAACACCGTGTTTAACAATTAACGGGATTAAGTTGCCCAATTCAGCGTGAGGGCGTTCTGGATATCGGTGGGAATGGAATAATGGGTTCAATGGATAATTTAGAAAGGTATATCTTTTATGTAAATGTCATATTTGATTGAGTCCAATTTTGCTTTACGTTCCTCAATCAGAATTACAGAAAAAAAAACTATAAGTAAAATGTATGAAATTGATATTGAATTATAAATATGTACTGTGAAAAACATACTTGTATAAAGCTACCTACAAATACATATGTTTCCTAATACGGCTATGAAGCAATAGAAAAACTCATAAACTAACCGAAAACAATCAAACCAAATAAATTAACGATCTCATTGTATTCGAATTTTCAAATAAAAAAAGAACATTTGAATTTCGAATAATGGTTAACATTTGTAGGTTTCCGTGCGCACGCGCCGATCCGACATCAAAGGGAGCGGCGTTCTGCATTGGCGGCAACATGGCGTTAAATGAATAGACTAAGATTTTTGGATGTAGATGCGACATGATTTTATATTTCACATTTTTACCCACGACGGAACGGAGCAGGTATATGCGTTTAGGGTGAGAGATATGCGTTTGTGTGTGCGTTTGTGCAAAGTAATGTTCCCACATATCTTCTAAACTAATGATCTGATTTTGATGCGGTTTTCAATAAAAGGTTTGTGTTCGATGAGTTCATGTTCATAGACAGGTGTCATGGCTGTAACTCACTAGGGGGCGCCACAATATTAGCCCAAACAGCAAAGTAATGTTCCCACCTACCTTCTAAGCTAATGATCCGATTTTGATGCGGTTTTCAATAACGCTTTTGTGTTCAATGAGTTCATGTTCTTAGATAGGTATCATGGATGTAACTCACTAGGGGGCGCCACAATATTAGTGCAAAAGAGCAAAGTAATGTTCCCACCTACCTTCTAAACTAATGATCCGATTTTGATGCGGTTTTCAGTAACGATTTTGTGTTCGATGAGTTCATGTTCTTAGATAGGTGTCATGGCTATTACTCACTAGGGGGCGCCACAATATTAGTGCCAAACAATGTTGTAATATGATCAAAACGTCCGATTACAATTCTGTTTTCATCAGCAATGTGTACGTGCTTAATGCATGTTCCCAAATAATAACAATTACGCCTGTAGCTCACTAGAGGGCGCTACAATATTGGTGCAAAATAATATTGCAATAGCATATTAAATAGACTATAATTCGTATATGCTCTCTAAAAAGTCTGAAATAAAATTAAGCAAAATTAAAAATTTTGAAAAATAATAAAATAACTCAAAACCCCCGACTTAACCCAATTATATAGGATTAACCGTCGGGGGCTGCCTTTTCTATATGAAACAACAATTAATTGAGTGTATTTTATGTCATCGTTAAACATCTACAATTTTTCAATAATTGTATTCATTCCTCTAAGAGGAAGTGTCATTAATAAGAATTTATTTTGAGTATTGCAGTATGGAAATAGATGAGAATTTATAATTACCAAAAACATTTTAAAATGAAATATCCGAAAGATTTTGATGTAGCGTAGTCAACTGAGTATCTGGGTGGAGTCAAAGGGCTTATTCAATCGTTATACTATTTTGACATCACGCCACATAGGTAAATATCGTCTATTTCAGAAGCACTCTTCCAAAATGTTCAAAATACGCAATTATAAAAATTACTACAAAACAATAGAAAGTAAATCCAACATATTCACAATAGTACAACTACATTTTGTCGCATCTATACAAATGTAAGTAGACACAAAAGCATGATTGCATTTTGTCGTATCTGTTCCAACAGCTTAATCTACCAATGACCACCACAGTCGTGACAACGTGACGGAAGTCCGCCTGTCATTTTATAGAAATGTCGCCGCTTTGTGGAAACTGTTAATAAGCCGAATATCATTATGACATCTTTGGTTTCTGTCAAAGAGCCACACAAGTAAACGTCAATTCTTTTTGAAGTCAAATTAGTAGTTTTTTTGAATAATGGTCGGTTTTATTAGTGGTAATTGACAAACGAATCTTTTTTTTGTATGTAGGTTTTCAATGGAAACTCTTTTGAATGGAAAGCTATTTTTAATTTTTTGTGATCGTAGTGGTTGTCGGATTCAAGTATGGTTTGACTACATAATGTTTACAAAATACCATAAAAGTCATCTTACGTTTAAGTGCAATCGTAAAAGATTTAAATTCGAATCTCCAAGCAAAACTATGCCAAAATTAAATCGCAATAAAAAGCCACTCAGAAACTATTGTTTTCCCCCCAAATGTAAGTTTACAACCATCCTTAAATGATTACGGACCTCAAAATCTTCAAACTGGGACCGCAAATCGCTAGGGAGCGTTCAGACCCCAAGATGAAATTTATTCAAAGTTTGCACAGGACGGTAGGCAAATAGGGCATTGTCTCAAACATCTACGATCACATCTTAATGTGTGTTTAATGTATTAATGAGTTCAAAGGGATGGGATGTTGGTCGATAGAATTTGTCTTCGAAGATTTCGGGTAGTTAGGGTTGGTTTTGGCGAATAATATTTACATAATAGATCTTATGAGAGAGTAGAGTTATGCATTTGGTCAGTTAGAAGTTAGCCACAGGAGGAAAGAAAGTCGAAAGACACAGTTGTAAGTAATTTCGAAGAATGAATGTGGAGGAGGAAGGTGTTAAATAATTGATAGTTCGCAAGTGATTTCTGTGTTTTATTTTTGTTATATTTTTAAAGCCAACTAAGGCTACTGATTTGGTAACACTAAGCATAATCGCAACAGTAATAATATTAAATGATTTAAGTATCTTTTAGCTTTTAAATTTCATATTAACTGAACTCTACACGTGTAGGTATAACCTACTTCCAAACAGTTTCCCATAATACTTCGAACAACAACCCTAGACAAAGCTGAGAACCCAAACTTAACTCCACCTCGTGTTTGTTCTATGTTTAATCGTTCCGACTCAATATTGACTCGGAAGGCCGTCCCTAATGTGGATCGGACTAACACGGAGTAAGGGAAGATGAGCGGAGATGCCATTATGCAGGTAGGCCGGGGTTTTCCTTCTAGGTCAAAATCGTATGGTGGGCATGACCAAAATGATAAGTTACGAGTGAATTAACGAGATCTTAAGTTTTTTGAGACAACTGTCAACGATTAATGGCATTAAAAAATAATCAGTTCCAAAGAAGGCGTGTAAGGACAAAACAGTGACGTTCCTCGTCCCCCACTCACCTGCATTTTGGCTCACTATTTTCATAGGTGATTTTCCGTTATGGCACCTTCGCTAGTCATTTCGTTCTTCATGGGCTAAGATTATATGTCCTTTTGTCTTCTGTTTGAGTTTGAACAACGTTTACGGAATAAACTGCTGTTTATTGTTGTACAGTTTTGATGTTTTTATTCTTTAGAATCAGGAGTTCCATTGATAGGTTTTTGTTTTGCTTTAATTTTAGCAGTTATGTGTCATTGATATACCTAAATAATTTCATCAAATGCTTTAAGTTCGTGTACTTAAGTTACTATTCTATCATTGTTTGTATCATGATATTCCACAATAAGAATTTGTCAACGTCTATCGTTTTAACTATTTAGTAAATCAATGTCATAACTATTAAAATTGTATTGTTGTGTCCTGTTAAACAGTCACTTTCTATTGAATGGTTGATAGTAACAGATTTGGTTCATTCACAATAATTAATTCTCATTGACAGCAGGAGGCTCCTGGGGTTCAAAACAAAAGCTTTTATTGTGTCTAACATACCATGAGTTGAATAATAGTATCCTCGAGAGATAGATGTTATTGTTCAAAAATAATTAATGTCGTTTTTTTCAGTACCTACTTTTTATTTGTCTTCTAAACTGACTAAAATAACTGTTCACCTTTCATCATCACACACATATTGTAGTATGTCTAAATTCTAAAAAGTCTTCATATCTACTTTCTTTGTGTATTGTACCAAAGTTAAAATGAGACCAGTCTGTTAGTCCAGATTTATTTTGCCAATTTTTTTCCTTATAAAATGGCAGTGTAGTTTAATTATTCTTTAGGTTTGTGTAAAAAATAAAACATTGTTATTCTTCCTTATATTGAAAGCGAAAGTAACACTGACTGTCAGATCAGAACATCAGAAACTAGGTAAGCGCGAGGCGTCTAATGGTTTTAGATCAGCAAACATTTTTAGACAGGACTTTATCTTTAACCTTACTTCGTTCTCATAACTCCACATTAAACAATTGCCAAAAAAATAACATCAATGGAACCGTCTTAAACAGGTGGTCTAAACATCCATTAATTGTTATCACTAACACAACACTATTATCAAGCGGAATAAACTAAGCCTTTTCACACAAGATTCGTGTGGTCGCCGCTGTCTTTCCGGTGGTCGCAAGCACTAAGTGTGTGGTTTATAAGATGAGGACAGTTGCGACCAAGGAGTGGGCGAGAAGTGTGCCTTTTGAGAATTCCGATCTTCTGGTATGTAGGGTTTTGGATTAATTGGGGATTTCTAATTGGATAGATGTGTTTTTTAATTAATAGCACTGATTATAAGAACATAACTTAGTCTAAGAACCTATTCTATAATTATATAGAATAACACATTTTGAAAGAAGTCTTTGACGCCTGCCTGTCATACATCAGCTTCTTGATCATGTCTGATAGATAAAAACCAATCCTCAAAGAATAGTCAGACTAAAAAGTAGATCTCCATTCAGATTATAAGGTAGTCAAAAATAGATCTAATCAAGTCTAGATTTAATCAAATCGTTCAAAAGCCAGTAATAATTTAATTATCAACAAGCAAGAAACCTAAAATCATTTAAAATATAATGCCGACCCAACAAGAGGCGAATTATAATAGATTGAGGAGGCGTGCCACCAAAAAACCGGGCTCAAATTAAAATTTAAATCGCATTTGCGACTTTTTTCTTACTGAAGTCAATGCAAAAGTAAGTTCAGAAGGCTCACTGTGAATAGCAATTTTAATTTTTGAACGTAACGCTATGAAAATGAGGTCAAATATTAAAACAAATCCTGTGTTAGTAGGTAGTAAGTAAAAAAAAATCCTGAATCAAAATTGGTTTCTCCCACTGAAAAAAAGTTTAAGTTTCTTCCCAGTGATACAAAAACCCATGAATTCGTGTTTCCACGTTTTTATATGTAAGTAATACGTTGAAGTGCTAAAATAATGGCCTTAACCTTCTGCAAAAGTCCCATTGTGCCCAAACAGTTCGGTCGCTTTTGATCTAGAAAGATGTATAAAAAAAGGCTCACTTTGTTCCGCTGAAGCTACGGACAGAGTTATTGCGCGAAACGAATTGAAAAAAAAAGAATAATAGTTTCGGACACGCACTTAAAAATAGGCTAGAAGCTTTTTTTTTCTTGAAAGGATCCTTAGAATATCAGACTTTTGGCGATTTATCTGAGACCTTATTTTGTCATTGTTGTTCTGCTCTACAGTTTACTTATTACTCTACAGTTTTATTTTCAATCTTAACATTTCAGTAGCTTTATCCAACCAATCCAGAAGGTTCGATTTTTATCTCCCACAACGGTTGCCCGATCATTTAATTTGAAGCAAACAACATTTAAATAAATACTTTTTTACATTCGAATCTGAATTCCAGATTAACATAAAATTAAGTATCGAAAGTTAAGCCGTTACATATTCTTACATAACTTTAATGTTAAATGTCGAATAAAGTTACAAAAATGTTCGTCATTAAACAGTAGGATTACTTACTTAATTCCAACTTAGATGTTATTTGAAGTTAATGTCACTTAAGTTGAGTCGTACATAAATTAAATGGGAAAAAATACCGTTTACCCACGAATAGTAATTGGTTCTAACATACGAGTCTTCTAAATTGATAGAAGATATTTGTAGAATAATTACTTATTGAACCTGACCATTGTAAAGAACACGTAACGATTTAATCAAGACAAAGATATCAGATTAGATCTTTATTCCCTGAGGAAAGGAAAGTGGAACGTACAACGGACCATTAATCACTAATTCTGTCACCATCGAAAAACAGTACAAACCTAAAACTAGGACAGACTAGAACAAGCCTGTAAAAGGCTATAAATTGTCCCAAATACATGACACTAGCAACATTGAAGGAGAAAGTATCCCAACACTTATTAAAGAAATAATTCTATAATCCCTTACATAAGTAACAGACGACAGCCTATTAATCGAAGTTAACCCAACATAAAACGAATGCATCCAACTCAAAATTACTTAAATAAAAATAATTGTACATATAATTTAAAACGTCAAGCGATTCGTGACCAACGCGTTAAGGCTCCACTAAATATGTATGAGAGAATTAAAATAATACCAAAAGGGATATGTTGGTAGATGTGGATCTGTACTGGGATAATTTATAAACTGTATTCCTTCAAAATTCTGTATCCACTGCTGTCTTTGCTCATCAATCTGCTTAAGACTGACAATAGAAAACGTCAATGGATTCAGAATGAGGAGTTTGTTATTCATTAGCTTTGGTATCATAGTACGTGTGATGGGTTGGTCCGTTTATTTGAATAAAACAAGGTGGTACCTTCCGGACATGGGTGCATTACCATAGAACATGGGAACTGTTTACTTGCGTCCCATTTCTTCTTGTAAAGATTTGTAAAAGTACGTTGTGAGAAAAACTAGGAAATTTTGGTGACATGTAAAACGTTTTGGTTCGAGAGAATGGGCCTATTACCATGGCCATTCAAGTAAATATTTCTTGTATAGAAACGGAATCTTTTTTCCGAACATATGCCATAACGAACAAAGAGGTACTAACAACGAAATTTTATTCAAAATTACTAACTATTTAAATAAAAATAAACGATGAACACAAAGTAAATGCTGTTAAAGATAAAATTAAGGCTGAATACAATCACAAAGAAAAAAGTAAAACTCCAAAAGATTAACAAGATGGAATCGAAGCATTTGGTTCGATTGCCGAAACTGGTGACTGGGCCCCGAATCCGAACAATCGATCATTCGGCGGGGCCATTAAAGAAATAATGTGCACACTGTACGTCCCAAACGGGATTTGTTAATTAAAACTGTCAATCAACTGTGTAAGGAACGGCCGATTTAGTGTATTTTTGGGGCAAAGATTAAGTCTTTTGTGAATACAAGGAAGGTAAAAAACTCTTCCGTGTTACCTACAGTAAGAAGTTCTTGTAACTTTTTGCTGTGGTGCAAATTTTTTAGAACTAAATCCAGCTTAGAAACTGATTCATCCTACTTAATAGATTCATTTTTTATTTACGTTACTTCATACATACATATTTTAGAGAACAATTTTATTTTCTTCCTAAAATAGCCAAAAGTGTTTAGCAATATTAATTTTGTCACTATTGTATCTTTCTCGCAACCGTAACATACATTAAATTCATCCACATCTTCTTTTAAAACTTAATCTTTGACTGTTCGGATTTCACTTAAAACAGATAAATCGACAAATTTAAAATAAGCGCTTGAAGCTTTACAGTTTATCGCTTCAAAGGCAACGCAACTGTTAATGAGTTGACAGTTTTACACATTCTTAGTAGCTCACTACATTTGGTACTTAATTATATTCAGCTGTGTGATGTCATGGTTTACGTTGATCGCACTAAATATAAAGTCCCATTTAATCACATACCTTCACAAAGTTAATGACAATAACAATGATGAACTCAAAGCCTATAAAGACAATATCTGTGAACATATTTCATTTTGTACTTTATCGACAAAAAAATCGGGATTTTTCGGCTTGTTTTAAAAGCCATAAATGTTTTGATTAAACTATAAACATTACATCCAAATTTTCGAATACTAACATTTCCTTTATTTTTGATCTTCTTAGAATTTAAAGGTGTTAAATAAATCGTCAAATTAAAGGCAGCATTAATGGCCAAAACGCTTCGCTCGAACGCTAAAGCCTCTAATGAGTGAACAGCTTTACAGCAAGACGTATTGTTATTTGAACACCTTCGAACGAGTATAAGGTTTTATTAGATATCATTCTTCGAGATACAGCGTTAATTATTGTTCGCTGACACAAAATGAACGTAAAGTACGACTTTAGCGATGGTTTTATTGCTTGTAACTTTAGATCTGAGGGCCGATAGACGAGCTGGTTTTTGCCTTTTCAAACTGTTTCCTTTAGCTTATTCTATTTCATTCGCATGTTTACTTGCTTATTATATACTTCTTATTCTATCATCTAGCATCTTTCCTACATTATACTTTGTATTATTTTTCTTTTCCTAACACATTTACCTACTATCGCCCATACTCATCATGCATAATGAGACAAAAATATCTTGCATTAAGTGCCTTACTTAGTATCCAATTTGTATCGCAATTCCATACAGCTAGCAAGTTTATGCTAACAACATGTAAGACCCATTGAAATCTAGCAGTAAGTAACAGCCCGTCTAGTGAACCCCTAAGGCCATACACACCAATACCATTGCGAGTCGCAAAACGAGTGTAAAACGTGTTAGGTTAAAAGATACCAGCCGTTTACTTAAACGTTTACTTGTCCTAACGATGGTACGTATTTCCGCAAGAAATCTATTAACAACTGCCTCAGGATCTTGTAAGACATTTTCTTGTTTGTCCGTTTGTGTTTCAGCGCCTTTATTTTCAATACGTGTTGTAATAAAAGCGATATCAAGTCGTTGGTGTTCTCTTTACATTGTTAACTTTTTAATGGTTTATTCTATTTTCGTATAACTTCTCTCCTTTATTTCGTCCTGACGTGGTAACTATTCTGGAATCTAAGTACTGTCCTTTTTATATTTTTTCTCCGGATGGTCCAAAATAATGATCAAGAACGACTTATTAAATTAAAATTGCTGATTATGAAAAATGTTATACCTAGACTATTAAAATTCTCTAATATTTCAAAGATTGTAAGGTTTTTTTCAAAAGTCGCCTCCATTCACGTAACTATCATTATCAGACATAAGACATTTCGCTGAAGCACAAACTTCCTTTCAAATATTTGAGCTTCGAGCGCACAGTGCACCTCTTCCATCATTCCTCACTGTAAAGATTTACAAAGTGCACTCAGGTGGTTATAAATTTATGAAGTAATAAATTTTTGATAATGCACGGTGGCCTCTTACGTAAATTGATACGCCATGTTTAAGTTTCCGAATTTATTGGGCGCTGTAAAAGTGGTAGTTTGAATGTTTTTAAGTGTAATGTGGAATGAGAATTTACAAAGGTAAGGAAATTGATAGTATGTGCTGCTTAGAAATATTGTTATTACGTGTTTGTTTGGAGAGAATGCAATTTTGACGGAATTTATTTTGCCTTGACTTTAATTTTGTATTAATGTTTTTTTGTTCAGGCTAATGTAATACCATAATTATTAGTCATCTTTTCCTTGAAGCTCAAAGGAGGTAAAAGAAAATTACATATAATAAAAAGACCTGACCTAAAAACTTCTTTAACTAAGGACAAAAGCCGCTTCTACAGGCCCCAAAACTTCATTAAAAAAGTTAATACCGATATAACCCAAAAAAAAATGCAATTCACGAAAATAAGACAAAAAGGTTTAACACCGCGAATAAAGATTGATGAAGAATCAATCGAGGCATGTCCCGCAGATAAAGGCAATGTCCGCGCAATCAATTTTAATCTGGGAGTTTTCGTCCTTTTCACACAACCTCCTGAAGGCATGGGAGTAAAGAAGAAAGGTGTACTTCTCCCAGTTTTAATGCACCTTCGCTATTAAGGCGATGACGCCAGCCTACTTACAGAATTAAAGTCTGCTAAGGAAGATTGAGGAGGGCACGTTATCGGCCAAGACAATGATGTAACGAAAACACTGATGGATATTGTAAAAAATGTTGCTTGTCACACACTCGGGTCATACAAAATATTCGGGCCTTTTTAAATAGTTTTCTTGATAGAAATGTTCTGTAGGCAAACACAGAAGAAGGATGTTTAAAGTCACTAGTTTCAGTAATACCTTGTAGAAACAATCGAGGATATTGATTAAGAGAAATGGCGTCAAATTCCAGGTCGTGACTTTCATGATCCTCATACTCATATTTGTCAATAGCAGTTTCAGTTCTGTGATAACTTGTTTTGGAATTTTTATTTTAGAGTTCATGTGAACGTAACATAAATTACCTCATTTATGTCATCAACCTAAATACCTTTAAAGATCACTTAGCAAAGAATTAACATTAAAAGATGGATTAGGAAGCCGTACTGCTCGTATTAATCGCTTATCTACCTACATAAGCCCGTAAGTCAAGCGAAGAAAGTAGGTTAATACTTTCCTGATAAGCATACCTTTGTTCTATAATAAGGACTAGCTCTAGAATAGCGAAAAATATGAGTTTTATATGGGCTGTGTAATACCTCTATAGTTCGTTGACTTGATCAGTTTGTTATTGATACAGTTGTCCTATGACTCGCTAAGAAAACTACAACTAGATGGCAAGGAACAGTCATATTATAAGTTTTTTTTTTTTTATAAGCTTCGACTTATCACAAATAATAATTACGACAACAATTATTGGTCTACATATAAATCTATACACATCTAAATTTAAACTTGTATTCAACATAAGTATTAGTTGATGTCGAGTCTTGGACTCAAATCGTACCAAACCTAAAACAGATATTTCAAACAAAAAATCCTAATCATTTCCTCTAGCAAGAACGATTCCTCAACACCTTCAACTCTGATAATATACATCACGGGACCAACTATAAATTACATGCTTACAAATCTGATAGGATTATACCTATTTCTTACTATAACCAGTTACTCCGAGTATTTGCTCACAGTATTGATGTGTCAAACCATATGATTGATGATACCTTACCTTATTCCATGTCGGTAGATGAAACCGAATTTGGAAACAGAAATGTTATATACACCTTAAGTTAAAGCGATAAGGTTGAGAATGGAATAGCAGCAGGTTCTAAATACGATGGCCATTTGTTTTTTGCGTTACCTTCAGAAGATGATATTGTGGTGTATTATATTGATGTATTGCTAGCAACAATTTAAAATGTTGATGATTATGGTAGGTGTATAGGTCGATGAATATTGGCAAGAAGTTTAGCGATACTTAGCAAAGGGCAAGGTGTGAAACAAAACCTAATAGGTACCTACTGTAGAATTTAGAAATGATAAAGTGCATTCCAGAGAAGCTTGAAGTTCACCATGAAAACTGCAATAAATGATAATTATAACTCATCCTTTTGAAGAAGAATATAATAATGTAAGAATTAAAATACCATACGAAAATAATACAAGAGAAAGATAAAATTATCCAAAGGACACTTTAAACGAACACAAAACAAGCGACATGCAGAAAACATATGTTGTAGTTCATCAAAAACAAATTACAGACCCTTCCGCTTAACCATCTCAGCTACCCCGATCCCACAAACGATGCTTATCTACATTGTCAATTCCATCAAGTACACTGCTAAGCCTAAGGCATTCTTTACCCTCCGAACCTATAAAAAACATCATCAATACAAACTAATAAAAGTTTTTCAGAATTTCCCCCCATAAAGCCGTAAGGTGAGAAGAGGCAGAAGGTTAAGAAAATGGCACTAATAACCTACTTTCAAGTTCTATCAGCTAAAAGTTTACAAGATTATCTTGTTGTGGTCTTTATTTATAAAAGCTGAGAACACGTGACTTTACTTTTACAGAAACCTGCAGTGTGGGGAAGTGCTCTGCGACTTTTACTTTCCTTGATATTTTTACTGTTGAAGCAGAACTCGGAAAGCAGAAAGTTTAGGTGGTCTATGAAATAAATGAAATGTAGCGCATGAACTTAATAAACAAAGCGACTTTGTTGCAAAATGGACATACTGCGTCCATCTACTTTGTCGTTCAACCCAAAGAATGTCTAAACAAAGACATCGATATTTCCATAAATATTGTATGGTGTTCCGTACAAATTAAAGGCCTCGGGCTGTTTCCTGGCTTACCGTTGCAGGTTTTAACATTTCGTTTGCGGCAGGACCCCTGAGAACGAACAGATGTTCCTTGTGTTTTGTTCAAGAGGTAAGATGTGGTGGACAGGATTTTGGTAAGAAAAGGTAATTTCAATACTGGTGATAATATGGAAGATGACTTTTAAATTTAAAAAAATACATACCTAATTAACAGCAAGCAACATCAAAATTTTGAAAAACAATTATGATGAATTTAATAACTATGATATAATAAAAAACTATTTAATGTTGACTGATGATTTGATTAAGGAATATTTCTAAAAATTTTATAGTACTTCTAATCTCTGTTTTATGTTGTATTTCTAACAGCAACCTTTACCCTTGGTATATATCTTTTAGGTTCATAGCATCATTTGAGTCAATTCTATTGCCACATCATAAATTCTTCGATCCAGGTACAGCGACAGAGGCGGCCGTTTATTAGTCTTTTCCCTAGCAAGGCGGTGTTTTTCTAAAGGGGCCTGGCGCCCCATGCTATAAAAAATTCACACCTCCACGCTAGCCTTTGGTTAGCTGTGGTTTTTCTTTACAAAACCCATTGTGGGGGCTCCGAGTTGTGAATTTTTAAGTGTTTCAGAAATCGTGTGTATTTTTCAATGTGTGCTGTAAATATGTTTGCTTTTATGGGTTTTTCAGTTAATTGTGGGAATTCAAATATCTTTTCTCTGTTTCATCTTACCTTAACGTCTTGAGAGTCTCTCTGCCATGTCACACAGGCAATCATTTCAGTTATGCGCAGCATATTGCGTCTTCTATACATCTTTAAGTAGCATTCTTTCCAGCCACATTGTCTTTAACATAATCCATTCATTATTTCTTTGTCCCTTGTCTTCCTCTATATCCATTCACATTCGTTCTATAGCTACTATCGGTAAACAATACTGCTACACTGTTTAAGATAGATTGATAAAAACAAATTCCATGGATGTTGTTGTGGCGAGCCCGTTACCGTTTAGCTTGCCCATCCGATGTTGGGAGGCGTGCCGTGAATGTGTTGAGGTCTATTCTGTTGTGTTCCTCTCTGTTCCCGCTGTTAGTCCTCCAAATTGAAATAAAAATAGAGACAGAATAATTCTATTTTCTGTCATCTGTGTTTTATAGTTTTAAAGATGCTTATACCTCTTTTTATTTCTTATCATATTTATTGTATTGTGGCCCATTTCAAAGTTAAGTAGATGTGCTATAATTTCAACTAGCATCACATCAGCATTTGCATATTAATTACTGTAGTGTGGTTAACAATTCATATTACTGTAATCATTTATAATCTCTTAATTATCCACCATATAATATACCACATAATTCCTACTTTTTACACATAAACATTTTATAAAATCAGAAAAAGCCAGCAAACCATAGCCGCAAGCGCTTGTGACCAGCTAAATTGAATACACTTCGCCCCGCCCCTTACCTGTACCTCATTATTCCGGACGAATATTGAATAGCCCATAGAAACAACGTAGCCAGACCGATTGGACAATTTACTGCTTATGTTCTTACAATGTGTGCTGTATATTTAAAGTGTTTTATGGACAAAAAGTATGGGATTGGGTACCTTGTTAGCCAGCTAAAAGCAGCAGTCAAAAGTTTGAAAACTTTGCCACTAAATACACATTTAAATTATTTTATAACGCCACCATGTCGGTCCGAGTACAGGAGCATAGCACGAAGCCGATTCCATTGAGAAGAGGCGTAAGACAGGGGGACGTAATCTCCCCGAAACTGTTTACCGCCGCAATGGAAGACGCCTTCAAGCTCCTGGAATGGCAAGGACTTGGCATCAACATCAACGGCGAATACATCACTCACCTTCGGTTTGCCGACGACATCGTAGTCATGGCAAAGTCGATGGAGGAACTCAGTATGATGCTCGAGGGCCTCGACCGAGTTTCACAACGGGTGGGCCTGAAAATGAACATGGACAAGACGAAAATTATGTCAAATGTCCATGTTCAGCCCACCCCAGTCTCTGTTGGAAGCTCGGTACTCGAAGTTGTTGACTCATATATCTACCTAGGACAAGTAGTCCAATTAGGTAGGTCCAACTTCGAGAAAGAGGTCAACCGCCGAATCCAACTCGGCTGGGCAGCGTTCGGGAAACTACGCAATGTCTTTTCGTCCGACATACCTCAGTGCCTCAAGACGAAAGTCTTTAACCAATGTGTGTTACCAGTGATGACTTACGGCACCGAAACGTGGTCTCTCACTATCGGCCTCATCTCAAAGCTCAAAGTCGCTCAACGAGCTATGGAGAGGGCTATGCTCGGTGTTTCTCTACGTGATCGAATCCGAAACGAGGAGATCCGTAGACGAACCAAAGTGACCGATATAGCCCACCGGATTAGCAAGTTGAAGTGGCAATGGGCAGGCCATATTGCTCGCAGAGCAGATGGCAGATGGGGCCGAAAAGTGCTGGAGTGGAGACCACGGACTAGCAAGCGCAGCGTAGGACGTCCACCAACGAGGTGGACAGACGACCTTATAAAGGTCGCCGGAAGACGCTGGATGCAGGTCGCTTCCAACAGGTATCTGTGGAGATCAAAGGGGGAGGCCTATGTTCAGCAGTGGACGTCCTATGGCTGAGATGATGATGATGACACATTTAAAATAATGGGAAATTCCAGAGAGAATCATTCTCTTAAGAATGTAAGTTGAGCTGTGGGTAAAATCCAGTTATTATTACCTAAGAGTATTAAAACTAGTAGCAGTATCAAAGCAAGTATGAAGTTGAAAAATCGATCATAACTATCGTACGTATCTACCTCATAAATAATGTTAGCATAACCGAGTGTTATCGTCGTAATACTTCAACATTCCTCCTACAAACGGCTTATAATTTGCAACTCCATCAACACAGCGGAATAAATCTTTACGTCACTTAGTCCCGTGTCATAATCAATCTCTTTACATAGGGCTGTTAAGTAAAATCGACACGTATCGATTAAATACGTACATTAATGTTGGGACAATTATTACCGGTGGCGCCAAAACGAATTACTCATAATAACTTGCTGTATTTGTAATATTGTTATAGAGGGAAGGTCAGAAGGATCACAGGATGCCAAATATACTAGGAGCACCTCAATGACGAATGAACTAAACAAGTAGTAAGCATGCAACATAAAAGCGTCCCAGTGTCACTGACAACCTGCCTATACTCACTCTCAGAATGAGAAAGGAATGCAATCCAATGAAATGCAACAAAAATCAATAAATAAATAGTAACAAAAATCTTAGTTAGCTCTTCTAGATCTGAGGGTACGGCAGTGCCCCAGCCAAGTTTTGTATTTTTTTTATTTAAACGGTCACCAGGGATCCTACCGACACTTTTCCTTACTTCCGGGTTACTACTTTAAAGTAACTTTTAGTAACTTTAACTGAAAGTTACTTTTTACTAAAAGTTACTTTTGATCACAATTATGAGCACTTAGATTTCTGCAAAAGCCAACTACAGCATGACATTGTAACGAGACACCGGCTATGATTTAAGCACTTTAATTACGGACATTACCACGTAGACCGTAGCCGGCAAACCGAACAGGCGTATAAGACTTTTAAGGCAAAACGCGTAAAATTATGATTTCTAATTGTAGTATGAAGTGAAGGCAATAAAGTGTGTGATATGGATTGTTAAATTTGATGTCTGTTGAGGTATTATTATAATGTGTAATAACGTTTGTGTGTTGTTTTATACTATCGTATAATTTGATGAAGTACAGCATATATGGAGTGAGGTAGCATTAAAATGTTACTGCTGATATGAATCTAAAACGGTGAAGTAACTCAAGTGGTTGATCTCTTTGGTGTATATAATGTATTAGCAATTCATATTATCATACATAATATAGAGGAAAGAGCTGTGATGCATAAAAAAATACAGTAAAAAATGAAAACAAAGGTGTGTAATTTTTAAGGCATACAAGAATGTTGAGCCCCCAAATCTGCCAATAGACCTTTGGCAATATTAATGGGCGAAAATAAGAAGAGAACGAGCTGTTTAAATATGTGTATACATTTTAAGTATTTAGGTATATCTGTTTTAAGTATTTCATCAAGCAACATAAAATACAATTTTACAACATCATTTAAAAGCTCTCAACTCATTTGGCAGTTCCGCGCTCGCTAGCAGCACTATTCACGCGAACGATGATTAAAACGATATGGGAGTTAATATCAAAATTAATTGAATTAGTGTTTACTGACTATTAAATGGCCTCCCAGTTATTTGAAATCGGTTTAATATCGATGATTTAATTGTATCGACTGAGCATTTTATTGGAAACAGTTTCCTGTTTGTGTCGGATGTACTCGGAATTTAGCTGTATATTTTGCCAGTAAAATTGGTTTTCATAGCAGGATTTGTGAATTTTGTTCCATTTCGATGTTATGAACAATGTTTTCGTGTTTATTGTCACGGTGGATGCTTTAATTACAATTTGTAGGAAAATTGTTTCTACGAGGGACATTGCGTGGAGGATTAAATTCAGTTTTGTTGAATCTCTTTATTCTGTTTTCCTCAATCTAGCTTAAGCTTTCAGAATTCTTCTTCACTTCTCTATCCTACTCTCATGGTATTTTGACCTATATTATCTGAACCAAAAATACCAATAATTTAATGTTCCTTACCTTTTCCGTATTTAGCTACCTCTCCCCTCAATACCCCAGTCTATAGATAAGTCCCAGCATCCTGTTTTGTCACGGCAAGATTAATTCACTCCGCTGGTAATCTGAGCTAAGTGGCTTACTTACGATATCTGATTCTCTGTAGGTGGCACCTTATGTAACGAGTAGGGAAGTAGACAAGCTGACAATTCTATTTAAAGAGTCAGCTGATTTTAATGCTGAAAAGGATATTGATGTTGATAAGGTTGGGAATGAATTTTGAAATGTACAAGCTTGTCCATCTTACATGACAGTCTGATCAGCTAGCATCATAAACAGTCCCGCTAGTTTAATCAAAACAACAGCAAAAGATGAAGCATTTTCATCAACAAATTCAACTATAAGATTATCAGAACGTGTACATTATATACATCAGGTATCATTCCTAAGCATTTTATTCCGTGTTCTCTAACTTATTCATATTCAGTTCCCATAATTTTAAACCACTAGGCGCTACAACTAAATTATTCAAAAACAAGTCCAAGTTATTACTTATGTTTACTTAATAAAGTAATGCTGTGGTTACCACATTATTACTGCGAGCGATACCTTTCTGATCAGCGCTATGTCCTTGTTCTAAAATTCTATCGGCAGCTACATTATCTAAGTTAATAATTTTATGATTAGACTGCTTTGCTCGCGGCTTCTAATTCACACGGCCTATTTGATTAGGTAAAGAACCAGCCTGATATTTTTCGAAACCTTTCTCTAGCAACGATTTGCTGATTTATATTTTGGACCTACCTACTAGAATTTTCAAGCGGTTTTTTGTAACTTTCTGAGGCGAAAATACTAGCTTTTATTTTGGCCAAAGGCTCTGGCATCCAATATGGAAATGCTGTCAGTCTCCTGGGTACACTGCCATTTGACGGCGAAAAGGGAGAATTTTAGTCGCTACGTATATTTTTTTCTTAACATGTTAAAGAAAAAATCAATACTTTGCTTGGGTTACTTTAGCTGTAAAATTCGAATTACCAATCAAACAGCTGGACTCCATTTAACTATGTTCCTTCCAACTTCACGTTTGCATAATATTCCTGTACTAATACCAAATCGATGTAATAACAAGAAACAACATCTCACAGTACATAAATAGCGAACACAAATACCTTAGTAATGTTATTCTCAAATTGATTAACCATTTATCTTTCATTGGTCTCAGTAGCAGGAATTCGGTCACGGTGTTACATTTTATTTGATAAAGTACAACGGTTATGGACGTTAAGGGTTCGTTCATACCTACAGTTGCATGGAGCTTTCCTAACACTTTTACATCTAGTGTATCAGACCCGCGCTTTCAACCGCGTCTCGTGGAACCCCCGTACCGGGATAAAATATGGCCCATGTTACTGTTGTAGTGTAGCTTTCCAGCAGTTTTCTTTTTAATCGGTGCAGTAGCCGTTTCGGTACAAAAAATAAAAAAATGATTTCTTTTTATTATAATCGTATAGATAATAATAATGATAAACGAAAATGTTTTATCTGTTGCAGCGGGTCAACACGGACAGATCATTTCATTACTTACTCCTCTTCAACTAGTTTGATAGACGTCTATTCAAACCTGCCACAACATTGTTGTATATGCCATCTTTCTTGTTTAACGTTGTCTGTTATATTACGTGCTGGTAGTGAACAAAGCCTTATTCTTCGTAGATTGCCAGTAAAGTTGTTAATGTGCTGGAATTCAGCCTTGGTTGGAGACAAAGCGGCTGATACCAGTAATGGGTTCTGATGGATTGTGAGACAGGTTGCTAGATTATGGTGCCTGTAATGCAGGCTCTGATTGGGATTGTGGAACTATTTTCAATGAGGAAATGGATTCTGTTTATAATATTGTAAAGTTTGCTTTTGTTGATGCTATTTGGCAGGTCCTAGAATTAGTCAAAAAATCAACCATGGGATTAAAAGGGCATTTTGACTATGTATATAAAAAAAAAGTTTTTTTAACTTGTTGGCAAATTACTTTCAGTTGTAACACTAGAAAGAGGCAAGGCTGTACACGAACAGCTTTGAGAAGTAATATTCTAGGTATGTCTTATTTCTAATAAAGATTTCATATCCCTATACAATAATGTCAATCCACTACTTCGTTGCACCGGAGATGCATAAACCGACAAACACACTTTCGTATTTATTATATTTGCTGATAGAAAGTCTCGAACTGATGACATCGTTTTAATAGTGGCAAATACTTATTAGAAATTATTAAAAGGCATTTTTGATCTGGTCGAAAGTAGGTGTAATATGTAGGTGAATACTTATAAATACACATAACTACATAATTTCTGAGGTAACAAGAGGATTCAATAATCATCATCGATTTATTTATTTTCTAACTATTCTGGGCACTAGTTTCTTCTTATATCTTGAAAATATTTATTACCTTAGCGACTCACAATGATTTCCTTCTTTGCATTGAATCAGTTATATCCAGAACATATTATTCACCCTTGACAGTTTTGATCAGCCTCACGGCCATGACTTTTTAATACCTCTTAACATTTGAAACATGACCAAATATGGGCTTCACTGCTATGACTAGGTATTTATTACCTTAACCTCTGAAACAACCAAATATGGTTGCAATAATGACCGTTCAATTGACCGTGTCCTTGAACACCTGCAATATAGCAAAGCACCTATTTTCACTATTTTGTTTTCCATTTAACTATGATCCTACATTCTGAGAATTGAAATGCTAGGTGCGGTAAGCAGGGTTACTATGTTAAATGCAAATACTTCTATTGCTTCACAAGTCTTTCAATCGTGACAATAAATCTCAAAAGCTTGCAACCTGCGCAAGAGTGGCAAACTACACATAATCTAAGCTAAACACGGTATTTGCATTATACTTTGGAATTGAAATATTTTATAAATATCTAAATAATGTGATTTAAGCTGCTAAGCTTAGAAATTGCCTATTTTCTGAGGATAGTTTAAGGAATCACGGTGTGTTTATAATATATGTATTGCATATAGAAGCTGGCATGTGGTAATCATTAAAGCACCTGACTATTCGATTCCATGTGAGGCAAGTACCAATGCAACTTTTCAGTTTTATATGCACCTTCTAAGTGTCTTTTAGACGCCAATCGCTAATGGTGCAGGAAAACGTTGAGTAACCTTAGACTCCCAGTTTCTATATTAACAAGACCTTTTTCCAGTAGATGAGAAATTATCAAATGACTGATATGGATGCAATGGGAAGAGGAGTCAAACATTTTTCATCACTAAAATCCATGTCTGTTTTTACTGGAGCTCTTTGTGCACCAGGCCTTTGGCAACTCTTTCATACAGTGAAACGTGCCTTATGACTAGTATGTTATACAAGACTTGTTATTGTAACGATCTCGATGGCGCAATGGTCACCATGCCGAACTGCCGAACCTGAAGTCCTGGGTTCGATTCCCGGTTCGGTTTACATCTGTGATGAGCATGCTTGTTGACCGTGGTCTGGGTGTTACACTATGTATTTCTAAAAATGTATATATGTAGCTATGTTTATCAGTTGTGTTAGCACCCATAACACAAGTTAACTAATAACTTACCATGGGGCTAACCGACCGTGTGTGAAAAGGTGTCCCGACTACATGTCCCGACTACTACAGTATTTTAATACCGGTATTGTTATCATCGATATACGACTGTATTCGTGCAGTCAACTAGTAAACTATCACCGCACATTACAATACGGCTATTTCTATAATCCGGTTACGGTATAGTATTAAGTCGGTTGGTAAGTTACGACGCACTTTAAGTGTTATTGTTCAAGCTGTGCTCGTAAATATAAGGATATTTGTTTTGATTGAATTAGTGTTAGTGATGGAAGATGTTGTGTTAAAATGCCATAATACTGCCTAATATGTATACATATGATAATGGTAAAGATTATCACTGTCAAAAGTTCTTGTTATTTTCCACACAATTCTGTTGCATCTAAACTGGAAATATGACAGAGAGTAAGTTGAAGTGATATAAGACAAGAAATTACAAAATTTTAAATCATTTGGTAAAAATTACATAAAACAATTTATACCATAAGATCAAGAAAATAAACGTCAAATTATACTTGGATCGGATATCTGATTAAGTTAATATATTTGTAAAAAATATAAACGAAATGTTGATTACAGACAGACAGAATGCTACCAGGTATAAAACTCAATATTTTCCTACACTTTCATAATAACCAAAGTATTCCCATCACTAGAATCACGGAACCCATTAATGGTCGATAGTAATACAGATAACATAGCATTTCGCAATGGTAGTAAATACGCCTTCTCTATAATGAAAGTGCTCACTGATATCTTTGTTTAATACCGATTGTGTAATGCCGATCTGTATTATGAAGTAATTATTACAGAGATTTCTAAACAGGTATATTATTGATTTGGGATCGAGCGTGTAAGTGGTAAATTATCATTTTCGTTCCGCCATAAATCACCTTTCATAGGCTCTTCGTAGGAAATCCACAGTCAGCGATATACATATAGTTGCTAAAGAGTTTTTTGCTTGAGTGCGCTAATCTCATGAGCTATTGGTCCAATTTGACATATGCTTTCAGTATTAGATAATGCATTTATCGAGGAAGTCTATAGTCTACTTTTATCCAGAAGTTCCTACGGAATGTTGATGAAGCCGCAGGCAGAAGCCAGTGATAAAATATTTGTCAGGAAGTACCTTGGTAAATTATACGTAGGTATGTATTTAGAATTTGAAGTAAGCGCCTTAAATTCGGTTAATAAGTTTTATGTTTAACCAGTGCAAAACCAAACTCATACAAGCTTAACTACCAAAAGATATCACCACTAACAAGACATTATATCCCATAAAAAAAACAACCTATCGCCTCCCTATACGGCTTGCAAATAAGTTAGATAAATCAGTCGTTGACAAATCCATTACTAGACAGATAGGATCTTAGTAAAAGCAAGAAAACCCCCGTGACATTAGTTAGTGAGGCTTGTACAACCATGTCGATTAGCGATTGCGTACTGAATGCGCGTTTGAATTAAGAATTGTAGTGATGAGTTGGTTTTGTAAGGAGGTTGAACTTACTTTTTTTGGGGAGGAGTGTTGGCTGGAAATAATGTCAGTCGTGGACATGATACCGACTAAGGATATGATAATAATCGTCTTCAGTTGGTGCAACTGTTTAGGTAACCGTGAAATTGTTCTAAGCAAGAAACTGTTATTATTTCACAAACAATAATAAGTCAATTGATGAACTAATAGAAATTGGTTTTGGGCACACAACAGAGAACCTATATTTATTTATTCATTACATTTATTTATTCTTAAACAAAATGTTTTAAAAGGAATATGCTCCTCAACCCTAGCTTATACCTTCCAAGTAAACAAAATACTAAAGGTGTAAAAATAAAATCGAGCCACTATACTGTACCAGTTAACTAGTCCATTCAAACGGTGCATAGGTCTAGTACAGCCCGTAGCTGGTTTTAAAGTCAAAGCAATAAACGTCACTGTAGCATTGCGATTGTAAAGTGGCGCTTTTAAAACTGAACAAATCGCATTATAGCGGTCCAAGGTGTGGGATTAAAGCGATTTTATTTTGTTCACTTTTATAAGGTGAAAATTTATACTAAACTACGTTTGGTGATGTTTTCTGCGGAATAGATAATCAATACTCAATTTTTTGATTAGCATTCCAAATGTTGTGTACATTGGACAGCACATGAAATTATGGGTAGGTACTTGAATTATCAAGAATTGATTGAATTATGAAGACAACTCTGCGAGCAAAACAATGTTTTAATGCTTGACAATGTTTTAAACATAGATGTTGTTCAACATACTTAGGGTGAGTTGCATCATTGAACCATAAAGATAAACAAACTATACCCAGCCGTAAAATTGCCGCCTACTGATCAAATCGTCGATTTCTTGGTTAGGTTTGGTTATAATGATACTTAAATGGTGAAACACCCATACTATTTGTAATTATTTTTTGTACGAGCATGGGTGCTAAATCGCTTTCTACATAAAACTTGGACCAACCTTGTATTCCGTTTATCTGTCGACTTAATAAGGCAAGTATTTGCATTGCAATTGTTTTTACTGCTTGTTTTTAATTGACCAATGCAAATTGATTAAATAATACTACTATTTACATAACTGCCTTTTTAGGGTTCCGTAGCCAAAATGGCAAAAACGGAACCCTTATAGTTTCGTCATGTCCGTCTGTCCGTCTGTCCGTCTGTCCGTCTGTCCGTCTGTCACAGCCGATTTACTCGGAAACTATAAGTACTACAGTGATGAAATTTGATGGGAATATGTGTTGTATGAACCGCTACAAAAATATGACACTAAATAGTAAAAAAAAGAATTGGGGGTGGGGCCCCCCATACATGTAACTGAGGGATGAAATTTTTTTTTTCGATGTACATACCCGTGTGGGGTATCAATGGAAAGGTCTTTTAAAATGATATAAAGTTTTCTAAAAAACATTTTTCTTAAAGTGAACGGTTTTTGAGATATCAGCTCTCAAAGTCGTAAAAAGTATGTCCCCCCCCCTCTATTTTTATAACTACGGGGTATAAAATTCTAAAAAAAATAGAGGTGATGCATGCTAATTAACTCTTTCAACGATTTTTGGTTTGATCAAAGTATCTCTTATAGTTTTTGAGATAGGTTGATTTAACTGTAATTTACGGAACCCTTCGTGCACGAGTCCGACTCGCACTTGGCCGGTTTTTTTTTTGTGTTTGCTTTGGCTGATAAAATCATAAGATTATGGGGCGAGCTTGAATTGATAACATCTTGTACTTTGCTTGTTTTGTTTTTGAAGAGATGTACTAAATGGATAGGTATTTGTTGGTTCTGTTTTATGTGTATTCGTTAATTTGTATCTTGCACCTAGTACAGAAATTAGGCTAGGCTTAGTTTTCTTTAATCCTCGATATAAAATAAGTTTCTAATAGCCCTTTTTCAAGCAGAGAAAATATCCTACAATTGACTTTCACACTGATTTATCAAAGAAATATTTTGGCAACGCTTGTCGCTTATGTCTATTTTGAAAAGAATAAAAAAAATTTTTTTTTAGGGTTTCTATTTTCACTGGACTTTGCTCTAGTCGAAAATTATTTTTTGAAGGGAAAATACTGTCCTAATTATTATTCTTATATAAAGGCAATTCAGTAGAATGAACTGAATCTTGTTGCCTGTGCTCCTTTTTTATTTGTGAGTGTATTCCTATATATCCTTAACAAATAACATTGAATCCCACACCTGTGGCGATCGATAAAGAGCAGAAGTGTCCTGTTTCATTAAGTGAGACATTTTGCAGTTGGACCGCGTCGTGGGCGCGGCCGCTCGAGCTTATTATGTGCTCCAAGAAATGTGTGTGTATGCCTAAAACTAGTTTTTTAGCTGGTGTAAATGAAACTTTGTATGGATAGGTTACTGTTTACGGATAAGTTACTGTGTTACTGTTTTTGTTTGAGCTAATGTCTGACAGGATCAGTTATACCGTCACTTGCACAAAGCTCCATTAAATCTATTGCTGACACTTTTATCTTGTTGACAAAGAAAGAGTCAGCAATAGATTTAATGAAGCTTCGTGCAACTGACGGATAGTCTTTTACAATAAGAGATAACTTCAAATGTCTTAAATTAATCCAAACTTAAAGAAGTCGTATACATTCCATCTATTGTTGAAACAATTGTCTTTCCATTTGAATCATTGCAGATTTGTTGATAAAAAGACGAAATTGACACAGAAGATTGAAAAACTTACCAATTCAATCATCGATTTCACTTGCAACTATTTATTTTAATTTAACGAAATCAAATGAGACTCAATCCCAACAACATCTCCTCAGTCAAGATCAAAGAAAGACAAAACAAATTCGAGCCCCAATCGATAAAGGACGAAGGTGTCGTGTTACGTTAAGTGAGACATTTCATTCGTTGTGGGCGAGTGCAATGGGGCCTATAACGCGGTCCAAGTATCAGTCGTGCGAATATTTCTTAAGATGACTTGAAGTGATGTGATATTATTGGGATTATTTTGATGAGCGTGAAGAATTTGGTTCAAGAAAAGAGTTATACAGCACATCATATGCTTAGCGTTTTTCCAATCTCACTGGATGCAGCTGAGAACGAGTGCTTTACATGGCGACTGCCTACTTGACCTCCTCAAGCCAGTTGTCCGGATAGACCGATAATGCTTAGAAGGTCTGGTTGTTAGAATTTCTGCCAAAGTGGTGGCAAAAAAAATCGAGCCCCAATCGATAAAGGACGAAGGTGTCGTGTTACGTTAAGTAAGACATTTCATTCGCTGTGGGCGAGTGCAATGGTGCCTATAACGCGGTCCGAGTATCAGTCGTGCGAATATTTCTTAAAACTGACTTTTACTGCCAGATGTGATGTGATGTTTAGATTGTTGAGACTATTTTTGATTAGCATGAAGAAGTTATTAGTTTAAACGGAGACTCGCAAACAGAATGGAATGGCGACTGTCTCTTTCACTTCCTCAGCCCAATTACCCGAACAATACGATAACTCTTAGTATTAGGGTATTAGAAATTATGGCTTCTCACTCACGACCGCCAAAGATGTTTAAATGACCACAGGAATCCACAAAAACGTGCTTTTCGAAATTCGGGAGAACTCATGACAGAGGGTCACCTATCGACGGACATTGCTTAACCTTATTATTTGCCGATCTATGGTCTCCATTCTAGAATCTTTTCATCAAATAAACATACATAACAAAAAAATACTGTACATCTCTTCAAACACCATCGTAAGTCCAGTCACGTTAAGTAAGACATTTCATTGGTTGTGGGCGAGTCCAATGGTGCCTATGACACGGTCCAAGTGTCAGTCGTGCGTATATTTGCAAGAGACTGATCAGTGATTGATTGGTGAAGGGGAATTTGTTTGGTCGAAGTTTTGGGATGTCAACTAACCATGACAAAGGCGTTAGAGGTCTTTAGGTTTTTGGTGTGATATTGAACTTTGTACTTGTTTCATTGTCTTATTATATTTAAGGTCTTCATTAAAGTTGGTCTATTATCTTACCCCTGTGACAATGAATTAGTTGACTACAATGATTCAAGATTGTTCACTTATATCCATGCAAAATTAGAATAGTGACTATATCACAAATCGTTCTACTTCTTTAACTTGAACCTTATTTAGTGTTCAGATTAAGTTGTAAGATCGCAGTGAACCCAATACTTACATCTAGATAGTATTTTTGCGTTCCGCTTGACTGCTTCCAATGAAACGATTGTTCACAACGTCCATAAACAATAATTGAATGAATATTTTTACAAAGATTGGTACTTATTTAAACGCCCGTATCAGATTTGAATGTGATATTTTTTTGTTTCTTTTAAGCTTCTCGTTACACGGTACTAGCATCTAGGGGCTGGTTACAATGTGACTCAGTATTCCATCTACATAACAGGTGCCCATCTACCTACAGCATTTCGGGACTCCTTCATGTATTGGAAAGCCAAGTTAACTCAACTGTCGTCAATATCTTCGTCAATCGCTAGGAAGTAGCTAAAAAAACCAGTGATAGCAAAGCTAATTATCCCACAACTAATTCATCCTACTGTTTATTTTTAGGCTATTAAACTATTTGCGCCTTCGTAATAAGGTTTATTTTTGTACTTATTTGCTTATAATAATAGCTGATAAAATGGTGCCGCTTGGAATATTCCTAGTGACGTCCATTTGTCGTCAGGGAATTCATAGAACGTTGGGGCGTACCGTGGGCGATCTCTGTAACACTACTTAACATAATATTTGCTTATGCTGTTATAATAACGGGTAGTTTTCCTAGCGATGAGTCATAAACTTGGAGATTATTAATCACAGGAAAGCATAAACTGTTTTAAAACCACAATAAAGAAGATCCTATTTCATTTTAGCTGCTTACAGCATCATCCACCCGCGTAACCCATGATGCAGCATGTTTTGTTCTTCCAATTTTCTCTTTTAGATATCATCCTACAAGTACCTTCCTAAAATTATTTTCGAGCTATTATTGTCAGTGTCTAAATTTTGCTGTCATCGCAACTTTTCTAATAAATTAAATTAAAAAGTCTAAGGATGGATATCTAATCTTGTTAGGTCTGACTATATTTCTTGTCCTGTGTTTAATAATTCCATGGTGAGTGTGAGAGTAAGCTTGAAGTAAAAGTAACGAGGCGTTTGTGAATGACGTCAGACTCAGTTCTGATTATTCTTGGCTTTTATGTGATATTTTTGAAACCTAATTGATAAGGAGGCTATTGTTCCTTTGTACTATTTGATTTTAGTGCCAGATAGGCACAAAAGTGTAAGCAATTGGACTCAGGGATTGCTATCAATGGTGTTCCTTAAATGCTATTCTTCAAGTTTCCAAGTGATTGACAAGTTTCAGTAAACAGCTCAATAAATTCAACTCATTAGCTACCAAATAAGGCAAACCTCTTAGCGATACCTAT
This sequence comes from Helicoverpa armigera, assembly GCF_030705265.1. NCBI lineage: Eukaryota > Metazoa > Arthropoda > Insecta > Lepidoptera > Noctuidae > Helicoverpa > Helicoverpa armigera. Next base: position 12,042,479 of record NC_087123.1, read on the forward strand.
TCACATACACAGATTAGGTTATCCTAACCTACCTTACAAGATTGAAACAAATCCTATATGAATACTGTATCTTTTCAATATTATATATGGTAATGTTGCCAGTTAAAGGCACGTTTACGCCACAAAGAATAGACCTATATATTCATTTGCATGCCAAATAGCTTGCAGCCTTACTTATAAACGTGAATTAAATATAAGTAACACTTAAGGGCTGTTTAAGAAAATTCTTACTTATAAACGTTGCTTAATCATGACATACTTAAGACTTTAAGTAGTGATTCGTTAAAATGTTGCTTAGAAGGTGATTAGAGATTTTATGAAGAGAATATCTATTTGTTATACTAGAATAGTTAGTAGATACGTTGATCGGGTAAAATTAGACGCATTTTAGAGGTTGGTTTTGGGCTATTTTAGGTTCTTCATAAGTAACTTATCTTGTTAAAAAGTTATGATATTATAAAGATGTATTGAAAGCGATAAGTTATGAATGTAAAGAAGCAATAACTTAGTATAATGTCAGGTAACGTATGATATATTACGTTGGTTACGCAAATGTTAGGTCGCGTGCTAATATTTTTTACGTTCTTTATCCCAAGATCGATTCCTTTTAATAAGTCAACTACAAATTGCTTATCCACCCATGGTTTCAAATATCAAGAGGAAAGGAATACAAAACAGTTTGGATACCAAAATTATTTCGGGACTATGTGGTAGGCACCACGATATGTCCATGCAATATATTACCATACCTTGGATGTAACCAGTAATAAGCAGTTATTACAAACACCATCAAATGAAATATACTTAAGGAATCATTTACCCTATTGCCGTCTACTGACGACTGTAAGCTTTCCCCAAAGAGCGCCAACTACATCGTGCATAATGCACTTTGGGAATATTCCTAACAAATTCTGTCATGAGACCTAAACGTTCTAGCTCGCTAACGATTTGTAGGAACAGTAAATCTTGGTGCACAAAGTAGCTGAGGTTTATTTTGGAACGTGTTAAAATTCTAAACAATAGTCCCAGTGTTTCCGTATTGACAGCTGTTTAGGGTTGGTTACTATTGATTTACGTACCTACATTGTTTTAAATGGTTTGGTGGTGAGCGCCTTCTACCAATAAACCTGAAAGAAAATAATCAAATTGATGAAACATCTCAAGTCACTGTAGCTCTAAGCATTGAAAATCGGTTTTAGTTTTGGCTATCTGTTCCGCACATTTGTTAATATCTCTAAACATCAATATTATCGTTGAATTGAATTATCCGGATTGTATTGTCTGTATTTCCAATTTCTTGTAAAAATCTGTAGCTTTTCATCGTGTTCGCCGAAAGACATCCATTACTTGACACAGACCTCCCCCAAAGTTTTCTACTTGGCTCAGTCTTTTCCAAACCACTTGTAAGACAGCCCTATTGAAAGCATTCCACTGCACAAATTATTGGTGGCAACATGTTGGAACAGCGGTAATGAGACAGCGGGTGACATGCTCACACGCAGCTCCCGCTAACTGAACATGTTAAACAATAGGAACGTGGTGAGGGTACGAGGAAGTCGGGATTATCAAACATTTTACTAAGTTTGAAGAAAATATTAAGCTTTTTCACTTTTAGTGACTGATCTAAATACTTTGATCTGATCTAACGATCTGAGGATCTGATAACCTAAAGGTACCTAGGTACTATCTGAATAGTAGGTACATACATACCTACGTAGTTTTGTTTCAGGCTTTTTTATTTAATTCCTTGCATGTAATTAGAATAATGTCTTCACAATTTTTTTAACGGTTTTTTATAAGTCTGCTAATTCCAGCTTCCAAAAATTTGAAGGTGTGCCTACATAATTCCTCGGAAAGTGATCGACTGCAACAAGACTTTTCTTAATTGCAAACAATTCTTCTTTAACTCTTTGTCCTTTAACCTACAAAATATGACCAAATTATGAGTATATGCTCAAGTTAATGAAAGAATCAAACCATTACCAAGATCGTCACCTACCCCTAGCTTATCCACGACACACCAAACTTCCCCAACCTCTCAAATCTCAACTTCATCGAAAATAGCAGTACCTAAGTACCTATACAAGCCACGATAAAAGCCATACAAAGACTCATACAGTCATACAATCAAGTCTTCAAATAACAGAAGCTATCGATTGGAGTCCGCTCGCCGTCCCATTGAATATTGCATGAATCCAAGCTGTCATTTTCAAGACGGCCTTACGGTATAGAGAGACTTTTATGTGCTTATGTGGGTAAGAATAAGTGATATTGTTTGTTTTAGATAGTTTTATTGTGGTGTTTGAAGATTTAGCGGTCTTTGAAAATGGTTTTTGATTGATTATATTTATGAGTTGCCGATTGAGATTGACTGTTTCCTATGTTCCAGTTTTGGGCATGAAAAAGACTATGTCTTAAAATAAAATTATTGACGTTTATCTAAGTACTTTGTAGATTGTTTTGTTACTCACAATTTGACATCACACTTCATTTACACCTCTTTATTTCTAAACTTGGAATAAAAGTTGAATATCAACAAAGCTTCTATTTGAGTTCAGTTCAAGAACCTCATAATAGCTGCAAATTGCCCACTATTATAACAAATACAAGTTGCTGTTTTATGAATTGTTTTACCTTATGTCTAGAAAAAGTAAGGCTACGTAAGTCTCTCACGTTCTTAGAATATTTATGACCGGTATGAGCCTCTCCCTGACTGATCTCTAGCCATACCTATCGTACATCCATATCAAATATTTTTTAACAATCGCTTTATTGTGGGAGTATCACGACTTAATAGTAATTTAAAAAAAATGTGTATTGTTCCAGTATAGGTACTAATAATCATGAGAAAACATTTGGAACCTAAAGGCTCGAAAACTACTAAATGGATTTGAAAAATTCTTTCACTGTTGGAGAACCGAAACCCGTATAACGTAGGCTATGTTGTATCCAGGTAGACCAGACAGGACGCGGGTGAAACCGCAGGAAAACGACTAGTCTTTAATAATATGAAGCGCTAAAATAACACCTTTTATGTCAACTCCGCCATATGTCCCATTCTCATCATTCCATATTCTGAATTACGGGCGCCATCTTTTAATTTCTATTTCTAGAATCTTCGATAGTCGCTTTGCCTTTAAATGTGTCATTATTTTCCTTTGCAACGCTTTGGTTTGTGTGGTGTATACTGTGAATAAGTAACAATGAAATTATAGGTTTTGTTACTGTTTGTTTTAGAAAACGTTTGTCTGTTTGGATTTTCCAAGGATGAATTGAACGATGGTGACTATACCAAAGTACCTGTAATACGTTTGTCTGGCATTCTTTGATGACATTATGTATGTTACACTTAATTTCAGAGTTAAGTTCGTTAACTCTTTTAATACAGTAATACTTTCATAAACTAAAAAAACCCCAAATACATGTTTCGTATGGGGTAGAGCTTAACAGAAGACCATCGTCTGAGGGGGCCAAGATCTCAGAGAGGGAATATCAAGCTAGTTTGTTATCTAACATGTTGATAAAGTAAAAAATGTTATACGTATTTAATAGCAAGCATATATCTGAATAATACTACAACTATTTAAGCTGAACTTAAAGTAAGAGACACTCCAGCCAACCTAACTCAAGCACTAAATACAGAACAACAGGCCCAAGTATTCAAGAGCATGTTGTTCCATTACACGCAACAATAACAGACGAGAGAGCTGGAAGCACTCATAATACAGTACTCGAATGTCCGCAAACAATTACAAATGTACACAAAATGTTCACTGTTCAATGTTTTTGTTGTTAATCTGGCTTGAAATTTGTGTGAATGTTATTGCTTGTATTAGCATATTATTGTTGTTAACGGCGTAACTATTTTGTGTTGGTTCTATTGAAACCTGAAAACTGACAAAAATATGCAATGTTCGTCCCAAGTTAAAATTATTTGTCCTTCATACTGGTAGTAACGGGAGAATGCTGGAAGTTCAGCATCAGTAATATGATACTCAGTAAATGGTGTATTTGTCTTGAGTCAATTCCCGTTTCCCAGAAACAACAGCGCAAACCTTAGAAGCATGAATGAAAATAGCAACACCAATTGACTTGAACAATTTAGAAATCGAAATGAACCTAGATTTTGAACAGAAAATGAAATTACAAAATAAAACCTAACAAAAGCCGGCTAAACCAACAACGATTACCAATGACGTCACCAGCACGCTCCGAAGTATGCGAGTAAATATTGAACAGTGTCTCGAGTAGAGCGCAAACTTGCGCTAGACGGTATTATCTGATTTGTGTACTGAATATCGGAATTTTGCTCAATGACTGTTGCAAATAGTTTATGTGGGGCTTAGGGGAGGGAATGTGAGATATGTGTATTGGAATTAAATAGAAGGCTGAATATGGAAAAGGAAAAAAATGACAATGAAACTAATCGACAGATTACAATTTATTGGCAATGATTTAGAAGTATGTATTCTGGATTCAGATGAAATAAAATTATTAGAAGGTGGTAAAGAAGTAACGGGTTTTAGCAAATTATAATACTGACAAAATAATTTGCATTGATACAAATATGAACATTAACGTTGATGAAGAATCTCAGCAAGAAATAAAAGGGTTTTCTAAAACCTCCGTTTCTTCCACCAGACGCCAAACTTTTACACAAAATAATTGAATAGCCGAACAAATTAATTCGCATCTCCCAAAAGGTTCGTATCATTTTCGATCCTCAGTCTACATTTCAGGCGCTGTACAACAATTTCAAAGAGAATCAACATTTTAAAAGTTTTTGAACTGAAAGTGAAAGTAATTTCTCGAATCGCTGATCCCAAAACATTGCTGAGAGCCAAACTCAAAAACAATAAACAGATTCCCGAAGCCCGCCTGCAAAAATTCCGAGATAATTTTCCTGCCGGTAAGGCATTAAGTCGGCCTCCAGTTTAGGTAAAGGTTTCCATCAATAAAGTCGTATCGAAACAGTAATTGATTCTGGTTTGCCTTCTTTCGACGTTGACGGGGATCGTTGTTAACGGGAATGTTAAATGGATGTTGAGTTTTGGTACCTTTGTTTAGTAATTTGGTGCAACATAATTAAATTGCACGTTGAGAACTTCATTTAAGGCTCTTTAAAATTTATCTATTCGAATAGGCCTTATACAAACAATGCGCCTAAAATGCCTCCTGTTACATTACAAGTGACTACGTAACTATGTATCGTTGGAGCGATGAAACATTTTGTTACACCGCAGTCATCGAGCACCTTAAATATTTCTTATAAATATTCCCACTGTGCTCCAATACAGATTTAATCTTCAAAAGGATTGTTTACAATAAACATTTTGATTCCAAGTTAACTGAAGGATCGGGGGGTCCAACGGTCGGATCATTTACAATTCTAATTAATCCTTAGGCACCAAGATGAACGTCTTACCGTTTCGTTGTATCTAAATTGGATGGACAGAATTGTCCAAGCTTTGCATTCTGATCTTAGCGAAGGAAATTCGTCTGCGGAATACTAATTTTGGTTTAGTGTAGTCATCTGTTTTTATTATCAATTCCAGAGCCAATATTTTCCGAGAAATTAACTTGTTTTGGTTTAGGAAGCGGGAAAGTTACATAATTTGGTGTGCTTAATTAAAAAGAATAATGGGAAGTGAGATCAGCGTGCTTAGCATTTTATAACTTAATTTAGAATTATTTGTAACTACCCGCCATGTTTTGTTGAGCTATGTTAGTAATATACTCTGCTGACTACATATTTGTACACCCGTAATATACCTAATATATATGACTTTTGGTTTGAACGGTAGTCCTAGTTCACCGTTTTCATTGTTTATGTTGTTATTTATTTAATTTTTTTCATAAAAACTGTTTGACATGTCGGTGGGTACGCCCGAAACTATATCTATCTTCACTGAATGGAGGCATTATATTTTTTATATTTTTCACTCTTTTTTTATTAAATTTCTTTTGTAACTGCTTGAGTAATAGGTATGGGTAAGGTGTGTACTAGCCAACATGATTAAGTATTTAAATTGATTTTATATACAAATTTATGTATACAATGTTGTATAGTGATATTTAAATATTTGTATACGGTTCTTCAAACCATTCAGACAGAATTGTGTTGCTGGGGAGTTTGTTCCACCACTTCTTCTTCCCAGCAAAAACACATAGGAAGTGGTAAGGGCGGGCGTTTTGGGGCCTGTCTTTTGTTTTGACGTTCGAAAAGTGCTGATTTTCAGCCTACTTTGAATAAATGACTTTTGATTTTGATTTTGACTCAAGTTACTATCTAATAAATATTGGTAAGTACATAGTTAAAGGTTGCCGGAAGACGCTGGAGGCAGGTCGCTTCCAACAGGTATCTGTGGAGATCAAAGGGGGAGGCCTATGTTCAGCAGTGGACGTGATAATGATGATGATGATGACATAGTTACAAGTAATTTTACAGATGGATAGACATTTGAAAAGTCCCTGACGTCTTCACACCACCGTCTTCATGAGTTTCCCATCAAAAATCAAAAGCCTCTCTATATAATAATAAATGCATCCAAGTCAGTGTTCAGACTGTGTTACACGCCCCTCTAATTGGCAGCCATTGTCCCGGCGGTTGCATAGTAAAGCGTTCGTGACCACCATACTCGCACAATTGGTTTACGAACAACTGGATTAGAGGGCCTGGATGAAATTTCAGACGTTCGAGGATCTTGATTTAGCGGTATCTGGGTCAAGTTAGATGTTTTGGTGGTTTTGAAGCAATATTCTGCTATTGACGGTAAAAAGTTTCATTATTCAGTTAATCAAACGAGCCTTCTGCCAATGATGAACTGATTCCCGACTTAGCTATAGGGCAATAGTATTTTTTGTGATTTTAACTACATATGAATAGCTGCTTTGGCATTTTTGTTTCTTTCTGCAAATTACTTAATCTGTACCATGCTACATGTAAGGAGATTTTAGTTAAGGGTAATATTCGTCACTATGAAATCATGTCCCAAATTCGGTCACCACTAGAAAGTTACATTGTCCCCAATATGCTACATTTACGACCATACAACGCTACCAACTCCCAGAGCAGAAAGCTACTACATCATATTTTATACGTCAAGTTTCCATCTTTCCTAACATCAAAGAAAATATACGATGAAACGGTTCAGTGGATACAGTAAAAGTACAAATATGGACACAAAATACCCAACAGTATCCAAAATGTGAATTTCTAACGACGTTCACGTGAAACTCGGACCTTGATAAGTCACTTTCCGATATGAAATGTAGGAACACAAAATGTGGATACTTCCGTTCATGTCATTGAATTGGACGCCTGCTCTGGTGGCAAAAAATAATTTTGGGAGCGCTCGAAAATTATATGATGTTGATACAAAAGTTGTCAAATAAAAATAAACGTCATAGTTACATAGTATGTATTTACAACATGTATCTAGTTCAGACCTTCTCCTCAGTTCATTTAGATGCCTATTTCACAGAAACACTTATGCGATAAAATCGTACTATCGTATTCTCGCAAGACAACATAGCATTTACTGAGATATTTATTCATATTATTTATTTGCATTGCACAATGTACAGAGGTTAATTTAAACTTTCGAATGCTTACACTTTTCCACTCACAAAAAAAAATGTAGACTTTCACACAATCTACTGTATTGAATGCAACACCCATACCAGGAATATCAAACCATCGTTCCAAGCCCACCTTCCATACATACTTCATACGAAGTTTATGCCTACAAGCGCCTAGAGGCCCAAATTGAATGGCCCTGCGTTTTTAGGTAATTGGAATCCAGGCCTCAATACTCAGACAGATTAATATTGGCTATGTTCATGGTACGTGTGCCAATGTGGCCTGATAAACTGGCCAACGGGTTAATAATGTATTGGGATTTCTTGAAGATTCTTGGGTTTCTGATTGATCAGTATTCAGGAAATGTGAATGTCTACCAAAAAACATTTTGCCAGTGTAGTTATAATTTTCGTCAAATTCTACCATTAGTGATGTTTTGATTAAGGGACGCGAATCGTATTTAATTTTTCGAAGTCCATACTCTAGCTCTTTCAATGAAAACTAAATGAGAAACCTTTAAAAAATATAATCCAATCGACTCCTATTTTCAAATACACAATGTAATCTAAAGATTCCAAAGCAAATTCGTTCAACCATTTTCCAATTCCGAGAATTAACAAAAAGATATTCAATACATAAGAAGCGGTGCTTATTACCTCGATACTTCTGAAACTCCTTTGAAAAAATTCTAAAACGGTGATAATTTCAATAAATTTTAATAACGGAACCCTTGCAAATGAAAAAAAAGGTAATATCGCTGATAGCTTTCAAGAGGGAGTCAAAGGGACGCAGCTGCTTGGGTCCCGTACATCGCAATTACCTCGTTTTGAATAAAACTGTTTTCTTAAGAGCTTTGTGGAACCCTGATAAACGTGTTGTGACGCGAAATAGGGTTTGAGACGGTGTCATGAAAAAGAAAAGAGTTCTTATTTAATTTTTTACGTCAAATAAAATGTTTATATTTTGTTCGAGTCATGAAAATTCTAATATTTTAAGCAGTGTTTAGGTCGAATAAGATAGACATAAAAAGCGTTTTGTAAAAGCTAGGTCACCTTTGGAACACAGTTTTATACTGGTTAATCGTTATACAGATGATAATGCAGCAATCATTGATCTCTCCTTATTCATGGAAGAGTTACACTAGATGAACCATAAACACTACGGAAGTATGTATGTATAGTATCACATCAAAGCATGTCATACCATTACTTACATCTGATGTAGCTAAAAAATTAGAGCATCTTCAACCAATTAAAAACAATGTATTTTAAAAGCTACTTTCTTTCTTAAATCATAATTTTACTCTCTTAAATCAATCACCAGTAACAACATTCCGACTACCAAAAATTATTCTACTCTCTAACTCATAGAACCTTCGCCATAGATTACAGCATCCATTCCTACCATCTATCTCCCGTCGAAAAGTAACGGCTCACCTCTTAATTACTCGCTAAATGGTGCCTCAAATAAATCTTAGTAATGTCCCTTTAAAAAATTAAGTCGAAGATGAATGGGAGTCTTATATAAATTATGTTCGTCTCAAATGAAGGGAAAGTTAAGCGATATTCAATTTGGTTGACGTAGATGAGTTCATTGATTATGATATAGTGGTCTTGTTGTTAATTTTTATGGATTAGAGATAGATTCACACGATATGGATAGTGAATTTATTGGAGTGAAAACCTCTTTAAGCGCTTGCTAATCGAAAAAAGCGGGTTTTGCGTCACTGACATGGTATGATATAATCGAATGTAAAAAAATAACTCCCGAATAAAGGCACTCTTTCTGTTTGTATAATCGATTAATAATTTAACAAGATAATTAAAAATTTAGGGGATTTTACTGCTGTTAATTTTAATACTGTTTTCCCCGAAAACTCTACAGCATGATTGCATTTATCCTAAACAGACATTATACGGGAAGTGTATACAGAATTTGCCGAAAAAGTACCAAAAAACACTTAAACTTGAGCGAGACCAAATATAAAATCCAATTAAACGAGCACAATATTTACTTTAGTCGACACAAGCATAACTATAAACGAGTAAAGGTGCGTACCCATTACGCAGTTTGGAGCGAACAGTAGCTACAGGTTTATAGATCGTAATAGCGAATGCGCTGAATGTTAACAGACTGGGACAGTAATAATAACGCAAAAATACGTGATACATTTGATCCAATATTTATCCCAATTTCATAACATAATCTTCTTGTTATTTCTTTCATATTACGGTGAATCACTTTCGTATTTCATTTATAAGTGTGAATTAAATTCTAATATACAAAGGCCTTTAGAGTCAAAGGCCCCCAAGTTACCTATGAGTTGACGTCAGACAGAGGAAGAATGTAAGAAAAGAAAACCTTCTCCGATCCCAAATAAAAATGGGTCATAAGAGGATGATATTATTATAAACCAATCAGATTAGCCGAACAAAGATACGTTCGCGCTCGCACCGAACAAACCACCATCAGCTTTTACCCTAACCACGCCGTAGTCATTAGGCATTCAATTAAGTAAAACGCATCGATGTTTGCGTTACACTCGGCGCGGCTCGATATTTGCGCACATTTCAATGTTGATGAAGACAGAACAGATTAGGACACCGTTGTTTGCTGTGACAAGAAAACGATTGTAACACAGAAGGTGTTTTGTTGAGAAAATCACGTTGAAGTAGGATACATTATAATTAAAGAGGATGTTTAAGTCACTTGCTATCTGGGATTGGATGAGTTTCATTAAAAAGATATTTCATTTATAGAAACATGCGTGTATTTTGATTACTACACTTTTGCACTTATAAACTTACTGACACATTTAGTGTCTTTAATTTCATTTCTTAGATTGCCAGTTCCTATTCCTCTAGTAATTTTGCTTGACACCGACAAATACCTAACCGAACCCTACACGATCATACATAATATCAATTCAGGAATTAAACGGGGACTTAATTATCATAAAAAGAAGAAGTAGAATTTGTAACTCCTGAATAGCAAGGGTGTTATGAAGTCCTCATTAAACTAGGTGAAATACCTTTGAAATGTTTCTCCAAATAAATGATACCGTCACAATCTTCAATTCCTACGTAGCTGCAGTAAAGCCGAATAGCTGTATATTGTTGAACGGGCACTATTCCTGAATCACCTACATTGAATTGCATACATGTGCTAAATGCGGGACATTGCTGCGGATTGTTAGGGAGGTTTTACATACATATAACATGATTTTATAATAGAGGACCACAAAGGATATCAAAAAGTTAGTCAAGTTATTAGGTGAGTATGTTGTCTTAAATCATATCTAAGAACCTTGCTACTAGAATTATTTGTTGCTATTCGTATTTGTTTCACTTCAAAAGTAAAAGTGTGGTAAAGCCATTAATTACTAATCATTACTTTTTTATTCTTATTGGTATTTACAACCAACCTTTGGAAACGTATTTTATTTATACCTATCCAGACTCATCGCTCTTGTAATATTTTTTGACGAACGCAAAAAGAAACGAACAAGTACTAATTCTCTTTTTTTGTCGGAAAAGTGGGAATCCAAACTAAGCAGTGTAAATTCTCCTCAAGCCTAAATGTCATTATTCTGAATCGATACACACAGAACGAGCGTTGATTCAGCCGCTACACGAGACGGGTTGCATAATAATATGTTTAATGGAAAACGACACTTTTTATCTGCGACGATATGCCATCAAAGATTGTAATATGAAAATGGAGGCGATACATATATTGCGTTTCCTTTTGATTACCTGTTTTAATGCTCGAAGGTGACTTTTACACAGATTACGGTAATTTCAATCATAACTAGGGTTGTCTTTCTACTACATCATCCGTAGTATTCTTCGAGCTACAAGACAGTCTCTTTTTATCCAAAGTAGGTCTCCGGAATGCTTGCATGTAGCGAAATTGGCAATTCCAGATTTTTTTAATGTCCAGATTTCAACAAGTATTTACAGTCATATTTCAATTCTGTTCAAGTCCCTTTCACTAGATGAAACAAAAGCCCAAGTCTCATAACCAACCTTCAAAAAGGCACAAGCAATTACCATTCAACCCTATTAATACACCCAGACCACACAAGACAAAGTCACGACAAAAATGTTAATCAGACAAAGAAATATTACAGCTGTACTCGAAATTGTAAATTCTTGCTCTTTAAACTCTCGTTAATGACAAGACATATGCTGGCCTGATTACATCGCAGTGCGGTAGATCGGTTTAAGATATCAATGGTGGAATCTGTCTCTGTTCACTTGATATTTAGAGTATTTTTTTAATGTACTGTGGCTTCTGGATGGTCTCGTAATGTAAGTGAATACATTAATTTTATAAAATGCTACTCATCAATAATTAATCGTATCTAGATTGGGTACAATTACTTTAATTCCTCTCCTACTTTCTGTCACTCCATTTAATTTCTTCTTGCCTCTGGTTGAGCATAGAGAAAGTTATAAGCAATTTTCTTTCATACTTTAAAGCCAAAATAAAATGAAAAACTTACAATCTCTTAATCTTTATCATTCCTCACAAATGTCACAGCACCGTCTCAAAGATACTAAGTAACATTCATTAACACTTCAACTTGCAACTCCTAACAAAAATAAATTGCTGACAGCACTCACCCGTACCATCAAAACAATGAACTTTACTCCGTTTTAGTTCCAAGCCATCGCAGACTTGTTGACAAAAAATACTCTAAAAAACTCAACATCCTGCGCAGTGACATATGCCATGTCGTACTAAGTTGGAACTTGTCCAAAATCTGCGACAATTGTAACCGTCAACTGGGACTTTTGTTTTTCTTTTATTTTCAGTAGTTTCAGTACTCGTGGGCCGTTTAGTAGGACTTATGTTGGTCGTAAAAATTTAGTGCTTGCTTAATTGGGGCGCGGAGTTAAGGATTTGGGTTGTGAAGCAGGTGATATCATGTTTATTGGTAGGGTGAAGACGTTACTGAATGGTTTTGAATCTTGATGTTTGGGTGACACGGAAATAAAACAAATTAAGATTGGATTAATTAATTGTAAGCTACATAATATGGTACTCTCATCTCGTACGAGATTTTGGTTTCGTAACCCAAGTTACTCGTAATTCCGTTCTGAGTATTCATTTTTGTGGAAAAATCAGTCGACATTTTAAATCAACTTCAGCCACATTTTACATTAAGAATATTTATTTCTCGCTTTCACCGTCACCTTAACCGAGATGTTACCACGATAGCGATTTAATTGACTATGCACAGATAAGCTTCGTTATTGATGACTACCAATTTGCGGCTGTCGCACCAGTAATTACCAACTTTAGGAGCTCGCCTTTAATCTTCAGCTTCCTGGGAATGTGCACAGACGCCCAATCTTAGCGGCTGATCTAGTGATTTTGTGGTGGAATGTTTATAGTTACATTTTTCATGATCCTCATCTTTGGGTTGGTATCTAATGAAATTAATTTCTGATAGAATCGTTTTTTCAGTATTATTTTAGTTTGAAGTTGCAATTTCAACGTTTAAATACACGTATTTTTTATTGACACTGATCCCTAATCTCAAGATTCTCAATTCATTTTGGCAAGTAAAATACTAAAAATATAAATTGCAATGTCGTGTAATATACCTTAATTAAAGTGACACTATAATTTCACTTCATAAACAACAAAGAAACATCCTGTAATAACTTATAAAACTCCACTTAGTCTAAAACCCTTTCAAGTTTATTTACCCACTCACTATCTCCGCCACTATGACAAATTTAAAGCCATCAAGAAAATTTCTCAACGTTCAGACAATGGCACTATTGTCGACAATTTAGGTTAGGCAAGTTCACTCAACTCCGGCCGTGCTCCCGCAGGATATACAATCCCTTCGCTATCTACCACGTTATCTACTTCGTTAGCAACCGCATCTACTACATCATTTTGTACTTAATCCATTGCATGTTTATCTTCACCTGTTTTATATTCGTTTAAATTAAAAGCAGCATTGGATACGCCTCCATCCGTTTCTACTTTATTTATGTTGGCTCCGTGGTGCATCAGTAACGTTATACCACGGAACCTCATGCGGTTTACACAGTAAACACAATATGAAGTGACTATTGACTATTCCTGTTCTCAAGCGTCGTTCGTCTTTTTAATTTTGCATTTTCTATATACAGGATAGGTTTCGGATTTCAAAAGCTTCTTTGAAATCTCTGGTTTTAACCTTTTATTATGAAATAATGAGAGCCCACGGGATCGTATTACCGCTCTTTATAATTTTGATTGACGTTTTATCGATATTCGTATGCTTTTAGATTTCCTTGTTATTGAAGATTTCGGGTGTTTTTGAATGTACCTATGCAAGGTTTTTTAGAAAGGTTTATTTTGTTATAAAAAACTAAAAAAATGATTACTGCGCTCATAAAAGATAAGCTAGTCATATATCTAAACAGTACACGAGTTTGTATGACTTTCAATATATGTTACACGAAATAAAACTTCTTATTCTTATCTACCACCCATAAAACATGAATAAAAACTCTTCAAATCTTGTAGCAGCAGCGAAACAGTTCACAAAAGTTCACACTTTTTCCATAAAAAAGATACTAGTCGCCGATTACATAGAAAATATCAATGAATAAATCGTAAAATTGAAAATCACTGGTTTATCTATGTTTTATCTGTAGATAAGCAAATAGGCGAAGTGTCGAAGCCGGCGATGGTGGTAGATAAGCTATCTGATGAGGAAGTAGCGATCGATAACTATCGTATGGTGTGTAGAAATTATTGATTTGTTGACGTCACGATCTGATCGGACTTAATTGAAACGCACGTCAGAAACCATTTAGATTTGAGTCAAGCTTTCGAGAAGGTTGATATGTAAATATTTTATAAGTGGTTTTGTTTTATTATGAGTGTAGGTATTTATTTCTTAAGTGATTTTGTTGTAATATCAAAAATGATGTTCTCGTAATTACACATTTAAACCCCAAATGTAGAGAGTTGCAATTAAAACTATTGCTACTGCAGACTTACCTTTGCTATGAGAAATCTATAGAGAAACATTCATAAGGATAACAAAAGCAACCCTTTCACCGCAACCAAAATTGGAATTTCCAAAAACATCCCTCACCAACCTTGGGTCGACACCATACATTTTATTTATTCATACGCGTGGGTACGTGAGACCGAATTGTGCATGTATTTTAAATGGATTAATTTGTGTCGCGCCCGTGACCCGCATCACGGAAGGGTTACCAGCAAAATTAGGGGCAAATTGTTGACGTGGGTCATTTGGACCCATTATATTTTTTGGCCCATCTCCAGTGCTGAAAAAGAGTGATTTTCGGTGTGATGGAATTTATTTGCAAATTGGTGTTGGTCAAAATGTCGTTATGCTTGAGTGGATCGGAACTTTTATTTTGGCTCTTTTGCGAAACCTCTGTAAATATTTAAGACTCTTGCTTTGTTTGGTATTTCCGCATGAGGTGCATAACCATTACTTTTATATGTCAATAATTATCACAATTTTGAGAAATAAAGATAAATAACATAAAACAAACCAAGAAATAATAAAACCTTCTGTATCTTTAAAGAAATCGTAAATAGTGAACAAAATGTCCCATTAAAAAAGAGCCATAAAAGGATCAAAAATATAAACAAAACACAACAACAAAGTCACTGCCACAACCTGTCCAAAATCATCGCAATATTTTAAGAGGAAACGTCAGTAAATTCTTTTAAACTGTAAGAACTAACGTTGCAGTATTCATAAATCATAATTATACGGTGTTCCACGTGCATACTATATATATTAATTAACAATATCCCCGGGGCATATTTCTAGTGTAATTAGACACACCCTTGGAAGTAGTGATGTTTGGGCATGTGTCTCCAATTACTCTTCATATTTAACGGCCGTGAGAAATCGACGAGAATATTTGAATTATGTAGGAAATTGTTTTTTTGGGAACTTTTTGAGTGATATTTGAAGCTTGGGTATGAGGAAGTTGGAGGAACTTGAGGGTCCTAAACTAAAAAGGCATGCTTTGATTGATTATGTAGATGTAAAAAAACACGATTCTGATATTTTTATTTACATGACTGTATTCAGTGTAACCTTCATGGACCTACCTTGCATAGATCAGTATATATCGAGAAATATTTTTCATCAAACTACTAGGTACTACATATTTCAAAGGATTTTTATTTTCGACCTATTATTCTACCTACATGATTTTCCTTTCCAACAAAACATATATTTTTGTAACCCACTGTCATAATATTCTAAACAAAATAAACATCTACTTCAGCATTTCCATTCACATTTACCAACCTATCTAAATCTGTTTATCTGGACAGCGTTTTCCCTTTACTCTCAAAAAATCGGGCGATCCAATTTTCCGAATATCAGATAGGTGTTTTGTTACACCTTTTCCTTTTTTTTTCTTTAGACTCTGTGATACGTTTGTTGTGAAGGGAACACATGGAATGAAGGAACTGAGATTGAATTTGGAATTTCGATTTCGATTCGAATTTCGAGACGTCTTTTGGCAACTGGTTTTAACTAACGTCAAAAGTATACCTATTCACCTAGCTTCAAGTTTATTATAAAATGTTTTTGGACTACATTTGCAACCTCCTCACACAAAAATAATGATTACAACCCAAAATGTCTATCAATTTACCGAAAAACAGTCATAAACTTCGCACACCACTCTAAAGAGACATCAATAATACTTCACTCGTCGAAAATATTCCAGTAATTTGCAGTGTGCACAATGCATTACCCGCAAGCTTCGACTGAAAGGCTGCCAATATGAAGTGCCCCATACTCACCGTAGGTGCATTTGTTTTTCATGTCCCCAAAATATTCGATTGACTTTCTGTGTTGCTTTGAAATACTGCTGAAATGAAATGGTCCAGTATTGACTAGGTCGGGAACTCGATAAATGGTATTGCTTATTTTTTAATGGCACTTGCGCTGCGGTTTTATTTACGAACATTATTTTGGTTTATTCAGTTGGATCGTTCTTTAATTTAACTGCGAATTTCTGATGATGAATTCATATTTTTTCTTTATCAACCAGAATTAATATGTAGATACACACGTAGCAACATATAACCTTTTAAAGCTGGTCTCGTCATTATTATTAGCTGTACACACAATTATTAAAGGAATGTGGTTTACAAAGCCACAAACCCATTTAAACACTTTAATGTAACCTTACAACTCCATAACAATCTCATTCCATCTTTTGTTTTAAAGCTTTCAACCTTCTCCATTTTCTCACACTTACATTATCCCTACGCCACAGACTCCACCACAAAATTCTGCGGTTATGACATTACCTTGCAAGTGTTGGCCAAAAAAATATGAAAAGTTCAGTAATGGGCAGAGTCACCAGTAAATCTTCTGACCAATAAATGGTCGGCACCGGCGGCGAATCGAAAGGTGCTGCAATTAAATCCCACGAGATTAAATGGACTCCATCCATTTGTGGTCTTGGTGTTGACGCGGGGGATATGTGAAAAGCGAAATGCTATGGACAATTTGTTGGTCATATTGCTTCTGGTGTATCAGATCGTTTTGATGTAGGATGTGTAGTAATAGATAGATATTTTTATTGGAACGAAGAAAAATAAAATCATTGTAAATATTTACACCTTTAGGAACGAACGACTTTTTTTTATGTCTACGAACACTACCAAATCGTTTCAACCAACATTTTTTTGCATTCAGATTTTGACGATGTTATTATCCAGATTGTGCTTATCCTTCTTTAAGTTTGCAAAAAAGTAAAAGAGAGCAATCATTTCTTGAAACCGCTGTCACTCGTAAAACGCACCGCTGTCTCCAGCAATGTCCAATGGCTAAGTAATTAATGCTTTCATGTAACTTTCTTATGTGTAACGCTACTGGGGACACAGCACGATTGCCAACGGATAAAGGATGCTCCAACTCTTCAACCTTTTTTCAATTAAATTAAGGTATAAAAAATCAGGAGCCGAAGAGATTCAATCTGAGTTTTGGTCTCCTCTCGTTAATGGTGATGAGTTCTTGTAATGGTAATGGACAGCAGGCTTTGTTTTTGGGCTGATGTCCAGATAAAGAGACGGCGAAAGGACTGAAAAGTGATGAGAAGGTTCTAGAACTTGGTTTTGCAGTGAGTGGCTCTTAAAGTCATGATATTGACAGAACGATTGTTACCGTGTCGATGGTTACTCATAATAAGCCAAATGTCTTCACCTATTGTTTCCAAGAAGTATCATTAGGGTTATTACATTTAACTTCACGGTCTTCATTCTTTACGATAATTCCTTCATTCTTAGCTATAGCGTATCTTCCACAGAAGAATAGAACATGAATCAATCTCAAGTTTCACTGTCCTATCAACCTTTCAAAGCGTATGTTATATCCTCGATGTTAGTAGGTAATATTTCAGTTTAGAAAACTTAGTGAAATTTCTCCATTACTCCACTAGACAGTGTTATGGCAGTTCGTTTAGAGTAACTTTATTTGTAGCCAGAATGAACTGTGTCGCACAATTTTTTGTCCTTGATAAAAATATTAATACTGAATCAGTTATAAAAACTGTACACGCATAAATAATGTTTTACTCGACATTTACATATTCATCATATGCGCCAACATCGTCGACAAACAAACCGCCAATTAAAAAAACAAACAAAAACATTGAAAAATTAAAAGAAGGCTTTTACATAGTTAACGCTTACATTAAACGGTCAGGCGGCATTTAGATTACTGTTATACCAAGCTTTTCTTTGCCATCACAATCCACCTTATCCAAACGTCCTAAGGATCAATTTGCTACTTCTTAACTTTTTTCTACACTGGTAGTAACTTTAATATAAATTAGCGAACTTTTGCAATCAACTTCAACCCTATTCCCAAGGCCATAATGATTAAAATGAATTGCTTCGCTGCCGTGTATTCTTGTGGTACTTTAGCATAAATTAGCATGTGGCGAGTAGGGAGACAAGCCGTATCAATCACGATAAATACTATTTTGTAGTGACACTGGCCTCGGGGTTTCGTGCCGGAGACTCCTTAACGAGTGGTTTGTGATTTTTAATGGCGTCGTGAAAGTGTGCGACAAATGACCACTTGTATGTATGTAGGTAAGACAGCGATATTTGCAACTGAAGTGGTGACATTATCTAGTTGTATACAAAGTATGCAAGTGCATGAGAAAAACACCCATTTAAACCAGCTCTCACTATAATAAAAGCGGACAAGGAGTAAGAATTTCTATGTTAATAATGAAAAAATAAGCTATGAAACAATATAGATCCATGTAGGAAGATTTTATCAAAAGCAAGTACTTTCTTCGACCACTTTAATTATGACTTGATTTGAAGATGATGAAACTTCAGAATAAGAAGATTACAAAAAACTGTCATTATTTAAATATCATGAAAATCATGTTATCAGTTGACTATCTTCATGAGAACAAAGTGCTTTTCACATTTCCCATCTCCGTAGGAGGTATTACCGCGACACTTAAGAAATCCTAATCTCCTAATACAAATAACCTAATTAGGCTGTTATCTCACGAGAGTGTGCTTTGCTATCAATTTCATTATCTCCAAAGCGTGGGACAGCATTCTTTGTAAGCAGCCTAATCTTATTTATGGGGTGTTTATCAAGTGTACAGATGTTTATCATTGAACTTCGGAACGGGTTGCGCCATTCAAATATTTTGATCGTTTTTGAATGATGGTCATGATAGAAAGTTTTCGTTGGCTCGGAATGGGAGCTGATCATTATCTTAATCGATGTTATCTTCAAATGCTTTAGTTTCTTTCGGATTGTATTATTTTGTATCAGATATTAAGTCACTCTCATTGTTGTCATTATGGGCTGTCCCTTTTTTGCTTTAATGAGCGTTTGTAGACGTTGCCTTATTTACTATGCCTTGACGATCAAGATGGGAGATTATAGAAGACTGTTATAGTTTTATTTTAATGCGAGCCTATTGTTGTCACTAAATGGTTGATGACCCTCTCTGATGCCAATAACGTACAAACTCGTCTCCTAGGTTATTCAAAAAGCGCTTGTTATAAAATTGTTTGTAAGCTATGTTCTCCAATGAAAACATCCAATAACCATTAAAATAATTCCTTCTTCAGAATAAATTGGAAATCTTCATCAATAATGCCTGTAAAACAATTGGAAACTGTTAAAACTTAATAAAGACTGGTAGAATCATGAAACTACAGTTGATTAGTAAAATATCGATAGTGGCTCGATTTAAATACGATCGATATAATTTATATGGGTAAAATAAATAATTGGTTTTGAATGAGAATACTAGGTTTATTATACGATGAAAACTGTTCGATAAACGGTAAGAGTCATAATCTACTAGTAATTTATCTAGGTTTACTTGCTACTGAATTTAAATCACTACATTAGTCTATACGTTCATCAGATTACATGTTTTTATCTTCTATGAAAATCGGTGTAACATTCGTCTTCCCATGTCTTTAGTAGAACAAATTATTAATGTTTTTGTTGCTGATAAAAACATACAGTATGGGAAGAATATTCTTAGTCTTTCCTCAAATCGGTCCGATTTTCTTTCATGAATGTGTTAAGTTAAACTCAAAATAGCAAATGATACCAACTACATGAGAAACACAAAACATGTTTCATTAGTAGATACACAAATCATTAAGGTACCGCTTTAATTTCAGATAGACGAAGGTATAATAGCACTTGTTCATTAAAAGCAAAATGAGAGAAACTTAGAAATTGTGTAGGATATTTTACGAGAGAACGGAACGATGAAACAACTCGATACAAATGAATGGTTGAAATACACGTTACTAAATATACGATCATGAGAAAGGTACTTATTATTTCTTAGTATTACAACTAATACCTTAGTACTAAAGTTAGTTATAATACTTGTAAATGCGTTGTTTGAAAGTTAGGCTTTTGTCGGAAATGTCATTATTTTTATGCCTTGTTTTATGACTGAAAGTTACTTTCGAACGTATTTGCATATTTTTGATTAAAATGGCCCTATACAATATTTAATGCCTGTGCGGTTGTGGGATAGTGTTAGTTTAAAAGTCGACATAAACGAGTTCAGAGTACATACAAATGTATGCTGCAAAATTAAGGTCTGGACAAATTACTGTTAGTAGCTAGTTCAATAAACTCCTAAACCTCGAATCTAACCTGACAAAAGGAGGAGTATATAGGTAAGCATAGAACCGTGTAAGCCCTATAGAAATGTTCCAAGAAGGTTCCAGAAATTTCAGCATTCCCTATTAATATTGGTTTCGCATTGGGTATTTCTACGAATATCGGAATACTCGAGCGTTAAATCGTGGCGCTGTTTGAGAAGCGTGAGACTTGTTCCGACATCGGTGTCCGACACTCTGCCAACTGTTTAGTGATGTGCTTAATGAGTATCGATGTCGAGATAGTTTTATTTGGTGTTCTTATTTTGTTTTTTCTGAATCTAGACTCTGGTATTTTCCACGAAAGATATTTTGGTTGAGTTTAAGAAAATTAAGTGTGTTGTGAAGCAAAACAGACCATTATAATGTTAGGTTGTTGTGATCAGCTATCTTTTACACTCTAAAAATGCCATGACACACACAGAACCAAACGTCGAGCAAAATTACGAAAAAGTTGCAATGAAAACAGTTAGTTTTCCAAAAATGTCCAAAAACGTGTATTGCATGGGTGACTCTAACTTTACTTTAAGGTTTTTCTATAGAATCCACTACAATTTCGTAATTAAGACATATCGACAATCTTGAAGAGCTGCACCACATCCCTAGCTGAAGAGTTAACAGGATGTGTGACACGGCGCTCTTGAGGTAATTGCCGCATTTCACACTGCACTCGCTTCTCGCCTTATTTTGATTGGAGTGTGCGATATCGCTCTGAAGTCATATCGGACAGCTCTGCGGTAATGTAGTCGGTGATTTGAGGTTCTAGATTTTTTGAACTTGAAACTATTTTTATTTTGTTTTGTTTTTTAGTGCCAGTAATCTTAAATCATGCAAGTATTAGCTGATAGTAGGGTTGAAGATTGGCTCATAAAAGGGTTGAAGATTGGCTCATAAAAGGATATATTTATTTATGAAGATAGTAGTCACCAAAAAAGTAACGATGTAAGAAATAGAATTCAGAACTTCCTCCATTTTGGGAAGTCGGATAAAACAACATAAATGTCCTTTTGGCGCATTTAAATGTGAAACAATACTTGTCAAATATATGACAAAGGATATACTACAATTTCGTAATGTATACAGTTTACTAATTTTGTAAGTAAAGAACTGTCTATCTACACCATGAATATCTGTAGTACCTAATATAGCTCCTACATGAATTATATTTTTCTATCACACACATCATTCTCATCATAAATCTCACACATGAAATAAAATAAATATACCAAGTGTTAAGCCAATTAATAGTTTCCTTCACATTTCCCAAGAAAGACCAGAATACAGCTCCTCCGTGTAAGTCTAGCGTCAAATTTGTCGCGTGGTCGATCCTAATGAATTAGAAGTCGTAACGCCTGCCTTCGTCGGTAGCCGTGGTGGCAATTACACGTGGTAATTAAACATGTTTGCTGGTTCCTTTAAGGAGTTTGATTTCTAATATGGAGCGTGAAACGTGAGTGTTTTGTTTTTAGATTTTGTTTCTTTTTATTGGTATCGTGATTGATAATGTGAAACCTAAACTTTTTACAAAGAGTAACCATTTAGTTTCTTGCCTGTTCTTCTCCATAACAAGCTAGTTTTGTCGCGTGGTCGATCCTAATGAATTAGAAGTCGTAACGACTGCAGTCGTCGTCGGTAGACGTGGTCGCTGTTACGTGGTAATTAAACATGTTTGCTGGTTCCTTTAAGGAGTTTGGTTGCTAATATGGAACGTGAAACGTAGTGTTTTGTTTTTAGGTTTGGATATTGTTTGAGTTGATAGATGATCATCATTTTCCGAGCCTTTTCTCAATTATGTTGAGGTCAGCTTCCAGTCTAACCGGATTCAGCTGAGTATCAATATTTTACAAGATGCGACAGTAATATTGAGCGAGTGTGATATTGTGGAAATTAGAACATGCATTTTAAGATAATAATATGTCCTAATGACAATCACCCCATTTAAGTTATTTTACAGATAGCACTTTTGTACAATGTCGTATTCCTTGCCGTAGAGTGTTGTAATATCGCTTTTATTTACTCATCGAGGCTACATTGTTTAAAAGATGGTAAAAACACAAACCCAGCTTACACCTGTCGATATTTTAAATTGAAACAAACACAATCCTTTTAGCGAAACATTTCATTACGTAATCGACTGTAAATCATGTTTTTTATCTTAATCCAATATTTCGTATTGGCTTACGAAAGCGCAGGTTTTCCTCAAAACCGAGGGAAAAAACACATCTTAGAGACTTTGTATCGAATTTCTTGAAAGATTACAAATTTAATGCTGTTAGTATTCAATCGAAAATCACCTTTGTGTGTTAAGAAATAGGGTCTTAATGGGATGAATTTTTAAGTTAGTTTTACAGTAGGGTGCCAGAAATATGGCGTTCGATGAATAGGAAATTAGATCGTGCAATGGGAATGAGATATTATAATAGATGGGATTTTCCTATAGCGACGGAAGATTCTTTTTTCTGTTTTTATCAATTCCGTTTTGTTTTTACAAACGAATGAAGATTGGTACTTACGCGTGGAGCACTCGAAAGGAAGAGATTTACTTGTTGCCAAGTTTCAGCATATTTTACCTCACAAGTTTATAGGAATACAGTAGAAACTACGACGTCTTTTGTTGAGAATATTTTTTGGGTAATAGCTTCAAAGTTAACTTTCAACTGTGCCCTTAAGATTACACCCAGCAAATTACCTAGTATTCATCGCAATTATGACGCAGTTTATTAACGATTTCATCGCGAAAGGAATTAAAGTAAGCCATTAAGTTCTCATCGTTGTTCGAAAGAGATACCGCGGCCCTGGTACATAAAAGGCCTATGACGGAACACGACGGTTTTTAGTCAGTAAGAGTCTGACACTCCCTCACCGCTGCTAACCCACAGCGGGAGGGGTCATTTGATGATTTTTAACGTCGGAAAAAAAAAAGTCTTTTCACTGTCCAACTACAGGTCATAGATCTCTTCTCCTACAGGGAATAAATGAATAATATCACTTACCAACGTTTGAAGTCAACTACTAGTCAGTCATCCACTAGTAGTTGACTTCAAATCTTGGCCGGCACTAACACTGTAGTCTTCAAAATAGATGTCCACTCAATAACTGCGCAATCAAACTAATTCACCACAAACACAAATATACATATTCTGCACAATAAAAAACAATAATATTACAAAAATAAAACAGCGAAAAAAAAACACAATATCCAAGCGTTGTTTTTCAATTCGTCCCCGCTTTTCAATGCGGGTATTCTAATATTCTTTCCTGCCCACTGAGCCGCGATTCCCTACAACGAACGACTAAGGAATATATTTTTATGTGCACGGCCTTACCAATAAAAGAAGATTAATATTTCGTATTAAGATTACGGAGGTTGCTTATTTTGTTTTGTATTTTATGTGTTTGCTATTAGAATTGTTTCGTTTTTTGTGATTGGTCTGTTTGTGAAATTGAATTTGTACGATTTTAGTTGCTAAGTGCATGTATGAAATGCATGGTTTGGAAAAATCTTAGTCTATACTTAATAAAATTCTAGATGAACATTTTATGAAAACAAAAAAAATATATAAGTATCCAGACAGTTAAACTGGAGGCTAGTGCTAACAAATACTTTTTCAGTTTAATCCTAATCTCTTTTTTACCCGACCAGGAAAGAAACTGTCGAAAATAAAAACGAGTTTTTAGGCAAATATTTCGTGTCAAGTTTATTTTAATCAATTCTGCCAAAACAAAACATAATCACTTTTAATTAAACACCAAACTTCGTAATACTGTCAGCGAAAAAAAGTACAGTTGGAGAAAGCGAGAGCCTCCCAAAGCGGCAGTCGGGTAATCATTTAATTAGGTGGCACCCGAGTTAAGGAGTTTGCAGGGATCAGACGAGCTTACAGTTCGGAAGGCATCTGACAACTTTATTTATTTGGCTGGAAAGGGTGGCTGATTTTTGGCTGTGTAGGTTTTTTTGTTTTTGTTTCTGTATGAGGCTGCCAAAGGCTTCTTAATTGTAGGAGAAAATTGAGAGAGGATTATTACTATTTGTTTATTCCGAAAATGTTTAATTACAAACACAATATTATCAGGCCTACTTTACTACATACATGCTTGTAACCGACAAAAACATGAAAGAAACGTAAGAAAGATAAGAAACCAACTTTATACGAGTACCTACAATTTGAACCAAAGCAAACCATTTACGGTAATCTAACACATAATAAAAATACACACTGAAAACATACTTCTAACACTACAATGACAAGACGTCAACAGAAGATAAAATGTCAACTTTAAAACGTTTTTAGTTCCGAAGGATCGTAATTTTGTCGTCAAATTAACGAAGAACTGTGCCTTTAATGGGATGCGATGGTGTGTGACTGTTACACTGTAAATATTCCTTTGTCAGCGAGTTATTATTGGAGATCAAAAGACGGCAAAATGTGGAAGAAATTGTATTGAAAATAGTACTGATTTTGGTGGTGAAAATGGTCTTTAGTCTTGACATGGTTAGTTCTATACATAAAGTAAATAACCACTAGAGAGCGCACTCGCCAATTTCTTCTAAGAACACGACTCACCACTGCGGGCGGGGGGACGCGGCATAATCCGCGGCTACTATTGGTCAGTTCACGGTCGCTACTAAAGGATCGTACTGATCGTAGCCTTATAGTACGCGCAAAATCACTAACTTTTGGCGAGCGTCGGGGCACTGTATGCGCAGTCAAGTGGTTTTATAGTCTTTGGTTCTATATAACATTGCAGATTAATAAGACTTATCTATCTTTATTCTTATCTATGACTCCTTATACTTGTGTAATCAAAAATTGATTCCTAGACTGCCTCTGAAAAGAAATGCATGGCGACCAGAGGATTTTAAAATATTTTGGTAGTTTAACCGCTCGATGATAAATCTGGCAACATAATGCAACAAGAACAATTCAATTGTCTTTAATTCCTTCCTCAAAAGCAACAAGTCAAAGTCCCAACAATCAATTTCCCACATTTTACAACATCTTTCCCACAGAACCTTGTTATATCCGGGAAAAAAACTTCCCAAGAGTGCGAATATCCGGGTCAATTGCCCCGGGCACTGTGAGTAAATAAATTAACCGCTATCGGATATCCGTACTTTTTGCCCTAAACCAAGGCAATGTATGGCATATGGAAAAGGATTTGGATGTACGCTTTCCTTTCCGATAAGAAACGGGTCGATTCCTTTTTTTTCTGTATTGTGAAGAATTCGAAATTGTATTGAATTCACTTGTTTCTCACGATAAAGTGTGTAACAAAAGACTGTCAGCGTTTAAACCTACTGCCACAGTTTTAGAAGACATATTTATCTTTTGGTTAACGTCATTTTCTAAAATACGTGAAAACTGGAGCAGTGGTAATCTTAATCGCGCTAACTGAATTAAGGCCTTTTCTGACGGCAGCAGTATGTTAAATGTTCGATAATGAAATTTAAGTATACGGGTTAAAAGAACAAGCAAGACAAGCGCTTAAACATAAAGTATTATTTATTTTTCAGCTAATATTTTACCTCTCCTTTCGACCAGTGGCAAAGCTGCCTGGGCTTGTCTACATTCCTAGTTTGCTTGTGACATCACCCTTTCTTACTTGGCCTATGTTCTCTCCTATCTACTCATTTATATACACCCCCTAAGTGTTCGGTGCATATGTTTTAGTGGTAATGATGATATAATTAAATCTCGCTTGGTAGATCTCACTTTAAAAAATCCGATTGCTAGAGCGAAAACCAGATTTGAATTTTTCAGCCAAATCGGATGGATGCGCGACTGTTTTCAATTCTTTCATTTTGAACAAAACTAAAGTAAAACAGTTCTCTTTCGTTATCCCTCACAAAGTTTCAGCGTTTATCCTATTTTCCGAGAAATAAAAATGATTCCAATTAACGATTTTCTCCGTTTCTTTGTTCCCCTTTTCCACAGATAGGGTGAAACTATTTCCCTTGGGGAGGAATTGTGGGAAATTCTATCGGTTGTATTCAATTACTTATGTGATTGACGGGGAAAAGAAGCAAGCTTATTAGCTAGGAAATGAGTATTATTTGTTCAGGATATTTTTGTAGGCAAGGAGGTTGAAAGTACCGCTTATCAGGGGGTTCGAATCCCGACGACGTTCGATGTCATTTCCGAAAATACATGTTCCAAAATCATAACCTCGCTGTTTAAAAAATAGAAATGACATAAAATGTACGCATCAAGGAAGTCTAGTCAATCAAACAGACTATTTTAACATTTGATATAGAAAGATGATAAATCGCAATTTTAGACGATACAATTTAATAATAATTAGCAATCATTTGTGTGCTCGTGATTAGGTAAGAAAAATAATTTAACATTTGATATAGAAAGATGATAAATCGCAATTTTAGACGATAAAATTTAATAATAATTAGCAATCATTTGTGTGCTAGAAGATAGGAAAAATAAAAAAGTTTAAAATGGTTACCATACCAACAAGTAACATGACTGACTAGTCTACTTCTATTATCGTCCTATACCCTAAATTAGTGAACCTAATTACTTATTTATAGAAACAACGAACACTATATAAAGAAATTGAATTAGCGAACGAGTAGATAATATTCAAATAATGAGTACGATGTTCCTAAAGAGTATTATTTTAGTTTATTTGTGTCTCGGTTTCAGCAAAGGTGTGGTTTACGATTATTTTACAGGTAAACCTGTGTCAGAGGAACAATGGAGCACTTATGAAGAACTAGGCGTCGCTGAGTGAGTTGAGAGTATTTTTCTTTAATCTTCGGCATTGGCAATCGTTGATCATTTCTGATACCTCGTATATGTAAAGAACTTTTTAAAAGAAGTTTTTGATCTAAATAAAACTACCTAATCATAGACTTCATTTTACTGTACTAGTGTTGTGCTGTAACAAAGAACAGGCAAGAAAGTTCATGGACGAAGTCTTGACACGAAAATAAAACAGTATTAAAATTAAAATTAATAACATTATAGAAAACGTTAGCTACCTGTGCGAGAATTGAATTCATGACACACAGCAAAGTAGACATAAGTGCCGTCAATAACACAGTTTCGATCGATAAAACCTATTCCAGTTAAACTAGAAACGATGTTCTAAAAATATAATATTTCACTGTTTCAGCACTTGTACGATAGACATCAAACCTTGTGATGAAAATGAACGCAGTCGAGTAGACGGGTCTTGTAACAACCTGAACAGTCCAGCTAGAGGGACCTATTTCTCGCCTCTGGTTAGAGTACTGCCTCCAATTTACTATAATGGTAAGAATGCCCTTATTTACTTGAGTATGTATGCCTATTTACTGACTGGTTTCATACAAAATCCATCAAAATCGGGACAAATACTTTTGTTTTGAAATATCTGGATATTTTCTTCCATAAACGAAATTATGTATTTTCCATTTTTCCTATTTTGGTGGCCATTTTTCTGCTTCTAGGAACCGTCAATCGAGTGGTCGGAAAGTGTGAATGCTGTTCACTTGTTCGTGTTTGGGCGACAATATTATAATTGCTATTCTTATATTTATAGGATATCTTGCTAGGAAGTCGGTATCTGGAAAGGAACTACCTTTACCTAGAAAAGTCCGGGTAGAGCTGTTAAAACAAGGGACCTCTAACCATCCCATTTTCAACCACAATGTGCCGGGATTTTTTGCGTTCCTTGTCAATGACGTGGGATCTATTCATGATGTACGTAAGTATTTTAATTTCAAGTATACTTATTACAACTTCATCCCATATTTTGTCACACTTGACACATGCTATATTATTCTACATTTCTGTCATAATATGAGATTATTTATTTATTAGAAACTTCGTAGGAAAGTCAATATTCAGTTCATCATACTCCGTGCCTTTTTCCCAACCATGTTGGGGTCGGCTTCCAGTGTAACCGGATTCAGCTGAGTACCAGTGTTTTACAAGAAGCGACTATCTGACCTTCTCAACCCATTTTCCCGGGCAACCCGATACCCCTCAATATTCAGTTATGAAATCAAATACCTGACTTCACTTGTTTCTAATACCTTTCCATTTCAGAAAATATGTTGGGGCCTACAAACTACTGTTGTGAGAAAGAACACATGAACGATTATAAGTGTACTCCGAACTTGATACCTGAAGATGACCCGGTGCATAGGTACTCAGGTATCAGGTGCATGAATAGCACCAGACCGCTTACCTACCAGGACTACAATTGCACTAAAGAACCCGTACCTGCCCCAGTAAGTATTTATTTTGTTTTTCTGACCAAAGACAATGTATGTCGCTCACTAACACGCCCTCTACAGTTCAGCATTGGATGCTTTAGGCTGTGATGACGATATAGTTTAAAGTCTTAACCAGAACTTAAATTGTTACAGATAAAAGAAGCCACATCGCAATTTGACATCTCACAAATTTACAACTTGAAAAATAAAGGAGATAAAGCTGTAAGGTCCTTCCATAAAGGTCAACTGGCTGTTGAAGAAGAAGATGGAAAACTGTTCCCTCCAAATGGACCACGTTCCTCCTGTCCTAATAATGTTGGGGATGAGACTAGATGTTTCAAAAACTGTAAGTTTGGTTTCCCATAGAACATGTAGCAGGAAAGTGTCGCATTCAACTGTTCTCTATTAATTAAACCTAACATACCTTAAATCATTTAATGAAAGCAGTTGAACCATCAATGAAAAAATAAGTTATGTGTGTGTTAGTATGAATTCTGTAATTACCAGATAAGTCGAACAAATTCACGAAGTTTTTAATCAATTTCAGATATAAACGCTTTGATGTCAATATACTTGTTCACTATATGGTTTGTAAGGAATCACAACTACATAGCTAGTCAGCTAGCTGAAGTCAATCCATGCTGGGACGATGACATGCTGTTTGGAGCTGCAAGAGACATAAATATTGCTTACTCTCAGCAATTGCATCTGTATGAGTGGATGGTGGCTTTACAAGGTAAAACTTAAGTCAAAATTATTTGTTACAAAGAAATACAGAAGCGAAATTATCTGTTCACACTGAAAATTAAAATAATTTCGCTTTATGCTACACAATAGGTCGGGAGAATCTGATCAAAGCTGGAATTATAACAGAAGATGGTGGATTCAGGGATGTGTATAACAAAAACAATTATCCTCGAGTCACGCTGGAGTATGATTTTATTGCACGCTGGTTCCATCTATTTCAAGCATCGACAGCTAAGTTGGTAGATTATTAATATAGAATTTTTGAGTATCTTCTCAATACTATAATATCCAAACGCTTCTTTTAATATCTTTCCTTGCATCAAAATACTCGTAAAGTTTATCCCAAATGTTACTATAATTAGGCTCATAGAATAATCTGAAAATCTTTTAGACAATGAAATCATTATTGATTTTAGGTTGTATGACAAACACGGCAAGCACATTGATGATTTCCCCATTGCTAATGTTACATTCAGAATGGGTCTGCTAGCCAAGGATAACAATATGGAATACTTTTCTCAAAGCATGTTCAGAGCTCCTTGTAGTAACGCTGATGGCAGTATAGAAGCTGATGTAAGTAAATAACATTTATTATGTATTGTATGTTTACCCAACGTACTATTTCCAAAATGTTGATATAGCAAACTGCTACTAGTAGAACTTAACGATATTAGAAGAAACTGCAGTAGTTGATGTGATTACAAAATTTCACATTATATCTGCTACGACTATAGTACTTGTGTTTAGATGTCACAATCATTTTAAAGTAAGAGAACGTGGTTTTTTTTAAATGAAACTTTTCCTACTGAAATCTGGAAATTATATCTAATACATTTTTTGACATTTCCACACTTCTTTTCAGCTGGCCAATCGGGGAGCGCCAGGTGTTCAAATCAGCCTTGATGTTACAGCTGGTGATGTGAATAAGGGTCGTAACTTAGGAATACGTCCTTACATTGATTATGTCAAGCACTTCTTAGGGCTCAACATTACTTGTTTTGAAGATCTGGCTGAGCTCATACCGAATGATGTAAGTCCATTATTTATTTAAGCGAACCTGTAATTTTCTTATCCAGATTAGGTTTATAGGTTAAATAAATCCTCCATTAAATCTTTTCCAGAAACTTCTAATATTACAAGATCTGTATGAAGATGTTAGAGATATTGATTTAATAGCTGGTCTGTGGGTGACAAAGAAGATGGAAGGAGGTCACATACCTCTTCTTCTTGCTAAATTCTTGAACGATAATATACTAAGGTCTATAAAGAGCGACCGACATTGGTATGAAAGACCTAATAGACCGTATGCGTTTAGTGAGGGTAAGCATTTATAGATTACTAGCTTTTGCCCGCAACTTCGTTCGCGTGGAATAGTGACTACCAGCAGATTTTTGATTTGACCAATAGATGGCGCTATATGTCCGGAATATTTTTTTTTTTGTAATAAAAATCCTATGTCCTTTCTCAAGTTTCAAACTATGTCTGTACCAAATTTCACACAAATCGGTTCAGTAGTTTAGGCGTGAAGAAAAGACAGACAGACAGACAGAAAGACAGACAGACAGACAGACAGACAGACAGACAGAGTTACTTTCGCATTTATAATATTAGTTTGGATAATGGGTACATAAGTAGATTTATATGAATTACGTTGAAATCGACCGAACAAATTCACATAGCGATCTAGGAGTCAAACTAACTATTATAATTTTACTTTTTAGCTCAATTGGCGGAGATAAGAAAAGTAACTTTGGCATCATTAATGTGTACTGTCGGTGATGGTGTCATTGAAGTACCTAAACAGGCATTTCTCAACATTTCTCCAGAGTAAGTCAAAGCTTAAAACTCTTGTATTGCCTGCTAGCAGTTCCCACCTCTTGTACAGTACATTCCTCGAACATTGACCGATGTTAACACTTTCTTGAAATCAAACGCAGATTTGCAGATGAAGATGATATTTTCAAAACATTAGAACTTTTATCAGAAGAATACGTGACAGTTTTTTTTTCTTATTTTTTAATATTCCATTTGGCTTTAAACTCGACTGTTTTTCTATTTATTTTAATGATTAAATTACATTATTTTTGAAAGATTTTCATATAAAGACACTTATTCCAGAAACCCATTGGTGAGTTGCAGTGAAATACCGAATATCGACTATAGTGCTTGGAAGGATTCATCTTGTAACAGTTACAACAAGGCATGTCCATATTAAAGTGTTTATTAGGTCAGATGTATAACACAATGTTTCTGTACGTAGTAAAACAGCTTTGCCTTATGTTTGTTTTGTCTTTCTTTTAAACCAATTATTCTACCTACAGCGGGATTAAGAAGTAGCTAGCTTAGTTCAACTTATCTAATAGGCTACACGGCGAACAACACCATAGTATATTTTAATGCTTGAATGTAGGCATGAAGACGGGAATAAAGAAAGTAAAGACAAAGTAAAGATCGCAGAATATTTTTCAAAAATTCATAACTTTTTATCTGTTCGTGCAAATAAAGATACCTACAATATATCTTCCTTATCAACACACTGCGTGACTAACAAGACCACCTGTGTTACCATCGTATCTACCAAATTTGACACGCTGCTAAATTGTCTAAAAAGTGTATATATTTTTTTGCATTCTTGTTTATAGAGTGTAAACTGTAAAATGATGTTTAAATGTTTATTGAAACATCGAAATGTAGTATATAAGGAAATTAAATTACCAATTATTCGAATAATATTGGAACACGATGTTCCTAAAGAATATTATTTTAGTTTCTTTGTGCGTTGGTCTCAGCCATGGCGTGGTTTACGATTATTTTACGGGACAACCTGCGTCAGAGGAACAATTGAATAATTATGAAGAACTGGGTGTCACTGAGTAAGTTGACAATGTTTTGTTTTATTTTCATTATTGACAGAATAATGTTTTTTACTAGTGAGCAAAATCCTTGTACTGCAAAATACGTTTTTCGTGAAGGAATGTCTAGTGACATTGGGCCGAATTTTTAAGCCGTTTTTATAAATCATTTTTGTAAACTAAATACATACTCGTATTTGGTAAATTAAACGTAATTTTGGCTGGTGTTTTAGTACCTGCACAATAGAAATCGAACCTTGTGCTGAAAATGAACGAAGTCGAGTAGACGGGTCTTGTAACAACCTGAACAGTCCAGCTAGAGGAACCTATTTCTCGCCTCTGGTTAGAGTACTGCCTCCAATTTACTATAATGGTAAGAATGCACTTAAAATTGTTTGTGTTTTCTTAATTGTAACCTGTATTAAATAAAATTTGTGTTTCTGTAGGTATGTATATTGATTGAAATGTTAAGGTTTTTAAATGAATGCAGCTGAAAAATATATTTTTTCGTAAAAGTACAGGACATTTATAAATTCTGTTCTTGCGCCTATTTTGTCTATTTAATTAAATTTATATTAATAGGTTACTTCGCCAGAAAGGCCGTATCTGGAAATGAACTACCTTTGGCCAGAAAAGTCCGGGTAGACTTGTTGAAACAAGGAAACTCTAACCATCCCCTTTTCAACCAAAATGTCCCAGGATTTTTCGTATTCGTATCCAATGATGTGGGGTCATTTCATGACGTCAGTGAGTATTTTGATTTACTCAAAATCTTCTTTCTCACCATTTTATGTTGCTGCGGCCCTCTGCTGGTTCATTCTTTGTAGCAAACCAGTACGGTTGGTAAGTAAAGTGATAATTGCAGTAAAACTATGCCATAGATTCAATGAAACGCAGCGATACATTTTCAAAATTTGTATTTTCTATAATGTCTGATGCCCGTCTATTAAATCAATTTTATCTGATTCTATCGAAATTAGTATCCAATCTAATGATAAAAATAATTGCACGTGGCAGAAGAATTTATTTTAAAACTTTATTTTCGGTGCAAAATTGTATGATTTCATATCAATATCATCTGTTAACAGTAACTTTCTATTTCAGAAAATATGATAGGGGCTACAAATTATTGTTGTGTGAAGGAACATATGAATGATTACGCATGTACTCCAAATATTATACCTGATGATGACCCTGTGCATATGTTCTCCAATATCAGGTGCATGAACAGCACTAGACCACTAACCTATCAGGACTACAACTGCACTAACGAACCTGTGCCTGCTCCAGTAAGAATTCCTCTAACATTATTGCCGGAATCATTTTCATGAACTTTTGACTCGATAATAGTTACGGCTTTGTACTCACATTCAAAAAATCATTACAGATAAAACAAGCCACAACTCAATTTGATAATTCTCAAATATATAACACTAACAACAAAGGAGATAAGGCGATAAGATCGTTCCAAAAAGGACAACTGGCTGTCGAAGAAGAAGATGGAAAGCTTTTCCCTCCAAATGGACCTAACGTCACTTGTATCAATAATGTTGGAAACGAGACCAGGTGCTTTGAAAACTGTAAGTTTGATCACATTTTTTGTTAACTTTGCTCAAAAGCAACCCATTAAAGCAAACTATAAGTTTTGGAAACTGTGTTTTTCCACAAAAGATTAGAAAAAAAAAAGAAAGCAGAGTGTCAAGTGAAGTTTCTGATCATGACGTTAAGAAGCGAAGCCCTCAAACACGCTGTAATATAACCCAAAAAAAGAATCCTCACCCATTTAATACTCTGAGACCACTCCGTCTAGTAAAAAAAACTAAGCAGTGTGAACGCGTGGTTAAATTTATTCAAAAATACCTCAAAGAAATTAATTATTATAATTTTTATTACTTTCAGACATAAACGCATTAATGTCGATAAGTTTGTTCACTATATGGTTCGTGAGACACCACAACTACATAGCTAGTCAGTTAGCTGAGGTCAATCCATGCTGGGACGATGACATGCTGTTTGGAGCTGCAAGAGACATTAATATTGCTTTCACTCAGCAAATTCATCTGTATGAGTGGATGGTGGCTTTACAAGGTAAACGAAATACAAATGTAAAGAAGGATCTGAAAATTATTTCCATAGAATAACTCAAAAATATCCATAATACTTTTTTTTTTTGCACCAGGTCGCGAAAATCTCATAAAAGCTGGTGTTATAACTGCGGATGGTGGATTCAGAGATTTGTATGACAAAAATAATTATCCTCAAGTGACATTGGAATACGATTTTGCTATACGGTGGTTCCATCTCACGCAACCATCGAGAGCTAAGTTCGTCGATTCATTACTTTTATTTCTGTAAAAAAAAATCTTGAGCACATACTTCCACAGTTTCATAATAAGCTCTAGTTATGATCCTAATGGGCAACTGGCAAATGGCATTCATTTATTAAGAAAGTTAAAAATGTTATTGTGTTTAGTGGTTTGGGACTAGAAAATTCATTTCCTTCATTAAAATTTTTAGGTTGTATGACAAAAACGGTACGCATATCACAGACTACCCAATAGTCAACGCTACATTCAGACCGGGTCTGTTAGCCAAAGACAACAATATGGAATATTTTGCTCAGAGCACATTCAGAGCTCCTTGCAGCCACGCCGATGGCAGTATCGAAGCTGACGTAAGTGAACAAAATGTAAAACCGTTCTTATCTAGCAGTTTTTGACGTGACAACGTCTTATGAATCAGTTTGCCGGGTGACACTTCAAGAAACTGCGTTACGCTCCGCTCACGATATGCGCTCACAATGAGAGTGAGTGAGAGGCACGCGTCCCTTCCACTCGGGCATGGTTAGCCCGCCTAAGAGCGAGAGAGACAGACGTCGTTGTCACGTTAAACTTTCGCCCACCAATTTTTCTACCACTGTGACTGTATAAATGAATACGACTTGAATGGTGCTTTTAACCCAGTGCAGTAGTGCTGTTAATAAGTAAAATATTTCTGCCACACCAATCTTTCTGACCACATTTCGGCAAGTTACAATTGAACTTCAGAATTATTGCAAAAGAGAAAATATTACACGATCACTTTTCCTTCCACAATTTTGATCAACTTAATCCTTGATGCCCTCTTACAACTTTTCAGCTGGCTAACAATGGTGCTCCAGGGGTTCAGTTAAGCATTGATATTCCAGCTGGTGATGTGAACAAGGGTCGTAACTTAGGAATACGTCCTTACATTGATTATGTCAAGCACTTCTTGGGGCTCAACATTACTAGCTTTGAAGATCTGGCTGAGCTCATACCGAACGATGTAAGTATAATTTTTGTTAATGTTCCTTACCTTGATGAGTGTTAAATGTGCCAATCTTTTATTTAGATTTTTGTGTCCCTTAAATAAATCAAAAGGATGAAATTTATTAAGTTCTTTTGCTTCCAAGAATCTTCCGAACATGGTATGTAATCTTCATCAACGGCACCAATAAGTATGGAATTCTTATGGAACTAAAAGCAAATTAACAAATTAATTCCAGAAACTTCTAATAATGCAAGATTTGTATGAAGACGTCAGAGATATTGATTTGATAGCTGGTCTTTGGGTTGAGAAGAAGATGGAGGGGGGTCACATGCCTCTTCTTCTTGCTAAAATTATAAACGAAAACGTTTTAAGGTCTATAAGGAGTGACCGGCATTGGTATGAGAGACCCAACAGACCGTTTGCTTTTAATTTGGGTGAGTGTTGTAAAACAACTTAAAAAATAGGATTATTTTGTATACATGTCTTTGTTAGTTGCATTTAAAACATATTTTTTTTAATATATTCATTCCTATTTTTAGCTCAACTGTTAGAGATAAGGAAAGCAAACTTGGCATCGTTATTGTGCAATGTTGGTGATGGCATCATTCAAATACCTAAGCAAGCTTTCCTCAATATTTCTCCTCTGTAAGTTATAGTTCAGGATTTATACTGGGTGTGTCGTACCTAATTACATTAAATTCTATCACATATACTTTATGATATCATGTGTAGGAGAGATAAAGCTAGGAGTATCAAATGCTTTGACCAGTTGACAGCTTTTAGTTTCAAGGGAGAATTTCCGTTGTTTGTAATGACTGACATGTTATGTTATTATATTTACTTTGTTTGAAAAAATATTTTGATTTTTATTTTTACGTATTTGTTTTTTTTTCTTTGTGCTAATCGACATATTATATTAACCAGTATATTAAATGTGATTAGGTACGACACACCCCATATCATGACATTTATCAAAGAACGCTATATTCATTAAAAATTTCAATACTTATTTCAGGAATCCATTGGTGAGTTGCAATGAAATACCGAACATCGACTACAGTGCTTGGTCGGATCCATCTTGCAATAGCAACACTATTTAATTTCTACAACAGGCTGTATCAGTAAAAAACACAATAAATGCTTCCTTAATTAAAAAGCATATTATAAAATTAAATACATAGTTGACGATAAAGATATATGGCGCTAACTGATCTGTGCATGTGTGACTTCCCTGGCAATTATTGCAATTATCCTTCTTGCGGACTAGATTTTCCAGCATTTTTTTTTGGATTGTATAGATTTGCAGCTTACCTTGCATTTGCATTGTATATCTTTATCAGCGTACATTTGTTATGTAATCGAGTCTTTGTGAACATATTATCTTCTTAAAAAATGTTTCTATGGAGTTTCTTGCCGGCTCTTCTCCATGAAACCAACTTTTTGGAACCGTGCAACTAGAGTGACATTTCATAGGCGCCTGCAAAGGCCTATTTGAAATAAAAACATTTGACTTAGATCTGAAAACTGAAAATATCGATATGGTCAGATGATTAACAGTTTATGAATTTTTATTTTGTCAATTTAATAAAATGTCTTTGTTCCTATATTTTCCTTGTCTTATTTTATCTTCACCTACACCTGCTTTTACTACTAAATAAATTAGTTTACCCACATCAGGACTAACAAAATTAGCCTAGAATGCTACTTACCTAATAAGGAAAAACAGCGAACAACACAATTAGGCCAAAATCCCCGAAGCAATTTGTATCAATCACACATAAACTAAGAAAGCATAAAGAAATAAAGCGGCTTACAAACTTTCAATCCTTAGGGATAGCTCGCACTAGCGTGATTGAATTAGTTCAAACAAGTTCGGGTATCGTTTGTGGCTTTCTGGTGATTTCGTGGGGAAAAACCTCACTACTTCTCATATGAAAAACTTTTGTAAAGGTAGCTTGGAAAAAAGTCATTAAGTCAATGGTGTCACTTAAGTTACTAACGCTAGGTACATACTTCTCCAAAGTCACCGCAATGGATATTTATCCTGAAGTGAAACAAAAAAAAAACAGCAACGCAGATTTTAAAACAAAACAAAGCTGTTATCCCAGAAGCAGCTTCTAATTTGATGGGTCTTTTAAAAATCATGGAAAATGCCGAAAACAAGGTACAGGAAAACCGACACGAACAAACTAACCTGGTAACATTGGAAATTCGTAGTGGAACCTCACTCAGGCCGTGACCTGAATCCAATGCTGTTTCATTTGGTTTTCATTGAACGTCCTCATCTTGTTTTTCAGGAATCATTGGAGATTTTGCCTTTATATCGACGCTTTCGTCGATGAGGTGATATTTTTTTTTAAATGAATGCCCTTTTCGTGGTGGTGAAATTTTATTTGATGAATGAAGTTTGTATTTTTGGCAGATCTTAGTGTATTTGTTTGGGCTGTGGTAACAGTCTTAAATATTATTTTAGGATTTTTAGCATATTGCTCTTTTTAATTAAATAGGCGTTTTGATTTTGCTTTACATAATACCTATACAATAGTGTGCTTGAGTAAGTCATCTATATAAATTTATGTTTTGATAATGGTCCGCGTAGTACATTTTAAACATATTAGCCCAGTATGATTGTATTACAAACGACATTTGGTCAAATCCTATATAAGAAATGCCACAGCTCTAAGCAACCACAAAACCAATACAGGAAATTACAAAATTCCGATACAATTTTCCGTAAAACTCCGAATAAATTATGGACATGTGAACAGTATTTGTCTTTAACACCTGATAATACCGACCACGCCTTCTAAAATGACAGTGGTGAGTGCATATTTGACGTCACGGCATTTATTTAATTTGATATACCGTATATGTCTTACCGTAATTACAGCTTTCTAGAACATTCGTAATAATATTATGGGGTTTCAGTTTCGTGGAAGATTGTCTTACCTTATTATTGTATTAGAGGGAAATTGCTGTGAAAGTATTGGTTATTACGAATGAAGAACAGAATTGTGTCGGACGTGATTCAGATTCAGATTCAGATTCAGATTCAGATTCAGATTCAGATTTATTTATTTGTAAACATAGGTACAGATACACATGAGTGTGAGATGTTACATTTTTGTTGGTTCTCTATGCTTGGCCATTAGGCGTACAAATGTTAATGATTTTATTTTAAAACATTTTGGAATGTCAAAACAAATACCAAATTATTAGATTGTTCCCAAGATATCAATTACATACAATAATTTATTAAAACTCGATTACAATGTCAAAACCATATAGTAGGTATCTAAAAATTACATTAATTAAATCTTAGTCAAAACAAAAAAATGTCAAAAGATAGAATATTTAAATATCAAACGAAGGTAATAATTCAGTAAAGTACAAAAATAAGGTCAAATGGAATAAAATAAAAATAATAATATTGTAATATGTCAATTAAGCGCACAAATCATTATGTAATGTACAAATACAATAAAAAAAAAAAATATATATATGAAGACTTATTTTTATTTTATGTTTTTAAGTATCTAAAGGAGGAAT
The DNA here is from genome assembly GCF_030705265.1 of Helicoverpa armigera. Taxonomy (NCBI): domain Eukaryota; kingdom Metazoa; phylum Arthropoda; class Insecta; order Lepidoptera; family Noctuidae; genus Helicoverpa; species Helicoverpa armigera. Next base: position 12,081,912 of record NC_087123.1, read on the forward strand.
TATAGAATTATCATCCAGGTAGTCTTTTATTGAATAATAACATTTATTAATTAAAATTTTCATGAGCGTGATTTTGAATTTTTTCAGATTTAACGATTTTAATGTTTCAGGCAGCTTGTTGAATATTTTTGTGTCCATACAGAATGTACTTTTATTCATTAGGGCAGTTTTGCCATGTTTAGTTTCGAGCTCCAGCTTATTTTTGTCTCGTAACTGTCTATAGTAACTTTTGTGAGCTATTTTATATTGTGAGATGTGTGTTTTAACAAAGACATTAGTTTCGTAGATATATAATGAAGGCAGAGTAAGAATGTTTAAGCTTTTAAAATACGGTTGACAACTTTCGGTACTAGACAAGCCACACATCGATCTTATACATTTTTTTTGAGCTCTAAATACAAATTCTCTATCGACGGCGTTAGCCCAGTACATGACACCATACCTTAGTGTTGATGCAACATAACCGTGATATGCCATTAGCACCGCTTCTAAGCTGACAGTCTTTGAGAGTTTATAAAGTACAAATGCGAATTTACAAATTTTTTTACAGATTTCTTCTGTCTGAGGTCTCCAATTCAAATTTTCATCTATTATGATGCCAAGGAATTTTGTGACCTTAGTTGCTTCTATTTGCGTCCCTAGATAACTAATTTCAGGAATTTTACTCGGGATTCTCTGCTGAAAGTGCATAATTTTAGTTTTTTCTAAATTTATAACGAGGTTATTTTTGTCAAACCATGATATAATTGTTTTTAAAGTCATATTTATTTCATTTTCATACGTCGCAGGGTCGTCACATTTAACTACTACTGTACTATCGTCGGCAAATAGTACCATAGGGTGATTTATGTGGCTGGGAAGGTCATTAATGTACAGTAAAAAAAGAGGAGGTCCTAGCACGCTACCCTGTGGCACGCCGTATTTTACTGTCCTACATTTTGAGAGATATTTCTTCTCATAACTTCCATGTGGATTTGTGCAAATTTTTGTGATTTCAACAAACTGTTTCCTATTTGTCAAATACGATTCTATTAGTTTAAGCACATTCCCCCTAATACCACATGTTTCAAGTTTTTTTAACAAAATTGCGTAATCCACATAATCGAAAGCCTTGGTTAGGTCCATAAAGATAGCACAAACCGGATTTCTTTTGTCTACATTTGATAAAATAGGAAGGAGAAGATCATGTATGGCCATATTAATAGTATTTTGTTTTCGAAATCCCTTTTGTTCTTTGACTAATATATTTGACCTCTCCAGATAAGTATAGAGGGATTTGAATCATAAATAGTATGAATAAGTCATAAATAGTGTGAATAATAAATAGTATTTTTATTTAAACAGTTGGATCATGATAGTATTTTTAGTATTTTATTTATTTCTGGTGCTTCATTATGGATCATATCTTAAGTAGTTTCGTAGTAACAATTTTATTGTAGGTAACTCTATTTTTTATATTCTTTTCATCGATATGATTTAGGTTTTCCATGCCATACGACGTTATTTCCCAAAAAATGCTTAAAAATCCCCTCTGTTATGTTCCAAGCCCCGTCACCGATGTCACTAAAAAACCTTAACATGTAACTTTTGACAGATTTTTCGTGTAAATTCAGAGGTCAGTTCAGTGACCCATATAAACCGTAAAGGGGATGCGAAAAGGGGAGACTTTAATACACCAAATGCATATTTGATGATGTCATAAGCTAGGAGGGTGTCGTTAAGCAACGTAAACTAAGATAAGCATGGTTTTAGTTGTTACTACTTGCGCCAATATTAGTAAAGTTTTGTTTAAGTCACCATTTAAAATGTACATTGTACCTTCATAGCCTATCTTGTATATTATTATATAGCAATAGGTTGTTTTATCTTTGGGTCCCTTAACGAAGGTATGATGGTTGGATGCTCTCTTAGCTTGAACAATAACTTCGGCCGAGTCTATTGTTTTAAGTGTCAAATGCTTTTGACTTTAACTAATTGTATAAAAAGCGGGCTGTTGTGCAACAGACAATAATGAAAGGATCACTAAGGATTTTAGTCAAAAGACTGACACTTCCCGCCCAGCTCGCCTTCTCAATAACTGAAAACCTATAGACCCTTTCTAGTTACCATAACAATAAATATTAAATCCTCAACTCCTGTATTTCTTACTAACTTTAAAACGAACCCAAATGTTCGATCACATCAACGTCATTGTCAAAGTAGAACTTTCTGGAAAGAACTTTTCCATTACGAGTCATGGGCAAGCGGATAGATTTCTTTCACAGTTATTATTAATGATAAAATTTAAATTTTAACGCTTTCCGTCGGAGCTGAGTGTTCAAGCCAAAGAGTTCCTTCGAACTTTTCGAAGTATAACGATAACTTACGGACTGGTCCAAGTTATAGGTTTGAAGCGTTTAATGTTAATGGAATAAAGGTAAAGACAACACTGACTGTGAAATGAAATTAAGAAAAGTAAGCTGTGAAATGTGCACAACAAATAAATAAGAATTTACTTAATTTGTCAATTAATTAAAATTATTCACAACAACCAAATATAAATAGAACAAAAAATGTTGTATTCTGGTAACATAAAATTTTAAATTTCAGTATGGATTGTCTCGATAAGGTCTGAGAGTGTGACTATTATTTGATAATATGGTACTATGTGTTATCCAACCACAAAATCGCTATTTATCCGTTTCTAACTTGCACCAAAAGTTTAAAGACAATACAAAATTTAATTAAACTTTAGTCTGGATAGTTTATTGGTTCGTTGCTGAGGTTTTGTTTTATGAGGCTAGTTCTCTGTCTTTTCTTCACTGAGATGAATTTTTAGTGATGCACGCCATCCAGGCTTTGAGATGGGGAAAATTGAGCCTTGTAGGAGCATGGTATGGTTAAAATGTTAGGAAAATTGGTCGAAGTATAGAACAAGAATGTATTAATGAAGAAGAACTTCAAAGAATGAAAGTGTAATTTTTGAATTCGTTGATAAACGAACTGAATAAAAAATCGTGTTGCATTTAAAAGTTAAATCTGAAAAATCATCATCATCATCATCATCAGCCTATAGCAGTCCACTGCTGGACATAGGCCTCTCCAAGTGCACGCCACTGAGATCGATTTTCGGCTGCTCGCATCCAGCTCCTGCCAGCCGCCTTGCGCAAGTCAAATCTGAAAAATACGCATATTTAAATCATTGTATCTTAGAGCATTGCATCTTATAATATTAAGCTTGTTTTCATATCATATTCTATTAATCAGAAGCGAGCTCTTGCTGTCAATAACTCGAAAGCAATAACAGACACTAAAACTGCCAAGAAAAAAAAGAAATCCAAGGAAACTCAAGCAATACTATAAACTCAAAAGTATCCATGACAAATGTCTCGAAACATTACTCAAACACTCCGGTAACAAGTTATATTTTTCATTTGGAACCGTCTGAGGCACACAATAGGGCCTTTGTGGCGGGTCTAACGAGAACGCTCTATCGGATGCCTTCAGTCGCTTACACTTTGAGAAACTTTATCCCGACTCTCAAGGAAGCGACGGCCATCAAAGTGGGTACGATGCGTTTAATGTACCTTCAACTTTATTGCAAGGGCGAGCACTCGCTTTGTGTACGGATTCATCATTTTTGTTGTGGAGTAGTGTAATTACAAGGTTTCTGGATAGTTTTTTAATATCATTATTATCACCATTGTTGATCGTTTTTAATAGTAAGGCGCCATTATTTTTATTCATGGTACTACACTACATTATCGTCGTCATGTACCTATGTAATATTTTTACAGTATAACATTGGTGTTTCTTGAAGCCCCTGGTGGATGAAGTTTGATATAACTACATTGTATAAATTTTATGCGAGGTTTTGTAATTTTATATACTTCTGAAAGCTTGTTGCTTCCGCATTATAATTTTATATTCCAAAGTCATGCTTTAGAACCAACAATATTTAATAATCTTGATACAACTCTAAACTTTCCGAAACAAATCTGAAACACAAACCCGGAAACATATTTTTGAAGCACAAAAAATTCGAAACATCTGTCGCGGACAACTCTAAAAAAAATTGCGAAAGGAAAAATTTATTCTGTCCTTAAAAGAGTAAATACCATGAAATATTGTCAGAGCCAAGGAAAAGAAAAGTTTCTGAGGGCATCAGAAAATAAATTGGTATTTTCTTTGGAGAAGTTACAGTACAACTTTGGTTGAGTTGTCTAACTAGGAACCTTGGTAGCTGATTGCCATTTCTGAGTCGTGATTGCCAACCCTTTGTTTTGATAAAGGTGGCATTAATATTTCCAGAACCTTGTTTCTCTTTAGGGCCTTTGATTTGACCCATCATACAGCAATGTACAGTATTTTTGAGAATAGCAATCTGAATAGGTCCATTTATTTAAGAAAAAAAAAAACAAAAAAATATCTCAGTTCAATGGAGAATTAACCTCTAAATTAACCTCACAATCTAGGTAAAAAAAACCTTAATGCTTGCAATTGAAAATACAAACCTCAAACCCAACTGTTACTTAATAAAACTTAACCAAAACACGCTATCAATTCAGGCAAAACCGCAATCTAAAACAAGTTGAACTTAAATGAAATTTCACTTTCAACTTACGCATAAATATTTGAACAGGACAGTATTATTACAACGGTACGTATTACGGTAATTACCGGGAATCCCCAGACTTACCATTCCCCTTATTTTGAACAATGACGGTATATTACTTTAGCCAAACACACTTGATATATAAATATCTGTTTAAATCTGAGATTTTATAAGGATATAATGGGGTTAATAAATGCTTTACTATAAGCCATTTATATATGCCAAAGTTTAAGACAGGCCAACCCGGTTATGTACTTATCGTTTAAAAGTAATCGGTATACAACTGCAACCATACAGTGCAAAATAGGAGAAAGGTTTTAATTTACTCTTTAACAAAAATCTGTTGAATGTCCCAATATGAATTATTCCTGAAACAGTAGATACCTACATAATATTAAAACAGAACAAACCTTAACGTATTCTCTCGAAACACAATTTTCCTTCGTTCACAAAGACAATATCGCAAGAATTCATTTTGCATCAAACATTTTCGAAGTAAAACTAACAATTCTGTATAAATGAGACATACTGAAAGGATCGCCTTTTGTCAACTGTGAGGCACATCACTTTGTTTCAAGAGTTACTACCTAACAAAGCCTGAGTCCCAACAAAGTTAAAAATATCAAAGGAAATGGAAAAACGAACTCTATTGTTAAGGAAACAAGTATCAATTTGGAATCAAACTCAAGTTTGTGTCTACAATCTATGTCATTTCAAAGGAGACTGCCGAAGCTATCAAAGCTTGGCTTATATTGTACGACAAGAATATCGTCAATATACTGGCACATAATTTTATAACAGAATATAGAATCATAATAATCAAAATAATAATCAAACGAAAAATGTAACAATATTTTACGAATAAAATTATATGTTATGTGCCAGTGACAGAATAGTTCATATTAATAGTCATTCCTTTAGGATGTAACGTTTATGTATATCAGCTGTGTTAACATTGATTAGCCTAAAAACACGAAAGCGACAAGAAAACATAAAATCTGCACGATTTAAAATAATGACACTATGATCACAAATTCATAAGCCAAATATAATACGAAAAAAGTCTATTACAATTTATCTAGGCGCCTGCGGGCTAAACCAACGATGCGTACAGTTTTAACTACTCCCGGTGCGACGAAGCTTTTCATAAAGTTAGCTCCTGATAATCAAAGAGAATCTCGGTCTCTTTTAAACAGTATTTGATATTATTGTCTTTTTGGGACATAATGGCGAATCGTACAACGTACCTTTTTAGATTATTTTGGAATACGGGGATAAATCTACACTTTTACTAGCTTCCACTCGCGGATTTTCCGGCATTTTACGGGAACTCTTTTAAAAGTAGCCAATATCCGCCTATAGCCAAATTGCATCTTTTGTATTGTGGTGAATTTTTTGTAATAGTAGTTCTAGCTAATACTGCCACTCAAATGTCTGTAATGTGCAAAACCCCCATACTTATACAACACTGTTATTGATTTACTCAGAAACCATGACCTTATTTTACAAAAAAATCTACAACTATATCTACAGTTTTCTTATTAAAATGGTTAGGTAATTTTGCTCTCAAAATTATGTAGGTGCCTACTTCAGTTATTAAAGCGACAGTCTTTTGTAGGCACTACAACATGTACTTCATAGGCTATACGCAGTTACGCACCTACATCAACAGCGGGGGGAGGATTTTAATCATACAGAGATTCTTTAACCATTGCCTGACAGGAGTGAGATATTAAAGTAAAACAAAACTCTTTTGTTACCCCTCTCCCTTTGCTTCGCGTGTGTAATTATTCGTTATTTTTTTCGCCATTCCGCCATTTTGAAGGCGTCCCGTGATAGTCTTTTTGCGCGCGTTGTTGTGCCGTTGATATTTTTTCGGTGAAGGGTGTGAATTGTGAATGTGATTGTTTTGGAAATGTGTTCTTTTGGTGAACGGAGTTTTTTTAACTGTAGGGATGTAGGAATACGTAGAATTTTAATGTGGGATTTTCATTGGTAAACCTTGGATTGAATTACAGAGAAAAATGAAAATAAGCATCCTTACCGTTTTTCGCAAATCATTTGAAAAAGTCCAAAAAGTTTTCGCAGAACATGTGATACTTATGTATTACTTGCGTATTTATCATATTTAATTTCATCAGTAAATTAAATTAACTCAGCCCTAAACATTCAGTTACCACACCATAAAATAAATATTTCATCTCCAGTGTCCCAAAACTGCAAATGCCACACTAAGCCTTCATAGCCCCATGATTTTGTGAACAAAGGTAGGCACAGATATCGCCGGGTCACTACGCCTGCTAATCAGCTAATCTTTCCCAAAGTAATGGCTTGGAATAAAAGCATCGTTTGCGGACCTAAAGTTGTGTGCACATTTCGGTCTTTTGTAAGAGTTTCAAGGGTATTTTAAATGTAAAAATAAGTTTTATAAACTACCCTTGTCTCATAGCTTTCTTTGATTCCATAATAATTTTATTTCGTAAAAAATAATTTTATTGTAATTACGAAAACAGTCTAGACTTATTTGAGCAAGGTTTAATGTAAGGTCAAGAAAAAGGAGAAACAATATTGGCCATAAAATACTAAAACTTATGAAGCTTAATGTAGCTATTACACTACTAATTACAACAGTACCTAAACATATTATTTTTAACCAAATAATTTGCAATAATTTTTACCCTAGAGAAAGATAATTTTTATTTAAAAGAACTTTATACACTGAGGAAATATCTTTATAAATTATAATAGTAAGCATAGACACATTAACCACCACATCTCATAGTATTTACTTAGTTTAACTTGCAATGTAAACTAACCCTTAGCGAGGGTTCGTACCTTTAATTAACGATCGGTCAGGCAAAGCAACTGAAATAATTTAACCGTTGTAAATTACAGTTATGATAATGACTGTTACGCGCTAAAATCCTTTGTTGTTTTCTACTTTGATATTAAATTTATAGTTGTTGAAACAATTAATTTTGAGTTTCGTTTACGAAATAATGTTGTTAATTATTTTTTTGAGTTTACTTAAATAATTTTAATTTGAACAAGAATAAAACTTAAAACTATGTTAGATAAGAGATTAGAAAGTTTTGTAAACTTCTAAATTGTTTCTTGTGGTTTCAGCCGTTCCCGAGCTATTCGGATTCTTGGGCTCAAACTATCTTAATTATGTAATTACTCATAATTTCAATCTAACCAATAAATACTTAATCATATGACAAAGGTTGTATGATCACGTATTCTGTAATCATAACTAAAGTACGAAAACCAATTAATGAAAATCAAATAAGCCCATTACTACAGGTACAGTACACAACCTTGCAAATATCATAACATTCCATTATCAAGTTACCGTAAAACGTTAAACACAGACGTTTCGCAAATAGTCCATTTATGAAATTGTTCATTGTTAATCAGTTGATCCCTTAGATCATCCAACCAATTGGAGACACCATTGCCATACCTTCTCCTTTGCTGAAGATGCAAGACAGCTGATAATACTCGACTGTGAATCTATGCATCAACTTTGTGCGTGTGTTTGATAATTTTGTCGTACGCCTGTAATGATGTGATCAAAAATGCATAAGTGAAATATCACAATTGCTAGCATAGCCTCGGCTCCCATGCTTAGATAAGCAAATGTTTGGCAAAGACATTTTGTTCTCATGGCGGCTCCGGATAGATGAACGCTCCAAGGTTGATCCCTGTTGTTTGTAAGAGTAAAATGCTAATTAGTGATTCGATTAAGTGATATCCGATTGAATTGTGATGCGAGCAAAACTGATTCGATACTAAATGAATATCGTAATGAGAGAGAAGATTTATATTCATTTTTGATAAACATGTATTTTCGATGAAACAAATGGAATTTTCTCTTCAATTCATTTAATTTACCTTTCTGTGGATATTTTCCCGTTGCGAACAGAATTCAAAGTTGCGCGAATGTGTGATATTTTGCTTATCGTAATATCATTTTATTCAATGTTTTTATTCGCTGAAAATGAAGGCGTGGAAGCGGTAGCGTGAAAGATTATTATCAATTTCATTCTGAAGGCTCCGACGGTAACATTTCTGTTTTTAAAAGAACTTCATGTATGTAATCTAAAAATAGCTTCATTGAAAAACAGTGTAAAAATATTCTAAGTGAGATAGAGAAACTCGTTACGCTGATAAAACGAAGTTTTTAGTAATTCATTAATTATAGCTGACTTGTATATGTTATACTATATACCTTATTGCTTATATTCTGTTTTGCTTTACACATAATTATGGTTTTCTAAATAATTCAATGAAATTCATCCAAAAGTAAGCCAGTACTCCATATTGTTATAAAACATACCAAAATACTGGACACTTAAAAATAACATACAGTATCCTTTCCAAAACATATCGGTAATCGCAAACAAAATCGAATCGTACACACACCCAAAAACCGATAAACAGAAACCACGTTCCCAGATTGAAATTCCGATAAAATTAAATATCATGCCGTTTCTAATAACCCATTTCATTTCTGGAGGATACAAAATTGCGAATCATTCTCCAAGTATTTTTCTTTGGAGAATTTCACGCAAGGTTATTTACCATACGTATAAAATATAGGTATGTATGTACGTACATAAGAGATGTTTGCCAAATACATTAAGCGGCTGGCTAACTCAATTTTATGGATGAAACGAGTTTCGGGAAGGTCGCGGAATTGGCTTTTCAAATTATTAGGATATAAGGATTGTGAGGAATATTGTCATTGTTCAGAATCTTCGTCTTTTTCGTTGTGCATGTTATATTTTAACTTTTGTATTGTAAAAATACAAGAAAGGAAAAAAAGCGTTTGTGAAGAAATTACCTTTTTTGTGTTAGCAATGTTTTGAAGCAAGATATCCCAAAGTAAATCTTAAGATTAGGTTCACTACAATCAAGTGCTCCCAAAATAATAGCCTTCTATAGTGGACCTAATATCTTAATAAGAAAGCCTAAAGGAATTCAGGCGTGACGCACACAACCTCTTCAATATAAGTGCTTCTCCGAATAACCTAGTAAGAGTGGCCTAAAAAAACGAGAAAGACTTTTCTCAGTACGTAACGGTCAGGGATAAAACCGCAAATCGCATTAGGACTGTATCTGACATTACTTGAAGTAGTCTACATCAAAAGGGGTTACTTGAATGGAGTGTCCTTCTTGAACAAAACTGCGAGTGGTCGCGTCCTAATTTGAGGACGGAAAAAATGTGTAGAAACGTCTTTGAGTTGAAAATGTTTGTTCTCGACAGCATGTTGTCCTGGTTTCACTTGTATAAAAAACCCTTTTGATAAGTCGTAGCTTACTCAGGTGTAATCTATCTTTGTAGAAAATATCGACTATCGTCTGATTGATTACCGAGCATTTTACTTAGGCATGAATTGTTGAATATATATCTTGGCCAGTCGAATTTTTTACGGGTTGAGAATTCGCAGTATCCTTAGGAAGCGCTAATAGCTACTATTCAATTTATTTTTATAAATTCCATAAAGTACTCATTCCAAGAATACCAGGACGACATAAATAAAAGAAGACACTTCAATCTATTCGCGAGAAAATGACTCAGATACACGTCATTGCCAGTCACAGTACATTATGAAAACGTCACGCGCAAACTAAAACGGTAATGAGGTGAAAAATGATTTCAAACGGTCCACTGTCGCTTTGAACGCTCTTTTGTTTCTCAATGTTTGTTGAAAGATGCTCTTTGAAACGGTTATTTTTTGGCATATTGTGTTTTTAAAAATATCGTGCAGTGGGTGTTGCATTTTACATATGCGTAAGTGGTTAGTGACCTCTTGAATGGGGACATTATTTAAATATATCTTTTAACTTAACATACTTCCATGCATACATTTTACTTTCATGTTGAAGATTTGACAGCAAGTTGCCATTTATAGTATCTTTAGAATACTTTGAAATCGAAATATTTTACTTTACTATCGCAACTAGACCTAGTAGGGATTTGGTTAAAACAATAATTAATCCTAACTTTCATACTTTTTAAATACCATCGTGATAAGGGCCTTAAAAAGTATTTAGAACAAACTTTAAACCCAGGCACCCTAACTCAAAGCAACAAACCAGAGTTAGCCAACAAAATCAATATATCCATCACTCTCAATATTGATAAATGGATGTCCAATATGATGACTTGCTAACGGCGAACGATGTCATTTTTCATGGCTTATTACTTTTTATTGAACAACTTTTTCCTCATAGCTTCTGTGTTTAATCACTGGAAGTTGGCCGACGTTTAATGTTATAGAGAGTAATGATAAGGGCTTTCTTGGCCAGTTGTTGACATTTAAAGCGAGTATGTTTTTTCTTAAAAGGTCCAGGCTGCTTAGTCATATCGATTTAGACTTTGAAGATACCTGACTCTTATTTACCAAATAAAAGACTAATTGTCAATTGATGAGCCATATATAAAGTCTTAAGCATTTAATTCAACATATAAATTCGTTTGGTAGATAAGTATAAGTAGCATTTTTTTATAATTAATAAATTTAAATTAATAAATTGGTAAGTGATCACTAGCAATAATTCACTAGAGGAGCAAAGCTCTTCACTAACGCAGATAATAAAACAATACCGTCCCGTGTAGCAAAAGACCAAATCCCAAAGGACCAATCAAAAATCGGAATCAATAAGTTTCTGCTCGGTCACCAGGACCATAACCGTGCTTTAGCCCAATATCACCCCGACCTTAAAGATTTTCCGCACAAATAAGCAATATCGTAGTTTGTCCAAACACTTGTGTGCCAATAACCTGCACGTGTTGGCTCGTATCTCAATTTGATCGCACACTTATTGCCCTCGAAAATCCCTTCATCATCAACCAAAATAACACCTTCCTTCATCACTACAAAGTTCAAATTTCCTTGACAGCTGCTTAGAAGGTTTATCAGATTTTTCCCAGTTCAGCAGATGAATTAATATCAGATGAAAATGACAAGTAAGATTTTGATGCCGATAAACACTTATGAATATTTATTATTTGGTTAATAATAGTTCTGTGTGTTTAGGCTCTTGAATTATGCGTGGAGGTTATGAAAAATTCATATCTGTTTATTGTGCTCTTGTTTCATCGATATTATTGGCGACTCATTGTTTTGTTTTTGCAAGTTAATTAAGTTGTTTATTTATTAAAATTATGTGAAAAGTTTTAATTTTATTATATTTAAACTTTACTCAAGACTTGAATAACACAAATATGGGCTATTATTATAAAAATTAATAATCTTATCCATAAAAATTCAAAATAAATAGATCAGCTCCCAAAAAAATATTCAATAGCCACATATTTTATCGGGAGTTCCATCCGATCGTCACATACAGCATTCTGACGGCCTTCCCTTTGTGTTCGTCACATTTTTCCACAAACGACATGACACGCGCCACAATTTGTCACAATTGTTCCACCCCTGCGTTTAATATATTTCGGCGGTCTCGTCGGTCAGCACTTGCATGTTATTTGGTATCCCCAAACCCGAGAATATTTGATTAAACATGGAACTACCCGTCTTGGGATCGTGCTTGTTTCCCAATTCTGGGTTTTTTGGTTGCTAGATATATTGAGCCAGTGTTTTCTATATTCTACTTCCATTGTTGCATTTTTTTTATACTATGAATTTTGAGATCACGAAAAATGATATTTCTTATTCCAGTAATTGGACACAACTAGACGATTGCACAAGCAATCCTGATTATAGTAAAGCAGACGACAGAGTCCAAAGTTACGTTAATAGGTGCCTGCGTAAAAATAAAAGCAATAGACGAGAAGCAAAGAAATTAATTTAGATGAAACAAAAAACAAAAATCAACAAAGCACACAGGAATCCTAAGCCCTCCATAGAAAACAAAAACCAATCACCGAAACAAAACACAGATACAGACAATCAACACGAACCAGACGTGGTATCTCCTATCTAATTCTATACAGTGGAAATCACACATTCACCGTACAATCACCGTATGGCCGTTCCACGTCGTCTCACTAATTGTCATCAATTACAGCCGGCATATTAATTTGCTCCCTCCACTCAATATATATGTAAAGCTAGAAACCTTACTTTGTGATGTATGTAATTGGAGCTCGAATAATAGATGCGGTGATTGATTTGTGTCATTTTAGAGTAGTGAGGAAACTCTTTGATTTGAATTTTAAAGTAGGTGTAATTGTTGCTTTGATCCTCACAGGCCTACCACATAGTGGTTCGATAATACATAAGTTAGAGTCCAACTCCTGTTAAAACGATGACCGTAGATACAGCTAACAATAGAGAAAAAAACTCCACACAACATCAATATACCTGAGGTATGTTTCTCCTTATGAAATATAAGTTCACCTACTTATAACCCTTATACCATTTTAAGGTCCAATGAGATCCTCAGCCCCTATTGTCCAAATCCCAAAATGAAAGGATCAAAATAGAAAATTCCCTCAATCTTTTCAATTAATATCAGTCATAAATCCTCTAGCGTTAGAAGGCTAGTACCCGACAGTATTGTAAGCTATATTCCACCATAAATTACAGGAGACGACGAAATTAAAACGGCTATTCAAATATCAACTTTAATATCTACAAAGATATTATTAAATCTGGCTGAATTGTTCAGTTTAGGAGTATGATTTATTTTTAAAATTTGATTATTGCTAGAATATTTAAAATTAGGTACCTGATAATAAAGTTGAATATTTAAATAAAAGTACTTTAAATATAGATGAATATTGTTAATCAAATAGCAGATCACACTCAAAGTGATGCCTATTTATAAGAGTGAAGCGTTGTCTTGTTATTCGAAGCTTATACATACATATACAGATACTAAGACTTGTCTAAACAGGGATTTAAAAATAAAATCCTGAAAGACAAAACGATCTTATTTTCTAACGCTCTAGGATGCAGAATGTCTATTCCATTTCAAAGTGAATTGAGACGTTCGACCGATGCTTGCAAGCAATGGGCTGTGACGTCAAATGTGCCGTCCTACAGATTTCCCATCTACGCTCACTTGTTCTAATTTATGATCTCCTGGTCTATTTTAGAGTTAAGCATGTCTTTGTTTTTGTGGCTTTTGTTCTACGACTTTGATAATCTTAAAATATCTAATTTACTAGTTTGTGTAAAACTGCGATTTTATAGGATTTTTTGCAAGTGATCTTCATTATACATGCATTTATCAAAGTATAAAATTATTTTATGATCTATAAACATTCTGATTATTTTTGTTACTAACGACATTGGGATATTCTTGGAATTGAATTAAATCATAAATTTTATTACGTTGTAGTTATTATTCCATTACTAAAACTAAGTAATATTGGCAAATATAAAATAACATTTATATTGGGTGCAGGAAATAGTACCATTAAAAGTGATACATAAAACGGTACAAAGAAGATTATGTAAATCCAGTACCGCCTAGTTAACCAATCTCCAGAACAAGATCAATCCATTATTCCACTTGAGAACTAACTTGCGTGAGATAAAACCCAACTGATTGATATACACCATGTTTTCACTTATCTAACCATTTATCTAACACAGACATATTTATTAACACAAATACTTTACTATGCAAAGGTAAGTTCATTAATTTTCCTACAATCAAATCCCGATCAGCATTACATACTAAAATAGTCCATTACATGATATACATAACTCCTTAACTGTACCACAAAATTGGCATTAATCTACATAACTTGCCTATACAACTGTCATTAACCAGTGCACAGAGGTAGGCGCCTGAAGACAACTTATTGCCTATTCATAAGCTTTTAACAACATTGTCGATACACATACTACACCAGAATTCATTAGGAACAATCTTTATTCCAATAGCTATAAGTCTCAATTTAACCTTACCAAAAATTTCTAACCCGCACAAAAGTTTGTAAAAAGGTGCCAAATGTTTTGCTGTTACACCAACTAATGATAAACAATTCTGATCCTTATTTTGTTTGGCTAAGGTTTAATAAAAGTAAGTTTTCGCTTGCGGTTTCAAAAGAATGTATTTATAGTAAAGTCGGGTCTTCGGGTTGTCATTAAGAGATATTTGCAATGGTGCTCACTTGAAATTTATGTTTTCATGAATATTTTATAGTAAATACTTCTTAGTTTGCCGGGCAGTCATCACGGGTCGTTATAAAGCGGGCTTTGCTTTTTAATATTTGATATTAAATATGGATGAAGACGTTTAAGTATTTTCTGCATCAATTTCACGCCTCAGTCTTGTAATTTGCTGTAAAATTACACTATGCTCGCTTTTTGATGTTCGTTTGCAAAAAATGTAATCTACATCATAAACACTTTGCGGGGATGTGAAATTATAGGTTCTTTTACAAGAAAAAGGTAAAATACACATTGAGTAATACTGAATACACAGATTAAACTGAGATGTAGATAGAACTCAATAATGTCACTTTAGATTACCTTAACCTCTAACCATAGGGACAAGTGATCGACTTTGTCATACCAAACTTGAACCAGGTACCCAGCTAGGTATTGAAATCTGTCCATTATAAGTCCCACACGTAATCATAGCAAGATTAGCATATTTCGCTGTGGGTTCTAGGGTACTAGGAATTAATTCACTCAGTGCGGATACTGTGTAGAAATATTAATTAAAACCCTCAGAGGGGGGCATAGATTAAGTAACGAAAAGGCCGTTTCAACTGCGTACGTAATATGCCTACTTGATTAGAAACTCAGTGATGTTGCTGCTTCTACATCGATTTTTAAGAACAGTTGTTTATTTACGTATTTAATTTACGACCCAGTATGGTGAGTAAGCTGGTTTTAAAAAAATTCCATAACACAATTTAAAGCGAAGATACGTATTCACTTGAACATCGAAAATCGTTCAGTTTTTAACATACAAAATTATAATCAAGATTAACGTGACTAGTCAAATAAAAAGTAACTTTAGAAGAGCCTTTAGGCACAATACTTCGACAAATCATCATATTTTTATCTTAATCTTTGCCGCAAGGGATTTGCAGGCGATTTTCATATTTCTAAATTGTGCGGCAAACGGTAGAAGTGTTTATGTTATCGCCAACAAGCATTTATCTGTGCTTTGACACTGTTTTGACGCCAAATTATTTTCTCAAAGTTAACAAACAAAGACATTTTATAACTGAAGATAAAAATCTTGTTGAAACACTAATTGAAACAAAACCTTTTGACTAGCAGCCTCATGCGCACACTACAGATAAAACAGTCGGCCGTCTATTGGCTCGATTGTTTTTTTTTAATCGTCATGGCCATCAAAGTTTTCAGTCGGTCTCATACCGGACAATTACCTGATTGTTGTTACGTGTGTACTTCCATTCATCTTCATACTGATTCATGAGCCCCAAACCAACTATCGGTCGACTAAAAGTTTGTAGTATGCTTGTACTCTTACAACCTTCTCTCTTCTCCCCACTTTTCCCAATTCAAACAACACTACACAATTTCCAATTTAAGGCAATTCTAGTTTCCTGACAATTGAAATGTAGCAACACTTAGCCTGACAGTGTTTCGATGGAGATGTATGAAGCCCCGCTGTTTCTCGGCTGGACGTCTGGTCGCTTTATATGTTACTGTCAGGATAGGTTAGCTTAGAACTGTTTTAAATTATGTCCTTTGTGTAGATCTTATCACTTTCTTAGGTAAAGTTGTAGCAATTTGTATAGTCTTTGCGTTCTTTGAAAACATAATCAGTTTTTCCGGTAACGCCAAAACTTGCTAAGCAATTCAAGAACCATTTGCCTGTCGTAATAATAATTTCCGAAATAAGACACTTGACCTAAGATAACCACACGACTACGGTTCTATCAGGTCGTCTGTTCATCAAAATTAATATCCAATCTTTCACCGATATTTTACATGTCCAAAGGACAACCTACAGTCTCAATTCCAACCGTTTTCTAACAGCTTTATAGTTGATGGGAATTACACACAAATCTCGCCAAAACTAAGGACCCCTCCCGTCCCACAATACATTACTAGCAAAAAGCATACACGAAACACAATGTTTGGAGTCCCTTTAAAATTCAGAGCGCAGCGTATGGTAATCGATACACATTTGGGGAACATTGCTGGTACCTACGTGAGGGGGTTCACGATACGACATGAGCTGACCTTTGGCTTTCAAATGATTTTACATTGTTGAGGTAAAATCTTTGTGTTTTGGATGTTTAGGGGTAATTTGTGTCCTGTAGTTGTTAGAAGTTAGTATCATTCTCAAATTAGAATGTCCAAACTGTTGAACGACATTTAAGTTGACTTTCTCTATATACCTGAATTTCTTGAACGACTAGCTTTTCGACGCGACTTTGTCTACGTATACTTACGATATTACTCGTACCTACTCTTTCCATTGTTTTATAACTAATTCTAAAATCCGCAAAATCAAAATCTTTCCAGCTGTTCTCAGTTTAAATACTCTGTACTCTTAACATACACGCCTTTGTTTTAAATGTAAAGAGTTGATGGTTTGATAATATCCACAGAAACCAGTTCTGATATGTGCCACATGGCTTATCCTCATTAGGACACCAAACCATCATTGCAGTCACTCCATGAGTACACTAACATACATTTGTATCCCAAGTACAGCCTTTTCATGCATATTGACACAGCTCCAATGGTACCAATAAAATAGCGATTTCGTACAAAAATCTTTGAGCAAACATACAGTTATTAAATTCGGGGTTTGCATAGCGTTGGGATCAGCAGTGGAGGACCAAATATTAAAGTTGGTCCAAAGAAATACATTGCGCAGCAACTGTGGATTAACTTGGTGTCAACACTGGCCCGCTTACTCTGTACACTGCAGTGCAAAATAAGTAAGTCAGTTTGTTTAGTTACATTTTTTCGCAGCGCTCAATAAAAATACATAACATTGAGGATTTGATATATTTGTCTAAAAAACAAATAAGTTTTCCCAGGGGTTTTTCCTACAAAATTAATTAAATAAGTCATAAAAACACTTTTAAATAAAGCTACTAGATGTTGTTTATTTCATATTGTTCACAACATCTCACATTGTAACTTAAATAATAAACCAAGTAGGTACATGCATGTTGATTTACAATTTTAACAGAATAAGATAATGGAGCTATAAAATATTTTTTATAGTTACGTATCAAAATCCTACTTGATGAATGTCTAATGAGCGTGAATACCACTATTAAATTAGGAACCTCCTTGAAACTAATTAAAACAAAGAATACCCAAATATTTTGAAACAAAAGTGTACCGAAATAGATTGCTTGGTTGATTCTCAATTCCATAATTTAATTTTAACTGTCAAATAGAATTTGCAAATTGAGATATTGAGTCAGTTATTTTGAACGCAAGTGTAAGAGGTTTACACGAAGGTTTAACTAACTGACGGTAGTCTGGGTTGATTTATTTGTCTTTAGGTGTAATTTATATTCTAGACTA
The DNA here is from genome assembly GCF_030705265.1 of Helicoverpa armigera. NCBI lineage: Eukaryota > Metazoa > Arthropoda > Insecta > Lepidoptera > Noctuidae > Helicoverpa > Helicoverpa armigera. The sequence goes on from NC_087123.1 coordinate 12,099,969, forward strand.
TTGAAATCGGTGTTAAACGGTGAAGTTATTAGCATTTAATGTGGAGTGTAAGGTTCAATTCCTTTTCTCTATTAATCAGTATATACTTCGATCAACTTCCTGCAGGTACCTACTTAATGTATTAGATGCAAATGTGAATTTTTCCATTAATTATTTTCTAATATGTCACAGTAAAAAGGCAAAGGTAAAAATATTTTTTTGTTTGCACCCTAAAACCTCCAAAACTCTTTAAACAAATATTGAAGACTATCACTGAGCAAGATAGACTACATTTTCTCCGGCTGTGTGAGTCCCGGGACGTGTATGAAACCACAGAAAAACACTAGTATTTTATAAACAATATTAAAATTATAATCTCAAGCAAAACTTTCCAGCATAATTCTAGTTACTACAACAAAAGTTGCTTGAACAAGAAGAAGCCTATTTACTATAAAGACGTCTAAAATGCAAATCAGTGCAGAAGTTGCAAAAAAAAGTATCCCACTTTTATAACAAACTTTTATTGGAGCACTTTAAATGCTAATAGTGTTCTGCAATTACATCATTCACGACTCTAAGAAACTATAAAGTTAAGTAATTATCTTCTGGATTAAGTGGGACTTGGATTTCTAATTAACTTTAGTATAAGAGTCTCTTTACTTATTTTATTTATGTAGCTAGGCACAAAGATTTCATGACTAAATGTTGAGACATTTTTTTTTTAATGCAGTGGCTATGATATGGATAGTAATTATCTATTTCCGGAATTTTTATTTCAGGCTGTTCATAATGTTTTCCTTCACCTTTAATCAGGCATTGGTCGCACAGTCCAACATATACTTAGAAAGTACAACCAAACTTTGAAACGTTGCATTAGTATTTGCCTGACTGGAAATCGAACCTACTCTCATACTTGAGAGGTTGGTTCTTTGGCCACAAGGCCACAAGATACAATTTTATACCAACAAATATCTTCAAAAATTCACCTGTTTTCCAACAAAGAACACACAAATAGTATGACTAATTAAAGGCCTATTCAACGTGTTATAATTAACGCTGAGCCTTGATAAATACAATGTATTCAGAAACCTTGGAAACTCTAATTAAGTAAACACGCTTGTTATCTCGTAAGAGATCTAATTTTTCTTTAAACAGCTTCAACTATTTGCTGCAGAGTTAGTATTATTTTTATTTGAAGGATATTTATTTTTAATCCTAATATTTTAAACTAATATCGTATTTGCGAAAGCGATTAAGTATGTCTCTTTGCAATGCAGTTACGCTAGAAACACTTGACTTGAAATCGGGCTCAGAGGTAGATAGAAAAGACGAATATAAGTACACTACATTCATCAGGGTTACTTTTTATTTATTTATTTGTTTCTGGCCAACCAACAATTGTATATACTGATGAACAAGAATTCTTATAGCTATGGTTAGTATTACAATTTCTTATAGGTTAGCACCTCATGCCCCAATGACAATAATACGCGTTACATAAACATTGAATTTAAAAAACAGGATTAAAATAATTAAAAACCAAGTAACAATGAACAAAATTACAACCGAAATTAGGTAAATACATAAAAACAAAACAAAAAAATTAAATTGGTTATGAGATTGGTTTCCCTTAGGACGCGTATGAAACTGGGGGTGGAAAACAGTATGAGATATTTGCAAGTATATATCTACTTAAAATTATAAGAATAGAATTGGCATTTCATAACAAAAATAATCCAATCATTTTCCACAAAGTGCACTGAACCCTACTACTTGGAACAACGCCCAATAATATAATTAATACAATTCAGGTATTACCGATGACTTGCTCAGGAAATGACGATCTGGTTTCTTTCCTTGAAATGTACGAATAACTTGCGTGCAAAATAACATGAGTATCAAAATAACAACAAATCGAGTTAAGGGCAAATCGTTTATCATAAAAACAAAGGAAGTAATACATGATAATATATGTTTAGAACGTAATAGACAGCTTAATTATATCTAAGAATGAACCAATTTGTTTTATTGTCTGTGTAATTGTTGATCCGGTAATAATTGTAAGTAAATAAAGTAATTCCGTAGTATTATATTCCGTTTTCCATAGTTCTGGTCTCAATAAAATAATAAGTTTTAAAATAAGTCTAACTTCTGGTCGCGGTGTCGCTTACTTTTACATTTTAACTTATATTTTAATCGCTTACCTTGTTACATGCTAACTTATATTACAAAGACGAATTAGTTATATCTTAGAGGTCAGATCAGAAGTGGTACTTGAAAATGAATAACACACGTCTATAAACATTTAACCTGGTAAGGTTTATTTCTTACAAAGGATTTAGCAGAAGCCAACTTTGAATAGCAAATACAATATCGATAATTAATTATAAGATCACGATGTGACATCTTCAACGTCCGTCATCCTTCTCTCCGTCATAACTTCTTCTTCTATACCAGCCCGGTCAGGCCAGGTTGGTAGCAAGGAGGATTCATATCTAACACGGCCGTTCCTGACCCTGCGGCGTCCTCGCCAGCAGTATTATTCGATTCTTCAGCATCAGATCAACTCCCCATAAGCTGATCACCGACATGTTGCTCATGATCTGAAACATGTTAAGCAAGGTATAAGTAATTTACTCGTAGTAGTCGTTTTTGTGTAGGTATAAGTCTGAAGCAGGAGAAAAGGAAGGGTAACAAAAAAAATGTTGCATGTAATTTCACAAATTCATAGCATAGGCACGCATTTAGGCTATAGGTTGCATACTATGACGACGTGAAACAGAGACCCATGCGTCCGTATGTTCTCGGTGACAGAGGCTCCCAGTTTGCTTGTCATTACACACGCTCATAGCATAGGCACGCATTTAAGCTATAGGTAGCATACTATGAAGACGTGGAACAGAGACCCATACCGTCGTATGTTCTCTCAAAGTGGTCTAGACAACTAGCACCATCAGTATGTCAAAGTCAAAATCAAGGAAAAGACCATTTCCAAGCTAAAATTACAGTTAAGGTCAAAATCAGTCATTGAAAGTAGGTCAATTAGATCAACACATCAATATTCATGCACCCTTTCACGGCACGCACACAAAGACTCATGTACATTCGAACGTCCTCAAAGTCCTTGTCATTGTCAAATTTCCTTGCAGCTCTCAAAGAAAGCCAAGGGGATCACATTTCGCTCGGCCACTGCTGACCATTCATTTGAAGGATCTAAGTTTTCAAAGAAATAAATCCATGACTTAATTATAACTTTTACACATACAATCAAAATAGTAATGCAAAATATCATCATTACTCATCGTTAATCAAGTGCCAACAAACATAAGTGATCAACGGTTAAAATTGACACGTATGCAGTTTTAATCATCTTTTATAAAATAATGGTAAAAGGTCATGATGGGATACATAAGAACTGGATTGATCTCACCAGGCATTATCACTCCATGCTTCTTGTAATATTTCTGCAAACAGCGCTAGGCCTTTGCGCTTTATGATAACAGCAGGGAGTCACATTATGTGACACCACAGCGAGACAGGAGTAGAGGTTCCTTCCACACGAAACGCACGAGCGACCTCGCGATATGTTGATGAGCTGCTCCACTCGACAGACAGGATACATGTTCCCAGCTCACGTATTAGATACTATTCTCGCCATAAGACAAATGTAACACATGAAACATAAAAACACAATAACTGGATAAGAACTTTGATATGTCACCATGGAAACCGGTGATATTTTTTGTAGCTACAAGCGGCCTTGTTATTATAAGTAGAAATTATTTCCCATTATTTCTTAAAATGTATCCAAGAATAATGAAAACAACACCGATACTCTTCTTTCAACACAATTTTTAGTACAGCAAATCATGCATCGCACAGAATATTCAATTTGTTTTAACAGTTGGCAGTTTTAGGCCTTTATGTTGAAATCATTTTCTAAAAGCGTGACAAAAGGTAGGGACACGATACAGCGCTTCTTCCTTCCTTCTCAACGCCAGACATACTTATACCTCGTACTATGATAAGTTGAAAAGTTTCAGCCCTATCTGCAAAATTCATAATCCAAAACTGTTCAAATCATAAAATATTGATCATAAATTTATTATGTGCCTTCGAGCTTCAGTGCTTTACACATCCTGAAAAAGAAATCCAAGAGAAGAGGTTCACTCTAAAACACAAATCTGCTGCTGAAAGGAATCTTCGTAAGATCGAACTGAGACTGTTCCAGCTGGTGGGCTATCTTCAGTATCTCCAGCATTCGATCGCTTTTTGTTTTACAAACAAGACACAGCAGCTGTCACTTTTCCTCTCGCAATTTCTAGTCAAGACTTCGACCAGTTCTTTGCCATAATGTTGATGTTGTGGCTTCCAATGTGCTGTCGGTTATATCGTGGTTGTTTCACAGCACATGAGGATCATTCATAGAATCGCAACGGTATCGGAACTATAACTAGTTCATACTTTTTCTTCAGAATACTCTCGATCTTAGAGGTCAGATCAGAAGTGGTACTTGAAAATGAATAACACACGTCTATAAACATTTAACCTGGTAAGGTTTATTTCTTACAAAGGATTTAGCAGAAGCCAACTTTGAATAGCAAATACAATATCGATAATTAATTATAAGATCACGATGTGACATCTTCAACGTCCGTCATCCTTCTCTCCGTCATAACTTCTTCTTCTATACCAGCCCGGTCAGGCCAGGTTGGTAGCAAGGAGGATTCATATCTAACAATACATATAATCTTACATAGATATAATGTACAATGGCGGACTTAACGCCTTAGGCGTTCTCTACCAGTCTACCAGTTTGGATGGTGGAGGGAAAGCTTTCTTAAGCGACAATAAAAAAAAACTTAATGTTCATATAACTACATTATGTTACAATACCGAACTAATTACCGACCCAATTTGAGGGTTTTATATGCTATATTTAATCCAGTTACACAAAACATTCCACGGCTGAAACCTTTAAAAACAGCTAAGTAGTGCTAATAAAACCTTAAATAACAATCATAAATTCACTCATTAAATGCTAAAATATAAATTATGTAACCAGCACACAAATGGCAAAGTTTAAAGCGTTTTAATATTAACTTAGAATTTAATAATTTATCTCTAAGACTTTTCAATTATCGCCCTGAAGTGTTCTCAAACATCTTCAGTTCGTGTTTGTAAAGAAAGAGAAGTTTATTTTATTAATTGTGCTTAAATTATAAAACATTTTCGGGTTATATATAAATCACCTGGACCAAAATTAAATTTTAGTAGATATATTCAGAGTTCAAATTACAGAAATTATAAATAAAATAATAATACCTTTAATTGATTTCTAATACAACCTAAACAACACAGAGGTTGAGCATTGCCATCCAACGTGGCAATGCTGCCTGCCTTCTGGGTACATTACCCAGTGACAGCGATGAGGAGCAATTTTTTGATGCAATGTAGTTTTAAGTTGTATATATAATTTAACCTAAACTAAATATGTAGACATTAAGAATAACAACAAAATAAATGTATTTTTTCAATTTTTTTATAATAACGTACTATTTGTAATCTTTATCAAATAAATGAATTGTAAAACAATATATTATTCTATGCGACCTCGCACCTATTTCTACCTTGCTAAGTAAGAGCTATGAAATCATAATCCTGCTTGAAAGTGAGTTAGTTCCGTTATTCTTGAATTAATTACATAAGTATTATTGAAATAAGGTCATAATATAACATGTCAAACAAAGCTCCGTGTTAGATTATGTCACTTTTATATTAGACTAGCTTTTGACTTAGACTTCGTTCGCATGGAATAGTGACTTCCGGCATATTTTTGGTTTGACCAATAGATGGCGCTATATGTCCGGAATAAATTTTATTTTTTATTTTTATATATTTTTTTTTTGAAATAAAAACTATCCTATGTCCTTTCTCATCTCTCTCTCTTCTATCAGTTCCAAACTATGTCTGTACCAAATTTCACACAAATCGGTTCAGTAGTTTAGGCGTGAAGAAAAGACAGACAGACAGACAGACAGAGTTACTTTCACATTTATAATATTAGTTAGAATTCAAATCAGTACATTAACCACAATACCTATTTATTAAAACAAGGTTAATACTAGTACATTTCTAGCTCACCCATTGTTTGAAATAAGATCATACGTGACAATATGAAATAAATCACTGGAAAATATAACAAAGATCTGATAAATGGCCTGAAAATCTACTAGTGTGCAAACAATATGACTTTGACTAGGTTTCCTTAAAATATGAGTCGTCATCATCATCTCTTTAGCCTTTTCCCAACTATGTTGGGGTCAGCTTTCAGTCTTATCGGATGCAGCAAGGAGCGACTTCCTATCTGATCTCTTCAACCCAGATAGGTACACGCACAACCCGATACCCTTTGAGACTTACTGACTTCTGGCTACCAGTAACGAATGCCAATTATGTCAAATAAATTCCTTAAAATATGAGTATTCATTTTTAATTCGTTAGCAAACTTTAGCCTTTAAGTGTGCACATATCTGTAAAAACTTAATGATACAGATTTATTTACATCTGCTTCTAATTTTTATTACGTTATAAACTAGACTGTTTCTGTGAGACATTTAAAGGTTAATGAATTCCTTTCCATAATTAATTCTGTATTCAACACTCATACAAATAAATCATTTTGATGAAATTAAAATTAATGCTGATTTTAATAGTATGTCTTTTCATGACTTAAGCATAAGGGTTACATTTTCATGTATCTATCCATACTAATATAATAAAGAGGATTTTTTTGTAAATTTTTTGAACCGGCTCCGAAACCACTGAACTAATTTGAAAAATTCTTTCACATTAAAAAGGTTTGATCCGGGTGCGGGCAGTAGTTACTACAGGCACGAGTGGAACCGCGGGAAAACGGCTAGTTAAACATAAAAGTTTCAATGAAACCGTGTAAAAAGTGATTCCAAGAAAATATTGCTGAAAGTTATTTTCATTTCGACAGGCAATGGGCACATTTTCGATAAAGATTGCACAGTGCACCTTAAATTAAACAAGTTTTACATATCATTCAGGAAACAGAATATTCTTTATATTCGTTAAAAGATAAACCTTGTACCATACAGTTACAAAATACGGACTTTCATGTAGAATTGAAATTCTTACGTATTGAATAATTTACAATCAATATTGTTAGGTTAATTAGAGAAACGTGCCGTAGTAAATAGTGTTTTTTTTAGTTTATGATCTCCACATTTTCGTAAACAGTCTAACATCAATGTAGGTCCCCTTACCATAACTTAAACTCTAGAAGAAACACGGTGGGTTTTAGTCAGTTAAAGCCTGACACTCCCTTTCAGCGAGAGGGTTCATTTGATGATATCCTTCCAAAGAAATATGATAGTTGCCTCATTTACGGAGAAAGGCTTGTTATTATCCTAGTACATAAAGTGCGAGGTACAGCTAGTTAAAAAAATATTTGTACCATTACAAACGGTCTATGTTATTAGTGCATTCGTGCCTCACCTATCAAGTTTTACCCTTCACATAGTCCTTGTTAATCCGTCTTTACATGACTAATATCATTCTCAAAAGCAAACCAGTTAGTACCGACACTCGAAGCAGCATAATTTTCTTGTATTACTCTATTGTACTTCAATGAGTCCACACGTAAAATGTTGATATTAATTTACTTAGTTTCGGTGCTGTGTAGTGTAAGGGGAGCCATTTTCTATGACTCGTATTATGGGACTCAGATTACAAGGGAAGATGTGAAAAGACATGATAAGGCTAATACTACTTTGTGAGTATTTTACTGGGTATTTTTATGTCCAAAGTGTGTGAAATGGATTATATGGGAAATGGGGTGGTTTTTTTTTTATATTTTTGGTCCATTTTTTTTAAATTAAGTAAATAATAATTTACTTCTACATCATCTTTACCAGTTCTTGTTTTATCACTAAATTATTCTTGAATATTATTCTCTTGAATTTTGAGCCCATCAAAGCTATCTGTTGGAATAGTAGTTTCGAGTTCTCCAACAGGACCTATTACTGTATCTTCTACCCCATAAACAAGACATTAAAGTTCCAATTCCTCTGCAGCTGGTGCGTCAACGAGATAGAGCCATGTGATCCTCACGAAGGCAGGAGAGTGGATGGTTCCTGCAACAACCTGCAGCATCCCACCAGAGGAGCCACTCATACTCCTTTCGCGAGGGTATTACCACCTGTCTTTGATAAAAGTGAGTATTTTTTTGTTTATTATGTTACCTGCCAAGTATTTTTTCCCAATTCTGACGGCTTTGTTTTATTTGATCAAATTCTGCCTTGTCTAGGGGTAAAGGCTTATGTAAGATTTTAGGACCACTTGCTGACCTGGAACATTACACGCATTAAATAATTAAAAGTAGCTGAAAGTATTTTTTAAAAACCTATATTGTATTGCACCTAAATCTAAGAAGGATCTATTTAATTACTAAACTTTTTAAAAACTTGGATTTTGCTCCATTGAACATTTCTGGTATGCATTAATTCCACACTGTGCCATAATCGTTGTAAAAAAAAATGTGAAAATACTAACCCACTATTTGTTCACAGACTTTGAGCCGAAGAAAGCAGCGTCTGGCAATGACCTGCCTCTAGCTAGATACCTGAGAACCCGTCTGGTGTCAGTCGGTCGAGTACCGAGCCCCCTGTTCACGAACCTGGCCATCCACTTCATAGTCTTCATGTCTGCTGATATTGTTTCTTTGCATGACACAGGTATGAAGAGTCACTTTGTATATAGTTTAGGGTTTTAGTAACAGGTTTTTATCAGCAATGATGATGATAAAGGTAAACTTGAACCAAATTATTTCGGATATTCACTAGCCACGTTTTGACCATACACAATTCTGGCAAAAAAAAACAAAGAAGTACCTTTATTTACAAAATCATGACGTTTTAATCGTAATCTTTAAAAATAAGTGTATCTTTTATTCCTGATTTGCTGATTTTTCCTTAAAAGCCATAATTCGGAATCGATCAATTAAATTCAACCTTTCCTTAAAACGATTCGCCATGGTGAACGAGATATTTTTCAAAATAACATTCACAAAATATAAATAATCAAAATGTGCAGTTGCGCAGACTATAAAAGTGTGACCTTAGTGCAAACAGAGGTCAGGTAGTGCACTTTTTATTTTTATTTTCGAACTGTGTATGTAGATTAATTTAAATGTATCTAAGTTTGCGGAACATTGCAATAAGGAAATGCTTTGTGCGTGACTCACGTACAATTCGAAAAAGATAACTTGAGTTGATAAATAATCTATGATGAAGTTAACAAGTGCAAAAATGCATTTAGCTTACATCATTTTAGACTATTTTATACACAGCTGCAGGTATGGGTTCAGTTTACTCTGAACAAATCAATACCATCTTACACAAACCTTTTCCTCAACCTATACCCTCATTAAAATAACTTAAACATCCTAATCCTATTCACAGTAAACTACATAGCATGGAAACCATACTGCTGTCTGGAACGAGGCAAGACTGACTACATGTGCGCCCCCAACAAGATCCCTGATGATGACCCGGTTCACCGCTTCTCTGGCGTCCGATGCGTCAACATGACCAGACCTGAGACTTTCCAGACTATTGGCTGCATTAAGAATGATACTGCTCCTGAAAGAGTGAGTTTGAATAAATGACTTTTGATTTTGATTTTGTTCTCTTATGTAATTATACATATTTTAGTAAATGATATGAATAAGTAATTGGGTTTGTCCGTTTATTTATTGGTGGATGGTAGATCAGGTTGATATTATGATTATAGCATATTAAAGTTACGTTTAGTCCAAGTTTTTGACTGAGCGTTTTAAAGTCTAGAGTAATTTAATTAATGTAAATGTTGTGAATAGGTATGTACAAAGGTTCAACTTAATTCCCATATATATTTTATTATCAAAGTTTTTTTAATTTTATTTATGTAAAAAATTGCCTATTCATTTAATATTTTTATTATTTTACTCACGGAAATAAGGGTATTGTGACTATTATAATTATGTATGAATAATAAGATCAAAAGATAAAACCACCTACTGTATGTACTTATGGACAGTATTATTTTAATTACTTAGTTATTATTTTTTTTTATTTTGATCTCTGCATATTAAAACTATATAGGTCGTATACTTGGTCCTTGGGGAACACTAGGAAGTGGTGAAAGGGGGGCGTTTTGGGAGTGCTGTCCTTTTGTACATTTGACGTGAAAAAGTGCTAAAAACTAGCCTGGTTTCAATAAACGTTTTTCACTTTGACTTTGCAGTGCTTAATAGTAAAAAAAACATAGATCACATGAATAAGTAAATTAAAATGGTAAATATTTGAACAGTACTTCAAAATAATCAGCCTTTTTCATATTTCCACTGCGGGGTACACTTCTCTCACACAAAAACATTATACAATGATAATTTTTGCTTTAGATCGTATCATCAACTCCATTACTGGACCTGTCAGTTATATACGGCAATGCATTGTCTAGCCTGATGCAAAAAGGACGCTCGTTCCAAGGAGGTATGGTGAAGACTGAATTGGATGACAAAGGAAGGGTATGGCCACCCAGTACTAAGACTCAAGCTAATGTGTGCTTCTTGAATCAAAGACCTCAGGAGACCAGGTGTCATGATATGCGTAAGTAACATCAAATTACCAGTTGTATGTCCAAAATTCTTGGAACATTGTGCATTAGATAGATGGTTCGCATATACGTGATTTCTTGGACCGGGTATTGTCAGTGAAATGAACATTCATAATTTGAATGTTCGATGTACTTATTTGCTATTCGACTCACAGTCCCTTCGAAATATTGATTTTAAATTCGTTTCTTTCACAGTATTTAATTGTTTCCGATCGTCATTTGTTTCCTGTATTGTACACACCTACTCAAAGTGTATTTCATATTTTTTAATAATTCTATTTCAGCGGAAGATGGTGGTAACACTCTAGCAGGAATAAACCTCATGGTGGTATGGTTCTGGAGGTACCACAACTTCATCGCCAAACAGCTGGCTGCCGTCAACCCTTGCTGGGACGATGACAAACTGTTCAACGTGACGAGGGATATTAACATAGCTGTGTCGTTGCAGATCTATTACTATGAGCTGTTGCCGATTTTCATGGGTCAGTAATTTTTATATGGAGGAAATTTTTATTATTTATTTATATGTCGGAGCACCAGAAGTGGTTAGAATCTTTTGATACACTTGCATCTTGTCAGGATATGAAATAATACCACAGTAGTTGTTCACATCGTCTATTATCGTTCAGTACTTCAATAATCACATTGGTTACAATAAATCGGATACATTTCCAAGATCACATAGTCTGAACTTGGTTTCTCTTCGAGATTCCATTTAAGATTATTTCAATTGACGTTGGCACCTCACGTCACCAAGACGACCACAAACAAGGGACCAGCCAGCAATATTGGGCCGCGCTGTGGGCCGCGCCGACACGGCCATCCTGCGCTTTACACGTCCTCGTGTAAGTAGCACTGTAACAGAAATAATACCAAGGAACATCTTTTCGTTCGGCCACACCTGACCATATCATTAAGCTCAGCTATTGTGAAACTTTATTAAAACATTTGTTAAGACTAGGATGCTCCCTTAACCAGGGACATTTCATAAATAGGGGGTTCCCTCAACCAGGTTCCCTTAACCAGGGTTCCTTTCACTAGGGACTTCTCTTTACCAGAGGCTTCCCTTAAACAGGGGCTTCCCTTAAACCAGGGCTTCTCTAAACAGAGGCTTCTCTTAACCAGAGGCTTCCCTTAACCAGGGGCATCTCTTAACCAGAGGCTTCTCTTAACCAGAGGCTTCCCTTAACCAGGGGCATCTCTTAACCAGAGGCTTCCCTTAACCAGGGCTTCCCTTAACCAGGGGTTTCTCTTAACCAGAGACTTCTCCTAACTGGAGGCTTCCCTTAACCAGGGCTTCCCTTAACCAGGGCTTCTCTTAACCAGAGGCTTCTCCTAACCGGAGGCTTCCCTTAACCAGGGCTTCTCTTAATTAGAGGCTTCTCCTAACCGGAGGCTTCTCCTAATCGGAGGCTTCTCCTAATCGGAGGCTTCTCTAATCGGAGGCTTCTCCTAATCGGAGGCTTCTCCTAACCGGAGACTTCCCTTAACCCAGGGGATACTTTTTTAAATCTCTTTTTTTTATTATCGTAGCCACTTAACCAGCGACACGATTTTGGTCACTTAACCAGTAACCATTTTTACACATTCCCAACGAATCTAAGTAATGTGGGAGAGCCAAGAAAGTACCGAGACTCTTTACAGACTGTTACTGCATGAGCTACGACTACAACGTAGAATGATACCAAGTGTAGTAGGACTAGACTACTTCCATTAATTCTTCTTTTTTACTCAATAACTTAGTTCATTGATCAAAGCAAGCTTAGATCTGATTTTATCAAACAACCAATAGTGGTCTAATTACAACATACTTTCTATCTGATGTTCATCAGACAATTCATCAGGGATAGACTTCACTCGTTACAGCTTAGCGAATTCGATACAGTAACTATCAACAATTCAACTGCTAAAACTAAATGCTCACTATCGGTATCATTATCTTCAACTGTATCTGATAAATAATCAAGTTCAAATAGCACGTCGAAACTAAAAACTTCGTTTAAACGTACAAACGTACAACTGAATCTCAATAGTCTGCTAATTCAATCGATAAACGTCAAATGCAATGTTTTTAAATACACTACTGCTTCATATTTTAACGCGACGTTCATAATACATTAACAACAAAACAGATCACCTGATTAACTAGCATAGGAAAACTCGTAAAGTGTCGAATTGACAGTTCACTGTTGGTTCGCCTTTACCACCGCAGAATCGCACGGTATCCTGGCTTGCAACAGCGCGTGTCAGCAACCGCAGCTGCGAGCCATCAGCTCACACGGCGTTAGCGTACGTAGTTGATCACCTTCTCTCCTTCAGCCTCGGCCATCAACATCTGTAGTGATAAGACAAACATGCGCATCGGTAACCAAACATTAGACTTCAGACTTACCATCCGTTATTGTTAGAGATGAGAGCTTAAGTTAACTAACTACATCCAGCCCAGTCCTAGCCTTCTCTCAATAAGTTTGGATTGACTTTCATTCTAACCGAATGTAGCTGGGCATACGTGCCTTATAGGGAGCGATTTCTCAACACAATTACCTAGGCAACCAGTCACACTTCGGCAAGACTAGTTATCAGACTTTGTGGCTTCTGCTCTTTTTGGTAGTTAGACTTTCAACACGTTAATTACAGGAACCGTCACAACTACGGCTGTCGTTTAATTCACTTCAAACCTTCTACTCAGGATTTTCACCGTCGGTGTGTCCCTTGACAGTGCCAACAGCCTATTCCGGCCTTGTAGGGTACACGATCACAACCACAGTGACATGACACCAACTGTACCACAGATTTTACTCAGGTCTGTTCCCGGCGACTCTTATGCCATCACACAGGCTTTACATGGGTTTATTCCGAATCAACCCGTATCCATCGTAGGTACATCTGAACACGATGAAATTACTAACTGGTTATTCGAGTAGATTAGGTACAGTCTACCAGCAAATGTAAAGTCTGACGCACAATGTAAAGCTGCGCAACTCAATGTAAGTAAATAGAGCAAGTAGATAAGCAAAGCTTAAGCGTAAGCTCCAGGTCTTCGTCAATCGCTGCCTTCGTCGTATTCTCGGTATATACTGGCCCGAGAAAATCTCCAACATAGAACTGTGGGAACGCTGCGGAGAGACACCGATCGACCAGCAGATCAAACAACGCAAGTGGAACTGGATCGGCCACACGCTCCGAAGGGACCCCGATCACATCCCGAGGCAAGCCCTAGACTGGAATCCCCAAGGGAAGCGGAAACGTGGCCGCCCTAAACAATCCTGGCGGCGGTCGATCATTGCAGAGGCGGCGACTATAGGCAGAACGTGGAGCGAAATAAAGCGCAAAGCTCAAGACCGAACACGATGGCGGAGCACTGTGGATGCCCTCTGCCCTATCTAGGGGACATAGGACTCTAAGTCAAAGTAAGTCAGATAAGCAAAAAGTAAGCGATAAATAACAACAGCGTGCTATTTTGAAGCTATTTTCCAAGGTAGGAAATTAATTGCTATGGCTACGCAATAAGGTAAGAAACAGACACCTAAAAGCTAACATGTGATTGATATTATTCCTATTTACTAGCTAAGATGTCCTCTTAGCCGATTACCAGCTACGACGGCTTTTCTCATGTAAGGAGATTAGCCAACTGCGCAGGACATACTATAGTGAACAAGCATTCGCGCTGACACAGGTGCACTCATTATTCTTTCACTGTCGTAGTCCGATGGGACGGCAATGCGACACGACCGAGAGAGATCACAAGCAGGACCTAACATACTAAAGGACCTTTACTTGCCTTTACTTTACGTGCCCTCCGATGCACGGGTGCATCAATTAGCAATTTCCAGGCTCCGGAATGCTTTGTGAAAGTTTCTAAGGCAACAAAGCAATTTCGGCCCGACTCGGGAATCGAACCCGAGACCTCGTGCTGAGCAGCCGCGCTTATGACAGCTAGACCTACGAGACTAACTATAGTCTTGCTATAATAGTTTCGTTATCGTACGGGGTAATAGTATCACCTGAACGGTGAAACGCTACATACAATGTTCTGCCTACGGCGAAACTAGCGTGTACGAATTGGAAGTCATTGAAAGCAATGAATGAGGTGCTAGGTCCATCAAGCAATATGACGCAGCCCGAGGATCAAACCCGAGTCCTTAGATATCACTACTAAACCAAGGAGATAGTCGACAATTATCAACGTTACGGATGTACGACTTTATAAAAGACGCAAAACAAAATTGGATTGATCTCACCAGGTTCATCATTCATGTTGCTCTTAGTATCTCTGTATGTAACAAACATCGCGTATCGTGTTTGATCACGCTGGAAGACACCGCGCGGTAGAAGTCATGCGTTGCGCTCGCGGACCCCGCAGTGAAGAGCGAGCAGAGACTTCTTCCACAGGAAGCAGGAGAGGCTCACGGGATCATCACATGCAAAAGATATCATAAATCGGTTAATTTTATCACAACATTTTGATAACAACTCTGATATTGTCACCATAGCAACCAATCTTGTTTCAGTAACCATGGTAACCAAGTCCTGTTATTTTCCGTTGAGACTATGAAAATATCCACTATTTCGTTTCCCCAACAATGCAATTTATGAAACATCGATGTGCGATGCATTCTTTTAGCTGTTCGAGCACTCAATGCCATAAAACGCATTCCTTCAACGGAACAAATCATTGAAATTCTTGCAACAATTGTTAAGATTAGGGTATCAATTTAGGATAGGATTCTGCTAGCATTATCAAAGGCACATCCCGGTGTTTCTTCCCCCAACCTTAGAATTAGCCTGTTCTACGACGTGACACATTCCAGGTATAATGTTCCTTTTACACACAATCATAAGAATCGTGTAAACCAGAGGAATATCATCACGCTTGCTACGCCGAACATCTTCACTTCATTTTTCACCATTAATATTGCTCTCAAAAGCTCTCAACACTGTCCATAACGAATACTTGGTCAGAACGCTCTCGCACCAAATAAACTTCGTAATGCGTGCGTGCAGTTCATATCATTGAACTCAGGCGGTTCCACCTGGAGGACTGTAACCAGTGCCTTCAGAATTCGATCACTTAATTTTAACAAACAAAGGAACGACGGTTGTCAGTTTCCTTCTCGCAATTTCTTTCAACATGATATTCCGTATTGCATGACGATTCCATGGACAATCTTTTCTAAATCAATCCGCTTCGGTCGTCACACACTTCATTAAATGCTGCACTCCATCAGTAGTACTTGCGTTCAGCAATCCGTAACCATATCGATATCTTATAACGTGTTCTCATTAGCGACTGCATCTGCAGTACGAGTATTCGTCTTTTAGCGCTGCACCAACATCAGAAAGCCAATATGCGAACAAGGCAGCAATCAGTGGGCAAGGTCATCCATCCCACTTCTGATGTCGGAGCACCAGAAGTGGTTAGAATCTTTTGATACACTTGCATCTTGTCAGGATATGAAATAATACCACAGTAGTTGTTCACATCGTCTATTATCGTTCAGTACTTCAATAATCACATTGGTTACAATAAATCGGATACATTTCCAAGATCACATAGTCTGAACTTGGTTTCTCTTCGAGATTCCATTTAAGATTATTTCAATTGACGTTGGCACCTCACGTCACCAAGACGACCACAAACAAGGGACCAGCCAGCAATATTGGGCCGCGCTGTGGGCCGCGCCGACATATATATATTTTTATTTATTTTAATTAGACTGCATTGTGTACACAAGTACACAATTACATAAGCATAATTTGATGATTTCTCATAAAGTGGAGTAGGTAACGTTGCTATCAGACTAGCTTTTATATGTTGACATTAGCGTCCCAGTTTCGTTTCAATATCAGAACCTGGGCCTATCTCACAACGAGACCCTGGCTCTTGCACTTGATAAGAACAACATGATTCTAAGGCTTTAATAAAAATGACAAACCAGGTGTACCTATTTGTTTGCTTTGTATCAATGCATCAATTTAAATAACATCGTCTATTATCCTTATTTCAATGTTCAGGGTATGAGAACATGGTGAAAGACGGAGTGTTAACATCGACTGGCGGCTTCAAAGACGATTACAACCCGCACGTGTTGCCGCAAGTTTCACTCGAATACCCCTTCGTATTGAGATGGGTGCACACTGTGCAAGAAGGTCCGCTCAAGTAAGTCATCAAACCTACTATTTTGTTATGAAAGTTAAAGTAAAACAATAATATTTCAAATAGTTCATGAAAGCTTTTTTGAAACATCAAACTATTAGCTCGATTCCAAAGTATGGGTCTTATGGAGACAAACCGATGAGAAATTCATAGACTCTCTGTTTTTTTTACCGTTGTATACAGTATTTTTTTTCAAGTTCAAGATATAAGTTCAGTTTTATACGAAATCTATAATATAAAAATGAATCGCAAAATGTGTTGGTAAGCGCATAACTCAACAACGCTGGACCAATTTGGGTAATTCTTTTTTTGTTGTGTTTGTTATTGTCAGGAGAAAGTTCTTATGAAAAAATAGGGTAAATTAGAGAAGTCAGTTGACAGGAGCGAAGCCGCGGGCAAAAGCTAGTTACCTATAAAAAAATGACTCTGAAATTATTGTATTACTTCCTATATCCTTAAAAGCCCTGACCCTGCGAATATGAACTGGTTGAAACAAAAAAATAACACTATTAATTACATTATTTTGACGAGTTAATACCTATGAACAAGGTAATAACATTCCTTAATATTATACTTTATTATCACACAAAATAATTAATTTTTCTACAAAGCTATTCTGCTTAACTCCGATGTAATAAATACATTGAAATTTTAATTATAATTCAAGGTCAAAATCATAAAACGTGTAAATAGACAACACTCAACAAAGTTACCGATCTGAAAACTAGTTTAAATGTGTGTGTTTCTTAATATTTCAGATTATACGACAAAGATGGCTACTACCTGAAACAAATACCTATAGTTAACCTTACCTTAAGGACTGGTTACTTTGGCGTGGATGATAATATGGACTATCTGACCCAAGGCAGCTTTAGACAAGGCAGTGCACAGTTTGATTATATTGCTGATCCTGATGTGAGTAAAATAACAATCTGTTATTCAACTGTTATTGTTTGTTATAATGATTAGGCTGACATCAATGTAAGCTTCGTAAGAATGAGCCGTCATGATTCCCGTGATACATTATAAGAAAGTTACATCCCTGATTATAATATACAAGGTCTACAGTAGAAAATATTGGGTATTTGAAATTCTTCTTTTTTTCAATCCCATTAGTGATTAGGCCACCTAAGGCTACCTAAAAAATCAAAACATTAATTACATTCTTTACATTTTCATTTATTATGATTATGTTTATGTGTTTGCAATTTTTTTTTTTTAATTAGTCTATGCTGTCCCACTGCTGGGCAAAGGCCTCCCCCAAAGCCTTCCACTTTTCTTTATCCATCGCTGCTTGAGGCCAGTCCGAGAGGAAGCTGTCCAAGTCTTCCCTCCAGCGTTTCCTTGGTCTCCCTCTCGGTCGCCTTCCATCCTCCGGGATCCACTTTGTGTTTGCAATATATAACTTTATTCAAAAATGTTTTCAGGTGACAGAGATGGGTCTCGGTCCTCACCAGTATGTCTCGGATCTGATGACGAATGACTTGGCAAAGAATCGCTACTTCGGATTCCCACCTTATGTCAAGTACAGAGAGTTCTGTTTCGGAAAGCCGATCCTCAGCTTCGATGATTTACATGGGATTATTGACCCTGAGGTAACATTTAAAATCGCCGTATTTATTTTAATTTCATAATGATCTAATAAAAGCTCTTTTTAAACTAATCCAAACATAAAAATAGACTGTACTATTTTGTTTTTAAAGAAAATGGACTTATTCAGATTTGAGATAACCCAACCATTTGATACAAAACTAACATAGATTGTTTTTAGACGTAATAAAATATAGCGATCAATGAAGAAAATGATGGCTGATTCAGATTTGACTGAACCGAAATTTTACCGACGTAACAGCTAAAATTCTTCTCTGCACTAAAGACGAACAGGAATAACATATAGGTACAAACAAAATACTTTCCCTTTTCAGCGCATAGAAATCCTAAAAGAAGTATACGAGAAGGTAGAAGACATTGACCTGCTGGCTGGTATTTGGGTAGAGAAGCCAATCCCTGGAGGCTTCGTGCCTTCGACCTTCTACTGCCTGGTGGTGGAACAACTCAGACGTAACACCATATCTGATAGGCATTGGTATGAAAGACCGGACAGGCCTAATGCTTTTAATTTAGGTAAGTAACCTCAGGGGTTAAATTATAGGCTAGTGAATGACACTAATGTGGGTTTTTTTCTTTTTTCAAATCTAGGACACTCTGATATCCTTTTGTTACAAGCTGAAAAGATTTAAAAAGTTCATATTTATTGAAAATATCACATTTTGAATGAAAGGCAAAGTCAGAGTCACTTAAAGCCTTTTATTTAAGCTATGGTTGTAAATCGGCTTAAAGGTTAATTCTAAAATGGAATTCTAAAATGGATTGGAATATTATATGCTAGTATATGTATTATATAGATATATGTTTATATATAGGTATATATATTATTATATATATATATATATTTTTTTTAATCTTTTGTATGTTATATATTTGTAGTAATATTTATGTACCTACTTACGTCTATTTTAGTATTCTATTAAAATGTTAATCGCTAGTTGTCTTATACATGTCTTTCTAAGTAAGTAATGCACCTACCATGTTATCTCTGCATCACCTTAAGGTTGACTGGAGAGAATGCCCATGGCATTAAGTCCGCCTTTGTAATTTTATGATTGCATAAAGTTAAAAATAAATAAAATGTGTCTACAATTTTTTTTATTTTCAGCACAACTATCTGAAATCAGGAAAGTTACAATAGCAAGACTGCTGTGTGATGTCGGCGATACAGTTGAAAGGATACAACCTCAAGCGTTCTTGAAAGCTGGTTACGCGTAAGTTATTAATTTAATGATAACAATATTCAATATTTTTTGTTAAAAGCTGTTTTACCAGCTATTCTTAGAAAACGTCTCCTCAAAATTGACTCAACCGTTTTAAAGTTATTAACTGATTTGTTAGACATAACTACAATTCAAAAAAAAAAAAAGTAAATGATTGTGGTCTTAATTTAAATTTATTTTCACCATGTTTAATTATCTCTGTTTCAGAAACCAAATGTGTTCCTGTGACGAAATAAACAAGATAGATTTCCACGCTTGGAAAGATGAGAAATGTGAACCTGAAAATCATTGGACCAAATACCTTGTGTACTAGAATAATTTTATTATACTATCTAGCATATTAAATAATATTGAGGTGTTTGACCTTATAAAATCCAGTCTAAGTTCACGGATAGTTCAATAAATAAAGATGCTATTTTGTCTTTGTCCTTGAGTTGAGTATTTGTTTGAATAATTAAATGAATGACAAATAAAAACGGTTTCTTTTATTACCATGGCAACTACTTTTGTTTATTGTCTTGAGGTAAATTGAAGGACTGACATTAAAATGTACTTACTGACAGACTTAGTTTTTCACTTTAATGTAATAATATGTGACTGTTGAAAATAAATTATGTGTATGTAAATAAAAGAAAAAAAAAATAGTGTAAGTTACAGATCATCATCCTCCTGCCCTTATCCCAATTTTATTTGGGGTCGGCGCAGCATGTTTTCTTCTTCCATACGCTTCTATCTGCCGTCATCTCACAAGTAACATTCTTTCTTACCATATCTACTTTCACACAATCCATCCATCGTTTCTTTGGTCTTCCTCTTCCACTATATCCGTCCACGTTCATACTCATTACCTTCCTCACAACATGACTCTCATTCCTCCGCATCACATGCCCATACCACGACAGCCGGTTTCCACGCAGTTTTTCTGATACCGGCGCTACTTTCAAACTTCCTCTTATATACTCATTCCTCACTCTATCCATTCGCGTAACTCCACACATACCTCTTAACATTCTCATCTCTGCCGCATGCAATTGTCTTTCATTCGTCGCTTTTGTGGGCCAGCACTCTGATCCATACAAGACAGCAGGCCTGACCATACTCTTGTAAATTTTCCCTTAAGTTTAAGGGGAATACGAGGTCACAAGTTGTTCCCGTTACCTGCCGCCATTTCATCCATCCTGCGTTAATTCTGTGCGTAACTGTCCGATCTATTTCGCCATCACCCTGAATAAGCGAACCGAGATACCGGAAATCGGAGCAGACTGGAAGAAGTGCGTTATCCAGCGCTATGGCTTCAGGACTGGAGAGACCGCCGAAATCGCAGAACATGTATTCGGTCTTGGTTCTGCTGATTTTTAAGCCAACATTCTCCAGTCTCTGTTGCCAACTCCCCAATCTGCTCTGGATCTCAGGTCCGTCTTCGCTAACCAGGACGATGTCGTCGGCAAACAGCATGCACCAGGGTGCCTCCTCCTGTATGTCCGCCGTCAAGGCGTCCATAATAAGCAGGAAGAGGTAAGGACTTAAAGCAGACCCTTGGTGCAGGCCCACAGCCACACTGAACTGGTCAGTATTGCCGGCCGACGATCGGACATAAGTACAGGACTGCCTGTACATCGCACGAACTAACTCCACATACTTCCCAGGCACACCTTTCTCTTTCATGGCCCACCACAACACTTCCCGAGGCACCCTATCATACGCTTACGTAAGTTACAGAATATTGTAAAAATCGCATTTAGTGCGCAATTGCCTAATAAATACACCACTAACAGATAGATTTTATTTTATGCTAGTATACCTATACATAATTTTTTTACTCATTCTTATGAAAAAAATAAAATAACTTTTAATGTGAGTAGGTTTAGCCTTTTAACTAAAGTTAATATACGTTAACTAAATAATTAAAAATGCGAATGAATCGTCGGGTAAATGCTAGGTTATACAAATTCTATGATATGAGGTTTATTGAAACAGGTGAAGATAGTTTATGGTTTTCCTGAAGTAAATAACGAAGCAAGACTAACTTTTCACTATTGTAAAATATACGTTTGTGCATTAAAGTCAGACAGATTGTCAGACACTTTTAACGAGACTACAGAAAATTTAAATACTTTTTTTAATTAAAGGGTGATTGACCCGAAATCTAATCATTACCATACTGACATCATTTGAAACTAGTTTATCCAAATCGAAGTTTTAGTGGTTTTGTTAATTTTAGAATTTATTTCAATTCAATGAGTTGAGTTGACAAGATGTTACGACTTTTATTGTTGGGCTTTTTATTCTGTGATGTGAAAGGGGCGTTATTTTATGATTCGTACCATGGAGTTCCTATAACTATCGATGATGTGAAACGCCATGACAAGACTAATACGACTTTGTAAGTATAAAATTATCTTTTATTTTTCTGGATTTTTAAAAACCTGTTTCAACCCGAAATGTGTTTTCACTAATCTGGTACCGATTGGTATCGAAAGAACTACAGCTTGGGTGCTAAAGTGATTTAAGCTCAAAATCTTGCATGTTAGTCCAATTATTATTTTTTTTTGCAATTTCTGCAGTGGCTACTCAAGAATTGATCAAGAAATTGTCTGTTTTATTCTGATGGACAAAAAAGGGAAAAGTGATTTACTTCGATCGAAATATCGTTGATCATGTTTTTTTTAGATTTTCTTCGTGTTTTAAGTAGGTTTTGTGGTGTGTTAACAGCTGGTGCGTAACAGAAATAGAACCATGTGATCCTCTAGAAGGGAGACGAGTGGATGGCTCGTGCAACAATCTGAAGAACCCTCCCCGAGGAGCCAGCCACACGCCCTTCACTAGGATACTGCCAGCTATTTATGACAAAGGTGATCTACCTATGTTTATTTGTTGTGTAGATTCATTGCTCTTCTTGAAGAAAGCAATTTTATGTTTAACCGACTTCCTAATGGAGGAAGTTCTTAATTGGGATATTCATATTTTTTTGACTTAAAGCATTGTTATTGTCACCAACGTAATTGGGGTAGTGCCTCCGTGGGTAGTGCTCAAGCAATTGAAATATTTTAAGTCGATGCCTAGACTGCGTATATAGCATCATTGAGGAGAGGAGAAGACTTTAGACATTAATTTCAGCCCTTAATCAACAGATTTCGAGCCAAAGAAGGCATTATCAGGCAATGAAATGCCCCTCGCTCGCCTACTAAGGACCCGGCTGATATCAGTCGGTAAGGTCCCCAGTCAGAGGTACACGCAGCTGGCTATTCATGCCTTCGTCTTCTTGTCTGGTGATGTTGTGTCTCTGCATGATACAGGTAAGATATTTTTGTTATTATTATTTTCATTAGTCATTGAAGTTCCTGTCTTAAAATCGGAGCTTGGTAGCTACTGCTTCCCTGCGAATTTCAAGCTAAAGTTCTTCTAATATATATATTATGTAGTACGAATTAAAACTGCAGGCATGCAGGAATAGTTGTGCTTATTAAACACATGAATTTTCTGCAATGTTCTTCAGGTTATTTTGCAATCTTTATGAGTGTTAATTGCTCTCAACTGATATTCGCTACTCGGTCTGTGTTTCACGTTACACATTCACAGTTCTAATAAAATATCGATATTTTCCTCGCACTAAATTTCTATCGTATTCGTAATCCACCAGTCTTCTTCCAGTAAACTACATTCTATGGCGTCCATACTGTTGCATGGAGAAAGGTAAATCAGACCCCTACTGTGTCCCCAACAAGATTCCTGAAGATGACCCGGTGCATCGGTTCTCTGGCATTCGCTGTTTGAACATGACCAGACCTGAGTCTTTCCAAAGCATTGGCTGCATACCTAAAGGAACTACACCAGAAAGAGTAAGTAACATTTTTTGTTCAATAAAGAAACTGAATCATAATTTTTGACCAGAAACTAAGCAAATTCTGTTTGATCAAGACACATCCCATATCATGGGCAGAAGAAAAGGATTTAAATAATCATAAATTTACCTAGATCTTCTTTTGTTTATCATGCAGATAATTTCATCAACACCCCTCATAGACCTTTCTGTAGTGTACGGCAATTACATGAAGAACTTACAAGAAAAAGGCAGGTTGTTTAAAGGAGGACTGTTAAAGTTCGAAGTAGATAATGGCAGGATCTGGCCTCCCAGTAGTAAGACGACAGCCAACGTCTGTTTCTTGAATCAAAGACCTCATGAGACTAGGTGTCATGATATGCGTAAGTATTTTAATTTCATTTTTTGGAAATTGGTTACTTTAAAATTGTTTAATTAAAATGAAATAAAAGCAATAGATATAAATATAAACAATGCATAATATTCGCTTTTGATGTCAATATAATTCTTTATAATGACTGCAGTCCCCATTTTATTCTCCTGTCTGAATGTAATAACCAACTGATCTTTAATACAGGAATAAAGATCTAATTTGAATGAATTTATTAGCTTACCCTTTTAGTAACATCTGTATATTCGGGGGCATTTATTATACGAAGTATTCAATATTTACTCTCTTCTAATCATTCCTTACGTTTACAGCCGAAGACGGAGGCAATACCTTAGGTTCCATCAACCTCATGGCTGTTTGGTTCTGGAGGAACCACAACTTCATCGCTACAGAGTTGGCTAAGGTTAACCCTTGCTGGAACGATGAGAAACTATTCGCCACTGCCAGAGATATAAATATTGCTGTTTTCATCCAAATGAATTATTATGAGCTGCTTCCAGTGTTTTTGGGTAAGAACCTTGCTTAAAAATTGACGGATCAATATTTTCTTTTAGAATCCTTTTTGTAAAGTATTTTTTCCAAAGTATCTTGGATACATTCAGATAAGTATGACATAAAAATTTACTTGCAAAGATTTGATCCCACGTAGTAACCGCAACATTTTTTGACGATGTATCAACTTCTTAACTTATGTTTAAATTGTTTCTAGAGCACATAAAAGAAAGAATCCCGCTACAATGAATATTAATTTATGTAAAAACTTTTTTGGATCAAAGACCTTCAAACTTCATACTTACACGATACACGATAATATTTTGTGGTAATTTATGAAAATGATATTAATGTATGCTGGAATAAAACGTACTTTAGAGTGAAAATATTTTCTATTTAATTACTACTAGAATAACGAGGGTTGTCTCTTTGAGTTAAAATTTTCTATAGCACAGTTTTATGAAACTTTTACCTTTTGTAGTAAATTATGTTTTATATGCTTCTAAGTACTTATGCATATTTCAGGATATGAGAACTTAGTCAAAGATGGTGTCATAGTACCAAATGGAGGATTCAGGGATATCTACAATGATAAAGTACTGCCTCAAGTGTCTTTGGAATATCCATTCGCATTGAGGTGGCTGCATACCGTTCAAGAAGGATCTTTGAAGTAAGTTTAATGTCTTATTTTAAACTAGCTGGTGCCCGCGACTTCGTCTGCGCAGGTTTAGTATTTCGAACAATATGTTTACAAATTTGTTATTTTGATGTATAAGCTATATTATTGTAAAGTTTCATTAAAATCCATTCAGTAGTTTTTGCGTGAAAGAGTAACAAACATCCATACATCCATACATACAAACTTTCGCGTTTATAATATTAAGTAGGATTTTCTTCCTTCTTCTTCTTTTCTTATTACGCATAGTGGGTCTTATCTTCAAGCCTTGATGCCTCCTGTTTAACGGTCGCAATCGTTGAATTTATTGATAGTTATGCTGAGTGGTGTTAGAGGACCCCCTGACTTTATATCGCCTTACTCAGTCTTGTATCTAATTTTGCAGAATGTATGACAAAGACGGTCATTACCTAAAACAGTTCCCCATAGTAAACCTTACTTTGAGGACTGGTTTCTTCGGAGTCGACAACAATATGGACTACATCACACAGGGCAGCTTTAGACAAGGAAGTGCTAACATTGATTATATTGCTGATCCTGATGTAAGTACTACTGCTATGTCATACTCAAATAATTTTATTCCATTTAAGCCTTTAAAAGCAGCACTTATGAATGACAAAAGTATACATTGATACATTGATACTTTGGATTCTAGTTGCCCATTCCAAAATTAGCTTCCTATGGTGAAAAACTGATATGGTGAGAAACTCCATCGTTACTATTACGCTGAAAGGCGCTAATGTTCGTCATGTATTTGATGAATTAACATGACTGTCTTATTATTTGAAATCTATGAACATCTATGATAAACACTTTAATCGTTTGTGTCATTATGCTAAATCATTAACAAATAACACGCGTTAGGGTGACATAATTTTAATTCTAATTAGATTTTAATGGCTCTTTTATTCTACATTACAGATGACAGAGCAGGGTCTAGGGCCTCATCAAAGGGTGTCCGATTTGATGACCAATGATATGGCAAAGAACCGTTACTTTGGTTTTCAACCTTATGTTAAGTACCGAGAGGTGTGTTTCGGAAAGCCAGTCAGAAGCTTTGGTGATCTTCGTGGAATTATTGATCCTGAGGTAAACAATACTTTTAATTTAGATGTAATATTCCATTTGAATAACCCAATTCCTATACTTTTATCTGTCAATTTTCACAATTTGAGGTCCATTCATGCAGAGGCCACCAAACTTTGAAAGTATTACAAATATAATACAATTTTGACTTTCAGAGGATTGAAGTCCTAAGAGAAATGTATGAAAGAGTGGAAGACATGGATCTTCTGGCTGGCATATGGACGGAAAGAAAGAAAGAAGAAAGAAAGAAAGAAAGAAAGAAAATACATTTATTCACATGGACATAACGCATAGACAAATACAAACAATAATACAAACAAAAACGAATTAATAATAACATAGAACAACAGAAGACAATACACAATAGTGGGGGAAATATGCGTCACATCCACGCGAAAAGGCCCTTGCTCAGCATGTTGCTGTCACTCTGTTGGACAGAAAGACCGATACGTGGTGGATTTGTGCCTCCAACCTTCTACTGCCTCGTCATTGATCAGCTAAGGCGTAATATTATAGCTGACAGACATTGGTACGAAAGACCGAATCGGCCTAATGCTTTTAATGCTCGTAAGTATTATTTTATTGGTCTTAGTTACTTTCTCGCATAGGTTGATAGATCATAAAGTTAATTCGTGGATGGGTGGACCATTTTGTCATGACGAGTTCCTCTGAGTTTCGGAAGGCACTTTAAATTGGTGGTTATTTGAACATCTTTGTCAGTTTTTACGGATTCTCTGAGGCCATGCAAAAAGTTTAACAACCTTGCTTAGCTGCATCCGGTTAGACTGGAAGCCGACCCTGAGATAGTTTGGGAAAAGTGACAAACAACTTTTTTGTATACTCTTGTATACCTACTCTTATAATGCGTATAAAATGGCACTACTCGTTGTAATGAAAAAAAACCTTGTTTTCAGTACAACTAGCAGAAATAAGGAAGATTACAATTGCAAGAATTCTATGTGATGTCGGAGACACGGTTACAAAGATTCAACCACGTGCTTTCTTGAAGGCTGGCAACAAGTAAGTTACAACATTTTAATCTTTAATCTTTTTATAAAAAATAAAAAGCAAAATATATTTTTTTTATAAAAAAATCTAAGGGCCTTTTTTTCTCTTTCCCAGAAATAATTTTGTCTCTATGTTAAAAAAGTTTATCTTCCCAAAATAAAACTATTTTTAGCGTATTTTACGACTGGCATTTTTTCATTTTCTTATGTGAATTTTATTATTTTTAGCAACAAAATTGACAGCTGCACCAAAATTCCCCAAATAGACTACAGAGCTTGGAAAGATTTGTCGTGTGAACGACCTTTATATTGGAATCAATATAAACCAATATAATGTGAAACGATAATTATGTAAATAAAGTTGTTATATAACCTAAGGTGTTTGACCCCTTCGAACTGGTTGCCATTATATTATATTTATAATCTAGATCGTGAACTTGAAATATGTAAAAATGCTTGATAATATAAAATCAATTATTACCGATGAAATTGTTTTATTTTCTTTATTCATTTCCCATATCAGTACTTAATAATACCTATATTATTCTTAACTTTCGCACACTTATACTAAGTATTAAATAAAAATCGAATTAAAATTAATTACGCGTCCGATTTAGGTAAATCTGCATAACTATGCACAAGATTTGGCTACTTTATTTGAATTACTAAGATTAAGTTTTCCGAATGTTATTTACTAATTTTAATTACATAACTTATCCACAAGTAGCAAGACGTGAGGTTCTAAATTACTAAGTCATAAGGTATATGTAAAAAAAAAACAACATTAATCCATTTAGATCAAGAATCTTAATTGATTTGTAATCGCTCAATTCATTACACAAATGGCAGGCGGTTTCAATAAATACTATTGATTACATTTCGTTTTATTTACTTTGTATTCTTTTAAAAACAAAACAAACACGAATTTCAAGTGTTTCTATTTTCTAAGTTTTTTAACTGTACTTTAATACATTCTAATGTAATTTAGTATTTTTGATTGATGTCTCATCAATGAATGTATCGAAGTATAAAACGAAGGTTCCACCGAGATTTGAACTCGGATCGCTGGATTCAAAGTCCAGAGTGCTAACCATTACACCATGGAACCGGTTGCTATGATACGCGAAATGGCGCTTCCCTTTCACTACACGCATTTCGCGTGACGTCACTTATTGATAAGTTTTATGTCTCACGATTCACTTCATGCACGATTTAGGTTGTAAACATACTCGTACTTTGTTCTGTGTTGTGTGGTCACAGCTGTTAAGTTAATTTGATTGTTTACTTTCTAATACCTAAGTTATACAAATCGCGTAGGTACTGTTAGAATCGTATTGTTAACATAATCCATAGAACACAGCAGATCGGTTTCATTATAATTATTTCCCTTATAATCCGCAAGATTAATGATGTCATTTATTGATTAAAAAATAACAATTTCATATGCTGCGTCATAAAATGAGCTGTGGTTTGAAAATGTTACCCAGCTACAGCCACATTAAATACACTCTTTTTTCAAAACTTATTTAATTCCTTATCTATCCTTAAATAAATTAATATTTATTAAATAACTAGTCGCACGGTGATTTAATTTTTTTGCTGCAAGTGTAGTCTTTCCAAGCTTTTATATTGATGTCCGGTATTTCTTCACAACTTTGCATTGGATTCCTGTAAAATAAAATTGAGTTTTGCATTGTTAAAATACTTATGAATTTAACAAGCATTTGAATTAATCTGGTTCATGTTTGGGTTACTAGCTCTTGTGTAAAAAAAAAATACTTAGCTACATAAACCTTATGGAATACCTCCTGAACATAACCCCGATTCTTAATAAATTAAAGGGGGGTAAGTATTTACTTACTCAGGTCCGATTCTTTGGAAAGCTCTCGCCTGTATATGAGTGACAGTATCTCCAACATCACATAGCACTCTTGCGATCGACACCTTCCTTATTTCTTGAAGTTGTTCTGTACAACAAGGAAATCGTCATTATCATCTTCACCTTATTGTTCAACAGCAAAATAAATGCTTTAATTCATCACAAAACTTTGTGAAAACTTATTGTCGAGGTAAATGTACGCAGAGAAATGAGTTAATGGCTATCATGTTGGGAGGAAGACCTAGGACATTAAAGTGGATAAAAATGGAGAGAAAGGAACAGCCAAAGAAACAATTGACGGTTTGTGCGGAAGTCAGTATGCTAGCCATAACAAAGTTGCTTATGATACATTAAAGAGTTTGGTAAAAGAAAACCTACTGTGCTGACTCACCAATAGTAAACGCATGAGGTCTATTAGGCCTCTCATACCAGTGCCGATCAGATTGCATGGTTCGAAGCAACTGTTCTACAACAATACAGTAGAACATGTGTGGAACCCGACCGCCGTCTAGTGGCTTCTCCACCCACATGGCTGCTAGCAAGTCTATGTCTTCCACCGATTTGTATAGCTCTGACAGTTTTACTAAAACCTGTAAAAGAACATGATCTTTATAATGGTTTCCTTTTGTGGCGATCAGTCCACAAGTAAACTTTCCATAGTCTCACTCTGGTAGGATATTCAATACGACTGACGGAGAGAGATATAAGGTGCAGAATCAACAAATCTACACTTTTCGTGCTTCCTAGGGAAGATTGTATCAATCTTCAATTTTTAGATTCCCGGCTGCATCGTGAAAAATTCTTAAAATCCACAAAATGATTTCGACTTCAAGGGTCCGGACCCTAATAATGTAGGTGAAATTCTTTGATTTAAATGATAGTATTATGTTCTGACAAATCATTATCTCTTACCTCTGGTTCAAAGTACTCCGCAAGATCTTCAAAACTGCTGATAGTTCTACCACTAAAGTGCTCCAAATACTTCACATAAGGCTGAATGTACATGAGGCGGTTTTTAGCCAAGTCACTGGAAAATGTGTCCTGGGATACTTGGAATATTCCTGCCATTCTCTCGGCCATCTGAAAAGACACGTAAGTTAATATTATGAAATACGATAAAGTAGTAATTAGGTACTAACTTCTGCCTGTATCTGCATTAGTGTCCTAATAACCTGATACCAGGACCCAAAAGTAGACTAATGTCTGTCACCTCAGTACCTAATATACATCAATCAGATCATCCGCTTTTTCACGCTTGCATATGATTTATATACAAATACCTACCAGCAGCAATAGTTTTAAAATAATACGATAAAACCTTGTTTTGAAACTTCTTATCTTTACTAATTTTACTCAAAGCGATGTGTTGGTAATTTTCTTTTGAGGAAATTATTTTACTAATTACATATAGGATTCAAAGAAGGCTGTGTTTTACTAATTTATTCTCAAACAAAAATAAATCCTTACATCAGGATCCACAACATGATCATCCATCTTAGCACTGGGTTGTCTGAAGCTGCCTTGTGTCAGGTAGTCTATATTATTGTCTACTGCCAAGTAGCCTGTTCTGATGGAGAGGTCAACTATGGCCTCCTTCTTTATGTAGGTACCGTTGGCGTCGTACATTCTGAAAAAGAAAAAAAGTTATTAAAAATAGGTGACATTTAAATATTCTTATATAAACACATTATTCTTTTGTTATATCCACGTCTCTAGAGGTGGTCTTGTATTCGAAAAAAGGTGACTATGCTAAAGATCTCAATCGGGCAAGCCGTTTCAGAGTAACAGTGTAATAAACTTACCACATTCATAGGTTACTAAGAATTTTAATTACAGATAAATGATAAGTTTACTAAAAGGCAGTATCAGTAATAGTTTTAGATAAACAAAATATATATATTATGTGGTTTATTAAAAAACGATTTGAATTTTCAGCTAGCCAATTTAATTTGAGGTGTAATTTTGGCTTACTTTATGGTGCCTTCCTGCATCTTATGTAACCATCGTAATGTTAGCGGGAATTCCATGGATAACTGTGGCATTAGTTGTTTTTTGTAAATGTCCCTGAAGCCATGAGGGTACAACACTCCGTCGTTTATAAGATTGTCGTATCCTGAAAAACAAAACTGGATGTAAAATAAATGTTAAATTGTAGAACTGCCAATCAAAATGAAGAATACAGCTATACGTTTTGATTGATATTAAAGTAAATAATCAAGAAAAATAATTTACATTTTTACTTGCATTTGATACAGGAAAGTACAGAGAGCAAGAAGTCATATTTATGTTTATAGGTCTTACAAACTTCACGTCTTTACGGTCTTTCGAATCTGTCGATAACCTGTCGCAAGTTTAGGATTTTCACCATCACAAAAAGCACAGCACAAGTAAAGAACCTTTTACTTCAAAAACAAATGAATGCTTAGTTTCTTACCCATCATCATCGGCAATAGCTCATACAACAGAATCTGGGCCTGTATAGCTATATTAATATCTCTTGTAGTATAAAACAGTTTCTCATCATCCCAACAAGGGTTCATCTTCGCTAGTCGGTTAGCTATGTGGTTGTGAAGTCTCCAGAACCAAATAGTTACAATGTTTATAGGCATGAGAGAGTTTATTTCGTCTGATGCTGAAAATTAAATGATGAACGATTTACATTATAAGGTCAAGGTTATCAATTGTAAAGGGAATAAGCATACAACCCGAGACGTATCTATGAAAGACTATGTAAGGGATATCATCATACTATACACAAGGAGTGCCCAAGTAGGTACTACATAATATTAACACTTTCTCAGTAATAATATGGGGGGTTCATAATTATTATTGTTAATATGATGAAGAAGACACGACTGAGTAGAAATTCACAAGAATTAAAATGCGTGCTGTTTGAAGCACTTAAGGATCTATTTTAAGATTTGCTCACACGTCCTGGGACAAAAAGTGATTTAAATATTTTAATCTCTCCATTCCGCAGATCTGCACAAAAGCTAATTACTGAATAATGTGTTACGATTGAAGTAGGAAATAAGTATGATAATTCTTCATTATGTTCAACGCGCTGCTTATGAATTTAACTTAACATAATTATGATTACGGTAATTGCTACAAACAATAGCTTATCTCTAAGAGCGAACTATGATCAAGACAAAAATAGAACCCATGTTTTTTTGAGCAATCTATGTATGTATGTTTTAAATTAAAATGCGCAGTTTTAAAGTGAATCAACAGTCAGTGGTCTGCAAAAATAAATAAATAAATGTTTTATTGGCATAAAAAATAAAATACAATTACAAAGGAAGCCCTGGCTCCTAAAACAATATGAGCCAAATAACTTACGCGTCTTATGACACCGCGTTTCATAAGGTTTTTGGTTCCTAAGACAAGAGGTATGGTTGACATCCTGTGGTGGCCAAATCCTGCCATCTTCGACTTCATACTTCAGCAATCCGCCTTTGAAGAGTCTCCCTTCTAACGCTTTGTCCAAAGAGTTTCCGTAAACGCTCGATAAATCGAATAGTGGTGTTGCACTCATTATCTGTTGGGAAAAATAATCTTTGTAATGTTTGATTGTTTGTAAGTGTAAGTTAGTTGACCAGATACGATTATACAACTCATGCATGGATATAACGGATTTGGAAATCCATAATACTTCGGTCGATTTGGGTTCCGTGAAAGACGATATGTAAGGAAAGGACTTATATGAGAGTAGGTAAGAACTAGATATGCTGTGTCGACCATAAATATTTTCTGGATAAGGAGAATGAAGACTTCAGTCGATTTGATAATATTAATTGCAATTTCTAAGCTCTTTCGTATAGATTTTACAGATTTAAGTTGAAGACTCGTTCTTACCCTTTCAGGAAACGTATCTTTCTTCCGACATCCTTGACTTTGGAAAGTCATAGGTCTCGTCAAGTTAAAGCATCGAATACCAGAGAAGCGATGCACTGGATCATCAGCCGGCACTTGTATGGGAGCGCACATATCATCCTCCTTGCCTTTAGGAAGGCAGCAGTATGGAGTCCAGAGAATGTAGTTTACTGAAAAATTTAATATAATACAAAGCATATTAATAAACAAAAATATTAGCTACTAGCTTTTGCCCGCGGTTTCGCTCCCGTCAACTGACTTCTCTACTTTACCCTATTTTTTTTCATAAGAACCTTCTCCTGACAATAACAAACACAACAAAAAAAGAATTAGCCAAATTGGTCCAGGCGTTGTTGAGTTATGCGCTTACCAACACATTTTGCGATTCATTTTTATATTAGCTATATAAATAAAGAAAGGTCAAACAATTTCGGTTTACAAAAAGTTGATCTTGTTTAGATAAACCTGCAAGATATTTTATGGTTGCTCTAATAAATAAAGATAGATATATCACAAATACACATTAGCAGAGATAAGTTCCAAACAATAACTACTTCAATGGTTTCAAAGAAAAAATGTGAATGCTGTAAATACGGCATAGTTTTCTCAGAAAATATAAGTATTGGGGATTTAACCTGGCTTGATCTTGACTTGATACCTATTTTCCTTGATACATTACCAGTTCAATGCGTCCGCTTTTTTATTCAAGGATTGAATCACAAATAAACAGATATTTACCACAAATTATAACAAGTATTGCAACATAGTTTTACATTTACGTCAAATAAAACGCATTCTTACTTAATTCACTACTACGGAATGTCCGCTAAGAGTACCCACATGCTGCAAACTTTTAGTCGGCCGATAGCTTTTTTGGAGTCATAAACCAGTATGAAGATGAACGATAGTACGCGCATTTCAAGATCACCTGATATTTAACCGCTATTAGACATACTAAAAACTTTGATTTTAATAAATATTTTCTTAAGAAAATATTTTGGCCAACCATCAGGTTAACTATCGGCCGACTGTTTAGTCTGCAGTCTGAGGGTTTTAATGGGTTCATTACTTGTGTCATGTAGATTGCTGACATCGGTCGATATAAATACGAGGAAATAAGAAGCCAGTACTGTGAACGTTTGGTCCGGAACTTGAGCTTCTGATAGAAAGTTTGTTCTAACTCGTCTTACGAGAGGCAGATCTGACTTTGAGTTTGGACCACAATCTGTAAAAAAATAAACAACAATTAATTGTTGGTAAAAACATGTGACCTATGAATACCTGTTTAATTTTTATTTTTTGTTCCACTTCGATATCTTCTCAAATGGCAATGATTATGTAAGTGTTGTTTAATACTTTTACTTATTATTTGGCACTTTTAAGTTTTAAGCGATATTAAAGATCAAACCTAAGAAGTAATACATTATTAATTTAATTTTATGCAAGCTTCTTTATTAATAAAAATTCTCAACCCGACACTATCTGTATTTACGAAGGCAGTAAAAATAATGTATTATACCTTTATCAGAAACTGCCGGCAGCATTCTATAAAATGGTGTATGTGTAGTTCCCCTGGCAGGGTGTTTCAAATTGTTGCAAGATCCGTCTAAACGTCTCCATTCTTCTGCATCACAGGGTTGGATGTCATTTATGCACCAACTGGAAGTTTTTCAGGGTTAAAATAGAGAATTATGTTAAAATGACGTGGGAAATTGCTAAGCTGCTTAAAACTGTAATGTACTTTGTTAAATAATATCAGTCAAAATGCTTTTTCTAAGAATTAGACTGAGAAAATAGCTTCTTTGCAGGTACGGAAAAGTCATCATCTCCGAGCCCTTTTTTCAACTATGTTGGGGTCGGCTTAGACTGCTTTAGACTTATAAGCAGAATAATTGCAACATAATTTGGAATTCTAAAACTATTCAATGGATAGTTCTACGATGTTAAGTTAAAACATTACAATGGCGCTGTTATTGTAACTGTTGGTTTTAACCACGGAATATTAATTAAGGCCGATTACATTTAACCTTGAACCATGAACAATTACAATCTACTTAACTTAAGTACAATAACTTAATCATCTTGTATCTGAGCTTATTACTTATTTATATACGCAATTACAGGTTCTTAATAATTCAGTGTAATTAAGTGTAAAGGGACTTTTATTTTCTCCAAAAAATAACGTAATATAGAAGATAATAATCAGGGTCACATTTTAAAATGAAGCTAATTTTTCTATCTATCTAGGAACTTCATTAATTTTCTTCTACTTCTAAACCTAAACTCAAAACTTTTATTTAAATTAGGCCCAGTACTTTTCGAACGTCAAAAACAAAAGACAGCCCAGAACGACCACCTTTACCACTTCCTATGCGTTTTTGCTCTTATCAATTAATAGGTAACAACACTACATAAAACGAAATCGTTAAAACAAGAAAATAAATATAGGTTCTAAACTCACAAAGTTGTATTATCCTTAATATGTCGCAAAACCACATCTTGACTCACAGGAGTTCCCGTGAAACTATCGTACACAATCCCTCTGGCTGAACTAAATACACTAAAACACAAAACTATGAGAAAAAACATGTTTATTCTCTATGTAACTATTTGTTACTTATAATAGTCATCCGTTACATATCCTCATATATGTTCAAACTTGCCATTGTATGTGTGTGTGCGTTTTTACAATGAAGTAAGGAAATATTAGCGGAGATGCCATATTGCAGGTGGGTAAGATGCTTGCTTCTAGGTCATATGCGTATGTTGGGCATGACCAAAACTATCAGTTATGAGAGAACTAACGAGTCGCTTGGGTGCTTTAAGATATCTGTCAACGAGTTTGGTATTACAAAAAAGGCAAAGGTTACTGTTCCTCGAACACCGGCATTTTGGGTCGCTACTTTCGCAAAGGGTTTTTGCGTTATGGCATATCCGCTGGTCATTTTGTTCTCAATGGTGGTTACACACACATAGGTAATAATTACTAATAGGTGTGTGACTATACAAGTTAGTGAGAATTTTGAGGCTTTTCGTAAAACATATAATATCTAGACTAGGTTAACCAACAGACTAATTAATTCATAGAATTGAAAATAGTGTTGTGTTAATACTTGATTTCAAGATATACTTGTTGTGGTACTTTGTATAAAAATAGCCTTAATAATCACTAGACCATCAAGGCTTGATTCAAGAGATTTAATTTAGTAACTAAAATTTTGAAGACGATCAAGATTTTTAGTGGGACAATCCTCGCAAAAAATAAATTCGCACCATTTATTATTTATTTTACATAGTTTTCCTAAGATTTTTATATGTTTAATTAATATTATCAAATCTTTGTTAAGCGTTTGACTCGAAATTCATTTTGTAGAAGTTTTTTTTTGTATATCTATCTTTAGAATAAATACCTAGTTCGTAAGTATTATTTCTTATAATTTAAATGCTAATTGCCAAAGCGATGTCCCGTTTATTCGTTATTTATGTTTGTTGCTTTAATTTGTATGACATCATCCATTGTTTTTGTTTAACAACTAAGTACAATAATAAAAAGTTTGGAAGATTTGGAGATTTTGTGAAGTCGATGATAAAGAGCTCAGCAAATGCCATAGACTATTTATTTCCTACAAAACGTGTATCATCTTATGACCGATTACTTAAAAGCTTGTTTTATTTTCCGTGCCCGGATAAAATGTAGCCTATGCCATCTGAGTGAAATAATTTTTCGTCTTGCTATGACAGTATCGGAGCTTTTAGAGTACAAACAAACAAAACATGCTCTTCTTATAGAGTAGGAAAATACCTTTATTACACCGTTTTGTAATATTTGGCCTCGTAAAATTAATTGGTACATAATCCAAAACAGTTGTAAATCATTTTTTATATACTTAAACAATTAAAGGCATTGGCCAAAAAACCGTGAGAATAGCATAATATTATACATTGGACTTAGATAAAAAAGGAGAGGGAGAGTTAATACCGGAATTTATGTACACGTGACTATTAGGTATACGTAGAGGATAAGCTATGGTACTGCTCATTTGCATTACTTTCTATGTAATAAATAGCTAAAAATTGAGTCATACTTTATTATCTACCTATTTCTAACTTTAATTTTCAGGGTTCCGTACCCAAATGGTAAAACGGGACCCTATTGTTTTCGCTCCTCTGTCCGTCCGTCACCTCATGAGATCTCTGAGGCTCATGAGATGCAGCCGTCATCAGGCTGTATCTCATGAACCGTGATAGCTAGAGAGCTGAAATTTTCACAGATGATGTATTTTTGCTGTCGCTATAACAAAAAATACTGAAAACTAGAATTAAATAAATATTTTGGGGGGCTCTCATACAACAAACGTGATTTTTTTGTCCGTTTTATAAATAATGGTACGGAACACTTCGTGCGTGAGTCCGACTCGCACTTAGCCTATTTTTCAGGATTCCGTACCCAAAGGGTAAAACGGGACCCTATTGTTTGTAGTTTTGTTTAAGGTTGTGTTATATGTTATTTCTGTAAATATCGAATATGTCATAAATAATTCTTGCCTAAATTGACATATACACTAACATTTTACTTGTAAGATACAACGTATTTTTAAATCGCCCGTAAACATCTGGGACTAAACATTTGTCCAGTAACAAACACACACAATAGTCTAGCTTAGCTAATTATCATCCCAAAACAATTGAACGTTCGCAATAGATAAATTAGTAACAGGCTCGCAGAGCTGACCCGTTGACAACTAATTTGTGGCGTCCAATTAGTGAATGTTTGACCACAAACCATCCCATACAGATGGCAGACCTCTGTAGACTGTAGATCATAGTTCAATGAACTGCTAAGCATTGATGGTGTTATTGCATTGGATATTCAATCATTCTGCAAGGTTAAGCAATTATTGTCGTCGCTGGTATAAGCTAATAATAATATCAAAGCTCTGAGCAGCTTACATTAAGGAGTCATCGAGAAGAGGTAAATAACCAACTTTGAAATAATTTTTATTATACAGTATTTTTAATAAGTTTTGATCAGGTTTTATTTTGTAATATCCAAGTTCAAAGAGACAACAAATTGTTGGATTGTTCTGAATTGATGCAATTAAAATGTTATTATGCTTTTTTCTAGGTTCAAAGAACTATGTAGGAACACTATGTATATTGTGTCCGCATTTCAATCCATACACATAACTAGACATTTCTTTTTCGAGTAATGATACTATCTAAATACCATGCAACAATTATATAAGTGGTTCAAGGTTGATATAACATTTATAACATTACATAACATTGCCATCACAGCTTATGGGAGCAACAATATACCACAGATAAAGTGAAACGATGTAAAAATTGTATCGTGCGTCTGACAGCACCCCGACGTTGCGTTGCAAACTGACAGTATACAGGCTGGTTTCATATTAAAACAATGTTTTTTTGTTTTCTTTTGTGAAAATGCTTCTTCTTCTTCTTTTGTTTTTGTTCGAAATAAAAGGAATGGTAAATGCTATGGTTTTATGTTATGCTATCCGGTGAGGCAGGCAAAATAAGAGGCTTATTATCACGTGCGCAAGTTTAAACCTAGATTTACGAGTAAATATTCGCTGTTACGACTTGATTTGTTATAAGGTATTCATTGCTATTCTAAGTAAGGCTTGCTAAAGCAAATGTTTATAATCATACTGACAAATTCATTCA
The DNA here is from genome assembly GCF_030705265.1 of Helicoverpa armigera. Lineage (NCBI taxonomy): Eukaryota > Metazoa > Arthropoda > Insecta > Lepidoptera > Noctuidae > Helicoverpa > Helicoverpa armigera. The sequence continues at coordinate 12,138,537 of NC_087123.1, forward strand.
TGAATACTTTATGTAAATTATATAACAATGTTATAATTATGGAAAAAATGCATATTTAAGAATTATTGTTTAGTATAAGTATTTACAAAATTGTTTTTTTTTATTGAATTAAAATTGCACATTTTTCCGCACAACCTGTAACAATTGTCCAGTTACAGTCCAACTGTACTGGACCCGTGCTGCATCTATGATTGAAGCAGAATTGCTTCTTCTATCAGCAAAGGGGAGGCCAAATTATACTGGTCATGTTCCTGGTACATTAAGCGGCAAAATTATAATGTTTCTGTTCATGACGTGGTGAGTCTTGTTCATTAGCTTCCACGACTAACATTTAAAAACTTAACGGTATGACACGGGACTTTTTAAAGGTTGTTCCAGTGTTAAAGGAGAATATTCATCAAACATACTAGGTATCTTTAACATAATGTAGAAACATAGATGAAAATGTAAAATTGTTTCATGAATGACTTGTTTTATTACAATTTTAACTTTTAGGTGCGTTTTTGCCGCATAAATATTTGCAAGTAGAAAGAAATACGAGGATACATTTACGAGCGAAAAGTCCACTAATCGAAAATTACTTAAGCATCAAAAAAACCCCAAATAAAATTAAAAAAAAATATCAATAACACCAAAAAAAAATCCGCAAATCAGCATCAATTTTTTTGACATCGCCGGGCATTTGGTACACGTTTTCCTCAGTGGTCGCGTGTCGATCATTAGAAGCAGATGTTAGTCGCTCGTGTGTGAATAATGATTACCAGGGTGACTAATTGACGGCTCCCCGGGAAGCGAAGGGAACATAGGTTTTGCCCTCGGCTGTAGGTTTCGAATATCTACTGTTGATTGATTTTAATATTTTTGTTAGATTAATTTTGTTTCGGTAAAACGGAGTTTTGAAGTTTGAACCACAACTGGCATTAGGAAATGCTATTCATCTTTACTTTCATCATCCTCATGATTTCCTTAATGTTACGAGCATAATAATTAGGTAGGATTAAATACTGCTCGTTATCATCCGATCTATTAACACTTCTATTTAATCACCTTCCATAACATCAAATATATGCAATAGTGTTAATTTTAAAGCAATTTAATTCGGAAGCAATCGTTCCAAAGTTTTCGCCAATTAGTCCAACTTCATTCGATCGATTAGAACCTTTTACGAAGTTTCAAGGCACAAACTTTTAGTGGATATTCAAATCAAATTATAATAGTTAAATTCTCTTAACTATAATAATTATAGTAGGATAGAGTAATGATGTCTCAATAAATGAATCTACTTTACATAGTCGATTTAAATTTATAGTTGATTTGTTTTCTGAATGCAAACTTATAAACAAAGGTAAGCACTTGAAAAATTTAAAATAGGTTAGGTTACTGTGGCAAAATGCAAATGTGAAAAAAAATGCACTGACTATGTCTTATATATGCATCCTGGCTGCCTTAAGTCACAGGAGTTCCATCTTATAAGTCGTTGTTGACTGTTACTTCACTGCTCGATAAGTTGTTGATACAACTAGCTTAACGTGGGTAATTTGGTGAGAAAAAATGCGTCGGTTCAGGAAGACCTCGACCATAGGTACAGGAAGACAACAGGCAGGTTTTTAGTCGGTAAGAGTATGACATACTCCTCTAATTTCTTCATCAAACAGAATGGCTTACTATTACAGCTCTGATTGGGAATACTCAAAAGATCGAGAAGTGTGGAGACAAAATGGAGAAGCCTTTGTCCAACAGTGAGACAATTTAGGCTAAAAAAACGTTACATAAAAATATGTTTTTTTTATTTTGGTAGATATTCATAATAACTTTATCATTAAATTGGCAGCTTATTTCTCTGTTTCAACATTTTTAAACTCTCTACCGCCTATGACTTAAGGCACCACACACCGGTCAAACCCAGCGTGTGAACATAACGAGGTGCACGTGTTGACGTCATCGGTGTGTTATTGTAATTAAGTGTTCAGTGTTCGCGTCACTCGCACGGTCAGCTGAAGCTGTAAGGGACTGCCTGATTATGGCAGAGATTGATAGGGGTGCCTTTACTAGTGAGAATTAGACTAATATACTTAGTATTTGGAGAATTTGAGGGTGAATTTGAATATTTGGTAAAGAGTTTGTTTGTTTGATTCTGCTAGCCTCAGAATTACTGGTCCCATTTGACTAAATCTTGCAGTCTGATATGTAAGCGACTTTTTTCTTGGTGCGTGAACTAATTCGTACGGAATGCAGTGGAAACAGCTGGGAAAAGCTAAATTAACAGCTAGATTTAGGACATCATTATTACAATTGTGGAAAAACTTTATTTCGCTTAGATTCTTCATCTTTGCGTATCATACTAGGATCCCAGCTAAACTTTATCGTATCTACTCTGAAGTGTGAAGAATGAACATCAATATACTTGTAGTCCTTGCAATATTAGGAAACTCATTATTTTCTGCTTACATCCAAAAACTCACGACACAATATCACCAGATTAGGAACAATCTACCCGAAACAATATCCTAAATATTGTTCTCCTGAAACTCTTGAGCAAATCACTGAAAGGAGGTAATATGCGCGGCACATAGCTCGGAAACGCAATATCATGCAAATATTAAACTAGAAACATCTTTTACGTACAAAAGTGTTTGAGAGTCTTTCATAACTGCCTTTGTGCTTGTTTTGTTTATTATTTTTTTGGATTCTAGGATGAATGTCGCTTTTGACATCTTGAACTTTTTCTTATTTGGACGCTTACTACTTGATAGGAATTAGGCATATAGAAATTGTTTCAAGTTATCCAGCTAAGAAGGCACTTAGTGAAGCTTTTAGTAAAGATGTTTAAAACCAAAAATCGTAGATGGTATTTTCGAAGATGTGATACTTTTTTTAGGTAAGAATATAGTGACTTTAAACTTAAGCTAAGCTATTTGATGCGTGTTTCAAATTAGTATGGAATATAAATATACATATACCTACTAATCTAGGACATGATAAATAATGTACTTCTATGCCATACCTGGCTTTAGTGAATCTATGTTCTTGATAATCCCTATGGTGGGACTTTCTTAATAAAAGCCACATCCCAATTAGAAATTCTAGACAGCGCGTCGCAATTCAGGCTCAAAATACTACAAGTGATAAACACAGGACATCCAGGGACGGATGTCCAGGAGTTTATGTGCCGATATAAAAGTCAATAAAGTCGCGATTGTCAGAATCGTTCACAATTCCGCTGGCGATCGCTGACTCAATCGCTGACCGTTTTACATGCGAGCCTCGTGCGAGATTTGTGGAACAGACGGGCGGGCTTTCTTGTGCGAAAAAATATTTTGACATATTCAAAACCTACTTACTTTAGGTTGGCGACTATGTAGCTTTTTTAAGGATACCTCATCAAAATATATCTTGAAGTTAATCTTTTGAAAAAAAAAACCGTTTGACCATAATATAAATTTTGGAAATAGATTGATTATTAGCTGGATTTTTGTAATATTTTTTTTATATAAAGACTTTTTCGTGGCCTAGGTAAAATATAAATAAGGAAAGAAATCTGTTATATTTGATTTTTTTTCCATCACCATTTATGTCTGTGTTATCAGTAGACACACCGTTCCAACCGCAGCGTTTCTCCCGCCGGTCTACTCACCCACCCGAGCCCGTTTGACACTGGCATAGCTTTATCTGATTTACACTACATCTGCGCATTCTTTAGTCTGGCGAATTTCCTATCAACGACATTTACATAGATCGTTGCACTCTCAATTGTTGCACATCCTGTATTCTTTTAACACGTGTGTACATGTGTGCCAGGTCATCGAGAAATGTGTCGTGACATTGTTTCTTAGTAAGTAGGTAGGTGAATGGTAATAATTATCTCTTATATAGTGGCATTTTATAGTGTGTTGGATACATCTGAGTGGCAAATTGTGTGCAGGTATTGTGTAGTTATAAAGCTGGTGTGGCTTAGTGTGCAGGATTGTTCAAAGAGTTACCATGGCGAAACCAAAAGTCACCAAAAGTAGGTAGGCACTAGTCCATCCCATCCTACTAGCTACCATCCCATTTGGCCCCTAACTTGTCGGGGTCATTGGAAGATTTCCAATCTATAAAGGTTTCTGCAGCAGACAAGCATAATGTACTTTTTTAAGATTTTGATTAATATTATTTTGAGTATCTTACCATTGTGTTATATAAACTTATACTTATCAGTATTGGTTTAATGACTCATTCCGTATGAAATCAATTAACAATTCACATACCTACTGAATTAATATTCATGCAAAGGCATTCAAGTTCCTGGTTGTTCTTAGAGGAAATCAAAGTCTGTATTCAAATTGAAATTTTAATATCTGTGTCTGTCTATGCATGGTTATCCTAGGAGACATGAACAATTATCTTCTAGACAATATTCCAGAAAATAAACACGAAACTTACAGATAACAAAAACACTTTTTAAAGAGGTATTTTCCAAAAGTTTAACCCTTCATTTACGCAATCTCAAGCACCCACTACCAAAGCCCTCAAACTGAGTTTTCCCCAACTAAAGAAAAATACATCAAACAAAATAAAACTGTCATCACACATTTCCCTTTTGAAATACAAAAAGTATTGTATTACTAAATAAGCGAGGGACCAACTGTTTATGCGTTTAGCATTAACAAATTTACCAACACTGATTCCTTCAAATTTGAACCCTAACATCTTCAAAATAAGGCTCATGTAAGCAGCATGTGTAAGTTGGCAACCCCCATGTATTTTTATTAGGTTTTCTAGTGTAGGGTAGGTCGGGGGGAGGTTGCCATGGCAACGGCACGCCTGTCACTGATGGAGAACAATTCAGTTTGTTTTATATGAAAAAGAAATAATAAGAGACCTGCATATATTAACAGCTTAGAAAGATAAAGGGTTATATTTTTAGGTTGAACGTATAAAACTTCAGAAGTGTTAAAATATTTAAAAATCTATTATTTTTTTATGCAAAAAAATGGTGAACTGTGCAACATTTTACGTTAAATTGTATTTTTTTTTTTGTAGAATTTGAATAAGTGTAATGATAAAATTTTAATAATTTAGGAAATCACTACACAGAAAAGTCTCTAAACTTTAAAAAGAAATTACGATTTCTTTGGCTGTATTTCAACTGTAAAATCGACTACAACACGAAAATATGTACAAAGTACGCTCTAAACCCTAAATAACTCCATTTTACACACGTAATAAAAGTCATTCCCTGTTCTAAATAAACCATACATATTCCCATATAAATCCAACATCTGAAAATAACTGAAACACAAGTAGATTTGACAATTTATTACACATCATAACTGTATTAAGTGCTTCTAAGAAACAGTTATAACTCATTTAAATGGGAGATGAAAATAGACGCTTTGAGCGATTGTATCTACCTAATTAAAACATATGAATATTAGTTCAATTGAGTGTCTGTATTTTGAAATAATTGCGATGTTTTATATACTTGTGATATCACCTATTTTCATAATAAGTTTCAGGTCGGTTTCACCTGCAATTTGGCATTTGGGGCACGCTTACGTCAAAAATTTGCAAAAATTTCATGCCTAAGTATATGAGTTGATTGGCCCGAACTACTTTCTAACTGCACAATACTACTTACATTTAGCTTCCACTACTTATGTAGTTTTATTAGACTGCTATAAATATATTGTGGTAGCAATTGATATTTTTAATAGATTAATTAATAAGCTTAATGAGAGTGAAGGAATGATGAGTGCACCTGTGTCTGCGCAAATGCTTGTGCACTATAATATGTCCTGCACAGTCCTGAAAACAGCCGCCATAGCCGATAATCGGCTAGGAGGACATCATCAAATAGGTTCTATAAAATACTATATTACTTAATACTGCTAGGTTATTCATAAAGTTCATTGCTAATTCGTTATACATTAAGTATCAATCCCAAGTGTATTATAACAACTCCGAGACAAAATGCTTCGTAGAAACTAGCATTAAATGTAAAACAAAATTCTTATTACTGTCATAATAATGTCCGATCTTCATTTATTATAATGTAATGGTAACTATCTCGTTAGGTAAAGGATTATTGTCATTTAAAGACAAAACTTCGTGTGAAAGCTTAATTATTGTCATTGTTAAGTTTTCTCGTCTATTCAATAAAACTTTAGTGTTTCTAACGGTACATAAACATTATGATTTATTACTGTTTCCTTCATTTTGAAAGATATGTACTTATTTCTTGAATACTCCTCGGAACCTGACTTTGATGAGATTTATATCTTTAGATAAATTGTGCATCTTGTTTCACATCGTTATTTAAAAAATATTGTTCTCAGTTTATTATCTGATTCACTGTTACAGCTTCCTATATTTTTTTGTCACGGGTTTTGGATTACAAAGATCTTAAATCAAAATTAATTGCATAAACCACATTAAATTCCTTACACGGTTTGCAACTGTATTGTATTTCGGCACCTTGATAAATTTACCTGTGATCAAAGAAATTTTAATCAAATAAATTAAACTCGAAAAACTGCAGGTCTCGCCGCGGGGCATCAACTACTGCAAAGTGAAATTCCTTTTCAATTACAGCGTCTTCAATTACAATTTGGACCTTATTGTAACTACGTATGCTTTGAAATGGCTTGTTAACGAAGCCCAATTACCTGGCCGGTCATTGGCTCAGTTTTCCAAGTAATATAGCAATCATTCATTCCTTTTGGTGTATGACATCCACGAGAGATTAATGTATTGCGATTCTCATAACAAGTTGAAATATTAATTTTAACATTTGTCTTACATTTTCATGCTGGGAACATGACAAAAGAATAATTAGATGTTAAAATTAAATTGCTGTGATATCCGGTTAGTTGCAGCTACCGAGTGGTTTCTGGAATTTCTTTCATAAACCCAAATTAATGGAATAAAATCTAGAATGCTTGTCAGATTTGATGTAGCAGTATTTTTTGTGGTATTAGTAATTCTAAGTAAAATTCAGAACAGTTCAACTGATCCATACGTAACAAACCGTCAGTTGCATAAAGCTCCATTAACAAGACAAAAAGTGACAGCAATAGATTTAACCTCTTTGAAGATGAACTTTACTGGAGCTTAATTACTTAAATATCAAAGAATCAAAACTTAGTTATTATGTACTTCGTAAAAAATCACAAAACCGATTCCAATCAGAAATAGTCCCTCAAAAAAAAGCTATCGCAAAGTCAAACATTAAATAAATGCAATTACAATATTAATACCTTCTTCCATACATTTATGGATAAGCATCTTGTACTCAAGATAGCGTTCTGAACAGAACACAGTCGTCACCGCCCATCCCATGTTTATGTAAGTCATAAAATAAGATATAAATATCATCGTCGAATATCATATTTTGATGTTAAGGGGAAGCTGGGTTATTGCTTTAGTTTGTAGTATTTTTAATTGTGAAGTTTTTATTTTTAACTCACATTTGAATCGTCTTACAAACTCTAGTGTCAAGGTTTTATTTTTATCATGGTGTCTGATGTGTAGGTATTATTTTTATACGTGTGACTCATGGGTATGTAAGCAAAATGTAATAAGCATATTTAAATATTTTATATATATGATTATTTGCTAAGTAACCGTGATTGCAGTGATAGTCAATTTGAGTTTGTCAATTATTTAAGTATGAGCAATTTACTAAGATTTCCCTGCTGACAAAATGGGAGTTTAACACAAAAATAAAATGACCATTATTTTGATGTATGTAAGGCTTACCTTTAACCCTCTCATACCTATATTAATCACGCGAACGAATACCTCATACGATCGAACACTTGTTGATCGTCATAAATCGTACAGCACCCGAGGGTTAAGTCGTAATAATTGTAAATCTCTAATAAATTGCCTTAATTGCTCCCCCGATATTTTCTTTTACTAAATGGTTACCTATCTTTATACTTACGAATCTATTTTTAATAATAATAATATACCTACTTGAATATAATGTGTAGATATTGAATTTATTCGTCTTGTAAATTATTTCAATCTTTATAAATTATCTATATTGGTATTGATATATTAAGAGGAAGGATTTGACTGTCTGTTTAAATCGAATAGGCCCTGGAACTATTTAACCGTTTTAATAATTCTTTCATTGTTTATATGTTTTATCCCGGTACAGAAAGAAATTTCCCCGGACGTGAGTGAAACCGCGTAGACCAGCTAGTGCAGTATAAATTAATTTGGTTATCAATAAAATATTTTGTTATAATAATAAAATTAGCTCCCTTCTTCCTAATTAAAATATAATGGGTACTAAAAATTCACTTTTCAATTAATTAGCTCATTAACGAAAGTAAGCACAGCAAAATTAAATCTGATATCCTATATCAAATTACGTTTGAAAGTGTAATGGATGTCAAAATTAATTAATATGATAAGCTGATTGACGGCCTAAAGGTGTTATGATGTATGATAAAAAAGTGTATGACAGGTTTCCATTTCTTGTAAGTAGCTATGAAGATATCAATTACGAATAAGGTTATATACACTGTATGCTATTTAGTAAACACTAACTTTCTATAATAGGTAATAGTGGGTATTAGGCAGAACTTAAGTATTCGGAGTGAGTGTAGAGTTCCAGTATGTAAATATTCCTACTATAATTAACCCCAAATCACGAGTAGTTACTACAATGATGGATCAGAAAACTGGTTATTGATGTATTGAAAAACCTACCGCCATTACTATAGGATTCGAAGCTACAAAAGTCTAGTCTAAATATAAACAGTACTGGGATCTTTTAGTAACATTTACCCAACGACACTGATATCTTTTGTTGGATGAAAGTAGGAATGAAATTCAAGTCAATAGTGAATAGGTTTCTTCTAAAACCACAGTCCATAGTCAAAGGTAGGGCAAAGCTTACCATCAGGTGAAATAGTGTCCACACTCCAAGAACATACTCTCTGAATGATTTTCAAACAGTCTATGTATTTCATACAACCACGAAAATCACCACTTCAACTCAATTTTCAGACATAAACATTCCTAAAATAGACTATAATTTCGGCAGACATTATCATTTGGTAAAGCCAAATTGCCGGCTACACATAACTCAACTATGTAAGGCTTGTTAACGCAGAGATATGTAACTGTATGCAAATAGTTTTAACCCCGGAATACATTAGCTAAAGCCTCCATGATTAATTGTAAATGAGTTACGACTTGCCTACAATTTCTGTGGACGTATGTAGTTAGTTATTATCATCTGTACTTACCTATTTACATTAATATCAGTCTTAACTTTTTCTGGAGCAATGAAAAGTATGATAATTTACAGGTCACCTAGGAAATATAAAAGTCTGATGCATTACATTATGTTGTAATTAATTTAAATATAACTCACTAACTATCCTTATGATATTGACACCATTTATACTGATTTAAGAAAGATCATTACTGAAAATATATTGCAAAACGAAAATCAAATCAATGGTTATGAAAACTGCATCTTAGAGAGAGTCTCCAAATCTCTAAAAATATGGATACTTTTAGGCAATCTTACATCGCTTTTTCACTTTTTATCAGTTATAAAACCACCTAAACCTATCATAAAGAAAATCTAAAGCCTCGGGCACTCATTTAACCAAAACTCTACGTAAAATCTGAAACATTACCGATTTAAAACTGCAATCATTAATCAACACTGCACAAGTGTTCACAAACTTAAGCTATTTCTCATGCAAATTGAACCCAAGACGGCTGAGCACTATTTTGTGACTCAGGGTAGCGTATGCACTGGGTTTTTCCAAAAACATTGCGAACGGCGCCACGGGCAGGTGTATGTATGTAACGAGAAGCCAATAGAAATAATAGTTAACTAAGTATTTTCTACTGACACTCAAACTTTCTTCATTTCACCGATTCACCGATGATGGTTAAGAATTAACAACACTGTATAGAATTCACGAAATACGGTTTCACTTTTCTAAGTGAAACCATATTAAAAAAAATACTAAAAAGTATTGTTACGATTACCAAAAAAGTTGCATAGATGTATTACAACATTTTCTTGAACAAATACCTAATTTAATTGCAGCCTTTATTATCAGGCAACTATGGCCCATATATCCTGAAACTAAACCAGCTGACCTTAAGCATAATAATGTCATTACATAAAATCTTGTAGATAAATAAACTTAAAAGCTGTGTTAGTTACACTTCACGTAGCAGACGTCCATTTAACTTTTTTTGTAATATCTACGTATTTATTTCTTTTGATGGAAATGCAATAAAAACTCATGAAAAGCTATCGATTACATTAAAAATTAACGTCATCCGTTGCAGCCCCTTGTTTTCTTAAGGAAATTGCCAAGATCCCCTGTAAGGGACGCATTGAGTCAACTTTCTTAGAACAACTAAATAATATATGATGTTCGTAAATGTACGAGAAATTATTTATACGCATGTTTTGGCTTTTAGTTAATTTTATTATAAATTGAGTTAGAAGAAAAATGCTTATAACTTTTGACTTGGTAGAGGAGTTATCCTATAGTTTTACATAAACTTATACCACAAAATACAGAAAATGTACCAATATAATAAAAATTGTATCTATACTAGAGGTTTATAAAGTTAAAGAGTATGATTCTTTGTTTCAGCATGCTAATCTTAAAAACCACAGGTCCGATTTAAAAAAATATTTCAGTCTGAAATTTTTATTTAGGTATAAGAAGTGTATAGGATAGAGAATCGAAATATTTAATTATTTAACCTGTACATAATTACAAATGGGTTAATTTAATTGCTAAAAGTGACTTTATATGATACGAACAAATAATAATAATTGCTTTCATAGCAATTTTCATACAGACAAAAAGAAAACCACCCCCTGTATATTTGTAGACTGAAGCATCCACCGTTATAACATGATGTATTATTAAATTCAATACGTTTGAAGTCACGGAACAAACAAGATCTTGTATGACGAATGGAATTCTACTCCAAATATACCCTTATTATTTCTATTTTTGTTTTTAAGTCTCTGTTGAAAGACATCGTCTATTTCGATACAGGCAGTATGACATATTTGAGATATCATACTCTACACTACCATATACAATAAGAGTTTTTCATTATTAACTCTATTTGTGCCTATATTTGTATTCCCCATCTTACAAAGCGATAACAGCGCCTATTGTTTTAGGAATAATTTTAATAATCGCACATTAACGTTAATATCGCCCGATATTTTAATTGTGCAGAATTTTAAACTTGCTTGACTAACAATATGTAATATTCTTTTACTGACGTGCATTGGACATGAAAAGATCGGTGATATTAGAAAAGTGTTTTTAATTGGTTTTTGTTCTTAAATATTTTATGTCACTCCTACATGACAATATCTAGGAACATGTGATGTATATCCAACACAACAACATTATTCTAAAAGTAAGTACTTGACCGTGTACAAAAACATGGCGACTCAAAACATTAATAAAAAAGAAAACAAACAAAATCGTTCACTTCACACCACTGTCACATCACTGACCGTTACCATCTCACAAACAATTACCTCCTTATAAAGAAGACCTTACGACCTAGGACATAGGGTGTACTTCAGCATGTCACAAAGGTCATAATCTTGGCGAAATAAACAGACAACTTAATGTCACGCTGTCATTCACGGATTATGCAAAGTAGCCAAGTTATTTTTTTTTCTATTACCATAATACGCGTGGCAGAATGTTTGATGTAATGAAGCAACGTGGGAAAGGCTAACAGGGGCCTTTACAGCTCTATGTCCATAACATACACAACGAATGATATTAGACCGTAAGACAATCAAGATAAGGTTGTTAATTAAAAGTTTGGTACTAATATGCGGGCGTGTTTGTCCGTTTGTTCTAAACCAAATTATCAAATTTCAGAGGTATCACGTTTCTGCTACCGGACCCTTTTTGTTCTAACGTGTGTAGTAATTGATTTCTAGTTCACATCAATTGTTAGCGCACTTAGTGGGTATAGTGGGGTCAACTCGAACCTTTTCGGGCGAGTTCGGCAATTGTCGGCTCCCTTCGGACGTTAAATTATCATATGTTTTGTAATACAGGATGTTTAGTAGCTTGTTAGTACGCAAATGATAAATTGACGTTCCTTTGAAACGGTAAATTAAAAGTGTTAGAATATGAGTCACGGGAAATATTGCGATGCAACGATATTTTCTCGTGTAATGATGCCATTTCTTTGAATTCAAAACATTTTTTTTTCCTTTTTGGTTATTAGGGTTAACAAGTTAGGCTTTAAGTCTGTAGGGTGATTTTCATTTTTGTCGAAAATAAGTTTCTACTAAGTATTTTTGAACTAGAATTTAGGTACCAGTATATTGGCCTGAATTTAAAGCATTTTTACTTTTAATACATTCATCCTTAAAAACAAAAGAAACCCTTTTTATTTTCAACCACCACAAATCAATGTAAGTTCCGCTTCATTCTGTCACTTTGAAATTCGGAAATACTAGTGTAACTTCGTGTAAACTCGGTATATTTGAATGCGCAGGAGTGCATGTCTGGTGCCAATTATAACAGCCGACTGACAAATGGGTTTGGGGTACTGGTATACACGAAAACAATCAGATTTTAATTTATTTAGGAACAGAGTTGTATTTCAATACAATAAAAAGAAAAAATTAGACCTAATTAAATAAGGCTTCATGAAAATCCAGTGAAATAAAAAACTATTTTTTTCTTATTTCCCAAAAGAGTCTGAGTCTTGATTTGTCTAAGACAGATCATAAAAAAAAAATATTGCAAAACCCTAGCTGACTGACTGAGCCGAGATTGATTCAAAGCCGACCCCAATATAGGTGAAAAAGGCTTCGATGATTTTACTTTCTTTAACCTAAGTATTTTATTTCAAAACATTTCATATGCTAAAAAAACAAAATTTTCTAACTTCAACACCTTCCAAATGAATCATCTTCCTATCCCGATGGTCTTACTGTAAAATTCTCCCGCAATGACAAACATCAAAGTATTTTGCTCTCGACTGTACCAACATGCAACGCTTGCTTTGACTAATGTGCTGCACTGTACCGGTTTAAACCAACAGCATGCGACATTTAAGTTTAATTTAACACACGTAAGAATACGGATGTCTTAATGAGTAACAACAAGAATTTGTGTACTTTAGGGTTAAACATTTTTGGAGAATATAACTTCAAAGTAATTCAAGCAAGTTTTAGTATATAGAAAACTAAATAGAATGCATCCCGCATTCTGAAATTCTATTGTAGGGCACAGGAGTCGTCTTCTCTTACAGAGAAAGAATGAGCGCTGTAGCCATCTGTGGTCAGAGTGGATTCGTGATTCAGACTTTAAAAAAACAAGTTTCCTCAAGATGTTTAACTTCGACTTTCCTCTATCATCGATTTCCATGATGTAAATAAAAAGTACATAGGTATAACATACTTGCCATATACATACTTGTCCCATGCATGACTTTTAATCGAAGACGCACACTATGCCACCAAGATGCTGTTTTCTAATCTAGCTTTCCTTCCTCCGTGGTCTTGCTGTAATGTTTAGAATGACAACAGCAAATTGTGAAAGGATTTACATAACGAAAACCACTCCATACTGTATACTTTTCAATAACTGTTGCATTTTTTATACTAAGCGTGATTAATTATGCCTCGTCATAATGAAATAAACATGAGACCCAATTCCAACAAGTTAACAAAGATTTTTTCTTCAAACATCAAAACTTTCATAGTCATAAAATTATAACAAGTCCGCGACAATCTGCTCCAATTATTTTTTTATTCTTCTCGGGAACATTTTTGTATTTTTAGGGTTCCATACTCAATGAGTAAAACGGGACTCTATTACTAAGACATGGCTGCCCATTTGTCTATCTGTGACCAGGGTATATCTCATGAGCCTTGTTATTAGACAGTTGCTACTTTGCCGTTGCCACTATCACAAACATGACTGAAAACTACGGTAAAATAAATAGTTTAGGGGACTCCCATGCTGCAAAGATAAAGATAAACTTTATGTCTATATATCTATAAATGTTACCTAATAATATGGAACCTTTTGTTTTCGAGTCCGACTCGCCCTTGGCCGGTTTTTTTTAAATTAAGTTCCATTAAAATCGTATTATTCAGTTTCTCGTCGGAGGGAGTTTTATCAAAAACTTTTTCCTCCGATTTCTTTTTGCTAATTAAAAGCGAGTTTGAAAAATTTGAAATTCTTTGGTTGAGTTGCTGGGGTGACCATTGCAGACTTGTTGTTCACTGTTTTTTTATTTGTTTTTAAATATACTTAGTTTATTTTTAGATGGTTTGTTCTGGAATATTTTAATTTATGTAAAAGGTCCAGTAGTAGAAAGTGCGTAATACATATTTTACAAAAACATCTTCATTTTCGAATCATCTTAAGTTCTTATAAAAGCTCTGGTTTATTCACATTGTTCAAGACTCAGAATAAAATGTAACCTATGAAACTTCCCTCTTTTTGTAGATAAACAAACACATTGGCATTTAGAGAATAGTGCAATAATGAGTCTTTTCCGAAATTGTCTCCGTTCGACAAATTGCAGATTTTCCTTCTTCTTCTCAAGTATTGATTGATTGCTACCAATTTACTTGGAGCTGTTTGACTCGATTAGGGGAGTCGTGTTTCTATGGTGATCTGAGACGGACGGTAAACAATCATCCGTTATATTGTAATGCAAGTCGGTAGGGGAATCTATCTGTTTCTTCTTAAAGTAAATTCTGTTTGATTTTGACGAGAGAATTAGTAATATTGAAGATATTATTATACCTTAGGTAATGTTGAAGATATCATAATACCTTAGGTACCTCAATCGAAAAAGAAAATTTTCCATTCAATAACATGGTCATTCATTGACAGCCTTTTTGCTGTCCCACCGTTCAGCAAATGCCTCTTCTTATGCTCATCATTAGAAGATTTTCAAGGAATGGAAAATAATTTACAAACTTGAATGTGAAATTAAACATTTTGTTGACATCATTTTAAATCCAGTACTTCAGACAGTCCTTGTAAGTGCCCTCAGTTTTATAGTCCACCATTTACCTCACCAATATATTTTCTCCCATTACTGGACACTAGCGTGTTCGAATGACGATCCAAACGCGATAAGCCTCAACTTTCAGTCCAAACAGTCGTAAAACATTGCACAAACATCACGGACTCCTCCCGACAATAGCTTCGGGAACAAAATCGTACAGACCCTTACGGAACTCGTAGACATTTCTAATAGCCCTTAAGAGTGAGGCAAACAGTTTTACTCCATTGTCCACTTCACTCGACATTGTTACTTGATAACCATCTTACTTTTTACACCCCAGCTAAACGATTATCACCCTTCCGTCATTGCTACTATAGTTTCTTCAGATGAAAGATCAATTTGGCGAACCGTTCGTGCCGTTTCCATGGTTACGGGTATTGTCCAAGAATTTTTTCCAATTATTTTTAAACAATTTTCACCTTTCTGCCCTTAAGGGTAGAGGCGGGTGTCCTTTGAACAGGAATCGCCTAGGATATTTTTATTATGGGAAGAATATTTTTCTGCAATTGAATTTTTATTTAGTTGGAATCGATGACGTTATTACTGTTAGATACCTCGTATTTTTAGATATCGTATTTGACATACAATTCTCTGTCAATTTCTGAACGTGTTTCTTTTCGATCTGAGTTACTTTTTAACTACCCACACATTGTCAGGCTTACGTCAATTTGTCACGTAATAAATAAAAGTTTCAGCTTCGTTTTATCATCATCTGAACCCTAATAAGTAACAATTCGTAGAAAAGCACGAAACGGGTGAGTACATAGCTACTCAAATACCAAAATATTAGGCAAAAATTGTATCCCAAATACCTGAACTGTGTGCATTCCCGTATAGCGCACAAACTCACAAAAGTAAAACACCACTCTAAAGCGGATCTCACACCTCTAGCATGCATTGCAAAGCTTTTGTAATTTTTCTTGCAATTTATGCTTTTGCAATCTTTCACCTCGTTTAAGTCCCATACGAAAGCTATCGTTGCTTACCTAATATACCTAAGCGTTTAAATTTCACAGTTCCTTTTTAGACCCATGTATCAACTTTTGTGTACATAGATACACCTTTACACTCAAATAATGTAAAGCTTATGAACAAAGGCAAACTTAGAGTTGGATTCTTTTTAACCCCCGACGCAAAAACGACGGGGTGTTATAAGTTTGACGTGTCTGTGTGTGTGTGTGTGTGTGTGTGTGTGTATGTGGCATCGTAGCTCCCAAACGGATGATCCGATTGTAATGCGGTTTTTTTTGTTTAAAAGGTATGCCAGTCGGGAGTGTTCTTAGCTATGTTTGGTGGAAATCGGTTCAGGTCTACAAGGTCATCAGCTCGTTTGCTAGATGTGATAGGAATGTTACACGCTCAGTTTACTTGAAAGTATATGTGGGATCTGAAATTTGAAACACTAATGTCTTTTGGAACCACTGAGCTGGTCTGCTGTTAGGGCACGAAGGTAGGAGACGTAACCCTGAACTGCCTTTTAGTAAACCCATCGAGTTTGGGCTCGTTGAATTTGTCTTGACGAGTTCTCTTCATGTTTCTGATTGACGAGAACCTGATGCTGGAAATGGGATGTGGCGGATGAAACCCTGGAATACCGGAATGAAACGGATAAACCGATTTATATTTTTGCTGAAAATCTAGAATGTCCAAAGGTCTTTATTGTTTCCCAATCGAGCCAGTTTGTCATGAGGATTATTAAACAGCTTCCTTTAGCCGAGATCGCATATAGCGACCCCATCTTAAGATAAAATAAATTAAATTAAAGAAGGAAAAATTAAGGAGCTCTTTTAAAAAGCATGAAATAAAATAAAATTATAAATTTAAAAAAACCCCCGACCCAAAAAAGTAAACCCTATAAAAAGCAAAAAATAACTTTTAACACTACGTAAACTAAATTTTGACGTGTCGGGGGACCGCTTTCTACCTTCATAAATACTTACATAAATCAAATGATACCTACCTAATTACAACATTCGTTTAAAAAAAAAACACGTATCTAAAGTAATGAATTAGAGCGGTCCCCCGACACGACAAAATTTAGTTTACGTAGTGTTAAAAGTTATTTTTTGCTTTTTATAGGGTTTACTTTTTTGGGTCGGGGGTTTTTTTAAATTTATAATTTAATTTTTACAGGAAACCTAAGAGACCTTTAAGTTTTCTGGGAAATAAATAACATTTATATTGGCGTTTTAAGGCCTTCAAATCTGATAATATTTCACATACACAAACAGAAACAAAGTCACTATTAACAAATGCAGCGCGCGCCCCACCATAGCAAGACAGTGTGTGCCCCACCTAACCCCGCATAGCACTAGTGTTAAAGTTGACTATTTTTATTCAAGCTCGCTTGTTATGAGAATAAATCGCGCGTCGAGACAACACATTGAATTGTGCTCGTCTTTTAGCCAACGTTAGGGATGTTGCACATTCAGTTTATAGTTTATTGAATGTCCCATTTTATGCCACTTCTGTAAACTATAAGATGTCATGTTTATGTCAGTAGTAGAGGAAGTTTAGTGTGGGAAAAGAATGTTCGTTGCGTTTTTATTAAGTGGAAATATTTTCAGTTGGTTCTGATTAAGACTCCCAGTGGAATTTTATACATTTCTCGAATCAATGTTTAAAACACTCGTTAAAAGCACACTTACCTTTCAGGTTTCTGCAAGAAGTCATCATAAATTAATATCTTATAAGATTTTCTTCTAGGGAAATTTTCCAAAGGAATACGAAATTCAGCCTTTATTCTATGGATACCCGTTAACATAAAAATTGATTATCTACCTTAGTCACCACTATAAATTGAAGATCTTTCCTATAATCCCACAAATGTACTAACTCCTTAACACTAAAATATCTGCGCCTGATATTTTCTCCGCAGTTTCCGTTATCTTATAGAGCGCAATAAATACTTCAAGTCGACCGTCACAACGGGGCATCTTCGTATGATTGCACACTTCATAAATAAAAATAAACTTAATGCTTGATACAAATACCTATGTGTGTTGCTTGAGTGTGCATATTAAAAAAGTTTCTGTACACGTAATGATGAAGTAATGTGATTTGATGTAAGGATAGTTGATAAAGAAAATATGTAGAGTAAATCTTTCACATTTGAAATTTTAATACTCTAGCTTTGCTTAGGCAAAGCGTACACATGATGCAGAAGCACTAGAACTAGGATATATGCCTGAACAAGATGACAGAAAAATACCTAAAAAACAAAAAGCAAGCGCAGAATCTCAAAACAAAAGCAGTAAAGAACGACGAAAGAATGAGTTCAAGTAAATAAAATCAATTGAAAGAACAAAAAGTACAAACATACAGACAGACAAACGGTCAATCAAGCGTCGGAACAACTGCACACATTTAACACACAATCTCGTTAATCCTTTAATTGATGCGACGCTCCGTTTTGTCGCATCGTAATGTTGGCTTGGAACGACTGATGGGATTGCGGAAGATAGAAATATGTATATGCCCCTATAGTTCAGATTCATAGGATTTTTTGAAGAGAATGACGATGAGAATTCAAAAAATGATGTTGTGTCTGAAAAAGCTAATTGTTAACAAAATAGGTTGTGTGCTTTGCATGGTTCTAGTCATAGTAATGACTATTTAAGTGGTTTTGATTGTGATGGATATAGTAATTTAGATGCAATTATGTTTAGATGTATTATATCATCATCTTCCTCCTACCGTTATCCCAATTTTATTTGGGGTTGGCTCAGCAACGGCTTAACGCCATATAGGTACTACCTGGATAAATCAAGATAAGAGCCAACACATAATAATAAAACAACAAAGAAAAAAGCTACAGAAGGTAATAATGAAAACAAACAACACAGACGAACATTCCGACCATAATAGCAGTAGCGAATTAACAGCCAGCGTTAATCCTTTAATTGATGCAACACGACCTCTTGTTCTATACAATCCGATGAACGATTTAAATCGCTGTTTGTTGTCGCTTCGTATCGATTACACTTAGTATCGTTAGTGCCTAATCGATATGCCTATCGATTAAAAGTTCCGGAGTTATATTGACTTTTAAAGTAGTTCTCGATAATTTTACTTTATTGTTTTTAGAGTTTGTTTGCTTCGGTGTATTGTCTCTTTTATTGCCTGCATTATTCATTTGTTTGATTAGTTGAAATATAACTGTTATCCTTCTTTGTCTCTTATTTAGAACTATAATTTTGATTTCTACCACACACGTAGGTGTACTTGGAAATATTCTCATGGCAAACCAAACAATTATTATTGTTTTTTGCACACTTAACAATTAATACACAAGAAACAAAGACAGTTTATGTACGACGGCGAGCTTAACCCAGAATTGGGTTTTCTTCACAAACAATATTGAAAATTTCAAAAGCTGTTCTCAGAATGTGTGTGCTTAGACCAATCATTCACGGTTCTTTCAAGAAAATCTATTCAATTCCAATCAACGGTCAATTACAAAGAAAGTTTATCTAACACTCGCTAAACTTACTTGAAATTGTCGTTTCCAACAACCAACGGTTTCTATTTACCAGTCAATCAATCACATAATAGCATAGCTGTACAGAATCGTCAATAGCAGTAGTTTTCACACTAGTGCGGTGTCAATTTTATGTAAATAAACATAGGGCAGCCACTGTTATTACTGACAACGTGTCTATAGTAAATAACGGCGATGTGAGAATGTCCCGGTGACTGGAAACTATCAATTATTGTTGCACTGCGGTGGACGAGGCCTTGACTTTGGCGGGTTGGGGTGTTAATTTATTGATTTGTTGCTCGAATTATGTCACCTATCTCTAAAAATCTGGCTGAGATTCTAGGGAGAGCCAGGATTAATGACGATGAGCACTGTATAAACGTAATTGCTCAAGAACATGGTTTATAAACTGCCAGCCAACTGACTGCCAACTTTTTGATTCTTGGTGTGCAACGGAAAAGCTAGATTCCAAACTTTGTAAACATAAGGGATGAACATAAAACTTTCTTAAATTAACCTTATTTACGAATATACCTGAGTGATCCTGTATTATGAAGAGCACGCGGTTGAAAAGGCGACTTTAATAAATCTGATACATGTTTTCAAAATACGGCTCAAAACTATTTTTTGCTTAGTACAATAACTCCAAAACGTCCCCTAAAAACACCAACCTCCCTAAAACACCAAAAACAAACACAAAATTACCACCTACAAAACCAGCCGAATCTTCGAGCACCAAATTCGATCCATTTATCATTCAAATATTAGCAATCCAAATCGCGCCCTTCATGGCCACTTGCGATCTGCTCTGCAAACGTTAATTAGCAGGAGGCAGCAATTTGCGGTCTTCAAATTGACTGACTGACTGAGTCAGTGTTTGAGGCCTGATCGGTTCCTGCTGCTGCCAATTATGTAGTTTGTGCTTTTATGAATTGTTCATTTGGTTGATGTTAATGTTTTGTAGTTTTAGGGCAGTTGAAGTTAGCCGTGACATAACGTGACAAATAATGGGGCTGTTTTTGTAGAGGGCATTCAAACTAGGTTCTTAACCAACTTTTTGTAGGATTGCTATTCAGTATATTTTCACCGATTTATGGGACTTGGGCGGGCAGCCAAAGTGTGTTACTTGCTTATTTTAAATAATCAGAATTAAAAAGATCGTTAAGATAAGCTTCATCTTTAAACATTTGTCTATTAGATTTCCAAGAATAAAATTACAGCAACGATGAATGACTTATTAAAGGTACGAATATTAATATCAACCAATATCGAGAAAACCTTTGGCGTTCCCCATAAATGATCGTGATGATCGTGTTAGCTTACGCATGTCAATATCATTACATGCGAATTATCTGCTTCAGCTCACAGAAGCAAATCTAATCAAATTGGTATAGCAGGTATATGGATTGTCATCTCAGTCAGCTCAACCATTAGAAGGCAGTATTGCAGTTATGAAATATCTTGGTACTTAAAACACTAAGATTTAAGCTTATTTGATGCAAGTATATTGTGGACGATTCCTAAGTGTGGATGTTTGGTCATTATGAAAAGAAAGATCAATAACTAAAGGATATTGCTTGGGAAACAATAAATAGGTACTTATACATAGATGACTTTTCGAAATGTCCCCTAAATCGCGCAAGAAAGTCACTATCCTCCAAAATAGAGATAGAAATCCCAAATTCATAGCGTAACATGCACAAAAACTTGGCGGTACCATCAATCAGGAGGGGTTGGGGGGTAGACAGTAAACACGGTATTTGTATGCATTTCGCTGCATTCAATATGCAAGCAATCGCGCACTCTTGCCATTTGCTACTAAATGTACGGCAGTTTTTGGTACTTGTTTTCCGGAATAGAGTAAGGAAATGTAAGACATCGTTTTCGTAATGCATTGGTTAGCGTGTGTGGAATTTATATGATTGTAACTAATACAGAGATTGTCTTGGTTCTCTAGATAAAAGAAAGTCGGAATATGACTATGGAAATAAGGATTCAGAAAAATGAATAATATCCCGCTTCTAATTTTATTTTAACTGCTGGAATGGCTCCAGTGCTCCAATTTCCGACTTATTTTGTTTTGTGTCTGTTAAAGAAAAGTTCGTAAAAATACCTTCGCATTTTAGGTGGATAAAATAATGGTGAAAATTTATCTCCCCTAACAAGTCCCCGTCCAACAACAAACATTTAAAATCAAATCCATCACCTTATTGCAGATCCAAAACTTTCTCAAATACACTACCTCACGCCCCTAGTACCTACACAATTTTCAAACAATTTCCCATCAAGCAAAAATCACCCTTAACGCTATTAATATAAAATGAATTAAACCTGTAAACGTAATTGGTGGTAATGCCAACTTATTTCCGCAATTACTGCAGGCTAAATCAGTCTTTATTGCCTCTGCGTTAAGGTGTAATGAAGTGGTAAATAAGATGTGGCATGTCAGTGGACCCTCGTTGCATTGTTTGGGAAGACGTTTAGGAAGAATGTCGCAGCGATTTCGGATATGTCAGTCGCGGCCGCCTGTCACGTCATGTGGCAGTCTTGGGGACGACTGGGGCAATGAAAAACGCGATTTTACTCAAGACCCCAAAGTTCTCCTATCTTAGCACCTATTAACTTCTTGAGACTACTCTACTTTTGAAAATTTTTAATAAATCGAAAATGAACTTCGTCGTTACAGATTAATTCATCCACTGCTGGACAAAGGCCTACCCCCTAAGGTGGATTTGCCAATACCCACCGAGTAGGAAACAGTTTTTGCTGGCCAAATAATCTCTTTTATTGCACAAATCAAATCCTTTGGTAGTTTGACGATGAAATCAAAAAGCACTTTGATGATATAGACAACTTAAATTGCAGCTTAATTTCGACTGGACCCTTAAAAGTTTTGCACTTCACAAAACGCTGTACTAGTGGCCTACAAAATCCGTCGTCTTCCCTACCATCAAGTGATTGCTTACAGTACGAGGGTAGATTGAATAACGTTTTGTTTATTTTTCTTCGTCCCGCCGTAAACAATAGTCTCCGGTTTCCCAGATTATAGAATATAAGCCTGTTCTAAGCCGTTGATTATGTTTTCGTGTTCCTACTAAGTGACACTGACTGAAGTTTTTAAAACAATGGACGATAGGACGAGAATATGAAACATCTAAGTAAATAACAAATGAATAAATCTAAACGCTTGTGTGTTGCTAAGCGCTTATTTGAAAACGACTGAATCAATTTAGATTTGGTGCAAAATAATGAATTTTAATGAGAATATTTTAAGTCCATATTTAAGTACATGTTACATTGTCTAGAACAGCTATATCGTTTGTTTGATCTATAAATAGTTTACTTATTAGTCATATTCATCAATATTTCGATTATTTAAACAATTATTAAAAAATAATATTTACGTTTGCCGTCTGTTACTCAAGGTTCAGACAAAATAAATACATACTGTGTTTTTTTTCACGTGTATGCACTGCAATATATGTATATTTGTTTAGTTAAAAAAATATATTATAATTCCATAAAATATATTGGATATTTTTGTTCGCGTTCTTACTTTTATGGTGTCTGTACGTCATGTTCTCATAAATAACTAGATTTTCTTTGTTTTAGAAATTGTTTGAGTCATATCTGTGAAGTTTCAAAACTTTTAAGGACAATCCATATATATCTACCAATCTATATAAGGGTAAAACATACGAATAATGTGCAAAACTTGAAACTGTATAAACATTTACATATACTTAAAATGAATAAGAAGCAGGAAATATTTTCATTTTATGAAATAAATGTGAAATGATAAGTCTATTGACACACCTATGTGGTGTTAATATAACATTTAAAAGTAAAATTTAAGTACATAGTGTAATTAAACGTCTGGTATTTTGTACTTAAGTAAATAAAGTAGTATTTAGGGACCAATTACAAATGTTACTCTTCATTAAACCTAAAATAAAAGTAGAAATAATCCACTAGATAAATATGCAACTTACCTTATGCGGTACCCGTCTTGATGCAACTTTGATATAGATGTCATGAACAAAATAGATCAAGAAGCGACATGTAAAGTAGTTGAATACAGTAATTAAGTTAATATAAATAACAGCTCGAATGGATAATGTTATGTTATGGAAGCAGAAAACATTGGTTGATCAGACCACCAATGCGGACAATGGGCCGAAAGAAAAAGAAGAGCAAGAAATAAATACGGAACCTTTAAGTAAAATACAACTCACAGATTCTGTATTAACAATAACACATGTCAACTGACATGTGACTTGCCTCAATCAGCAGGCACGGCAGATATTAAAAGGTGAAAATTTTGGAAACGGCCCCACTCGTCGTCACTCAGCAAGATGGATAAGACATTTATATCTTTTTTAATTATTTCCATCAGTCTGGGCGTTTTAGGAGATTCCTCTTATTACAGCTCATTTTATGGATTAGTACTGAATTCCACTCAAGTAGCTGAGTATACTGCTAACAGTACACTCGCGTAAGTTTTTATTTTGCTATCGATGTATTGAATGTTTTCGAAACCGATTAAAAACACTAGGTGTTTTTTTCTTAGATTCTTTCGAATTTAAAGGCTGAGTTTCAGTCTTGTCTGATTATCCCTCCATTGCCTTTTAGAAGATGTACCGCTTTATTCAACAACTTACCCTGCTTATATAATATGTTTTTCAGAAACTGCACTATTCTTGTCGAAGCCTGCAACTCCACCGAAGGAAGACGCATTGATGGAACCTGCAACAACTTGAACCACCCTTCATATGGTGGTACTCGCACACCCTACTACAGGATATTATCAGCGTCTTATTACAAACCTTCTAAATCAGGTAAAATGACAATATTCATAAATTAAAGACTCAAATTCTTTAAAATTATATCATTTTATAAGTGCTATAAAATGGTTAGAAATATTGTGACTTTAATCTTGATTTTGCAAAATCTGATAAAATCACAAACATCAAGACAATCTTTTTATGAAGAGGAAACAGTGCCCACTTAAAATGTTTATGTAGAACTCACGCCAAATCATATCGTCTTCTTCTTAAAATGGAACATTAAAGTTCATTTCTACCAAGAAAAACCTTAAATCCTATTAACTCCACAGATTTCGAGCCCCGTCACGCTGTAGGAGGTGGTAAACTAAGCGTCACTAGGAAAGTGCGTACTACCATTTATTCTGAAGGTCGTGTCGATGACGAAAACCTCTCTAGCATCATCAATCACTTGGCCGTGTTCTTCGCTACTGATATTACTAACACTCGGGATACCAGTAAGTATTAGTCTCATGGCGTCTACCGCTGAACATAGATCCATTCCTCTATTGATTTTAAAAAAGACCGGTAGGAAGTGACCAGTATGTAGGGCTTACCGGCAACCTATATGAGATTCTCCGACCAACTCGTTAAAGGCCTTCAGCTTTGGCTCCAGTATGAAAACTATAATTGAAAATAAATGATGAAGTTCAAAATCAAGACCACGAGCTAACTCTAAAACAGATTTTTCATCTTCCTTTTAGCAAACTATGTGACATGGAGGCCATACTGTTGCAAAGAAGCAGGCAAAACCGACTACGCTTGCACTCCCAACAAGGTTCCGGCTGATGACTATGTCCACCGTTTCTCTGGGATCCATTGCTTGAACATGACAAGGCCTTTGACTTTCCAAACTTCTGGATGTTTAGCGAATACTACTACGCCTTTGAGGGTAACTTTTATTTGTATTTTGTATGTGCTAACGGAAAGTTTACTAACTCAGCAAGAAGTTTATAAGAACCATACATCATGGCTTCTCTTATTTTGGGCAGAGTAGGACTGATTTTTCACGTTATGCTTGTCATTCGTAGCCATAATCAAATTCAATTTGTTTTCTAATTCTCAGATTGTCGACGCCACGCCTATTTTGGACTTGTCTCCTATATACGGTAACACGGTGGAGCCCGCCAGACGAACCAACTCCAGTGGACAACTCGTCACCGTGACTGCCAATAACAGAACTTTCCCCGATACATGTAAGTACCATACATATTATAATGCATTTGAGCAAAAAGTTGAATAAAGGATCTCTGTAAAAATCAATTAAAGAATCCTGAAGAATAGCTGTTTAGCAATATCAGTTTAAAGTCTTGTGAAAACACGCCAGTAATATTAAACAAAATATTAATTATATTACGATCGGTTCCAGTATTAGATGTCTATAACTTGAAATTGAATTTCTAACACTGTAATTTTCATTCGCTTATTTAGTTTTTGTTTTCCAGCTACCCTCAAACTCCTCCTTGGAATCAATTTTGTGGGCATCATCCTCTTCTGGAACAATCACAACTTTATTGCCTCTGAGCTTGCTACCGTCAACCCTTGCTGGACAGACGACCAGCTGTTCGAGACCGCCAGGGAAATCAACATTGCTTATGGAACTCAAATGTTCTACTATGAACTCATGGCTACTTTGATGGGTAAGTATTCTGCAACGACTTGTTCAGATTTAAGTCAACCTAGGTCAACGACGACTGTTCAATTCTAGAACACTACACACCTATCTTTATATCAATATCAATAACTGAATATTTTAATATACTTCTCTCAATACATGCTTGTATTGTTATTAAAAATACGTATTTATTTAACACTAGCTTTTGCCCGCGGCTTCGCTCCCTTCAACTGCCTTCTCTACTTTACCCTATTTTTTTTCATAAGAACCTTCTCCTGACAATAACAAATACAACAAAAAAAAGAATTAGCCAAATTGGTCCAGGCGTTGTTGAGTTATGCGCTTACCAACACATTTTGCGATTCATTTTTATATTATAGATTAATTTTATTGATTTTTCTACAGGTAAAGATAATTTGATCAACGATGGTATCATATTGAACGGCACTGGATTCAGAGACGTATACAACAGTAGTGTACTTCCACAAATAGCATTGGAGTATCCTGTTGTTTTGAGATGGATGCATTCGCTACAAGATGGAGAATTGAGGTCCGTTAACGATAATTCATTTTTATTTCGACCTCGATTTTTTTTATTTTCAAGAACAGATTCAATAAATAGTGTAACATAATATATCGAAAGATTAATTGATATTTTTATTTGAAGTAGACAGAATATGGTAATATGAATTACACTGCTCATCTTTATGTAAATATAAAAGGAACAAATAAAACTATGCTTCACATACCGTATCTTTCAGAATGTACTACACCAACGGAACATATAAATCAACCTTCCCAATTGTGGACCTCACATCTAATACAGACTTCTTGAAGGAAAATAGTACAATGGATTACGTTACCCAAGGCTTCATCAGACAGCCGACTGGCAACTCAAAGGATTACATTGCAGACCCTGATGTAAGAAAGTTCTTTCATTTATAAAAGTCCTTTTCTCATCTATGTGGCCCTACATTTTCTATCACCATCATTGTTTAGACAAACGAATAGTTATCTTCATTTACTACTTATTTCTTTCCTTATATTTTTACCAGGATAGTGTTTTGATTCCAGATCGTACAAAGAGGTCTCGGAGGCTTACAAAAGTCAAATGACATCATGACAAATGATTTAGCCAAAAATCGTTACTTTGGCTTCCAAGGTTATGTCAGCTATAGAAAGTATTGCTTCGGGGACAATATCACCAGTTTTGATAATTTAACAGACATCATTGATGAAGAGGTAATTTATACAGCTGCACACAATAACGACAAAGTATCTATCAAAAGTATAAAATCTGCGCTCATAGGCAACGTTTAATTTAATGTTTTAAAATTACAGAGGATAACACAGCTCAAAAGTTTGTACGCGAATGTAGCAGACGTTGATCTTCTAGCTGGCATTTGGGTAGAAAGGAAAAAGGCTGATTCTTATGTTCCTCCTACATTCTACTGCATTGTAGCTGAGCAACTGAAGAGGTCACTAGTGTCTGATAGGCATTGGTATGAGAGGAGTACCAGACCTAATGCTTTCACTGCAGGTATGATCTTAACCTATGAGTATCGACGTATCTTCTACATGGTTATCATTTTATATAGCTACAAGTTTATCATGAACGTAGCAGTGTTTCAATCTATTCATTTTTAGCCTAAACGTACTTGTACGAGCTTGTAAATCCCTTCAAATCAGCAAATCACTTACAATTTCTTTGTGTTTTGTTATCAGCTCAACTAGCAGAAATAAGGAAAGCGACTGCAGCTCGCATGCTGTGTGACATCGGTGCAGGAATTACCGAAGTGCAACCCAGAGCTTTTGAATTACCTGGATCAGAGTAAGTATTGTTTCTTATTGCTTTCTATTTTATAGAATCTAGCTAGCTACAATATACTATATAGCTAGAATAATTAATTAATGAAAATTTTATTTATTTTCAGTAACGTGATTGTAAGCTGTGACGAAATACCTGCTCTCAATTACACCATGTGGCAAGATAGCACTTGCACGTAAAGAGAACATGATATTTTGAACTCAAAAGACCCGTTTGGAGGCCGTCACTGTTTTTGTACTTTATGCTTTGTTATTTGTTTTTCTAATCTGCCTATATTTGCAAAACCCTGATTGAGTGATGCATTTGATATTGTATCGTCATGTGTTACCTGTTGTTACCTCGTTTTACCAAAAATCTGTGTTATGTATATGTAGTGCCTTTTTCTGTCCTCTTGATTCTTTGACAGTAAATTCGTTGTTATTAAAGTTATGTATGCGCCAATAAATATTTCATTTAAAACTTGTTTTTTATTTTATGTTCATATTTATAATGGTGTGATTAGTCAAAAAAAAAATTGTTAATCCGGTTTAATTTCAAGTATTAACGAGTCCTCAAATACTGACAGATTTTCCAATAAACCTAAAATAGACGGCAAATCAGAAACAAACAAAATCAAATAACGATAAACAAACTTCGCTAAAACTTTCGATGAATTGACAGTGAAACTAGGTGGGAGTACAAAAGGGCACTTCAAACCCTCCCTGACACTCAAAAAATCGATTCATAACAATGCTCCCATCAAAGTTTAATACCGTCAATCAATATGTTTGAACTAAAATGCAAGGTAGCTTCAAAAAGGGCAAGGGGATCGCTAGGTAAACAGCGGGGCCCACTGCGGGTAATTTACCAATTTACCCCAGCTTTGGTAAGTTAGGGGTTAGATTACTGAAGCTACCACCTGAGGCGCAAAAGTTTGAAGTCAAAAATTAAATGATAATAATCGCTTGAAATATTTTACTGCTTCTGAATTCGTCAACACTTTTGTAGATGTATCAATGTAGGTGGATATTCTGGTGATTCTATAGGTACTTGTTTTTTACAACAAAATTATTGAAATAATCTTCATTGGTGGTTCTTTTTACTCTTGGTCTAACTTGATCCAAAATTATATTTTTTTTTTTACTGATACCCCAAGAATGACAATGCAGATGGGTAGACCATAGGAGAGATTGCAGAACGACCTGGATGCCCACCAATGTGACTGCTGAAACGCCATTGCTTAGAAATGAAAAAATACAGCCTAGAAACCAAAGTTCAGTGTTGCGTACCTACAGCCTACAATTTGAAACCATATATAAGATGTCCGCCTAGCATGGTCCTTATTATTATAATTCATCAAAAAGGCCTTATAGTTGGGCTAAATAATTGAACATTATATGTTGTCCGAAGTTCTCAGTTTCGGAGTTGGTTGCAGTCTGAAGGATAAGTAAATACCGTGATACTGTCGACGCATAGCTGACGGGGTACGCCACGTTGCTATAACTTTATTATACTATTCAAATATTTTATTTTATTCGTGAAATATTAATGACTGCGCTGTAAGGGGTTTATTCTGCCTACTGCATGTAGTGTAGGTTTGTATGTGGTAAATATTGTAAAGTGCCCAAAACCTTACAATACCTGAAACAGAAAGGGGAAAACTTTGAAATGTGGGCTAGTGTACGATTTACGTGTATTAAAATCTTTACTGGAGATGTTGATAATATTGAATTTTGAAGAATATTTAATTCATCCTGTCCTAAGCGTCAGCAGCTATTATCAATTTGTACTTCAAAAAATGTCGTATTTAACAAAGTATCCTAAAAATTACCAATTAGCAA
This sequence comes from Helicoverpa armigera, assembly GCF_030705265.1. NCBI lineage: Eukaryota > Metazoa > Arthropoda > Insecta > Lepidoptera > Noctuidae > Helicoverpa > Helicoverpa armigera. The sequence continues at coordinate 12,168,166 of NC_087123.1, forward strand.
TTAAGAGAGTAAAATGAGGTGAGCTTTTCGTCATTTTAGGTAGATTAGTTCCGTATCAACACTAATAGAATAAAGCTAAAGTTCATTTATTTGTGCATGCATGTTGTTAACGCACTAATCGCAGGAACTACTGGCCTGACTGAAGTCATAAAATACTTCAGTGTTAGATAGCCTATTCCTTGAGGAAAGCTCTCTGCAATTTTTTACACATTACAATAAGTGTTTCTCATAGGACGCGGATGACACCTCTTTTGAAAACTCCCACTACAGTTTACCTAATAAACTAACTAACCAAGATCCAAGACACAGTTTGTAACAGTAACCGTACAACAAGGTCTCATCGATCGGCTACAAACTCCAAGTGTAAGCGAGCGCAACAGCATGCTAATGTGGAATACGCTTCAAACTTCATCTCTGAACTAAGTGCCGAACTTGAGAGATCATTGAATTCGTTATGGTGATTACTTGCTTTGTTGTAGTTATTATACTGGTCTGTTGAAGGTTTGACTTTAAAATCATCTTCCTAGCATTTTCCGAGCTATCTTGGAGTCAGCTTTCAGTCTAACCAGATGCAGCTAAGTACATGGAGCGACTGCCTGTCTGACTTCCTCAGTCCAGATACCCGGGCAACCGAATACCTCAGACTGATTATCAGACTTACTGACTTCTGACTGCTGAAGCAAATCTATTTGCAAGCCAGCCCATTTCACAAAAAATCTTCCATTTTATTTCTTTGTATTTAAAAGGAAAATTTTCTCATTATAAAACCGTAACAAATCGCCGTTACTTTTTGACTCGTGTTCACAATAAAACAAAGTCGTTGTAATACCAGAATTAATATCAGTGAGTTTCAGTAATAAGGACAGATGGCGCCACTTTGTCTCGCTCAGTGGGGGACGCGGGAATTCTCTAAACTGGTTACTGGGCCATGAGATTTTTCTTGTCAATTTGTACGTAGCGAGGAAAATATGTATCTTTTTGATAATATGGCCGCATATTTTTGTTATAATTGTTGACTTCAATAATGGTAAAGAGTTTTTGTAATTTCTAATGTGTCAAAAAATATCAACAAAATGTAGGGTAGTAGTTTAAAATTATAATATCAAGACGACTGACACCTTAGTCAGCCCGTGATCATGGAGGATGTTTAGCATCCAAAACATCGGGATTAAATAATATTAACGTAACCGCGATAAAATCCGTAAAAGTAGTTTTGTTTAAGTGTCTAATATTTTCTTAAGTGTAAGGTAAAATATATAAGAGAAAACTCTTGTGCAGAAATGAACCATTATTTAAAACATCATTATCAGCCTTTAGCCGTTCACTGCGGAACATGAACTTCCCACAAGAAGCGCTATTACAAAAATTTTATTTAAGAAAAAAAAAATCAGTCCAGGCGTTCTCGAGTAATCAGTAAACATATCCTACTAATATTATAAACGCGAAAGTTTGTATGTATGGATGTATGGATGTTTGTTACTCTTTCACGCAAAAACTACTGAATGGATTTTAATGAAACTTTACAATAATATAGCTTATACATCAGAATAACACATAGGCTACAATTTGTAAACATATTGTTCGAAATACTAAACCTGCGCAGACGAAGTCGCGGGCACCAGCTAGTACCTACATAAAAAAACACAACGAATTGAGAACCTCCTCCTTTTTTTAAAAAAGCAGTATTTTTTCCTAGATTATACAATAATTCCGATATTACAAAGCTATACAGGTACAGAACCTAGTTGAAGTCATAAAGCAAAGCAAATGTTCCTTTACAATGTTGTATGTTTCTGCGTATGAACAATTTGAACTCGCTTCTGAATATCACCGGCTCTAAGCTTTCTATTCCTGGTAAAACTTGCAATCCTACATATAAAGTTATTATTATGAAGATGAGATTGTAGGCAAAATACTAACCGAAATTATCCATTTCAATGACATTATATAAGGCTAATTCTAGAAAGAATCAAAACTTATGCAATCATTGTTAACTAGTATGAATACATGCTTTCGGTACACATTCAATCGAATAAATAGGTAGATAATTCCATTTTAGAAATTTGTAATACACTTATAATTTAAATGGATTACAATTCAAAATATATGCGAGAATGGGCCGAAAGAGGTGAGACATTTTCTTCATATTTGCCACTGAAAGTCAGCTACATACAATTAGGACGAGAGCCGACCCAACATCAGACTACTTCTACAACATCAACAACAGACTACTTCCACAACTAACAGACACCTTCAAACAATCCATCTCAATTTCCACATTACCGTCGATTCTATAACCCTACATAATCTATGATACCACACAGTAGAATTGTGAGAATCAGCCTTTCCTTCCGCATCGTAAATCAGTTTAACGTCTACTTCTAAAACCTCGGGGAAGCTGCAGATCTGACGTTGTGAATTTTTAATAGAAACTATTAGGTTTCACCTGAGTGATTTATTTAGTATTTATTTTAAAGGTTAGTTAAAGAGTTGTTGGTGCTTTTATAGGTTAAAAATCTGTATCGTTTGGATAACTTACATGGTTGTACTAGAATGTAATGAATGTAAGGGCAAAATAAAAGGGCATAAAGCGTAAAGACTAATCTAACCTAGTTTTAGTTCCATTAAAAAAAATCACCTTTAAAAATAAAAATCTGGCTTGACCCAGTTTAGAACAGATGTTGAGCTCTGCGAACCTATTTATTTTTTTGTTTATAATTAACAAAATAAAGATATCACGGTAACTTTACAACCTAACCCGTTAAGTCCCACCTGGATCAAAAGTACCCGAAAACATTTAAGGGAAAATTAGTTAATTAAAAAATGCAAGTACCACCCAAACCGGCGTCTCCGTGTTTAATGAAACAAAAAATAAACAAAAAAGAATAAACAGAGAAATTGTTCTTAATAAACTTGTCACGCGAGAGGGCGAAAGTTAATTTCCTGTTTCGTCCAATCTACTGCGAATCGGGCTTTTTACACTGCAATGAGAGCTCTGACATAAATTATAGCTTAGAATCGCAATTACGTTAAATAAATTATTTTGGGAAAGCTGTGTATACCTACGGCTGGCTGTGTATTTGCGAATAAAATGCACCAAATGTGCTTAATTTAGATCTGACAATTTACTACCCCAATTTAACCCACCAATAGGGTACCAACCGACCAATAGATACATATTGAGTAGGTACATGTTATTTAATAGATTGAGCTGTATCAGTTTACTCTGTACTCTCTCATTGGTGTTATGGTTAAAATTTAAAAAATAATAACTTATACTATCCTAGAAGTCAATAGGTAAGAGCGATTTAGATTAGACGTTATTTTCCGGAGACTTACCTGGCTAATTCCTAAATAAAAACATATATCTTTATCATCGCTACCTCTACACAAAATCCTTACAGGGAAAAATTAGTGTTTTATTGGCGACCACGGCTCCGGCTGTCGCGGTGTTACTTACCCCAGCGACGAGGGAAGGTTAAAAAGCCTTGTCGACTTAATGTGATTTAACTTGAGCACCGAGATTACCTGTTACTAAAAATTCTGATTCGCTTTTTTTTTGTTTTTTAAGTTTTTTTTTTCTATTTATTCGTTCGCGTTGATTGGATTCCGAGATGGGTACTTTTTAATCGATTTGGAGCGAGCTGTAATTTTTTTCATTCATTTTGCACAATTGGAAGTATGCTAAGTTCGACTTCTAGCTTACATAGCTATTTTTCTACAAAACAGTATACATTTAAAAAATCGTACAAATAGAACTTATAAGTAGGTGAGTACAAATGCATTTCTCAAACCATCTCAGTGACATTCATCCTTGACGATTCAAGTTGTGTGTCTCATAAGCAATGGGTAGTATTTAAACGCAAATCAAAAAATATCCTTTTTCTATGCAATAAGATTCCGAATTCACATCAAAATTACTGATTGCACAGCAAAATATTCAACTCAAAATATCACTAAACACACTACAATTTATTTTCGCAGCGTACAGCGATTTTTCTTAAAGCAAAAGCTTTTTCATCAATGCACAGCTAATAATTTTAATGCACATTTTACATGTTAACTCTTTTTCTCTTAAATATAGCTTCTATTTTTATATTATTTACAGCAGTTTTTCTGAATAAAACAGCATTTTATTTGTCACAGTCATCTTATTATTTATTAATTACCACATAATGAGACCAGCAAAAAAATATAAAATGAAATACAAAATTGTAAATTATCGAATTATTAATAAGCGTCCACGCTTCTTTTTTTGCCCAATAGGCACATTTTTAGCTTCTGCAGGTGGCAGCACGTAGGTACTTGAGTCGGATCGCAAGTCCGATGATATGCTTGCATATACATATAGTTCTTAAAAAAAATGGGGCAGGTGCATTTTTAGTCATTTTCAGTACTTCCTTTTGGCATACATTTCATATAAGTAGTCATTAAAAGGCAGAACTATCCTATTTCAGAATGTTTATAGTCAGAATCATCTTTTGGCATAGTTTTGGAATTTTTATTTTCCTGTAAGAAGCATGCAAACAAGCCTGAAGCATGCAAGCAACATGCAGCAAGCATGGCTTCTGTCACGGCTCCGGCGCTTCGTGGCTCCGGCGGTCCCATGCGAGCTTATCGTCGCAGATGGTTTTCACGCTCACCACCGCAGCCTCGGCTTACTGGCCGGCAGAGCCGGCCAGCCTCAACCGCGTCGGCGAGCGTTAAAACTACCTGCGCCTCAGCTCGCAGGCCGCCTCGCCCCTCCGCGCCTACGCGGTTTTGAATTGCACTCTAGGGGTAGGGCAAACAAGACTACGTGGAGTCAGTTTTGCAGCGATTCGTTTTCGTTACTAGCTTCAATTTTTCAGTTAATTTGTTCTGCTTTTAGAAATAATGCAATGTGACAGGATTTTTTTGTTATAATAATTATTAAATTTGCCGAGCATGGCTTCTTGAAAATTAAGACAAATATGATGAACAGGTTTTGTTGTACTTACTGGTTAATATGCGACTGGGATAGTTATTTTGCTATGAAATATGGAAAATTTGCTGTGCAGTCAGTATTTAATGCTTGTATGTAGTATTTTTGTACAAGAATAAATTTAACTGTATTGCATTATAAGAAAAAAGTAATGTCATATTGATGTATAATTTCGAATTATCTGCAGTTTGAGTTTTGTTAAACATTTAGTTTATTTGTAGTGAAGTAAGTTATTTGATGTAAAAAAGAATATAAATGATGAGTATTTATTGATAGGCGATTATTTATTTGATATGCAATTTATAATATCCCATAAGCAATGTACTAACAGCCCAGTTCCAAACTGTACAACAAACTTCACGAGCATGTTAGTAGCATCTTCGCCATATTTCCCTAGTGGGATACGTAACTCCTTGCCGAGTAATTAGTTCAAAGTTTCGCTTGCTTCATTTTGGGCTAAACGATTTTGTTTGCCACATAAGTGATGGTGACACCATTCATGTAAAAACTGATCCACTGAATTCTCGCGTTCTGGAGGCGTCGCGTTTTGATAGTTGGATAATGTGTCCAGCCATTTAATTGACTTTCGTACGTACCATTTATTAAGAAAATCTGCTCTTCCTTCAATGTTCTATCAGTTACAAATCCAAATATTACAGTCACCACTATTATTATTATCCCCCTAAAAAACCGCATTCAATAAATTCCTTTCACATTTACACAATCATACAAAATATTCACCACTCTCTTTTCATGCCACAAAGTCACCATCAAAAATTGGTATAAACATCAGAAAAACCCAAGAAACAAGCCGCAATCACACGAATCCTTACCCTAGCAATTTTGAAAATCACAAAATTAGTGCTTTCAATACCAAATGGCTGCACCATAATTGCAGTTTTGAAGTTTTTGAGGGGATGAATATCGTTCCCCTTACGTCTAGGGATTGATTAAAGGGATTGAATTTGTGGGGTAAACCTATAATGAAGATGTTATTATTATGGGTGTGTAAATTTTGATTGCCTTTGAGGGAAATTGGGGTAATTAAAAGTCGATGCAAGAAGGGTAACGTGTTGCTTGGGGGGATGAAAAATTATTTGGGTTGGTGGCATCTTGAAGTGATTCTCCTTGTGCAAAAAAAACAATAGATGTGGTGACATGGACTCATATTTTTTAATTAATCTCTTTTTATTACCCAAAAACAACTTCCACCAGTTACGATAAGTGCTCCTGTAGACCCATAAAACAAAAGCATAATCGCTTTTATGTCATTGATTACTACACCAATAACTTCGCTATTAACTCCTCAACCATTAGCAACTAGAGACTCGCACTTTACGTTATATTAATTAAAAGTTATGCAGAAAATAAACGCACACACACAACAGTCTACTGACCACCATAAAAGGTTTATGGGTACATAAACGTCAGTAGGACGAGCTTCGTCCTAACTTACTAAATGTTCTCGTAAATTAAACGTTTTATGTTCGCTTTATGAAGTCGTTTGGCAAATGTCTTCGTTTGTGGCTGTTATCTGTTGATATGGCTTAGATTTTAATATGGAATAGGGACGTGTTGTAAATGAGGTAATTTATAGCGGGAATCATATCTGGAGGTTTAAGAACTATAAGGTACAACTGAACATGAGGCGTTAGGTCCCTTTATGGGATCAGAAAAAGTGTAAATAGCCTGAAAACTGAACAAAAATATTTGTGTTAAACATACTCGTACCTACATCAGATTATAATAAGCTCTTTGCCATCTATGTACTGGTGGAGCTATCATGAAACAATCAAATTCAATAATGTGTCTGGAAACCGACATGTGTTTCGTGATGTGCAAATACTGTAAGTTAAGATATATATTATGTAATAGTTGTTCTGGGATCTTGTTAGTTACAATGTTACTCAAATACAATGTTAATAATATTCTAGGCAACGAACCTTTATTTAACCAAATCACAATCAGAGATACTACACAAACATCTAATTTTCATCATCCAAGCTAAACTATCCCAATCTAACCACGCTATCTAAAACCCATCTAATATTCGGAACATCTCGATACAGTTCGAATCGAAACAATTCGATAATCGATTGGATATTCCTCCGCAATGCATCGGGGAATCGGAGTCGACCATGGTATTCGATTCAATCGAGACGATTACTGATTCAATATTAGAATTGTTCGGCTCGTGTCTTGTGTAAGACTAATGTTTGGAGGTGTATCAATTCTATTATCATTGTGAGATGGATTCTGTACCTTTGAAATTATGTATTTTATCTCTTACTTTTTGGAGTCTCTTTTCGAAGGTCTGACTGAATTGGAAGAATTTCAGTTTAAGGATGAGCAATTTTAACCATCCTGTTATAATGCGTTGCTTATAAACTCTACTGGTATACTAAGTACCTCTTTAGTTTCGTTCCCAATTAATTCCTGTTTGTGTTAGCCATATAGCATACAATACTTATCTCATATCTAAACCTGCTTCATCGAAACCAACTGAACCATACAAACGAAAATAAACACTAGTTACGGCCAATGCATTCAACGCCAATCGACCGTGCAAAATAACACTTCATCATTTGAATTCGGCGTCGCTCCCATACGGTAATACGTCATATCAATAGCGGTTAATGACCTGCAGTTAATTAGGCATCATTGCGCGCATCGGCATCAAATGCGGTGATCGTACATTGTTGAAGCCTTTGGGATATTGAGGCTTATTAGGGATAAACCGATATGTTTCTAATGAGAGCTGTTACTGTTTTATTGAACCTTTGACTCTGTTTAATTTTATAATCTGGAAAAGTAGTAGTTTGATAATGCATTTTCGTCTCAAAGAGAAAGATATACCTACTATTTGCCCCTGATTGAGTTTCTATCCTTTAAGTAGCACCAGTTTATTTTTCTGTTAGGACACGGTATGATCTCGCTTCTTTCTCTCTTGTGTCAGAACTTATCAAAACCTATCGTTGTGCCTTCAATTACCTCTTCCCAAACGATATTTTTTATGACTCCAGAAACTTGTTCACTATCTGCGCCTTCTACTGTCCCTTTAATTGCTGCTTACCTAACCCCCAGATGATTTGCCCCATCATCCCCAATGGTACGTGTAACATGTACATTCACAACGCATCACAAGAGACCAACAAACAATGTGTCCGCTGCGATGACGTCATTTGCCAATGTTTGCTGTTTCGGGGGCTGTAATTGAGTACTCTGCATTTGACTTGGAGAACATAAACTGTATATTAGCTGCTTAGCTCGTTTGAGGCATATGAGTATGAGTATTGCGAGGGTTTAGAAATAATTAGTAATGCATCCAACGTGCTTTATAGTTGTCTGATTTTCAGTCTTCATTTCAATGGGACATCATAATTAGTTAGTTATGGTTTTCGGGACTCAAAAGATTTAAAGAATAGGCTTATAATGGCTCTAAAAATAGTTTTTCTTCTACATTCATTTTATTACGAAGATTTAATGTTTCATCATAATGAAGAAATCTTGAAAATAGCCAAGCTTTTGCAAAGAAAAGGTATTGATTATTATGACTCACGATTAATTGTGATGTAAAACCACAAAGATCTAGAATATCCCATAGCTTTCCATGACTCATCCTATAACTCCAGGCTATTACCATCCCACGCAGTGATTACTTTCTTTCTTCCAAGAATAAGAAAATAGATCGAATAACAAAACAGTTATTTTCTCTTATTACCTACTAAATGACAACTGATAGGCATATTACTATGATAGTCCATTTTCTTAGGAAAATAAATAACTACGGTATCATTTTTCTTCTGCTCATAATTGTTGTTATTAATGAGAAACTCGGGAGTAATTTTTCAGAGGAAAATTATTGTACACGTGTTATGTATGTGTATAATAATTTTCCACTTTTTAATAATAGTTTCTGTTAGACATCGCTCTTAACTCACTATCAGAAAAGTATTTAGATTAAGCATCTAAGAAAATTTTCTTTACATTTAACATTGACACATCATCATCTGCCTAGCCTTCTCTTTTGGGGTTAGCTTCCAGTCTCACCGATCGAGCTAAGTGCCAGTGTTTTCATTCAGCGACTGCCTATCTGACCTTCTTAACCTACTCACTCGGCATAATTACATATATTCAATGGAGCAACACATTCAAACCTTATGAAGCAAAACCATACTCTATCGAATGTTACTATTATTAGGTACCAAGTTTTGGAATTAACTCTATCCTCATTTTAACAAAAATGATCGTAAAATTCAATATAAACATAAGATGGTAAACAATAAAAGTATAACAATAGATGTTGGATGTATCTTAGGAGTGCGGTACGACAAGTGATACATACCGCATGTCGCGCGCTTGTCGCACGCTTGTCGCAGACACATCCGACGTGAATGTCGGGCGGTACGACATGTATATGGGCGGCTAAAATGACGCTTTAAGCCGAATAAGCGATATCTTGAACTGTGAGTCTATCCATGATCGTGTCTTATGTATTCTAAGTTTAGGTACAAATTATAAACAATTTAATATAGCTAATTATAAAAAAAAAAAATGAAAAGTAAATCCAGTTTTTTTACAATCCTTTGAAATTCCAAAAAATGGTCTGCTCCCTTAAAAATATTAGTAAAATGCGAAGAAAACTACCCAACACAATTATTACAGATAAAAAAACTTTCACAGTCCTCAATCTTCTATCGACAAGAAACTACCTATCTAAACTAACATAATGATCGTCTAATTACTTATAATTACCACTTAGTGTTGCGAGCTTCGTGAATTCCCGTGTCGTGGACAGTCGCGACGAGCGGCGTGCATGTCCATAATGCCACGACCGTCACGCGTTCTCGTAAAATGACGCATGGACGATGATTAGATAGACGGATTTCCATTGAAGAGTAAAGGGTAATTTTAAGGGAGTCCTCTAAAACGTATAACATCCGTTCCCTTTGAATAACAGTTGGAAAAAAGGAAGAAAGAAAAACAGGTTGTTCTTATATTTATTTACCCCAACTTTTCAAGGATTCCTGAGAAGTAATATTGAATTGAACAAAATACGATAGTACCTGTTGGAGTTCATTCCAGCACTGCTAGTGCCAATTAATAGAAGCTACTTTTATTAATAAAATAACTACGAATTGTTTCTCTAGAAATATTCAACTACAAATAGCAGCATTTTACCGGCGTTCAGTCCTAAACTCGCAGTCGGCACGTCGAGTCCGCTGCAATCGAACATCTCCGGAACATTCTGCAGCTTATACTACCAAATAACAGATAATATGCCTTCGAAAATAACTAAGCCATAATCATCTCTAAGGTCCACTTTATAGAGTTCAAAATTGTTTGAGTTAGGAAGGCATTTATCAGGAAGCTTGCAAGGAGAAATGCGTCGGTACATACTTGTGAACGGAGCATCATTTCTGGATAGCCCGCGTAAAGATTCTTGTGTTGCAGATAGCAATAACTGTACAGTACTAATTAGATACCATATTTACACGGCGAAGAAGACTATTAATTAAACGTACTGTGGATAACCTCTGTGAATCGTAATATTACAAGTCAGGGTTAAAAGCCAGGTTAAGAAAGTACTGATGAAAAGGCAAGCCGATATCTTTGCATCGATTTTTTGATATATTCAATGCCCTTACCTTTCCTTTATGAAGAAAGCCTCTATTTTTGTAGCTGTACATAATGGAGGCGGGCGATTAAGTTAGGGAAGAAAGCCATATAGACGGAGGAGCAATTAAGTAATTCTTTATACCATTCCACAATTTCAGAATCTTGATGGAAAGTCAAACAGCTTGGAATTTGCCTATTAGCAGCGATGCGTGGAAAGTGTTATTAAGGTAATAGTTTCCCCGAACTGACAGAACAATTAACTTAATGAATATGCGGGTAGTTTGAGCAAACACTGTCTGTCTCGGGTGTACGGCTGCGCAATTTGCAGTTTTATGCATCGATACCTAGGTATAAATGCAGCAGAATCCATTCAATTTGTGGCCCTTAAAAGTCGTTAAAAGCTTACAAAAGACTTTGTTCTCTTTGGGGCTTAGCTTCAGCCATGGATCTAATGGTGGAAGGCAGTTACAAAATAATGGTCCTAAGTTTGTATACCAGACTGACCAAGTGTACCTACTTTACGGAATAAACTTTGAACTATCTATTAACAGTTCTTATACAATTCTGTATTTTACTGTATCAAGCTTGCCCCCGTTCCTTGTTTCATTTGAAGTTTTCATTACCGTATTATGCATCAGCTTTTTTTGTAATTTTCTTTCCTGTGTTTTTTTTTTCTTGTTATTGCTATAGAGCTTACTTCCGTAGCTTTTCATGTTTACTATAAACTAAAACTGAAATCCCAAACAGTGGCATAGATTTGACAAATCGATGAGTACGTCACAGCTAGCAATCACGCTATGCCACATAATTGTCTGATTGATTGATTAGTGGTCTCCATTAGATGCGTCCGCTGTAATTATCTACTATTATGTACATATGTACCTGGCGCTAATGAAAATATGTGTACTACTGTACATATTATAGTAGAATATTATCAAAATGATTTTGGAGATTAAATACAAGACAGTAAATGTACCTCTAAGGTATCGGCTGAAAATTATCTGACTGAGATTTCAGTTACATATCAAATTAACAACATAGGAGGACCCTGTAGGTATGTAAAGATTAGATAGATAGTAAATGAACAGGTTTCAAAATAGTTATATTTTTATTAACCAAGGATAGCTGGTAATTTGAATATAACCATGCTGTAATCTTGTAGCCGTAGATACAAGGAAAAGAAACGTCAAGTCAGCAGTGACTCTTCGGTCCTAAAAAGCTACCAAAATAAGAAAAATGGAAATCTAGTATATAAAGATTATAACTTACCGCTTTTTCTATCGGAATCTGGATCACTACAACACCAACTACAAGTACATTACCCTATTTATGACAAAGAGCTTAAATTGAATTTCTTGAACCGCGAACTATTTCGCGGAAAATTCTTAGTCATACGAATCTGAATGATATTTTTGTTAGCGTTACTCATTCCTCGGAATCATAGTAACAAGTAGGGTTAGTCATAACCTCTTCTCTGTTATGTGGCCCTGGTACTTTGGGCAGTTATTTGCTTTGATTCAGAATTAGTTTTCGGATTGATTTCATAGTTATCGTTCTATTTGTGTGTTTGTTTGTACCCCAACTTTTGATTAGTAATGAAAATCAAATAACTAATTAAAGTTCATCATAAATTAGGGATCTAATCAGTGTCAGTTAAATATTAAAGTTGTTCGCGTGACTCCAAAGACTTAAAGACAAAACAAAAATAAATGTAGTGAAAATAAATTATTTTTAACACTAAATGAGTAATTTTATCAAGCAACAGCCTGAAATAATGTTTTTTGGATTTTTCACTGAAAATCTGATTCTCAAAAACAAAAAGCTAATCCTAATCCCAAAACAGATCACCTAAAAATTCTTCGAAAACTCAAACAATTAAAATAACTCAGACATGACATAAATACAGGGTGTTCAAAAATGAAAAATCTAAAACTCCGTTTATAACACTGAAGTACTTAAAGTGTCCCAATTAGTGCGTTTTAAGTGACAAATGCTCGCAGTTAAAGGAACTTTGAACTTGTTTTAGTCATACAATTTGACTAATGGGAACATACAAAAATAGATCTGATTTGTTACTTGAGAGGGCTACTATTTTATGCTCACGTGACGGGCCCGACACGATATAGGCGGTATTTAAAAAGTAAAGTACAAGACGTGGTATATTTAAAAATATTTTTACTACGTATACCTACTATAGCTGTATCTATTTACTCGTAAAATGTCATGTACATCATGTGTCAATTCAAGTTGCTTCATATATAAATACAACTTTAAGTGCATGGGAGAATCGTATGGTATAAAAAGCTTCTCTATTTTATTAATAGCTCTTATCTATCTTTTAAAAGGGTTTTAAAAATTGTTTTAAGTGCTTAATTTTTATTGGGTGATCCAGCACAGTTGTAAAGCGTTTTATTGATTTTATGTACGTACTTGTCCGAGTACAGTATAAATGTAGGCAACTGTATTACGTTTGTGTAAGAAAACCCACTTCACATTCATAGTTGAATTTTGTTGATATAGAAGGGCAACACGTTTAAGACAGGTTTTGATAACCAACATTTATTTCAATAATAACTTTTTCAAAATTATGAAATGTAGGGAAGACAAGATGTTATAAATTTTTTGTAGGCAATTCATATTATTTTGCCCAGCTTTAGAGTCCATCCCAGTACTTGAAATTCAAGAGGAATATTTCCGAGTAAGTAGGTAACAGATTCAATAAAAACATACTTACCTACTTCTTATCCAAAAGAGTTAAACTTCTGACAATAATCTTTACACTGCCACAGCCCTACACATTGATCAGACTATCCCGTTGAGTTCCACTGCAGTAATTAGATATGGGCAGTTAATAACAAGCCATTAGGGTTAGCTACTGCACTCCGTAGCTTCATGCTTCAATAGAACTGACGATCTATGTGGAAATCTGTAGCCAATGGTACATGACGAGACTATATACTATGCATTTTAATTAACGTAGAATTTAGAGGAAAAAGTCATAGGTAATGCACTTTTATCCTCGGTATACCTGGTTTGAATGTTGAACTCAATACTCGTGAGTTTAAGGCCTAGTGGATTTTCTTTTTTAACACGCTTAAATATTAGCTTCACTTGTAACTATGTATGTAAGAAAATCTTGGAATCTTAATTTGACCCACTTCCCGGTATTCGATTAGGATAAAATTTTGCACACGCTCTGAGTTCTGATGACAATATAGGTATTTTATGACTAGTGTGTTCTTTAGTTTTGCAAACTATTATTTTTTTCTGTAGGTTTCTGTTATATTTAACAAGAGTTCAGTTAAGGGAGTATCTTGCTATTTAAATATTTTTATGACTGTATAGAAAGACAAAAACAAGTTAACAATATTAATTTTGTACCAAGTTCCTTCAAGGAAAATTATGGCAAGCGTAGAAAGCTTGTATAAGGGTAAAGATCAAAACAATAAGTCGAGAGTAAAGTTACTCAAGATAGGGTATCTGGCGTTTATCATGGCGTAATGAGATATCCCTGAGAATATACAGGAAAGTGGATACTCGATGCCAAAATGAGATAAGTACCTGATTAAATAAAGATGAAGTAGCAGAAATTCTTGATAGCGATATGATTATATCGAAAATGAATTGACAATGCCACGTCTAAGGTAATTAGTGTTAAAAAAATACTAGGTAATTACTTCTTACTATATCAAATTGTCCAACCTTAATAAGCTATTGATTGATTCTGCGTGAGGCTAACTTTTAAATACATAAATTTTTTCGGGGATCTAAAGGAAATTGTACACGCTTAAGTGTAATGAATGACACAATAAAATAAATGTTAAAAATTAATTTAATTAATATCACAGATTTAAATACATAATTTACAATCGGTTAGTACCTACAGACTTATCTAAAGTATTTGATGAAAATATTACGCAATCTAGGTTACGTATCTACCTAACAATTTGTTTATTAACATTCCTCTCTCAACATTGTATTATTATGGAGTAAATTAATCCTAGAATTCTGTGAAATTAAGCTAGAGAATTTGTTTTGCTCAGATTCTAGTAGGTATTTTCTCGATAATCCAGCTGTTATTTAGTAAACTTGTATTATTAGAAGTGGAGATTACCTATAAAGAATTTTGGAAAAAATTATCGGTATTCTTACTTATGTTCCAAAATAGTGGCACATAATTTTCTTTACGAAACGTTAATGATGTTATATTTTCATCAATTACAAACAGTGGTAATTTACAAAGCTTAATTTATAAAGTTTAATATACAAAAAACAATATCATAAATGCGTATCAAATTGGCAGTTGTTTCATTGATTCATTCAGTCTTTGAAAGAATAGCATTGTATAAGCATATAGCATCTAAAAAATTGAAACATTCATTGAAGTTCTTGTATGGAAATCGTTTTCTTTTTCGCTTATGTAACCATCAATGTATGCCACAGTTAGGCCCTATTCAACTTTCATTACTTACCATTTTCTCAAACTCAAAGTATCTACTTTGCAATACCCGTACCAATTCATTAGCTTATTTAATAAATACAAAATTCAAACCTAATATCGAAAATAATATCCACATCACAAGCAAGAAATAAATAAACAAAATACTTTTTGCGTGTTAATTGAAACTGTACAGAGGTTGATAGGCCTCAAACTAATAGGTTTAACATTCACATAAATGCATATACAACAGGCACATAATAATATTTGTATTTCACGTTAAGTAGGTAATTGAACTGTCCTAGTTAAACATCGTGTTCTATATAAACCAGCTGGCAGTGCTTTTCCTATTAGCGTTAATAAATATTCTTGTAGCGATAATATCCAAGACGAGGCTGTTGCAGATCGCGCATCAAATGTACGAGAGGTACTTGCAAACAGTTCTACGAAAAAACACGATGCCATATAAGCTTCTAGAAAATTCAATGATAACAAAAAGTATCGTCATTACATACAATTCAAACGCACCTAGCGTGTCAATAAATGTTTTATTTCAAAACATCATCGACTTGAGATTCCCAATGTGTGTTTTCTAAGAGATGCCTTTTACAATGCAGCAAATGTTGTAGAAAACAATAAAGCAAAGGTGTATTATGTTCAGAGTGTAGGTAACAATATTGAAGACAATGTAGCTGAATCTATAATTGAAAATATTGACTTCATAAAAGCAGAATGACTAGAGGAAATATCGATAGACTTCAAATCCACTGTTGAATCTTATATACTGGTCGGAACAAATCTGATAGATTCCCAATAGTCTGATTTTAATTTTACTTAACAATAGTGAGGCATATTTTATCTCTATAGCTGGTGTCCAGGTGACCTGTGGGTAAGGTAACAGCTACGTCTACTTTAGACATGGAAGTAGGGGACGCTGTTACGAGTTCTGCAAGTTGAGAAGAGCATTCGCTTGATCTGGATGTCATTGTTCTGGCTGTAAAGGGAATTAGGAGTTACAATTTGTATTTTTGTGCAATCTTTAAAGGTATATTGACTTTTAAAAACTGAGAACCTTTTTTATAAGTGGAAAAAGAATGATTAAGGGTGACACAGCTGAAGCAAAACATGTAGATGTAAAGAAATTATAAGTTATCTTTATATTTATCAAAAAAAAAATCTAAGAATCAACCTGCAAACCGATTTGTAGATACGTTAGCTTGTAATTTGACACGAACCATACATATTTTTTGAGGTTCTCACAATTTTGGGGTGACTCATGTTCGATTATTAAGGTCTAATGATTTTTTAAAAGGGTTTCAATGAATTGGTTGACATGACAAAGCAAAGAAATATCAAGTTACACAATTTCTGGGATACACAGGTAAAACTTTTTTAGTGCTTTGTAGAATTTTTGGTGCATCCAACACAGTCATTGTTTTTATTGTTTAATATTCGGAAAAATGCAATCGTATTTTAATCGACATTCCATGACCGGATTCGAGGGGTTGTTTTCGATTTCTTGTAAAGTAAACATACTTACAATTGGTATAACAACTGGACGCGGAGTCCCCGGAAGGGCTGTAAGGCTTCATCTCGTAATGGTTGCTTCCGGCCGACGACTGATGTCTACTCCGGTGCCCAAATGGGGATGAATAGCTAGGGGTGCAAGAATAATGGCGCATAAACCAAATGGATGCGAAAACTTATTACCGCACAAACAACAATATCTCATAACATCACTTTTTATGTTACGACCTTTTTCTTTTACGGTGAGCAGGCATTAAGCCCTTTCAGTATTATTCAAAGGAAAATATTAGAAAAATCCAGAACTATAAAAATATATTGCGCAATATTATTTGAGTTTCGGACGTTTATGTGGAGATATTGC
Source organism: Helicoverpa armigera (assembly GCF_030705265.1). Lineage (NCBI taxonomy): Eukaryota > Metazoa > Arthropoda > Insecta > Lepidoptera > Noctuidae > Helicoverpa > Helicoverpa armigera. The sequence continues at coordinate 12,185,074 of NC_087123.1, forward strand.
TTTTTATAACCCGGTTAGAAATGTGGATAGGAAAACTTATTTTATGTAAACTGCACCTTTTGTATAAATATTGGAATGATGATTTTTGCAACCCTAGTCCTTAAAAACTATTATATTTTCGTTATTAAACATGTGTTTGGGAACACGTTGTAAACTACGAATACATGACAAGACTTCACACGAGAAATGTATTAAAATACTGCGTAGGAACTCTATGACTCATTGTGACCTTAGGCGAGATGAGAATTGAAAACCATTCCATCCGTTGCATAAGGTGAAGGTCAAGTTTTTCTCAATTCTACCTACAGAATCAAGAAAATCTACTATAACTGATTGCTGTTCCATGTAGATGTAGTATGATGTGCTACTAACCTGTCTCTAACATGAGGCATATCGTAGTGGTTGTCAGGCCCCTGCATCCAGTACTCGTTGCAGGTTCGCGTGAGGTCGGGGGCCGCGTTGCTCTTGTCCCTGCCTGAATGGGTCTTTGGTATACCTAGTGTTGTGTGAACAGCTTATACGTGAATAGGTATACTAGAGGTATTTTCTTACTTTAGGAACTTTACACAAAGACAATTTTACCAAAGAAGATGATATAGAATATAAGGGCCAACATTCGACAAATAATCTTGGAATCTATAGGTATCCGCTGAATTTAATGATGTCAAAATTAAATATTGTAGGCACATTTTTCCTTTCATGTGCGTATTTATTTGTCCTTCTCTTTTATTCTGTTCCTGAGGGTTCACTTGACAAAACATATTTTCTGTTTAAACCAAAAATAGAACCAGTTAATCGATATAGAAAGCTTACATAACAAATATTAATGAGACTTATTAAGATTTCATATCAAAACATACCTATTCTTCCAGCAGAGTACCCCGGCCTGTTCCTATACTTGCACCACACGTACAAGATGGCGACGCCAGCGATCAGCATGGCGACTGTGATGCCAATTCCGACATACAGGGTCGTATTGTTGGTGTATAACCCTAAATAAGTAAAGAAGTGTATCAGAATGGTGGAAATGGACACTAAATGTTACAATGACGTATCAATACTAAGTTGAAAGAAGCATCTCTGACAAAAAATGGAGTAGGTAAAACAATCCATAACAGTTAAATATGAAAAAACTGAACTGGTCTAAATATTTGATAGCAAACTTTTTTATGGGAGTAGATATGATTTCTAGGTTTCTTACTTAACCCACTGGTGCAGAGTCCATCAACACAGGCTGCGTGTTGTAGTGTGGACCCCTGACAGTTGTTGCCAGAGCATTCCCTCCTTCTTATCCTGACGCAGTCTCCACTGCAAGTAGACCATGAGCTCCATGCTGACCAGGCACCATCTATAGAAAGAGTTTATATCGTACCATCATATTTCTGATACCTATTGGATACATAGGTAGGTACAATAAGATAGAAATTTTCATGAACTGCACAATCTTGGTCACACCTTTCCGTATCTTGAAATTTCGATTGTATATTTTTGATAGTCATTAGACTACTTTACCAACTGTGGAAGTTACTTTCGTAACTGGTAAAAAGTTAGCATATTTCTTATCATTATAACTTACTATTCTGACAAGAGACACAATCCTCGTCGCTTTGCGAGCTGTGACCCCTGCACGGCGCTCCTCCATTAGCCGGGGGAGGCTCGGTGCAGCTGCGAGTGCGTCGGCGGCCGCTCGTGACGGACCCACAGCGGCAGGGGCCCCAGGGTGACCATTCTGACCAGCCGCCGTTTACTATATAGAAAAATATGAATTTTTATTCCGTCATCCATTGATTGGTGAAAAGCAAGCAAGAATTCAGAATTTAACGGCCTGCTAATACCTATGAAGAAGGAAGGCTGGTAATCATTCCATTATCTACGGACCGAATTTTAAAATGTATGGGTGGAAAATAAGGAATTTGACCTATAGAAACAACCTTTCCAATGTACTTATTCAACCCGGTCAAAGAGTTTCATAACAAAATGCAACACAAGTTAGGTCACCACAATGGCTGGCGTTAATAATAACTAATAATATAAAAGTTATGTCAACATACCGTAGACAGACAAAACAGCGACATCGGACTCCCGTCGACCGGCAATGTTTTCTGCCACGCAAGTGTAGTTGGCTATGTCCTGTATGATGTAATTAATCAGTACAATGCATTTTCAGGGGACTGACTTTTACATGCCTAGTTCCGATGTGGAGTTACATCGTTTCACACCCTGTTTAATATGTCTATAGTGAATTTCATTTACTTTGCTAAAGCTGAATATGGTAAATAAATAAAAAAGGCACCATTTTATTATGGATTCTAACTGGTTTCTGTATTCTTTTATAAAGTCGTAGTATACAATGATGCAGCATGTAAATCATGACTTGCGAAACCGAGAGTTGTATACAGGGTGGCCCATCCATAGGCGTCCAAAAGAAAAATTCAGAAGCTCTAGGCTATGGGGTATCCGAATCACCCCCATATATGTTCAGCGATTTTTTGTACTTTAGGAGCTAGAATTATTTTTGGCTACTGAACTCCAACAGTAAAAACAGTCTAGAATGTTTAGCCAAACTGCTTTTTTTCAGGTATTAGCTACTATCATGATGATTAATTACACAAAAAAAAACATCTGTAAACGGAAAAAAGGTAAAATAGGAAAAAGCAATATTCAAATGAAAATTACGGAAACAAAATAAAAATAATTCTAGCTCCTAAAGTACAAAAAATTGCTGAACATACATGGGGGTGATTCGGATACTCCATAGCCTAGAGCTTCAATTTTTTTCTTTTGGACGCCTATGGATGGGCCACCCTGTATAGTAGGAATATCGACATCATAGAGACGTGTAACAAACACATCTGTTAGAGACACAAACATTTTAAGGCTTACCTGCAAACCAACTTTAGGCAGAACAAGAGTTTCCACCGTAGGTTCTATAGTAACTCCGTTCCTCGTCCATTTGATGGAAGGTGGCGGCGCTGCTTGAGGTGGCACGCACCTGAAGGTCACTCCTCGGCCAGCCTCTATCGTGGCAGATAGGGGCTGCTGCAGGAATTGCTTCTTTATATCTGTGGGGTGAAGGTATATTTTTGAAATCTGAATGTAGATGACGCTTCGTTAATATAGGATTCCCAAGGAAATTTAATTTTGATGCAGATCTATTCAAATGTTACTTATAATTCATGAATGACGATTTAATAAGTTCAGTGATGATACTGCATAATAAAGTATTTATAATAACCAACCAGACCCATTTTTAAAGTGCAGCAAAACGTGGCAGGCAACATAGCAGGCTAGCCATGATTCCCCAAATACTAAATTTATAATTTCACACCTATAAAATTCATTCAGGCATCAAAACTCCGCACATAAACTAAAGACCGCTAAACATCCAACAAGCATGAAAACGAGAAAACTTGCGTTTCATGGACTTGTCAAGTGAAATCATTAACAAATAGAGAACTGACGAACTACTTTCGGTCGTGACTTTCACTAGAACAAATGTAGATGCACCCTCCATCGCAAATAGAAAGCTAGTGAGCATTCATCAAAGTGCAAAGTGCTCGAGTTAACGAGCGGAAATAATGTTTCCTCCATATAATGGTTCCGTTATCCACCCTCTTAAAAAACGAGGGATGAAAAAAGTAAAAATAAGTGTAAAAAAATTTTGGGGCCAAGTTGAGCTGTGTCGTTAAAAGTTGAGTTGTTCGATCGATACACTAAATTAAGTGTCTGCAGCTAAAATTATAAACAAAATTGGAAAGTCAATTTCAAAAAAATCTTCGTCAGCTTTTTTAAAGATTACGCAAAATGTCTTCATAACAGAATATCTAATTCCAGAAGTAATTTTCACTTCCTCCTATTTCGGTTTTCTAAGCATTCTATTTCTGCCTACCATTTTCGCCTCCCACATCCTGTCCACGCTTCCAAACCTACACGTCTCCGATTCCATTGAAAAGTAATAAAGTCGTTAAAATATTCCTGCTTTCTGAAGTGTCACTTCGTTGATTATTTCTTTCGGTAACATAGCCCGACTCGCGGCGTGGGGTGTTTATTTCTAGACAATAGGCGTGCCCCTTAATTGTCTGCACTCCACTTTATTTTCGTCTTTCCTCTTATTGTCACAATTTATGCGTTACGTTTCGGAGTTTTGTGTTACGTTTGTCTGTTTTGTTTTATTTTTGAAGTTAGCAAGAGATTTAATTATGAAGTTATATTGAATGAGCTCCGTTATGTCGTTTTGCGAGGTAGAAACAATTGAATGCCAAATTCAATTCTTCAAGATTGACAATATGTCCTCGTTGGCCTGCCTAGCTGCAGAACTTTTTTGATTAAGATTCTATACAAAACTCAACAAGAGATTTTACGACAAAGAATAAACCTTAGTAACCGAACAAATACAATCATCAAACACACATGACATGCTTCCAACAAAGACGCGAAGTTAATCTTACAAATCTTTAACTCTCAGAAACAGGTAATAAACACAAAGAATTCTATAACAGACGTAGTGCTAAAATACAAGACATAAGTACTCTTCCCAGACAAAAACAAGTTTAAGTACCAGTAAGCGACACAACCTGTCCTGTAAACCCAACACGATACTGTTAGACAAGTCTTCTTTGACACAACTAGTGTGACCGCTTAGAATTCAGTTCACTGCATAAAAGGATAAGAAGGGAATTAAATTAAATTAGCAGTGCCTTGTACTCGTAACTTGTTCTATGAATTTGATGAAGGAAACATTAATGTGCTGTTGTTTGTAATGTGTGTAAATGATGTATAACGGGTACTGAGAAATTGCTCCATAAAGGAATATTGGACTGATATATGAATGCAAGAACCTCACCTCAATAGGCAGTTCTTATGCAAAACAGGCTAGTTGTTAACTGGGCAGTTTTGATGATTGATCAAGTAGGTAGTAAATAATTCTGCAAATTCTGCGTCAGCTAACTCTATCAAACGTGATACGATGTGATTTTGCCATATACATTATTATTTTTTTTTTTTTATATAATAATATTTATATTTTGATCTAAATTACAATGAATATATATACAACATACAATTAACTTATTACCTAATATATACACTTACTATAAATAAAAATATTTAAAAAATTGCATTATTAGTTAGTTGAAATCTGAGAAAGTTAATCATGAAGGGATCCAAGAACGTATGGCAGGTGGCCTGCACATCTTGCCAGGGATATTTTGATTATGTCATAACTTTCAATACGAGAAAATTCCATAAAATTGATAAACCGCCTCGTTAGCATAATTAATAAAAATGTTGATCAGAAAACTGCTCGAAGCGTATCGCTTACTAAATAATAGAAACATTTGAATGTTAATAGCTGTCAATGAGAACATCGTTATGCAGCGGAAACTATTAACTAAAAGAAACAAAATATAATAATTAATGAAAACAAAACTGAACGAGCTTCGGCTCTTAATCCCAACAACGATGATCCTAAATCATTTATTTTACCTGCTCTTGAGGATACTTTTATTAATAAAGGTACGTTTCGGTAAACGGTGAAACATATGTATAAAAAATACCTGGTAACAGATGTCGATTGCCTTCTTATATTCATTTTTGTGTGGTCCTACATCTCAAGATTCTCAAAGAGCGAGTTGAAGTCCTTACTTTTTTGCTTTTTGAACATCATAGGAGAAGCATTCCGTGACATCAATAATATGTAGATAGCTATAACTCTTTTTAGATAACCATCGACATATTTTGAAGTATTACGTTCCACTAATAGTGGGCTGGTCGGTAATAAATATTAAGAACTTCATTAGAATTACCTTATCACTATTGTATATCTCATAAGATTAAGATTTTTAATTACTTACTGTCTTAATTATAGGCACAAGATTTGTTATTACATTTCATTTGTCTAAAAATGCACTTCTACGGAACGTACGTTTTTTATCATCCAGAACTTTTGTAGTTAGTGTAACCGAGTTCAAAGTTACTGGAGTTTTAAATTCGAAAACAACGCCCTAAAGTCTAGTTAGGAAGTTTAAAGCTAATTTGGCACGCAGACCTAGTTGTGTATGGAAACGCTTCTTTGTGTGAGATCCCTAACGAGGTTGTGAATGAGGCATATGAGCTGGTCTGAAACAGAGCCAGCTGCGAGTATGTATTGATTATTCCAAGCCTTTTTTATAATCAGTATCTCTTAATGAACTGATAACTGCTATCCACGTACCTACATACTTTGTAATACAATTCATGAGAAACGATAAATAGCTTCACTAGACCATCATCGATTAAATCTAAATTACATGATGATAGTAATAAGATAAAAGTTTAATTTAGGTATGAAAGTCTAAATAGGTTTGCACTGCAGGTCTGCATGACTATTACGAACTTCAAGAATGAAGGCATAACGATATTAAAACTTAGCTTGTCAAAATAGATTACTCAAAACCTAAATGTGAAACATAAAAATAATAGAAATACCATAAAACATTGTACTTACAAGCAAATTCAATTAAAACTCCTTGACTTCTTATCTTGCCTTTACTATTCCACGCGTAACATTCACAGCTATACTTCTTATTAGCTCTGTCTAGTTCACTTCTAGACACGTTCAGTTCAGCTTCAACAACCCTCACTCCATTATGAGGATCTACATATTCCAACTGAACAGTTTTATTAGACCTCTCGTCATTACACTTAAAGTACACTTTGAGAGCATTTGCAGCTTTACAGAGCAAATTTGCTGGTCTATTTCTCAGCACATATGAGTTCTTAGGTTCTAGTAGAAATATTGGTAGACCATCTATGGTTTCATCGTTTTCTGGTAAAGGTATATAGTCGTCATCTTCTTCATTTTCTGTTTTGAAGTCTGATAGATATGGGTCGAAGTTTAGAAGACCATCTGGGTGTATGTATTCGGGTCTTGTTTCTTTTGTGGTGTGTTCTGGTTCTGCAACAAATTAAAACATATAGGTTTAACGACAAGTAAACAGATACACTATAGAAATACACTCAAACAATGCTTATTTATTGAGTAGTGTACTACTAAAACTTTTATTCAACGAAGAATCCAGACTTGCGATAGTATCAGATGAATTCGGATTGGGGGAATAGGGTATTACATGCATTTTTGAAATATATCTTAAATAAATTCTTTAGTCTTAATATATCTCTAAAAAATTAAAAATATTTTTTTTTCTCACGTTATGTACGAATATAAATTAATTGTTTTATCATAATTTCAAATTTCGCGCGTATTTCGTGAAAACGCGGCACACAACGGACGCCATGATTGTTTTTTGGTCATGACGTCATTACGTCAGTAATACATATTTTGATATGTATTGAAAATTTTAATAATGAGTAATTATGCTCCGTATCGTTGGTGTGTTGTTTCTGAATGTGAGAACACTAGTGTAAAAACACCAGACAAATTATGGATTCAAGTACCAGTGGATATAAATATGAGAAACACTTGGTTAAAAGTTGTTTACTACAGTAAAGACGTCATTAGCATGGCGGCGACATTTCGTAGTGTTCAAAGACAGATAAAAAAACCTAAAAACTTTAAACTGCAATAAAAAATATATTTATGTACCTTACAAAGTGAAACTAACATTTCCCGATTGCTTTTCCTCTAAACAATCATTGTAATAGACTTTTAATTTTTTTCTCATCTAGACTAAAATACCCTATTATGGACGCCCAAGGCGCTCAAATATAAAAACGGTTGATGAGAAGGTAAAGATTTTATCATCAAAGGCATATCTCACTAAGAACTACAATTCCACTCATGGATATAATGAAGTAGATAAAGATTCTATTAAAACATTACACATTTTATTTGCCCTTTGTCGGTATTTCAAAGAGCGCGTTCAACCTACATCAGTAGCTGTCTTTTCCTTGATAAATACTCAAGATTACAGCGAGCAAGCCCAGGCGGTGCCACTGCATGTTTTAAACTAAGATCATAAATATTTAAGCGTGCATATCGGGGCTATGAAAATAGACTAGATAATGGCGTAATCAAGGATGCCCATAGATGATTCATGAAGCTTGATACTGTAGCTAAAATGTATGAATGTTTTAATGTTTTGATCTGGTATGAATTAAGCAATTACGAGCGATAAAAATATTCGAATTTATCGACACGCAAGCGCTTCTTGTGTAACTGTGGCAATACTTGTGTTTGAAATAAAAAGATTAGTGCTGAGGCATAATTATATAAGTGTACTTATTTTCATCACAGTTTTAATATAGGTTCAATTTTTTCATCTCTTTAAATTAGGTAAGCGAATGACTCAACAATAGTCGTGAACTCGCGAGTAACCCAAAACCTCACAGATACAACCAATCCGTATCAATAAATACAAACGTCTATCGAATTTCAACCGAATCCTTAACCGGCTGTCAATCGCAAACGGTCGGTTACACACAGAAGTCAACGACGCGTTATAACCGTACACAGGCTTCCCGCAAACTGTTAGGGTGGGCGCACATTGCGGCTACTGTAGTGTTCAACTGAATTGAAAGCACCAAACGAACAGTGACAAATTATTATTCGTACTTAGATTTAGAAGTACTGAACAGTAAAAAACTTTAACATCAAGAAAAAGTTGAACTTTAGACTAAATCCTTGACGTGGTGTGGTAATTTTCGCTTGCGTTTTTGCATAGTAACAAGTCATTCGAGATGATAATTAAATAATGATACATAAATGTGGTAATGAGACCATAGAAGTACTAAAGATACTTCTCTAGAAGAAACACAGATTGTTCATATGGCTGTGTTTAATACAGAATTCGCTGCAGGCGGTACCTGGTAAACAGATAATAAACAAGGCGTGCAAGCAATTTTCTACTTCTGTTAAACGCGCTGTCAACTTAAAAATATCTCGATTAGCATAAAAATTACAATCCACTTACGATGCTAAGATGAGGTAGGTAATGAAAATAACTACGGTTGCGTGTTACAACCCTATAATTGAAATCGCAACTAGTCACAGTCGTTCCGATGGCTTCAACACTTATTTTTTATTTTTAGCATACGTAATTGCAGTACTTGTGCAATGAAACTTTATGATTATTATTCAATAAACAAGACGACAACTTCAAGCTGACTTCACTTTACAAAACGGGATTAAAATAATCTGCTGACCATTCTTACTACGGTTCTGATCTTCTAAGCTTACATTTTTACTTTTTGAGATTGCTAATCCAAGCAATGCGATAAAAACTATTCTTTCTCTACCTCTGGATTTCTAACTTCATTAATATCATCCATTTAAACCAGTTCACAAGAAGAGAGAAAACTGAGTTTAATAATTAAATTCTTATTTCATTCATTCCGAACACTTGAACTTAGTTCAGCTTGGTCAGGATTATGATTTTATAGGTGAAATGGATCCATAAAAGTTAGTGCAGTAGTAACTCTTATAGGTTAATGTCAACCTGTATAAGACGAGTTTCGGTAAACAAACCTATTAAATAAGTTATGACTAGTACTTCAGGAGTATCCTAGTGGAAGTTTATGATTTAAGAGGCGGCGAAATTGACGTCATCTGCCGTCACCTTAGGTATTTGGTGACATATAAAGGGCTTAAGAAGGAACATAATGAATTTTAGTCAGCAAGAGACCGAGTCCAATACCCCACAGCGGGAGTGATCATTTGATGACTTCCTTCAAAAGACTACTCAACTACCTAATTGTAGGTATGTGTGTATGCAGCTAAGTAGTTAGCGGAAGTTAACCTAGTTATGGGGCATAATAAACGGTAGACCCATAATCAATTGAATCTAGTACTGCAAGCCGATACACAATTGACAAAAGGCAAAACGATGATGAGTCAATCCTTAAAGCTTCAAATTGACAATAACAAGCAAACCCAACATGAACAGTTAACTAAGCTACAACCACGTAACCACGTCTTACTGCGGTTAATCAGAGGATGAAACTCGTCCCGTAATTGACTTTAATAAATTTAGGATGTTAACTCCATGTAAGTCTTGTTACGTAACTTCCTTTTAGACCGTGTTGGATTATTAAGACAGGATATTACGTCAGAATTTATTACCTTTGCTAAATTAGTTTGGTGTTATTTGATTAATATTTGGAAGTGTTACTTATGGTATCATCATCTGTATCCAAAAACTAATCTAAATTGCTGTTTTATGTCATACAAGACCAAAACTTCTTTTAAGGAAGAGTTCCTTGTTGAGTTTCTTTGAGTATTATCAATCCTAATGTAAACCCTTACTATGAAGATAAGGTAGTTGGTTCATTTTACGATACCTTCAAAATCTGAAGTCCTTGCTATTCCTCTAAGTAATATTGTCCTTTTTTCTCTAAATCTCTCCAATTCAACATATTGTCCACCTATGTACGGATCAAATTCACAGCAACAACCGATATGAATGAAAATATGGAATGTAATACTGCTTATTATTCCGCGCGAGTTCGTGCTGAGAGGAGCGGGTTACGCGTAACCGATGGTTTGACATCCTGTCACTATCAGTTCTAGGATTACTGGCATGCGTGGAACATTGACTGATATGATTGGCGGAGCGAGAGGTTGAAGATGTAGCGTGTCTGTGACGTTGATGGACAAAGGATTAATAACTTCATCTGTATCAAATGTGAATGTTTTTTATGCAAGTCCATTGTTATATTTAAGGGAAGTATCATAACGAATTTCCATTCTAGATTTATGATTGACAATAGTAGACTCATTTTCGATGAGTAGTTAAAGTATAAGTACAATGTCATAGGTCAACATAACTCTACAAATAACATTGTAAGGAATATTCAGACAGAATCTACAACAAATACTACATACTTTCTTTTAAAAGCAGGAATAGTTTAACTTTTAAATAAACCTTACTTGGGAACCAACTCACTCCTCAACAATAAACAGATCATACAATACAGATACAGCATTGCATACTAAGATACCATCAATTCCTTCAAAGACTGTATCTCTGTACTTGAAACTTGATGCAGGTGAATGGGCAGCTGCATGCTCACAATAAGCTACTCAGGTTACCAATCCTGCCATTTGAGGGATCCCGCCTTTATCTCCGGATCTTACATTGTAGTTATGACAAGGATTGTATTCGTCATAATCAGCCTGTAATGTTCCCACTGTAAGGGAATTAGGGCTTGCCTTTATGAGAGGTAATTGGCCGTTGGGCTGTTACATACATTGGTATTGTATGTAGGAATAAGTGTATCGTGTTTTAATGAAAACCGTAGGTATCTAATTGCAAGGAGTGCTGCCATTAGAAAACATTTCCGTAATAAGTACTTACCTAAATAAAGTGTAACAATCATGCTTTTTTTGTGTATTGACGTTGATGTAATGAAAGGCAATCTTTAGACATGGTTATGTAAGTTGTCATCCAGAATCTAATCTAGGTATAACACAAAAGTCTACAACGTTTTTGTTCTCATATGGGACACCTTGGGACACTAAACATCTGCAAACTGGCAAGAAATAAGACCTATCTAGCTTTATTTCAAATTTATATTAAGACCACGTTCTTAAAGGATCGTTGCTCCATCATTACGAATAATCGATGCGTACATCCTTTGCGTTTATAATTGGATAAGTTCAAGTGGTAATCGATTCAATTAGTGGTGTTATCTTGTGGCTACCGTTCTCAATAGTCTGTGTTAGACACATTTAGATCTCCATTCATGGGTGATTGGTTAAGTATGTGGCTTAGTTTAGCTCTTGAAATATTAATTGGTTTTTGTAGAATTATATTGAGAGGCTATCGGGATATAGCATCTTGAATCTCATAAAAAAATACTATCTGGTTTAAGTATAGGTTGTGATTGAGGGCAAAAAGGTTTGCTTTTTAAAAGGTTTTAGGTCATCTGAGGTCTTCAACCTTAACTCATGCATTAAAACAAAACAAAAAACTAGAATACAGAAGTAACCCGACAAAAATAATCATACAATCGCTATGAAAAAGTAATAAAACATTCATTTATTATTCTTTAAACAGCTGCTATTTTTGCCCCCGCAATAATATGACTCAAGCGGTCAAAGGGTTGATATTATATCACCCCTATGTGAATTGACCGGTGTATCATTCCCACATTATTCTTTATAATCAGATTATCAAAAAAGCTCTCACCTCCATTCAGAACATTTTTGGAAAACATGACAACGACGAAGAAAATCCTCAAAGTCCTTTTCAAAAACATCACTGATTAAAAATCCACAAAAACTTCATTCACTGTTTACCGCGATGTTTTTCGTTGAATGAACGAATGAATGAACGAACGTGCGCGCGACACGGCGGTCCGCGGGTTACTGAATCTACCCCATACGTTATGGTGATACATTGTATGGCCCATAGGATGCGCACCAATTAATATTAATTACGTTTCCTCCTTTAGGTTTTTGTCTAATGAGAATAGAAATTGAAACAATTGAAGAGCAAACAAAACATTTAAATATGGTGCCAGAAAAATTAGCGTGTGAAGATTGTTAATTGAAGTAAAATTGGGTTGGTGTCGTAAGTTAGTTGGGCAAACACGTGATCACTCCTCCCAAAAAAATAAAAAATAAAGAGAGGAATCTTTTTTCAGTTGAATAAATTTTTCATCGATTTATGTAAGTAAATTGTCTTAATGTAAAAATTGTAATCTGGAGTGGCATAGGATCATGTGAATACCCATTTTAGATTTAAAACATGTGATAACTCACTAAAAGTAGGACCTAAATAATCATTTCACTATTTGGATTAAAATCCTGAAAATATCGTTTCGTCAAATTATTCCTTTACTCAATCATGTCAATGTTATTTTACGCAAATAAACCAGAGTTAACTGAAACAATGCACCGTTCTCATCTAAGTTTATAGTTTTAAACAAACTTGAAATTACACGTTCATTTTTCACAAAGAAAGCTTTTATTACAGGGATCTTATATTAAGGCACACAGTGCCATCTACATTTACTCTTCAACAGTTAAAAAGCTCCCCAAAAGCTCCAAGCTCAACGTACCAAATAGTTCAAAGTTATACCAATAGTTGGCGTTATTCCAAACCTTCTTAGGATTAGTTCGAAAGCTCTCCACAGATGTCACTTCACAGATTATTTTGGATAGCGCCATCTGTGTTTTGTACAGTGAACGTTGGAATATAGGGGTGGCTCATTCGGGTAAGCTGTTTTGCTCATTCACAACTCCACAACAAAGGTGCTCTGTTCAATATTACCCTGAGCATCGAGCAGATGGCTGTAGGGATGATTTTAGTACGTTGAAATCAGGATGTGAGTCTTGGGGGCAGTACCTATTTATCAGGTAGGGCTGTTAGATGGCATTGTCAGATACAAAGCGTTTTATTATAGTTTTGAGGTACTTTCATCAAGGACACTCATGCCCTTTACTAAGTTCTGGACTCGACGTTACATTTTTACAACAGTAGTTATCGGACAGTCAGAAGCCAGAATCTGAATCTAAAGTTTCATAGCCTTGCCAATTTAAGGACACTTATCGTGATACTCGGGTAGCTGGGTTGAGGAGGTAAGATATGCAGTCGCGTCTATTATAACGCTGGTACTAGCTGCATCTGGTTTGACTTAACATCCGATCCCAACAAAATTAAGAATGTCTTGGCAAATGGTGTCCGGTTGATTTAAAACTAACATCACGAGGAAGATTCTGATGTAGTAATGAATTACTTAAAGTATAGTAGAAAATTAGGTAAAGATAGATTCAATTGACTATAGATCCAATGATAAAATTAACCTATTTAGCCGTAGGTTTAATAATTTACCTTCCACCTTGAAACGACATACCCAATTAGGTATCTTTTTATTTTTACACCAACCGTCTTCGTTTGAAATTCCAAATGATTGATTTCAAATTCAAACTTGGAAGAGCAGTGTTGCCAACATTGAATATTGATTGCACAAAAGGCGTTTGGCGCCAAAGCGTATTCTCAATTCAAAATTATTCGCGAACCATCGACTCCTTTTGATGGCGCAAAAATATGTAAGTAGCTGAATTCGTCAGTCACATTTTTATTCCGAATAACATTTTCTATTTCTCTCGCTCCCCTCAGAAGAGCGTTTTCTTACCCTCTCTTAATTTGCGGTACGGAAATTCAAATTTGACGGGTTGGCTCGCCTTTCCGCTGAATTTCGTAGTATAATGAGCCTTTAAAGGTGGAGCAATCAATAAAAATATCAAAGGTTTACCTATTTTATGGAAAGCTTTGACTCCGTTGGAATATTTCACATTAGCATCGAAAAATCGTACTGAGGGTGTGAATTTGCTCTCAATTTTTGTTTGACCTCAAACAGCAATGTCTATGTCATGCGTTGATTTTAAATTAACGAACGGTTAACCGAACATTGTTATAATTATCATCATTTAGCATTTCAGGAGGTCCACAGTTGACATTAGGCCTTCGCCACTAATTTCCAAAAAGACAGATTAGAAGTGGCCAGCATCCAACTAATACCTACCAGCTGCAATAATGTTTCGGTGCAATTTACTCGATATCATCCACATATACATATCATCATATTTTTCAAGGAGAATGTGCTAAAAATATAATATAATATTAGAACTATCCACTGGAACCGATTATCATAATAGTTAAGCGAGCAAAGTGGATAAAATGGACAAACTTAAGTAAATCCGTATTTGCGGAGCCGCGGCCGGTTGTTAGAGACACTCCAGCCGAGTTTGTTCTGAGCTGCTCGAGTACCTCGGACTTTTATACTGTGCGATAAAGAATTACGGAATTTTAGTTGCTCTATAGCAACTAGACCTTACTTTTAACAAATATTTTCACAAAACTCCCTAGCTATTCTAGGTTTGTTTCGTGTTTCAGCAAGTTTATCTACTAAAAACTTTGATGAATATGGCAAGGGATTAATGTAAATACCTAATGTAACGTTTTTCAGTACTTTCCACGTAACTGTATGTTCAAATCTGTAGATCATAATAATTTGTCGTTGTTTTTCCAAGACACTGCATGAATACACCTCATCATCGTATCGTCCACGTATCGTAAACTTTAAACGATCTCCAACTGTCAACTTTATCCAGTTCGTTCTGCTTCGATCCTCTTTAGCATCCACGTCACGTGCTGCAAACGAATGCGGGACGACACCGACACGTCTCCAATTGTTCGAATCTTGGGGCTTAACTCGATCAAGCGGGTTAGTTGCCAAGTGATAAAGCGCTTACGAGCCGCACTTTTTCGGCTTACAGCTGATTGGGGAGCCACTTCGATGGTCTGCTAGCCTAGAGAAGGTTTAAGTGATTAGGACAAATGTGTGGGTTAGAATGGTTGATAAGTGGGATAATTATAGCAGATTACTGCTATTTTTGTGGAATCGTCTTTAAGTGTCACAATTTCTGCCGTTCCAAAGTAAATAGTTTATTGGTTCGTTTCAACCCCAGTCAGTGCATGTGATTTCAGTTAGATACATTTGAAAATAAATTAAATGTTAAGAATTCAAATACCTTCCTGTTAATGGCAAACCTGTGATGGAAAATTATTTTCTCATAAGAATATTCCCATTTCTAGGAGTTCGAAAAAGAATGCAAAGATTGGTTGAAATTATCTTCTGTGCATTATAAAACATATATTGTAATCATACAGCAAGGAGAAAAGTCCACTTGTTTCATTAAAAAATCACGTTTATAATCCTTTCTTAATCCGCGCCACTTGTGTCATCCCAACTTATTTCATCTTGCTTCTCACTCGCACACAACTGTTTACATTCCCACAGACTATACGCGAATTTTATTAATTTATTTTTTTATCGTCGAATTAAAACCTTTATCTGATTATCTTTTATCGGTTTTTGTGGCAGTAATAAATAAAATAAAATTATTTTATTATATTCGTTCGTTCAGTAAGCTGATGTGTTTTTACGCTGCAATGATTCTGAATGAACGTTTCATTTTTTGGCGAGTGATGTTCATTTTGATAAAATGATATTTAATTGGAATAACCTTTTTTGTTGCCGCAGGTGTACGAATTTATTGGAACAAGTGTTGATTATAATTGGATGCGTTTTTTGGGATTGCTTACCAATGTTTTGCATCGACCGTGATGTTCGAAGGGACGATAATTCAAGATCAATTTTACTGTCTTAATAAAAATATAAACCACGGCACATTACTTCTTCATAATCTAGAATCTAGACGCACCGAATAGGTTACTTATAGTTAAAAGTATAGCCTGAAAATAAAATCACATTGATTCTTAACCTCAAAAAACATACAGATTTACTCCAAAATTCTCAGTGACCCATGTACGCAAAATAGATTTGAAAACTAAGCTCCGTAAGGGCAGTAATCCTGTGGCAGCTAGTTGATATAGCATCGCGTTTGAGCTGTGAGCTTCGGGTATAATCCGCGAACAAGCCCGCCCTACCCTTTAACCAATACGTGACCACAAGCATTATGTGACAAGATGGCCGAAGATGTTGATGTGGTGCCTTTTATTTTCTTTAAGAACCTTTTGTATCATAAGATATGAATATACATAGTTTTCTAGATTAAAAGTAAAGAGTTGCCCAAGTTATATTGCCGGTGCGGCCTTAAAAAACTTTTCAGAAAAGCATTGTGTAGGTACCTATGATTCATGAGAAAGATAGTATTTAAAATGCTGTTTAGTTGTAGCAAGGCTATTTAAAATTACATTTTTATACTTGCCAGGTTCTAAACCTGCACTTTTGGCCAGTTTGGTACCAGTAGAAATTATAAAGTAATTATAACAAAACCCTTAAAAAGTATAAGTAAATTAACCACCACATCCATCCAGCTATATTCCGTATCCGTCAGCAGGCTTGTCTCTTGTCTCTCACAATCGGCTCAGTGTCCACCGCACCGTAAAATTGTATTTGACGTTCGCTGGACGCGGGGCGCTGCGAAATTAACGCGGCTTAGGAGAAAATCTCCGTGTTATGATATCGCGCCGTTTGTGGAGCGATTATCGCTTTAAGTATGTTGCGGGATTTATTCAGTGGATTCTTATGGTCAGGTGCGTTTGGGGTAAAAGTTACTTCAAAATGTTGCAAATCTATGTATTTTCAAACAACTGCTCAAAATATCATCGTTTGAGTCCATTTCAGTGTAGCATCTATCAAAAGATGTACACATATGAAGCTTTTACTACTTCAACTTCCAAAAAAATGCCATAATTCTCTTATAAAGGTTGCATATTTCGCGGCAGTCTGCAGCTCAGTCCCAGGGGATCAGATAAAAAGTGACGCTAAAACGTCTCTCATTCGCTCGGAGTGGGAAAATCATATTCTGTTAAACTCGTTACGTGTCCACGACTCGCCTTGTCGCGCTGACCTAGCAGGGATGGGATTGTGGGGACCTGGCTTTACAAAACTGTTTTTTTTTTTTATGTGTACAGCCAAAATATATGTACCCGCTTGTAATTATAATTACTTCTTTATAAAAAGATATTGTTTTTTGCAGATGGTGCAAATTATCAACAAACAAAGTATGTTTTTTTTTATTTATTGTCCATATTGATCTAAAGCTGTTTTGTTAAGACTAAGTTGACATAGACACTTTTGGCACTGGGCTTGTACTCTTGTAGGCTGGTAGTCTGGCTTGTAGGCTTGGAGAGAAGACACGATGCATCGCGTCTGATTAGTTAAAACAATTTGTAGACGAACTTAAAAATTCCTGTTCCGCGATAATATTTAAAAAAAGTTCTTTAAAAACATCTGGAGCAATATTTTTTTTAAACAAAAAAAGCGATATCTATACTATGTCGAACACAGCTACTTCGCTGTGAAAGCAATACTGTATTGAGTTTTTAGTGTTCGGCAGGGCTCAACTGTCGCGCGATAACACAAAATATTGGGTACGGAACCTTTTTACCGGCGAATGTGGGCGATGATTGATTTTTTGATTGGACTACTATCGTGCCCTACTTAGGCGGGATTCTGTGGGGTGAATTGAAACATGTTTTGTTAAAGTATACTTTAGTGCAGAATACATCGAAAATATTAAGGTTTTGCCTTGAAGGGGAATCAGAAGTCTGTTGAATTTTAGGATTTTTAATACCACTGACGCATCACCTGAAGCAACTGAAAATAGTCACTAAAATATTTACGCTTTATTTTGTAAAATATTCCATATACATAAAGAATGCAGTAATAAACATACTTCGGTAGGCACTAATTGACATAAAAAAACTTGATTTTTATTTCACACAATCTGCCCAAAACTTCTGCTCTCCCAAAAAGCACTTGAAACCAATATTCTCACAGGAAAAAACCCGACAATGACCGCTGCACTTCAACGGGACAAATGTCGGGAAAATTAATAAAAAAAAATAATACGAACTCTCCTGAAACCACTGAGCCGTTATCTCTTACAATTATAGAACATTTTTATTCATTTATTTTGATCAATTCGAGTCAAGCACCTATCGCATTGCACGGGTTGAAAACTTTACAACTTTATTTTACCCCCTCAATTTAATATGCGCTCTATTCCCATATTCATAAGGGTTATTTTCAAGTCAAAGGACTGCAAATATAAGTTTGTATGGGGTGTGTAAGTGGTTATTGGAAAAATGGTTTTTGAAGAACTCTTAAAATATTGGTCGAGAGGTTCTCGTTGCAAGACGACACGATTTCGGTATTAATATAGAACAAAGGAGCTATTGTTGAAGAGTTTTATTTGTGGGAATTATTTACAAAGTTATTTGCGGCTTTTCGATTATTTTTGTGGGACTGATATTTATACTATTTTTATACGGTTATATGTAAACTGCTGAAAACATATATATTTTTTGAAAAGCACATGACAATAAGTAGATAAGTATCGAAATAAACTTTTCATGTCTCAATGATGTTCTCATAAAACATATCTTCTTAATAACACACGCCTGCTGCTTGCGTGTCGAGTTATGGCTATATTATGACACAAACTGGCCGCTATGATAACATGGAGGCTTCTAGAAAAATAAGCGATTATGGTATGACTATACTAGGGTAGGGTAATACAGAAGCTACAAGAAATATGTGCTATGGACTAGCTCCGGTACGATAGGTAAAGGACGCTCAATGATTGGTTAATAAAACGTAACGTTCATTTACTAAATGAAGTGAGTTGAACTAGTGATTAAAGAGGCCCCTAACCCTATAGCTAGCAAATACTAACGCGATATTCATAAAAGCACATATGCATGTTTCTAATAACTTAAATTATCTAAATGTTCAATTAGTGCTATTTTGCAGCCAAGTTTGAATAAATTTTGAGTTCGAGATTGATGTTCCTGTTTACTGCTAAGTCACCTACATAGGCTACCACAAAGTAAATACATAGGTATAACTACATTCCCAACAGTACATAAATACAGCACAAAAACAGCTCCTCCTCAGTTATTAATAAGGCGTCTATATATTTTACGGCGGCGAACATTTGAGGGTGTCAGATTTGCTCCTATCTCCTCCGCCCGTGGTTTGACCGACATATTCTTAGAGCTTGCCTTACGAACCCTGGCACAGGGGAATGGAGCAGACTCTGAACTGTATAAAAATAAACTTATAAAGTACCTAATAACTTTGAACGTTAGTGATCATGGTCTTAGCCAAAAAAGAAAGCCGTACATGTGACGACATACTTAAATAGAATGTATTCGTCTCTATTTAAATTAATTAAAGGCACATTGACGTAGAAGGTTTGGGTATAGCACTGTCTTGAAAATAACCTAGGGACTTGGAAACTAAACAAAATGTTTCGATAATCTGCTGAAAATATGACCTATTGATAAGACCCACCCAGTCCGTGTGATAAAACCAACTGTAGAAACTCAGAGACATCACTAATGTCTATTCTGTACGATCTTAACCAGTTAGTTTTACATACAAACTGTACATGCTCAAGCATTTACAGTTTGTTTTAAAGAGTGTACGAAGGCAAGATTCATCCAAAAATTACAAACTTTCTTAAGACTTAAAGTTTCACAAGAGCTATTCCATTCCTTCTATATTCAAAAAAGAACGAATATATTTTTACGATTGCCACGCCATCACGCTCAATCCGATGAGTTAGTGTCGGAGAGCGCGCGCGACATACGCTGTTCTATATTCAAATTGAACGGCGTGCCAAGACCGTCGCCATTTTGTCGTCGTCACTGGAATAAGATGGCGGACGGTAAGAGGCTTAGAGGAAATGTGGTCGGTATGTTTATTGAGAGCTTTTGAAGTATATTTAAAATAAATTGTGTTAGAGGAAGTTAAATGGCTTCGTTGAATTAAAAACGTGGTTTCAGAGTTTTTACTTCGTGTTTTTTTTTAGCGTGACTTGTTTTCCGTTCTAAGTTGCTAGATTAGGAACTAACATAAAACAATTTCCATTTAGTCAAACTCCAGGATACTACATATGCTTTCTGATCGCTATATATATAAATGAGTCAGTTACATGTTACACAACGTAGAATATTGAATTCTCAAAAAATATCCCATATCTATTAACACAAGTTCAGGTCAAACATTGTAGCGCTATATTATTCAGAGTGTCAGCATGCACCTGAAACATCAGGGTTGTCCAACACAATATGATGTCATACATTATTAGCTGAATAAACAACAGTAGCTCGAGGGATGGACCATTTGGGCTCCCTAATTGTATCACTCTGGCTGTAGTTGACGCATTTGATACTACATAATAATAGGTATCAATTAATTACATTATCAAGCTCTTGACATAGGTGGTAGCTCTGAAAAATCTAGATAGTTATTGGCATCTTTTTCATAATCCTTTTCATGGCTGTGTTAAAAAAAATTGTTTAACATTTTTTAATAATTATTTGTTTTATCGTAAATTGATAATTATTAGTTTTTTAATCAAGTTATCATTAATTTCGACAACAGGTAAAGGAAATAAAATTAAATACCTACATAAGTATATTATGCCTCCAAAACGTACTTAATATCTCACAGTGCCGAATACACAGTAATTAACGGGCAAATACGAAGGGCGCTAAACAATCGCTTTGTTAAGGCAATGAAGACGTATTAGGGCTGTGGGTTGTAGTAAGTAGGTCAATAATTGACATGCTCTTTAAGTTTCTTCGTGTTTCAGATCATAAATTCTTCAAAAATTTTAACATATTTCCTTAGGAAAGCCCAGTTTGAGATCTTGAAATTAAACAGAACTTCTAACTAAGATACTGTAATGATAAAATGGGCTGTTTTAACAATTTCACTCTTGGATCACATCAGGATTTAAATATAATATTTGAGCTTCCATAACTTCTTACGGACAAAAGGACCAAGACCCTCCAATCTATCAAATACATTTTAAACGCCTGTTAGTGTAATGACAACTGTCCTATCATAACTTTTGGCCATCCCTAACCGTGCGTTCGCGTGACAATGCCCCGACTGAATAGTTATCTGTTTAAACCTGGATTAGCACTCGATAAACCATGATTAATAGTCGTGCCGACGGACCGTACCGTCCGCAGAATATCCTTGCTGTATTTGTTGAGGGAATTTATGATTAGTGTTTGATATGTTAAGGTAAACAAAAATGCTGGCCTTGCTTGCTTTTATCTAGTTCACAAGTATGTACCTATAGCACTTTTGTTATCAATCGTCATATTTTCAATGCAATAGGCCTATTCATGTTAAGTACATGCCACAGTGCTCATTGCTCAGAAATCGGTCAATTGCTGTGTAGCAGGCTGCAGCTGGCAGCCTTCACTCAGTGGAAGAAAAATAACAGAAGATAGTATAATAGGCAACAAAGAGTTATCAAGTGCCAATTTTCGAGAGTTTTTTTGCGGTCTTGAATTTTTGTAAGATACCTCAAAGGTAAATGTTAGTACCGAAAATTAGAATTCACTTTTACTAGCTTATTTTTCAATCAAAAAAATTTACTTTAGATATTATAAGGTTATTTCTGCTCTCAGTACGTATGGGTGCGTATTCTGGTCGAAGCGCGGAAGGTGTCGGCGTGCGGCGAACAGATAGTGGCGCGCCGCCGCAGAACTTCGGATTAGCACCGCGCGGATAATTTACTGCCAACCGGACATGTGCGGATATTCTTCTGCAGACTTATTATTTCATTATTTGACCATTCATTTATTAAAGTAGGTATAGGAATATGGTTTTGTTTTTTGAGATTTTAGAAACTTTCGATTTGAGCTTGCAACGCCTGCAAAAGGCCGTTAAGCTGAATCTATGTACTGAACTATATGTATTTAAGAACTGTACAACCTTAACATGCAAATAAATATTTTGAGTTTGAGCTACTTTACCTTCTGTCATGCAATTTAAGAGGATTACTATCATACGCGTTCCGAGCAAATACTTCCCACTAACGTGTAAAAAGCATACTACGTTCTTTCTTAGGATCTACATAATACAGGTATTCTGTGAACCACGTTGATATCGCTTTAAGTGAAAGATTTTCTATACATTAACACATCAACAAGAGCTTTCTACTTTATCCATGAGACAGCAGAATGGTCAACAAACCTCTTCAGTAGAAATCTTATGATGGAGAAATCCGTATAATTCAATTCGCAATAGTTCAATATTCAACACGTTAATCTTAGATTGAATTACAATATCGTGTAGACTGGAGCTCAGACCGAGAGGCTCCTTCGCATATGCATGCGGCCGTACAGTGTGCTGTTAAAACTTTAACACTAGGTACTAAATACTTGGTTAATAATTAGGTACTGTAATTATTTATACAGAAAAATACATGGGAAATGGTAAAGAGCGATAGTTTTGGGGACTTTATGTTTTAATTTTCAAAAAGTGCTGACTGCCAGCCTAAGTTGGTTGAATGATTTTGAATTATAAAATTAAGTAAGTACCAATGTTACCTCTTAAGTCGTAACGTCTATTTTTAAATACTTAAAAAATATTATTGAGGAAACCACCAATGCGCCTTAAGCAAGCGTTAAGCAATTCATGCTTATTCCTTCACTGCATGAGAAGAGTGCTTGAGCGTTGAGGTTGCGTCCTGTTGGAAAATAAAAAGTCTGATGATGTACAAAATTTAACTCAACGAACTGTAAATCTTTTCTGACAATCAGTTCATATTTCAATTGCCACCACCCTGTGTATCACAAGACACAGAGATACACCGGTTTATGTAAACTCAGCCGGTGGGAGCCACATGTCGACCCACACCTGACGGTCGAACACACCCTGTATAATCCTAGTCTTAATTAAACACACTGATAATCTGTTTCTGTTTAGGATTAGACGAATATTTCAATTGAAGAAAGGTGTAGTTCAATTAATAGTAGTTTTGAAGAAGTACCTACTTAATTTATTTGGGTGTTTAGTTACATACATAAGTAGTAGTGTACACTTAAAAACAGATGAGTGTTAATTTATATTTCTTTATAGTCTAGAAAGAAAGTACCTAACATGTAAGAATAGAAGACTAGATAATAAATAAAATATGTATAAGGGGAGAATTAAGATGATGATGATTAATTTTATAGGAATACAAGCTCTCAAAAGCCGTTTAAATGTTGCATAACAGGTTTTCAAAATGACCTACAGCTGTTGTCATTTTTCAGGGAATTGAGTGTATTATCTTGAAGTGGCAAAAAAACAACCGTACTCCTAATGTTCGTACTTTATTCTTATTAAATACCATAAAGTCATTGCTAACTGAACCATTAAAATAAAAATTCAATTTTCAAAAACACATTACACCATACCGCCACCAAAAATCACAACCGATTGAAACCGCCATCCATTACAATCGGATCGAGCAAATGTTTTCATATCGATATGAAATCGAATTAAAATCGTCATTGAATTTGTAAGTATCGAGTTCGTTGTCCAATGGAGCGTGGGTTAATGGTGATATTATACGAATGTGTGGAACAACTGTTCGGAAGTGAGGAAAAATATTGAGGAGTTCCTCGGCATGGCTTCCTTGATTTGATTGGATTGAGTGTCTTAGTTTTCTTTGTGGTAAGAATATTTTATATCGATTGTGTGTAGAGTAGTAGAGGTAATCTCAGAACATAAGAAATTGTTCAAGAGTTAGGTACCGAGAGCATTTTTAGTCTTTTCATCAAAGATTGCTGGCTTTCTTACTTATAGTTCCGTTAACTGTATTTAATGACCACATAAAACCCGAAATAAAATCTGTCGAGTAGCGTTCACGAAAATTAGGAAAGTATTTTAGGTATTTCTGAGATTGCTGCTGAAAGTTTTGGATAAGAAAAAAAAATGATTAATGAGACTTCTTAAAACAATGAATTTTAAATACAATACTTAACCTAACCACACTTCAAAACTAGGGATCATTAGTTAAAAACTTGAATCAATTGCATTTGTTCCAAAACAAATCACACTAAAACCCTTTGCTTGAATAAATCATATTTAAAAAAATGCCTATCGTTTCATTTGGAGCAGCGCATGCCGCTAAATGCGATCAAATCTAACAAAACATAAATTTAAATTTAGAAACGTAGGGTGTAAACCCTTTGTGTTTCAAAAATCAAGCGGTGTAAGCGACAACAGATCAACAGAGCCAGTAATTATAAAATGGCTGGCAGTCTCACCTATTTAGGGTTCTATTGAAGCTTTTGGAAGTAAAGCTTAGATTACAAGTCCTACTCAACAAGCAATGGAACCATAACAGGTTGGGTTGAACGGTTTTGTAGCGACAGTAAATGTAGCGGGATCCGTCCAAAGGTTGTGGAGTTTTGAACATTTCCAAGCGACGAATCCGCTTCAAGCGCTGTTTTTACAAAAAAAGAGTTTAATAGAATTTGGCGTATCTTACTAATGGAACGGTTGGCGTAATGAAATAAGGTATTTCTGCTCGTAATGGAGAATGTTCTAGACGATTTATTAAAAAATCGCTCGTTTTTCAATATGCGGCTGTGATTCGGAATCTGTTGCTCTGTTTTTGTTCGTGTTCGATTTTAGCTGTACTAATTGAGAGGAGATTCTGAATTGTAATTGTAAAAGTTGAACGAAACTGCTATCACAAATTGGTCATTAATTAAAATTACTTTTGGTACATTAGTTACTTTAGATACGGATACTAATGAATTATGCTGATGATGTTTTTAAAATCAATATAAAAGTTCTCTGCAAAAGAAAATCCTTATTTCTTGAAACCAACCTCTTTTCTCAAAGAAAAGCAAAAAACTCGCCACCAGCGAATCAGTGAAACAATAAAATTAAGCATTATAAAAACACCTCGACCGAATTATCTTAATCTGCTTCCATATACCAACTGTCAAGTTAAAAAAGGAAAGAAAAAATAACTAGAAGCTTTATCAGAGATCTCGACGAACAAAGAGGGAAAGATACTTAGCATAATGAGTGACATTGTACGCACCGTTTAGAGAGAAAGAGATAGATTTAAGGGAAGTTTAACCAGCAAGAACGGGAGAGATGCAGTTTTAGAGAGAACAATATCGCAATCTTGTTTCTGGGCCATTTCCTTTAATTAGTAGAGGACAGCAGGATTGCTACGTTGCTGAGTTACTGCCGGATGCGACTGGTTAGCGTGTGAAGGGTTGAGCGTTTGCACACTGTAGGGTTATGTCACTGATGATTTGGAAGTGAAATATGTGGAAGATATGAAACAAGTGATTTTACAAAGTATTAAAAAACTGAAGAAAAATACTTAGATTGAACTGGAAATAGAATAGTCCTGTTTATCGTACACAGAGGTGTTGGGAATAAGGGACTTAGAAATGTGGAACAAAGACCATGGATTTTTAAAGATATCAGTTTTTTGAGCAAAGAACCAAAAAAGCATGAATATGGTACTTGGTTTTTCGCAAACCACTAGCTATGTCTATCCTTCAGGAGACCCTTTTGAAAACCAAATCTGCGCGAATTTAAATAAAATCTGGCTTTGGCTAACAATACAGGTCTATTGTGCACACATTATCTATCACAGACGATATGTCCCAACATTTTCAACCACCATTAATATTATTAAACAAAGACAACCCGTTTACAACTGCGCGGTTAGCGAGAATCTTTCCATCGAATTAACCCTACAAAACCGACTGTGGGTCATAACGACCGCTGGGGCGTCGCGGTTGTTACATTAAATTGAGACATTTAACATTGAGAGCCTTTTGTGTTAATGTTTAACACGGATGACACCGTGCTTGATAAATACGGAACTGTGTCTAAACGATATGGATGGGTTGAGTGAAATGTCAGCGAAATCAGCGTGGAGATTCAAATCTATTTGACACACGTCTTCGTGCTGAGGTTAAGCACAGAATAATGTCCTGACATCATGACATAGTAAAATTAAATCCTTCAAAACGTACTTCCACGAGTGCCGATCAAGATACATCGATTTAGTGCCCTTTGAAAGAAAGAAAAGAAGTTAATTCCTACCTAAAAATGTTTTAATCTCAACACGGTACCCCCAATAGGGTATTTTAGTCTAGATGAGAAAAAAATTAAAAGTGTATTACAATGATTGTTTAGAGGAAAAGCAATCGGGAAATGTTAGTTTCACTTCGTAAGGTACATAAATATATTTTTTATTACAGTTTAAAGTTTTTAGGTTTTTTTTATCTGTCTTTGAACACTACGAAATGTCGCCGCCATGCTAATGACGTCATTACGGTAGTAAACAACTTTTAACCAAGTGTTTCTCATATTTATATCCACTGGTACTTGAATCCATAATTTGTCTGGTGTTTTTACACTAGTGTTCTCACATTCAGAAACAACACACCAACGATACGGAGCATAATTACTCATTATTAAAATTTTCAATACATATCAAAATATGTATTACTGACAGCTGTAGTTTGTTTACTAACGTAATGACGTCATGACCAAAAAACAATCATGGCGTACGTTGTGTGCCGCGTTTTCGCGAAATACGCGCGAAATTTGAAATTGTGATAAAACAATTAATTTATATTCGTACATAACGTGAGAAAAAAAAATATTTTTAATTTTTTAGAGATATATTAAGACTAAAGAATTTATTTAAGATATATTTCAAAAATGCATGTAATACCCTATTGGCATTCCTATAAACTACATTTTTCAATCAAATCATTACATCAATCATTCAACACTCTATAAACTCATACATTATCTAGTAAAATAACAAAAAAAAAATAGAACAGCTTCGTAACCATTCAACACCGACTTGGCAATGACCAAAAAACTTGGCGCCAAAAACTGCAGAATTAATTAACTCAGTTCTATCAATATGCTCTCACATTACTTGGCAGAGTTCTGACTCTTGGCTGGAGGGGGGAAAAAATCAACAAAAAATAGTTCATAAATCATAGAAGGCAGACGGGCGGGCACAGAATTCAGAATACGTAATGAGCTACCATTCATTTGAGGGTTACCGGCCACATTTTTATCGTTTCGTATGGATTTTTTCGCGTTATTTGTGAAAAATATTATGTGTTTTGGCAGCATTAAGCTGCTATAGCTATCTGGCCTTATGAGGGTCTCTTATTATTTGTGCGTGTTGATTGGAAATCGAAGCAATACTATTTTAATTGAATGCAATACCTTTGGGATAAAAACTAAAAATGAAAAATTAAGCCGATAGGACTTTACCAGGAATCAATTTCATGGCAGTCATTTGCAGTTTAGTGAAGTTTATGTGCAAATACAATCCCATTCATTGATATTGTTTTATAAGAGGTCAGTTTTAATGAATACTCAAGGAATCATTATCAAAACCAGCTCCCTTTAACCTCTCACTTTAACTCAATAAACACTGTTAACAGGTAAACTTTCTAATTACAAATGATCAACAAAGAAAGCTCCCTACTTTCCCGTACAATGGGCGGCACTTATTCACGCAGTGTTTCCTGCCCTGTGTTCAAAACCATTGTATTTTTTAGCCAGGGAACTTTTTCTCTTCATTTGTTTCCCTTTTTTTCAGCTTCAGGATTTCTTGAACCCATATTTCACGCTCATATTGTCCCCAATTTGCATCTAGACTCTGTAAGTTTGTTTGCTTTGCTTTTTAAAGGTAACATTTTTGGATTTTTTGTTTGTATTTTTTTTATTTAGTTGTTCTTTTGTTTGGTGTGCTTTGAGAAGATTTTGTTGTGGTTTTGTATCTTTTGAATGTATTTTTTATGTAATAGTATTGTTTCACTTAACGAGTACATATCATTTGACGTGTTCATTATGACTTTCAAAGTTGAGCATCAAACAGAAGAGTTTTGGAAGAAAACTTACTGCACCAATTCCAAAAAGAAATCGGAAAAGGGCAAGGGAATGATGTTAATTTTTGCTAGTAGATACAAAGCGCCTTGCTAAGAATTCTGATAATCCCCTAAGCCCAGCACCACAACTATCCCTAAACACCACATATGCCTAAGTGGGTCGTCATAATTAAAAGCCGACCACTCGACTTGGGGTGACTTAATGCAATTACAGCTGAATTTTTCGCGACATATGGCGACGATGCGCTTGCGATGTAGGGTGCAGCTTTTACTAAACGACGATGAACGAATGAGTAGTGTTTTGGTGTATTTATGTTTTTTGATATCGATTTTATACTAGCTTAATACTTAAATATACTACCGCAGTAAGTAGGTATTATTTGAGCTTAAATTTTAATCATCATCTCACATTTCATTTGTACACCAGCAACTAATAAAACTAAGGTTACTAACAAAACCACTGCAAGATTCACGAAGCCACTAAATATGACCCATCTCACCTGAATCTTACGGTGAAGGATTACGGGTAATAGGATAGGTTCCACCAGATCAATTTTTTGAAAGAAAGCATTCGCTACCGAAAATCTTCTCTGCATATTTTTTTGGGGATAACTAACTTACAGCTGAAAATGTACTTACTTGAAAACTACAATTACAATAGCATTCACTACAATCATTTGACAATATTAAAAGCGCTACTCCATTTTCATTAGCGTAGGGCGTTGTCCCTTGAGCCCTTAAGCCCAAAGGTACATATGGCGTGTAAATGCTCTTCGTATTGAGTAGGAGCCCTTCACCAGAGGGCCTTAAAAAATATTGATGCGGTTGCAAATTGTTGTACAATGTTTTTGTGGGTTTCGATCGATATCAATGTTTCGGTTGATCATGAAAGTAAACTCAAAATAAGAAACGAGTTCAGGCAACCATACTGCTATTGAGTTCCCAACATCACTGCAAAGGCATGATGAGCCAATGTAGAATACTTTTGATTAGGTATCTTGGTTGAGTCAAAGATCTTGTAATGCAGCATAAGTCACAGGACGATCCATATTAAGTGTAATTTATGAATCAAAACTTTATGTAGAAGTTCTTTGATGAATCAGCAGATCTTATTGGTTTTTTTAAATTCGATCATTCAACCACAAAATTCAAAACAATACTACAAAACCTACAAGCATTGATGTGGCCTACTTCAAACCGAAGGTCGGATTGCAAAGATAACCGCCCTAGGGGATGCTCTATGACCATTATACTTATTGTGATCAAATGGCAGTACACCAGCGCATATGTTGTGTGATCGCGACATAGTACGCTATTTGGGCAACCATTTTGATACTTGAAATTATTCAAAAGCACAAATATAAAAACTAGTAAGAATATGGTCATGTAAAGGTGAGTGCAAAATAAAAGTGAGTTACATTAAAAAATCCTCTACCATATCTGACCAAAAACAAGAAAATAATATTGATATGCTTTATTTAATTAATTTACTTATTGATTAAGAATAAAGCTATTAAATAGTCTTATCTTAGAAAATACCTCTTATTTATAAACTGCACATTGCATATTATGTGCATTCGCATATTCATTTTCATATTTTACAGAAAAAAAAAGCTAGTATCAAAACCATTCATATCCGATACAACCCCAACATTGTCAGCGCATACAATATGCATTATTGCATCACATTGTCCAGAATGCTGTTTATTTGCGCACGCGCACCGTACCGTTACTTGACAAGTGCGTGTATTGTTAATTATAGAGTGTTGTTACAATTAATGGAATGGACTAGATGATTCTAGTGCATTAGTTTTGTAGTTCCTATCTTACTTCCATCGTCATGAAAATTGAAAAGAATTTTGGATTAAGTTAAACAAGACCAAATTCGATAATATAAAGTTTATATAAGTGCAATGCGTTATTCTTGACAATATTTTGATGTTTTGTAATCACAAAGAAAGAGTCTTAATGTCAATTTACCACTGCCATCCATCATCCGCTTATATTTTTATTGATCGCCCAACTTCTAAGGTCAATGCAATACGAAACTCTTGAAATACGTATTTAACGTGTCCCATATGGTAATGGGGTACCACCATGGGGGCGTATTGTCCAAGTCGGCTTTTAGACCATATGGTCCAAAAATTCATAAACAAGTGTTCGCCAAATCCCAGTTTAATGCGCTGCACTCACTCATACATTTCGTTCCAAAAACCATTAAATGCAAAAGTAGACTTAATATATTAAATATAAGGTTGAAAATTGATTTTAATCTAACAACACTATGATTTATATTGATCAAGTACCTTACTTTAAAATAAACCTTAACTTTAACGACGTTAGACTCAAAATAACTAAAGCAAATTCGACAGCAAATACAAAAGTATTGAGCGCAAGTTTTAAACGCGCCAAAACTACTATAAACGAGCTTGTCAATGCATAGAACTCGACCAAATATGGGACTAATCTTGCCAAGCATAAAGTTGATAATGCTTTGAAAGCAACAATAAAAGAAATTTTCACAATTAATAGGGTGAATGATCCAAAGGCCATTGAGAGTACAAAGGAGATGATTACGTAGCTGGGTTATATTGTTGGTGATCAGAACACCATATGGTAGGTTGGTATTAGAAGCGTTCTGTATTATGGGGATTAAACTGTGCATATTTTAATAAGCGGTACAGGTGCTGTTTTTATTTGCGAAGTCGTTGTTTGGTTTGTGGATGACACGCAATGTATAGTTATAATTTTGCCCAAAAATATCAAAGTATTTACATTCTTAATGTATGTATTTTCTTAAGACCCTTTTTTGATTGGAAAACGCAGATTTGAACTATTTGAGTTGGAATCTTAGTTGTTGGGTAGAAAGGGTAGGTAGATACCATTTCATAAATATCTTTAATTAATTATGATCTCAGTGAGTATTTCCATCTCTAAAGCTTCGTTCTAACAGCCAGTTTCTTCATCAAAAGTAAAAGTTAAAGACAAAGTAATGTCTAAAGCAAAAGTAACGGTCAAATTAATTTTTTCTATTAGTTTTGCTGTCACTTAAGCCTTGAAAAAACGAATTTGACCGTTACTTTTACTTTAGACATTACTTTGACTTTTACTTTTGATGAAGAAACTGGCCTTAAGTGAATAAAAATCACTAAAACATTTCTACCACATTAAATCTTTTTCATCTCCAGAAAACAAACCAAAACCAAGACAATCAAACAAAACAAATTGAAACAAAGGCAATACCTCGACATTCACACCCACTTCATCATTGTCTGAACACAATCGAGTCAGGTCCTAAGGGACGCGTCACAGAAGACCATTCAATAGGAACAACATTAGCAGTAGCAGCTAATCTGTCGGGACACGAGGACCGATCGCAATCAAACTTGCACATGTGAACTTTGAGCCAACATCATCCGTCACTGCTTGGAATTTATTCTGTGAGTTACACAAGAACGGGTTAGGTTGTAACTGTTTTCTTGAAAGCTTTGCTTAACAATATTTTTGGTTCGGATAATAAGACTGCTGAATATGTGAATGCTCAGCGTCAAAACAAATGAAAATGTCCATCACTGGGCCAAAATAACTTTTAGAACCAACTTCAATTCACTTATCGTCTCTAATTATTTCAGTTGACAGTAGTATTACAGTCTTAACAGAAGTATTGATAAATCATATTTTTGCTGCTCCTAATTTTTTTATCGTAGCCACAGATAAAACATTTTCTTCTTTTATTATCAATCTACCCTTCCATACCGTTATTCAATATTTCAAATAAATAATCTCCTAATCTGTTATTTATCGTAAAATAGGATTATGTTAGTGCAAACACATCCTGCATGTCGATTCTATAAAATATCACAACTCACTTCGACATCACTCTCACTTCGACTTCGATCTAAAGGTAGAATTCCGTGGACGCGACAATAGTCAACCTATGAAAATGTATGGCACCGTTGTCGAGGCCCGTGACAGTCGCGCGCGGCCGACGAATTTCGTAAGCTGCTCGCGGCATTGTCAAAAATTTAATTCTGGTTTTACTAAAATTCTATAGATGTTATTAAGCGCTAGACCATGTTGAGAAGCGTACGGCCGCGAGCGGCTCACGAAATTCGTCGTCCGCGCGCGACTGTCGCAGCCCTCGGCAGCGGTGCCATACATTTTCATAGGTTGACTTTTGTCGCGCGCGGCTGCGACAATCGCGACCCACGGAATTCTACCTTAAAGTTTCGTGATTGACATTGTCAAACTACACTAGCGCTACACTATCGAGCGTGTTGACAAGTTGAACTAAATCAAAGTCGAGATTTTGACAGATCTGTCAAAATCTGTCTATCTATAGGGGAGGTACGGGAGAGATGGGCAGTTGGGAGACATGATCAAATCAGAATAAAAGGGGGGTCCTTTTATTCTGATTTCTGATCATAGTTTTGTTTTTTTTTATTGGGTAGTTTACGTTACCGACTGGTAACGGTGTTCATCCATAGACTATCTTTCATTTCTGTGAGTTGTCAAGAACAAACACTCGTAAAAGTACTTAAATATTTTGTTGCGGTTTCGGATCGTTATAAAGAGAAAACTACTGAAAGGTATGTGTATTTTCTATTATTAATTATTGATTGTCAAAATCTCCAGTTACAATTATAGTAAGTCGATGCAATCCACACCTATTATACCTTTAGAAGAGAGTACTACAGCAATAGTTAATGGGCCCCTCGTTTTTATTTTAGTCTAATATTACCGGGACCACCTACGTAGGTTGACAGTTTCTAGTTTTCAGTGCACATAAGATAAAACCGTTTAACTTAAAAGTTTTTTTACCGATTTTTTTTTCATAAACTAAGTCAAAAGTGTCCAATGCTCCCTATGGTAGGGAGGCTTGGACATACCATGTAATGTATAATTTGTAAATTTTTGCTCTTCTTCGTCAGTGAAAATTTGTGAGGTTATAAATCTGCGCGAAAAATCCTTTATAGAATCTTGTTTCAGGTACCGTTGCCAACTTGATCTAGAGACTATTATAATTAAAATAGTGTTTAAATAAAGTTCTAAGTGTTTTAAAGTGATTAAGTGCCTACCTTTAACGATGGCTAGAATGTTTTTGCTTAAATCTTTATTAGAAGAAGCTCATGCTTTAGATAATTTAGAAAAGCGTCAACAATCTGCTAGAATTCGTAGTTTATCTTTATTAACTCGCGATGATGACTATGTGAGCATATATAGATTGTCAAAGGAGCTAATTGACCAACTGGAGTCTGATTTACTGCCCCTGATAAAGCCCACAAAACGTCGAGGCAAAGGACTTACAACTCGTGTAAAAGTAAGTATTGACACAGTTTATAGTTGAAAAATTTTAATCAAGCACACAATAATAAGAAAAACACTTAGTTCTTAATAAGGAGTATTCCCTTTATGTGGTTTCCCCGCCAGCTGATATGTTTTCAAAAGACTCTGTACTTCAGTTATAATATTGGTATTCTCTTAAGCATGAAAATAACCAAATTGGTCTCAATTTTGTTTTCACTAAATCCAGATAAAGTAGGTACATTTTTTATTGATTTATTGTTTCACAGATACTATGTACTTTATCATTCTTGGCTAGTGGCAGTTACCAGAAGGTTATTAAAGAGGGCATCAGAACTTATTTATCGCAACCGTCTGCATCTCGTTGCATAAATGAAGTAGTGGAAGCTCTGAACAATCCGGTCGTAGTAAAAAAATATATAAGGTTTCCTCAAAATCAGCAAGAAAGGCAAATTGGCGCTGTCAGTATTTTTTTTCGAATTTAGAGATTTCTGTTTATTTTATACTTAAAAGCTGCCTCAAATTCCTTACAATAACAAATTATAACTAAAACATCATATTTAGCTAAAATTCTGTGTCAAAACTGATAAAATTAAAAACTGATTAATCTCGGTTGACATTTTGTCGAGTGGGGAAGTCACTAGCACAGCATTGGTCGATGTCGAGCTCACTTCACTTCGCAAGTGATTAGGTGATGTTTACAGAATGCAAAATCAAGGTCGTTCTGAATCGAATGCGAATGAGAGTGAATAGCGAAGTGAAATGCGAGTTGTTGTTCGAATTTTATAGAATCGACGTGCAGGCAGGCCTTGGCCCTGTTGGGCCCCGCTGGGGTTGCTGACAGTATTCTACTTGTGTAGCCCTTTCATTTGATACCCATATTGAGGGGGCTGTGCCATTTTGTGCCGGCGGCCATATTGGATTTAATTAAAGGTGTATACAAAATTTCAGACCAATCGGTTGACAGGAAGAGGGTGAAATTTGAATTACTAAATTTGATCCAAGAATAAATAATAAAACAAACGGGGTGAGCTAAATAAAACCGTTTAAATATCTCGTAATGTTGAAACTGAGTGTAATTTTTAGGAAAGCTCTTTCATTATATCTAGCCGAATATAAGAAATGGCAATAAAAGTTGATAATGATCTGTAAAATCTGATTTTTTATGCAATAAATTGTGAAAAAGTGCCCATCCCTCCCCTACCTCCCCTAAAGTATGAAATGACATTACGAATCGAAGTGAAATGCGAGTTGTTGATCGAGTTTTATAGAATCGCAGTACCTGGTCCTTCCCTCCTGACACGTGCGACGATATCCGTGGCGTGTGCCTACAATTACTTATCAAGGAATTTGGAAGTAAATCTATTGATAAACAATTTGTTTTGTAGACTGCAGAGAGGATCGTTTCATGGTCGTTTGAGGTCTTAATAGATGGACGAGTACAATGATCTTTTTTGAAAATTCTGTGAATTGGTGGGACAGGAGAGGCATAATACGGGTCAGCATACACAATACAGGACAAGCAGCAGTGTCTGTCGCATCTTAAAAGAGGTCTGTAGGCAGTAGTTTATGATCTGCTCCTTGTAATAATTGATAAAATAAACCAAATACTACTAATTTACTGGTAATAAAGAAACAATTATCCTAAATAATGTTTTTTCTAAAACTATGGTTCTAATTTCCACAGAGATAAATTTTTTCGCCCAATACCGACTCGAACTAACAACACGGCACTCTTACATCTTGCAAACGGTACAAGCATTCTTCCCGAGGCAGTTCCATCAATCTTTGTAACAGGCTGACTCGTCATTGACATCTTATTACGAGTAAACACCGACAAATGTCCTTCCAAAGATTGGTTCAAAACGTCCGCTTGTTGGAGTCAAGAACGATTCATTTGATTTTTTGAAACTGAGATTCAAATAGTAGTTTTATTTCTTTTGAAGATGAACTTGAGTTTTTCAGATTGTCCTCAAAGTCATAACGAAAACTATACTCATCAATAATTCTAGAAACTAATTAAGAAAGAAAAATAAAAAAAACCGGATTATAGTTATTGCTCAAATTAGGTTTAAATAATGAGGTATCCTAGCATGGTCATATTTTGAACTATTATCAATTTTGATTAAAAACACAATGCTCAATAAAAGTCAAGAATATTTCACAGCTGTATAAACCTTTCTACTATCAAAACCACATTACGAGAAAAACATATTATTTTCCAAAAGGGATGTTTTTTAGCTTACGAATCACTGTTATTGTGGCAGCGAAGACAAATGACTCGCAACTCTGCCCTGGCTGATTCCCTCTCCTCCCATTGCTAACACATTTTTTACTTGCTTCTTATCATTTTTATACAATCTGTGTACAATGGGTGCCTTTATTATAATCATATTTTTGATAAGGTGGAAACAATTTATCATAGTTTTCAAAGATAAAATGCTTACGGTCTCGAATTTGTTGTATTTAGTCACAAATCAAGTTTTTACAATGGCATTAAGATTCTACCAGGAATAGCTTCAGGTACCCTTCCGCACAGGAAAAATACTAAATTATTTTGAACACACTTTCATACAGGTTCAATTCTCGATTACACGCTACCCCCCTATCAACAAAAAGTCTTATAACATTTCTTAAAATTTTCTCATTAACGCGCCGAGCAAAATAAATGGAACAGATTTTCATTGAGAGCCAACGAATGGGCAAAAAATGGCTAAAATCTGACAAATGGTTTTCCTTTAACGTCTGCGCCCATCTTATTATCGTTACCCACTACCGAACAGAACTCATTTGGGTCTTCTTTTAACTCTCCCATATATTGCCCATCAATCGAATTTATTCTCTGTATTCTTACTTTTACGACCGATTTTACTCTGGCATTTTATTCGATATTAGCTTCGATCGCAGCTATAGAATTCACGATGCTATTACTTTCATGTTTAAGCTCAATTTCGTCTGCAGCATCTTCGAGTATGATATCAATTTGAGGAGAAGCGTCTGTGTTAATAGCATTATTCGCAATCTCATCTATACAGTCGGGGGTTAGGCCGACTATATGAAGTATCATTTTTTATGCGACATATAAAACATATTTATTGCAATCATAATCGTTTCAGTTTCTCCAGTACCATGTTTGGGTGAGATAAATAGAAGATAATGTTTGGAAAAACTTTTTTATTGATGAACTTAGTTTATCTAAGTTTTTGTTTGTTAGCCTATTATTACAGGCACGCAATGTTTTATTAGTGCTACTTTTAAGGCTTATAAAATGATATTGCATTTTTTATGCAATTTACTGGGCATTGTTGTGAAGTTGACATCAATCATTTGTCACCTCTATGAAACAAGGAACCGGTATTTCAAAACCTATCATAAGACGATAAAGGCCATAATTTTGCCGACCGTACCTAGTGAATAGCGAAATAAACCACAGTTTTCAATATCGCGGCGCTATTGTCAAGCTGACCCTACCACAACTCAATGCGCTCTCAATTCACAGCAGTTATTATTATCTTGACCTGGTGATTGAGCTCTCCTGCTCTCTATCGTCGCGAAGCACTCTCATTGGCCGACCAATTCCTTTCACGCCTCCCGGTCGACGCTTATTGGTTCGTCTCGCCACGCCTTCACAACTTCAAACGCTCTGTTAAGGGTAGTTCAAAACCCCACTTATATATTTTTCACCCTTATGTTACTCACATTCGTATTGTGGCCGCCGGGTAGTACGCACGCGTCTTCTCAATCACGCCGCGATATAAGTGCGAAAAGTTTCGAGTTCATGTGCTGTTTATTAAATGAGTAAACGATGACAATGGACGTTCAAAATAGCTATCAAAATTATAAAGAGACGTCTCCTGATTCTAAGGAAACTAATTTGAACATTGAAAGTGCCAGAACTTCACAAATAAAACCGGAGATGCAGTCAACTGTTATCAACCCTGGAAAAGCTTCGAAGAGATCATTCGATGTCGCATTCTTGATGATGCCCGATGAGAAAGTTCGCCCAAAACCACCAGAAAGGC
Source organism: Helicoverpa armigera (assembly GCF_030705265.1). Classification (NCBI taxonomy): domain Eukaryota; kingdom Metazoa; phylum Arthropoda; class Insecta; order Lepidoptera; family Noctuidae; genus Helicoverpa; species Helicoverpa armigera. The sequence continues at coordinate 12,222,569 of NC_087123.1, forward strand.
AGCTGAGAGTCTCCAAACAACTTTTTCATCATGAAGAGTGGGAACAGGTGCCTAAGAGGATGCCAGAAATGTACAAGCACAGTGATTACTCCAGTGATAATACGATGGATCTAAAAGACCAAGATGATGATCGGATCTGCGCGAACAACAATATATCGCCGAGCTTTGGATCTGACATTAACATTGACGTCGGAACCGATGAGTACCCAAGCAAGTCTATGTATTGTAGTGATTCTGATAATTCGGAGAGGTCACGGAGTCGCCCAAACTCAAATGAAAGTGCAGCACGTCAGCCAAAGTTTCTCCCAGAATATAAGAACAAGATTTTTGATGACCCAACTTTAATCAGCATGCAGTCACGTGCCAGGTACGAGAGGTATTCGGAAAAAACAGATATGTCACCAAAGAGCGCGTTTACTAAAGTTTCCAACTTTTCAATGAGATCACCCAATCCTTCGGTTAGCCCTGACAACTTGCTTTACCAGAACTCTGTTAGTCCGCCGCTGTCCGCTGCCAGTCCACCTGCAAGTTCTTTCAACAAATCACCGGGTTTCAACAATCTTTTGACGCCAGCTCACCTGATAAATGGCAGCCACTTCTTTAAAGGCCAGAACGTGCCTCCGTCTTCATCGCCAAACTATCCAGATAACCCAGCGACGAACCATCGATCTTCAGGGTTCAATAAAAATTTGGAGTTTCAAGATAAACACGATACAAAAACACCGCAGATGTCACCTAATAAAATTAACTTTTTGCCATTTAGACCAGAGATACCGTACCTGCAAGCTGGGTCATCTTATCCGTTCGGAGTTCAGAATTTCCAGTCACCTAATCCAGATTTTATGAAATTTCCTGTACCGCCGAGGGAAAATCCTTTGATAGCTAATCCTGCTGCGGCGATTCTCAGTACGCTATTGCCTCCAACTTTGGCCGCATTTTCTCTGCCGTCGCAAAATGTGTGTGCGAAATGCAGCATCAGCTTCCGAATGACTTCAGATCTGGTGTATCACATGCGTACTCATCACAAAAGCGAGTCAGCAATCGACCCTCACAGAAGAAAACGGGAAGAGAAATTGAAATGCCCCGTTTGCAATGAAAGTTTTCGTGAAAGGCATCACCTGACTAGACACATGACAGCTCATCAGGATAAAGAAGGTGATTTAGATGAGGTCCCAGCTGGACATAAGAAAAGCAAACAATTTTATTCACACAACGGTAGTTCTCTCATTCATAAATAAAATACTCTTTTAGAATAAGTGCTGAAACACATGAGTTGGAAACTTTTAAATGTAAATGTCTTTTGAAACTACGCAACGAGAAGTTAGGCTAATCAAATTCATTTGTTGTAATCTGAGTGTACAGTTGCGAAAAAAATACTACGGGCATTTCGTAAATTATGTCGTGTGTTTCGGTACTTTTATTTGGACAAAATGTAATAATTAATATAACTACGATAATTACTATAATGATAGGGGAATGTGTCGCGTTTGATTCTGTTCCGTTATTTCAAAAATGTTAATTGTTGTTATCACCTAATTATTAATCTATGTGCAATATTAGTTGTTAAGAGTTTATTTTGTAAATATTAATTTTAGTAGCCGATCATCAATTACAGAGATTTAAAATTCTATGATTATTTTATTTCCACTTCCTTTAAGTACATATTTGCCATGCAGGGGGACAATTAAGTATTCAATGATAATTACACTTATTTCTGACTTTTGCGGCAAATGGCTTTGAACCAAACTTTTCTAATTTATTTTAAGGGCTAATTTTAATACAAAATCTAATATCTTTTATAGCTCTTACAATTATAACAATTACGTTACTCCTCGCCCCATACGATATGAAACATATCAGATAGCATGCTTCCCTCTATGCATTAGACCCACTAACAGGGCGAAGCATAGCGAATTATGCGTGGGGAGACAGATATAGACGTCATTGTACCCCTGTTTTGGCTGATTTGATTTAAAATAATGTTCTATTTTGGTTATCTTTGTCATTTTATTTCTTTTTTTGGGGTGCACTTCTAGCTTCTCTTGAAGGTTATCATTAATCACATAAAGGAGTTACTTAGGGTTACGTAGCAAAAAGGAAAGAGTTTTTTTTTTTAAGACCGTAAGTAAAGCAATAAACATAATAAAAATTATTGTAGTCAGCTATATTTTATGATACCTGTTCTCAAATGATTCTCACAGATGCCACAAGACACCTAGCTTCTGGCTACATAGATCTGGCTTTTATTAGTGGTAAGGAAAATCTTAGACAGGTCAAGCCATGTAGGCAGTACAGGTTGTTGCAATAACATATACCGAAGACTTTATTTTACTATATAGGAATTCATCACAATGTGGAAAACTAAGATAAAAGACTGAGTTTAAAATAAGATCTTTACATGACACATTTAAGGTAATTACGTTAACACAAATCCTTTTCATAAAAGACCTCTCCGACAACAGATGATTAAGTTTCATATCAACTTCAGCGATTCCCATATCCACCCCGATTAAACATATCACAAACATAATCGATAATCAGATTCATCATCACATCAATACAGCCAACTCCATAGAAGTTCCCTTGTATATGTTGCGGAACTAAGTCCCCATGACGAAATCCTTGCGAACAGACCGATTCCCATGTTCGTGTTAGCAGCAATGTAGGTTAGTCCGGCTCGTTGGACGAACGACCGTGGTGAATCGCTATGGGAAGGACCAGATTTTAGATGCAGAAGGGTACCTATGGAGAACTTAATTATGGATAGAGATTTTAATGTGAGAAGGAACTTATTATTGTTGCAAAAGCTTTTTTGACTTGGCAGTTTTAGTGACTTAATGGTGAATTTCCCTTTAGATCAAGCTCTAATCACCGAAGTTTGATAATTTTTACACTCTTTATCATCGTTTGACAAGAATATTAAAGGTAAACCTTACGCCAAAATTACACATAGTGCTGACACGAAACGTCACCATTCAGAAACAAAAACATGTAACCGAACGCGTTATCTCGACCAACGTCCGCATAACGTGGAACTCAAAAATGGAAAACTTGAAAACAAACATACAAAAGTACATCTGTGTGTCGTAAATGTGAAAACTTCTTGGTGTCCGCGTAAGTGAGAAGAGGACAATATTTTTGGTGGCCTGCCGAAGCGTGAGTAATTCAATAGAAAATATTCATAGTGATGCTGGGACCGTCGCCCCTTTACACCGGTGTACAGAGTGTTGCTTTTTAACCTCAGCAGTTATTTAGGAATTAGGACTGTACATAAAACCTACCGTAGAAAATAGTAGAAGAACACTTAAGAGGCAGTGAAACAAGCATTTTGCACGACCAAAAAAACGATGGCTATCCTTTTAAATTCGACATGCTGATATTATTAGAAAGCACAAGCAAAGTGCATGTGAGATGAAAGCAGGTAAAAGAATATGGAAGAAGAAACATGCTGCGCTGACCCTATTTGAAATTGGGATTAGAACAGGATGATGATCATGATGATATTCTGTTAATTTCTTTTGGATCCAACATACCACAGGCTTTCTGCTACACATTCTAAACACTTTTGTTCATATTTTTTGTTCAAAATTGTGAAATGAGTATCAGCAAAACAAACACCATGTATACCCGGTGTTAGCAGACGCCAGCAGTAAGACGGATGGGTCGCGTAACAGCTATGAGTATGAGCTACATTTGAATACGCGGTGCCCTCAGAGCACTGACTTGCTCCTTATGACCTGAACTTCTGGAGTTTGGATAAGGATAGTTTGGTTTTAGAAGCTGGTCCTTCTGTACAGTTAAATTATCTGGTCAATGGTATAAAAGAGGAACGGTGTAGTATATTCCTTGATAACATTTAAAAAATCCTTAAAATGAAAGCAGCTGAAAACCCCGTAAAAGAAACTACATTATTCATGGAAAGTTCTGTTGTTTTAAGTTGTTTGTGTTACTAGTTTGGAGCAATAGATCAATGCGTTTGACCTGCCAACCTCTCGACCGTAGGTCAAATCCAGACAAATAAAACCCAAAACTACCAACAGATGGATATAAATGACTAGACAACTATAAGAACCGTTCAAAACATTAGACGGTCATGCATAATCAATGCAAAAGCAATATTTTCCACTCAAATAGCTACACAGAATACGAAAAATAATAAATATGTATTTTGCTGAACGCATTTACAAGATTACAATATTAGCGAGCACGTCCTCACGCTGCGAACGCGTCATTACAAATGATAAATAGTCGGCACACTTCGATAATCAAATTCTAATTTCGAATCTGTTCAACCCTCGGGAGTATTTTTTCGAAGCAAGGGAAAGGCGGCAGGCAGCCTGTTTTGTATTGTGAGAAGATTGTGACTTTATTAACCGTGAACGAATGGTCTCTTTAACCGATTCACCACGGAGGCCACGTGACCCGGAACCGATTATGGTTCCGTACCCGATTTGTATGTATTTGTATGTAAATTGGTGCGTGGGGTGAAGAGATAACCGGGCGTGCTTGATAGGGATCTGTATTATTGAATTAAGTGTTGGCGTTTAGTGATTGTTGGGATGATTGTGTCATTGAAGGATTTTTTGTTTTGTTTATTGTGTAAGGAAAACGAGCTGTTTTATGAAGGACATCGTTGTGTTTCCCATTTTAGTTCACACAGCATTGGGTATCGTGTAACTTAAATTAGATCTACATTGTCAGCCAGGTTTGACGTAAGTGGGTCTTTCACATCTAGATGCATAAAAGAAGAAAAGCATGCAGTGTTAGATTGGATGATGGATAGAGTTGGATTTCTAATTCGTTAAGAGAATTCAATACAATTCAATAGTTACAATTCAATTGTTTGAATATAAAAATGTTTGCCCTGAAGATAATATAATGAAAAATAGAATTTACCCAAAACTAAAACTTCTCCCTTCTATTATTTTCAACTTTCATGTTTCCTAACATTAGCAATTTAAAATACTATCAGATTATTCACAGCACAGTACCAGGCGATCATAACTAAGAGGAACAATGCAGAGAGCTTCCTACGCAGACATAGGGTGAGCAACAACGCAAGAACATACGGAAAACATTGGACACGCTCGCCGAACCCAAGATATGGCTCTGGTGTAATTGTTGGGGTCATATTGTAATGTAAGATGGTGGCTTTGATAAAGAGTTGATTTAGTAAGTGAAATTATAACAATAAGTTTGAAATCATAGCGATGGAAGCAAGCAACAAAAATGTAGGTACTATTGCTTTAGACCTCTAGTTGAACTTCCATAACCAAACTTACATATTAAGATGGCTCAAAATCCTCACCTGCCCTGCCTGTTTCCAAATTATGTTGGAGTCGGCTGACTACTAAATAGCTACTAAACTAACTACTATAAGCCAGTACTAAAATTTCATTTGCATCTGCTGTGGTAAAGTCAGCTGCAGCGGTTAGACTGGATGACTGGAAGCCCCAAGAGTTGGGATAAGGCTCAGCAGAAGATGATGATAATGGTGCCGAGTTACCAAACAATGAACTCCTTTTTACTATCACTATTTATGATATTCCACTTCCTTTACCCAAAGCACGTTTTATCACCAAGATCACCCTAACTACAGAATTTTTCGACCCAAAACATTCGAGGCCCACCTTAACTATCACCGTACCTTTACCACAAGACAAAGCCTTATCGTAAATAAGAGGAACTAACGCACTTCCTTATCCGCTGTGACAAACAAACTAACAATACATGTGAATATTTTTGGGACCTTCCGTTGTACTTCATTGTACACAACCCTTTATGTAAGGTTTTGTTTGAAAACTGTTTGGTTCGTGTTTTACTGTGTGTGTCTCGTGGAACAATAATTTTCTGATGTGGTGTAGTTTTTTGATCATAAAGGGAAGTATAATCAGATTTTTGTATCAGTATGTCCACTCCTTAATATGCTTATATTTAGGGTTTTGTAAGTAAGGCTGCTCTTTGTGTAATGACATCATACAGTATAATAATATTTTCTGACTTTTCATTATCAACTGCACTTTCGAGTTTACAATACAAATATACAAATTAAATTGTACCTATACAAATGTACATATCAAACAATGTTTAAGGTTATTCTAACCTAACAGACAGACATGTGTTGCTGGGGAGTTTGTTGCGCCACTTCTTCTTCCCAGCAAAAACACATAGGAAGTGGTGAAGGGTGGGCGTTTTGGGGGCTGTCTTTTGTAAATTTATTTTTTTGACGTTCGAAAAGTGCTGTTTTGCAGCCAAGTTTGAATAAATGACTTTTGATTTGATTTGAATGAAAAGACAACATAGGAAAATGTACCTACACAGTATTTGCAATATTAGCCTCAAATGTTTGTTTCACTTAATAACTACCTACTTTATGAACATAAAAGAAATAGAAAACTATTGCAATTACTACTTACCAAACTTACATAACACTGAAAGCTACTGTCTCTCCTTCAGCCAAAACAAATACCCTAGCTACTACAAAATTAAATTCCATTATTTAATATAACATAGTAGAAAATAAATTAGAATATAAAGCAGAGACTGTTTTCACTGAATTAGCAGATGGTTGCTCGAAGCGGATACTGTTCAAAATAAAGCTGATTTATAACGCCTTATTTACATTTTGTTGGGACTATGTCTTGGAATATGGAGGCAGGAATATCTTTAGATAGTTGTGGTATATTATGTTGTTTAAATTTAATATCTTTTACTTAATATTTTAGTATTTTGATGCGTTTTTCAAGTTCTAAATAAGAAAAGGTTGACTTTGTACGCAAAAATGTACAAAAATAAATCTGATTCCAAATAAATTCTTTCTACACTGGTAAATACCTAGTTGAAGTTTACAGTTTGGTTTGTTCTTCCAAATGCTAATATATGTACCTGAGTCAAAAGTACCTGAAAAGTACTTTCGGTGCTGCGGATATAAAAATACACAATAACCACCTGCAATTACAACAAAATGACTGAATAATTTTCATACATTTACAGGCAATTTATAAATAATCGTTCCTGTAACAGCAAAACAATAAAGTTGGTAGCGAAATAGCGAACGGTTGACAAAACACCGCATCTATTTAGCATATGAATTAAATACAGTGAAATATGGTTTAAATTAATATGGATATATGCCGTCGCGCAGAGCTGTTACTGGTTGCTTCGTTTCGTTTGGTACTTTAGTGTAAATGTTGTGTCGAACCACGCTTTTACTATTTGAAAAACTATAGTTGAAAAATCACTTACTGAAAATTGGGTTTAAGCTTAAAGTATTATCTCTTAGAAATATTTTATTTGATAAAACTCCCTTATCTGATACTCGGTCATTGCTTATGGGTGAAAACAAGTGAGAATTAATACGTCATCTTACTCGTATGTGCATAGATAGAAAATCGGAAAAATCGTCCAACCAGTAACAGGCGCGATGGCCAGAGTATCTACTGTAATAATTTCAGCCAGAGAGAAATCTAACCAATGAAGGTCTGTAAAAATGTACAGCAATTAATTCACGAATTAGTTGTATCTTTTTAGTCTCAATAGATTCTTCATTACCGTGAATTAGTTATCAATAATTGAGATGACGAGAAACCAACATACAAATGCGGCAAAATCTAGTTACAGTTGTTACGTAGCTCAAAAGAAAATGCTGCTCATGAACTTCTGTGTTAAAACGGATTATTATTTGAATTTTTAAACAAAATGTATATTTAACAGGTACAAATCACAAAGGTCTTGTATGGAACTAAACTGAAAGTAAGTCGAAAGTAATAAGCGGGCTCCCGCGACAATATTCACTGAATACATTATATTTTGTCTTGCTGTACTCTCGGTACTTAGGTAACTATAGTTATTTGTTTAATGATGAGACGTTATGTTGTCAGTTCTGAAAATTCAGAGTCAGAACATAGTCAGTCAGTTCGCGAAAACTCTTAAGGAAGTAATATCTGAATTGCTGAATAGTATGCAAATACTATTTCAGGATTTACAATGGTGCATGCTTACTTCAGATTTACACTCAACCTATTCACTATTTTTACACTCAAACAATGTGTACTAAGAATGTTTTTATTAATTATAATAGGTTGAAAACTATCACAGGTACTTATAACAGGTATCTGTGGAGATCTAAGGGGGCCTATGTTCAGCAGTGGACGTTCTATGGCTGAGATGATGATGATGATGAGGTTGAAAACGTGATTTGTGCATTACATTGTCAAGCCTATCATTGCTCATATCGTGATCTTATTATGAGTTGTAACACAATCTCATGAAAGTTTTCGCCAAACGTTAAAACCAATTTCAACCTGAAAGAAAACTACTTTGAAAATAAATTGTAAGTTAAAATCAAACAATCTTCCAAATAGTGCGGAGTGTGAATGAGCTACAAATTCGGCGGCTCCTATAAAATTGAATTTAGTGTGATCCATTAAGGTTCGATTCGGGATCGTAAATCGGTTATCACATTAGCTTGATGTATGGAGTGACGCGGTGGACTTATATGAGATCTTAAGGCGATGTTGGACTTCTTCTTGGTACATTTAAAGATTAATAAATTCCATACTCACAGAAACAGCTAACTTAGGGTAGACTGGGTACAGTTGTGCCAATTTTCGTTTGATCACCAATAATTTTGTTATTTGACTAATTAGCTCGCAAAAAAGGAACTTGTATCGCAATTTGTACATTCGTGTACGTAAAAACACTAATATAATGTTCCTTAATACAATGTATTACTCATAAGATCAATTAAAAAAAAAATGGGAAAGTGTCACAACCGGCCACATACCAAGGGCGGTTGTGACATGCATAAACATATATCAAAATGGTCTATAATATCTTTTATTGTAGAAATGTTTAACATAATAAGCTTACAAACATAGTTTTAACAATCAACAAAACAACATTTGCTCTTTTAAAACTTTTAGCCGTAGAAAGGCTTGTAGCCTGAGTTACACGTAAGAAATCCCATGTTTCACTTCTTCATCGGCATCTTTATATTTTCTGATATCACACTGCACTCTGTCGGCCTTCCACAAACGTATTCTGGACATCTAAAAGCAAAAAATAATAATTTGAGATTTATTATATGTATAGATATTCGTCACAACCGTACCCAAAAAAATTGTCACAACCGTACCCAACGCATCATTTTGAAAACAAAAAATCGCCATGATTTTGGCAAATACTTTACGTAAAAAGAAATCACTTGTAATTAAATATTAATGTTCAACTTTTAAATAAAAAAATAACAAGATAATCTATCTGTACAAAAATAGCAGTAATTAGGAAAAGAAATCGACCAAAATTACTTACTTTTGATTGTTGAAAAGCAATGTGGGCTCCTGCTCACGTCAACGTCGTGCGCCGGCTAACGCAATATTGGGGAACGTGTTTAGGTGTGTAAGCCGCGTCTTTCTCCCTTACACCCTCCCCCCGTATTACGTATAGTTTCGTTACAATTGCGACTGTCACTACCGTACCCTGGCACAACTGTACCCAGTTTACCCTACTTGCATTTTCTTTGTGTAAGTATAATTTTTTAAGTACATCTTCATGATAATACGCACTATCTCATGAAGCGAACTTGGTAAATAGTAGGATGTAGCTATGATAAAATTAACAAAAGAAAGAGTGTGATTTTTTGTTAGTCACCTATAGAATGACATTCTACTTTTATTGTTTCATGGTAGGTAGTAAGTTTTTTACACATAAAAAGAAAACACAATTTTCTCAAGACCGTCACTCTCACACTGGGCCTTAAACAAAAATATGATTACTAGTTGTCAAACGTTCGCGATGTCGTCTGATCAGTGATATATAGATTACGGAGAATGTGCTCAACTTGATTGTGTGTTTGATGGAGAACTCCGCACTGCTAATATATAGCTTTCGCTAAATAATTGCCTAGTTTTTTAAGACATTCTTCTTAGTGAAGAAGTTTTGTTAGGACAGAGCGTTTGGGGAATTATGTTGTTTGTGCTTTGCTTTTGTCTTTATTTATCAGCTTTTGGCAGTTTTATATGTATAGTAACTAACACTTTAAAGGGATCTACTATAATTATGACGGCAAAGCTTGCATTATACTTGCGATTGGTAACCAAGGTGTCAACTAAAAGAATCTTGTTATTAATTGGCCCCTATTCCAAACCTATACAAATATCTCTTTTAAAATGTTGAATATTTTATCAACATAAATAAACCTATCTCTTTTTATACATACTGCAAAATCCCATACATAAACTCATATACAAAAGCTAGTGTAAAAACAAATACATTCAAGTGTTGTGTGGCCATAAAACCAGCGGGCCGTCACGATAGCAACGTAAAATATTGACAACCGCCACGCAAATATTGCTAGCATGAAATAAAATGCCGATATGCCGGCGAGTACCTACGTCTTTGTTCACTCGGATTTTATGTGTTTTGTTTAACCATTGCTTTGGTTGGCAAAAATCTTTTGGTTTATTTAAGATGCGTAAAGGAAGATATGTATATAGTTTTTATGTAGTAACTGAAAATGTATTTACATAAATAGAATAAAGTTGAAACCCTTTTTATGCACTTAAATATTTGAAGTAAATAAAATGTCTCATTGAAGCCTTTTACGAAGTAGGTGGTACCTACTGTCGACGGATAGAAAAGAGTCCATATTAAAATGCTTTTCACATTGTAAGTAGCTAAAAAAAAACAAAAACCAATAAACTCTGTAAAATAAACAAAAGCCAACCATTAATCTTATACAAAAAGGTGCAATACATAACTGAAAGCTTTTTTCAGTTGTCACCGGACGGGCCGAGCGAACGGCGGAAACTGCCGAATCGCTGCGATGAGGTTACCAATTGACGACTGCTGTCCTTATCTAATTCGTAGTGTGTGAGAGGGATGGAAAGAGTTTTAAAGCAGAAATTGAGAGAGGCATCGTTGACGATGGGCCTCAGGAAACAATACTCGATTCGGTGAATTAATGACAAACAGGGGTGTGTAGGATGGTATAATTGGTGATTTTAATCTTTGTGCGGATATAGGTTTCGTGTAGGTAATTAATAAAAAGATTTTCATATGCTATATGATACACCAAATTTTCATGATGTGATGGGATAGATCATAGTTGAATAATTCATTATAAGTCTGACAATTGAACAGATCATCTAATATGTTTATTCATGTTTTTGTCGCGAAAACCTACAATGCTTCAAAATTACTTGAGATTAATTTTCCTGCTCGCCTCGGGCCACAGAAGTCTACAAAGTGTTTTATTCATAAACAACCTTTTGTAAAGTGAACTATAACATATATTTTCTTCATCTTCTCCCTAAGCTAAGTAAGCCTATTCCCGAGCATATTGACTTCGGCTTCCATTATAACTAGATGTAGTTATTGCCAGTACTTTTATTTTGCGGAAAATTGATTTTGAGTTTGTAAAAACCCATGTTAATAAAATGACCATTTCCAAATCCGTGTTGAGTACCCCTGCAGCGCAATATTTCAGTAAAACAATGGTTGTGTTGTACAAAGCGAACGATGCGTCGCTCGTTCGGATCAACCTGCGGATATTACCTGTAACGACTGTAATACTAGCTATAGTCTAGTGGTTTGATTTGAGGAATACATTATTTGTTTTAGAATGTAACGTAATTTTCAATACGTATTAGACTTATATGTGACAAAATATTTATCTACCTAAGTAAATGTTAGCTATGTTACAAGTAAAAGTATGTCCAACAATCTTCGTTCACAAACAAATCTCGCGAGTTTTGTAATGCCATATGTAATACATACCTCAAATGTAGGTACTGAAACTGAAAATACGTGTTATATATACTTTTTTTGCTATCTAAGAAGAAACGCAAAAGCCAAAAATCCAAACTCGTTTAAAACTGTTTTCTGCTATACTGGAAATATATATTGTTAGATATGAATCCTCCTTGCTACCAACCTGGCCTGACCGGGCTGGTATAGAAGAAGAAATTATGAAGGATGGAAGCATGACGGACGTTGAAGATGTCACATCGTGATCTTATAATTAATTATCAATATTGTATTTGCTATTCAAAGTTGGCTTCTGCTAAATCCTTTGTAAGAAATAAACCTTACCAGGTTAAATGTTTATAGACCTGTGTTATTCATTTTCAAGTACCACTTCTGATCTGACCTCTAAGATCAGAAGTGGGATCGCCACGCGTTCTTTACCCTTTGCCATCTGAATCCAATAATGATTTATTTTATTCATGAAATTTCACGTCAACTGTAAGTAAGTCTTATTTCTTACATTCGAGGGCATTCTCGTGAAAAACGACGAAACAGTTATAATCTCACGAATCGCGCCGCGACAATATGAATGCTCCTCATGCGCTGGGTGCAATATCCTACAACATACTAGTACTCAGAAGCCCAGGATATGCGGATGAATTGGTCACGCAATAAGTCTTGGATAAAAATTGCGAGAAGAAAAGTGACAGCCACTGTAGCTTGTTTGTAAAACAAAAAGCGATCGGATCCTGGAAACACTGAAGACTGTCCACCAGCTGGAACTCTATCAGAGCGATATTACGGAGATTCCTTACAATAGCAGATTAGTGCTTTAGTGTTAACCCCTTGGATTTCTTTTCAAACATTTCGATTTCTTACACAGAATATCGAATATCGAAGGAAGTGACCATGAACAGCCATGTTGAAGTTACAAGTTACACATTTATGACCATCTATCCGATGTTTAGATTATGAATGGTGCGGATAGTGCATCTACCTCTAAAACTCAGGAATAGATCTTGTTGTAGTATGAGGTATAAATAAGCCTAGCGTTAAGAAAGAAGTGTTGTACATCATAACGCTACTTTTCATCACGTCGGCAGACAACTATATAAAAGTGAAGCCTTATGTAGATTACCAACTCTTAAAACTATTTGAATGTTCAGTGTGATATATGATTTGTTACACTAAAAATAATTTTGAAGAGTAATTGCACAATGAAGATTTTGTGTTCAGTTAGCTGAGAGAATAGTATCGACGTGGAGTTCTTCATTCTTCGATAAATCATAAAGAAATAGTGGAAATTGACATACATTTTAAAATAACAAGTCTTGAGCGGTTGCTATGGTGACATGTCATGTTGTATTTACATGATTGCATTATAATTAATTGACTTATTATTCTGTTTCATGTGATAATTCGTTTTGTGGCGAGAATAATACTACATGCTGGGAACACGCATCCTGTTTTTCGAATAAAACAGCTCTTCAAGCTATCGCGAGGCCGCTCATATGCTTCGTGTGGAAGGAGCAGTAGGGCTGACCACGGTCCTAGCAAATATCCACCTCATTCTCTTCGTGTCCACGAGCACTGCCAGCCGATAGCTAGCACATAGTGTGACTCTTTGCGGTTATTATACGCGCAAAGGCTTAGCGCGACCAAACATGAGTCATGCATGATGTTTGTTTGCAGAGATATTACAAGAAGCATGGAGTGATAATGCCTGGTGAGATCAATCCAGTTCTTATGTATCTTATCTGTTATAAATAATTAAGAAATTCAGTCATACGCAACTATGGTAAATCCTCGTATTGGTTTGCAGTGCGCGACGACTCGGGTTCGATTCTCGAAATGCGCCTGAAATACTCGATTTTAATACAAAACCTACATATGTTTTGAAGTTTGCAAAAGTGTTTGCATAACAATGAAAACTGAAATAATGATGGCTAAATAGTAGAAGCAAAGAAATACATCTTCTACCTATCTGCTTTTGAAATGTTTTGGCTTATCACATTTAACTAAATGTTCTTACTTGCTTACAAGCTAGACTAGACAGAGCTCAATGAATTTGCTTCATATACTACCCCATTAATGACACTTTCTACTAAAAACAGAAATATCAGTTTGCTGCTACCATGGTATAACTACGTTGTTTAAGCCAATTGCTTACCAGTTTTGAGCAATAGCTTACCTATTAGATATGACGTACACTGACTTATAGCTCAGGCATGGAAGGCAGCGTTAATGTAAGATATGTTTAGTGGAAGGTATTAATTGAAATGAGTACTCCTAGTAATGGCAATGATTCTTAACAATCTGGAAGCCTGACTAACAATTAGGTACAGCTCGCTTTCTTATTAAAATGATTATGTTCACTTATATTCCTTGCTAATAATGCATGAAAGTTCGTCAAGTAAATGTTTAAACACTCAGATGCCTGAATCTAGCCCAAAGCCTACTTCCTTAACCTTCTAACTACAGATATCGGAGATAAACTGAAACCAGAAAACAACGAGATTTACTACGTGAGAAGCACATAATTTGACGACGTATGTGCTGAAGTTTCACACTTCTTGCGCTTGCTTTATTGCTGCATGCTGTGCGGAGTGCCGCCGGTCAGCACATCGCGCGACATTGCTCGAATGATGAGAGCGAGTGGACAGTATGCCTGGTATATCATGCATTCAGGCGATCAGGTGATCTGTTTTATTTTTCATGTGGTTCTCAAGTTGAGTGCGCATTCGCCTCATTGATCTGGCAGACGCATAGCACGACTGCTGTGCAGTTTCGGGTTCGATCCCCGGGTCGGCGAATTTGTTTTTTTTGTTAAAGATTAATTGGATATAATTTATTTAAGAACATCGATTTTTAAATTTATGGTCAGAAGTGACCGAACGAAAAGATGTTCCTTGGTATTATTTCTGTTACAGTGCATTTACACGAGGACGTGTAAAGCGCAGGATGGCCGTGTCGGCGCGGCCCACAGCGCGGCCCAATATTGCTGGCTAGTTCCTTGTTTGTGGTCATCATGGTGTCGTAAGATGGCAACGTCAATTGAATCACCATCGTGACCTTTGCCATTTATAAAAGATGATTAACACTGCATACGTGTCAATTTCAACCGTTGATGACTTATGTTTGCTTAAAAGTATTGTACTGTAAAAAAAAAAGAAGTAGCATGAGCTAAACGTAACCATAACGTAATGTCTGTTGTATTATGAGCTTTGTTGGCACGTGATTAGTAATGATGATATTTCGGAGATTGACTTTATCACTATTTTGATTTTGTGTGTCAAAGTTATAATTTAGTCATGGATTTATTTCTTTCAAAACTTAGATCCTTCAAATGAATGGTCAGCAGTGGCCGAGCGAAATGTATACTGTGCTTGAATGTTTGTTCACAGAATTGTACACGAAGACGTGTAATGAGCAGGAGAGAGGCACACGAGGCTGCGTTGCAGTGAGCAATGTTTTTGTGCCAATGCAGCTGCTGATAGCAGAGTACCAGTGCTGCTGATAGCAACGTACCAGTGCTGCTGATAACAACGTCCCAGTGCTGCTGGCTGTGCTGCGGCGTGCTAATGTTGCTGCCTGTATCGGAGCGTGCCAATGTTGCTGCCTGCGTTCATCATCAGCCTATTAGCAGTCCACTGCTGGACATAGGCCTCTCCAAGTGCACGCCACTGAGATCGATTTGCGGCTGCTCGCATCCAGCTCCTGCCAGCCGCCTTGCGCAAGTCATCACTCCACCGTGCCTGAGGACGTCCTACACTACGTTTGCCGAGGCGTGGTCTCCATTCTAGAACGCGTTTACCCCAACGGTTATCGGTTCTTTGGCTAATATGGCCAACCCAACTGAATTCTCTTATTCACCTCGTCCTCAAAGTTGTTTCTACCTAACTGCAATGTCTGCCCGAGGTATACATATTCCCGAACAACTTCGAGAACTGCTGCCTGCGTTGCAGTGTGCCAATGTTGCTGGCTGTTTGTGTCTTGGTGCCTCTTACAAAAGTTTATTAGAACGCCACTACGTCCGCTGTGGCGATGGAAGTGGACACCTCCTCAGCTTTCTTTGATAGCTGCGAGACAATTTGACAAAGATAAGGACTTTGAAGACGTTCGAATGTACATGAGTCTATGTGTGCGTGTCGTGAAAGGATGTATGAATATTGATGTGAAAAAGTGTTAATCTAATTGAAGGATGCATGAATATTGATGTGAAAAAGTGTTAATCTAATTGGCCTACTTTCAATGACTGATTTTGACCTTGACTGTTATTTTAACTTAAAAATGGACTTTTCTTTGATTTTGACCTTGAAATACCCTACTATACCGTACGAGATTACGGCTCTTTTGTTTTCTATACTGGTGGTGCTAGTTGTCTAGACCACTTTGAGAACGTATGAATGTACGGGTCTCTCTTTATACCGTGGCGGTGTTACTTTGGAGGCCGCTGAGAGAACATACGACGGTATGGGTCTCTGTTCCACGTCTTCATAGTATGCTACCTATAGCTTAAACGCGTGCCTATGCTATGAGCGTGTGTAATGACAAGCAAACTGGGAGCCTCTGTCATCGAGAACATGCGACGGCATGGGTCTCTGTTTCTGAGTGGGACTATTTTTTAGACCACTGGGAGAACATACGACGGTATGTGTCTCTGTTTCACGTTGTCATAGTAAGCAACCTAGAGCTTAAATGCGTGCCTATGCTATGAATGCGTAAAATGACATGCAAACTGGGAGCCTCTGTCACCTGGCGGTGTATGGCGAGTGATGGAAGTCCGGATTCTGTCATTCACGATGCACTTTTTTTTTATTCGTGTTTAGTCTGAAGCTGGTTACTACCATAACACTTTTCAATATGCCTTTGCCTGTGGGCGCTTGAGTGCACACTTGCGCCCATAGTATGATTTACATACAAGTAGAAGTAAATATGGAAACCTTTTTTTTGTTACCCTTCCTTTTCTCAACATATTACATGCTTCAGACTTATACACAAAAACGACTACTACGAGTAAATTACTTATACCTTGCTTAACATGTTTCAGATCATGAGCAATATCTCGCTGACTAGCTTATGGGGAGTTGACCTGATGCTGAAGAGGCGAATAATACTGCTGGCGAGGACGCCGCAGGGTCAGGAACGGCCGTGTTAGATATGAATCCTCCTTGCTACCAACCTGGCCTGACCGGGCTGGTATAGAAGAAGAAATTATGAAGGATGGAAGCATGACGGACGTTGAAGATGTCACATCGTGATCTTATAATTAATTATCAATATTGTATTTGCTATTCAAAGTTGGCTTCTGCTAAATCCTTTGTAAGAAATAAACCTTACCAGGTTAAATGTTTATAGACCTGTGTTATTCATTTTCAAGTACCACTTCTGATCTGACCTCTAAGAATATAATATCACGCAAAAAATCTTAGTAGATACTTACAATTTTGTATAGTCATCTATGTCCCAATTGGACATGTAAGGCATACCTGTACATATCGGACAAACCGCGGCTCAAAAGTGAAGCTACCTAATCCCCGGTGTGGTGATTATCGCGGGTCCGTTCCGACGCGTGTCCGGTGATCGGAATTAGAATGGGCCGCAGAACCGTTCCGATCATTACGCGTTCCGGACCGGCGGACGATGACGCCACTAATTGTGAATGGCTCCTTTTGTTTGCCGAACATTCCATTAGAATTATGTTTGGATATCAATTGCAAGGCTTTTGTGATTTTTATTGTTATGTTGTGATATAACTCATCTGGTGAATTTGCAAAAATCGGGAAACCAGGACAATTTAAATAGATAGGAAGCTAAATTACAAAAGTAGCCCCTGCAATTTTAATTAAACTCATGACATAGAAAAAGAAAAGCAGAGAAAGACTTCAGTAGAAATAATAATATCTATACTTCAGATCGCAATGTGTTCTTATTGCCTTTCAAAAGGTTTTCCTAATAACACTTTTTCAAACAAAAAAAGATCTTCAAATCTAACCTTTCTCAACCACTTACAATAACAAACATCTTTCCTCCACCATTTCCAAAAATGAACAGCCCAATGATAATTAAAAATCGTTGTAAATCCCAAAGTTAATCAACAGCGAGCAGAAAGTTCCCGAACGCTCTCATACCCCACAAATCACGAACAAAATTGTAACTAGATAAAAACATCATTGGTGAACAAAACTCTAACTTTGAGAGAGAACCACGCTAATAACTGCTGAGAGAGTTAATGACTTATGCCAGTGGAGTGTGAACGCACTTTAAATGTTTTTGGCTATTACTTCCCCTTAAATTTTCGGTTACGTTTGCAGTAGTTTTGGGGATGTAATTATTTTTGATCAGGTATGGATAATATTTTAGCGGCGTCATTAGTTTTACTACTCTACTACGTCTACGTGTTTTAGACGGTCGCCTCTACCTATATAGTCCATTATTTTTACTTGCGCCTAACTCAATCATCCTGAAAATTATGGAGCGAATAGCTGGTGAAGAAAATCGGATGCAAAATAACAATACTGTTGATATAACTGACATTGTCGGCACCTAATTCATAAACAACTTAACTAGGAATTTTATATCCTCGGAAGTGGCAGCCACAAAATAAAACCAACTTCCCCAATCAAAATAAGGATCAACAAAGCTACGAAGGAAACGACAGAACATTATGTACTTAAATCGGAACGAACTATCGCGGTAGGCGGCTCTGCAGCCATTATCTTATCGAACGCGCAACGAATCAGTGGGCACGCGAGTTACGACCATCGCCGAATGCCACCGAACTTTGGCGAGGGAAACGTTTCAAAATTCGAATCCTAAAAACTGTTGTTAAGGGGTATGATTTAAATGTTTGGGTCATTTTTATTTTATTTAAGAAACAAAAACTGGAATTAGGTGTTCCTTTGTAGAAATTCGTGACATTTAACTGCTGGACGCCATTTAAATGCTTCACTTTAGAAATCGTGTATTTTTTTCGCTTAACGTAGTTTCGCAGTTAATTTGCATTACAGTACTTTTAATAAGGCTATCGCGAACGCATCTGATAGCAAAGGATTCGTTGCGGGGAAAGCCTACTTTATTCTTTACATCCTGACATTCCTGTTGATACTCGGCGTAAGGATGACAACCTTTTGACTATTTGACTCACCAGCAGAGCTTATTGAGTCCCCTGGTTAAAGTTTTTACTAACACAATCATACCAATCACATACCTAACTACAGTATTCACTAAAGTCATAGTGGTCTATTGCTATTCCTACCTTTCCCTTAACCAGTTCACCTGGTAATCGTCACACAACAGCCTCCTGAACGAGTGTGTCGACGTGTTAAACCAGATATCGTAATGACTGCCACAAATGGCACGGAACGATTTCTTTTATTCTAATGTACGTCTGATTAGGACGAAGTCAGGTGAGAGGAAATGATATGTGGTGTTTAACGGGTGATGTTGGGAAAGGTGTAATTTTAAGGGGTAAAGTAACTGGAATTATTTTGTACATTACTTTTTGAATGATTTAAGGCTTATGATATAATAGGCCTTTGAACTTTAAGATTATAGCTATGTAATAGGTACTAGCTTCCACTAGCGGTTTCAATACACAACGTCCCGTAAGAACTTCTCCACAGACCCTCATTAAAGCCTGTTGCTCTCCTCGATAAATGAGCTAGCTATCTAACATTGAAAGAATTCTTCAAATTAATTAAGTAGTTTTTGAGTGTTTTGTGTTAAAACACATAAATTTTAAATTCAAAAGTTTAGTAAAGATTGGCCTATCCAAGAAAAAGTCCAAGGTCAATTGGCAGTATAAAAACCAGTGAAATGAAGCGTGTACCACGGCACCGCACTGAACGTGGTCTGTTTAATATTTATGAGTTTCGCAAAACGCATCATCGTGCGGTTTGTTTAATAGCGTTGTTTTTAAACGACTATTTGACGGGGAGAGAAACCCTTTAGGCTATAACTGGGGAGCAATAGGGCTGCTACAAAAGAGTTCCTCGTTTTTTGAGGTGATTTTGCTACAGTTAAAATTCGAGTGCGTTCTTAGACAACTAGTTGTTTTAACATGTGGGCATATTCGTAAATAAATAAAAGCACGTCTGTCGGTGCAGTAAATGACTTTAAAAAGAGAATTTGCAAAGACGTATGGACAGTTATTGTAATGTGAATTCGAACAAATTGCCAACGATGCCGATGAATCACAGATAAGATTTTTTTATTTCTATGCGACGAAAGTTTTATAAAAGAATGTTGTTTTTTATGCTGCTTTGAAATATATTAAAATTATGAACTTACCTCCTAATAAATGTGTTTCGTAGCAACCCTGTGAACAGTGTTTGCGGGCGCTAAACGGTAGCGTACCCGCTGAAACCGCGTTACACTGTCATCTTCCAACACAATCTTCTCTAACTGATTTATATAGCGATTGATATCCACACTTATTTTTAACACCTACCATCACCGATACAAGAAGTTCTAACAAAAATAGCGATCAAATAATTTAAAAGTAACGACCTAGAATATGATCGTGCACTGAATAGTTAAAGAGACTGTTCAAGCAATGAAACAATTTGTTACAAATCACAAATTAAAAAAGAAAACTTTGAATGTTTTTGCTAATCTGGTATAATTAACTTTAAGCGATTAAGAAGCGGTTAAAACACTAATAGAACCGCTGAAAAATGATAAGCAAAAGTTAAGTTTACCTGCCAGATTATTTTAGATAAGTATATAACATAGATACAAGTCCTTCGATTCTGAAACCACTATTTTACTATTATAAAATATACAAAAACCGAGTCTCCCAGTAGAGCACTTCCATTACACAGTATAACAGGTTAAATAACATCACAACAGTTGTCTAAGTTAAAACGGATCTGGTATTTGCATATTCCAATCTCGTAGAGCCTCGGGCTACGAGCCTCGTAGTCCCCGGCTACGCGCCTCGTAGCCGCCTACAAAAATGTGTAGCTCAAACTTACATAGCAATCAAATGGTTGGTTACGTTGTGACATATTTAGTCAGTTTTTTTGTGTAAAAATAGTGATAATTAAGTCTGTGAAAGGCATTTGTGTTAATTATAAATATATATGGAGAAGAGAATAGAACTTCAATGGGAATGTAAAATGAATCCCCAAAGGTTGGTAGGTTGGTGGGTTGTTCACGCGATTATCACAATTTTTTTTTATACGTTATGCAATGCAATGTACAAAGGCAGACTTAACGCCTTAGAGTGGTGGTGAAATAGAAGTGGTGCAACACTGTTTGAGATTTAGGGAAAGGAGAAAAAAAAACCATAAGACTATACACAAATAAACTATTTTTTTTTAATTTTTTTTTTTATGTATTACATTTAAAAGCATTATTCAGTATTATTTATTAGTCATGAATCTATCTGTTCTTATATCCATTTACACATAATGTCAATAACTGAAAGGTTCCTGAAAAGCCTGCCACATCCCACACAGCCTGCATACAATAAACCGCCTATGCCATCAACCCGCCCGCCGCTCGGGCGCCGCCCTAACTTTCCGTTTCAGACCATTAACGGAAGGGTTTGCCAATTAAACAGTTTTACATAGCTTTAGCTTGATTTTATTGTGGTTACATTTGCATGAAAATAAGCTCAAGTGGGTTACACTGTTCTGGATTTGTTTTCGCACGATTAGCGGGATAAGTGAGGTTTGTTTTAGATATTTTTTATCTGAAATAAAAAAAAATTGACAGGTTATCGTATAGCACAAATGATGTAGTTTCAATTGAGATTGTTTTGTATTGATCCATTGTCACATAAAGGCTTTTTAGAAATCCATTAAAATTACCTTACATTATGAGTCCATAATTTGGCCCGTTAAATCGGTATTTACGAACTTGCTTAAAAAATGGCAAAACATTATTGCATCTACTGAAAAAGAGTACCAAAATATGTAAACTTTAATGACAATGTTACTTAACATATTTCAGGAATTAATTCCACCACTACAGTACATGATTTTCCACAGGAGCATCAATCATAAACAATCAGATCCTGTACCGTAGTGTCAGTGGACTAAACGTCTTCTCCGGCTCAGGGGTGACTGTGAATCATATTTTGTTGCGTAATCAAATGCGGAGAACACCCTTCTTGTTGTACACACTATGCTGGATAAACGCGACGGCTAGGTTAGATATTTGAGGTAAAGTTCTTCTAGCATTTTAGGATATTTTTTTTGCGAACAGGTTAAAACTATTGAAATGCGAATCACCGCATGATTAAAAGGTATGTACAAATGCAGTTCGATTTAAATCTCGTGTTCTAGGACTGTGTGAAATCCTGAATCTAACTAGTTATTAGTAACTAGTATCAAAAAAATCAAAGAGTCTGTACTTTAGTCATCTGATGATTGATATCCCGATCTGAAGTGTATTTTGTGCTCATTAACTTACTGTTTATGTATGCAATAGATTCCCAAAATTCAACTAGCTTCTGACATTAGTCCTTACAAAAACCGCCTCGTTTTATACCCCAGTGCGTTCCCCCATTAGCGAATGACGATAGTAGCGCATCAATCATATCGCAGCCAATTCATTACCGCCACTTGGCGCAGATTGCCCGTAAGCATTGCTGTATGTACCACTGTCCGGTGTCATAGTCAACTTTTAGATATTTTTTGTACTGTAGAAATAACTATTAAATATTATATGGTAGCTAACAAGCAGAGAGTGTTGTGTCGTTTATTACCTGACCTGCAACAACTAAATCAAATGCGATACCAACTTAAAAGTACTTTTATATTAGCTTTACTAAAACTTCTCTTACTAGAAGAAAGGTTTCCCAAATTAATATAAAGTGAAGATGGCTGACCTCGAAGTCTGTTTATGTTGATTATGCACCAACATCACACAACGGAAATGTTTTTTAAGACATTTTCAACAGTGTGGTCAAAAACGATGGTCGAGTTCTTGGTACTTTATCTACAAAAAGCATAAGAAATCTCAGAAAAAATATCGTGACATGTCCAATATTTTGCTCCAAAAGCTGTCAGATCACAGCATGATGTATCATGTAGGTCCTGACGTACCACTGTGTTCATATTGTGACGACAACTTTGTCGGACGCATATGCGATGTCTCTGACGTCACAGCCCAATCTAGTAAAAGGTCGACATGGAGTTGTGAATGAAGAGATTTACTTAAAATCATTGTCTCCATCAAATCGTGAATGGTGAAATTGAGAAGCATCTATAGCAATGTCTAACTAGGACACCTTTTGATGCAGTCATGGCAGGAAAGAAAATTCAGCTCAACAAGCAAGATTCAAAGAGAACAACCTAATAAAAACTGAGCATTAGAAACTAAAATCAATCCTGTTTGCACAAAACACTGACGAAACGGAAAATAAATTCATAGATACTCCAAATGCCACATCCACGCTACATTCTTCGGTGGCCATCAAACCGTCTGACAGGTCCACTGCGTTCCGTTGTCCAATTTAATTATATTTGTCGGGTCGCCAGCCATTTTTAATATTTCCTCACATGTCCTGACGCATACGTACAGAGGAACGCTTGCCAAAAGTTGGTTGGACGACAGATTCCTCAAGAGTATTTTTGGTATTTTCTTTTGCCATATTGAATTGCTGATATAACCTTTTACTTTAAGTGAAAAAGAGGTAAAAAAACTGAACAAAGTTTGGCTATTACATACTTATTTTATCAATAGTGTCCATTGCATAGTACAATTTATTGCCAATCCTAAAAGTTTGGATTTAATTTAAACAAAGTTTTGTTAAATTCATGATCATAGGCCAGGCTTTGTGAAACCGGCTTTAAAAAATGCCATAATCTTTCTACATTCGAAGTTAGTTGGATTTCACTTTGTCAGAAAACTTTATCAGGTATAATTGTGTCTATGCTAGACGAGCAGACAAGAACTGTCTCTCACGTCGTCCAAGAAGCAAGTACCCCTTTTCTTCTGTCAGCAAGTAAATCACTAGTATACTAAACAATACGTTGACTACAATAGCTCCATTTAATCACGAAGTAGCTTATTGCAGTAACGTTATTACGGCGCCCTCTGCCCCACTGCCATGCAGTAAATTTCAATCAAAATGATAGTAACTGCCGGACCAACGGGCAGGACTATTATGGAATAGTAGTGCAATGACGGGACGATATCGTTTTAGTTTTTCAATTGCAACTTTGGGACTACTACTACCACTATGGAAAACAGTGTTACTTTTAGCAACTCTTCATCATCAATTTGACTGCGGCTTATATTGTAATAGGCCTATTTTTCTCTAAATAATACGTAAAAGCTACTAAAAATGTGTAAAATATGAATGGGTATGTAGAGTCGCTAAAATACTTTTGCCTAACAGAAGTAGAATTACAACCTAAAAGGAAGAAATGTGAAAGGTGTAAGGTGGTGTTGCAGAACAATTAATGCTACAATTCTATAAACTTAAGAGCGTGCTTATCAAGTTTTATTTATTACTATTTTACTAATCCGTCTAATTTACTTAGTTTAACTCCCAAAAATCTATTCTAAATACAACACGATTATAAGTAGCAGAATCGGCCGACGGACGGGCGGCGACGGGTAGATGAAATATGCGGCCCATGTCGAGCAGAGACTACACGACACGACACTTTAAAATATTAACACCGTATATAATATACGAATAAACGGATTATTTGTTTAGCTGTTTGAAAGATTGCTGCGAGCGGCGGTTTCCGTAGTCGAATGTTATCGGTTCAAAATAAGGCTTTCTGGTTAATATTAATATTTTAGATTTAGATTTTTAATCATTTTTTATGTTGATACTTGTTTTATGTTGATAGCTAGCAATTTAAAAACGGTCTATGGCTTAATTGTAGCTAACAAATAATTGGCCAAACTGAAAAAATGAAAGCATATATAGGGGAGGCATATAGGTAAAAATAAACCTTTCGAAAGCACGATGATATCTGCCAACATAGTTAACAAACATCTGAATGACAAACAAAATAACACAATAATACAGCAGTTTTGTCGCCCAGCTATAATGGCGAACAGTTTGTCGGTAGCGCTGTTGAAACATGGGCAATAACTTTAAGAGTTTTCGCTATAAAGTATGGTAGGCGACAATACGCCGTGTCGACGATGTAGGCAGCAGTTGACCTGACAACTTCGAGAGTAACCTTCGAAATAAGAAATTATTTCCTTGTATTCTATCACTATCACGGTGATTCCGTTGAAGTTTAAGATTGAAGTGTGTATGTGGATGACTTGGTGACAAGTTACATGAAAAATAGCTCACGTTTGCTGGCAACTTTACTGACAATTTTATTACTTTGAAATAATTTTGCATCGATTTATATGATCCTGCAAAGGCCTATTAAAAATACCGATGCCAAAAGGATCTTGATTATCCTCAAGTGTTATAGGGATTTAGTGCAAAATATCAATCTTACTCAAGTAAATGTAAAAGCAGAAATTTTTATTTTGCAAATATGGGAATATATAGGCGTTTAAATGGAGTACGATCTATTCGTTCATTTTTATTTTTTCGTTTCCTACATCGTTGTAGTTTTGGCAACAATATGCGAGAACAATCCGACGTGAAAGCCTGTCCGTATGCTCGAGTATGTACATAACGCGCATAAAACGCCCGTGTCCGAGGCATAACGCATTCCTTATAGCTAAGTAATTGAATGGCGCGATGGAAATAAACGACTTACTTATCCAAACAATAAGGGAGGAACTTCCTACTTTAGATTTGGAAAGATGAGTAAGTAAAAGGTGTTTTATAAACAGAAATACATAGATCAAGGCATTTATTATCATCGCGCTTAAGAAATTTTGCTTCATATACCTACACACATGCATTGGTTTACGATCTTAAATGGACCGGTTTATTCTAAGGTATACTTTGTTAGTGACTAGATAATTTTGTCAAAAAAAGAAATAAAATTAGTATCAAACCAGTCGTCAAGGGATTTAAGTGTTCTCTTACATTAAATAACTGTTTCATTCGACCTGCTCGAGAAAACGCAAATAAAACTCACTCCCAATACTTCTACAATGTAGGTAATACATACGCACAAAGTATATAAGGCACAAAATTCGCAATAAACAAGTGTACCTGTGCCACACATCCATAAAGCACGTGCCGATTCCACATCCGCTCCGCCCCCGCTTCCGGCAGGGGCCCGGGGCCCGCGCCCCGTATGTAAATGTTACGACTCGTAGATACCGACTTGTTTATGTGATTTAATACCGACTTCGTTTCAACGGCCACGACATGTTTATTGCCTTATAATAACTGTTGGTTTTAATTTTTATGTGGAAAGTTTTTGAGAAACAAACAAATAAGTGGTAAGGATTGTTATTGTAAGTTACGAATTTTATTTCTCACGCTTTAGAGGACCATTTATGGACGCTGTGTTCCCAAACTTTGCTTACTATGTATGATTACCTAGCTACCTCGTAGATCAGCAATCCTATAATACTAACCCTGAAAAAAACTATTCATCATCGTCAAGCAAACCCTTGTATGTCCCTGGAACTGACAAACTATTTTTCACCCCTACATTTTGTTATAGATAGTGTGACATGTGTGATAACTCTTGTAGTAATATTTTCACGATAGACCTATACAAATGACCACATTATCTAGAACCTACCTGTTTTCCTTGGCACAGGTTGTTCTTCCAGCAGGGCTCTGAAATATGTTATTATCATATTCAAGTCGCAAGGAATGAGATGTCCGTAGTATAGTTTTACGCCCCGACTCCGCCTTCCTATTACCTCGCCGCCCAAGGCTCTGTGGTAACTAGGACATATTACATGGATGTAGAAATGTAGGAATGGCTTATACAAGTGTCAGAAAATGTAGTATCTTTAGTGTGTAGAAAGCCAAACGATGCCAGATTAATCTTTAAGAGGAAACCACTCGAATGGTTCATATGCAGATTTTCAATTTCTCTCAGTTATCTTTTTCAACCAATAATCACTGCCATGATTGAGCTAGACACATATTGGACTCTAAAGTACCTACGGCATGAATGCAATAGTCTAACGCGCAAGAAATTCATGGTTCTTCAAGATGAAATAATAGATGACGAATGAATATAATGAATTATTTACTGCAAAACATTGACGTATCTAAACAAAGTTTCAAATAAAAAATATTGTTCCTCATCTAGTAACCCCAGTTCTTTGTAAGCCCGGTGTGCAAGATAAAAAATAGGAAGAGGTCCGGCGTAAAATATGTAACTTACATATTGGCAGCGAAGGAGCCGCCATATTGAGTGAGCGGTCCACTGATGGGCTAGCTACTCTATAACTTGATATACTTGGTCTTCTCTTGTGGAAAAGAAGACTTGTATAAAAATTGATATAAATATGAATTAATAGTATATCTATGTTTAGTAGACTTACTATTACGACGAGGAAAGGCATATCTATAGGAATGCTGAACTTGGCTTGAAAAAACATCTGTGAGAACGGAAGGCTAATGAATAATCTTAAAAGGATTTTCATTATTTGCCTTATTGTTGTATAACATATCACATCCTTCAAAACTGAATTCTACTAGCAGGAATTACACATCAAAAATAAAGGGTTAATTGTTGGAGGAGTTTCTTTGTAAATCTCGGCAGAATCTTAAAATTTGATTACAGACGAAATTCTTCTTAGAATATTACAACATTAAGGAAAAGAAAAAACTAAGTATAACCAAAAACATATTTCATACGAAGAAATATTCTTCACACTTTAAACAAAACACAATGAATATGAGACAGTAAATATAACAAAAGATTTTCCCAAAGGACTGGGGCAGCGGGCAGGGGTCACTACGGATCCAATTTATGCACAATCTTACCTTCCTTATGATATTGAATAGTTTTCTCTATACAAATAGGTTTGTTCAGATTTAGGGTTCAGTGTGATTTTGAAGCAAGAGGTGTAAGACAACTTCTACTCTTCATTTAGGTAGCGTATAGTTTGAGTATATGTTAGCTTATCATCAAACTGTAACCAGAATATTCGGCGAAAAACAGCGTGGTTACCTACACAGCTACCACCTACACAATTCCAGTCGTATTCACCCCAGATACCTATAAATTAAGGCAGCAAGGAATATGCATAATAATATATGTTATATGAGCTTCGTACGTACAAACAAACAGTTGTTCTAGCGAGTATAACGCAGGAAGTGTGGTACCGCACACAATGTCTTATGTTCACCCGAGTGGATGTGGCTGGATGTGCTAATATCGTAGGAATAGATGTGGTATATTGAGCACTTGAAGCCAAAGCATTAGCTACACGTAAACTGAAAGGTAGTATAGGTCTTTGTATTCTAGCTGTCCTACTACGGATCTGCTGGAACAGATTTCTATGGAAATAAGCAACACCACTGTCCTACTTTATTTTATTACTTCTTCTGTCATGTGAGTTTATTCTGTAAGTACATAAATGGGTTAACAATAGTTAAACAAATCTGAAATTGTCGTTAATCAAACACACACCTGGGGTTTTCTCCTCAGACGTGATGTAAGCGTAAGATAAGGTCGCGGGCCCTGAAATCGTTCAATTTGTCGAGTGCATTTAACAGCCCTATTCTCTAGGCGGTTTCTATCCTGATTCTTCTAAATGAAGAGATTCCCATCCTAATCTTTCGTATACCATATCTATTCTAATCAAATCCATGTGTGGCAGTAGTCCGCGCCCCACCGCCGCCACTCATACGAGAGTTATGCAGATTCGCTCGGTATTTATCGCAAAAGTTCAACAGATACGGGCCGACACCGCGAATCTGATTCCGTTTGTACTATCAGCCAGATTTATTGACTGTAATAATGTTATTGGACGTTTGTTTTCTGGCGTACTTTTTCGTGATAAACAATAGGTATTTGGCGTGTATCAGATTTTTGCTGAATTTAGATGTTGCTTATGTAAATTTGACAGATATCTGAGTAATGCGACATTTGGGTCTGTTTTTTTTGGGGGCTGGTGAAATGTTTTTGGTTAGGATAAAAATAGGACAGAAAACAAGTTACGAAACATTAAAATATTACCAGCAAACCCCATTAACGCTCTGAATTTTAAGTCTACGTTTCTCACTATGAAAACATCCCTCAAAAAAATTGCAGAGTTATCAGTGAGCGTGACATTCACATCGGGGAGCAAGTAGCTCAATCCTCTCTCGTATTCAGAAGGTGTTGCCAGTCATTACTCGCGGCAATATAGATGGTTAAGTGAGCATTTAATGTTTTATTAGCAAGATTCGCGGAGAACGCGCTGTTCCCTAGGGTTGGCTGCTGAGAAAATTGATTTTTCTGTGAGTTCAAATTGAAAATTTCGTTTGGCTCTAAATACCATGAAAGCATAAGAAATATTTGGCTTATTTTATCGTATCAGGAGAAAATTACTGAGTTTGAATAGATCAAAACTGCTGTAGCGATACATGGGCTACTAAAGTATATATCAAACCATCGTACAACGATGTTATCGCGAATGCAGATCACAGAAAGTAAATGTGATCCCATCTGTGTTAAATCTGCTAATTATTTCTGCTTAGAAAGACCTGACTTACTGACTAGTCTTCTAACAGTGTTCGTTTTCACAAAAGCCAGCCCTGTAACACAGAAGCGGTTTCCACTGTTATCTAGATCACGTAACGCGGATCGCGCTCGCGCCTTGCATATTCCTTGCCTTTAAACCTTATCGTTTTATATAAATTAATTGCGCGGAACAGAGATTTTGGTGGTTACAGCTCCTTGTACTGGCTGTGGAAGCTTTGAAAGCAGCGATTTTATGAGTGCAAGCTAAAAAAGTCAAACTCATAGATGTGTGATTTGACAGAAGCATAATGAGTAATCAGGAATTGAAAAACTCCTCTATCTAAGTACATAATTAGTAAACTACTAAGAAGAAAGTCTTCTCTATTTCTAAATAATATTTATAAATAACCTACCTGAAAATTGGTACATACCTACCTTTAACTACGATAATGGTATAATGCCAGCATCTGCCTATATTATTTGGACATGAATACAAGAGTCATGATCAATTCACTAAGAGTCATGGTTATGACTTCGTGGTATCGTTAGTCGCAATCGCTGGTTTCATAGCCACACACAATTTCTTAGTTATCTAGCTTGTTGGTTAATTGAAACCATTTTACGTTGATTTGGAGGCGCCATAAAATGTAATCTACTCTTTCGAATTCTAATATCGCGTTATAATGATTAAAGTTGGTAATGAATATTGTATAAATTATATTTTTTCTTGGAATAATCAAATTATACTTGTGCGAAACGCAAGATTTTTTGACCACATGTAGATATAATTTTATGATTGTAGCTAGGTAAT
Source organism: Helicoverpa armigera (assembly GCF_030705265.1). Lineage (NCBI taxonomy): Eukaryota > Metazoa > Arthropoda > Insecta > Lepidoptera > Noctuidae > Helicoverpa > Helicoverpa armigera. The sequence goes on from NC_087123.1 coordinate 12,252,656, forward strand.
TTTATATAGGTAGTCTTATTTCATGGCTCTCGCAGTCATTTCGGCGAATTGAATATCAATGTATTTTTGCTTCAATAAAAAGTAAATCTAGAAAATCAATCTAAAACTAAACTAAACAAGCCAACAAAACATAAATGGTGACGAAAAAATAATAAACAAAAAGCGATCAAAGTTAGTCACCCCATCCGAGGCAATATCGCGTTTATAGTTAGAGAACAGTCCCGCGGGGACATTATAACTAGCCAATGATTATTTTGTTTCGTTGTAAGGGGCCGATTCTGGTTACAGCATAGAAAAAAAATGTGTTCGTTTTTTAGGATGTGTGAAATTAAATAGTCTTCTAGTCTCTTTTCAGTGTATTTTAAAGTTTCTTTTTTATTTCAATGGGATTTGTAAAATTTTACAGAACAAAACATGAACTATTTTGATTAGTGTAGAACATTTAGATTTTAGATAATTGTTATGGTAGAAACGTACAGTAAGATGTTAAAAAAAAACTTGTGTAAACTTTTAAGACATTTTTTATTGACAACTAAGTTCAAAATTCGTTTAGAAACATCAATATATAGGTACAGAAAGTCACTCCATCGAAGCACAGAATAAGCGCCAATCTCGCCCTCCGCCCCTCTTAAGATGCTCATAAACATGTTTTTGTCGCAATAAAAATGATAAATCATCCGGTTTTTTATATGGTCAATCAGTAGATACAGTGTTTTCGCCATTGACAGATAAAATCTATGGACTCACAGTTTTTCTTTAATGGAGGAAAAACTCGACAGAGTAATAAGAAAAGTCCGATTATGATTGATAGTGTTATGATAAGGCGTAGATTTTTTATCGGTAAACAGCTTTTGTTGCACAAGAATTGGGAATATGAAAAATGAATTGCACGAAAAATAAATCGGGCTTAGGTACCAACTAACTTAATTAGACGTCAATGATTTTGAGCGTTGACTGAAAGAAGACCCAAATTAGTCCCAGAAAGTATTTTATATAGGTAATTGATCCATTTTCTAATTTTCAATGACAAAAGCACTGTACACAAAACAAGTTATGAAAATAAAATAAATTGAATATTTACCTTGTAACAAAATATCCCTCTATTTTCAATAAGCTCATGAAAAAGCTGTAACATTCTTTCAAGGTTAAAAAGATGTGTTTTTATAGCCTAGCCATCTCATTTGTAGTATGAATAGGGGCAATAATGTATTACATACGATGATTATAAATTATGTCGGGCCATTCTGCAAGCAAAGCTTACGTTATGCCTTATTGAGTATGCGACGAAAACAAACGATGAGTTATTGCAGAATACCACCGCAAATAAGCATTTTTTCTTTATTAATGTTACTTACAGTTAATGTATCCAAAGTGTGTTTTCGAAAGGTTTTCAGGGAAAGATTTTTGTATTTTTATTTAATAGGTACCATCATTGACACTTTTGGCCTTACTACAAAAACTTTAAACCCTTTCTTACGCTTGTCTAATAAAATTTTGGCTGCAAAATGAACCATATGTCAACGTCATAATTTGACATTTTTTTAGACAAGGCATAAACTGACGTTTAAAAGTTTTTGTGGTAAGACGGTTTTTGTCTTGAGGCTACATTATCCTTACTAATATTATAAATCGGAAAGTGAGTTTGTTTGTTTGTTTGTTTGTTCCGCTTTCACGCCGTAACTACTGAACCGATTGCTTTGAAATTTTGCAGACGTAAAGTTAGAAGTCCGGATTAAATAATAGGTTACTTTTTATCCCGAAAAAAATAGTTATTCCCGAGGGAAAACAAAAATATTGTTTGCTTGATGGATGGATTGTAGATGGCGCTGTGTGTCGTTTAAAACTTATAGTTGTGATTTATACCGCAATATAACCGAATTCCACGCGGGCGAAGCCGCGGGCGGAAAGCTAGTAAGGAAATAATTCTATATAAGTCGTATCGAAATTAACAGACATCTATTCTTTGGCGCAAATAAATATAAAATGTTTACAGCCTGTAAAACAAGCTAGTCTGTTTTTCGGCACCAAACAATAAAATATTATATTTTCGTCCCCCAACAAAAACTAGTTAAACAAAACGATACAATAAGTCTCCACAATAAACAGATAACAAAAATTAACTTTACAACTACTATACAGATATTCCGTTCCTTATTATTTATCCCCTGCAATGTTTTCCAGATTGAAACACAGTGCTGTGCTGTGTCACAACTTTAGTACAAAAATTTGAATAGAGACGAACTCTGTGTTTGAAAATCCATGGTGTGTGTTTGTGGGAACAGTTTACATTATGGTGTTGGAATCGGCGCCAAGTTTTGATGATCATGGTTTTATTAACCAATATTGGTTGACGGAATTTGGCGAGGCGAATTTGTACAGTGAAGGTTTTGTTAATCTTTCGTTTAGGAGAATTATTTAAACGGATGGTTTCCTGGCAATAACTTTGAGAGCCTCGTTAGCTGTCTAACCATTCCCTTAATATGCTCATGAAGCAAGTTGCAGGTGCCTACGTTTACCTATTTAACTATATCTTCTTATTTAATTTTGTAATAAAAACCGATTAGTTCTCAGCTAGCACACTGATGGAAATGTCCGAAAAAACAAATGCAAATGTAAATGAAGGAATCTGCGATTGAGAGCTAACGATATTCGGTGCAACCAGGCGTCATAAGGTTCCCCAGAGAGCGGCAGTTAGTCGCGGCGTCGCCTCTTGATTGGGATGCTCATAAACCGCTCCTCGCCAACTATGGCTAGGGAGATTGTTGAAACTTGTCGATGGAACAGAACTTTTAATTTTACTGTGGTGGACGTATGATTACAGTGAGACCAACGCACAAGAAGAAAATAATCCCGAAGTTTCCTGTAGCTTCTACCTATTTGTCAAAAAATATGAACATCTTAATGTAATTAGGCAGGAAAGTACCGTATGAAACCAAATATTTCTTGAATCTTCCCATCTAAGTGGAAAGATTTCCTCGCGCTGAAAAACGGATCTGTCAGATAAAAAGTACACAGTCTATTTCAAAAATATAACCCTTCTTGGCAGTCGGTTAAAAATACCAAATCCTGTTTGGAAGACTAGGTAGGTAGGTACCTATATTCTATGGTGGGTAAGTAAAAATTACGAAAAACTTACAGGCATCATCAGGGTACCTACTTAAAATGCGCGTAAGTAGGTAAGTAGGTGATGCCCGCAATCCCGTAGGTACTTCCTCTGAATCTACCTACTTATTAAGTACAAGAAGTTGCTTAACTTTATTAATGGAATCATCGACACGATTCGCTACACTATTCACAGCTTTGAAATCAACTGCGAGTCCAAAATTTTCTACATTTACACTTCACGACTTTTCACACTTAGATTCATACGCATTTTAATTTCGCATGTTTGCATGCATTTCTTTTGGGTTTCCCTTAAAATTCAAATTTTATTATTTAAGTAAGTAGGTATGTGTAGGTTCTAGTGACCTAGCGTAGGTAGGTACCTATTTTGTTGTTGGTATCTAAGTAAGTACCTACCTAGCATATTTCTAATAGAGTATTCACACTGAAAGAGCAGCGGCCGGCAGCGGCCGTAAGAGCACGGAAAATGTAAGAGCGCGGCGCGATGCGGCGCCGCGCGGCGCCGCGCGGCCCGCCGCGCTCACGCTCAATCCCTTGCAATTACGGCCGCTGCCGGCCGCTGCCGGCCGCTGCTCTTTCAGTGTGAATTGACCCTAAGGCCGCTGCCTCGAATTTTGCGGGCAGCGGGGCGGCAGCGGCGGCGGCGCGGGAGCGGCAGGATCTTACGCGTATAATCAAATGGACCGGCCCTCGAATACAGCGGCGCGGGAGCGGGCAACGAGCGGTGAGCTCCATTCAAAACGGTGACCGCCCGCGCCGCCGCCGCTGCCGCCCCGCTGCCCGCAAAATTCGAGGCAGCGGCCTAATAGAGATAGTAATAGTACTTAGATAGCTACCTATCTACATGCGTTTATCTATCATTGTATTAAAGCAATGGCAAACCTAGCTGCATCTAGTCAAGCTGGAAATAGGCCAAAAGATTATGATACTCGTACATATGATACCTAGAGGTACTCTCCAAAAGAGCTTTCAAGGCAAGAAAAAAATACAGGAATTTATTTGCCCAGGTAGGTAAGAGGAAATTAACACCAATTCAATTTTCTATTACCTACCTTTTAAGTGTTAAGTAATTGACGATAGAAAAATATTATTTAGGTAAATTCGTCCCGTGGCCGTGTCGTCCCCTGCGCTCTAAACACGGCAGAATCAAATTTCCAAACTGTGAATATTCGGAACAAACCTATGTGTTTTGTTTGACAACTTATTGGCGCAGAAACTGTTGTTATTCACATTATTTGTGACGCTTGTTTTTGTTCGCCTGTAAACGATTATGATCTTTTGTGTTGTTCGGCGGGAATAGGTAAACAAGTTCGCCTTGATTTAAAATGGGATGATAAAATATTTCAGCTTTGTTGATGGTGAATGTATAATGATTACCTAGGTATCAGAGGTATCTACCTATGTCACATCACGTGAATGAACTTTAGCAAATACGGAAGGGCTTCATAGAGACGGAATGTTTTAAACGCGGTTGCCTAGTTCTCAAAGAAATTATCTCTTCAAATACATACCTACAATTTCGCAGTTTCAATTCCAGATAGAACTAACACCTACGTACCATCTGGGAATATGGCATCTAGGGTTTTTTTCTTATTAAAGCTACCTATCTATCTTATTTTTCTTTCTAAGTCTATCTAAGTTGAACTAAGTTCTATCTTGGACTTGGGTGATTACCGCCCATATTCCCTCTCTACATGAGAAGAGGCCTGTGCTGTGCAATCGCACAATAGGAAGGAGAAAGGCTGAGATTCTTAACCTGTACTTCCGAAGAAACTAATGAGCATGAGTTGTTTATTAATGGACGTGGATAGGCAGATGGACCTGAAAGACAGGTACATATTAATAATAGGGGTTAAAGTATGAAATTGCCGATTTGTACTGAAAACCTAAATTGTATTTTTTTTAAATTTTTAACAAACTTATTTAATCAAAATAGTTGCCATTATTATCTATACATTGCGGTCATCTAATAAGAATGTCATTTATGCCTTTACGATAGAACTCTGAGGATCTAGACTGCACAAACAGTGTGAAAGAATTTTGTTCTGCCTCCTGGGAAGAAACTTCTTGTGACGTAGATAATTGTCCAAATCACAAAAAAAAATGGTCGTCCGTTAGAGCAAGGTCTGGCGAATATGGAGGAAGACGAATAGTTTCCAACTGCAGTTCCTGAAGAGTTAAAACGGTTTATTTTGCTGTATGAGGCCTCGCGTTGTCATGGAGCAATAGCGGTGAAGGTCGATTCATGAGTCGTGGCTGTTTTACTGCTAATTTTTTCAACATTATTCGGTGTTCGGCTGGGTATCTGGGTAGTTTGACTAGGATCGGCGTTCACCGTCTCTCTTAATTTCTCGTTAATCACCTGTCAGGCGGTCTTTCTCATGGCTCGTTCTTCAAGTCGAAGAAATCACCACGAAAGCGTTTAATCCAAAATCGCACGGCGCGTTCTTTAGCAGACACCTCTTCAAATGCAGCATTGATATTGCGGGCTGTTTCTGCCGTTCAATCCCGCGTCGGAACTCATATTCAAAAATTACTCAAATTTTCGCAGTATCCATCTTTCTTGTTTAAGTTGAATAACAAAAACAATGGAACATCGATAATCAAATGTTTCACATTTTTTAAAAGAAGAACATCACAGAAACCACGTGAAAAAAGTTCCATTCGAAAACCTCAAACCATGAAGACTCTATGGCAATTCAAAAACCTACTAGAATAAAACGGCAATTTCATACTTTAACCCCTAATATTTTGGACAATGTTGACGATCTGAAGGTTTGAATGCCCCTCAAATACTTAAAAAACAGGTCATTATAAAATTGCTGTTACAAACTGGCATAAAACAACTGTACAAAATATAATTATACTATCCAAATATACTCTGTGGTTCAAAGAATCATTTTTTTTATAACCACATTTAGTTTTAAAGTGTAATATTGTAAAATTATTTTGACGTCGTTTTCAGTTTCTACTAGCGCCATCTGTTCAGTGACATAAAACTTTTCATACTGGCGCCATCTGTGACTTGCCTAGTTTTAAATAATTCAACATTGGAACTTCTAAGGCGGCCGAAGTGAAATAAGTTGGACATAAATCCGTAGATGTCGCTGTAAGCAATTAATTCTGTAAAAGTAATGAAGAACTAAAAATTGCAAAATTCATTGCAACTTGAGCTTTTCACTACACATTGAAAAATATTTACAGGAGACATAACAAATAAAAGCAAGGATTATGTATCTAACATTTAATAAACTTTTCCAATATTCTAACATACTGACACATGAGTTCTACACAGTTATTTAAAATAACACACTTATTGACATTGCTTAGTTTATTTAAAGACTCTTTTATACTCAGCAGTTTATCTCTGACCATTGGCGCAACAATATCATTGAGGTTGTTATCATTGGAGCAAATGGCCGCAGAGTATATCAATCTACTCACATCTGTACTCTGATCGTAGTAGTACTTCACAACTAGTAGTAAACCATAAAAATTATAACTAAGTCCTTTGCTATCAATGTATAGATCTTTACTCAACCCGTGATTGTTTATAAAGGATAGCTGATCTTGGGATAACTTGATATTCTTTGTTTTTAAGAACAAAGTCACATCTTCAAAGGTAAAAGACACAAAATCCAAATCATTTGCTGGTAAGAAAAACCCATACTCTGTTATCAGTTTCAAATTATGGCTGTCCCCGTAACATATGAATACTTGTGTATAAGGATCAAAATCATTTTTGGTGTATATTGAAAATTGTACATCTGAAAATAAGTCTTCGCTTAAACTATTTATGTTAACATTCTCTATATTCTTGCTCACCAATAACTTGGTCTCATTTCTTGCATTTGGACTGTGGTTGATCATGTCTAGGTATGGACATAGTGATATTTTGGTGTTATCGTTTATAAGAGTTATAATAGAGTTCTCAATATTTTTCAAATCAATTACTTTAGTCAGATCCATAAACACACACCTTGTGTTTACTGTGAAGTAGGCCCATTCATAATCAGCCAACGAAAAGTTCTTCTTAAATTCTCTTATTGTATTATGTACACTCACATTACTCAATAAAACATTTTCAAAAATACTATAGGAGGAATCAATGATATCTTTTTGCTTGGAGATCACAGACAGAATGTCACTATCAATATTTAGCTTCACGTCATTTGGCAGAAAGTATGGAACAGAGTAATCTTTTGGCAAACTTTCGAGGTAAATATGCCACTTTGTATTGTCACTTTGGAATCGTAAAAACGCGAGGTAAAATGCCATAAGAGACTGGAAAGAAATAGATTGCTTATATTCTACTAAACATCTTTTGGAATTCTCGAAAAATATGTTACAAAATAGATTGTCCAACAAAATTGTAGTCACGTTGATAGTCAAGTTCAAAGGTAAATTCATAAGTTCCTCTCCACTTCGTATTTTATTTTTTGTGAGGACACCACGGCCTGTTTCTTGAAATACAGCCAGGTGTAGCTTGTCATTGTAACGCATGCCATGTTTAGAAAGCCAAGAGTTCAGTAAAATAATCTCTTCTTGATCATCACAAGCGCAAAAATCGCGCGCCTTCTTTTTGTTTCTTCTGCGCCGTGTACGGCCCATTGCTGACTTCAAGGTATAGCACACATTTTACACGGCTGCCACACTATTTACTAGTAACCAACCCAATGTTACTCAATTCATTTTCCATGTATAAATTAATCGAAACAAATACTGAATTTGTTTGTTGTCCCTCGAGGCCTCGACATCCACGTGACGTTTTGTTATTTATTGAATTAAAAGAACGTTCTGTTACTACATCGACTTTCTCTACAGTCTTTGTATGAAATAAAAAACCGAACTATATACATTACTTTGCAAAATTTAAACTGCTTTTACTATAGATAGGATATTTTTTTATTTTTGCATATAATTTATATTTCAAAAGAAACCTCATAGCAAATCGTTACTGCTCAATATTAATTAAATAACGAAACGTAGGATCAATAACAGTCTTGGAGACGTTTAGAAATATTATAAAAAAATAAATAGATAATCAAATTACCTAACAAATATAGGAGTTTTAGAAAAGATTCTGTGACCCATATGTAATTAAGCAATTAAAATATTATTAAATAATAATAAAAAACTTGCCTTTAAAACATTCAGCACACCAAATCTTTCGTTCAAGAACGCCACTATTTTTTAAAATTGTCAGTGTCGGTCGGTGATTCGAAATTAAACCGTCCAACGGTTTTTGTATTGTGGTATTTTGTTCGTAATCGAATCATTATAAAATATTTTTGTGCATATTAAAGTGAATCCTGCATACTCGACTTACCCGTAGTGCGTAGTGCAATTAAAGCTTACTAATCACCGTTAATTATTTAGTAAAAACACGATGTCTCAACAACAAACAAAAAATTGTATCACACTCCGAGGATCTGCTCAAATAATTTGTGAATATCTGAGTAAGTTCGAAAACAAATGCAATTTTCATTTTTACTTCTTAATTTTTGTTGAACTATTTACAGCCTGTTCGTCACATTAACAGTGTGTTCAACCTTTTCACAGAATTCGCCATAAATTCAGTTTTGTTCCAAAGAGGTTTATATCCTCCGGAGACGTTCAAAACCGAACAACAATATGGAATTACACTTTTACTTTCGGAAGACGCTCAAATTAAGAGCTTTTTAACCAATCTCTTGACTCAAAGTGAAGGTAAGCATTCTTATTTTTCAAAAGATTACTTTGCATCACACTGTCAAGCAAGTCTGAACTTGTTTGCTAAGTTAAATAGAGGCATAACTTAGTTACTTACGAAATAAGTGCTCCAGTTGTTATTGAGTGCAAATTGTTTATTATAGTTTGTGTTTGTGAACATTATGTAGGACTTTGTAAACTCTAATCTAAGTTTTTTTTATTTGTCTATTTGCAAACATAGAAAACAAAAGTTTGGTATAGCTAATTAGAGCGTTATTTAGGTCAGTGGGTTGTCTTAAGGGTGTTACGTCCTACGGCAGGTCTATTTATTTTTACTTACTACTTGTCTATAACTAATTTAATATTTATTTATTTTCAGAATGGATAATTAACAAGAAAGTAAGCAAGCTCTCCCTTGTAATCCTTAACGTCGCCAACAAGGAAATCTTAGAATGCTGGGATTTCAACGTGCAGTACGAAGATGGTGACGCAGCATTATCAAAAGAAAAAAACGAAACCATAGGTAACAAAGACTTGAAAAAGATTCAACAAGAAATTAGAGATGTTATGTTGCAAGTAGCTGCAACAATATCATATTTACCGTTCCTAGATTGTCGGTGTTCATTTGACGTTTTGGTTCATGCTAAAACTGATTGTGACGTGCCTGAGAAATGGGCTGAAGCAGAGCCTATATCCATAGCCAACGCACAAAATGTTCAATTAAAAACGTTTTCCACTAGCCTCCACAAAATGGAAACTGTAGTCAGTTATAAGCTAGCAGATTAGTGTAATATTAGTAGTAGGTAAGCTTACTTTGTTTTAGGATTTTGTGTAAAAGTTTTTATAGCATTTTTTTGCCTGAATAAAATTGCCTGCAGTGCTCACAGTATTAAATTTAATTTTTGGATTTAATTTACCAAAGTTTTTGAATAATACTTTGTTTTCTAGTTTGTATGATTTTTAACATTCCACCTGAATAACACAACATTAAAGCATAATAATAAAAAGGCATTTACTTTTGTTGATTTTTAGCAATAAAAATGTTTTAAATATAATAGACTAGTTTCCTAAAAAATAATAATTAGTCCGTCTTGTAGATTGTCCAAAATTAAGCGATACGTATTTTTTCTTTTTTAAATTGGATCAGAACTTAGATATAGCATATTAAAGTTGAGTGTGACGTCACAATGTGCTACAATTTTCAGGACTCTGTGACGTAAAAGGCCCCATCTCCTAATTTTTAAAGAGTTGTATCTTTGCCATTTTATGTTTAATTAAAAAAAGAAAAAATACGTATCCGATATTTTTTTAAAGCGGACAAAATATTATTTCATTATTTCGGCCCTGGATACTACCCTATTGTGATGATGTGTATTCAGGCTTAAGAGCAGCTCACTCATACTGTTTGTTGGTACAATGTGCATGTAGTAAAAACAAACACAAAATAGTCTTCTAATTATGTATACTTACATAAACTGTTAAATAATCATGCAGAGTACATGTTGTAATCATACAGTTCTCTCTCATTGTAATGTCCACTTACTACTAATTTCCGAGTACAGATACTGAGTGGTTTTCATTGTCCATCACGTACCATTCTGCCCCTTACTGACTGGAAATGGTTTCTACATGCTGTTCCAGGCCACTATTACATTTGGCATGAATATTTTTATGTCTTCTATGAAGATAAAATAAGTAAATATTTAGGGAAGCAAAAAAAAACTCCAGTCCTGAATATTACAATAACTTTCCAAATGTGTGTCTGTTATGCCACATATTGTGCACTAAAGCACGTAGGTGCTTTAAACCGAAAATGTAGTTTAAAATAGTAACTTAAGCTTCCTTAAAATAGATCTCTGTAAAGGGCTTATTACACTTGACTAAATTCAGTCGCCTCTAAATGATTCAGTCACTAAATTCACACAAATGTAATTGCATTTAGGAAGGTAGGTTTCACTGAATCATCTAGAAACCTAATTAGGCCACTGAATTTAGTCAAGTGTAATAAGGCCTTAAGTTTTATTTCTTCTCAATGAAATATTAATTTTGATAAATAGTTGGTTGATTTTATCCTGTAAATTGTGCATGTTGTTTTAAAACATATTTTAACCAGAATCAGAAGTTCTTATTTTAATTGCATTTGTCATAAAATCTAGTGCTATGTCTCAATGCAGTAGTCTAATTATAGGGCTTATTACACTTGACTAAATTCAGTCGACTAAATGATTCAGTCACTGAATTCAAACAAATGTTATCGCATTTAGGAAGGTAGGTTTCATTAAAGCTACTGAATTTAGTCAAGTGTAATAAGCCCTTTAGTCGAAAGTAGTTTTAAATAGTGATAAGTCAGTAAAGCTTCTGTATTATATTGCCCTATTGTCTTTAGTATCTTGTACTAAGTAGCTGTTTTTTTCTAATATAAGTATAGATTGAATTTTGCTTTTTGTTTTGATTTAAATACTCACCATAATACGAACCTAACATTTTCAAAATAGCTAAACTGAAAATGGTATCTACTGCCCAATTTTCAAACCAAGTACGTAGCCTTTTTGTTGATAAACCCAGTCTATAAAAAGAAAGAATTATTAATGAAGTATTTTTATAATTAGACAATAAAACAAAATCACACAATATTCACATTTCTTTTATTATTTAACAAAGCACTTAAAATAGCAGTTACAAGCTACAATAAATAACACCTATTCAGCAAATAATACTGTACATGACTGTTAATATAACTTAACATTTTTAATTAATATTGGCTTATTCGATATCGTTTCACAACTCAAACGGCGGAAATAAAGTTAAAAAAGTTTTTTTGTGTTGAGTAGATAAACTAAACTTTTCAAATAAAAAATGAGATTCTAATTCTTATTAGCTGCCTTGAGTGAAAAGTATGATTAAAAAATTGAGTAGGTAAAATACTAAAAAAAATATAATAACTAAAAAAATTACGTTGAGATTCTTAGTCCAAAAATCAGTAGGCAGGTATATACGAAAAATGAAGTCAGTAAGTGACACAGTGGTTTGAGCATAGGGACAAACTAGAAAAAAAAAAACTATCATCTGGACTGGTATTTATAAAATTTCACACAGTATCTAACTATTCTGTCAGTCTTCTGTTTTGTGTTTCCTATCACCTGTTGCGTTGATTACCTTCAATATTCCATAGATGGCGCTAACTGTATGTACTGTACCTACCTTATACATAATTGAGAAGTGTTTAGTAAAACTTAAGAAAATAATCCCTAATGGTGTGCGTATTTTTATGTGGAAGCAACAGGTGCTTAGAAATTGAAACGAAGATATTCTCTTAACTATCTACCTTACTGTAAGTATAGTTCGAATATTAGGAACATAGAATGGAATTAATTTTGTAAACTCACATTTTCTTAAGCACCACATTATACTTAAAGCTAAATATCGTACAAAATTAAGCTTATCTAAAGCAGTTATGTATTAACTGGGTGTATCTATGGGTTTTTCTCTGCAAGCCGATTCAGTAGGTAAATTTTTTATCAAGTTACGAGTCCCTGATCGGAAAAATCAGCATCGGCATAGACAAATACATAAAAAAATTAGGTACGTTATGTGATAGCTAACATAAACCAAAATTACTTTTTTTTTTAAATTACGAATACAATTTGTAGACATCGACTTGCATCGTTCCGGTATATTTTTGTATGTAGTCACGTAATTGAACTCGATATTATAGGCAGTGGGAAATCTGTCTAGTTACTATCCATCTTAATAGTCGTAGGCAAAATAATATTATAAAATCGCATAATACCTACATCCGATGATGTATAATGCAGGAATGCTTTTATCATTAATATTTTTATATAAAAATGCCAAAATACCATTTCGCTTCAGTCGTAACGTTTCGATTTGTTGCGTTCATCACCACAGTGGTTCGCCTTTACCTGTGTACAGAAAAAATGTTGTAGATATTTATTCCTACATTAAAGTTTTAGCATGCAATATTATACCTACAAGTTATTGTTATCTCACAACAAATAGTAAGTTTTAGAAGAGACATGCATTCTGCATGCTTTACCCTGTTTATTAGTAGGTACCCACGAACATAAAAAGCATTAGTAGGTATTGAGGATAGTGAAATGAAAAAATGTAACAAAAATAAAGAAATACTGAAATTAGAAAGGGTTACATTTTTTCATTCATCGAAAATGAGTGCGGAGTGTTAAACGAGTGCTCGACATAAAATAAATTTCGAATATACATACCATTTCAGATTTTTCTAATTTCCATGTTCATTCCGTCGCGGTTTTATAGGATTAAAGGAAAATGCAAATAAAAATAAAAACAGAACATTGTCGCCTTTCTGTTAATTCCAACACTCATTCTTTTATTGTCGTTTTGGTATATCCATTACATTGACTTAACATGGTGTTCGCGTCTTAATATTTGTTGTGAGAATACAAAACTCAAGTTCAAAATGTAATGACGTCATTCAAACAAAATACTGACATCCACGATACAAGTGCTCAGCCAAATGGTATTTATTCAATTGAAAAGCTTTTAAGTACTTGACTTTTATTATCTGGTGCCGTAAATATTTACTGAGGAGTTCCGAATTTTCCCGAACGACGCCATTTCATTTTAGACGTATAAATGCCCTAAAATCCTCAAAATTTTATTAAAAATAAATAGTCACTTTTCTACTTTAATTACATAATATAAATAGTGAACTTAAATTTGTAGAGAACTTTATACAAACTGAAAAAGAAAAAACGAAACAACAAGAATTATATAAAACTATTGTGCAAGTTTCGGTCCCATATAGCGAGTTAGAAAAATCAGAGAAATAAAAAAAATGTTATCGCTATATCCACAACCATACGTCCAATTAGACACACTCATAAAATTAAATAAAAATTAATTTATTTATTACTACCTAGCTATAGTTAAAACTGGTATCTGACTAGGTGATGTAACGGACCGGTAAAAATATGGGAATTGCCTTTTAATTTCTTTTTTACTGTACTTGCTATGCTTTACAAAGAACAGTAGTATCTTTAAAGATGCATTTTCATGTATTTGTATGGGTTAACTGCAAAAATGTTTGAAGTATTATTTTTTAAGTAGTTAAATTATGTTTCGTGTTATTTAGGAATGGCATTATTTCTAAATAAAGATTATGTAATGGAAAGTCAAATACATAGCAAGTAGGTAAGCAATACTGTTTTCAGAAATGATACTTTTGTAAAAAAAACCCTTACCCTAATAGATATGTACATAAGTTGCAAGTCTCTTTATCATAATATTACATACTACTAGTTATCAAACCTTACAGTTAATAATAAAAATAATAAATTGCAAATATTACAAATAATGTTTAAAATATTTACATCTTCAATAATAGAAGAAAATATAGATTTCAAATGTTATCGCTCATAGTAAAAGATAAAGAAATAGCACTATTTGCAATAATACATAAAGATAAGTCTTACAATAGACTTTGTTCGGTTATCACCAAAAAAATCGATAAAACCCGTGACATGTTTAGAGAAATCAGTTCAATTATAATTATAGTCGATATAATTGTTGGAACTGTAAAATGGAAATACTTAAAAGTTTATAATCTCACTGGGCTATTAGTAAAATAATTTAATAGTAATTTAAAGCTCAATGAAGTTCAAAAGTAACCGATCTCAAATGAAAAATACCTACGTAAAAGCGATAGATAATAACGAGTAAAAATTAATAAGTTAAATCGTCGAATCAATTTTCAGACTCGAGGTTCATGAAAAACGTGTTTTATTATTATTTACAAATGCCATAAGCACGTTTGGCTTCTAAAAAAACTAAGCATTCAGCATCATAAACTGTCGCAACAATTGTGACAGCTCGTATTAAATTCTCGTATTTTTTCCTACAAGCGCACGCAATGGAAACACTGGGCTTGGGCCATGAAAACTAAAAAGTTTGCATTATAAAATCTTAATAAATATTGCATTCCAAATTAAAGTACCTACCACGTGATACCGTTAGCATAAATTATAAAACGTATAAAAATGTATTAAACATTGATAATTTTCAAAAAAACTAATGTAAATCTACAAATAGATGCAAATATCTGTCTCGTAAAACGTAAAAGTTTTCACAGTCCAGCCGAGTGCGTCGGAAAGTCGCGAGCTAAAAATTTTAAATTTAAAATTGGAACGAGGTGGGTTATGCGCCTGCGCTTCGCTGGCTAACAGTAGTATGTGATCGAGAGGCCCAGTTTACATGTGTAGGAATGGGACATACTACTTCTGTTCGATATATCCTTATTCTCGCAACGCTGCCCGTTGAAGCCTTCCGGACATCTGAAAAGAGCAAAATAAATCTTACAAACTTAGAGCCTTTAAAGCTGAATTTAACTCATGAGAACCTAGTATTCTGCTTTCAGTAACCGATTAATAAAATTACTTATAGCTGATCAACTTTCCGGGACAACTTAAAAATAGAAGAGGTCAGAAGGTATCATACTCACTTGCAAGCTTGTTCTTGAACGATTTCGAAGAACAAACATGTGCCTCCATTGAGGCAGTATGACGACGGATCGGGCATCGGACATGGCGAGCCCAACGTCGCTGAAAATAACATGAAATAATATTAGAAAAACGTAATTTACATACATTTACGTAACGCAACAGTTGCCTGTGTAAAGTGTAAGAAAGTAAATGGTCATGCGTGACCTTAAACTTTAAAAAATACGATGTGTTACAAACACTTATACAAACTATTGATGGATCCAACAATAATCATCCGCTTGGCCCATAACAGAACACCGATACAAAAACGAATGATACAACAAACTCATTATACAATGTAACCGATCACCCTATTGGCCTGTATACAGACATTGTTTGAGCGACATTCGCGGAAGAAGCAGTAAGTTTCCCAAGTGTTCCCAGTACAACGGTACGAGCATCGGTAAACAATGTGACATGGTTTGTCGTGTTCCTTTGTTTACGTATCGGCACTGTTGAATCTGGGCAATATGCCTATTCAGATCACTTCCAAGTTCAATGCGAATTGTCATTATTTGTACAGCTTAGATGGATACCAATTGGCTCATATTTACCTTATGAGTGCTGAATATGTTATAAAAGAGTAATCGATATAGTTGGTCCCGGGATAGGACCTTTGGGGAACCTTATCCAACCATCCAGCAAAATTAAATCCAAATGGGATTGTCAATGCCTTTTGCCCAAACTCTTTTCAATATGAGAGAGAGGCAAACAATATGAGAGTAGATATAAAGGCAGATACTTACTCGAGTCATCAGGCGCGGCTGTGACTGGAGGTAGAACGCTGACGTTAGCGCTGGCGATGGCCGGTGGCCCCACCGCGCCCTGCGCCCTGCATTCGTACGCTGCGGAGTCTTCACTGCGCGCGTGCCTTATCACTAATACCGAGCGCCTCCTGAAATTTGACACAGAGGGTGATGATTAATGACTTTAGTTAAAGATCACACAAAGAATACGCCGTCTTAAGATAGCGAGTCTGACTTGTAGTAAAACTATCGGCAACAGTATGGGCCAGTTAATGACAAGTAACACTACAGTAAAAATTTTTTCCATGTCCCTAATATAAAACCATAAAAATAATCTGAGGCGACACATTAATTCCGCAAACAGTCCTCTTGTGCAAAATATCTAAATCATCATCAGAATGTCTAACGATCCATGAAATTGTTCGCGACGCTCAATCATAATAATTACTCTATACTTCCATTTTGAGCGTTGAATGTATTACAAAAACTTCTATAACTTAAAGTTAAGGTTTAGTTTTGCTTGACTCAGCAGCAATAGTATTTGGAGACGCACTTTCAGGTCGGTCAATGACAGCTGTCTGCAGTTGCGATTAGTGCAGTAATCGTTGCACTTAATGTTAGGACCATATGATTGCATGCCTCATTTGTTTGCAGACAACATTGTTACTATTTAACTGGAGTGGTACCTCTCTAGTACACAAACATGCTCTCATTTTGGATCAAGATCAACATTGCTTGAAGTCAACTGGGTCATTACGGTAGCTGTTTGGAAGATAGATACTTGGTGATTTAATATGTGTTTATTTATTATTAATGGCGATCATTAGGAATGTAATAAGGAGAATCTTAGCGTATTAATCTCAATGTCGCACTCCAATATACCCACAAGACTTTGAATACCACGAATAAAGATGTCTCGAATAGTTCTTTGATAATAAATTTTCAAGAGAGCTGATAGAGCTGGCTGATATCTCACCTGAAATTCTGCACCCGGAATCTTCTTAACGCGATATCGGCGACGGGTTTCCCGTCCTTATACCATGAGATGCGAGGGGGTGGCCGTGCGCTTGCCTTGCACTCCAGTCGCACCCGGTTGCCGCGTGTTGTCCGCACCGACTGCATTGGTTCCACGCGAGCTGGGCTACCTGGGGACAAGGATAGACTATCAGTAGGGAAGCTTTTCAAATATGTTAACTCGTTAATGTTCTGACAAGTAGTGCCATCAAACTGAAGAAATTCAATATCTAGGACTCTGAGAACGTATAACTAGGTGAATATATTTGAGGTTCGTTTTTAGTGTTATTCCTGAAAGCGTGTGACTAACTGAATTGAAATTGAAATGGCGAATCCAATTTTTATACGTCCGTCGCGTCATTAATCCAGTTCCCAGTAGTCCGGTACCCTACATTCAATCGCGAAGTGACGATTCGCGTCTGCAAATCGCAACAACATCAAAAGGAAATTGGAAAATCTCTATCTCGATACTTAAGCAAGTCGCCTTCAAAAGTCCCAAACTAAAAATAAGCTGCTGTCATTAGGCCAATGGCCTTATTATTTTGTGTGACGAGTAACATATGTAAGAACCGAAATAAACTCGTATTATCTAAACGGGACTCACTCGTTTGGACAGCATCCCATCCACGGACGATGGAAAAAAATTGGCTGCGTTTCAGTGAGTAAAGCGAAAAAACTAAAGCTTTAGTAGTAAATCATTAACTATTTCTTTAGGATGTGTCATCCTTAATGTCTGGTGGGCATAGATAGGATTGCGAAAGCTCGGGCACATTTTATGTTGGACATATATTTTTATGTGAGATCGACTTCCAGGCGCCCGATGAGATCTTTATAAGACATCATATTGTAACATTTGACCAAACGTTCACATTTGGCACTGCGCCGCGTTACGTAGAGTTTGGTAACAGCTGCATGCGTGTGTTCACACAAAACTTCAATTAAATTCAGTCTAGGCAGCGGCTTGTAATAAAAAAGATATAGATAGGTCTTCAATGACTTTGTGTTAAAGAAAAATCGTCTCAATTTTGATAAATAGGACCAGAGAAAAATTCAAGACAGCCCAAAGAAATATTGTTCTAGATACTTCAGAGCTAAGTAGCCACGTAATCAGGGCATATCTGTCGCCATAGTGCCACCTACGTACCAAATGGATGGGGCTCTTAATACCCCATAGTAATTCCTACCCTATGAGCTCATCATGGTCACGTCATCCATTCAATCTCACACCCACTTACTATTTCATTCATACTATGACAGTAGTTTTATAGAGCTCTTTGGTTACCATCAGAATCCTATGTTTGCGAATTGAGTTCATAGTAACCTAAAAAGATTTTGTTTTTCTGATAATTCTTAACAAATTGTTGTTGCCGAAATGTGATGCAATCGTTCTATTTTACTGTAAATATACCTAATGTTTCTTATTCACTTGTTACACATTTTCAAATATCCTTACATCAGTTTTGTAAAAACCACGTTTTGTACAAGACGATTGATGGCAATCTTGATTCATAGAATATCGAGCTTCAAGTGCCATAGACCTAGTTGCGGACCCAAGGAAAATTCTGATAAATCCACTTAAAAAAAGAGGTGTGTGTGGTTAACGGCCTATATATTCGGCGACTATATAACGGCCGGTATATTCAGTCCGGATTTCGCCAACCATGAATTGGCTTTACCTACGTAGTATTTCACTAATGTCCGTCACGAGTGAATGGAATGCCATAAAGTCATATGAATGGAGGATCATTGACATTCATGACAATCCTACCTCCCACGCCCTGCGACCCAACGTCACAGGTCTTTAACCAGTAGTTTTCGGCTTATGAATGGAGATTTCACGCCATTTCTATCAACGAAAGTGGCAATTACGTCAGACGAAGGCATTTTTACTCTGCCAAAGTAAATAGCACGTCTTTTGGAGAGGCATTACGTAAGCAATACCCCTCTTTCTTATTTGTTCAAGTAGTTATTAGTAGCGTGATTTGTGAGAAAAGTAATTGTGAAGATTTGACAAATAGATTTCGTTATTGAGTAGAAGGACTTTTATGACGAGTTAAGAAAAATCCCATGACCCATAGGAGCTGATTACATCATTCTCAACAAAACACTTACAAAAAAATGAGTCTACGAGCGTAGACCGTGGCTAATCAAATACATCGTCACCTAATATAAATAGTCTAGTAGCTAGGGACCACATCCTGAACGGAAACTGAATTGGAACATCACAGGTGAGGTGAACTGGCTGTCGGCCAAGTGACTCAGAACAGTGTTGTTGGAGACGACCGCATGACAAACAATTGTCCAATAATGCGAAGAGCCGAAGGTCGGAGATTCATTACCTGTTACGACTTTGGTACTGTTAATTGGTATTGCTAAGTTGAAAGGCATTTGGCAATATAAGAAGATGGATGGCTGATTAAGCCTCAAGACCACTGAGCTTTTCATGACTTCGTCGAATTGCGGACTTTTCAGTGGTCGTGGGATTGTTCCACTACATTAAATCAGCATTACTTACAAAGAGTCTTGGAAATAAAGAATTCTCAATAAGCTTTTCTTGCAGATTTTCACAATTTACAAGAATCTGTCTGTAATATCGATAAATTAAGCCTCATTATACCTACGCTCAAAATTTCCCAAAAGCACACGATTGAAAATAAAGAGGTATGAAATGAAGTTGCTGATTTAAAGGAATCGGAATCGATGCCACTCAAATCAGGCTTTAGCATTTTCTATCGCTGAAAAACAGATGGCGCTAGCGGTTCACACTGCCAGCATCAACCAAACATTAAAATCAGGTACCACAAAGTATAAAACCGAAAATTAATTACAGATTGATATGTTATCCGAATCAAAAGAAACTATAAAACAAATTGTTTACCCAGCAATGAAAATAAGGAGCGTTAGTGTGCTTGCCCGATATAAATATCCAGTGGTAATTAAAGACAGCGCAGACGGGCCGACAGTTTCAAAATAAACGGCTTTTTATTTTTAACTGCAGCCACAATAGATGCAGCTTAGTTTGAGTGTTTAGGTATTTCTTTGTTGATAGTAAGCGGTTATTTACTATAAATGTGCATTTTTACGACTTATATAATAAAAACTGAATTACAAGAACAACTCTATGTAGGTGTTTGGGTAAATATCATTGATAGGTAGGTACAGCTAGATTACCACAGATCAAATTGATCAAATATTAAACATTGGGTAGGTACTAACCTCGAGTGTTATCACCATAATTGTTACCATAAGTAATAAGATTATTAATTTTAAACATTGTGTCTACTTTACCGCGATCAACCACTGGGAACTTAACTTTTATTACAGTCTAAACACACCTAACTACACTTATTAAACATGTACATAACTTGGTTAAATAAAATATTATTTCTCTAAAACCCAAAACACAAACATGTCTCAAAACACAAACGTACCAACTTTATAATGCTACTTGCAGTTAATTTTTTCTTCCACATAAAATAATATCGACAGCAATTTATATTTTACTGATCCAAAGCAATCTCGAACTACCGTGGTGGCATCGTGTGTGTTCCTTCGAGAAATTGCGTTACAATCCCCATAAAAACATGTGTTTATATCTTCATCGGGATGATCGGGTGTGAGGGCTCACTTTATTGCTAATTCACAGTTTGTTGTACTTACTTTAAAGGTTGAATCGTTTTATTAAAACATCTAATAGGTGAGGACCTTAGCAAAGACTACCTATGTTCTATGTCTACAGTTGATTGCCAAATTGAGTGATAAAATAGGGGTATAATTACTTAAGTCTTCACCAAAACCTCAATACCAAATCATTTAATTAATCAACAATAATAATTAAACGAAAACTATGCGTTGCTTGCTAAATAAAGCCAATGCCCATATATTATCAAAAGTAGGTACCTACATAATGTAATTTCCATATTGCAATTGAAGGATTTGCCTTGCACCTATTTATTTGATTGAAGGTTACCTTTCGATAGATTCGAGTTACGTTCGTATTAAATGCGCCGGTGGTCGATCAGGAGACTCGTCGTAAAAATTTAAGTGCCTCAGTAATAATTCCATAATAAAAAACATCATTCAATCATGGAGCGGCTTGGTTTTCATTATACTTATATTTAGCTTTAAATGAAGGATGGGCATTAAAATTCAGGTGGTTATTAAGACTACTATTTTTATTACAGTTTTCACATGATATATGGCTTTCATTAATATTTTAAATCCATCTCAATTTAAAGTGTCTTGGTAGATTTATATGCCTACGTGCCTACTGACTTTCAAAACATCTAGCATCCTATTTTTGTCTTTATGAAAATAACAGATAAATATTCGTTAATGCGACATTATCTATTGCGGATAGGCTGGGCAACATTCATTGATTTCATTATAACATCTTTATTTATATTAAAGAAATTATGCTTCCAAGAGCTACATTCGAAGATTTCGCAACAAATCAACGAATTCTCTTCCGAGCACGTAATTACAGTGACCGATTGCTGACCAAGTGGCGTTCCAATTTTTTACATTTTAAAATAGTTCACGCACTATAGGCAGGTCCCAAATGACACGAGCTGCGTAAGTCGTATGCATAAATTTTAACGTAACGATCTCAACAATAAAATACGTTGTTCTGAGTCACAGGTTTTCCTTGAAACGCGAAGATGCACGCTGTAATTTTTCTCGTAGTGAATGAGCCAGATTTTTTGTCGCCTGCTCTTGTAATTCTACCTGGGTTTTCCTGGACTTAACACAACTTAGCATCTACTACCTATAAATAAAACCAAAAGGCGCTTAGCTTTTTATTTTTAGTTCAATTAAAAGGTAATGTTTTCTGCATTTGGTCATAGTTGTGCCAAATCTTCTTGGCTCCTTCTGAATTCTTAAAGAAAAATATCTTCTTTCGCTCTACCAAATTGTTTCGTTGTTGTATGGAGAAAAAGAAAATCAGACAATACAATGGGTACCAACTCAGGAACCCAAATTAGCCACGTATTTATCTCCGTAATTATAAGGATTTAGTTTTGTTTTTTCAAAATAAAAAGTATTAAAAGGTCAATACGCTTTCACACCCACGATAAAAAAATGTCAACAAGTTATAAAAAAAGTGTTTAAAAGTTGGCAAATTCGCAACCCTATTAATTTTGCGAGTGGCCAGTGGCTGCGATGGTCGTCGGCATATATTAGTGAAAGGGCAGAGATGAGCACGTAATTTTACGACACAGTCGAATCAGCCTTAAATATATGAGGTTGTTCTTGAGCTCTTACTTCACCAATGACTGGAATAGGTCAACAATTTAACTGTATGGAAAAAGCGAGGTGCACACCATGTTATTCATAGAATACACCATGCATTCAAAACACATAATTGAGAGGGTACATAAGTTATTCAAAAAGAAAATCGTCTTATTACTAATCCTAAACATTTTAATAAAAACCACAAACCGCACGACAAACGCAGTTGCGATCGGTTTGTTTACGCTGCGCCGGCGCGGGCGAAAAAAGCACGTAGTACGCATGCGCGACGCGCGGAGAGGGGAGGCATTCTACTACGCTACGGCGGCGGCGATGACTTCGTTTTTTACCACAATCGGGTTTCCTTTTGACTTGAGCGCCTGG
Organism: Helicoverpa armigera; assembly: GCF_030705265.1. Classification (NCBI taxonomy): domain Eukaryota; kingdom Metazoa; phylum Arthropoda; class Insecta; order Lepidoptera; family Noctuidae; genus Helicoverpa; species Helicoverpa armigera. Next base: position 12,275,382 of record NC_087123.1, read on the forward strand.
TTTTTTCGTTAGCGCCCAGTTTGGCGTAGCAACTCCATATACAGTTACACCGGAGAGGCAACCCCGCAGAATTGTTTTTAAATGACGACTGCTTGCGCAGACGACGCGACGCGCGTTACTTTAGAGTGCGCCCTTTAAGGCATTTTAGATGCCGATATAATTTGTAGTCTGTAGAAAATATTGGGCACTCAACGCTTTGTTTAGTCAGGCTGTCAGGCTAAAGTTGATTATCTAGTTGCCCTACCTAAAGGTACCTTCCTGTTTGCAGATTTTTATATCTATCATAAGTATAACAGAGGTATTCATAAAATATTCCATCTAGGTACAGTTACATGCAGATAAATGCAGTCTTTGTGTAATCAAATGTTACCTTAGTAAATAGTATGTACTTACCTCATACAAAATAAGATCTACATGTATGTACCTACCCATATTCGCAAAATAAATAAATTTGAATTTGAAACAATTCCACACGGTGGTAAATAAAAAGAATACGGATGTCAATTTAAATACAGTCTTCAAACAGGCGAGTTTCAGTGCAATAAAATTCTACCTTTACTTAACTTACAGATTTCAGTATTAACGGTTAAACCCAAACGTCGCACTAGAATCGCTCGCGCAGCCTACAGTCGGCAAATAAATACAATCTTTTGTTCATCCCCACATGGTCCGGAGTTACGATAAGCGAGTCCGTATCCCATCCCGGCCGAGGACAGTAAAAGTATCCATTTATTGTTGTTTTTTGTACATTTCATTTTACTTGCGTTTTTCCTTATTTTTGTTGCATCTCTCTTATGTTTAGATATTTAGAGATAAATATAAATAAAGTGCTCAGTTTTGTCATATAAGTACGGAAATAAAAAAGAAAAAAAAATATGTAAGAATTTATAGAGCTAGCTCAGGGAGTCAAAATTAACCAAAATCTAAGCATAAAGGTACCTACATGATATTGACATAGCATCCCTACCTATTTTAATAAGTCTAGTCCAACTCAAGCTATGATTAAGGTACCAAAATTTTTTAACACAAACCACAAAATTGTCTCACGAACACCTTAATCAAAAAATTCCAGACTAATACCGAGATATATCGTTTTTTCTTATTAAAATTAATTCTTACTCAAAACATTTACTTGAAAGTAAAACGAAAGACGACATTAAACAAATTATCATCATTATAACCGTATAAAATTTCGTACGAAATCATCAGGCTATCAGAATGGTTTAAATTCAAGAACAATACCAGCTTTAGGCGGTTTACAATTTAAATATTTATAGGGCACGCGTGGTAGCGAATTTTCGAATATTTTTTGAGGATTCCTGCAATTTTATTGTGAATAGATTGAGATTGCGTGTTATTCGGCTGCAGTATGTAGGGTCCCCATACGTTTAGGATTAAGCAGGACTTTTAAATAATTCGAATAAAGAAAATCTAGTGATCTACTCGATACTTTGTTTCATTATAAGACCTCACTTGAAATCTTTCTAAAATAGAATGTAGAAATACAGGATTTAAAACGTAATTATCGTCTCTGTGTCACAATTACCTATAATAATTAGGCGAACCAAATTCATTCGTAAAAGACAATAGTCCCTGTCTTTCTAAATTATCTCCTATTCTAAACATATCTTCAGCTCAACGAGCTTTTGCGCTGAAGAAACCTGCAAAGCAAAAATGCTATCTGACTCCCGAATCCTAAGATTCCATATTCATCCCAAATTATGGTATCCCTAATGCAGAGTCCATTCGCACCCTAGTAATTGGCTACCCATCGGGACGTTAACCGTTTTAGGAAATATTTTAAGGTTCGATGACTCTGCTTAGAGGTCACGGTAGGTTGCTATGCAGAGGACAGGATGGGGCCAATCATGGTGATAGCATGAGACACCTGCCTTTCCCCGGCTAATGACCGATTGATTTCGAAGTAGTAGTCTGCAATCATTTGAGACGACATGAATTGCTGATTCGTCTGATACAGTAATAGGTATATTAATTAATTCAGGCTGAACTTTACCTAAGCCTTCGTGTTTAGACCATAGGAATTACTGTAACTATTTAAGGTAGAAGGTATTTAAGGTGATTTGATTCTTCTTCTTCGAAGTACATTCAGTATGACGTAAATGTGTATGTACAACAAAAGAATAAGGATCCAAGTGCATCATGATGAGAACCTAAAATCCTTTTGAATCAATCGATTGAATTAAACAAATACTGCCAGTAAACACCTATTGAAATTTTGGAAGCTTCGCCTGGGTTATAAATAACATGTTTTAGTTTTACAACGTGTCCTAATTTACGCGAATTAGATGCGCCGCAGATATACACCGATACATGAACTGTGTAAAGCGATTCTCACTCGAGTAATGTGGTTATTTGTGCGACCACCGATTCGAGATTCGAGATTTGATTACTCACTGATTTGTTATTGTCAGATTATAGATCGAATAATGTCAATTGTTTAGTAAATTAAGAATGAAATGGTGGATTAAATATGGAAATAACTCCATGATACTACCTATTTAGCCGATCGATTCCCCACTAAATATGCACATGTATTTAATGACGTACTTATTAATACAGATGTCATCGCATTCAAGGAATTCAGAGCAACCAATTGAACAAATAAACAATATGCTTGTAAAGAAACCCAAATATGCATACCGGCAAACATAATAAGTAGTCGGTGTTAATCAAAAAACCGAAACATTCCCAATACAAACATCCCACAATTATTTCAGACATGGTGATGTTTAAACAGAATTTGATCACAATACTGAAACGAATGTATTTGTTTTCCACATGGATTGGGCATATTATAAAGAAGGGGATGGTGATATAGAATAACTGAATAAAGAAAAAGGAGAGCAGATAGAAACACTTGAGACCACAGCGGTTTGTGATGAAAGGACGGACAGAATACAAATGAGAGCTGGTGACAATGCATTGGAATCCAGAGACGGCAACAAGTAGGTTAAAAGGTGAACATGGCAGCTATTACTGTAATTAGAGGTGTGTTGGCATAGTGATGCAAATGACGAGGCTATGTGGAGCTAGCTTCAAGCTTGCGTGTCATATTGGAAAGTTAGACTAATTTATTAAACAATTTAATGCCTTTAATTTAATCAGAAAAAGATACATATTTATTTACATCGAAATGTTCCTCTTTGACGTCTTGGTCATTTAATTTGATGTTACTATAGTAACCATATTAGAAGTAAACTCTAAAGAGTATCAACCCTAGATAGGTACTTCGGCGCCACTTAATGATCGATAGTAACGTGGATGGCTTACAAAACACTGTACAGGTATACCTTGTCAGTCATATGCAAGTCTTAGTGAAGTGATTATTGCGGAAGATAATTGCGTTTCTTTCTTCTTGAAAGTACATAGGATTAACAAGTACAGTAAATGTTATTGTCATATAATTATCATCAAGTTATCTAAGGGAGGTATGGACATCGACTGAATGCTAATGACTATTGAGCTGCTATGCTAATTTAAACTAAAAAGGCAATCAACAATGCATCAAGGTAATAAAAACATACATACTACAACATGCAAACCGTCCTCTTTAACTTTCAAGAAAAGCAGTCGCAATCCTTAATCCTAACAAAGGTTTTTATTCGAATGCATTTGAGGACATTGGAGAGGTCTAATTAAACAGTTTCGTGAACTTTTTACTGGGGAAGCCATAATCGGCCTTAATCGGCCGGTAATTAAGGCGATTGCTATCGATTCGGCCGTGGGAGATGCCGGCACGACGAAACAGCCTGTGAGGCCGATTTTTTGAACTTTCCATCAGTATGGTGAATTAGCAAATAATTGCTAAACTAAAGGATAATGGCATTTTACTTTTTTCTTGACGAACGGTAAATGGACGGTTCTGAAGTTTTGGTAAGAAATGTATTTAAAGCTAAATGGTTTTCACTTTTACTTGATTTTTGTTTTTGTGTTAAATAAGCTCCTGTTGCGTCCGTGAATTCTTGATTCTGGTATGGGATTTTCTTCTTATTACAACTCTATGTATTCCTTATTTTTATTTAGTCATCAAAGAAATGGTTTTCGTCACCTCATCTCATCGTCAGTCAATCGAAGGTGTCTCATTAGTCACTAAATGTAGGTATTTTAGTATTTCAGTGCAGCAATTGGTTTTTCTCAAACCAGAAAAAGACTTGGCAGTGAATACTGTCGGATGTCATTCGGGAAGCAGACGAAATCAAATAAAATTGTCTATTTTCGTCAATCGCAGACAGACAATTCAAAGCCTTGACGTTATGGCAAAAAATTGGCAAGTCCGTAGGTCTCATCAAAATTCAAATAATAAAAACCGATAAAGTAACGCTTTAACTATAAACATTCAACCAGAAAGCAATGAAAGTGAATTCAACGATTCTTATGAAAACCTTCGATAAACATAATAAAGCTCGCTATTGTGAAACAGCGGAAAGTGGTGAAAACATGACACGTTTTATTTAAATATCTCATTCAAAATAGTGTGGCGTGACCTCAATACTGGATGGTGACGAGATGACGATACCAGTGGGTGGAAACCTTGACACTATACCATTGTTGATCCTAAGTTCCTGATGGCACAAAAAATGCAGGCAGTTTTTACGCTCCAGTGAGTCTAGGTTCGTTATGTCTGCTTTGTATTTCTTTTCCAGTTTTAATTAATTGGATTTTAGTCAATTAATTTTGGGATATTCTACTTCTTTTCTTAATCGTCAATAATGTCCAATTATTTACTTTCCATTATTGTCTTACTTCTCGTAATCGAGTAGGACATAAACGCCGAAAAAATAAATAAGGTAACACACTCTTAAACAAATAGTTGACAAAATATAAATCAAATCTTTATCTTTATAGAGACACCGACTTCACATCCAATTATTGACACTAAATGCGTCGAAAAAATAATAAAAAGCGAACACAATAAAATCGTTTATCTTTATCGCGAAATCCCTAAATCAAAGCCAGGGATCGGACTTCAGACAAAATAAAACGGCTAAAAAGCAATGGATAAAATTGAGATACTGTTAGTTGGGCAAAAAGCATTCCGTTAGTCCTTGCCGGAGGCGCCTGAGCACAAACTCGCCAAACTAAAACATGACAGTGACTTTTTAGTGCATAAGGGCTAGCGTTTTATTATAAGGTGCTGTTTAAAATTTTTTACAATATGATAAATTGGTCAAATTATGAGCTTAATACAAAAATGTCCTTTGAAATTGAGATTAAAGAATGTCTAATAATATTCCCAAAAAAGAAATCTTTCGGGATTCTTAACTATACGTTGTTTTAGATGTTATAGGTTGTGATATGCTAAATGCCACCCCCACGTTTTACTTATTGGTACTTAAGCTTCTGCTTTCTGTTAGTGTGCTTTAGTACATAATTGCACTCAAAGGCGAAGAAGTGCGTTCACTTAATCAAGTACATAAGGTGACAACACAGTCCAAGTGCGAAATCGTCACAACCCGAAAAAGCAAACTTTCCCCTCCCACGGTTTTTTGCCAAGTCACATTGTTTTTGGCCGATGGTTGCTGGCATTTTCGGAATTCAGCCATTTACATAAATACCGAGGAGTCTTTGTTGAGCCGCTAAGGCGCCGCAGAGGGAACGGGTTGCGTCGTAGTTGCGTACGCGCGGTTGTTCTTAAATGGCGAACACTGTTGTTTGTTTTCTGTTTTTGCCAGTTTCAAAAGTTGCGACATTTGTTTGTTAATATATAGCTTTGTTTCTTGCTGCAAGTTCGGAAAACTAACCTGACAATCATGTTCTTTATACTCGGTACCTACTAGTGTCGTCAGCAGTTTCATTTAACTGAGATAATACATAATTGAATGTATCTGATTTCGTTTAATTTTAGACATGTTTAAAGAATAAGCAGTCAAATACTAACCGCAACAAAAATATCCTTTAACAACTCCACCGAGCAACGTCGCGTTCTCAGCAATAAAGTTGAGACGTAACAATCGAAATTATAATTAGTTTTCAATATATTCAACCCAGGAGTCGAACCGAAACAGGTCATCAATCTTAAAGAGCCGTGGCGCCGTCTTTTCACTGACCCCAACACCCCATTTTGGTAAAAAAAGGACCGAAGCTACTATAAAGAATGGGCAGCAAAAACCATAATATTCTTCACAAAATCTATCATCGAAATTAAATAAAAATGAGCTTTATTTTCTTAAGAATAAGGTCACTGTGGAAGCAAAATGAAATCGTAAGTTTGGTAATTAGATTCTGACAGTTTGAAATCGGCAAAGAGGCCGACTGTCAAAAAGTCGGCGCCAGAACCAGCGTGTTGTAAATAAAACATTGCAATTCGGAAATTTACGATTCTTAGGTTTGGCACGTTCTGTTTTAAGATGAGGCGAATTAGGCGCATCAAAAAAATTATGTTCATACAGTAGGAAACAGTAGTAGGTCAATTTCAAAACCTAAACTACGCACTAATATACACTTGTCCATTTATTAAAATAAACGTTTCCACTAAAATCAAATCACCCGATTTTCTTACGATTCAAAGCAAAGCTCGTGTATTTTCATAACAATTTTCTATAGACGCTGCCAATGATTTTCGTAGGTAACAATATTTTCTATTTCTTATTTCTATTATTATGAGAATTGATTCATACAGGCGGTGTTGCCCAGTCTTTATAGCCCTCGTAAATATATTACTCACTCTGCCTCTCTTGCCTATATAATATACGGTCTGTTATGTTTTCGAATTGACTCGAAACTCTAATTTACGATTTTGTAAATCGTTTTGGGGTAGCGGTGTCGCCACTAAATAGTAATGGATTTTTATACGCAAGTAGGTAAGTATTAAATAAATGGGCCGAATTAATGGGCTGGTGACAGCTCTATAGTTCTTAGTGCAAGGTCAGTAGGTAGAGATTATGTAAAAGACGGACACCTAGGTAAATGATTTGAAAATAACAAAATCATTTTGTGTAAAAATGTGAGGTACTTTGCCTTTGACTCATATTTTCGATGCGTGTTTATTACATAAAAATATAGAACACTGTCATAAAAAGGATTTTCTTTAAGAAGAACTATCTTACTTTTAAATCCCTCTTGATCATTTAGCGACCGTCAAAACCGATTCAATATAAGTTAGTGCGAGCATAAAAGTGTTGGCATCGAAACTGATACAAATGGACCATTACCAAGCCTTCTAATGCTAGATGTGTATAAAAATATGGAAGTGCAGTATATTGCTCACATAAATCACGATAGAAATTCGTATAAAGTTTTCTGAAAGTGAATTACTGTTTGCGAAATTGATAAATATTGTGACCGAAGTAATAGATAGTGGTTGCTGTTACTCGATTATTTGTAAGACAAAAATTCGGTTTTTTTTTAATCCGATATCAATGACGATTGGATATGTAAACACTAAAATTCAAATAAATTCAAGGGCTGAATTTCACCTATGGTATTTTGTTGTCAGCCAAATTTTCATGATTTATTTCAATAGACATCTTTAGTTACTGTGTCATTAGATCGTTTCCAATATAATCAACTTAAAAGTTGCTAATCAATATGCAAATAGAGACAACACTAATAAACAAAATACCACAGAACATGTAACAAGGGTACACTAAAAAGTACAAAGCAATAACAACAAAGAACATTGCACAATACTCGCAGACATCTGTACTATAAAAACTAACAATAAAATAAAACACGATTAAATTATGAGGGCACTATCAAGAAATTTATCGGTACTGCTAATGAATAAGATACAATTGCACCTGCCTTTGCCTATGGTGAATATAATACCGTTATACTTGTCATTTACCATAACATGTTTGGACTAACAGGTGATAATACATCAAACTCCTTCATGCCTGAAGGAATGGACAAGATATCAGAAGTAATTACTACGAATGTTAATCATTGTTGCTTAGATAGTAATGGAGATGAGGTGAATCGAAAATATAGTTTTAACAAGATTATTGGAACATATTTTCGTAAACAAAGACAAGAAACTGATGTAATATTTATTCCTTTGACCGAGGTCTTTTAAACGATCAGTGCAACTGAAGAATTGCTGTTTGGTTATGACTTAGCTTCTGTTAGATGTTTTATCTCTCCATCAGTAAAACAGGTGGTCATTATTAAGATTTACTAAAACATTTATGACTTAAAGCATTTTCGATATGAAATATGCACGAGCAACAAGAAAATGTGTCGTGTTTACTTGTGACTCACGCACAGCGAGCTTACGCAAAAATTGTAGTAGTAAAAAATAGTTGTACACGAGTTTGAAAATAAAACAAAATGCAAAGCTAAGTTGCCATGAGGACAGACTAGGAATAGTACCTAATCATTCTAATTTCCTCTTGTTTTGATACAAATCGATTAGCAATATCAGATTGAGAAAGATAGTTCAAGTAGGCACCTAAGAGAAGACAAGTTTGATGATACAAACAGTTTTCGTAGGTAGTAGGATAAATCGGTAAAAAGGTCGCAAGGTAGTGATAAATTACAGGTTTCAAAAAAAAAACTATAGAATTGGAACCGCCAGCTTTCAATATCATTGACAATGAACTAACATTCAATAGAACAGATGAAATGAATAGAGCATTTCATGAATGAGTAATAAAGAATTTGTAGAAGACATGAAAACGTAGGTGACTCAACGATGTAGCAGCTATATCTAGAAGTAGGTACTAGAAACGAAAGTCAAATATTATTCGAGATTGAAAATGACTAAGGTAAAGTAGATGACAATAAATCAAATTAAACCTTAAAATAGACAGAAACTAACCAGTCTGTATTTGTCTGTGAGTAATGACCGGTGACCATCCTGTTCCGTGGAACACTGAGTCAGAATTTTAATCTTTACTACGGAAAGGATCATCAGGTAAATATTAAATCGTGGTTATTGTAAATCAGATTAAGGTTTTCATCAGCCATTGTGACTTTTATCACGTGCTTTACCTACATTGTCCTCAACAGGTATTTTGAACTAATCTACAACAACACTTACTTCTGTTCCAAATAGCTCTTTGAAAATAAATAGTAGCTTTTAGTGCATACATGTACGTATCTAATGCATCATTACCTATGCAATTATATTAAAATACTAAATTCTACAAATAGTTGAAATAAAACTTTCTTAAAATATCACTCATCGTCATAACTTCCACATGGTACACTCTGAGAAAACTCTTACATAAGAACGATTTTTCATTCATAAACTATTCAGCTGCAGTTCATATTCCGTTAAACGCCGGCTCTCTCGTCCAGACGTATTATATTTAGACCAAGTGACTTTTTTCGTCGCGTCAAGTATTTTGGTTGCAAAATACCGTTTCGACTCAAAGTGAGAATGCCAGCGTTATAATTTATAGTGTCATTCCGTGCTTCTAAATTAATGTGTAATAGAAAAAATACTATAGGAACAAATAATATTCTGAAAATATTTTCTCTCAGTTTTGTATCAATTCATATTTCGATGTAGATAATGATCTTATTTTCAGCTATTTTATTATTCAACATAATAGATTCTAGATCTTTAGTCGTATAGATATTCTCGCAATTTGTTTCAGGGTAATGTATTATTTTGTTCCGGAAAACGACATCAATAACTTATCATCTTCTTACAAAAACATTAATATCCAAAAAATGTGTTGACAGGTGGTAAAGCGCTTATGTCAGTCCATGCAATCGTCGAGTGCGACAGTTCGAACGTGGATAAAATTATTTCCCCGCTGTAGGTACAATGTGACCCGGATTTTTCAATTTATTCAGAGATTTCGGATTTTCTGGAAACTCGATGACGTATCACTGAGTTATTAAGTTGCCAAATATTCGTAAATACATAATTAAGAAACCTAAATGATTTCATATTCAGATGAAATATTCCTTCTTACATTTGTAAATTGATGATGTAAGCTCACTAACAACCCATTCGAGCAATCAAAAGAAGATATTTATGTTTGTTTGTTGTTTTCACACTTTATTATTGTATATTGATGTTATCTTGGAATAAATGAACATTTTTAAGATTATTGCTGTCATTAAATTCATTCTTGCTCTTAATAATAGGAAAACCGTAGATTTTTTAATCGTCTAAAGTAGGGCCACGCATGCTGTGTTATTTTTGATCATCATCTTTTTTCGTAACAACTATGACACCCCATTCCTCCATATCTCTAAATCCATACTTCCCAAGTGCTAGTTCAAAGAACTTACCAGCTAAATGACGCGTCTAAGTGGCGTACACGCAATCACACTCAAGTACAAATGTTATGATTTCAGTGATACGTAATGGAGGGTACTTGTGAAAACTCCGTGTAAGGGGACACCCGCTAGCCGAACGTTTGTTGGAAGCACGTAATGTCTCAATTTGAATGTGCACTATGGGGAAAAGAAAGAACTTTGTACGGCTAGCAGAAGAAATTAAAATATGGAGTATAATAATTTAATTGTGTTCAATTTTAATAAAATATGTCGCTTTTTAAAAATATATTAAGATATAGTTCTTCTTAAATCTTGAAGACTGTAATAAAGTGGTTTCTTTTAATAAAATGAAGCATTAATTAAAGAAGAAACCAACTAGGTACGTACTCCATATTTTTTTTGATGAGCCCCATTGCTAATTTCCTTTAATGACAATGTTACAAGAATACTTTATTTCAGACTCAAAAAAGAAAAGTAGGTAAATACAATTTCAGAACCTCTGTATTCACGAAATTTCAACAAAAACCATATAAGGAAAAATAATAAACTTAAACAAAACATTTCCTAAAGTTTCCTCAGTTTTCCTTGCGGACGGTATTGGTCCGACGCGCCGTCTCGCCCGCGCTATTTCGGTCCACGCCCGCCCAGCCAAGTTTATTGACACGACTTAACGCTATACTATGCCGAGATTTAACTGCTAATACCTCACAGTGAAGTGCTTGCTAGTGCCGTGCTAATATGTGGTCCGCTGTTTCGGTTTCATGTCCTTTAAAGACAGACTTTAGCTTGATAGGCTTGAAGGCGTTCAGTGATCCCGTAGAGCACTGAAAGACTGGTGAGGCAGCTAGCGAAACGTTACACGTCTTGTATGGCGATTGAGTTCGGACACAATAGTTTAAATCGATAAAAGGTTCCGTCTGTACTGTGCATTTGACGAAATAGGTTGGTTGTACAATAACTTAAACACGATACAATGTAATATTAGATGAGGTATTACGACAGACTTTCGCTTCGTACGACATGTCGTATGCCTTTCTGTTATTTCCTTTTCTTCAATCAAAAACAGACTTTTTGACATACGGTAATCTTACGCCTTAATAGCATACCTCTTGGACGTAGAAGAGCCCACTTATCTAAGAAAAGTAGGTATAGGTATGTTTGCAGCATCTCATACACAGATACGGTCGCGAACATTTTAATGTTTTTCTGTATGTTGCCTACGTCAAACATTCTTTTAATAAAATGATGTAGAGTTGTTTATTTTATGAATGTTTGATGTATATTCTTACTAACGCAAACTAAATTAGCTACTAGGTGTATAAAAAGAAACGGAATAAGTTTAATTACACACGTGGTTTGCTACGCGTAGACAAGAATATGATTTTGTAAGCTTCATTTATTAAAAATACATATAGGCCTTTCTCTGAATTGAATAATACCTAATTATGTATTTGCAAAACATTACTAATACAATACGTTTTCTACTCACATTACTAATATCCTTCAGTATTAAGTAAGTCATGGTACTTAAGGTATAAAGTATTTTTGCCTCATTCATCATTCAGTATTCAAAAAGAAGACGCAAAGCACTGAGGCCGCCCTTAAAAATTGGGCTAGAGCAGGAAGATTGAAATTATATTGACTTTTCTATCATTAGGGTTACCGATTGTATTACTTACATTTTTCAATTGATATCTAGAACTCAAACTAGATAAAAGTACTAAACCCAATCAACATGAACTTCCCTACGTCCAGTGCAAATGGTCGCGTGACACGGCAGATGTGCAGGCAGCTGCGCCTGCGACTCGCGAATTGTAACGAGATCGCGTCAACGATGTGACGTCATTATTATGTAGTTATGAACGTTGGCTGTTGGTGTTAGTTAAGGCTTCATTGTTTTAGGGAAGGGTTATGATTTTGGTTCAATGTCCAAATGTGGTCTTAATTTCAGTACTACCTACCTACTTAGTATTCTTTTTTAATCTATTTCGTCTTTATCTCTAGGATTGATTTCTATTTTAGAAAAAAAAAATACAAGTGCCTTTATCGGCTTGTAAGCTAATTCCTGGTTATTTATTTTATCACATGCACACAAAAATAATAAGAATATTTAGCAGATTAGCTCCGATTTCCCAGTTGCCCGTTTACTGCTTTTACCCACTTATACCTATTTAACGCATTTCGTGTTTTTTTTTTTCAAAAACAGCCGTATTAAGACGCAAGCGTGCCATCGCAACTAGCACGCTATACTACACAATTAGGATAGCTCGCCAGGTGGCGCAGGTGTGGCCACGCCCCCCGGCGCCAGCGCATATCTGCCGTAAACAATTCATTGCTACGTTAATCATAGTGGGTTGTATCGAATCAACCAGCTTTTAGGATCTGTTATAATTTTTAAATGTGTCTGATTAACGTAGTTTTATATTTTGAACGTAAATTAATTGAACAGGATTTAACAAACTCCCAAATAATGTAACGTTCTCGTACAAACTTTTCCTTTTAAAGTAGGTTTCAAGAAGAAAATTGATGCGGAATCTGCCCTAGTTTTGCATAATAATTATTTTTCGTCGGCTTTATAATAATTTTTCCTGTCCTATTCACCGTTGTTAGCAGTAAACACATAATTATAATGAGTCACTGGACCCATACTAGTTTGCCTACCATTTCTCATTTAGCATCTCCCAATGAATGTAATGTTTAATTTAATCCGATTAAATCGCCTTTTTCAGTACTCTCACTATAACTTAAATTATGGCACCAAAATCTTTTTTCAGGAAGGTGCAAATCGTTGGCCTTTTACTTTCAAGGTAACTTAACATGCTGAGTTTTGTTCCAAAATCCCTCAAACAGCTCTAGAAACATTTTCGTAGTATTAAAACGCATTCAAATCCAACATCAACGTGTAAATCGACCTCATCGTACGGAGTTAATGAGCGCTAACCAGTGCAAAGCAGTTTTTGCCGCCATTGTATCAACAGCTACATATTCCCACGACCCGCACATATACATACATACAAAATTATTAATTTTTTTATAGTTCTTTTATCTTTCTAAATAATTATTCTAGAAAGATTTTTGTTTAATTACAAGATCTCACATGACCTGAGATGGTTCTATTGAACTTTGATTCTCGTGTGATCGGTGTTCTCTATTTTGTTTTTAAATTGTTTTGGGAATTGTGTCTTTTGCGTCAATACGTAATAAATATGTTAATTTCTTAAAAGTTGACTAAAAAGTTAACTTCTATAATGTTTTAATAATAATGAGCATAAAACATCTAGACTTCACATAACATGTTTTGTATGGCTATATCCCCTGCAAGTTTTTCACCCTTAAACCTATGGGTAAAGAGGTTGTAGCATACCTTCTACTTCCTTTCATATCATCTAAGCCAGTGGTTCTTAACCTTTTTGACATGAGGGACCACTTTACTAAAGTTTGTCTTGCCGGGGACCACCTCATCGGTTTACCTAAATTAGCACTCATTTCTTTATTATGTATCAAAAAAAATATCTGAATTTTTGGGTCAGTTCTACTCAAAGCTAAACGCATGTCGGCAGTTGTGTGCAAATGCAATTAAAGAAAAACTTGCCCATGTAGTTTCCAATGCGCGAGCGAAGCGAGCGCGAAATTTTTATTGGACTTAAACCAAATATTACGTAAAATGTAGCCCAAACGTACTTAACTTTTTGTTTGTTGACAAATGCAAAAATAAGGGCATATAGTTTCTGAATACGCGAGCGAAGCGAGCGCGAAAATTTATCGGACTTAAACCAAATATTACGTAAAATGTAGCCCAAACGTACTTAACTTTTTGTTTGTTGACAAATGCAAAAATAAGGGCATATAGTTTCTGAATACGCGAGCGAAGCGAGCGCGAAAATTTATCGGACTTAAACCAAATATTACGTAAAATTTAGCCCAAACGTACTTAACTTTTTGTTTGTTGACAAATGCCAAAATATGTATATAGTTTCTGAACACGCGAGCGAAGCGAGCGCGAAATTTTTATCGGCCTTCAACCAAATATTACGTAAAATTTAGCCCAAACGTACTTAACTTTTTGTTTGTTGACAAATGCAAAGGTAAGGGCATACGGTTTCTGAATACGCGAGCGAAGCGAGCGTGAAATTTTAATTATTTTTTAAGACTCAAAACCAAAATTACGTAAAATGTAGCCCAAACATACATTTTCATGAATGGGGGGACTAGGTACGACACACCCGATATATGTACGTCCATGCGAAAACCCCCGCTCGCAATTACAAGTCGATAAAAATTAAGTTAGATAACGTATAGCAACGTCGTCAAAGCTAAGCTTCGCGGACCACTTGGAATGCCTCCAGGGACCACCAGTGGTCCGCGGACCACCGGTTAAGAACCACTGATCTAAGCCATTAACCCATTGTCTAGCATTGTTCTATTTTAAAAAGTCCTTTCATACATCCATTAACGATTTAGACTTTTCGAGCCCACGCAAATGCACGAACATTCTCATCACCTGTAACGTTTCAAGCGAACTCTTCAATAACCTATTTGTCTTTTTCTTTTCATAGGTGTTAGAGTGAGACGGGGATACAAGTAACGCGTAACACGATACAGAGCACAACAAATCGCTTCCACGTATTCCATTGAACGTTAAATTGTGTATTTGAGTAACATTGCCAATAGTAATTAGTCGTTAGATAGGTCAAGGTTGTATTGTATCGTTTTGCCAACAAACTTGTTTGTTTCGACTACTTTTCTTTGAAGAACTATTTTCTTAAACCCATTCTACCAGCTGTCAACTTTAGTAAACTTTAATATTTCGTACACAACTTTAAAATATTTGAGTGTTAGATACCTAGTCCTTTTATCGATGACGGTTATTAAGTTAGGTACTTTTTATTCGGGTGCGTTGATTCTCCCAGTATGCCGTTAAAACCTCTGGCGGAAGCTTGTGTTAAAAACAATATTGTATGCTAAACCGCTGAAAAATCCTTGAATCATTAAAAGGGATATATTAGCCTGGTAAGTTTCGTACAGCTAATGATGTTATTTAATTTCACGGATAATTACCGCCACACAATACGCGTGTATTATGTCATGTTTGTCTGTCTGTGTGTTTAATGTCTAGACTACCGTCAGACAGGAAATCACGGTGTCATTCAAACCATTTATCTTGTTAATATGATACCTCGTCACAGTGTAGCGTTTACAGTAAGGTAATGAGGTTGGGCTTGCCAAAATTAGATTATTTGCGCGGAGCATAGGGATCAAACTTTTGCAGTTTCAAATCAGATAATTAGATATTAAGTATTTTATTTAAAACTAGACAGATTAAGCAGTGCATACCTATATTTCTTTGACGCCATTGAAAACAGTATTACGATGACAGTATGATCAATGGAATTAGGTTGTTTTAATCTTAATTTTATTTAATAGCTTTTTTGCGCTGTTAACATAAACAATCTATTTAAAAAAAAGTACGATGTTTAATTGTCTTATCCAAATGGTCTTACTGCAGTTATCTGCGCTGTGTTCCCATCAATGGACACTCGATATGCATTCTTCGTTTTTGTTTACAGTCTTTATCGTGTTCCGGAAATTCTGCTAATGTATGCACTTATTACAATGCAACGTTTCACACCTACCGTAATACAGAAGGTGTTAGCCAAGGCTCTTTGAACGATACTTAATGAGATAAAGTACATGTTTGTATCTGATTTTCCTTCACGTCCGATTGCCGCTGTATCGGCACCTCAGTTTATTAAACAATAAGCTCGTTTCATAAGCGAATACAAGATTGTCTCTATTATTTTGTAGTGTTGATGGAAGCTTAGAGGCTTTCCTATCCTATCCTTGCCATCTTAGTATTTTGTAATTTGGTTATTGTTTTGAAGTACCTACCTACTGACACGCTGGAGTTTAAGGCTACTGTAATTTGCATAGATACAATGCGATTGATGTTCAGTCTATCTGTTCATAGAAACTGGCATGTCGAAAATAAATAGAGTTGGCAATAAATAAACATAATATTTCATTAATAAAATGTGTATCTTTCAATAGTAAACCGACAAATATTGACATCATTCACCAATACTGAAGCCGCTAATATAAATAGCGGCAAACATACATGTAGGTATTCCTTATAATATTAGTTTAGAATTCATAAATATGTTTATTGTTTATAATAACTGACGTTTACAGTTATAACTCTGAAGTGATAGCCGAAACAGACATATTTATTTAATAGTTATAGTGTAACTGAAAAACTGTATTTACGAGCATTCGCGTAACATCTGAAATGAAATACTCACAACTTTCTGTGAATATGAGAGCAAAGAAAAACAATTGTTTGGCTTGTATTAAATTATTGTGGTGTGAGAATTTTGTATTGTCTTTTGTACCTACTCGTAAAATAAATTACCTACATGTTTGATGTAGTAGCGAAAGGGATAGAGTAGGTATGCTTATGAAATATTTAAAAACTATTAAACGATTAAGATGTACGATATCTAGCTTGAGAGAGAATCACAAACTGTGAAATCTGTGAAAAGGCTATATTTCCAACCACTTTAAATATTAAAAAATATTAATTCGAAACAATGACTCGCAAAACCAGCAGACTGTTTTTCATACCAAAAACTAAACACAAAAAAATGCAATTTCATTCAAAAAATATGAGGAACATAATATCTAAATAAAATTATGTGATATCTAGGGTCATTTCGCCTGTTCGCGACCATCGCCCAGTTCGCGTCCATTTTGCCGATCTCCTTTAAAAAAACTTCGAAAACAAGATAATTAACACACCAATCAAACGAAAGATCATTACCGCTAATACGTTAATGTATAAGAGGCACGCACAGATAGACAAAAGTTCTGTGCGTCCAACCAATCCTTTTAGAAAAAATAATTAGTCTAGGCTCTTCAACAAGAAAGCGCAAACACGTTGAATTTTAGATAAAAATTAGTGTGCAGCGGCGTGTTTGATGGTAAGTTTTATATTGTTTTATGTGAATTTTAGGATAGATAGCTATTTCTACAGTTTAATGATGAATAAAGGTGTAATGTTTTTTATGAATTTGGTAATGTTTTTTATATTTAACGAATAAAATAAGGTGGACTCGAATTACTACATCGAATTTTACAAAACTTCCACTTTGCGTCCACAATGGACGCGAACTAAAACTATCCTCTATACTAATAAACCAAATTGCGTCCACTGTTTTCGTTAAATACTTGCTTATAAAAAATAATTAAAACATGGGTACTTTTTAATATATTAAGATTAAACAGTAATTTTTTTAATTTTTTTTGTTATTTTAAATTAAAAATCAACATTATCATCATTTAAAATTCACTTTAAAAAAATAAAAATAATTTTTCTCAACATTGGTTTGAGTAACTTAAAATTAGGCAATTAATTTTGCAACTTGAAAAATAAACAGTAATCAGTTCTGTTAATTTTACCCTAAAATCACAGGGAAAGACCCGCGTTGATTATAGTAAGTTTTTGGCCATATTAAATTAACAAAACAATATAACAATTTTGTCTAAACATACAACTAAAAGAATTGTTGAGTCAATAAATTATCAGACAAGGCATATTCTTTGAATATTTTTTTTATCGATTTATTCTTCTCTCGAATATCATTTAATGCTTTCTTTAAGTCTTCTTCTGTGTATGTTCTCTTTTCCTTCTTTTTTCCAGTATCCGAAGAACTTGTCTTAAATGAAATTACTTAATATATTAAGATTAAACAGTACATTTTTTTTATTAAGATATATACGTGGTTATAATTAAATTATAATTAAATATTTAAATTATAATTATAATTTAATTATAACCACGTATATATCTTAATAAAAAAAAAATACTGTTTAATCTTATTTTAAGTTACTTAAACCAATGTTGAGAAGAATTATTTTTATTTTTTAAAGTGAATTTTAAATGATGATAATGTTGACTTTTAATAATTAAGTTTATTGTTAAATAAAGAAATTGATCTAATACAATCTTTCTTTATTAATTCTTAAAAAAATCACCCCTATATTCCTTTTCTAAGCTACTGGACGCGAACTGGACCATGGGTGGACGCGAATTGGATTTTGTGGACGCAAACTGGGTAAAACGCCTAATTTTGAGGTTTATCGATTTAAATAGAAAACGTAAGATATTTCTAATACAACTGAAAGTTAATCTTAAAATAGAGTATATAAGGAATACATTACACAAATTTGACATGGAAATGAGTGCTGGAGCATTTTTATTATCGCCGTCAAACTTGCCAACTGCACTAAATGGTCGCCAACAGGCGAAATGACCCTAGTTAGTTTTCCCACAAAGTTCAGCGACCCCGCGACTTTAATGCCTAACATAAACCGGCCTCACTGATGATAAACGTGTTTACTTCTATCGGGGAAGTATTTTTGTTTGTTGTTAGCAATTGTGTAAATCTTTACTCTTTGGTAACGACTAGACGTAATGGCAATGTCCTTTGATGTGTCGTGTGTTTGAGGAACATTAATTCATTGATGGTTTCTTTGTAGACTAGTTTAAGGGTGTATTGGGGTGTGATGTCAATAAAGTGTGGTGGTAGTTTATTTTATAATCTTGTTTTCCTCCTTTACTGCAGAATGTTGTAGTTTATAGAACTGATAAGCGTTTGCTTGTGAATAAATAATGAAAATATGTAATACGTCGGAAAATCCCAGTTGCCACTTTCATTTCTGAAATATTCTTCTGAATATTCATTTCTAAAAAGTCACAGATATAGGCATCATATTTCATGTATAGCATAAGGACCTGCCTATCAAACTTTCCATCTCACTTTATGGGTTTTAAAGGATTTCCTTATACAATCCAATACATCATAATCAAGCCCTAAACATTTGATCACTCACATAAAGGAGGTTATTACATTATTTATGATCACCCTTACAATATTTAGATTCAGATACGTTTAACTAGTACTTGGGATGTTTGATAGCTCGTAATAATTTTATGTCGTGATCAATCATATTATATTTGATAAAGTGTTTATAGGTAGTAAGCGATTAACGTATCTTCTGATGGCTGGTCTGTGGCCCGCCTATAGAGCTACTCGAATGGTGGTGCGAGTGTCTGACTTTTCGCGGTTTAATGATATTATGATTAGGTCTAATAAGCCGTGCTGGTCAAAACATTTCTTACTTATTCTCATTCAAAATATATCGTTTAATAAAGTCGTAAAATCTAATACATGTCTACTATCTTGTATTTTGTTTCCCACATGTAAAATACTCCGAATAATGGAACAATGTGTTTCAGTTCCGGATTCGTTCAGGGATTTTTCGATTGGGAGTTTTTTTTAATCATATGGAACACATGATTGTTGTTAATTCGCAAATATTCGCAAATTAGTTACACAATACAGGCAGTCGCATCAGTCAGCATAGTACGAAATTAGCATCTAGTAGTGTTCAAACATAGCTTTCACATTTTTCCGAAAGAAAAGTTGACCTTTCGTTCTCAGTTCTATAACCTCATAAATCTATAACATTTTTAAATTCCAATATTTACCTAAACTATCGGCCAGTTAATACAATTCTATTCTAGGGATATCCCTACATACAAAGCTCATCCACTTCTGAGCTTCATGATTCATTTCTCAAGTACGTTACGCCTCGACTACTCATCTGTAGCGGTTTAGTGAGGCGCGCTATCGACAAATGATTGTCGATAATAATAATATTAATATGTAGTGCGCCGACTTCGAGTGCTGTGTTGAAAACGCCTATCGAGATTTAAGTAGTGATGTGGTTGGTTTGAAGTGATAATTTGTTGTTGCAGATGAAAGTGAATGGATATGGATATTGTGCCTACTTATTTGGTTTATTTTGTACATGTTAGATGAATAATATGTATTGTAAAATTTTATAGTTCTGTTAAAATCGATCAAGGCTATAGTACAATTTTTTCACCACTTACTAATTTTTCCGTTACTTCAGTTAAGAGACAAAGTTAGCTTTTACGGAGTAATACAATTTTGAACAATTTCTGAAGATAGCATCATAAACTATCCAACCAAAGATATGCTCTATCTCTCTGTGTTGGCAAAGAAAACTATGACTAAGATTTGATAGTTTTCAGCGTTCTAATAATTTCTCTGTTTATCAATGTCGAGCGTTTACCCCTTTCAAATATGCGCCACATTCATAGCTGACAGGAAACTAACTGATTAATCAACAAATCAAAGCAATTAACATTTTTCAGAAATTCCACAATTTATACATACTAACAGACATTCAAAAACTTCGTTATTGTAAAAAAGAGAATTAATTAGCATGAACCATTAGTAGTTTTTATAAACAGTGATTTGCCAGCCATTAATATTAGTTATCAAACAGACTGACACTGTTTGTGTTGCTAGCAGCAAAAAATCGTCAAAAAAGTGTAAACAAGCTCTTAGGTTTGGAATTTTCTTTGTAATTTTGAGTTTTTGTTTTCTAGTGCCGTTGAAAAATACCATTTCCTAGCAGGGAAGAATGCTACCGTTCGTAAGATACATACGCTAAATTCATGACTACCTAAGGTAAAAACGAAAAAAAAAGCAGTACCGCTCACTTAATGAGCTACAATACTAAAGTCATTAAAACAAAAATCACTGCATTCAACTTAAATAATTCACGACTACTGGTTACTCAATTAAAATCATAATCATTAACGTAGCGCCACCACTGGGCGGCGCGGGAGCAGTCATTAGTGCCGACCGACTAGCTCGCCACTCGGCTAGTCACGGTCGCTTCCGTCGAAAAAACACGTCACAACAATGTTATATCACTAGACTGACTGTTGTTACATTTGACGAGGTTTAGTACGTGGGAGCGCAGACGCACCTAATTGCTAAGTGACGGATTGGGCGGCAGCTCCGGATGTTAGGATCGTCGCACCGATAGATTTGCTTCACGCAAATTGGCAAATTACTTCCTGTAAAGTTTACGAACTTCTCTTATTCCAGACAGACTCAGTGCTACTGTTGTGCAATACTCCCTTTCGCTCCCTGAATTGTTTTGTGCTATAGTTCGACTTTGAATTTTGTATGTGCTTGTGGAATATATAGAGGTACACCGGTTTACATAAATACCAAAAAGATTTCATCTAGAAATAAAGTCTGAAACAGAACAGAAATTAATGTCATGCAATTTGCATGTTTAAGGATGCAGAGGTGCCGACACTGCACGAAACATACATAAATCTTCTTGATGCATCTAAAAGTTTTTCTAGAAACTTTTAGACTGAAATAAATAAACCTAAATTATTAGCAACGATTATTCTTTTCCTAAAACAAATACGAGATACAAATGGTCTATTGTTTCTGTACAATCTATCAGGTTTTTTTGTAGGAACATAATTAGCGTCATCGGTGTGAACGAAATCGATAGTCGATGCAGCGGAGCGTGGCAACACTTTTTTGCTGTTTGCCCGTGCAAGTTAGGGGCGAATGCGATAGTAGATGGTAAGCGTTAAGCTATAGAAATATGTATTCATATACTAAAATTCCAGCTACATCTAATTATTATACCTACAGCCATATGGATAACTACAATATTATAATATTAGGTTTGTAATTTTTGGACATTTCTAGTATAGACGTATTTAGTATTATGGCAAACCATATTTTTACTTAATATTAGCTTAGTCTCTTGAAACACATGTAACAAGTTTTCAAATACAATATCTTAAAATTATTTCGGACGGAGTATTAAAATGTTTTGAAATGTCTGTCAAGTTAACAAAGTCTAATTATAAATCCATGTTAAGTGCATAGTTACTAGTTTTTGTTTTAATAAAACAATCAACATAGATACGGTAATGGAAAAACTCCTGAGAAACACTAAACTAAAATAGCTAACCATAGAGAGCTTACGTAATTATTTTTTGTGAGTCAGGTTATTTCTGTGTGATAAAGGATAATTAGGTAAGTTAATTCAATCTGTTTTAATCTTGTTAGCAAATTATAAACCTATTTGTCAGAAACTGTTTAGCACTTCTAGTTGAATATTAACGAGAAAGGTTACAATAAAGTAACAAATAAGTGCCTACCCAACCTAATGAAAACTGCTGATAGTGACAATTCTAAAGATAGGTGTATGAAATATGATGGTTAAAATATTGCCTTGAACGGTGATCGTATTTCTGTTACACATAACAATACCACACATTAACTACAATATGATAAAGTACCTAATCATAACTCCTACCTTCAAACTTTTCTACTTCATCTATATAAAAGCACGTGGTTTTCATGAGGTTAGGAATGTTCAGTTACGCGCCTTACGCACTTCGCTTCGGCTCTTTGATCCGTCAGCAGCATATAACTCAGGCAAGTGGGCGGGCGTTAGCATTCGCTTCCAAAATGTTCTAGCCTTACCTATATGTACCTATCTGAGGTTTGAGACTTGTTAACGTACCTATACGTTCTTCATTTTTCCTTGACATGGCAGAATCTTTCGTTAACGTAGAATCTCTGATTACATTAAGATTTTGTGCCACCGCAAGCAAAATCAGAAAAGAGGTACCTACGTACTTTTAGTAGCAGATATTTCTAGACCACTTTATGGTCAAACTAAACCTATTATACCATTTTGATTTTCAGTCTCGTCTCCTTGTTTTAAAAAAAACAGTAAGTGCTCACACAAATTATGCAACAAAGCGCTCTTTTCTTTACTCTTACTGTTGATCAATAGCAAATAGTGAAGCGCATACACATCTACCTGGCTACAAATTGATGTTTGGCAGCTTTTGACTAGATGAACTTTGACGTTAATGTGATAAGTCTGATGGGAACGTGTGATTGATTTTATGGAAGAGCAAGTTTCTAACCTGTGTGAAACATAAGATCTGAAGAAAAGTAGAATGGAGTTTATTTTAGAACACTTGCAAAAGAAAATTGTTTAGACGTTATAGTAGCTGAACTGAATGCAAGGGAGATTAATCTTCTACACCAATGTCATTAAGAACTTGGAGATTATATCGACAGTAGCTGCAGCTTCACGTGGAAGACATCTGTACAAACAGTCGAACATCTGCTGAGCGGTGCGATCGATACTCTTGACGTAACATTAGCACTGAAAGATCACGTGCGTATCGACAGGTGGTTCAATTATATACATCCGAATTACATTATCAAAGGTGTCATTCAGATGTAAAGAGTTTAAATTGATGCCGATTAAATTGTAGTTTAAATAAAGCTGGGCTGAAGGTTCTTGGGAATTGAACTCAGTGATTGGAAATCACACCGAGTAAGCCGGAGCATTGTCTTTGAAACTGTTTATTTCGTGAGAGGTAAGGTGTTATTCAATCGTGCACATCTTATAACTTATTAGATAACGAGAAGTCGATGCACTCCTATAAAATGAGCATCAGGTCTACGTAGAAAAATTTCCAGGAAATTCTTATACAAGAGATATTGTGAGAACCTGAGTAGGTGTCAGACTAAATAAAACGCCGGCACGCATGTTTCTGCATGAAAAACAATATTAGGCCTTTGATTGGGTGTTCGGAACTAGTAAATTCGCAGCATCTCCGGTATATGTTTAGATTCACATTTTTCTGTTGGCACCACATGTAATTAATTTTAACGCTGGTCTGTGTTAGTTCCCATTTCACCTCTTTCTTTATAAGATGATAACGAGGTTAATATTGATGTAACTGAGTCATGACACACAAGCGTATCTTATTAAACGTATTATATTTGAAGTCATAGTTTAAGTTCTCCCAATCTGAAGAGCCTATTTATTTAATATGGCAGTGATTCTTCTATATTTATAAAGCCTCTTGCATGAAATAAGTCAATCAGTTTCAAATCTTACTTGGACTGAAACAGGAACTTCAAAAACTAGCATCATGCTTTGTTATGCTTTACGAATCAATGGCTATTGTTTCCAACTTCAGCTGTATTACCACATGGGCCACTACCGAGTCCGTCGTGTTAAGCGCTATAGCGAACGTCTAAACCAGCATTCTTAGCTAAAAATACACGAACGCATCTAAAGCTACTACTGACTGGATCTAATAATAAGTCTAACAAGTCATTCGCGAGGCTGAGTAACTCATCTATTGTTGAATTTGCACTTGCCAATGTTTTAGTTTTTCATTTGCTTTGGCAGCGGCGTGACTAATGTCATTGATCAGTGTTCTTTATGGCGGCTGCTACTTCTAGATCTCTTAGTGAAGGATGCGCTCAAAGCGAATATATAGTCATACCAATTTACTCAATACTAGATCACTTTTACGATTCTACTTAATTGCAAGTCTCTGCATATCGTAGTCATGTCATAACCACCTTTTTCTGAGCCCACGCGGAAATAAAAATGTCTAAGTTTAGAAAACCAAATAGACTTTCAAAATAAACCTTTTATACTAATCGATGTCTATGACGTAGATAGAAGAAAAGCCTATTCTTCAATGTATCTAGATTGTTTTGGATTATTAATGTTGAGCTTTCGTAAACAATAACAGTGCAAATAACATGTGCTACATTATAAGGAAAATCCCGAACCACAACCAAACTATGATCCATTTTCGTACTTTTTGTAGGATCAAAAAACTTTCTCTTCTAAAGATCGAGTCCATCAGATACTTTTATAGCAGAAGAAAAATTTACAAACGTTACAATTTATTGCACAAGTGGACATTTCATATGCATCTCCAAGTTATAATGCATTACATCTTCATTTTTAATGGTAAACGGTTCTGGCGTGTTTCCAGTACTAAATAAAAAATTGTCTGGAGTCACTTTCAGCTGGCAACATGAACAATTATGTTTTTTTGCAGTCTAAATGATCCACGATTTCGTTCAAGGAATTTTCCGCTTTTCCAAGAATTTACTACAAGAGCACTAAGCACTAATGCATTTTCCTTCTTTTGTATATAAAATAACATGTGTATTGTTACACAGCATTTTTTTATAGTGGGAGAGTTCGTTTTAGAGCAGTTTAAGTTTCCTACTTTATTTTTGTATCTTATGCTGTCAACTCTTCCGTTATTAAATTGGGTATATCTTTTGAGCAATTTCTTTTTCACAAATTTCTTTAAGTGGTCATGATCTCTCAAGCTTGAATATTACTCATAAGTGAGTGATCTTGGATATTGAGCCTTTAACCTTTTGTGTGCGTAACCTTCGCCTACTTCACGAGCCGTGTAATACATCACACATCAAAATTACCCCGTATTATCTTGTTAACGTGATTTTAGATCATTTATCTCTTTGATTTGAATATGATCGTTATCAAGGAAAAATTATAAATTGTTGTTTTGTCCCTATTTGTTAGCTTTATCTGTGTCATCAGGATCATTTTTTATTATTGAATCATTAACTTTGGGGTGGTGTTTTGAAATTCCTTTTCTGCTCTATCTCATGCTCTTTGCTCGTGCACCAGGGCGGCGTTATCTTTTTTCGATAAATCTTGTAGCCCTGGCTGGCTTCAGCCCTTCAGGGTTCCCCACAAAGTTTGATTAGATGAAGAGCACATGGATCCCAACACGCCTGATCGCTGCCTTCGATGTCAGGTACTTAGTTTCTTTTCTTGCTATTTTCATCGTGAAACTTGAAGTAGAAAAATAGCCATATCTGAAATTACTGCTATTGTCCCCTCGACACCTACTTTATTCAAGCGAACGAAGATCGATTAGTTTCCACCTGACACCTGTCTGCAAGTCTGTCACCTCTTCAAATATTACGTCAGCCATGTAAATGTCTTGCAAACGTCTTTATAATACACATAAATAGACAATCAGCCGAATGATTTATTTCCTTTGTTTCACGCTTCTATGAAAAATAATGACCTTATAAACGTTTGTTATAAGAAGGTATTATTGTGTACGTAATAGTACGTTGTCTATATAGAGATAAATGGACATAAATATGCGGCTGGCTTGAGATTGTTGCAATTTGTTCTATCACATTTTTCTTCTAGGTTTGGTTTGGTTCCCACGATGTGTTGTTTAGATTCAAGCAGAAATATGAATTGAAATCATTCAAATTGTTTTATGAACATGAGTCAAAAATTACAGATAGGTAAATACGATTTGCAAAGCAACTAAACTTTTAATGACAAAGTTACCGTTTCGTTACCAACTCTTTGTTTAAAAATGTAAATGGATAAAAACAGTTGTTTTACTATTTTATTTTTAGCTGCAAATAACAATAAACAAACCACAAATTGCGGTTTCCTGATTAATGCCACTTTACTACTATTATGCATCTACTAACACTACAGAAGTTTGCTTTAAAAGCGAAATTGATATGAAAAAGGAAAATGTTTACATCTTCAGATTACAAAGTTTAAAATTCCAATCCATTTCCTCTGCTGTATCCAGGAGCATTTACAAAATTCGCTTCAGTAGCTATTGGACTTCTGTCAATCAAATAATCTCATTGTTTACTTTGGAAATATTTTCAAAATTAGTCAGTGGCACATATTGGCTGTTAACATCAAAGTTTTGAAAGACATTTTCGAATAGTTCGATGACACTGCGATAGATATAAATTTTATTTCCGTTAAATTCATGTTGTTGATCAATGAATGATGTATCTCTAAGACAAAAGCTTAGCTTTTAAAGTCGCTGCATCGAAGTTTTTATCTCACTATAAATGATGTATTCTAATTTCTCCTGCGTGTTTAATTACCAGTATATAATCTACCATGGACATGGTTTTTATTTATTGTCCCTAACCTACCTCTGGCTGCCATTGGTAACCTACTAACTGTTTTTACTAATATTAAACAACTGCCAACATAAGAGGTCAAACCTCACTAGTAGTTACACCTACTAACATCAAAGCGTTAACACATAGTAACCAGCCTACCCCACAAAACCTCATGACATTATTACGCAAATTCAGTTCACCTAAATATAAAGTCTAGACAAGTAAAACTCCAGTATCTACGAAGTTCTATAAAAATGGGTCTGATCTAATGTAAACAGTCGGGTCAACGTATTGTGGCGTGGTGGATTCCGCGAATACTAAATTACCCGGCCGATATGTTTCTATTCAGCCACGATCAAGGTAACGAATCATTGGAATATACTTCTGTCAAGTGACGTCACTCAGGATACGAGGAGCATCTTTGTAAAGAGTTTACAAGATAATTTTTACGCGCTGATCGATGCATCGCATGCAAAATTTTCAAATCGCTCCCTACATACATACGTGTTTTTCACGGCCACACCTCTCAAAAACACGTGGGGATCGATTTGAAAATTTCATGTTTGCTGCTGCTGATGAAAAAAGCTCACACTTCATAACGTAATATGAAACATTGCAAAATGAATTTGTCAAGGCGCGTGCATGAGCTAGGTACTTGTGGATTCCGTGTTCCGATAGACATACAATTGAAAATACCAAAGAAAATAATAGTATGTTTGTATCACTTTGAAACTTTTACTTTTCAGAGATATATACTGTATTTTTACGTTCTATACAACAATAACTAAATAAGAACTGCCAGTCTGAATCAATAAATCTGAAAAACGGGAGTTATAAATCTGTTCAGAATAGGTACACTATTATCTTCAAAATGAAGTAGCTCCAAAAATAATGGCGAACAATTTCTTTCTTCTAAAACACTTTGTGTAAAACTATCGAGCCCACCTTTAATCTGCGCCGCAACTTCAGTTCATTGATTGTTTATTTGACTAGTCAGAATGTTGGCGCCCATGAGCCGAGCTTCCCAGAACATCACGGACGGTATCAATTATTATAAGTTTAGTTCAGAAAGTAAACACGTGAACACCGCTTTGTTTTGGTCAGTCACTCTGCATTGAAAATTTATGAGATATCCGTGTGTGTCGAATGATTTTGGATACCACATGTGCTTCGTTTGGGAGATGCTAATCAGGTTAGTTGGGTTAGGCAATGTCTTAATTTCCTACTGCAG
Organism: Helicoverpa armigera; assembly: GCF_030705265.1. Lineage (NCBI taxonomy): Eukaryota > Metazoa > Arthropoda > Insecta > Lepidoptera > Noctuidae > Helicoverpa > Helicoverpa armigera. Next base: position 12,303,489 of record NC_087123.1, read on the forward strand.
TCAGAAGATTAAAATATACCCCAACCCAGCACTGCGCAATGAACTAGGTATTATGTAGCTATTGTTCGTAAATTATTATTATCCCAGAAAGCGATTTAGGCGTACGTAGAACGCTAAATTATGAGCATCATTAAGTATCGGTTATTAAATGTTGCTAAGTATACAGAATTCCCTTTAAATGTTTACACGAGCCCAGACAGAGCAGGGCCGACTGTTTAGTCTAGAGTTTTGTGAAGTCTAGATGTCAGAAAGTCGAGAGGAAATGATTATAGAAATTTCTGGAATATTCAGTTTTGTTGTGTGATACAAATAGTTGCAAGAAGATGATCTTTTAAGCTTTAAGAGCTATGAGGATAGAAATTAATTATTTTACGTTCCACATTGTTTAGGTTTAATTTTACTCATCTTTATGTATTCTGGTAGATATCGAGAAATGCTGTTTAACGAGACTGTAGGCAATGCAGAAAGGATTATGACCGCCTGAATCATTCTATATCTAGTTCCGATAAGTGTGATTGATGGGATCCAGTAAGCTTATATTCTGCTACCCCTTACGAGCCAAGAAGACCTACTTCCCCACTTTCTTAAACACACTCTAAACCCAAGTTTCTTAGAATTATATATTCCTACATAAATATAGGAGTAAATGACTCATGTAGTATGATATACAGGGAATAGATGCCAAAATATTAGCGCCACCCACAGTACCGAGAAGTGTTTTGTAATAATTTATAGATTTCTCATCTGCACCGGCCCTTGGAAACTGTCCCAGAGCGGCTCTTAGTATTTGTTTTGACAATCGAAAACAGTCAACAGTCTGAAATGATATTGGTTTTGTAGAAATAAATGTATTAGTATGACATGAAAGCAACGGTATATAAACCCAAAATTATCTACCTACTGGTTAATGTGGTCTACTGGCAAATGGTGTTAATGAGGATAAGAAAAAGGCCTATATCTTTTCGATTGTATACTTTTATGTTTTCAGGATAAGCGTGACTAGACTCTACACTAAGATATATAAGGAATTAGATGATGAAAATTGCAAGCTCAATGCTGAATTAGCCTTTTAATTCAAAAGCTAAATTTTAATAATGTGTGAAGAAACACCATCAAATGAACCAAATACGACAGATCAAGCGAGGTGCAAATTCTCACACAATTCGCATACCAAAACCCAAACAGTAGATATTAATAAACAATATCTCTGTTTTGGTTTCCGAAACGAGGAATGCTAACTATGCCCTGTCTGCTTATTGTATGTCTCTGCGAAAATGGGTTACGAAGGATGTACTACGCCAATAAATCCTATCTAATATTATTGTAGTGTTATGCATTGCGTTGAAACTTCACCGATCCGTCCGGAGTACGGAACCGACATAAATATTGAAAACAAAACAATGCTAACTGCTTGCTGACACGTATATTGGAGGGAACTGAGACTTGTGTATCTATAACTTTAGGAGTAACCGAGTAACCACATGTTAGTTAGAACTGCTGCAAATTGGATTGAACTGGAATACAGATGAGTTGAGATGAAGGATTGAAGTCAGGTTTATAAAATCCAATAGTTCTTCAGAACTATAATGAATTTCCTGCTGACATTTTCATGAAATTGTTCCATTACGATATAAGCATGGAGAACGAAATGCTAAGGATATGAGACTAAAATAAACTCAAAATAGACATGATAGGATAGCTCAACAACAATGAGTCAGATAAGTTATAGATGTGGACGTTCGTTACATGAATTACTTTTCTCCGATACATTTATATTCTATCTACCCACACATTTGTATACGAACCTATCCCAATAGCTCGATAAGCTGTCAATCAGCGCAAACTAAATAAACCGTCAGTTTGCCGGTAAGATCAGTCAGCAATGACAAATAAACGGTACTTATTTATATAAAAGATTAATGTGTTAATGTCAGCTTGTAACTCTATAAACGTTAGATTGATTAGGACGGGTGGCCGTGGTCTAAGGTAAAAGCGACAGCGAGTTTTGGAGCTTTGCAGCTTTTAAATGAACGTAAAAGAAGCTCTATAAAAAATGTTTAGGTAATAATTAAAATATTCTTCAAAGACTATTTGAATTTTCCAGACAAAAAGGGAAGGAACGCAGAAAATAAATCTTATATAAAACTTCGTAAAAAACTCCCTTCTTGACGCAGTCCGACTCGAGACTACTACTTAGTATTTGCATAAAAGCAGAACGTTTTCACTGATACATACTATTATGTAAAGTTAATGGCTTACATATGTATATTTGTTTGAATCCGGATGTTTGTGTATGTGTCCTGCATTTTTAATATCTAGTGTTCCTAACCGGATCGTTCACTCTTATAAATCCAAAAGATGTAAGTAACTGCATAAATATCTTGGTACAACCTAATATTTCGTAACTGTAGGTAGATGCACTTATTTTCAATTATTAAAATATTTAGTTACTAAGTAAATGACTGACTCGTTAGTAGACTGAATCATCACAGTCATGTATATTTTTAACTACCATTATTCAAATTTCTATTGTACCTAAGCGATGCAATGCACTTAAGCCAGTTTGTGTTATATAAGTGAGTATGCATAAATTTTCAAAGTAAAAGAAAATAAACAATAAGCTTATAACTTAAGCCCGCATTAAGTACGACCGAGGTCGGCCATACATATTAGGCGGTGGTCAGACTATGTGACGCGCGTTAGCAATGAGCACTTACCTTACTACTAGGTACTACTGAACCTACTAGCTACCGTGTACACTACTTCCAACCAATACTATTCGAATTAACTCAGCCCTATTGATTTAAAGAGTTTAGTTGAAAGAGTGACATAAGTTAACATTTCTATGTTTGGCTATTATGACATAAATATCGAAAAATACATTTCAATGGCTTATAAATTGTGTGATAGAGTTACAAATATATCGACTGGAGACCACGGCGACTCACAAAGTATAGGAATCAATAAATACTAATAGAAACTTATTCACGCGTAGGCTCGTGGCGGTGATGATAAAAATCACTCACTGAAACCGAAACAAAAGAAACAATATCCAGTACCTTTGTCTATAAGCTGTGATAGCATAGAATAGTATTCGCAAATAGATACTTATAACTAGACGGCATTCGTGTAACAAACCATTACACTTAGCGTTCGTCATATCGAGTTGACGTCGTAGAGATTGTAGAATTCGCCATTTAGGTGACATAATATTTAATTGGAGTTCAATTTAAACGTCTATTACTAACCACTATTTATACCGCAAACTATTCGAGTTATGTGTTTAAAGGTCCGCCTGATATCAAATAGCCTAGTTGCATGAGATGGATTGATAACAGCACATTTTAATGGAGTAATTAAATATGTATCATATTAAAGTGTGTAATCAGAAACCGGTCAGTTGCGATTACGATTAAGATGGATGGCGTGAGCGAATTTTATTCGTTCGTTAATACAAATACCGAAGGAGTGTGGAGTAGTGTGGTTTACAGCCTAATCTGGGTGGATTAAAAATCTTGTCTAACAAGTAAGGGCATAGAGAAAGAAGTTGTGTTGCACATAGATTAACGATCTACAGCAGAATACTATAAAGATGACGAATTTCTTAATAAAACATTTGTATGACTCGTCGATTTTACTAAGTTTCTTCAATAAAAATAAGTTTTATTATTTCACAAATATTGACTGAGTACCTTTAATTAATGATAAACAGATAGGTATCTCAACAGGTGTCATGTCTATTTTCGCCGTTGGTAACCCCTAATTACAAAGAGATTGCACTTTCGTCGACATTTTATTATTTCGGTCGACATTTTCACCCGTTCGGCGCGCCCTGCAATTAATTCTAAATGTCATATGAATCGCCCACTTTAATTTTAATTTAAGTTATTTACTGACCGCGGTTATCGTGGGAACTGGTCAAGTAATGGTCACGAAGTTTACTGATGGGCTAAGGAATATTTGTAAAAGGAAGTTTGCTCATTTTGAGTTTGGTTTTTCGTTAATTTCTTATAAGTATAAAATAAAATTTGATCAACAGAAAATGATATTTCAACATTGCCTACATTGCATAAGTCATGATTAAATGCTTTGTGCCCAAATAAACACTATTACAATCTCTTCGGAATAGCCTGGATTGAAATCTAATAATCTAATGAAAAATAATATATCTAAAAGCATACAAAAAAAATTAAAGCGCTGTGCAAATAAAGTAAGTTTTTTTTATCAAGCGAAAGAAATGCCTACGCACGCCTACCACATCATCATCATCATCATCAGCCTATAGCAGTCCACTGCTGGACATAGGCCTCTCCAAATACCACATGCGCTAACCTAATCACAAAACCCCTAAACATTTCTTCTACCAACAAAACCTAAAGAAGATGCCACATTTTCCCCTAAACCCGCTATCCGCTCCGTCCTTGCACCACACGAACTCGCCCTCGACATTTGCGCGTGGTAAATTTTACCGAAACGAGCCGCAACCCGGTCAGCACTTACGTAATATGTCGAGCATAAGATCGTTCGAGTTCATTATGCAGGGAAAAGTGCACCTGATTTGTTGGACGGTTCATTTCCTATGGTTTATTGGGCGATCCTTATCGGCTGATGCTCGTTGATTTACGAATGAATTATACAAGTGTAAACGTATTTTATTTAAAGATGTGAGATGAATTCTAAGGACCGATGTTGTAAGAATTTGGGCTTTGGTTCTTCATTACGGAGTAAGATGGAACTGAACTGATGCATATTTTGAAAGAGACAACTTGGTCCTTCTTAGACCTGTCTCATCAAATCTAATAGATATAGATATCAATAATTAGTAATATTTATGAATATAATATTCAATGTAAATCAAAAAGCTTCAAATCTGAACCAGTAAAAATTTTACCCAGCTCCCATTTTACCCAGCTTCCTAAAAACCGCGCGCCGATACATCGCCATAATAAATGACATAATAACTAAACACGAGGGCACCCGATGTTTACCGAAGTCGATTACGCATGCATACAGGTGCGCGGGCGCTCATTATAGTACGCGGGTGGCCACTAATGTCCCCTGTATTACCGTACCCCTTTGAATTAAACTGGATAGAATATATTATAGAAGTAATATCCTTATATCTTCCTATAGTATTTGCGGTAATGGCCCTAGACTTCCGAGGCCGTGGCTGTCCCACAACTTTTGAGACGGGGAAGGAAAACGTCGTATGCGCTGTGTTTTGCATAGGATTGAAGACATGTAGGTACTTTTAGCACCGACATACTGACAAACTTTTTATCAAGACTGTCTGATTAATTTAAATAGTTGCTAATCAATTAGTTATAGATACAGAGCTTGAATTTTTAAATTATTGGAAGGGCTGTCGAGGTAAACTCCAACAATGCCATTCTAAATAAATCCGTCATCCCAAGACAAAAAAAAAAACACCACAAGCAAATAAATTCTTTCATTCCCAATTCAGCATTGTAAACGCAATTAGTTTCCGCAAATATCCATATTCAATAATATATAAACAAGCAACTCACGTCCAACTGATCGTAAGATCAGGCGCCACTCCATAAAGGGATCAGGGTTTTTCTAACGATTCGAAAATTAATGTCTTCACCTTAGAAGTAAGTAAAGGGAATACACGTCTTAGGCCGTATATAGACACAATTTGTTTTATGTATTGGTCATTTTTGATCGGTGTTGATGTTTTGAGGCTGAAAACATGTGGTGTGAAGCTGATGAAGAAATTAGGCAGGTTAACTCAATTAAGGCAGATTGGTGACTCTGATTTACTAAACACAAACCTCAAAGTTGTGCAATAGCTACCAAATTGAAGAAGCCATACAGATCTTTCTGATATGGACTTTAATCGATCAGTATTTGCCTATTTATAAGTTTAACCCGAATGGAAAACTTTAAAAAAGCTGTTCAATCATATTGAAAATCAATGTCCCAGAAATGCACAGAATTCTAATTATTTCTATAAGTGGATGCATAAAACAAAACCCCGATGCATGATTATTTATATTCCACCTTGGATCAAACGGTCGATTCGCGTTAACTTTGCCTTAAAACTTCGTCCTAGCTTTAATTATAACGTGAGTTGCGTAACATGTGAGTGGTCCGAAGTGAATATTATTTTAGGAGTTCAGAGTCCGTGTTCTCGCTTTCCTGTCTGTTGTAATACCGACCTTGTCTACTCAATCATAAAGTTTATTTTGTACTGCGAAGTTTTCTAGTATTTATGTCCTTTAGGTTTCAATGTACCGTCACATGTCGCATATCACTCAACGACTCGCTTCCTTTTCGACAACAATAAAGAAAAAAGTTTCGACGCGACGGATTAAAGCTGTTTCAATGAATTAAAGGTGATAGATTGTTAATAGATACATTTTTGAAGAAACGTTCTTTGTCATGATGACGGAAATCAGGGATCAGGTAGTGTGAATCAAACCCTCAAATTACTATGCAAATCTTGCGTCATTCCAATAGACTAGCTCATCAATGCATTTTGCGAGATTCCTTTGACCTAATTTGACAGAATAACGAGTGTTGCAAACTCTTCCGAAGTCTGGTCTCTGTCCTAACCGTTAATGTTGATTGATACAAACCTCTAAAAGAAAAGAGTATCGGCGTACTTTTATCTGTTTTGGTAAATTAAAGGTGAATCCGATTCACACTTCAGTAGCTTCGTACAATCCTATTGACCTCGTTAATCGCGTCTTATTTATTTAAGGAAGATCTATTTTAGATTGTTGTAGTAAAGAGCTTCTCGTCTAGAAAACTTCGGCTTTTACATCTGATAGACGTTTATTGTGATTTTGATATTAGTAATGCTCTTTGCGATAATAGGGTCAAGTCTTTGCAATACATTAAAATGTATTATATTTCAGGTAATCGGGTTTGAATGATATTTTAAATTAGATACCTACACAAAAAAAGAAATTACGAAAATAGATCAATATAAAATTTTGCTCAGATCACAATAACATAACGCGATTAGTCATTAGTTAATTCAAGACTTTGCGAGCTATTTTCAGTGATTGATATTCCACACAAAAAAGTTGATAGGAAAGCTTTTAAAACACGAATTTTTCAGATTCTTCAATTGTATGAAACATCGTGAAAGAATTTCAGATAAAAAATTCCGCACTCATTAGAATTTAACAATATTTAATGCAAAACGTCCATCATTGAAATGAATTTGCAATCACATTTTTGATTCGACATTTGCTTACACGAGTGTGATAGTAAATTCTTCAGTACATTTTGAGTACTCATAAAATTTTCATGCGTATCAATAATATTGTGACTCGCTTCAAAAAGCGCGATATTTTTTTATTATTTCGCTGTACCTTCAAGTTTTTTATAAGGTTTTTTCAAAAGTGAGTTTATCGATATTATTTGCTATAGAAGGCGTTTAGTGCTTCGCAGGACAATGAGTGTGCTAGGCTGTCGACCGCATCCGTCATGGTTATGGTGCATGAAACTCACCAGGAAACGTGGAACCATGTCTCACTTGCTACGATTGAAGAATGAAATTTGCTAGTAAGACTTATGTCATCTAACAGTAGATATTTGTAACTTTTTAGGAAAATGACGACCTATAATTTTTTGAATGAATATGAACTTGAATAACTGTAGCATGCTCAAAATCAACATCTTTCAGGAATAAGTAATTCACTGATTTTGCATTTCCCAAAAGGAGAGCCTCAGATATTGGATTTACCCAATCTTTTGAAATTATTTTTTCGTATTGACCTACCTTCACCCAAGTGAATCCGGGGTAAAAAGCCTATAGTAATAAAATGGCGAACAGTAACGGGCCTCGACCGCGCCAGTATGTGTGGCAGACGCGTTCAGCAAAAAGCTGGCCTGGCAATGTTGCCATATTCGATGATAACGATTATTATGCGGCCAGCAAGCGTTATCAAATGATCGCTGCGACGACTGTTTTGATTTAAATGAAGACTTTTTAGATACGTTTGAAAGGAAAATCCAGTAGCAGCTGCTAGATAAAGTGCATGAGGAAAATGATGGTTTGGTCCTTCGAGCCGCATGCCTAACATTAACCATTAATGTATTAAAAGAAAATGAAGTGGTTTCTGAATATATTACCAATATATCAAGAAACATGCATAGACACTTTTACATTAATAAGAATACAAATTAACATCGACCTATGATTAAAAAATAGATAGCATTATTTGCAATAAGGCTACACATCAGTTTCTCATAGGAACATAAGTTAGTTAAATTAAAGTGTTAAAAAGAAAGAAAGAAGATGTTACTCATTCCTTAAATTAGGTACGCAAGAACAAACTTAGATCGTTATCATACATAGTTTTCGTAGACAGAATAGAGACATAGTTAATAAATAGCACTGTTGAACCTGTCAATTGGAGTTAATGGGTAAATTGGACGAAAAAACATCTCCCAGGACAATTGTCGAATGTGCCGTCGGTTTTACGAAATATTCGGAACGTTTGGACGGAAACTAGTGACCTACTAAAGAGTTTTGGTGCATTTGTTTTAAAACAAGGAGCTTTATGCAATTTGATGATGATGATGATGATGTCCTCCTAGCCGATTATCGGCTACGGCGGCTGTTCTCATGTAAGGAGATTAGCCAACTACGCAGGACATATTATAGTGCACGAGCATTTGCGCAGACACAGGTGCACTCACTATTCCTTAACTCTCATAGCCCGATGGGACGGTAATCCGACACGACCGGAGAGAGATCAGGCGCAGGACCGACATTTACGTGCTCTCCGATGCACGGGTGTATCAATCACCAGCTTCCAGGCTCCGGGCTGCTCTGTGAAAGTCTTCTAAAACCCACAAAGCGATTTCGGCCCGACTCGGGAATCGAACCCGAGACCTCGTGCTCAGCAGCCGCACTTGCGACAGCTAGACCAACGAGGCACCAATTTAAAGAGTATTAGAGAAAACTTATAATATTTCCAAAAAACTTCTCCCTTTCAGTAGTTTTATAACAGGCACTTGATACTGTCACATGATTTAAAGCAGTGTGAGAGTCTACCAATATTTAAACAGCAGATGACAATAATTAGCTACCTTACAATAAAATTCAATTTGTAACAAAGATTAGACTGAGACAAGAGAACATTAGACTTACTTAGATCTCACGAAAAAACAACAAACCAACAACAACACAGTTAGAGCATTGCTCCTCCCAAAGCTATGACGTAAAAAATACAGAAAATATATAAAAAAACAAACGTAAGCGTTGGAACCGCACAGACGTCGCGCCGTCTAATTGGACCGACGAAATGCCTAGACGACGTTATGTGACATATAAAAATTCCACAATTTGGATATATTGGTCTGGTCGCTACGGTTTGATAGTAAGACGAATGAAATGTTCAGTTCTTTCATCTCGTGCGGGATATAAAACGTGATTGCATTATAAAAATAACGATTTGTATGCGGTTGTAAGGACTATTTTTCGGAGTAGTCGTGGTGATGATGAAATTAGAACTATGGATGTAAAGATACGTTTTGTAGACGTTGAAGCATCATAACTTGCAGATCATAAAATTAATTTGATAAAATTAGAAGCTGCTCAAAGCCCTAGGACCATAGTCCAAAAGTTTAGAAACTCCGCTGAACACCAAATTCAGCGGCGCCTATTAGGCAAAATGCCTTCAAAAACACCACTTAAAGTAAAACATCCTTCTAACACACATAAAAGTGAAGACACACACTTAGTACATACATTACCTGCTCGAAAAAGTCGTAACAGTCGACTGAAACAAATTGATTATGACTATACTAAATCCTAGGTCCGTCAACCCCAGTATTCGCTATGGACGCTAAAACCGACTAGTTATTACCAACATGCGTTTGAAAAGGCGCCTTAAACTCTTTAATATCCTTTCAACACTAGTTCGGCTAGTTAGAACCATTGAGAATACACAGGATGTGTGTATTTACAAGCAATTTTTGGAAGTTTCAGTTCCTTAGGGAGTTTAGTCACTCTTTTCTTCAGCCGAAGTTATGGCAACATTTGTATAAATGGAGATGGGTGTAACTTTGGTGGTCCTTGCAGGCCAAATAACGATAGACTTATTATCTTATCTATTATTTGATTAACTTTAATTTGTAATGAATTTTCTTTACCTTTTCTGTATTTTTAAATAGTTACCTATCTAAATCCACTGGACTAGGACATCCAATGTCCTTGATAATTGAAAAAAGTTCTATAACTAATTTATATTTATCCAATTGACCTTTCAGAAAGCACTTTACGATGACACGTCATTACGATTACATTATATTTAGAAGAGGACTCCTCGACCTTATCGTGTCTGATGCATTTTCATTACGGCTGTTCATTACGTAGGTTTAGCTACCAATGACACACAATTAATGTAACCGGACAGTAGGGTCACCCGCTTTTGGTAATTTTGTGGGATAAGTCCCGAAGGTACTGCAATTTATTTATTCGCCTTGTATTTTCAAGAAAAAAAATAGTTCTAAAAGTAAATGAAAGTAATTTGAAATATATGTACGTGGAATAGTGGGCAAAAGTCACCCTCACAATTATTTTACTAGCCCCCCAGCTACAAAAAAACTAACATACTAAAATAAAAAATACTGTTAGATAATGTCATCTACGTAGTTTTACGTACGAGTACTTACGACTTTACAATAAAAAAACTTAGGTTCGTAACTTCAAATTCATGGCAACCATACCCAGGAGGGCGGGTGCGGATATACGCGTTAATTGCGAGGCCACCGTGCCCATAGATCGATCGACACCATTGTCGAACTCCGACCATCGTGTCGCGGGCCCCATGGATCGCGACGCATTATAGCTAACCATTGTTGATATCATATATGATTGCAGATTATTTTTTTATGACTATGAGTTCATTTTCATTATTTTTGTTCCAGGCTGTGCAAAAGCTGGTCTCCGAAAGAAAAAGTAATTCAACTACAGAAATCTGAATTTGAACCTTAATAGGTATAATGAAAACCAAATTAAACAGGCAACAGTGCTAATTTTTAAACCTATGATATAGACATCAGTTTATGCACTAAAAACAGAATATTTACGTAGTACTTGTAATTTTCTGGATGTTAAAACCCAAAGTTTTGCATGCCTACTTTCATGGCCAATTTCATTTTATTTTTCATGCACAAAGTTAGGAGTTCATGAATGTATCCTAGATTGTAACATGTTTGTGGTGCGCCTACTCTTTGCTATAGGTAACATATTTAGCTCAGTTGTAGGGGTTAACAGGTGCAGCACCCCTTTGAAATGGCATCAAATACTTGGTAATTGTTGTATCATTATTATTTGTATATTCATAGTCGACTGAGTGAACACAGTGGTTAAGTACCAAGCACTCAAAAGGAAATAAATCTTACCTCCTTGAACTGTATGTAGCGTTTAGTAATGTAAATTAAAATCATAAAACTACACCCCAACGCAATAACTTCATCAAGAAGCAGTAAAAAGATTGCAAACTAAAATGAATTGCTCCGAAAACATATTTTTTTACTTAAACAGCTGTAATTAACTGCTCAACGATACTGTGAAGCATTTTGCGCTGTTAACCTAGGATTTTATAGTATTTGCCAAAGGCTTGTTTATGACTACAAATTAAAGGCCTAAAATACTAAGGTACACTGGTTTTACGAGAATTTTGATTAGGCACATGTCGTTTAATTTCTGTATGTACCGATTTGAATGTCTAGACTAAACACACGTTGGAATTCAAAACTTAAATTCCTTTATAGGGTATAATAAAATGTACATTATAAACAGAGATCCAAAATTAAGCCGTTGCGAAGACACCAAAAATTTTTCGTCTGGACACCTGTTGAAATTTCACAAAAGTGAAACGATAAAAGCTGTGTCCAAAGAAATAGCTAATAATTCTAGATATTAACTAAAAGCCCCGTAGGTTTTTGTACAAATTGAGATGTTACTATGCGTAAATGCGCCGAACAGGGTATCCAAATTTAGATTATTGCGCTGCGCCCTACAAGTAATTTGCCTGAACTGATTTTGGCAAACCATTGATGTCATTAATTAACTCTTAATGCCTGTATGTCCCTGATGATTCGACAATGTGACACGAATAAAGGAAAGAAGAATAAATAAGAGTTAATCAACTTGGGCTAAATTCAACAATCACAATTTCATTGACAAGAACCAAGACCACAGGTACTGTGAAAATTAAAATAAACGGTACTGAAGATGGTTTCTTTTCCTGTAGTACAAGATAGCGAGTAATGATGTGTATGAATAATGATGAAGTATGGAACATAGGTATAGTGTAGATAAAAAGCTTTACGCTGGACTCCATGGTGGTACAGATTATTAAATGGTAAGTACACGAAGAAACATACTATCTACATGAACAAATGCACAATAACCCCATAATGGTACTAACGAGTAGTCTTATAAAGATAGCGGGCGTCATAAAATATAATAATTTTACGTATGTTAATATATAATAGGACAGTAAAGCCAGCGGAGTGAGACGCGGTAATGGAGGTGTGGCAGGGCGGAACGGCGCGTTAACAGCCGTACGACTTACAGATACTAGTTTTGCGTTTGATTGTCGTGGAAATTTGGATAATGTTTGATTGTTTTATCATTTTGATGAGACTACAAACACCAGATTTTGTAATTCTGCATTGAATTTCAAAAGTACTGTGCGAAATGGACCTTTTAAAACAGAAGTAAAAGATTTTTTGCACAGCTATAATGATTCTCGGATATAAGGACCAGAAGATGAATGTGATATTTATGACTTGTTGAAGTTTAGAATATCTTTATATAATTAATTTATTTTTAATGATAAATAAACGCAATTAAAATGTAATAATTAAGTAAAGTTTTTAACTCTAAATTAACTCGACCTGCGTCATTTAAGAGCGGTAGGTAACATTTGAATTAACTCAAAAATTTTCAGTTGGACTTAAATCACCTCTGTTCTATCCTTATACGTAGATTCTTCGTTCTATTAACTAAACGATTCCCGCAAACCAGATGCCATATTGACGAGTAGACACACAACACTTGCCGAGAAGATTTACAATCGCACCCGAGTCCCGGACATTAACAAAGGAAAAAACGAAGGATCTCGTAAGGTAAACATTTTGGCTAAACATCGTGCCGATGAAGTAAACAGAAGCCACGTTTTACGTTTGAGAGTGGAGGTGAAGATTTTAATGATCATCTAAATTGCGTACTTCCATATAAAATTTGAGTGATATTTACTCGAAATTAGTACAATTAAGCTGTATTAGAAATCTATGGAGTGATATTGATGGAGCTTTTGGAGGTCGGGGCATGAGGACCAAAAGTTTTCGTTTACCAAAGTGACTTTCTTGATAAGAGGGACAAAAAGCTGCAATTTTGAACATCTGAAAGCAAATTCAGAAGACCATGATGATGGTAAAAAATAATTATTCCCTCGAGTTGATGTAGGTAGTGGTTTGTGAAGAAAATGTTATTGTAATTATGTCATGAGTATGACGAAGACCTAAAGATAAAAATCAAAATAGCAGTATTTCATTTATGACATGTCAGGTGCAAATTCTCAAGCTATTACGTTAAAGTTTATTATGAAGGCGTGGGTAAAATTATATTGAATTATGATTAATCGCGTGAGATGATACATGGTTTAGAAGAATTTTAGCGCATCTGACGGATCTAGCGAGGTCGAAGGATCATTGAATTTTCGAAAACAATAACAATTGACTTCCGCAGAATCACAGTGATTCACCAAAATCAAGTGCTAGTGAATAACACAGTTTGCTCTAGCTTATGTTACCTACGTTAGATCAATGGAATTGGTTTTGAGAGATGACAAAAAACTTCGACTTTGCACGCGATATTCTTTGGCTCCCATAGCCAACGGAAACAGATTCCTCCAAGAAGTGGTAGAGATAAAGAAACTTACAATATGGGTAGTAGGAATTCTCGCTAGCTTTCGTAGTATGGATCAGTTTGATAATTCCGCTTCCAATTTTTTTTTATTATCAGATGCGACAGATGCAAATCAATAGTTTTTGACAATAAAGTAGCCAAAAGTTCACGTAAGAGATCGCAACTGGCACCGACAAGTCCGAACTAGAGCGTGCAATGACGTCATCCATTGAGTCGCAAGCGCAACGGATCATCAGTTTATCATTATTGGATTTATATCTTCACGCTACTCTTAATTTTGCGTGGGCAGTTGCATTATCAAAATGCAATAGGTGCAGTTGCGAATATATGGCAAATATTTTTTAATTCTATATTGACGATATTATGAAGTTGTATTATAATTATGGGAGCTTCATAATTTTATGAGATATTGGTTCTAAAATAATATGCCATTGAATTGTTATCAGTTGACGTGTTGGTGTATCGTCCATACCTAGGTATGTAACTCCAAAAGTAACTACATATTTTATTTTTATTACATAAAATTTTTCCTTCTTGCACTTTTTCCGCAATTTGAAGTTATTTTTAAATAAAACTACAGAATAATTACCTAAATGTCCATTCCTATTTCTTACTCATGTGTTTTGTTTTCGTCAAGTTGATCACATCTGCAACTTATAAAAAAGTTCAATATTTTTTTAATAATTGCAATTCTGTAAAATATGTAGTGACGCCTGGGAAAAATAGAATAAAGGAATGTTTTTGCAAATGACAAATATGTTATCTTGTGCGAATATCCACGTGGTTTCGGCAAGGTATTCGCCAGATTTAAAACGTACATATTTGTGATTTCCTTCAGTTAGAGCTTCGCCTTAACCATTATTGTCAGAAGACATATTTATCGTAACAGTAATATATTTGTCGTAACACATTAACTTATCGGAATCGATGTTCGTGCAGTCACATCTGGAAAAACTTACAGGTATGATACTTGTGAAAAGCTATGATAAAATGCTGGTTGTCTGCCGTAGTCACGGCGTGCAAAAAGGTTGGTCCTTAGAGAAGAATAATTCGGCCGACATGCGTATTTTCTTGTAGTTTGCGATAATACTTTCCGTTCGTGCAAATGATTTTGCTATTATTTTTATCGGCCTATCTACCTACGTTGTTTCTTTGTTTTAGTGTTCTACTTTTAAAAATTAATTGCAAACCCATTTCGTAATTTTTTTGAAACTCATCTTTTTCATGTTTCGTTTCATAAACAAAATGTGTCAAGGATTTGTCAAGAAAAACAATTTTATGGAACTGGAAGAGCTTTAGTTTCATAATATTTCTTGTTGTTTCATTAAAAGTGTTGTAAGTAACGTTTAATTTTAGCTTGTGTTATCTGTTTCCTATCCACCTGACCGTTTATGAAGGGTGCATAAATGAGGTCCGGCTTTGTACGAGTAAGTGGCATGCGCTTAGTATGTTTTGCAGCCGACCACGTTTGCCGACCACTATTCACTGCTCAGCCTAAAATGGACTCATAATGGCTACTTGTTCCTACGATACACCTGCTGTCATCGCATATTTGCTGCCAGTATTATTCGCATAAAGGTCTATGCGCGGCTAATGATATATTCGATGCGAATCGATACGACTTATTGCATGCATGATCACATGGAATTTGACAGAACGTTCGATCAGAAATTGACTTAGAAATTGATATTTTTGATACCTTACGTGTCTTCAAGTTCCATGCGACCGCGCGGCTCGCATCACACCACGTCGTAATAAAACACTGTTCACTCACTGTAACCCGGCTTGTAGACAGCACGAATCCTCTTAACCAACTTGCTAGTCCTCTTGATGGGCGGGCCGAGCGCGACGGCGGAGTGGCCGCGCCGCTCGGCGAACACGATATAGTTCCGGCGGTTCTTGAGCGGCACCTCGAAGCGGCCGGAGCAGTCGAGGTGGTCGGGCGGCAGCTTGAGGCGCAGCACGGCGTCCTCGTGCGGCCAGTGGCCCTGGTGGCGGAAGACGCGCTTGACCTGCACGGTGGCGGCGTCGCGGGCCAGCGACTGGACGCGCGCCTCGAAGGCGGCCGGCGCGCGGTAGGCCCGCCAGGCGACGTCGGCGCGGTCGCAGTAGAGGCGGCGCGGCGCGGCGAGGGCGGCACAGCACAGGCACAGCAGGGCCCACAACGCCGCGCGCCTGTCTGTCTTCATCGCGCCATCGCAAAGCGCTCGTGACTCCCTGCACGTCCGCGGAGCGCCTATGTTCCCCCGAGAGCGGTCGGCGCGCGACTGGCCCCGACTGAATCATTCCCCGCCCACACCGAAATAGTCGCGGTACGGAGCGAGCACGCGTCGCTAATTTATCTCGTCTGATGATTAATTTGCGCTTGTTATATGTAATTAGTGGGTACCATGTCGATTGTTTGATTGGGGTGCAATTGATTCAAGTTCAGTGAAAGTTTTTACTTTGTTTGAAACTTTTCAAAGTTCTAGAAAACTTTTTTTGCATGTTTTTTAGAATTTTTTACTCTATTTTTTATTTCACCCCTTCATAAAATTAGAAGGTTGTTGGCCCCATTGCCGTTTCTTGTGGTGGGAAAACTGCTGGAAGCGTATAGTACGTGTTGTCTAGTAACGCGAGTTACCTACTGTAGCAGAGATTTTCAACTAAGGACTTTCGCTTCGTAGCAGCGTCTACGGAGAAGTTGTAGCGCGTAGACGTACCGTAGCTTTGACCTCAAGCGTAGACCCGCGACCTTGTGGTACTCATACTAAATTATTATTATTTTAATAATCCTTTCAGCTCCTTAAAGACTGTAAAACTTTTTTTCATTTCAAAGAAAATTACTTTCATATTTTTCTCAAGTATGATTATGACAAATATTGTTACAATGAACTGAATCAAAATGAACTGCTTGGGGTGGGTATGACAATTGAATATCCATTTATTACGTAACTGCCATCCCGAATGGCTATTTTGTATAACCGTGACCTATGTTTTTCCCACAATATTTTTCCAAATTGAGTTATATTAAAGATCACTAAGATGTTGAGGCTGTATATAATAGTATATACTACAGAAAACTCTAGGACCACCTATAATAAAATTGATCCAAATCAAAATTCACTTAACATTTATTCCTCTGAAACGCAAGCACACAAAGCTCCCTGCACAAAGCTACAAGCTTAAAAATGCATCCCTTCAAGATCATCACTTCTCAATATACCTCATCATCCTTTCCCTGCCTCTATCCCAATCAGTTATTTGCAGTCGGCGCAGGCCAGCTTAGCACCTCTTTTTCTTCCATACCTTCCTGTCTGACATCATCTCACAAGTAACACTCTCTCTAGTGAATGTACTAACCCAAATATCATAATTTACACTACCCAACAAATATCCTGACTCACATTCATATTTCATCTCACTAGCAATGATATCCTCAATACCTGGAATCCCGGTGGCCGTTTCCCACAGAACTGAATGAATGAATGAATGATTGAGACCTAACGGTGTCCCAATTGCCTCACATCCGGCAAGACGAAGGTACAAAAAAGGTAAATATTGTGAGCACTATGTTTCGGCAATCGTACTCTCAGGTAGATCGTCTCATTCATAATGGTTATGAATGACCGATCCTTTTGGAGATCCTTTAGAGAGACGTCCAGTCTGATATACATCTTTTATCGATTATATTTAACTTAAAATAAATAAGTATATTATATATATATATCGTAAATCTTCTTTTAGTGCGGTTGGGTAGTTATAAATAATAGTAACTTCGTTAAAATTAAAAAAAAACAATTTTGTTATTCTATGTAGTTAGATGTACCCACAGACATTAACTATTAAAATCTTATTAAAAAATCGTTATCAATAGGATTTTATGTATTTTTTTATATCGCAATGTATGTATTGTTTACTGTAATATTGGTTACCTTTAGCTCCAGCTCTACTTTTTTATATACCTGCAGAACCCAACCCCCTCATTGGACTCGGGAGATTTTTTACACCGAACACAAAAACGTTCGGCCGTGGTGTCCGGAACTAACCTTTTGTGCCATTGAAGCGAGCACGTGCGTTACGGTGTGAAGGCGGCCTTCGTTTGTGGCATTACTATTAGCTGATAATATTTGGCTAATAGCTTCCAAAACGATAAGAGATTGTAAGTATAAAAAATGTCTAGAAGCTTCTTCTTCGATCGAGGACTTTAATTAGCAGCGCCGTCTTCTTCTAGCTTACATATGTTTGAAGCTAAGCTTTGGTGCTCAGTTTTATTACCTTAGCATGTACTACCTCTACCCCGCGGTTTACCTACGTACTGCGAGTAATACTTCCCGCAACTGTACAAAAAGTAGTTGTTTCAGGCTCGAGACTATCGATCAGGTTTACAATCTAAAGAAAGTGAAAGCCAGGAAGAGGTACATAGGTAGCACCATAGCACCCATCTCTTTACAAAAGATTAACAAACAAAAAACAGTCTAATCCGAAACATATGTTGCACTTTCAAATCATTACCTTAAGCCGTGCTAATTACAAACAGGTGCGTTCGCCTTTCAGATGAACCTTCCAAAATTATTACAAAAGAAATGTTTTATAAAAACAATGAAATAAAGCTGTAAAGGTGTTATAAAAGAGTATTGTTTGACACCACGTGTTTGTAACTACGGTTGTGGGAATGTGAAAAACAATTGTTTGGATTTTGGATAAACCGTTTTGTTTTGTTTTGTGTTTTAGTGAACGTTATCGGTGTATTGCAGTTTGTGTTTTATCTTATCGGGAGGTAACACTTTTATTGAAGACACCTGGTAAGTTGTAGCTGGGCTAAATGTTTAGCTAATATCTTCAGGCAACGGCGCTTTCCGACCTTTACAAATATGTAAGTACTTAAAAGCTACAAAAATACATAGTTAAGTGAAAATCCGCAAACTATACAGAAGAATTGTTTCCATACCATAACCACAAGTATTAAGTTTAAAGACCTTTCATTTATTAATAAGGAAAAAAGGAAAATAAACTTGATGCTCACATAAATTCCCCATCTTACTAAAGGAACTCACAAAAAGTTGCAAGTTTGCGTAAAATGGCCCAGATGGTCGAATTTCATGATGTCTTCATTACGGTCCGGCCGCGGTAGTAAGTCATCTTAATGCAAAAATGACAAAATAAATTATAATGTTGGTGCCCGCGCGAAACGCTAACATTTGGTCGCCGAATACGAGCTATATGTTGCTCTGCTTAACTCAAATAAGATATGTGACCACTTCAAAAGTAGGGTACTTTTTTCGCCATCATAGTGTATGATTTTGCGGCATGAAAAATTATTAATATTAATGAATTAACTGTTTTTAATTTGATTGTTATTCACCTGAACACTATCTACAGTTAAAACTCCAAATATTTAAAGTAAGTATTTGACCTAGACCAAAGGCATCTGTAATTAAAATAACAAAACAATAACTGTGCAATTTAACTTAATTAAGAAATAACATATTTGCATTGTTGTGCAAATGTGCATATGATATTATTCAGCATTCTTAGATATTCATGAAAAGGTTTGCTCAATTTTATCCTAAAAGTGAACAGAAAATACCTTATTAATTAAATACATTATTGTACGCATATTAGGATACTAGATGAAACTAAAATTAAAGTACCCTAGCTTACTCATGGATACTAATCCCTCACTTAAATTACGTGGATTGTTTGACATTTTCAGAATATAAACAGCAAGTAGAGCCACCTCCGATGCCACGCATCTCGGCAGGCCACCCTCAGTGACGTTGGTTTCTCGTTAACCGTATAATTGTTTAAATTGTCATAATTTCGCCCGCATAATGTTGCCACATAAATATTTATTTATCGGCCCACTACTGATAACCAAATTGCTGATGACCGCAGCTCCACACTTGATTTAAGGCCTCCGAAACTGTTGCTTTTCTGTTTTTTGTGGTGCGCGTAATTTGGACTTGAATTAAATTCCTGAGAGTTACAATGTAGCTTGAGATGGCTAGGTGGAATACCTACAGTACAATAAAAAGAGTTTGATTTATGGATGTTGCAACTGGAGAAAAAAGTATGCATACAAATCAGCTAGTAGGTACTTACAATTTATTCACACATGAAATTGAAATTGAAATTTTCACGCAGTTATCCGCAAACCAAAACACCCTGAGATCAAACATAAGCCACGTGGTCGGACCTAATCTCTTGCAGATGTTTATTATCGAAGAATATATTCTATTACAAGTAACACAAGGTGCAAATTACCTTCTAGGATAAGTGTACAAAATCATGATAGTCCTAGATAATCCAGCATAGAAACAAAATCATAGTATCGCCGGTAGCCGTAAGCGGCACACGAGCTCCGAAGCATCCATTCGGTAGGTCGCGAGTGGTTTATTTCTCTCGCGCCCCGGAGTAAATATAACTCGCATGTAACGGCTGTTAGGATTACCACGTGTTCGGGTTAAGTCGAACATAAGTCGTGTGGATTTGAAATGTTGGAACCTACATAAAGTGGGATCAATTTGAGGAAACAGTTTGGAAATCAGTTTTGAAGCTAAATGGAGTTCTATCTATGCACTACGATGTTCGAAATGTTCCTGTGAAAGCGAGAGCATACGCTTGTTAAAAGCATTCTTTCCACACTAAGACAGGATTATATTTTCATCAGAAGCTTGCGACCAGTTCTAGGTGGCACACCTCAAGTTAATGCAACGATGGCTCTATATAGGGTTGCTAAAACGAAAAAAAACAACCATATACTTATTGTCAAAATAAGAATGTTCCTAAACTCACCAGTTTTGGTTTTGCAACTCCTGTTCTGTGTATGCAATCGATAGTAGCACAAATAGTAAGGGTAGTGCTCTCACCTTAACCACGTGACGTCGTGACGTCTATTTTCACTACATTTGTTAGCCATATCAGGGTATTACAGTAGCTACTAGTAGAGCTGATAACTATGACTGCGTAGTAATTGTAGTATCTACTTCTACTTCTTCTGATAATTAGAAACCTTAAGATGAGTGCAACTGACTATAAATAAGAAGAGTTGTTATTGCTGTGTTTGACTAAAACGGTATTTTTTTCGATTCAATACAATAACTTTTTGGGCCAGACAGAATTTGTTGCACCTGTGCAAAGTCTAGCCAGCCTGAAAAACCACAACGCAGGTGATTCAAAACGAATAAAATCCAAATTGGTTGGACACCTCGAAAGAGTGATTTTGCGACTCTGAATAGCTATTATTAGGCTTCTAGGGAAGATTGACATGTAAAATGATTAAGAACAATTTATATTTCGGCTACAATCATACTACGTTTATTGTAACTAAAAGTTAAGCTATAGATGCGTCTATGGTAATCTTGTATTTAGTCTGTTAATAATTTACGAAAGAGTCTAATTAATCTAGCTCCGTGTCCAAATGCCCACGAATCTTTTCAATGCCAATAGCCAGCACATCATCCAATAGCACATCCATCTTTGAAAAACTACTGAAAGCATTAAACATCGAGCATAATAAACTTAATACCACTTACAACCCCATTCCAATGTCTTAAAAAATCGTCTGTCGTTTCAGACTGGCGTTTAATTAAAAAATAAACACCGTAAGGGCGTGCGGCGGTGCGCCGACGCATCTGCGGCGGTCGCGTGTCGCACTCGCTCGACTTAATTAGATACCAGTGGGGGAAAGCCGTGGAGAGGTGTTGGGTGTAAAAATTTTGTTTTAGTCTTTGTTGTTTTTTTCTGACGGTTGGTTAGTGGTTGGCTCGTAGACGGTTAAATGATAAGGGTATGTGTACATTACGACATGGTGTTTTTTTAAAACTACATATCTACATGGTAACGAATAAGAGATCGGTAACATGTATGGCTTTTTCAGGAAAATGTAGATAATAATAATTATTAAAATTTAGGTACGAGGTGTATTTTATTGCATTTTTTTTATACTTTTAGGAAATATGAAAACGGGTGGTCAGGTAGTGAGCAGAATAGCCTTGAAAAAATATTTAAAAGAATTGAGCAAAAAACACATACCAAATTTTAGACTCCATACCGTCTCCACGGTCACCTCTGTTCTGTAACAATCGCCGCACACCTGTACATAAAATAAAGGTCTCAGTTAATATGATCGTACCAACGCTAAAGGCGAAATATGCTTTGGCATTTGTAAGCTTTTTATGCAAAATAAAAACTATATCATCCAAATTCCACAGTGTTTATTCGACTGTGCAATATTGCAAATCAATATTTTTATGTTAGTTCCGCGGTTTCACCCGTTTTCCAAGGGAACATTAGAAGAAAATAAACCTGTCTCCATACCTAACTTTATCACAATCTATTAACCCGTCTCCCAGCAAAATAAACTATTGCCATTTAAAAAAGCTTTAATTATAACATAGGTAAGACTTTTTTTGTCGTGCATCCCTCTCCATGTATTCCTCTATTACAAACGGTCCCAATTCACCTGTTCAATGACGCGTTTAGTCGCGGAATGTACTTCTGTAGTAAAAAACCCTGTTTTCGTGGTGTCACTTGTAAATCTATCGCAAAGGTTACAACATGTAAAGTTCAACAGTTTTCAACACATGCTACTGATTTGTAAAGGTCGTGTCCGTTTGTTTCTGACATAAGTTGCAGTTAATTTTGTAAAAACTATTTTTTTAATATATTTTTGGCTTTTTTTGACAAGCTTCCGCCGGCTTTGTGGGAACTACTCCAGATAAGAATTAGTCTTAGTTTTCACATATGAAAGCTCTGTGTATTAAATACACCTGTAGATACTTTGAATAATGAGTGCTGGAATGTTCTCGTACTTATATTAACAGACACCATTTTCATAAATTCAGCCAGTGGTACTACTGCTGCCGCCGGCTATAACTCTTGGGAATGAGCATAGTACACGCTTATTATCGCGACGTGAAGCTAGTAAAGCGATATTTTTTGCTTTGGTAGAGAATACAGAAAAGGAATAAATAACTTTACAATTGATGATAGAAAATATCAACACTAACCTCATCCTCCGAGCCTTTTCCCAATCACGTTGGGGTCGGCTTCCAGTCTAACCGGATTTAGCTGAGTACCAGTGCTTTACAAGAAGCGACTGCCTATCTGACCTCCTCAACCCAGTAACCCGGGCAACCCGATACCCCTTGGTTAGACTGGTGTCAGACTTTCTGGCTTCTGACTACCCGTAACGACTGCCAAGGATGTTCACTGACAGCCGGGACCTACAGTTTAACGTGCCATCCGAAACACAGTCAATGGTGTCTAAGATATACTTAGAAAGTACATACAAACTTAGAAAAGTTGCATTGGTACTTGCCTGACCTGGGATCGACCCCGCGCCCTCATACTTGAGGTTGGTCCTTTACCCACTAGGCCACCACGACTTCACTTCTTCGATATCAACACTAACCTAAAGAAATAAAATACCAGGTCGCAACAAAAACAATTTAGTAATTCTGAGTATTTTATATTTGTTGCTTCTTTAAAGGTAGGTTTTCCTGTGCACCAGCTTTAAATTTTGGAAGGTCATCATTACTTTAGATTAAAATCGCGCGGCGATTCGAATCGACATTTAAAATTGTTAAAATCGATATCGTGTAAACTTATCGATATTCGAATTTCGTATCGATTTAATGTGCGATGTTGAGTTTCAGCCCAAATAACCTGATATGATGTTATTAAGTGTTTAAAATAAGCGGTTACTCTTTTAAATCAAAGGTGTGGGCTCAATTTAATTAAAGTATACCGATGTCCCTCTGGACATACTTTCAGACATCTTTGTCAGCAGTGGCCAACGTTGTTCGATTTTCATTCAGCATTTAATAATTTTGTTTGGGTTTTTATTTCTTATAAAGTGTCTTCCTAGTAAGATCTTATTGCTTTTTATTGATATTTATAAGCAAAGAGGCCACTTAAAACATTGAAAAAGCATGCGAATCATCAACAATACAAAATGAATCACCAAGCTACAAAAAAACAATAGGTTACGATAAAAACAAATAAAAACTAAAGTTTGTTAGTTAAACCCATATCATCCTGACACTAGGCACTAATTAAAATACTTCTTTGTAAACGAGCTAATGAGGAATGCCAAAAAATATAGAAGTTCGCGTCTTAGGTGGCAATAGGTTTTTTGCTTTTAACAAATTAAGAATTTAAATGCTTAGTCTGCCCACTGTGTGGGTTTCTTTGCTTGGTTTTTAGTTTAGAGGTGATGGGACTATACTTAGTTACATGTTATTTAGATTTTGGTTCACTTTAAGTGGTATAAGTAAATACGTAGTGATTTAATTGCTTTTGGAGAAGGTCAGTTCAATATTGAAGTCCGAGGGATAATATCGTAGAGAGCTGTTTATTTAATACGCCAACAATGTTTTCGGAAAATCAACGATAACTTAAGGTAAGAAAAGGTTTGAATGATTTTCTTCATAGTTCCAATTTAACGTCAGGAAATAACTATAGAACCAAACGTATTCGGTAAGTTCTTTATGTACTCAATAAAGTCCATTACCATTGGGTGATATTTCAATCATCTCATAATATCTTAGTGCTGATACGATCTGCATTCATAGAATACCCGATCAGATGTGTAGCACAGGAATGGAATGCGCACAGAATGGATTTATCTAAGCTCTGGATTGCTCTGCTCTAAATCAATTGTCTACAGTCTAAATGGCCGGTTTCTTGTCTATGTGTCGACTGGGATATGTATGACGTTATGTAGATACCTAGGTAATATTCGATAAGGTTAATATCTATGTCGCCTGATATCGGAATTTGTGAACTATTGTTTACCTTTATGATCCTCTTATCCGGGATCTGCTGGATTAAACACCTAATCGGCGCTAAGTGCATCTGCCAGGACCGAGCCACCCTGTGGGCGAAGTGTGCAGCGCACATAGTTGCCAAGGCAATAAGGGAATAGGACCCCTATTCACGCCAGGCGCTTTGGGGGTCGGTGCGGACCCGACGACTGCTGCTAGGTAAGAATCGGGGCCGCCAGCTTAATGTGACCTTCCAGGCACGGTGAGTAACACCATGCACTTCAAGACTCTATGTGACTTTATGAAAATTTCTAAAATCCACAAAGAGATTTTGACTCGAGCTAGGATTTAGAGATGACTTGAGCAGGCATCGTTGGCAAGACTCAGAAGTTTTTTTAATTAATTGAATTATAATGGTGCGAATTTTACATGAATCGTATATTTTTATACTGGCTATTGAATGGGTAAGATATATGGGCACATTCCAGACATAGTATTCAGAAACGGGGTCTAGAAGTAGGTCTTGTTATTGAGCAATAAATCTTTCTCTTTTTTCTTTTTGCATGCAGCGGTAGCTGTTAAGGCGAAGCGCATTGCATATTTGCTTTTCTTTATTATAAACAAGATTTTTTTCTTTCTGTATTAGTAGAAAGTTACTTATTTGTAAGTAATGTGATTGCAATATCAAATGTAAAACCAAAGATACGAAGTGGTGTATTTAAAATGTGTTATGTTTTTTAAATACTTTGTTTTTAGATACTCTACATATAAGAGATTTCCCTTTATTTCCTATGTTTACGATAAAGTTTTCTTAATTATAATTTGTGTGAGCAAGCAAACAAATGCTTCACCTTAACAACAAAGGGTTGATCAAAGAACAAAATGCATATAAAATGGATAAAAATAAAATTTGGCAAAATGCGACGGGAATGCGTGGGAGTGGGATCGATGCAGGATTGTGACTCATTTGTATTGGATACAAAAACTAAATAATTGTATATTATTTAAATAAACCTTTTTGTTGGACACCTTTGATTGTTATGGGATTGAAAAATAATTGTATAGAATCATAAATATAAATATGATTTATGCTTAAGCCGTAATGTGACGTTTAAACAACTTAATTTTTCCTCCTCCTAACCCTTTATCCCTATATCTTCACTTGAACATGAGGTATAATATACTAATATAACTAATTAGCAACCAATATGAATGCTCAATGCAATTCAAAGGTAACTCTGAAGTCATTCAGAGACTTGAAGCAGGTGTTCCGATCTTGCATCAATTATCTCTTGAAGAAATGATTAAAGTAACTTGCGCCGGTATCTACTTGCCTATACACGGGCTCATAACTCATTATCCTGAAAACATGCAATCCTTCCACTTTATTATATGTCTTAATAAACTAACACAGCAATTATAGAACGATTATAAAGATCGGCGGTATCTCCTGATACGCGCCCCGGTCTGCTGAACAGACTGAGGGTAGATTTGCAATAAAGATAGCTCGCACAATGGAACAATTGGGGTAGGGAGCTTTCACTTAAAACATATATGTATGCGGACGTCTACTGAACTCGAGAAATTTGCTGGGTAACACCGTAAATGGTCTTGGAAATCATTTTTGCTAGCAGTTTCCCATAGTGATGAACCTTGATGAATTTTCCTAACTTAACTGCTTGACCTGAAGACAAACTGACCTAATCTTCGCCTTTTTTTTGTTTTTAACGACGTCAAAAATCATCAAATGACCCCTCCCGATCAATAACCCACAGGGTTAGCAGCGGTGAGGGAGTGTCAGACTCCTACTGACTAAAAACCGTCGTGTTCCGTCGTAGGCCTTTTTATGTGCCGGGGCCGCGGTATCTCTTTCGAACAACCTGCAGCACCTTTACCTAAAGCATCAATACTGTAACAAAGAAGCTTCGGCAGTTTTTTTCGGAAGACATTTAAAGGGAGACTTTCGCAAGAATGGAAGTGGAAGGTCACTTTTTCACCGACAAAACAGAACAACAGCTACAAAACAACCAGCCACAGTAGCCTAAAACGTCCAAAGTCATAGCATAGCCTCTTCACCTCCGGTCACAGGCGTCGCGACCCCGCCACGGTCCGACGCACGCCCCCAGACGAACTAATTACCGGCGATAACATCGGACGCGAAGAACGCACCAGCCGTGACGGCCATCTTGATCGCATGTGAAAGTGGAACTTGATTGAAGCTTTTTGTGCTGATAGCTGTTTCTATGGTGGGTTTTGGCTGGAGCCTCCAGGTACCTGTGGAAGACTTAGTTCCAATTGTCTCGGTTGAAAGCAAACCCCTCAGGTTTTTTTTGTGTGAGATCCTCAAATTACCAACTTGAAAGTCTGTTGATAACAAACTCCTTGGTAATCGAGGGAATTGTGTATAAGTAGGCAGGACATAGGTCGCTCTCTCTCTAGGCAATCGTTTCTGTTGTATCCAGATTTATTGGATTTGAGGCGTATTTCAAGGGTCTGTTCCTGTCGATTCATCATTTTTTCATTTGTAGTCCTAATCATAATTACAAGACTCGTCTACTCTCATCTTCCAGCCTATGTTACATCAATTATCAACTTCCCTTAGTCTCAATGGTCATCATTGGCTCTTTGGCTCTGCTTTGTTAAGTCCTTAACCAAATGTAATATTCTATAACACAATAAGGTTCGTGATCCAATGAGATCATAGCTGGCGTCATAGTAAATGGAACAGCGGTAATGAGCTGAATTTAACTAGCTTCACATTTAATAAATTACTTGGCGTTATTATCGTTTTGTTACGAGTTTACGATAACTAGCGTTTGACTGTTGCCAAATAACGTGCTTTGAGGGAATAGCATGAGTATTCGGCCTTTTGGGATAATCACCGAATAATATGATAGAAAATTACTGGCATTTCTTGTGACCAAAAATTAAGGAGAGGGTTATAAAGAGGATAAGATTTTTTTTTAACACAATATTATATAGGTTAGGAGTTTATCATTGTTTAACTCATTGGAGATCATAGGCAGTTGACTGACAACTGTTACATTTGCCCTATTCATAAATTACCGTATCGTTTACAAAATAATTATGTAGGTAAGTAAGTAGTTCACGTAATTCGTGCTCAATAAATTTAATATTGGTTGGCAGTAAGTACATCATTTCGAAATACGTTCGTATGGGTACCTATTAATTAGATTCTTAGTCCAAGAACCTACCTTCTTACAACACAGTAGATGTTCCTAAAACTTACCTGCCTACTATTGATTTATTGATTAGCATTTAGGTACTGCGAAAGTCAAGAGGTAACTCAATAGTTAATATTTTGAATTTCAATATGCACTTTCCACTTACGTACTTCTTGTAAAAACCTCTTTTTATCTAGCTTTATTACACTACACACCCCAAAAAGACCTGACAATTAAGTTACTAATTAAAAAGTATTTTTTCTACAATAGCCTACACAAACCACTGACTCATCCTAGTCCAGCCGAGGGTAGCGGTAGGTACAGACAGCGTGCCAGCCTCCGCGGCGCCGGCGGTTGCCTAGCAACCAGGCGCCACGGCGACGCGACTGCCTTTACTATCTGTGGTACAAGGAGGTTGGGGACTGGATGTGGTACGAGGAGACTGTGTGGCGGGACATGGTAAGTTTCGACGACTGTCTTGTGAGAGAGTTTTTTTTTTAAATTAGGCTTTCAAAAACAACGTTTAATTTCATTTTGTACAAGTGTGCCTAACAGGATGTGAGTTCCATTTGATTTACCTGGCTGTGGGATTATTGGGTATTGAGTACTGAAGCACCTGTCAAATATGCACGTATTCCTAGGTTAAAACTAAAAAAAAAATAATGTCTAAAGTAAAGCAGAAAAAACACTTAGGATTACTTGTCTAATGATACCTATGTCTTGTTCTTGAAATTATAGTCTAGACTTGACTAGTAAGTTTTCAATCGTAGGCCAAATTCTACTAGTTAACAACTACAGCATGCTACTAAATTCTATGTCTAGACTTTAGACACTTCTAGCAAACATGATCTACATCGTAATAACCAACATTATAGTGAATTTAAACAGCAACTTAATACTGCACTGGTCATAATATCGGTGCACATTTTACAAGCGGCTTTACGATTGCCTGTGTGGCAAGTTTAACGACAGTATCGTTAAAATGTTTCATCAAATCAGTTTTGACAACTCAATGCCGGTTTTATGAGTAACTTTGTAACTTAGCCGAATGATGACTAATGGGTTTGGTTCGATAAAGTCGTAATTACTACGTAGAGTTTGTTGTTTGTTTTTAGGAGCTATCAATCTACAGTAAAACTTACTTTTTCCCAAACTATGTTGGGGTCGGCTTCCAGTCTAACCGGATTCAGCTGAGTACCAGTGCTTTACAAGAAGCGACTGCCTATCTGACCTCCTCAACCCAGTTACCCGGGCAACCCGATACCCCTTGATTAGACTGGTGTCATACTTACTGGCTTCTGACTACCCGTAACGACTGCCAAGGATGTTCAATGACAGCCGGGACCTACAGTTTAACGTGCCATCCGAAACACTTAACATAACAAAACACTTAACATTTGAGTCCTACTATTGTTAAGATGAAATTATCAATCCCGATAAAAAAAATTGGTACGACTCAAAAATCACATCGTTATACTTTAAATATTGGGCTAAGAAAACCCTTTCAATCATCAAATTGAAAACTACGGCAAACAACATGCAAAGATGCGGCCCATGTCACCTTCTCGAAGACACAGTTCCCAGTTCAAATTCCCACTTCCCACGACACCGCGTCACCATTTTTCAGGCCTTCATTACTATTCCCAGCTCCCATAGAAGTATCAACCGTATTTCCCTTTAAAACGAATTTATATAAAACCTAACTTTCCCACATAATACACACGCGTATGTGGCGGTGAAACGCTCAAATTGGGCAAAGCTGGAAATGGCCAGCGCCCGACCACCCAACGCCATTGTCCGGTGTCGGTCGACCAAGCAATTTACACTTGTGTGCGTATGCTTATTGGCGGGCTACCGGGTGCAGTTTTCGCGATCGATAGCGAATAAGTTTAATGTTTATGCGTAGGCGAACATGGTTGTTTTATAAAAGTAGTGAGGAACTCAGTTTCGATAGGAATGTTCGTTATTGATTGAATTTTACGGGTTTTTCTTCTGTCTGCTCCTCGAACCATTACCTATTACCTGTCCCCTAACTAAATAGTCTTTGAG
This sequence comes from Helicoverpa armigera, assembly GCF_030705265.1. Taxonomy (NCBI): domain Eukaryota; kingdom Metazoa; phylum Arthropoda; class Insecta; order Lepidoptera; family Noctuidae; genus Helicoverpa; species Helicoverpa armigera. The sequence goes on from NC_087123.1 coordinate 12,333,401, forward strand.
AGAAATAATTCTCAGCTTACTAAATCACCTATGCGTATTTACTCAATCACCTCAGAGTTAACAATCTGGAAAATATTTTCACCGACCCCAAATAAATTGGGAACAGAGTAGGAAGAAGAGAGATTTAATATTGCAATTTTCCTTAATACAGAATGAGTACGAGGTTAATTGAACAATAGTTTTGAAAGCATTTATACCAACGAAAATGCAACAAGGACCTTTAAAATGCATTCTTCGCGTAACACATTCGCAATCGAATCGAAAGTCATCAGCGCCGTCCAAGCCTCCGCGGCGACCGTGGGAACTCGCAGATTCCGTAAGATTAATCCATCGGTCGATGCTTCCCGCCACTTTGCATACTTTATTTATGTCTTTGAGCTGTTTTTGCTTATAACCAGACTGTCGCGTACTATGGGAAGATCATTAACAGATTATAACATAATTTATGGAATAGAGTTATTACGTACATGTTTGTTTGAATAGTACTTTCTGCTTACTTTGGGTTGAATAACTACACTTGTTTTATACTCTAATTAAAAAGTAATTATGTGAAGTAATTGTGTTATTATCTCTTTATGGAATTGACAATGAAATTAATAATCTATATTTGTCGCATAAAGGCAATTTTTCTCCGACTTTTCTCGTTTTGGTTGTGAGCCTCATACGGTAGTTAATAACTAGAAGTTAAGTGATTGTAATTGTCAACAGTGGCATCGTAATTAATAACCATTAATGCAATAAATTGTGTAGTTTAGTATCTGTTGTTGTGCTGTTAATGTTCTCTATCAAGTCATTAAATCGAGCTAAATTATTCTATTATGTAGTTTCAGACCATGACTGATGTTGTTGTTTGGTTCCCAAATAAAGTTGACTCATAAAATGATAAACGAAATAAAATTTGCATTAAATATACCTATTTGAAATAATCACATTTTTTTCACATCGAATGACTCTACTTGGAATAATTGTATTTTTTTTTAAACTTATCAGCATATTCTAGTTTTATATTGACCCATGACACAACAACCAGCAATTCAAACAAACTCCAACAATCTTCTAGCATTACTAACACCTACCCAATGATCGAACACGCCAAGCATGTGGACTATACGTCATTGGTAATATCGACATAATTACTGCGTTTTAAATCTGTTCACACACAACGTACGTGGAACCGTACCATACCATAATCCTTCACTCGTCCGCGACGCTATTTAAAGTCGGCCCTTACACCGTAGAAGCGAATATTGCATTCTTTGCATACCTGAGGGCTTGGTGCAAGTTGTAAGCTTTTATCGTTGAGACTTAGATTATTGTCACAGATGCTTTATTGTCAGTTGGAATTCACTTCTCAATTCACTTTTTCACCATATTTTCTCTAGTACTAAATGAGATGGTCGGTAGTCCAATTTGTGTTCACAGAAACAGCGCAGCGTTGGCTTCAAGATTTGCAGTAGCTGTCTCATTTGGGTACTCTACTTTCCACGCTAGATTATCTTTAAACGTATTTGAAAAAAAAAATATTTAGGCACTCAATTGCATTTATACACAATATTGAAGTACTCAAGATTTTTACAAACTACTCACAAACTACAGACTAATCAGGTGACGATTTCTTCTTGATATTTACTAGTAACAAATGCAATGAAAGACTTCCATCTCCAACAGATGGATTTAGGAATGTTATTAGTGCTTATGTTCGTTGACACTTTCCTGTCATTAAAACAAATAAATCATACAAATATCGCTACACTCCCAACTTGGACCACATGATAAAACGGCCGATGTGAGAATTTGCATCGAATGGAGTTGGGACTCAGCACAGCCTCTACTGGGACGCGGTTCGTATGTATTGTGTGTCGTTTTATTATCTCTGATACGCACCTAGATGTTCCACGGATATTGGTAATGCGCTTTACAATTATTTTTAGGTACCGATTACTATGGCATTCTCTGTTTGAATGTGTTATGAGTTGCGTTTGTACACTGAAAATTAAGCTTACATTGTGTATTTCTGAGTTTGAGACACCTGTTTATGATTGGCCTAGCTTTTGTCTTTAGATACGTGTATTTTGTTTAGAGGAAAATAATACGCATTTATTTAACTGAAATGCAACGATGATTGCGGAGTAGTAATTAAAATATAACTAATTATTTTGAAAGCACGTGTTTCAGATAAGTACAAGGTATGTTATATGTAGGTCCTTATGATGGATTATTTTAATATGCTATCAAATTCGTGCAGTGGCCACCGTTGGAGATAATATTTCCCCTAAGATCAATGCCAAAGTCACTCAATTTCAAATTCCAATGCTCGTTTAAAAATAAATTAAGGTGCTATAAAGGGAGTTACGTGAGTGCCAGTCGCGACCCAAAACGTGTCTCTGCCCACTTTTGAGGGATTAAAAAACAAAATTGGACCCACTACCGGGAACTACCCCATGTCGAATAATACCTTTTGCATTAAACCCTGGGAGAACACGTTTGTATCGGCCTGTCATTGATGATCATTTTTTTGGGTGTTACTCCGTTTGTCGGAAGTCACGAATTGTCTGCAGCGTAATGTGGGAATCGTAGCGAAAGTCGACCGGTAGTTTTTTGTTTTGTTTTTGTTAAGGTAGGACTGATGGTCCGTTGTGTAGATTTTGGTATTATGTTTTCCAATACAGTTGAAAGTAAATAAGTATCCTGCATTGGTATACTGTCTTCTTGAATTATTTGTTAAACAGTGACATAAGACTCTGTTCCACATATTGCGCCTTATGGGTATCAAAGACAATAGTATAACTTAAAGAACAAAGACGTCTTGGCATGTACGATCAAAAGTCCATGGGAATTCGCGAGTAAACTAACAACAATAGGCACTTTTTTTTTAAATATTACTCTGTAACATAACCGAAAATTTATTAATCATGAACATAAAATACATCATTATGTATCACTAGGTACAGAGAAAAAAACCTTAGGGCTACCAATTTACGTGCTAACCCACATGACTAAGTACCTTACACATACCAGTATTGAGTATACCCCTTAATGGGGCGAGACAAGTCCAGCAAATTAATCGGAGTTGCGCAGTGGGTCTCGTTAGGTGCGACGCGCGGGGGGAGGACCACCGCTGCGCACGCGGCTCGCGACCACTGTAATATGAACGCAGGGCTTTGGCGCAGGGGCCTTTGTTTGTGTGCTAGAAGGACACCTTGTTTTTGGTAAAGTTTTATGACAAAAGTAGATAATATTTTTCTACACGCCTTTAATGAAATAAAAATCTTTAGTGGACTTAACGATATTAGTCAACTGAAATCGCTTGAAACGTTGTAGATGTAGATTATCTGTATCAGTACCTTTGGTGGTTTCTCAAGCTTGTTTTAAGCAAGTGTTCTAAAGCGCTGCAATAAATAGTAGGTACATGAAAATAAAGAAGCAATGTTATGCTAGATTTAATCCTTTAAAACTTCTGAAAAGTACAAAAACTTTATAATATTACTGGACCATTTAGTACCTACCTGCCTGCACCTATAAACCTCGCGGTCCCGTTTCACAGCACACTAATAAAGACCCTTACGACTTTTTTTCAACTTTATTTCCATCGCGTTGTGCCTCCAAAATTGAGTTGTACGGCTTTCGCGGACTTTTTTTGTATTTTTTTCGACTTTTTGCAACTCCCCGGCGGTCGTCGGTAATCACTTGTATGTTTATTTATTTATTAACCGACTTCGAAGATTGGGTGTTATAATTTTGATGTTGTTTGCCTTTGATTTTAATAGATCAATGGCGTACAATTAAAGATGTGTTTGAAAAAATATTTAAGAAATGGATTTTTTGGGTTCAATTGACATTTTGCGGTTTTTCTATATCTGTTCCTAAGTACATACCTACCCAGACAATACTTATGATTTTTATCCTTATAGTCTTATAAGTCACAGCAATAAAGATTGCATATTGAGTGGTATTCTCACCGCACCTGACAGAGTAGTTGTAAAACAACTTGATAGCATCTTCAGGACTGGACTTTGCTTGAATTAATAATTTTGACACCTCTTTGTGACTCATCGCTTAGTATAAAAGGATTGGTGGTCCGTACTACTGAAATAAGTAGTACCTATAGGCAATGAAATGGGCAAATTAATTTTGCCTGAGTTGGAATTTTGACTGCAGCATTAAACATTAGCAGTAAACAGTTTTCCGCTATCCTAGTTACCTATGTAGGTACTCGTAGTTGAGATACATTTTGTGGCTGAGAGCTAGCTGTAAAACTTATGTTTACCTTCTCATGAACTTGCGAACTAAAATATTGTGAAAAAAATAAGTAGTGTTTCGTAAAATATTTTAATAAATTCTAAATGTTCCATTCATTTAATAATTATACATAAAATTCATACCATATAGGTAGGTAGACATTCCATAGGTATTTAAGGATAATAAAACATAAAAAAATACCGAAATAAGTCTCACGCCTCTATCTGCAAATGAAAGGAAATCAATGGCCGAGACAGTTCCCTTCAAGAATAACGGCAAAGCTAAATTATATCGAAGCAGATAAAAAAATTACACAGACTTATCACCGTAACAGTACCGCGATGTTGGTGGCATTCGAGGGGTTTTTTTACTCTCCCAAACACATGTACTGGTGGGAAGAAAAGTGGTTTGAAATGTCAGGTGAATCGTGTGTAAAAGTTGTGGTCTAAGTTGATAGTAGGTACCTGCGAACCCTCATGCTAACGATTCTGGAGGTGTGGTATCTTCTCTTGTGAAGGATTCTCTATCACCTGTGTGAAATGCCGACCTCAGCGTTCTTAATATGACGTGTAAAAGTGATGTAATGTCCAACTTGCAAAATAACGATTTCATTTCATTTCACCAAATGCGTTATGTTTTAAAGAGATTATTAGGTATGTCTTTCCTCAAAAGACTCCAAGATACCTCTACCAATTACTTGTGTTTTAGTCTCATAACTAAGCGTGCACAATGTACCTAAGTGCAAAGTCTTTAAGCACATTCCCTCGCTCCAAGGATAAGTATTAAAAACTGCTTTCGTCTTCTGTTTTTATTGTTTATCCATTTGAACAGAAAAAAATATCCTTCTTTATAGGTGGTAAAAATACAAATCAGTCCGGTATTTTGGAATTTTGCTGCAGAAATATCGCGAACACTTTTTTGCTCATCTGTACATTATCGGCAAGGTAAAAAGTGGCGGGTAGACATGCCCCCTCCCCGCACTAAGGCAATAAATCATATGTGTAGTTAATTATTTTGATTAAAAGAGAGGGCGCAGCGAAATTGTACCGCCCGATATCTGGGCCACAAACCTTACTCACAAATATTTTAAGGGCAAGTTTCTTGAGCACTTTTCGGTGTCATTTAGGAATTACTTTAGCAAAACGTGTCATTTGAAATAATGGGTCAATAAAGGAGTTTACGTAATTTCGGCCTTGATTGAGGTTCTTAGTAAATTCAAATAGATAAAGCAGTGGCTTATTAATAGCTTTCAGCTCCAGAAACTACGATTACTTGCAAGGATCGTGTCTTATGCCCGGTTTACACTTTGTTAAGTTAACACTGCAGGTGATTAGTGCAGGTGTTTAGTAATCAATGTGTGAACGGAAGCGTAAAGTGATTAGTGTTAAGTGATACGTGCGATTAGTACTTATTGATTAGTGCGAGTGAATAGAATCAAGGTCTATTTTTGTTGTTAAGTGACTACCCCCTCTCAACTATTCTCGTCAGAGCGTCGCGTCAGCAACTCTTCAAATTGCATTTCTGTCATTCGCATTGATCTGTAAAATTCAGCAGGATCTTCCTTAGCAATTTCTTCAAAAAGTTTATTGCTGGCTCCATACTGAGAACGTCTGGTAATCCATTTTCTTTGCCATAATCTCTTAGGCCTATTGATTTCAAAATTAAGTTCATTTTCTATATCAGATACCACAACAGATACAATCTCCTTAATTATTTGTCTCAATATTAGGCGCTGTTCATCTTCCATTTCTAGAGACACTATGCACAACGGACAGTACCACTATGAGCTTCTTCCTAAACACTGTGTAAACGGAGATGGAAAAGACTACTTAACACTTGAGACTTATCGCGTAAAGTTAACGCTTAACACTTATCACTTCACACTTCGCAAAGTGTAAACCGGCCTTTAAACACAGGTTATTGATTAGTGTCGACATTGTCACAAGATGCCCATAGAAGTAGTAGGTCCAAATCTTTCTTCTTGGTAGGTACTCAATGGTACTCAAGGGAGTCATAGGTCCAATGCAGCAGCGCCAAATATAAAAATCGACATCGTCTGACACTCACCCCTTCCTCGATCACTCTCATAACTCTCATAATGCTATAACAAAAAAGCTAACAAGTCATAAAACACCAAAATAGCGTTAAGGAACCACTACGTAGCAGTAGGTACATCGTTAACGCTGACCCGATTCGCTATCCCGAGGTGGCGCAGCAGAAATAGAACATCTCCACCTGTACGCCGCTTTGTTGTCAAAATATGGAGCTTTTATTGGCCTTTTTCAAGTTTTTTATTGCTAGGGCTCGTGGGTAAGAGAATAACCATACAAGCGGTAAAAATGTTCCAAGTAGAAACAAGGTTTGGACTAATCATCTAAACTTGCAGTAGCCTGTTATCAGGAACTAGCTATTTCTTGCGATTCTATCTTTTCCTGCCCTTTGTCTCCTCTAGGACCTTATTAGGAACCTGCGTCATTTATTTCTACATCATAAGTCTACCTAAAAGTTATGTAGGAAGCCAACTGCTGACTGCAACTGTTTCCATGGCCCCGTATCAATCAATTAGTACCAACACATCTACCTATTCCGCTGAAACCATGTATCTAGGTATAAGCTGAACTAGGATGATCCAGGGAGGGATCAAGCCCTCAAAAATGGTTACTGAAGAGGTAATTGTAACAGCGGGGCCAGTAGGGCTAAGGGCTGCCGGGACTGCGGGATTGTTCGAAAGATATTGTCTTGATGATTTTTGACGTCGTTAAAAAAGAAGATGTAATTGAAATACCTATACCTATTTAATTAATGTTGTTCGTATTTTTTTGAGCCTTTGGAACCGCACTTATTTATTCAGGGCTTAATATTTCATCCACGTAGTGTTTCATCTCATCTTCTTCTGTACTAAAAACTTTGACTAGATATTTGTGAGGCTTATCTACGTCTAACCTCCACACTCAGAGACATTTAATGGTTACTTAAGCCATTCCTTAGTGAAGGATTTGTATGACATTCCGTCACTAAGGAGTGACTTAAGTAATCATTAAATGTCTCTGAGTGTGGAGGTAAGTACTTCAACTTTGCTTGACTTTAGGCCTTACTTAAATGTACCTCTGTGCCAGCAATTGACATACCTAAGTAATGTGTCGGATATATGTATGTAGTTATGTTTGTGTACCTAGTCTTTACTACTCTCTCGTCTCTACATTCAGAAGAGTTGCGAAACTGTGTATGAATGATCTATGAAAGATCTAGGCATAAGACAGACGCCCCATCCATTCAACCACGCTTCCAGGAAACTTTAGTCCTGAAAATATCACTTCAGAATTTAGACGCCTTAGATCAGCATACTAACCTGGCCATAGACTGATATAACATGTCTCAAAAATCTAGGACACCGTCTAAATATAACGCTAACGATCAAAGGGTATTACGCGGATGCGGAAGACTATTGCATATCTAGACACACGGCAGTGTGTCCGCCAAGTTCGAGCAAAAAAAGCGGCACACCGGCCGTGGGTTATATTACACGAACCATTTCGGGCCAAATTCGACCCCCCTGTAACTCAAAATCTATTTTATTTACGCATATCAAATTTCTAGTATCTGTTGAGACCCCCTCACTTATCTAAAATACAAAATTTCATTAATATACCTATTGTAGGTCTTGAGATATTGACGTCAGAAAATCGCTATTTTTACTATACACTCACTGACTGACTGACTGACTGACTGACTGACTCACTCATCAAAAACCTAGACCACTTCCAATGGTCTTATTGACTTGAAATTTGGCATGGAGGTAGGTCTTTATGTCAAGGTAAAGGGAAAAATCTGAAAATGGCCAAGTGTGAGTCGGTTTCAAAATAATGAAGGTGTTTTATACCCGGTGTAAATTTATACCCCTAAGGAACTAATGGTCGTATTGACTTGAAATTTGGCATGGAGGTAGGTCTTTATGTCAAGGTAAAGGGAAAAATCTGAAAATGGCCAAGTGTGAGTCGGTTTCAAAATAATGAAGGTGTTTTATACCCGGTGTAAATTTATACCCCTAAGGAACTAAAACGAACTAAATTTATTTATATTTATATAATATATCTTCGAATGGTACAAAGGTTTGTATTTAGTCAAAGTAAAGTAAAAATCTGAAAACGGCCAAGTGTGAATCACTTTCGAAAATAACGAATGTAACTTTGATCCACGAACATAATATATGATAACATGTCATGTCAGTCAGTTGGTAAATCTAGTCCATTTAGTTAATCTAGTTCATTTCTTTGTAAGAAACATAGTGCATATTAAAAAATCTAAAAAATAGTATAAATGAGACATTTCTTTAACTAACTTCATCATAAGAAAAAAATAGAATAAACAACCTTACAAAAATAAATGAAATCCCACCCAAAACAAAAATGTGAAAGACTGCCAAGTTCGATAATATGGGAATGCTTCGCCTATAAAAGAAGTGAGATCTGAATAAGTACCAAGTTCCATACACATACCTCAGTTAAAAATAGTTACTTTTTAATGATGATTACTTGGCAAGTTTTAATAGAAAATTAAATACTTGATTCATTGCGTTTAGTAGGTTTATAACAAGGTGTATGAAAACTTGCCAAGTAACATCATTAAAAAGTAACTATTTTTAACTGAGGTATGTGTATGGAACTTGGTACTTATTCAGATCTCACTTCTTTTATAGGCGAAGCATTCCCATATTATCGAACTTGGCAGTCTTTCACATTTTTGTTTTGGGTGGGATAGATATTTTATCGAGTCGACAACGTAACCCGCCATTAGCGATTTGGGGTTCAGTTTGTTCAATCAGTAAACTTCATACTTACTTTTATGAAACGTACTTACATACATACTTAACTACCTACTTTCAATTTAGGAAAGAAGTTAACGAAATTTTATTATAAACTAGCTGCCCCGGCCAACTTCGTACCGCCTTTTCCTTATTTGAAAACCTCACCGTTTAGACCTACCCTGGACTACGACAAACATTTTAAAACCAAAATCAGCTCAATCGGCCCAGCCGTTCTCGAGTTTTAATCAGACTAACGAACAACAATTCATTTTTATTTATATAGATAATAGAAGCAAATTATACCCCTTAAATCAAGAAACGGTTTATTAAAAAAAACCTAGTTCTTTACGAGGGTGGAATATATACCTAAATACCTAGATACCCAAACTATCTAATAATATGATGTAGGTAGGTACATTCGACTTTTTATAAGATAAAAACTAAAACGATTAGGTAACTGGATTTAGCTACAATTTTACCTAAACCTGTGGCATGTCCTTTTTAACCCCCGACGCAAAAACGACGGGGTGTTATAAGTTTGACGTGTCTGTGTGTGTGTGTGTGTGTATGTGGCATCATAGCTCCCAAACGGATGATCCGATTGTAATGCGGTTTTTTTTGTTTAAAAGGTATGTCAGTCAGGAGTGTTCTTAGCTATGTTTGGTGGAAATCGGTTCAGGTCTTCAAGGTCATCAGCTCGTTTGCTAGATGTGATAGGAATGTTACACGCTCAGTTTACTTGCAAGTATATGTGGGATCTGAAATTTGAAACTCTAATGTCTTTTGGAACCACTGAGCTGGTCTGCTGTTAGGGCACGGAGGTAGGAGACGTAACCCTGAACTGCCTTTTAGTAAACCCATCGAGTTTGGGCTCGTTGAATTTGTCTTGACGAGTTCTCTTCATGTTTCTGATTGACGAGAACCTGATGCTGGAAATGGGATGTGGCGGATGAAACCCTGGAATGCCGAAATGAAACGGATAAACTGATTTATATTTTTGCTGAAAATCTAGAATGTCCAAAGGTTAATCTTTATTGTTTCTCAATCTGTGCAATTCTCCCAGAGCCAATTTGTCATGAGGATTGTTAAACAGCTTCCTTTGGCCGAGATCGCATATAGCGACCCCATCGTAAGATAAAATAAATTAAATGAAAGAAGGAAAAATTAAGGAGCTCCTTTAAAAAGCATGAAATAAAATTAAATTATAAATTTAAAAAAACCCCCGACCCAAAAAAGTACGCAATAATTATGACAAAAGATTAAAAACGCTAAACCCTATAAAAAGCAAAAAATAACTTTTAACACTACGTAAACTAAATTTTGACGTGTCGGGGGACCGCTTTTGACCTTCATAAATACTTACATGAATCAAATGATACCTACATAATTACAACATTCGTTTTAAAAAAAAACACGTATCTAAAGTAATGAATTAGAGCGGTCCCCCGACACGACAAAATTTAGTTTACGTAGTGTTAAAAGTTATTTTTTGCTTTTTATAGGGTTTAGCGTTTTTAATCTTTTGTCATAATTATTGCGTAGGTACTTTTTTTTTATCCAGGTCTACATGGCCGTTAGTACTAGTTATTTTCTAATTGTGTTTTTATATACTGAACCATTTATTGTACCTAGTAGTACTCACGCTTACACGCGTTTCCGATATCGATTCCATAATATTATTGTAAGTAAATAGGTATTATGATAGCAGGCGAAGTGCTGAAGATTCACGTTAGAACGTTACGTTAGTGGAGATTCAATAAAGAATGTATGTTTACTTTTTACCGTAGCCACTTTTATTTAAATCCGTCATAACAAAGTAGCCGTAGATGCGTGTAATTATTGAACTATTTGGTTAAGTTGTAATAATTAGAATGAAGAATTTATGTATTTAATAAAATATAATTTATTTATAGATAATAATATACTTGTAAAACGAACGTATTATTCAAGATTGTATTACAAATGGCAACATTTATTTATCTTCCCGCCTACTGCTGTCATGTGTCAATCGGTTTGTCATTGTCAAAATGTCAATTCTTCTAGAGTTGTCACTTTGCCACCATGGCGGCCGCACTGCTGTCAAACAAGCATTTGAGCAAATTAATTCGACATCATGTTAAATTCGCGAAAACTTTAAACAGTACACCATCAGTTATCTTAAACAATCCGCAGTTCAACTTATTCTGTCAACAATGTGCCGCCGCGAGCCAGTACAGGGTACATATCACGAGTGAAACAAACCTATTTTATACGGTTACATTTTTCGTTGTTTTATTAGTATTTTTATAAAGAAACAGTGTCAAATGCATTCTCTTTCGGTTGTAGCATTATTCTACGACAGGCCCGAACCCCGCTGGTGGGTCGGACACGGCGAAAAATGTGTTGGCAGCTGTTTTGGCAAACAAACCAAAAAAGGGGAAAATACCTGTTGGTAAGCAAAATAAAGCATTTTCCAGAATACTCCGACTTAATTTTAATATATTAAATGCTGAATAAAATGTATTTTGGTATGTGCAAGTCTAAGGAAGAGCAAAAGTTACATAATATTTTGGTAATGACCTTGTATGGAGTGCTAATTTAATCACAAGTAACAAACATTCAAGCATACTTGAATGATAAGCATTAAAATGAACTCACGTAGTAAACATTAACTTGTAATTGTATTTGATAGTTAAGATAAAAGGATTTGTATAATAATATCTTAGACTGTTTACTACACAATGAATTTTTTCATTGAAATGAATCTCAAGAATCTATCCAATGGCCAAAAAGCTTAAAAAACTGTTGTCAATTGTAATTCCTACAATCATTTGGATGCGATGGACAACAAATTAATTTATGCAAGAAGATAATAAGTTACTCAATTTAGTTTACACATAAAAATAACCAGAACAATATGTTTCTACAGTAAATAATGTGTATAGTCTGATTTTTAATTCGAGTCAGTAAAATGACATTTCCAGTGTTGCACAGTTTTAAAAAAATAGGGTCCCAAATGAATAGTCATGTGGAAAATCGAGATTTTTAAATCGAGAATTAAAAGTTAGTCTAGATTACATTCATTTATTTATTTGTACATACATTATGTTTTTTTATTAATATCAAATTGGCTTTATATTAACATAAATATGTAATTTACGGAAATTAAACTGAAAACATGTAATTAAATATTACATAAAATACTGTTGTTATATTTTTTTTTGTTATTGGCAGGACTAAAATCATGACTAAACTTCTAAGTCGATCGATTGTGGAACATCACTATTGTAGTGGGTCACCCTTTTTTGTGAAAGTGACAGTTGCCCCTGTCATTTTACTGACTCGAATTAAAAATCAGACTATAGGTATATTTTTCATTTCGAAAAGAATTTTACTCATCATCATGCTAGAAGCCTGAGCTCATTTTTGTAATCATGATAATTATTGTTAAAGTCCCAAAAAAAGTTGGCCTTTGTTACATCAAAATTTGAACTGTAATTAAGAGTTCTTATCTCAAGTACCTACACTCCATTATCACTTTATTGTATACTTTTAGCTTAATTACTTGTATACATATTGTACTAGAAACTTCCTTTGTATCTTGTATATCCAAATATTATTTCTCTCCATGTCCGTTTCTTTTATTAAGATTTCACAAAATCGAATGCTTTCAGCAATTTCTTTCATGCTGTAAAATTAAACCGTGCATCAATACTTATATGCTACGTTTCATACTATGTAGTGTGTAGATCATGCACAGACATTGAATTAGCTTAGCAATGTTTTACCTGCTACTGTTATTTTTGTGTACTTTTTGTTACTAATACTTGGTTGGAACGCAGCTCTTTGTTTACCCTTCATGTCCTTTCACCCGCATGTATCCTGCCCGCTTGTAACCTATCCCGTTACGTAACCCTACGTATATCCTAGAAAACATCCTGATTATATTCTCCCCGCCCTAGGTATCCAAAAAAGAGACTGCTTTCACCCAGGTGCCTCTGTTTTGTCTCGTGAAGATATAAACCTGGGGGATGCAAAGCCGGTCTCCGGAGTGGATATGATCCGCGGTATGCTGGAATATGTGTGGCCTCAGGTAAGATTTTACATGTTATTATTATGAGGTGGATATATGGAGCAGCTGTTTAATGTCTTCTTAGCCTTGAATATTTCTGAATATATTAAAGAAAATATGATCAAACATGACCAGCAATTTATATGCTATCAGAATTTCTCCAGTAAGTAATTCATGGTACAATGACTAAGGATTTTTATGCAGATAATGTATTATCAAATGTTATCACTGTTATGATGATCCATTTTATCTGCAGACACTACATTCTACTTATCAAGTTCCCAAGTTCATGGTCTCCTAATATTTTGTATGTTCATTATTCATTGAGTTTAAACAAAAAATAATTTAGTTTAGTCCATTAATCTTGTAATCTATGCAGACAGTTGAAAAAGGGTGTTGATCATTTTTGTTCTATCAGTCTGCGCTCCATTCTGTATCATCCTCCGAGCCTTTTTCCCAATCATGTTGGGGTCGGCTTCCAGTCTAACCGGATTCAGCTGAGTACCAGTGCTTTACAAGAAGCTACTGCCTATCTGACCTGCCTCCATTCTGTATGATTTTGTAATCTGCAAGAAAGTTGTATAGTTTCTTTCATTACTCGCCCAATTCTATCTTTGAATCGCTTTCATTCCACGAACAAGATCAGAACATAAAACAGTTATTCAATCCCTATTCTCCCCAAATTCCAGGACAATGAGGTGATCAGAAACCGCGTGATGCTATCCCTGTCACTCCTGTTTGGCGCGAAATTGATGAACGTGACAGTTCCGTTCCTGTTCAAGTATGCAGTGGATGAAGTGAACTCGGTGGCTGTGACTCCTGCCGGCGATGCGTTGTTGGGAATGGCGACGGTGCCCCAAGCTGCTGGCACTACGGCCTTCTCGTTGTTGATTGGATGTGAGTATATCCCTACTAATATTATAAATGCGAAAGTAACTCTGTCTGTCTGTCTGTGACGCTTTCGCGTCTAAACCACTGAACTGATTTTAATAAAATTTGGTACAGAGATAGAGTTGACCTTGAGAAAGAACATAGGATAGTTTTCATACCGGACTTTTGAAGAGCTGGTTAGGGAAATAAAATGTTCAAACATGATTATGATATCCTAGTGAAAGATTTTTGTTATATATTTTGACAAGCATACAAGGAAGTAAATGAGGGGAGTACATAAAAGGGGTACATAAGGGAAGTACATAAGGAAGTACATAAGTGGAGTACATAAAAAGAGTATATAAGGAAGTACATAAGGTAGTATATAAAGAAATAGATAAGAAAGTACATAAGGGGAGTATATAAGGAATTACATAAAAGGAGTATATAAGGGGAGTACATAAGGAAGTATATAGGGGAGTACATAAGAAAGTATATAAGGGGAGAACATAAGGAGTACATAAGGAAGTATATAAGAAAGTATATAAGGGGAGAACATAAAGAAGTATATAAGGAAGTTCATAAGGGAAGTACATAAGAAAGTATATCAGGGGAGTACTACTACTACATCCCTCCACACTACCTGGGAATTGTCTAGTTTCCCAACAATTTTTCCAATCAGCTCAGGAGTGTCTGAAACAAACATCAGAAAAGCAATATTTCCTCTTGTTCATTCCAGACGGCATAGCTCGAGCGACAGCGGCCGGTTTCAACGAGCTCCGGAACGCGGTGTTCGCGAAGGTGGCTCAGCATTCCATCAGGAAGCTGGCCTGCAATGTCTTCATACATCTGCATAATCTCGACTTGAGCTTCCATCTTGGGAGACAGACTGGGGCTTTGTCTAAAGTACGCTTGTTTAAGTTCCTCCTTCTAATATTTTAAGTGTACTACCACAGATTATATAATAGTTACTACGTAACAGATAAATCACTCCATACAAAAAAGTCCATACCTACTGTTATAAGGGTGATTCTAAGTTAAGAGGTACTTTCGACGGCAACGACAAAAAAATATCTTTTTTTTCAATAAACTTTACAAATAACCTTTTTATCACTTAAAACTAAATGTTTTCTACGTGGTCACTAAAATTTATTGCAGAAATGTACGTAATTAAGTCACAATAAGCTCTAATATAGGAAAAATATCTCTCCCCTGGTCTGTCCCCCAACCGACTTTATTTATAAATCAGTAATTATGAATGTATTAAAATTCAATAATTATTTTAAACTCTTTAATTTTATAGGTACAGTAAACTTAGTAATAGTATCTTACAAGTAAAAGTGCTTTTATACCAATTCTTTAAAAAAAATATGAACACCGAAATTTGTCCACCGAGTTTCGTGTCTCGTCCCCTGGTCTTTTGTTTTCGTTCAAAAATCAGTTTTGATCTCCTAGTCTGTAGAAGTTGTGACCTTGAATGCATAGTGTGTAACGTGAAGTTAGCAGCAAACGGCGCAAAAGCAACTGCGCCGCCTTTATTATCGGCCATTTCGATCATGCTACTCGCTGGGTGCAGAAAAGTTATGTGAATGCAGTCTTTCCTCTGGTAAGTTTTACATTGTAATTTTTTGTTAAAATACTAACATATACTTCAATATTTACTATGAATAGTGTGTACATTGTTATGTTTGTGTGTGAATGACGTGCGCGAAATACTTTTACGGCTATTTTAGATTTCTATCGAAAATGTATCTCCCCTGGCGTATTTCCCCTGGCTCTTTCGATGGCAGGGAGATACTTAATGTCCAGGGAGATACATTTTACGCGTTTCCATTAATACTTCTAGTTTCTCTAATCCTTTACTTGGCGTTATGCTTATTTTAGCTTTACAATACAATATTACGTTGTATTTACAGAAAAATGGCTTGAAAAGAAGAGGATAGCAGAACGATTACGATATCAAAGAATTAATAATGACCCGGATAAGTATTTCATCGTTGTACTTGTTTTTTTTGTAGCGTTGGGCTGCAGATTTAAGTGGATCTATTTCTTGCGCTTGTTTTTTTTATTTTCAGGTTTCTTTCTTTTCTTGCTCGAGTTGACTTTTGCTGCACGATCTCCCGCGAAGCAGCTGGGCTACTAGCCGGACTGCCACCGTCGGATCTGGAGGCAAGAGTCTTCTTGCGCCTGTACGACTAGCGCGAGGAGGCTCAGCGCCGGGGGGAAACTCCGTTGCCGCGGCAAGTTGTCGCGCAACGGGTGGAGCTCCGGCGCGATCTCATGGTGGCCTGGAGGCAGCGACTGTCGCAACCCAGTGCAGGGCACGCCACCATAGTGGCGGTAAATCCCCTCTTTGAGGAGTGGCTCGGGAGGAGTCACGGCGCCCTCACGTACCGCATGACGCAGGTCCTCACCGGACACGGTTGTTTCGAGAGGTACCTGCATCGAATCGGTCGTGAGGAGGCGCCCGGGTGTCACCATTGTGCGGACAGCCCCGAGGACACGGTGGACCACACAGTCCAGGAGTGCCCTGCGTGGGAAGGGCACCGCCGGGTCTCGTCGAGGCTTTAGGCGGCGGCGGCCTCTCGCGTCCGGCCCTGGTTCAGGCCATGGTCCGGGGCGAGAGGGAATGGGATGCCGTCGCCTTCTTCTGCGAAGCAGTCATGCTCGAAAAGGAGGCGACGGAACGTCAGAGAGTTCGCGCCTCTCATCCCGGCCGCCGCGCTGGAGCAGGTAGACACCACGGGCGCCGGGTGTCGCGAGATAACTCCCGGCCACCATAGGCGTGGGTCTGTGGGCGGTGAGTTCGGGTGGCTCATCGCTCATGTCTATTTTTAGACAACAGACCCATATCGGCGGCGAGCGTTGTTCCACGCGCTCCTGAAAGAGATGTCAGCATCCCCAGCGGGGCCCAGTAGGGCCAAGGCCTGCTGGGGCTGCGGGTTGTTCGAAAGAGATACCCCGGCCCTGGCACATAAAAGGCCTACGACGGAACACGACGGTTTTTAGTCAGTAAGAATCTGACACTCCCGCACCGCTGCTAACCCACAGCGGGCGATTTTTGACGTAGTTAAAAAAAAAAGTTGACTTTTGCTGTGCTGCCTGCGTTCGCCTGTTTATATTTTGAGGAGGCGGTGGGCCTTCATTATCTGAACATGGTGGTGTTACAAAAGCATTACTTATATCTTGGAGTGCTAAACGTCTTCTACGAATTTCTGCTTTTTCTCTCCATATTTCAAGTTTATGCTGTTATTCAAAAGATATTTTTTTGTTTTTGTTTCTTAAATAAATAATTCGTAATTAAAATAAATAAAGATGATTCTTAAAATTAACCTTGTTATTTTTTTTATCTCTTCCCTGTTCATGAAGTATCTTCCTCTGTACACCTTGTCTCTCCCCTGTATTGTGTATTTCCCCTGGTCACTTATAAAACGAGAAAAAACCAAAAAATTGACTGGACCCTTTGTATACGTTTTCAACGTAGCCGTTTACATTTAAAAATGTATACTTAAGTAAAAATATATTAAAAAAAACTCGTGCCGCCATTTCATACAACGAATTACCTCTTAACTTAGAATGACCCATAAGCACCTACAAGTTCCCCAACTACCTACAAATTCCTAGCTGCGTTATAAAATGAACCTTAAAGCTCGAGCGCTTGATTGTTATTCCAATGCGATAGCGCACAGTTCAGTGACCGCAACCGTGCCGTGGCCGTGCTTAGGGTTGCTTCTTACAATTTATTAATATTTAAGTAGGAAAACAAAGTAACGCTTATTTTAAGATAGCCTTTTTTAAAACTGAGTTTTTAAATAAAAAGTAATATCAAGAATATTTTTCTTTAGTTAACTATTGCATTGCCGACTAAAATGGAGTATGTATGGGTACATATTACTAAATATTACCTAATACGTAAGCATAGGTAAGTAAAGCTTTCGTCAAAATCAAAGGCGGTTTCCAACTATTTTTCGAGCACAAGTGCCATACCCCATATGGTACGACTCCGTCGAGTACCAATTTTAGGTATGTATCAACATACATACCTAAAATTGGTTTCTGCGTAGCGACACATGTTCCGAGTCGTCATTAAGTTGGACCAGAACTATATACCTCCTTACACTCGAGATGTGTTTTGAGCTACAAAACTCACAATACAGTTCATATAACTAAGTAGGTATCTAAATTAAAATAAGTACCTAATGATCTCTGTTGTTAAAGTCATAAAGTAGATAAGTATTAATTTATTAAACAAAAAATAGAATTACTAGATAAGTTCATAAATATAAAATGTTTCTAAATCTTACAATAGTCGCATATAAACCAACACAACTCAAAATAATCCATCAGTTTGTTAGGTAGCTTAAAAAATTAATAAAAACTAACAGCGCCGCGCGCGTGTGACTGTTGTGCGCCCTGAGCCGCGTGGGGCTACCGGTAACCCAGCGAGCGGTAGGCATTTATCGCGCGCAAGTACCGAGAGTGACAGAGGCCTGGTACTACTATAATTGTCTCAGCTGTTGAATTAGTCTATAGCAGGTAGAACTAGCTTCTGCCAGCGCCTTTCGACTCGACTTTCTGAGCTTACGTCAGAAAGTAGCTAATACTAAAATATTTTTGAAATCGGTGAGACAAGTGTCCAAGCTAACAAACAAACAAAGACAAGAAAATTCTTCAGCTTTATAAAACGAGCATATTTAGTGTTGGTCGTATAAGCCCAGACATTAGATTACTATAGCTTTCTTACTAACCTCTCTCTCCGGAGGGAATTTTTTAATATCTACTGTAGCAAGCATATTGAACAGCAGCATTATGTATATTCTATTAATAGTTTAATTTCCTTGATGTCCACAGACGATAGACCGCGGTTCCCGTGCCATAAACTTCGTGCTGTCAGCGATGGTGTTCAACATCGTGCCCACCATATTCGAGCTGGCGCTCGTCTCCACCATACTCGGCCTCAAAGGAGGAATAGCTTTTACTGGTAATATATTTTTTAAACTGACTGCTTTTCGCAGGTTCACTCGTTCTCGGGAGAACTGCTCCTTATGTTTCCCGGGAATAGTGTAGTTTTCCAACATTGAAATATTATTTTAAAATCAGTTCAAGGAGTTACAAGAGTATCAGTTACAGCCGTTTTATCGTCCCATTGCTTACAGGTCTACTCCCATACAGAGAAGGATTGAGTATTAATCACTACCTTAAGAGTCAAGGGTACCAACAAACAGAATTGAAAGAACTTGCTGACCTAAACAAATATGTACATCCGATGACGATTTCGATGATGATGATGATTTTGATGACGATGACGACGCTTTTGATGATGATGACGTTTTGATGACGATGACAATTTTGATGATGATAATGATTGACGATTTTGATGATGATGATGATGAAGATTTTGTCCTACTAGTGTATGCATAGACATATAATGTACTGATTGTCCCCCCCAGGCCTGGCATGGGGCTGCGTGGGCGTGTACGCGGCGTTCACGCTGGCCATCACGCAGTGGCGGACCAAGTTCCGCGTCTACATGAACAAGGCGGAGAACGACGCGGGGAACAAGGCCATCGACTCGCTCATCAACTACGAGACTGTTAAGGTAACTATATAAATACGAGCTGTATTCAAAACTAACTGTCTTGTTTTGTGAGAACTTCCCATTCCCAGACAGAAAAAAAACTATGTCACTGGGGCTTACGCCGTTTGTCCACCGCCGCCGTCACCGGACTGTCACCGAGGATGAAATTATTTCGGGCCGAGTTTAAAATGACGTGACGGCCATATATTCGGTGGCTCAGTTCTAGAAGTCCCACAAAACAAAATTCGTGCGACGGTAGTGTGTAGACAAGAACAACTGTGTTTTGTATAAACGGCACATCAGCCCGTCATAAAAACCGTGCTGAGTTCTAGCGGTCACGCCGAACTACGAAGTCCCGCAGACACAGCGCTAGTGTATATGCGATAGCTCAGTAAATACATACAAAAAAAATGAAATTGCACAATTTTCCGCGTTACTTTTTTCATGAAATTATCTTTACTCGAAACATCGGCGGCTGGATGAAGGCGCTCGGGTGACGGCGTGCGGTGGACACATGGCCGTAGTAGTATTTTTTGCTGCGGTACCTTTAATAAATAAAGCCATTTCACAAACTTCATAATCACTTTTCTACCAGTACTTCAACAACGAGAAGTACGAGCTGGAGAAGTACGACGTGAGCCTGAAGAAGTACGAGGAGGCGTCCCTGAAGACCGCGTCCTCCCTCGCCGCGCTGAACTTCGGCCAGCACGCCATCTTCAGCGCCGGACTCAGCATGATCATGATCATGGCCGCCAATGAGATTGCACAAGGTATTTAAGTACTTGGAACTACTTTCCGTACTCGGATAAAAAGGTGGTCTTTGTCCCTTTTCTGTAGCTTTTACCTCGAAATGCAACAAACAGAGAGAGACAGATTTTTGTAGTGTATGGATAGATTGCCGCAGTTTAGTCGTATTTATATTTGTTACAAATAATTCTATTGATTTGTAAGAAACTTGTGCAAATTGTTATCGCTAAAAATAAATTGTTTTAAAGCTTTCGCTAGCGGTTTCACCCTTTTTCTAAAGGAACCGTTTTTCCCACCTACATAAAAATAACCTAGAAGTTGGTTGGTGGGTCTGTCCTTGTTTGTAAGGTAATGTTTTGCCCTTATAGTGTGATTATAATCAGTTTAACGTTCCACGGCAGGCACGATGACGGTGGGCGACCTGGTGATGGTGAACGGCCTGCTGTTCCAGCTGTCCATCCCGCTGGGCTTCCTCGGCTCCGTGTACCGCGAGGTGCGGCAGGCCCTCATCGACATGCAGACCATGTTCACGCTCATGACTGTGCAGTCCAGGATCAAGGTACCGTTACCGTTACAGACTTTCTATTGTTCCACTGCTATACACCTATTCTCACAAGGAGAAGGATTGAGCGTTCATCACCATGTACAAGAGATGCGGGTTGATGATTTGATGCTACGGTCACGGCGGTGATGGCGGCTTGCGCGGCATGCGGCGCACATTCAAGCTGTTCACACGCACGCCGTCGTGTCAGTCAGTGCTATATGGCGAGCAGCGAGGATCTCGGTGTTGTTGCTGCCATAGCCTTTGGCTTAACTTATTTTTATTGGAAAAAGAAGCAAAATGATGAACGACGTTGACCATTCCGCCATGTAGTAATCTCCGTTCGTAGCGACTTTCTTAGAACGTTGAATCGTCGCGAAAGCGCAGGAGAGACTGACTGCCCGAGCCTAAACAGTCGCCGGGCGCCCGCACATTCATCCTTTGACCTTTGCCAAAAAACCGACACTTGCCCGATTCGCGGCATTCACGTTCACGGGAGCGTTCACTGGAGCGTTCACGGGCTCGGGCGTACCGTTTACACGCTCGTGAACGTGAATGTGCTCGTTAAATGAGTTGAACGCGCGCGTGTAAACGTAGCATCAGACTTAATAATCCAGGTTTCCTCAAGATGTTTTCCTTCACCTTTTTATCAGTCATTAGTGTCCAAGATATACTTAGAAAGTACATACAAACTTAGAAAAGTTTAATTGAATCAAGGTAACCTACTGTTTATTATTTTTGTATTTATTTAATGGTTTATGTAAACAGTTATACACCCAGAACACAGACAAGAACAAAAATAGATCAAACAATACAAAGACACATTTTATAAGAAATCTTCTTATATATAAAAATTAATTGCTGTTCGTTAGTCTCACTAAAACTTGAGAATGGCTGGACCGATTTGGCTTTTTTTGGTTTTAAAATGTTTGTAGAGTTCCAGGGAAGGTTTAAACGATACGAAGTTCGCGGGATCAGATAGTCTCTTATATTTATCCTTCTGACTTTAGTGTAATTTCATTTGGATCAGAACAATACGTATTAAGCCTGCTTTTGACAGCAAGATAGCTCAAGCCACAGTGATGCCAACCACTCAACGTTAATACTACTTTGTTTATAAACACAACTTTGCCATGAATATGGGGCTTCGCTCTAAAATAGCTTTTCCGAATTTAAGTTTTCTTTTTGTTGTAATATTCTCAGGAAAAAGACAAAGCGCCACCTCTGAAAGTCGACCCTAAGACAGCGACGATAGAGTTCAAAGATGTCAGCTTCAAGTACATCAACGGCAAACCCATCTTCAACAGTCTGACGTTCAGCATACCTGCCGGGAAGAAGATAGGCATTGTCGGCGGATCTGGGAGCGGGTGAGATAAATATCTTAAGAAGTTGCATGTAAATATGTTCAGTATTAGTGCAGTGAAAGAAAGATGGATGTAAAATGGATATAGTATGTTAACCTTGGATTACATACATATGTCTTATGTAGGGCTGCCATCTCGAATTTCGCCAAACCCGGACAAACATTTAAAAAAACCCGGACATTTGGCATAATCGCATTTTTTCCCCGAACGAGTACGGTTTTTTTAAACAAAATAATGCCTAATTTATAATCCATTTACTATTAACATATACTAAAATTCAATAAGGTGCTTCCTTACATGAAAAGTGTCCGGGTTTTCCCCGGACACTTCTTGAAACCCCGCCCGGACAAATTCGGGGAAACCCGGACGGATGGCAGCCCTAGTCTTATGTCATATGTCTGAACTTTTCTTATATTTTTATATTTCCAAGGATTGAAACGGCGTTTTTGGGCCTTAATATAGCCTATACTATTTAAGATTAATGTAGCTATGCAATTTTTCAAATCGGATGAGTAGTTTCCGAACATTTAGAATACAAAAAAAGTTTCCTCTTTATTTATGCATGTAGTAGATAAATAAATCTTGTTCACTGATATTAAAACATGACACTAATATAACGTATAATCGTTACCAGTAAATCCACAATGGTCCGCCTGCTGTTCCGTTTCTTCGAGCCGCAGTCGGGCACTATCAAGATAGCCGGACAGAACATCCGCGACGTCGACCTCTCCTCGCTCAGGAAAGCTATCGCTGTTGTACCACAAGTTAGTAACGAATAGTAATTGGATTTTTGTAGTTAATTAATTTGTTTCAGATTTTTTATTAATTTATAACCGTAATGGTGTTTAATCGAGATATATAATTTAGTCACAAATAAATGGGAGAGAGTTATGTTTAAATAACTTTAAAAATAGAAGGGGATATTCAATATAAATGTGCTTATTTTTGTTCATCATTCCTGAATCATTTGATCATGTATGGCCGTAGTATTGGTAATTAGAAGCCAGAAATTTGACAACCAATCTTACCAAGCGGTGTCAGGTTGTCCGAGCGACTGGTCAGAGGAAGTTAAATTGACAGTCCCTGCATCTCAAACCCTGGAAGCTGACCTTAATATGATTTTGAAAAGGCTAGGCTTCGTTTGTATATATAATTTCGTAATCAAATCTTCAATTAATGTTCCAGGACTGCGTCCTATTCCACGACACGATCTTCCACAACCTGCACTACGGCGACCTGAAGCAGCCGCAGGACAAGGTGTACCACGCCAGCAAGATGGCCGAGCTGCACGACGCCGTGCAGACATGGCCTAAGGTATGTACTTGTCACTATGGTAATATGGCTGTGCAGCAAATTTTGGTATTAAATTGAGATAGTTTATAGTCCGGTCAATTTAGACATAAAAGTAGTGGTGTGGAGAGCTTGGGTTTACCATAACAAATAAAATATTGAAAGTCCCCATCGATCCCATGTGTGTGTCAAAAGTTGTTCGAGATCAAAATTTGAGGGTTGTTGTCTTTTTTTTCTTTTTTTTTTTATCCATAAAGCATTTAGATTTACAACTTTTTTCTTATGTGTTTTTTAACTTTTGACCTCGATTTTTTTTTAAGTTTTATCCTCGTGGTGTACTTCAAAATCGAGAAAAATGCATTTCTATTCTTGCATTTTGAACTTTTCTAAGCATCTAGTCTAACACGGGGTTGTGTTACACTAGGCGCTAAAAAAATTACCAGGTACGCTAGAATTTACAAAGATAACATGAATACATTATCGTCCCAGGGTTACGAGACGCAAGTGGGCGAGCGTGGGCTGAAGCTGTCGGGCGGCGAGAAGCAGCGCGTGGCCATCGCCCGCGCGATACTGAAGGACTCGCCCATCATCGTGTTCGACGAGGCCACCTCCAGCCTCGACTCGCTCACTGAACATGTATGTAGCATATGTGAATAATAAATAGGTGCAAATAAATTGCCCAATTTTGAATAATTTTGCAAATAAAGTACCTAGGTTTTGAGTGCCGATACATAAATTTGGCAGTTGTCAAAAATAATTTAAAAGTTGAAATGTGTATTATATGTACAGTTCTATAAGTTGACCTTGAAACCAATAAAATTGGTCACAGGATATGTTGTAACAGTAAAAAAAATGGTTTATAAGAAAATCAATATTAATTTTCTTAAATTAGCTATTAATCAATCAAATCAAAACTTAAAACTTTTTTAACAGTATTTATTATGGCTTGAACCTCTATCGAAACTAATATGAAAACTATTTTATGGGACATAATTATGACGTTCAACATGTTAAAATAACCATATTCCTTCCCCCAGGCCATCCTCCAAGCCTTAAAAGCAGCCACAGTAGGGCGAACATCCATCTGCATTGCCCACCGTCTATCCACGGTGGCCGACGCCGACGAGATCCTCGTGCTCGAACGAGGAGCCATCACAGAGCGAGGAACACATACCCAGCTCCTCTCCAACCCGCAATCCCTCTACAGTAGACTGTGGGCCAAGCAGAAGCAGGACAACGAACCACTCCCACCGCCACGGGGAGTGTCCGCAGTACCCAAGTGAACATACACTAGTCCAATAGATAAACATTTTTGGAATGGAGTACCTATGCCACAATGTTGGTAGGTAGTATAATTTATGAGTATAGATACTTGTTTTTTTTTGTTAAAAGTTGTGTGTGGACTGAGTAATTTGGGAAACTGAGAAATCAAGCTTGATTCGCGTCTATGGTTTTCAAGGCATAGATAAAATTCTGAATTTTAGAAGAATACTACACGCTTGTTGAATTTCTTTTAAATTGTATCGTTTCTTTACCGTTGAATACCACTCAGTCCATTATGACTATCTTTTTTTGGAATACAACTCCAAAAAATTGTATTCATCGAAGCAATAAGTTAAGTGTTCTAATGAATACTGATTAATCAATACCAAATTTATTTTTAGTACGATGTCTTCGAGACAATTTGAGACAATATTTTTGATGTATGTAATCTTGACGCTTAAAACAGTCTCCTGTAGTCTATGGTATCATTGTACATTTAGCAACCTTGTGTTAAAGCATGTATTATCACTACCTCTATTTCAATATAATCGTCAATGAGAAATTATTTGATATCTGTCATTGTTGATGACGTTTCAAAATAGCGGAGAAGTTAATTTCACTTTGAGGCGCTTTCATTGTAAGAATGTGATAAAGCCTGGATATTGGGTAGTGAAAAGTGCCTGAAATGTCTGTAAAATGTATAAAATTGCTTTGAACGTTAATGTCACTATTCTTATTGATTTAAATAGAGTCTGACTGATTTTGGTACAGTTGACAGTTGCTGTTAGTCAGAACAACCAATAGAATCATTGCTTGAAAACTGACAGCTGTCAACTGCTCAAAAGACGCCGTGGCACTAATTTGTTTTTACATGTCAAATGGACTATTCAAATGTCAAATGAACAAAAAATTTATAAAACAGGATTAAAATGTAGAAACAATTTTATCAAAAGTCATCTAAAATTGAAAAAAAAAAACATAATTCAGTAATTTGACATGTAAAGTGTTTTTTATAATTATATTTATTTTGTATTCAAATTTTGTTTCTAAAGTAACCAAAATAGAAACGGATTTGTATTGTTATTTTACAGCATTGTTAAATTCGATTGTAAAATAAACCGAAGTAATTTGACCATTCTGACAAAAGCAAATTCGTCAATTTACTCACGGTCCTCTAGATCAATACTCGAAGATTATATCGACAATTTTAATCAAT
The DNA here is from genome assembly GCF_030705265.1 of Helicoverpa armigera. Taxonomy (NCBI): domain Eukaryota; kingdom Metazoa; phylum Arthropoda; class Insecta; order Lepidoptera; family Noctuidae; genus Helicoverpa; species Helicoverpa armigera. Next base: position 12,359,364 of record NC_087123.1, read on the forward strand.
AAAAGTGACGTACTCTCGAACAATCGATATCGATAAAAAATAGCCAATAAGGCTTTCCTTTACGATTCAGATCATTTTTGTGACATTTAAATCTGCAGGCAAATGGCGTAATATGAAAAATGAATAAATGTTGAGAATATTGTGAAATGTTTATGTAAATAATACAGTTGATACGATGTACAGTAACTTGTTAAATAAGTATATTATTTTGGTTACATATTACTTGTTTTATTTTTAACTTTAATAAACATATACCTCGTTATTGATAGATTTTTTGTTTGATTGATTTAATTTAATGACGTTTAACGGCGCGAGCACACTTGATTTTGTTCGAATTTTAGTTATTGGTTCTATCGTATTCGACAGTGAAAATAGTTTTTGAGCCTGACGTTTCGTGAGTTTGTAATGCTGCCGAGCCCAGTTGAGTGCCAATAGTAAATTCCTCCATTCTAAAGTTCTTCACTAAGTATAAGCGAACCAAACACTCGGGTCCCAATAGAATCAAATAATAAGGAAAAACAAATTGCTATCTGCGACTTTCAGAAACATTACGCCACCTCACTTATATTGCACCTCTTTTGACACACATACGAGTCATCGACACATGCATCATAGATAATAAGAACCCCATGTCGCAACCTGCCAGTATCAATACGAATTTCGAATCAATCGATTGAGATGTTATCGGTAACCATAGCAACGGCCGTAACAACATACAACTGTCGTTTTGGTTATTTTCAGCAAAAAATATCTTGCTCGCTTTTCGAGCGCTTATTTTGTACAAAATGGTGTTTTGTATGTGAAGACAAAGGATGTCAGTGTTGAGTTTGATCCCGGAAGATAAACGTAAAGACCAAAGGTAAGTTGTTTTGACAAAATATTCTTTTACCCGACTGCTCTAGAAGGGTTGTGTAGTTTCTGTATACAGAAAACAAACGTAGTTCTTATAAGTACCAATATAGATTGTAGCGTTGAATGCTAGCTAAGTTTAGGTTTTATTTGCAGTAGGTACTTTTGTCATTTGTGACCAAAATGAAGTTTCTATTATTAATATTTGATTGACTGAATTCTCAATGCCTATGCATATTTGAACAACGCTGCAGCTCGCGAATACATTGACTAAAAAATCCTTACCTTCAAGTCAATCAGACCTACAAGTCTACTAGTATCAATTCATATGCTTGGATAACCTTATGTGGAAGATGATGTGGTGTAGATTCAAGTGCGTTCATAAAGCATATGATTTAGAAATTAGCTAGGCTAAAAGGCCAACGGCGATTGTTAACTTGTTTCTATCTTTTTTACGGAATCGAGTGTTTTATTTTCAATCAGTCCTTACCTACCCCTACAAAACATTAATTATAATCTTCATATACATCATAATCTTTCTACGAAATCGTAGAATAACTAGGTAAATAGATAAGGTACTAGATAAGTTATCTTAGTGTGACGAACTATGATGATAGTGCATTGGGTAGTGACTGGCTAGACAGGGTGTTGACGAATAGGTAGGCTTTCATAGAAAATTATGAAAAAGTTTTGGGGCAACATATAGACAACTTACACAAAAGAGGTTCAGTTTAGGTAACACGACACGAATTCCAAGAGTAAAGAAAATAAACCCCATCAGGCACAGAATATCATATCTCCGCAAAAAGATTTAAGTTAAACAATTTGATAAGTTGAATCAAGTTTTAAATAGATATAAGTACCTACTATATCATGAAGTTCTAAAATACGGGCCTAAAATTCTTGAACTAAATACGTAGAAAGTCTACGCAAAACTTTTGCACGTCATAGGATAATAACCCAGCCTTTGTTGTACTTCACAAAGAGATATCCTTGAATTGAAATACAAAAGTAGGCACAGTTATAGATTCCTTCAATGCTATTCGGCTCAATGACGTCTTTGATACACGAAAAGATTCCATATTCATCATTTGTTGCTTGTCATAAAAAGTAATAACTTGAGGATTTTTTTCCTTTGAAAGTCTTCAGTCTTAGTTCAAACGAACATTGGGAAACATGAAATAGTTACTCAACTTCAAGAAAATAAAGGTCATCCTTTGTCTTTTTAAAGAATTGTTTCCTTCATGAATTTTTAAATCAGTGGTCGCTTGGCACCTGTTTAGAAGCAAATTTATTTCTGTTGTCTTCTAAGCGCGTTCCCGAAAATACACCTTTCTAAAACTTTGTGCTGCAAATCGGACGTTGGTAGAAACTTCGTTATTATTGTTCCGTGTCTGTAAAATTATTTTTCCGAATTCCAGAAAAGAATCCCTAGAGAGTGTATACAGCAGTAACTCTCGGCTGAACCTACTGAACAAACGCAAACGCATCAACCCTCTGACGATGGACGCGTCCAACACTTCCTTGAGTAAGGCAGGGGACAGATATGTGACACAGCGTGTGCTGTCCGCCAAGACGCATCGGGTGAAACAGCTGCAGAATCAATTGTCTGATGCGCATTATCATTTGCAGGTATGATCTTGACTTAAAAACTATATCATTATCTCAAAAGAGAATAGTTTTATGTTATAGGAGAAGAGAGTCATATAGAATAGGAGGAGGTATACAGAGAAACCTGTGTTCATGCCAAAACTTTGTTCTTACCATATTTGCAGGAATTGAGTAACGAGAACAAAGTATTACGTGCCATTCAGAAGAAACAAGAAATAGCATTACAAAGGTACGGAATACAAATCTTGGCAAGCCTTTTACTGGAATGTAATTTTTATGTCAATAGATGATTAAAAAGTTTCTTCAAAAATTAGGTACGAGAATTCGAACGCGGAACTGCCAACGGTACTAAACTCTCACAATGAAGAGATGAGGATACAGCAGTCGAAGTATAAACAGTTGAAGCAGCAGTTTAAGGAAGTCACAGCCAAGTTGAAAGAGAGAGACATGCAACTGCAGCAATTGAAGGACGAACATCAGCATTTGTTGGAGCTTAGTAAAGACAGGTAAGTAGTTCAAATGCTATTGAAGAATCAAGGTAATAATGGTCTGGACAAAACAGGAAAATAAAATAATATATTGGGTGAAAATCAGTACTTTTTCAACGTCAAAAAATACATAAAAACAGCCCCCAGAACGCCCACGCTTCGTCACTTTCTATGTTTTATAGGTAACACGGCGTTAGTAAGAGACTGCTACAAATTTCTCCAAATATCCGCTTAACTAACATTGTCGAAGCAGTCCTTGATCTTGAACTTCAAAAAATCTTGTAACTGAAATGTTTCTCTTTTGTTGCATTTACTATTCTTCAATATTCCCAGAAATCTACTAGAACGTGAAAAACTCCAAGCCCAAGTAACGGACCTAAGTTCTAAAGTTCAGCAACAGAATGAGACGATCACGATGCTGCAACGTCGCATAGCTCTCGAAGCGAAGAACTTCAGACATCAGCTACAGACTGAAATCAATAAGCATAAGGACACGAGGCATGATCTGGACCTGGCTATCAATAATGCTGATAAACTTACTACTATTATTGAGGTTAGTCATACAATTTTCCTAAACGGTAAAGGTTATTTTAATAATGCTGATGTGATTGTTTATTAGGCTTTAAAGTCAAAAGCTGCTGCTGTCCCGTTAAAAATATTTTTTTAAAACCATAATTTAAAATTGGATAGGGGTCGAATCCTGGAGATAGTTCGAGACGAGGGTGAAACCGACAGCACCTATTAAATAGCAAATAATTTTCGATTTATAGTATTTTTAATAAGTGAATTTACTATATTACTCCTTTAAAAATAATAATAAGTGAATTTACCTCTGAAAACATTTTAATTTTAATCACAATTTTAAATGACTTTTGTCTGTAACCATAAAATAAATTCCCATTCAATTTGTATACAATGAAGTGGCGTAATTGTTCGAGCCTTTGAAAATATCGGAGGCCTGTTCACTGAGAAGTACGTACATCAACCATTTAAATGTCTTTCTCCAGTAAGCATAACAGCCAGTGTAAAGCAAACTTATTGGGGCATAAAACAAAATGATAAAACGAATTTGTTCATTGAGTTCTAGAAGTTTGCTTTACAGTATATTCCTACGTATATACTAAGGGGAGATTTTTTGGGGATAGTCTCCCAAAAAATTTATTGTAACAGTTCGAATAATTTTGTTAAAAATATGATTGAAAAATTGACCCTTGTTCATTTGTTTCCGGGTTTCAAAGTATAAATTAAAGTAGGTACTGTAACATTTCGTCGTATTTTTTTTCTGTCGCATTTCCTGATATCCGATACCTTCCGTAATTTTTCCCTTATCAGTTTCCTGAATTCTTCAATCATTCCTCTTTTTATTCTTTTCAGAATCACTCATTAATGTTTTCCTAATCAACGTTCCATTTTACGTTTGGTTTATATCTGTTTTTCATTACACAAAATGATTCTAAAGGCTATTCTTCTTTTGTGTAAATTTCAATTCACGGTTTCGGTGTATTCGGATTAGCTGGTCTTGGAAACGTCTTTAATGTCTCGACAATGCCACATCATTCTGTTATATCTACCGAGAACTTTTTTATTATAACAACAATAGTCTTTTTCACTGAAAGGTTAGTTGGAGGTGTATAATACGGCCCACATTTTGTCAGTATTTTCCATATAAACCAGTCACAGTTCCTGGAATTAGGCCAGCGTAAATTTTTGGGGGTTTTCTTTAAATGTAACTTTATAGCCTTGGATATAAGAGTCGATGCTGGGAATCGTAGCCTCATGTCCTCACTTATGAGTGTTCAAATAGTAAATTAGTAGAACCTTACAAAATGTTCACATTTGTTCTAGATGAAGGAAAAGATGCTTAGCACAGCAGCAAGTAGAACCCTTAAATCTCCAGTCAAGACGTCATCTGGGACCAGCATATCTAAACAATCAACAAACAAGGCTAGATCTGAAACTGACACAAGTACTACACGAGCGAGAGACGACAGAATTATGGTAAGTTAGATCATTTTCCTGATTTAAATAAACCACTGGTGTGACAAATTCCGCATAGAGGCATATTCGCTTGAAGTGGATGTAGGTACTTTACTTCACGTAATTGTTAAGCCTGCCGTGATATCTCCGAATATAAAAAGAATGGATTCAAATAAAATTGTGTACATGTAAGAATAAAACCCTGTCGTAAAAATTGCTTGAGTTGTTAGCAGTATTACATAAATCTTTCGTTTTAATGATGGATAAAAATTTTGCATATTATTTTGCTGGTATAGACACGTATAACGCAAAACGAGAGATCAATCTAGATAACATTTCTCGCAGTGGCACTAACGTAAATATCTAAATTACAAAAGGCTAAAACAAAACATACTATTTCAGGCCAGATTTTTGTTTGTATTCAGATTACTGTGACAAATTCTGTCTGCTCCAATTTACGAACGCGTGCCAAAATGTTTGCATACATTTATTTCTCAGGAGAACCCTTTGTTCCGAGGGCACTATTGTTATATGTCAACATATTGTACCCTCTGTACTTTTCCTGAATTGTTTTGTGAGCCAATTTGATATATGAGTTTCTTGCCCAAGTTGTTTATAATAAGATAACCAAAACAAAGTATATTTGAAAAAGGGTTTATTTATAGTCTTCCTAGTGCGAACACAAATAAATATGCTGTTCGGAGTCAATATTTTACTATTGGAGTTTTCAGATCGAGCAAAATATAATGGCGAAACTGTGTGAGAACTCTCGTAGCCTGAGCAGTGCGTTATCTCACGATGAAGAGACTTCATCATCCACTGAACCTCGCTCCCGGTACGCCAGAAGTAGATCCAACTCCACTATATCTCGATCCACCCCCACACCTGGAGCAAGAAAAAATTCTAAAGGCTCTGATGAAGTTATGGAGTTAGCTAAAACTGTACAAGACGGAATGGCAGATCTCGCAATATTCGACGACGATGACTTGAGAACTTCTCCAGATGAATTACACATGAAAATGGAAGCAATGAAAACAGAACTAATGAATAAAATTAAAAGCGATGAGACTCCTTCTAGGAAACCAAGTGCACTAAGGAGAAAGTCAACAGAAGAGTCCATTGAGGAACAAGAGGAAAATGAAGAACTAGAACGTCCAAAATCTAGAGGAAGAAGAAATTCTAATGTGTCCTTTTTTGAAAAATCTGCCATTGAAGATTCTACCACAACAGTGGCCATACACGAAGGAGAAGTAGAAATGAAATTCAAACGTGAATCTAGTGCCTTAGAACGTAAAATTGCTGGCAAACCAATAGAAAAATACTGCAAAGATATCATCCAAGATATAGAGAAAAGCAGCAAAGTTATTGACAAGCACATGAAATGTTTCAACCAATCGAGATTCGAGAGTGACAAACTAGTTCAACAGTTGGAAGCTGTTGATAAAATAAATGAATTTGTGAATGCAAATGGAGAAATACCGGAGTCTGCTTTAAATGAACTGAATAATAACTTTAAAATGTTGACTGACCAAGTGTTTACTGATGTTATTCCTGTCGGTAGAAAGCGGTCTATTTCTGGTAGAAGAGGCTCAAAGGAGTCTAAGACAAACTTACTTGGTGACGCGAATATGACGAACCAGGATTTATTGGATGATTTGTTGGGGAAGAAATGATATACGGCCTTAGAATTTAAAATTGTCCACTCTCAGAGCGGAGACTAGTGTTTCGTGATTCCCGCTGCGGTGGGTATTAATCTAATTAAAACAACTTGACTCGAAGAGACTCGCTTTGTAACTAATTGGGTAGTTTACTCAGACAGCGACTTCATTAAGATAAACCAACATTTTTATTAAATTTGCTTCTATTACATTTTTATTCTGAAAAGTCTCTCGAGATTTTAATTACTCTTACAACTTTGTTTCGACATTATACTCTGGAATTATGAATAATAATTATGTTAGTGGCAGTTTTATAATGATATCAAATTTCATAGGAGACTTTAATTAAAGTTGTCATGTAACTTCTAGTGCTTTTATACTGAGAATTGAAATACCAGTTTGAAGAGCATAATAATATTGCGAATTAATTTCTTAATACTATTTAGAGTGATACTTTTGGTTAATTTTCTTTTTTGTATTCATTTAATACTTTAACACTATAATTATTTCAAAATTAACAGTTAACGTTTCATTTTGGTCACGTTTTAATGGTAGGTATTTGTATCAAGGCCGATGATTGCAGCCAATTGAATAGGTACTTGAATAGATACAAATTGAATAAACTGTCGAGGCGTATAATATGAAATACCAATAGTAAAATTTCAATAGTCATTGAACCGGCCAACTATGAACGAGTTTTCGTGTTAAATATTTTACTTATATATTGCGAGCTTTCTCAAAAATAATAAATGAAAATGTAAGGATTATCAGACTTAATATTATTACTAGACATTTTCGTAAAAGTTTCACCACGGCCTAATTTCTGTGAGAGCTAATGAATAGTAGAAGTCGCGAATAGGACCAAAATAGGTTAGTTTTAATATTGTAGAAACCTAATAGTTAACTCAATAGAAATGTTCTACTGCGGTCACGTTTAAGCAAGTTTTGTCCAAAAGCTAGAATATAAAATTATCTGCAGTGAAAACATTTTCCTAGATCTTACTAATTAGGTAGTTAGACCAAAATGTTTTGCTTTGAATAGCTAGTTACAGTCATGTTATTTTACCTTTTGTCCTACTACTTCAAATTAGGCATTTTAAAAACTTGATTGTAGGATATTCTTAGTTCATATGTAACATTATGGTTAACCCTCATATTGTATCTGGGTTTCATACAAACACAATGTGAACGTCCTATAGACGACAGGAAAGCTTTATAAATACGACTTTATTCAAATGCTGAACAAATAATAATTGTGTTAATTTATTGATAAAATATTGAGTGCTATGAATGCGTGTGTGTGCGTTTTGTATATCGATGTATATCTGAGCTCTTTATATCAATTGTTATTCATTATACAGGACCATGTGATTCAATGATGAATAAATATTTTATTTTTGGGTAACTTTGTGTTTCATTTTCATTGATAATAATTTTATTGTGTAAGTATTTCAACACGTCAGAAATTATTTTAACATGTTAATTTTGATGTAGATGATGGTCTTTTCCGTTTATGTAACTGATGTATAGTTCAAATAGAAAGTTAGCTTTCTGAAAGTATACCTATTACTGATGTCTACATGTAATTATCTGATTAGTCTACGCCAGTGGTTCCCAAACTTATTTTGTCTAATGCCCACTTTGAGAATAAATATTTCTTTAGCGCCCCCATTTTTTAGGGTTCCGTACCCGTACCCAAGGGGTAAAACGGGACCCTATTGTTTTCGCTCCTGTCCGTCCGTGCGTCCGTCCGTCTGTCACCAGGCGGTATCTCATGAACCGTGATAGTTACAGAGTTGAAATTTTCACAGATGATGTATTCAGTGACGGTTTTAACTCTACCAGCGCACTGGGCAAGATTTCTAAGGCGCCCTCCAACTGCAATTCAAACCCGTACGAAAAACAGAGACATATGTAGTTACCGAATGCGCGAGCGAAGCGAGCGCGAATTTTTTTTTATAGTTAACAGAAAAATTTGATACGTAAAATGTAGTCCAATCGTACATAAGTTATTGCTGGTTGGTGATCACAAAAACACAGGAACATAGCTTCTGATTGCGCGAGCGAAGCGAGCGTGAAATTTTTTGTTATTATTTAGAACTCAAAATATAATTAAAATGTAGCCCAAACGTACATAACTCTTTGTTGGTGTTGGCGCCTATGTAGACTAAACATTTTTTTTTAATAAAAACAACTGTAAAGTGAAGCAAACCCGAAAAAGTTTGAGTTTTGGATCACTAAAAATCCTAAATATATATAATAAAAGGCAGCTGTGAAAATTTTGCGCCAAAATTTTTGAGTTTTGGGACATAAAAGTAGTTTTTGTTTGTTTTGTTTAGTAGTGTTTGTTCGAGAATTTCTCAAATTTAACGCGGAATTAAACACAAATTAAAAGAAACCCTGACTGGATCGACAGTCAGCTGTGTGTTTGTTTCTTCGGCGCTCCAACTTTCCGAGTTTGAACAATCTTTTAATTCATATTAGTTGATGTTCACAAGTTGTTGTCGAGAGTAAATAAAATTACAAATGACCCCCCAGGCCTCTACACAACGCCCCCATTTTCTCTCTGGGTCTCTTACCGCCCCCCTTGAGACCTGCAGCGCCCACAAGGGGGCGTTATCGCCCACTTTGGGAAACACTGGTCTACGCGAACGTTCAATGTTTTCAGAATACCTATCCGAGCTATTTTCTGCCAGCGTTATCTAATAAAACCTAATTGATCCAATAGAATTACTACAGCTGGTGTTCAGATAAACTAATAACAAAATTATTCTCTACTTCGTTTACCAAAATACACCTAAAAATGAATATAGAAAGTTTTTCGGTAGATAGGTGCCTCGATTTTAGTAAAAAAGTAAATACAAAAGTCGACGATAGCCCAAATTAGTTTGCTAAGAAAAATGCCATCTAACTTACATAGGGGCTTGTAACTTTTTATTTGATCTGTACTTGGAGCTAATTAATTTTTGTTTGATCAAACAGATTTTGTAATTTAATAATACTGAATTAATTTTGTGATTGTAATTATTTCTAGATTTTCTTTTACCTAAGTGCTTCTTTAGGTAACATACGCCAGACATTTTAATTTTAGATTTTGCAGAAAAACCTTGCGAAGATATTTAAGTAGCTAAGCTTAACAAAACTTCAAAAACACTCGTAATTAAATTGTGCGAGATAAACTAAGCCCCTTGAAGGGTTAAAATACCATAAAATAAGATAAATGTAACTTAATTTTCACTGAACTTAGAACTTCCGACGTTAACAAACTGATTGGGAAGCATTTGGACAAATATTTGAGTGTAATTAGTGCTGAATGGTTTAATCAACTTGCTTTGTATACCTTAGTAATTTTGCTTCCTTTTGGCCTAGGAAACAGGAAAATATCTTCGCTATTTGATTAAGTATGTGAGTCTATATTAAGGCTAAGTTAGGCTGGGGTTTTTTTTGGTGATATATTTCCTTTTGGTTTGATGAACGCCTGTTGGCAGGTGCAATGAACTCGAGATTTCGTTCAAACGCTCTTCGAATTTCTATTTCAGTGACTTAATTAACCCAGTAATAAGTATGGATAGGTTAGTCTGCTGTTCCCAGAATCTTGTTTAAGCCGTTTATCTGATAAGTAATCATTCACTTATCTTCTTCGTAGTAGGTAAGTTTTGTTAAAGTGATCTATCAATTGATATCTATCGTGTGAGGAATCGATCAACACGGGGAATTTTGCCTCAATCTGAATAAGTTCACGTGATCAGAGGTTAAACAAAGTTTCATCTCCATAAATTCCCCTCTTTGCAAAACTTCAGAAAACAAATACCGGATATATCAAAACCGCTGTATTTCCTCAAGAAAGGTTCGCATATCAAGCATATTTCGTATCTCGAAATACTTTCCCAATATGTTCCCTAATACGGACTGTTATTGCATCCCAAATGTATGCTTGGGAAGGAATGAAATACAGTTCTGTAAGATATATTACACGCGCGAAATATCTATTCGTATTTAATGTATGTACGCCAACATATTTCAAGATTAATGTAAGGAACGTAAATAAAATGTGTCGTTTGTTAAGACTAAAAATAAGCCAATTAATTTTAATGAAGTTACATAGATAATAACTTGTATGTACCAAGTTGCGAGGACTTCAGGGTAAGTATTTGACAAAGTTATCATTACTTTTTAATTTTGTTGATGTCGAGATTTCACCTAAATTGTTCAAAGAAAAATTTGTAGGCGTTGGTGTGAGTCTTCTAAAACATTTAATTTTGTGTGCGTCAGTGTTGCATAGTGTCGCATAGCTTTGGTATTTCGCTAAAGTATCGGCGGGAAAGAATTCATGTTACTAAAGCTGCACGATGCCACATAGTTTTAGGGTGCGTTTTAAAAGGAAGCTGAAAACGAACATTCTTTCGTAGAATTTTATTGTTCTTTCTCATTTTTTTTTGTGCTAACAGACAAACAACATTCTTTTATTAATTGTTGTAGTTGTGGTGTGGGATTGAATTCGGTTGGTTTCATCTCACCCTTGGGCTAATCTACTTAGCGATAAAAATAAGTACATAAACGGTACTTTTAATATGAAGGTTGTTCTACACAATATTCGCCTACCTATAATTTTTCTTTCTTAGAATTTTGATTTACGAGATCTTTTTATAAGTTTATGCCGCTTGAAGTTCTGTGTAATTTATATTTTTATGGTACTTTTTCCTCGACAAACATCCTATTCCTATGAAGTGTCCTCGTGGTTGTTTGTAAGAATCTCCTTTGGCAAATTAGGCAAGTAACTATGACGTTTTTTTATATATTTTTCTAGTACCCAGAGATTCCACCTGTGCCCTGCTACTTTCCTTAGCCTAGCATATAAAAATACTATATAGACTATAAATAGAAATAAATAAATAAGTAATAATCTATGACAAAGATATCTATTTACAATTGGTATATGTAACATTTCCTAAAAGCCGAAGAACTGAAGAACTATTTCTTGAAATATCAATTTTCTGGCTAAAAGGGGTTAATGGAAAAGGTTTCAATCCTACCAATAAATATATTAAATTAAATAATAGCCATTTATTCGTCGAATTGAGTTATAGAAGAGACGTGCTTGTATCAAAAATGTTACTATAGATAAAATAATTAAATATTTTTGTTATCTAATGATCCCACAGTTAACATTCTTGATACAAAATTACTTTTTCAATCACGCCTACTCAAGTTAAATATAGTTCAACGGGTATTTTGATTAAATACTTATTTGTTTCCTTAAGTTACGCTTATAGGTAAATTAAATACAAACATTTTTTTCATTTATAATTTTAGCATAGCATAGTATGCATATTTTCTTAGATGTAAACACCCGTTAATTTCCCCAAAGTTATGCCAGAAATATCCAAAGCCGTAAGTTTTCGAACTCCAGTTTTATCTTTCACCCACATAGCTTTATCAACTGCTTGGTTCTTTGCTGAAACGTTATGAAGTAAATGCCAGTCATGGAACTTATCCTGAATACTCGTAGATAGGAATCTGCTAACTCATACCGAATTATGTTTTGAACGTATGGTGTGTTGCGTAGGTTAACTTTATTGAAAAAGAAGGTCCTAGAAAATCTTTCTATCTGGGTGCGTATTTTTGTACAATTTCGTGTTCATAAAGTGTAACCAGTTTTGATGTTTTTTTCTGTTGAAGCACAAATGTGCTAGCATTATCTGTAGTGTCTTTTTCCGAGATTTTAATTATGCCACTCGATATTTTGGAAACTTTTATTATTTAGGCTATTCATAGGCTTTGGAAATTCACAGCAACCAATTGTTTAAAGGAAATAGACGTTTATGAGGTCGGTGGACATAATGGCTCAGGGTAACAGGCATCATGTATAATCTAATGATGGATATTTTTGCCTCGTCCATTCTTGTAGGAATAGGGATGTCAGTCCGTATGTTTCCACTTCACAATAAGAAGGCAATACACGTGTGTTTATTTGGAAACATACATTGTGCTGGAAATGAGGTCGGCTTCAGTTTACATTTCAACTTGCCTGTAATGAGTGCCTGCTTACTGAGCTAAATTGTACCTTATTCATAGTGAGGGAGGACTTAAAATTATTTGGAAACCTGACATGTTTTTTTGGCTATTTACTTAATAGTCTATAGTATGTTTTGTGCCTTTATTAGGTTACTGTCAATTGTATTGAATATGTTTTGTGTTGGAATATAGAAACATTTAATTTATTACTGAGTAATAGTGTGTTTATTTGGCCTCAGATATCCAATCAATGAGTATTTTTTGTATGGTTTGATTGATGGCTTTAAAATAGGGAAAAATATATGTTGAAATTAACTAACGATGCCTACCTAATTGTTTCTGAATAAAGACTCATCGAATATCTTTGAATTTCAACAAACTGGTTTAGTTATGTATCTTGGACAAATTGGAAAAATATTTTTAGTCAAAATGATTTCATAATCCAGACTATAGATAAGACCAACTGCACGCTGAGTTCACATTTGGCATTGTGGCTGAAAGTCAGCAATAGAACGCGCCAGCCTGCTCGACTGCGCTCGACTGTTTATTTTTCCAACTTCGCACAAGTTTTCACCAAGATACACACCTTATAGTTCTGAAACAGTCTTACAATATGTATGTATGTAGTTTTGAAAGAGAGTGGTTATATTAATATGAACTGGGGTTTTAATAAAGATTGTCAGTACCACTGATTTAACTGGAGAAAATCTTTAATACTACAACAAATGTTAGCAAACAGAACGTTGCAATGCTATTTGAATAAGAAACATAATGTCTTAATAAAATTTTCCTAAAATGGCTGAAACTACTATAAATACCTAATATTTAAGTGAAATTCTTGTAATCAGATTTGCTTGATTTGATGATATAAGAGGCCTAGAAATCCCAAACCTTAACTTGAAAATTCTAATAGACAGTTATAAAATGCCAGCTTTATAAAGAAGTTACGTTTAAAGTTTATTAACCCTTTGTTACACCCAAGAGTGCCGCGACAAACTATCTCTCAGGTAAATGTAAATGTATGCAAATGATTACGTCATACATAACCGTTCCGGTGAAACAGAGTATGGCAATTAACTGTCTCTGCCTTTACTTTGGATAAACTTCTCACTTTAACTCATGATGTCATGTTAGTTAGCAATAGGGTTAAATCTACAGGCTTTGTCGGATTCATTATAAAGGGGAAGTAAATTGTTTTATCATACCCATGCCAAGACTATAGGAATGACCTGATGTGCCCAGATTAAAGGAAATATTTGTAAGTACTATGTCGAATTAGATTAAGTTATCTGTAAGGGCAAAATAACTTTGTGATGTGATAATAAATAAATAAACTTATAAATCAGTTTCGTCCAAAAAGTGTCAAAAACAATATAATACATTAACTTGGTCGGTTATTTTTTTTCTTTTCTTTCGTTAAAACAATAATATTTCTTTACACAATAAACTACTATCATCTACTGACGTGTCTACAAGATACCCACACATACATATTTCACTTTACTAAAACTAAAACATTTTACTAAACTAAAACATTTATTAAATAGTAAACAAGTTGTTTGTCGCAACGTCAGCGTAGCACGTCGTAGCGACGTCGTAGCTCGTAGCCATTCGTAGCTGCTACGCAATTTGCATACCTTGAGCTGTGCGACACGGCGTACTCATTAAGGCGACAATATTTAAAGGGAATTCTGTGAAACGCTGACATTTTGAGGTACTATTTTGCTTGAAAAATCGCTGCAATTTATGTATATATTTTTAGTTGCAAAAAATAATGTATATAGTGAAAATTATAGGTCATGTTTGACAAAGGATTACTAAACTTGTTAACTTACCTTACAATAAATGATAAGTGTTTGCAAAGACAGAGTCGAAACAAATATTATTTTATTTGTACCTAATTGTTTTCTTTTATTAAACACGTACCAGTCAACTGTCTCGCTGAAGAAAATTGAAACATATTAAGGTTTGTGCTCATAAAAACTTATTTCATTTTAAATCTTATAGCAGTTAAACTAAATTCCATTGTTTTGAAGCAAAAAAATAACTAAACTGAAATTGAACAGAAAAACTTATTGTGTAGTGGCTGGTTGGCAAGTTTCGTGAAATTGAAAATGTAAGTAATTTCAAGTAGTTTTAAGTAAATGTAGAATGCTGGTCATACTACTTTCTGTCGTATGTATTTCAATATGCACGTTCAGTTGCATTCGTGTATTAAATTGAATAAATATTTTCATTCACAGCTAGCAATGCAACTGCATTTAATACTGTGAGAATGTGACGTTTATTTCAATATGCATTTTTTCACTTTACGTATGTATGTATTTGACAAGGTTATAAAATATCTGGAAAATAAGTAAAAAGTCAAACATTGTATCCCAATTGATCCTAAAGTAACTGACGCCGCATGTGTGTTGTTTTGCAAAATATTATTATATATAATAATACAGATTACAAGAACTGATTACCGTTCTTCACCATTTGGAAGGATAATTGAAAATCAATTAAGATTTGATAAGATTTCATCTATCCTCCAAAAAAAAAAAATGCTATAGTAAAAGAACAATGTAAATTCTAGATTGAGTGCATAGAAATATGGGCTCTATCCTTATACTCATAACTTTCAATTTCATAAAAGACGATTGTGCGATATGCTTTTATTCGACGGATACAAAAATAGATGATGAAAAATGGAATCTAGCGCTTCTGAGATAAGATTAAAATTCAAATGAACGTAGATCACATAAACATGTGTTACGGTAATTATAACTCGAGATGTTACAATAAATAACGTTACAGATATCCTTGAATCATTGCATATAAAATGGCACATACATCTGATGTTTCAAGATGCCTTTGATTTTCAATCTTATTTCAATACGTATATGGTATATTTTTGATTGAATGAGTGGTTTGTTCCAATGATGCAATAACAGTTTGGTATCAAGTGAAGATTTGCGAAGTTTATAGTACTTGAGACGGTTTACAGGCAATATTGCTGGAATAAATTGCTTGTACATGTGTCATTTAAACGTGCCTTCTGAACATTGCGTGACATTTTATTAAGTGTCTGAGACGTCCTTGACCTCCGAATGGAGTGCAATGATCGAACTTCGATTCAACTAATCGTGTCATAGGGTTAACTTTATTCGATTCGTTTATTTCGTTTGCAATTACGTTTTTTGGGTTTGCTGTACAAATTCAGACATTGATTTAAAGGGTTTTGTATATGTTAAATTCTTTTACATTTAAGTACAGTATTTGCCGTATTTATTACGGTTATGTAAGACTTATGAGAGTATTGAGCATTGATCAAGGTTATCAGTCTTTTGACTTATCAGTTTTAACGAGTAGTGAGTAAAAAAAAAATCTTTGCAAGTTTTAAACTAGTAATTCAAAGAATAGTAACCACCAAACCCATTGCGACTGAGTCTCTGTATCTCTTCAACACATAGTTACATATTATAATACTATCATCCTTATATGTATAGCAAATGCAACATCACTTCTAAGATATCGCGAAAGCTTAGTATCACGTTAAGTCCTTGCATCGGAACTACCACATCTCTTATATTCCAAGATAATTCAGAGCTTGAGTATCGCTAGAAACTCGACACTTCGCTATCTATTTCTATGAACGCTTATATTTTCCATAAGCAGTGTGTTGATAAGGTAATAGTCCCCAGGCCGGCGATTTTTACATGACTTTGTGAGTGCCTTCCTTACGAATGCGCGTAAATTTTGGTGCCGCTGCGTTAATGCTTGACTCCTGAAATGATATGACGTCACTATGGCTCTTCGTACATACACGTTTCATCTTTTGAGATTCGTTTAATAAAGTTAACTAGAGAATGGTGGTCAGCTTGTCCGATAAAGATCGTGCTGCGTTTGGAGTGTCCACCATCCGAAACATGTCGATATGACGTCACTGTGTCTCCCCATACATACATGTCGGACAAATACAACAATGATAGATAATACTGGACCACAATTTTCTAGTTAACTTTATTAAACGAATCTCAAAAAATGAAACGTGTATGTACGAAGAGCCATAGTGACGTCATATCGACAATTTCAGGAGTCAAGCATTAAAAAACGCAGCGGCTCCAAAATTTGCGCATTCGAAAAGTTTGTCGGACTCATCGTAAGGAAGGCACTCACAAAGTCTTAAATGTATATGTATCAAAAAAAAATTTGTTCGCCGGCCTGGGGACTATAAGGTAACAAGGTATTAAAGAAAACAGTGACGTTAGCTTCTATTAACATAGCTGTCTTTCCAACAGTCTACGCTAAAAGTACTGAGCTAATTTAAATGAAACTTAGTACACATAGCAGCATAGAGCCTGAGAAAGGACTTAGGCTACTTTTTACCGGATGCGGGAAGTAGTTCCCTCGGGATAGAGATAAAAGCGTGAATAATACCGGAAATATTTTGTAAATTCTCTAAAGACTTCATCCGGACAGATTTGTAGATGCGAAAACTTTTTGAAAGGTACAATGGAAAATCAAAATTATACCAAAACTCCTCTATCATAATCGTATGACTATCTTTCCAAAACCTCTCAAATATACCATAATTTCTCATTGAAACAACACACAAAAGGTCTAATATAACATGTTCGAATGGCTCTTAAACAGCTGAATGTGTATTTATCTATGGTCTCGTTATAGTTGTGGTTTCCACCGAGGAGTGTGAATGAAATGCTGGCGTATCGCCAACTATGCTAGCTTGATGCTGATTTACGTTGTTTATTACAGATTTGTGTATTGCGAATTGGATGCATCGTTTTTAGGGTTCCGTGTTGATAATGAAGCTTCTTCCTGTATGTTTTTTTTTCACTAGTGATGTGGTTAATTAAGGTGCCTAGTGAACGAGGTTCTTGGCTTGTCTACTTGGCGGGAAACCTATGTTGAACTCAATAGCCGTTCGAAATTGTATAATATGTTGAATGAGAATAATTTTTTTCTATGAGGCTTTTGTCAGAAAAGCAAGGACATTATAAAAGAAGGAATCATATGGTATCAAATTGGTATTCCATGTTATAGTATTCTGTACCTGTACTAAGCGAGGCCCAACACACACTTGGCATTTTTTTATTTGAGTTTCTGGTTCCGCTGAAAAGTTTGTTCAAGCATGAATTATTGAGGATATGCCATTCAATCACAGACGTGATTTGTGTACACGGCATATTTAAGTGCGCCCGGATACTTCAAAATACTGAAAAAATATAGCCCTCTAGACGAGTGAAATTTTCACTAAATAGGAGTTAGAAAACCTATAAGTTAAAATAAAAGAAAATGAATAGAAGAAAACAAGAAAAACATAGTTACGAAGAGGCTAGCCAAATGATTAATAATGTTTTTCCGTATTTTAAGCACAGTAATGTATGTATGTATCTATAAGGTTCCCAGCTTTATTGGTTACCTTTATGAATAAAGAGTTACAAAAATATAACTATTACACATTAAATATAAATAGAAACATTTTACTTTCAAAAAGTCACGATAATATTGGAAGTGAACCGAATACTTTTTTACCGATATTACTGTTTGAAGTCCTAATAAAACCCTTTCATGAACTTGAAAATGTATTGAAATATCAAATATGTACTTGTAAGGTAGCTGAAATAGAAATATGTATTTGATTTGTTAGCTATAATAACGTTGTTAATCAAAATGCCGTGAATACAAATTGTAAGTTCGCGGTAGACCTCGCTAGTTATTGCTAACTAGCTGTTTTCCCGCGGTTTCACCCGCGTTCCGTAAGAACTACTGCTCGTACCGGAATAAAATATAGCCTATGTTACTCGGGATGAGTTTAGCTTTCCAACAGTCACAGAATCTTTAAAATCAGTCGAGTCGTTTTTGAGTTTATTCACGGCAAACGAACAAACGAGAATACCTTCTTTTCTTCTATATGATATTAGTATAGAAATATATTTTTTGAAAGTAAAGCATTTTTTGGAGCTTCAGCACAGGTATTCAATATAGCCAACGAAGCTCAAATTCCTGCGTATGTAACGAGTATTTGAGGCAAAGGAATAAAAAAGTATTTTCAATGAGTGAAAGCTACGCTACAAATTATGCTGACGGCTGACGCAATTCATATCAAGACTTTTTGACGTGAAAGCATATTTAAATGTTCGACCCAGTTTTATCTATAACCATCTTTTCGAATAGTTAAAAAAAGTCCACTAGGTCATAGTTTTTTACTGACTTTAAAAATAGGAGGAGGCTCTCAATTCGACGGGATCGTTTATATTTGCAAAATTATCAATATTAAAGAACTTCTACATTCTCAAGCGAAATTAAACTTTAACTAAACTTCATAAAGTCTATATTTGACGTGTCTAAGTTTAAGAAGACTGATATACAGCTGCCTGGTAATCCAGTTTGCAGGAGCGACAAGGATCTCGCGGATAAACCGTTCAGTGTAAGCTGTTCCGAGTGGCGTAGCTCGGAGCCTAATCCGAGGATGTATGCCATCGAACATTCTAGAAATATTGGGGGAATATCTGGTTTATAACGGGGTAGTTAGGTTTTTTTTTTTCAATACCTAACCAGCTGCCAATCTGAAAGTTCTATGTGCTTTATAAGTGGATATCAATCATTGATTGACATAGAGTCAGCGAGTAGACACTCGACATAGAGTTTATTTTTTTTTTACTTCTGACACCTAAATCTAAAACAAGCATCAAAGCTGAACTTATGTTGAAGATTATATTTAGAATTCAAAGTTAAGGTCACTTTCCGGGGACAAGTTATTCTCTTACAGACGGAAATATCCGTTTAAATATTTAATTGAAACACACCAGGAATTTCTCAGGTACCGTTTGTGCATTTACATTAGTCATTTCATACGCACTAACACACGAAGACATGGCATCAAAATGGCAGCTTTCTTTTACAGTAATGGAACCCGTGACATACTAAACCTGCTTAGTACTTCGTACGACGATTTCCTAGTTGAAAACGTTCCGTCTTTTCGCGGAACTTAAACTATATTATCGACTAGTGGGTGGAGTATTTACGCCTCTGCTGTCACCTTTAGAAAATAAGGCGTGTAAGTATCTAAAAATTGCATAATTCATTTCAGAATTCTCGGAACCTTACCTACTATTTTTAAACATTAATCAAATCACTGCTTCCCATACTCACTTGAAATTCGAAAATAAAAATTGTTCGCGAACTTTGAGCTCCGGTGGTAGAACGGCTGAATTATTAAACTTGTATGCAAAACACTAATTAGGCTGACTTTGCGGTACACAAGGACGGTTCTCATTTTGTACATAAATGTACAGTTCTTTACATCGCCCATTCATTTGCAGTTTCATGGTTCAGTTCTGTTGGAAGTACAAATTACTTGATTGCTATATTCTCGTTTCATTTCAGACTGCGCTTAATTCGTCTTATTTCTGTTTAAAGGCTATTTATATCAGTTCTATTGTAATTCGCAGATTTGATGATAGTTTCTATTGAATGCTAAATTGAGTTATTAATGGTAATTTACGCTATGGTATTTTGTCAGTGTGTGGAGTGTTTTGTTCCGGTTCTATTTTGATCCAAATATCAAATTCCTGTTATCTTGTTAATCTAATCTATGCGATGAAATCTATAATGTTACAATAATTAACATTTTTTTAGAAATCGAAGTTCATAACCTTTCATTGTACCCCATTACATGTCTATCTATCTATACTATACAATGAAAAAAATAACAAGACCTATATTGTCTCGGTCACTACTTTGATTCTGACTTGCTTATAGATTGCCAGATATCTGCAATAAGTGTTTATGATCCTAGTTAAGCACCCTATCAGTCTTCTTAAATAGCAATCATCTGTCTATTTTTCAATATATTCCATTCAAGTGCTAAAAAGTGTAATGCAGTGGTACTAAACTCGTGGCTCATTAAGCTTTCGATATTTTTATAATCCATCTTCATATAACTTATAGTAAGCTTAAATTAATCACAAGTAAATAATATAGGTACGACGATCGATCAAGTAGATGTGTCATAGAGTGGAGACTGCGTTTGGGCAAGCGTAGTGTTGGAGGTTCGCTGCACGGTGGACCTACGATTTAAAGAAGGTAACGGGCAGTGGATGGATGCAGACTGTCTATGATCGAGATGGTTCGCACTCTTTGGACAACTATTTGGCTGACGGGTGATGATGATGAAATAAATAGGCGACTAAGGTATACCGATGAAATGTAAATAGGTATATAGGTAATATTTTGGAATCATGCTGATGAGTTTTTTTTTTGCGTCCAATTCGCGATAAATTGTATTGTGTTAGAAATGGTTGAGTACAGCTGGCCTAGACTAATGTCCCTGAATCTATAGGTACTAATATACTCATAAGTGTTCGTGAACACGCTTCATTAATTATTCTGTTCTGCTTGAGATACGCTGATGTGGAATGCATTCAAGAGCCTTTAGAGTTCATCTAGTTTTCAAGGTTCTAACAATATGGCAAAGGTTGAAGGTTACTCATATTATTATGCATTTTGTGGCATATAGCTAGTCATCTTCTACGTAGTCTAGAACTGGTATTGATTGAGCAATTTTATTGTATAAGCTGCAAAAGCCGTGGCCTGGAAACCGACCCTTACATAGTTGCGAAAAAGGCTAAACAGATGACATGTCAATGGCTGGGCAATGAAAGAAACTCCATGTCCTTGGAAGGCTTATAAGCCATTCTTACTGGTCGAACCCTTTACCCACGTCATACCACATTCACAAATAGTTTCTACTTTGAGGAACCGCTTTTGATTATTGTTGTGTATTGTACAACAATGTTCTTTGATGTTCTTTTTATGGTATCTGCTTGATTCAGAAACCAAATACTCAAAAGGAAAATATTAATAACATTTTGTGAAGTACTATAGAATGGGTAAGTTGCAAAGAAAGGTAAGGTACTTGAATAAAACTCAAAGAAAGCGGTTTTACGACAAAGGTCTACAAAAAGGGTATAAAGGATTACCCAAAATAGGCCGGCTATAAAGTATTCGAACATTTTGACGATTCCATTTTTGTTGAGTCGTAAACATTACATTGTATGCTGAATTTTATATTTCAGCTTTATATAAAAAAGGTACTTTCTTACAAATAATTGTCCTACGCAAGGATTACGACATGCTTATAAGGGTAAATAAATGCAATGCGTGTAAGATTTTTATAGGTAAAGGAGCTAACTGTACACATTTTTTACTAGCTTTACCTCGAACTAGCTTCTTCCCGCAGTTTTACCCGTTTCCCAAGGGAACTACTTCTATCACTCGCATAGAAATAAGCTTATATCCATCTACACCGTTTTTCTATCGGTCAGAACGTTTTAAGCGTGGCTGTGATAACGTGCAGACAACAAAAAACCATACCCTTACTTATCTACATCCATATTGCCAGCTTTAGCAAAATTTCCAAACTCTCCAACTATTCCCAACATTTCCAAACCAAAGTTGACGAGAAACTTTTCATAGTTCAATAACAACACGAATTTGCAAAACCCAAACTGAGTACTTTTTAACGTCAAAATTGTACTAACAACGTTTCTATAATAACACGACTGAGGTTACTCAAAATGCGACCTTAGGGCAATAGGAATAAGGTTTAAAATCTGTAAGTCTTGAGAGGGAATTTGCCTATCAAAGTTTAGACTGATCTAGTCCATCTGAAAAGCACGTGTCATTGAATTGATTCCCTATTCTTGTGACCTAGTTAACGAACTATTACATGCCAGCAAATGTTCCTACACGTGTATCTACATTTGGTATCTAGATAAGCACAAAATTGCTGTTGGAAATTGATATGGGAAGTACCTTATAACCTTCCTGAAAGGCTGTCAAATAGTGAAGGATTTTTTTAAATCATAGCAGTAGTTATTGAGATTAGCACGTTTAAACAAATAAACTTTTCAGCTTTCTAAATTACTAATATCGATGAACTATACTAATACACCATATTTTATAATATTTATGTAATCTTTTTTGAAAATAAGGTACTGCTTTTAAACTAACTTAAATACTTTGTAAGGTAGGCTTTCTTTAATACAGTTTGCAAGGAAGGTAATATTCCAAGTTTACCGCTTCACAGTACCTACCGTTGAGCTTACCAACAAACACTAAGACATAATCCTTTAGAAAACTTAACGAAAGCCTACGGTAGTATGTTTGATAAAATATTCAATCGATGAAGTCCACAAGAGGATTTGAACACAATATTTTGTTCACTTTATGTAAAACGTCATTTCTATAAGCAATAAGTATTATTTATCGAACAATATTTCGGGTTTTGTCGCTAAAACTTTAGACAGGTCTACGTAGAACGCAACCGTGAAATTGGCAATGAGGATCATGTTATGGAAGGTTTTGGCCATGGTTCTATATACTTATACAGAGTATTATGGGAGAAGGGGACGATCAAGGAAACGAGAGATGGTTCGTGTGAAAGTCCATATGGCCAGCAATAATGTTACTTGTTGTTGTTGTTGTTGTTGACGACAGATAGAAGAGTATGGAAGAAAACATACTACGTCGATCCCGAATAAAATTTGGATTAGGACAAGAGGAAGATGATACGTTGAAGCAGATTTTTTTACTATCCGTAGGAGTGACAGTCGCAAGTCTCCCATTAACTTTACGTATCATAACCAACTTTAGAAAGATAAATTGTCTGATTACAGAACACCACGTGAAAGCTATCAAGTATCTCCTTGAGAGCTTCATCCAGACGAGTAAATATAGTTAAATAACTGCGCTCCGGTGAGTACAGTAGGAACTAATTGCTAGAGCCTTCGGAACTGATCAGCTCTGATTGGATCTATTGAAGTGAAACGTGAAACACAATTATTTGTTAACCTTCAAGTACATATTATTTGGAAATAAAATTGTGGATGACCTTGTATAAGTATTTTTTGAAAACACATGCGTAATCTAAGGATATTATATTTATTTAATCACGAGGAAAAAAATAAGGAAAATCTGAATCCAAAAGACAAATCAATTTTTTTATCACACCTATAAAAAATAACTCCTTGTTTGAAATCGCTGTGAAGCGAGAATTCAGTAAAATCTAAATTGGTCAGCAAGTCTAAAATGTTTTTTTAAGTAAATCCACAATATATATGGTTATGTTTTGTATCAAATAGAATATTCTTTGGCCAAGTGAAGCAAAGGATTACCCACAGAACCGATTTAACGATAAAATCCCCTTACCTGTAAAGGTAAATCAATCGTATTCCGACAAAATTGAGCTGGCAACCCCAAACACAAATCACTCAAATATAGTAGCAATAACAGCCATATTTATTTAAACTACCCAAAAATAAAACACTATTGTTTGATAGATTTTTTGAGATTTGTTTGATGTTTGTTGAATGCAGAATAAGAATAGTTCTCGATTTGGAACTTAATGTATCGAATTTAGATAATGTTCTCGGGTAAAATATAAATTTATTTTTTATATCAGCAGGTGCTTTTCATCGGCACTGATATACTAAAGAAGTATCTATTGAAAGTAAGTACGTACTAAATTCGGAATCAGCTGGATCGTTTAAAAAAATAATTTAATTTGGTACCTATCACAGAAACTCATAAACTCAAACGATGTAAAAACAACAAACAAATACGTATAAACATCAAAAATAGGTACGTGTGTACAAATAGTTAACGTTGTGCATGATATTTCATGTTTGTTGCTGAAATGACTAAAAACTTCCTTTTCGAACGTTCCATATACATTTTATGTAAAAATGTACAGCCAATTAAAAATCAATTAACAACGTTTGAGTACAACCATTTAAAAAGGTAAACAATTTCGCTGCATCATTTCACACTGTTTCGCAAAAAGTTACTGTAAAAAGCATTTACTTCAGTTTTTGCTCATTAAAAATGACATCATTCTATTGTGTTGGAAATGAAATACATTAAGTGAATAGTGGAAAATGCAGTGAAATGCGCTGTCGTTTGCTTACGTTAATTTCCACTGCTGGTCTGTTAAATAGTAAAGATTTTCTGTAATATTTAGTTGCAATTGCAACGACAATTTGTCCTTAAGTTTTTAATTTTAAAATATTAGAAAAGCTCATTATAAACATGTGTTGGATTCCTTATTGGAAAGTTATCATTGTAGCATTAGCAGTGATTGCATTACTGAATTTTCAGGTTTACCTTTAAAACCCACTGTACTCTAATGCTATTAGTTTAAACATTCACCTAATTATTATTTACGTTACATCTCCTTTCATCATTAAATGCCGACGCATAGTTATCTATTTTTCGTCCACGTTACTCACGCATTCAAAAGAAGTACTTTACTACACAAAGTAGTTACACCCATAAAACTAAAACTGTAAGCGTTACAGTAAAAACCAATGAATTTATTGTGTAAACATGCATTAAGAGTTACCTAGTATGCCGTAAATCCGTAGTAACCGGTGTTTGTTTCGCTATATTTATTAAAATTTAATTTGGACGATTAGGCATGGGCGAAGCTAATTTGTTTGTTTACCGAAACTTGGAATGCGAGAATTCGCCGTTGTTTAGAAGTTTTTTAATAAAATTTAAAGGGTTGGAACAATGCGAGCATGTGTTCGTATTGGTTCATTATTCGCGTGGAATTTAATTAATATACGGATGTTTTGATCATTGACAAATGGCGCCTTATAAGCACCTGATACATTTTGTAATTTTAACTCTATAGTTGCTGACGACTTTAAGCCTGTCATATTGCCGCAACAATTTAAATTCATTCCGATTTGAAAATTGAAATCTCTTTTTTCCCAATTATTGCGGTTGAGGCAAGGGGATAATTTCATTTCTTTTTTTGCGAAATTTCCTTTGAAATACTTATTGTCTGTTTCAAAACAATTTAGTTAATTTACACATTGATAGCTTGCCACACGTTTCATGACCATTAAATTAGAATTTAATTTTGTGGTATAATACGAAAATACGTAAGTCATACTTTGAACATATTTCATAAAGTTTTACTGCATTATGATTAAAGTAAATTTTAATGGAGTGTGCAGCTTGGAATTTTGAAAAGGTTTTTAACTTTTCATGGATTATTATCCACGTAATCATTTATACGTAGATTTATGTTAGGTTTTGAGAACTACATTTATCATGCCAATAGTAGAATTCACCATTCTCACTGTGAGTGTGGCAGTAATCAGTATTTTCTTCACGTGTAGTGTGAAAGTGGTTAAAAGGTTTTTGATAGATTCAACCTGCATGAAACACTGAACTGATTAGAAAAGCGATAACTATTGATAGCCCAAAGAAATGTATGAAAAAAAAAAGACAGTAATAACTGACCTTTATTGTTTGAGATAGAAGCCGAATAATGCTACAGGTTTGTATGAAAAACTTACAGTAATAATAAAATATTCAATGTCCCTTAAGCTAAATCCTATGTATGTCATAGAGGGAAGTATCCAAGAGTCAACAATAAAAAAGTCCTAAAAGATGATGATATGTCTAATCCCTCTACAGTCGTATGCCAAACGCATCCAAGCTGCATTGCGCTTAACCAATCAATCTTTTACTTGTATTGCACGAGCCCTCGAGGGAGAACATCCATTTGAGATTGCAGTGTTGCATTCAGGAATTGTTTCCTCAATGTTCCATTCACAATTATTGTTTAGGCGTTTTGATTGAAAAAGTAGAGATTAGTTGATTATTGTTGGCTACATATTTGTATGTAAAATAGATTTATTAGGTAATTTATATTTCTTGTACAGAATACAGTTTAAATTTTTAACCAAGTAAAGTATAGTTCAGGCCAACTTTAAGACGGTTCGAACGTTGGAACGTTGTGTGAGTGGCTGCATTTACACCTTTTTTAGATGTAATCGGGTCGGAGACGTGTGCAAGAGGTAGGCATTGCCACGGCATTGTACACGGAAGTTGGTTGTGAGTCGCCATTAGGTATGGTGACAACTATATAATACTTTTTTGCTGACTTTTTAACTCAGCAGATATGATATTACTGGTTACTATCTACGTAACATGCTCACATAGCAACATTCTGTAATTTTATCCAATCTTTACCTACGATAAAGTAACGGGTGATTTTTTAAGAGGTATAGGATTTGATTTAAAAAAAAACACAAAAAATTTGAAAAATTGGATGAAATCTTTATTGGGATCGATAGAACGGTCAATATAATTTAATGTTTGAAGATGATTTCATGCAAATGCTGGCCGCGGCTCCGGTTTAGATGGCCCATTCGCAAGGCCCAATTTCGGCACACTCTCTCCAACATAACAGCCGGTATTTTACGAATAAATGCTTCAATATTGGCTCCCAGTGCGTCAATCGTTGCTGGGTTCTCCCTGTAGACATGAGCCTTAACATGGCTCCACAAGAAATAGTCCAAAGGCGTTAGATCACACGATCTAGGAGGCCAATTGACGGGCCCAAAACGTGAGATAAACTGTTCACCGAAGGCGGCTCTCAATTGGGCCATTGTTTCGCGTGTCGTGTGGCATGTGGTACCGTCTTGTTGAAACCGCATGTCAGGCATGTCCAATTCTTCCATTTTGGGCAAAAAAAAAATCGCCAATCATCACAGGTAGCGCTCGCCATTCACAGTAACGTTTCGGCCATTGTCGTCTTTGATAGTAAAATTTAATCATTTGCAAGCGTTGTTCGTTCGTAAGTCGATTCATGGGTAAATTATAGACCATACTGAACAAGTTTGACAATGACACAAGACACGATTCAGGCGTGATCTGTCCAAAACAGTGTTGCCAAAAAGATACCAGCAAAAAAATCACCCTTTATAACAGGAATCACTATAATCCGTAATACTATTTAGATAGCTTGACCTTTCATATCAATCAGAGTGATTACACAATATATTTCTATGGGCACGTAGCTCGTAAATATTTTAGTACAGTTGTCAATAAAAGGTATTGCTATTGAAACAATCGTGGGCTTCATCACCATAAACCCGCCGTGATATGTTTGCAGGTCTGGTAATGGGGTACAGTCGGGTACACAAGTCTTAGCAAAAGTACCTAATTTTGCTTTTATTTTATTTTAGTAAAACTTTGATTCCAGAAATTGAGACTTATTTTGTGAGGAAGATGTTTTGTATGTAACGTACGGGGACAATCAAAGAAATTACGATATTACGGGTAAGATGTCGTGAGATAAAATACCATGGAACAAAAAAACATGTTGCGCCAATCAAAAGTAAAATTGGGATAAGGGCAGAAGGACGATGGTCTCAATTTCCCAGAATTAATTACATAAATGTCCTCTACATCGTATTTTTAAAAATTCAGAACAAACAACCATAATTTTGAGCATGTTTAGAACAAAAATATTTTCAGCTTGAATACGTTTCATTTTCTTTTTTTTGTTGGAAATAAGGAAAAACGGAACGCGTTTAATTAGATTACTTTTACTTAAGGTGAGCTGACGATCGACTTGTAGATCGTTTTTATTCAATTTGAGCATAATGACATTTAGCGATTAGATTTTGAACGAAGTAAAGGTAGAATGGGAGTTCGTTAATCCGATTATACCTAAGTCAATTTTAAATACGTAGCAGTTATTTAGTGATGTCAATGTACCTAAACTTATCTTGCAAATAAAATATTTTTTACATGGAACATAGAAATGATTTATTGTTACCGGCTGTCAAATAAAGTACTTCTAACTGAAATGACAGCCGGTTTTGTCTTAGGCTAAACCATGCATCATCAGTTATTATTACTACAAAAATCTCAAACACTTTTGTGCTCGTCAGTCCTTGATATACAAGACCTCATTAGCACTATATTATCATAGCTTTGATAGACCCATAATAAATTAATGTAATACAAATTAATTCGTAATGGCACACCTTTTAATTACTTTTATTTACGTTCGCTATTTTGTTCTGACGTAAGTGATAAATTCTTAATTCATTGGTAAACTATACATTACGCTTAAGTTAAATATTGACTATTAAATACTATTAATAATGTGTCTATTAAATTCACATGTGAAGTACGATTATAAAAAGTTGGTATAATACTTCCTATTACACCAACTCTTTATCATGTCACTTATCACAATTCTTTTTATTCTTCACAGTTCATACTGAAAAATAATATTTGTTAATCACCTCACAGTAAGACATGCTAATCTTATAAACTAGAATATATACATGCGTAATTTTGTCTGAATGAATTACAAACATCTATGCCTACAAACTGTCGCGTTTATAATACTAGTAGATTAAGATACATTAAGGAAACATATTATTATATTCTAACCATGCGTGCAAAATAGATCCCCCGAGACAAAGGTCTATAAAATCCAAACAATAGAACACACCTTTATAAACTTTATACGAAATTAACACATTAAATAATGATGTTTCAACATAAAATGTACGAAATTATTTACTTTCCCTCGTCATACTAACCGCATAAAGTAAACATATACCGCCTTACCTACTACAAAAACTTAAATATCTGCTGAATACTTGTCTAAAATAATTGTGGCTGCAAAACGGACCTTATCACAACGTCATCTGTATCTGTGTTAGACAAGTGTTCAACAAACGTTTAAACGTTATTGTGGTACGACGTTATAGAACTATGTATGTAGATGATCCAACTAGCTTATAAAAGGCAGTTTAAGACAATGTTATATGCTGGAAGGTTTTATGATGACAAGCTCTAGTAATGCCCATGCCACCCATGGGATAAACTATACCTTTTAGAAACATATCTAAGGTTTCATAGTTGCATATTATTTAATAAGGTTAGTATAAGGTGGTCAAACATTTTATGGGAAAGCGTAAAATGAAGTCTGAAAGTACAAAGGTCGTGGCATTATTTTTATAGGTTTTGTTTACGTGATACCTATTAATTTATTTCAATTCCGATTCCAAGTCCGATTTATAGCTATGTTTTAAAGTAGCTACTTAAACCAAAATCATTTAATGATAGTGCAGATAGAATATAAATGAATTCATTTAGAATGAAGTGTCGATTTCTATTAGATATTGCACATTACTGCTACAATACAAAATAATACTTTAATAGAAGAAAATAAAATGCAATCGTAATATAAGGGCAAGTGTACACATATTTATCAATCAGTTTATTATTTAAACTTGATTATCTATTTTTAAAAGCATGAAAAAGTACAATGCACTTTGTGGCGAATATTTTTACATACTTTAATTTATGTTAACAAATATTTAGCTCAAACGTAAACGCAAAAATTGCACGTTCATATTAATCTAGAGCTTAAGAAAGACATTAATATAGGCTACTTTTATGTGGGTGCAAGAAGTTCTTCCCTGCATTATAAAAAAACAACTACGTAGTCCCATTTCACAATACATGCAAAGCTTTACAAAGATTATTAAAAACGTTTTACATACGTGATCTCTTATTCCCACATGACATGAACAGGACAGACAATATACCGATCAGTGCGTTCGCTCTGCGATCAAATATTCGAATACTTTATTTTATTCAAATACTTTATTTACTCGCTGAAAAAGCATAAGTGTTTTACAGTGTCAGAGGTCCCGACTTATAATCTTCCCGAAGGAAAGATCACATCAGATACTTTAATGGTTTAACGTACATTTTGTTCGCGAACAAAGAATGTGTAAATACATCATTGTTTCACTGTACGCTAAGTTATTTGAGTGGTGCACCGTATACACTTTCAATTTCTTCAAAATACATATAACTGTTTTTCAAACAGGTTGCTGAGTAATTATTCATACAAGTATATAATTTAACACTAAAATTTTGTTTTGGTACTATCAAAGTCGTTGAACATTAAACATAAGCAATTTCAGTCGACATAGTCACAAAGCATACATAAGTCTAGAAATACATACCTATAGGTACATCTGTTTAGTAAAAAATCTAGAGAATTTTAAATATCCCTTATGACCTTTGACCTTGAAATCGAGGCAAAGACTTGGAGATTCCATATCGGTTGAGCTAATAAGGTCCCAAGAGGTTCAAACCTACGTGTAGTGCGAAAAAGAGGTTTTAGAAAAAAGGACTTAAGTTTTATAACGCGAAGAGAATGTTAAGCATGCTCTTCATAATTTAATAGTGACCGTCTAGGAGCGTGACGCGATGCGCTTTTAAATAGAATTGCCATAACTTTATCTACAATAGATATTTCTCTACAATACTTTCTACATAATTTTGGATTCAATAGCGTTTTCTTGAATATTTAAAGCTATGGAAAATATCAGCCTGAATAAATACTTTAATTATTCCTTTCCCACGATATACGCGTGGTTAGGTATACACCTTTGATTAGACTGAATACCACACACAGCTTAATTTTACATAGGATATTAAAATAAAACTATTGTTAGGGATCTATCAGACAGAGAACGGTCAGTTTTGCGTTCGAGCTACTACTACTACATACTTCTACCGCGTGACTGCTTGACCGCTCCCTGTCTGATAGATCCCTACGGATTTTATAGCAGTTTCGTTTTCGTTTAAGGTTCAGATCCATTCTGATATTCACGTAAGTGTCAGAAATCAACATGTTTATGTATGATAGCAAAAAAATAAAAATAAACCGAACATTCAGTATGTAGACACAAGCCAACAAAACTTCCCTATTGCCCCTATTTCTGAACTTGTAGTTAGAATATTCTAGACGTCTTCGGAAACTTATTCTTCGCTTAGCATTCGATTTAGCCTCGTTTCAAGTCCAACGTGCATTTAGATTGCCAACGTCTTATGTCACTGCCATCTTCTGCTTTCAAGAAGACTTTATCGAGTGATTGGTGTTCTGCATTGCAAATAGTAGAATTCGAATTGAACATGAATGATGTACCTAATTCGATAAATGGTTTACTATAGGAAATGGTGATGACAATTTCTTCTTACCTACTTGCCCATTCTTGTGGCTTTTAGGTAAGTATACTAGAAAAATCCAAACTTCGAAAAATGTTAATATTATCTTTAATTTCTATAGAAAAACTGAAACGACAAAATTATAAAAGATCTGAAAAAAGAAACAAGTTGAACAATCACAGACTTGAATTTGAATATCTCTGATGATCTTTTGACCTTGTTCAGCCCCGGAATCAAAATTATTGAACAGACAATCTGAACTAAAATGTAGCATTAATCTTATTCTTTCAGAAATATTACAATACCAATGGCGGATATCTAAAAGCTGAGAATTTCACTCCCTATTGATGTTATACAAAGGATCTAATATCAATGATATGGGTTACGCATTTACAGCAAAATTATCGATAGAAGATCCATTCTATGACCTAGAGTTACAACATGACCATTGACCATTCTCTTCGATATACAATATTTTCCCGTATCCCAATTTGATTTGGAGTCTGTGCAGCATAATTTCTCCTTCCATACTTTTCTATCTGCCGTCATCTCACAAGTAACATTCGTTCTAACCATATCGACTTTCACACAATAGTCTTCCACTATAACCGTCCACGTTTCTTTAATACCTTCCTCATAACATGAGTCTCATTCCTCTATGTCACATGCCCATACAATGACAGCCGGTTTTCTAGCTTTTGTATAAGTGAACCTTCTAAACGGTTCCTGTATAATTTCCAACCCACGTATCTCACATTTCCATTCAATATCGTGGAATTGAAAATTCTATTGTGGTCGCAGGCCTAGTGTCGAAATATTACCCTGTTTAGTTTTCTCTGAGCGATTGATTATTGCCTTGTGTGCCTGACTCATTTGCAAAATGGCTACCTATTTAGAGCTGCAGATGAAACTGGCTATTCAAGTCCAGTCTGTGATATTTGCGTTATAGGTCGTGGAAATAAATAGGGGGTTTTGAAATAGAATGTCGCTTATGCAAATAGATTCTGCATACTGTCGTTTTGTGAATGTATGTTAATGTATTTTATCTTTGGTGAGAAATGTGACAAATGCCAATGTAGCTTTGACCCATTAACCAACTCATATCATATGTTACCAATTATTGTATTTGTAACTTAGTATGTTTATCTTTGTCACTCTTTTACGCAAAAGGGCAGAACGGGCTTTGATTAGATTAATACGTATAGCTTTATATATGAGGTAGAATAAATTTTTTGCAACTTTTGATCCATGTGCGGGAAATCGTATGGCCATCGATTTTTTGTTCGGGATTCCAATCAAACATGAAATACCTAAATTAGTATTAGAAATAAAGCAAAAAGAAGCAATATTAAACGTTTAAACGTAATTAAGCACACTTTGTATTTAACTTCGTAAAAAGATAAAAAAGTTAGGCGAATTCTTTACAAATCACAGTTAATCAGCAATCAAAGCTTTTGTGTACAGTAGAAGTTTATAGTTTCAGTTAGTTAGTAATTATTATAATGACTTGAACTCTACAAAGACTTTTTAAATTGTAAAAAAAATAATATTTTACTTAACAGAAAAACGAAAGCACTTGTATAGCACTGGTATGTACCTACTCAGCTACATCCGGTTACACTGGAAGCCGACCCCAATATAATTGGGAAAAAAGGTTCGGAAGATGATGACTTAACTGAAAAACAAAGATGCAGTCCGTAATTTTTGATTCATTGTATGACCTCCAAACATTACAAACAAAGTTGGAATCAATAATTTAATAGGATTCCAGGGACTTAGGTAAGTGCGGCAGCTCAATGATGATGATGATGTCCTCCTAGACGATTCCGTCGACGGCGACACCCTGGCATATATCGGCAGTTTGGTTTCGTTCATGGGCTCGTACATGACTCGCGAAACCAAACTTTGCCTTGAACACGCGGTCACAAATAGCGCAGTAGAGTTGCCCTTGCGCATTGTAAGTGTAGGTATAGGAGGGCTTGGGGCGGGATTTTTGGAGCTGGCGTTTAGCGTCTAAGGCTTCGAGACGCCGCTGTTCAAAATCCAGTACGCTCTTATGAACAGCTCTGCGCCACTCAGGTCTTTGGGTCGCTACTTGTTCCCATGAGGTTATGAGATGTACAGCACACAAAATATCCACGGTAAGCGCAGATTAACCCATTAACCGATACCCATGAACCGTATTTATTCCTAGAAATATTTTTTGGCTATAAAAAAGTACAGCTTCCATATTAAATAGCAGATTACTTAGTACTCCCAGTTGATAAAAAAAATATTACCAAAAAAATCCGTTATACCATTTAGAGTACCAGCACACTGAAGCCTAAATATTCGGCCTACAGTTGGTCCAGTCATCATCATCATCCTCCGAGCCTTTTTCCCGACTAACCGGATGCAGCCGAGTACCAGTGCTTTACAAGTTGGTCCGATCATGGCTGGAAAAAAAAATATTTTAAGAAAATCGTTTAGTTCGTCGTAAGAATTTAGCTAGTTTTTAGTCATTCTAATACCGGCTAAATGCCTAATCGCCATCATGTGCATAATAAAATGATGATGTCCATACTGATTTATGACCCCTAACAAACTATTGGCCGACTAAAATTTGCTGTGCGCGAGTACTCTTAGCACTAAAAAAGAGAAATCTAATAATTTTAAATTCGCTCACAAACGGAAGTAAACATCATCTATCGAACAAACATTTGCATAAACATTCACAATGAATACAAGAATACATTTTTAATACATAAATATGATCGTAAAGTCATGTAAACATTTCAGTTACAGCTTTCAGTCAGTCGCGCGCTAGCCTGGCGTCCGAACCGACGCGTTGCTGTGACGTCATCGAAGTTTCACGAAAAAAAAGTTTTTTGTATAGAAAAAAGTTGCTTTCTGTGTTCAGTGAATGATACTGTGTATGTTCAAATTAGTTTTCCTGGATTTAGAAGTTTTTGAAAAAATATAAAACTTTTTTTTGTTTAATTTTTTTTGAAAGTGGTGTTATTCAAACAAAAAAAAAGTTTATAGAAACTTTCTTGCTTATTTATTTTTATTAAAAGTGATTTTGATGGTTTGAAAAGTGACATACTTTTTAAGTGAAAGAGGTATTTATATTTTTACATATATTTTTAGTTAAATATTGCAACGTGGATAAATGGTCTCTTCGGTATTAAATATCAAATTACAGTTAAGCAAAAAAAAAAACAGAAAGTTAGTTCTGATATCTCTAAAGCTCAATAGTTGAGCTTTAACTTTGACGTCTCTTACTTAAGTTCAAAACTAAATAAGGCACAGAATTAATGCAAATGAGAGAAGAATACCCTAAAAAGAAAATAAAAACAACTAACAATAATTTGAGATTATAGATTTCATTATTTTACCAATCAAAGCTGATGGAAATAAAGTTTAGATTTAAAAAATGCTATCGCCTGCGAGATATTTCAGTCAAAAGGAATTAATTCATCAACCCACACTGCGTTAGTCTTCGCTACACAGAAAAATATTTCAATGTAAAACAAAATAGACACAAAATATTTCAATTCCGCCAACCTTTTCTATCAACATGATTTAAACAAACCAATTCTAACCTTGTTCTTTATAAAGCGATTATGCAAGTATCGTAAAAAACAACTTTCTTCTAAATCAATTTAATAGCTAGATTTTAATTACTTTTCCATATGTTGCCGTTGAACAATCAAACAGTACTAGAGATATATTCCATTGTTTGACGTATAAAACCTATTAAAATCTAATTTTCAAGTGTTAGTTTCCATGCAGGTTTGAGATTAAAGAAATAGTTTTACAATGATTATAATAAATCATCGGAAAGAACAAATATTTGTATAGGATTTTATGCATTTAAGATTTATGTCTGTTAACGCATTTGCAGTTTGGAAAATTCTTTAGACAGGTTGCAAAATTCACGTGCAATCTTACTTTTATAGTGTTATTCGCCTCCGGGATTCTGCACTAACTCTGTTACGAAGCTTCTCTCTTTTTAAACCGCAGTTTTAACAAGTTTATTATATGGACGGAGTGACAGCCAGAGGTATGAAAATAAAGTTTTGCACTGCATCAAGTGCTTGAAAGTGTCGTCAGTTTTATTTGCGTTGCTTTGTAAAATTTTTACATGTTACTGTAAAGTTTGGGTCAGGGAACTTTAAGTTGTTTTTATTTAGACAATGACAAAAATTGCGGGTTTCCATTTGTATATGGCTCTCATCTATACTAAAAAAATATAGAGGAAATACTTTTTTGTTTGTACCTTAAAAGCTCCGAAACTGCTGAACCGATATGAAGTTACACTCTTCCCGAGTCACATGCCTAATTTATCTCAGTACCTATAGGCAGTAGTTACCACTGGGCGTGGGTGAAACAATGGGAAATCGGCTAGTCCTAAATATATAATAACTAGGAGGCGGAAGATTAGTCCACCACTGACATACACAAAAAAATGGAAAACGAGTTATGACACAAAATAGAATTAATGTATACCTAAATCCCTATTAACAACCCAAATATTTTGAATTCAAACGAAGTAAACAATTTAATCCATACAGATTTCACATAATAGTAAACGTATTTAAATGCTTTTATTAGCTCTTAATTAAATTAATAAAATTGCAATACCAACATTACACAGAATTTCATTGCATTCATCATAAAATAAATAATTATTTCGATATTGCAAAAGTAATTATTACCTACTTTTGGTGACCAGATAACTGATGCTGTGACTGCGTAGTAATATATAGTCTTGATATACAAAATAGGCTCATTACATGCTTGTCTTTATATTAGTCTTTAAACCCCAAAACGAATAGTCAAATATGTAACTTTTCACAAATTATGCCCAATTATTCCGAAAGGATCATGGTCCTTACCTACCATAAGCCTAAGGGGATGATTACTCTTCTGTGAATTGTCCTTCCCATACAATCATTTGTTTCAAGAAACCTCCCACATACTTTTTTATTTTGTTCAAAGTCATGAATCTTAAGAAATTGATAATCCAATTAGAGTTGTGTCCACGTCTACAATAAGGACAATCTCTCAAAAACTCCCACGCTTCGGAAACATTCACCCAAATGTATTAGCTTTCACCCGCGGTTTCACCCTACTAGGGAGGGAACTACTTCACAGGTCTTGCATATGAAAAGTATCTTATATGTTATTAATATATGCCAAGTTTAATTGAATCCGTCCAGTGATTTTTACGCGAAAGAGATACAAATATTACATACCGTATATCCTTACAAACTTTTGCATTTACAATATAAGCAAGTTATTTGAAGTAATGAAGCTTAAGAAATTGGTAATCTAATTGGCGTTGTTAAAAACTCCCACGTTACAGAAACATTCACCCTGAAGTATATTGTGCAGTGAACTTCTATTCATTTAATTCATGTAGCTTCCAATAAAATGTCCCTTCATGAACACTCTTATCAGGATTTTATTAAACTCAATATTAAAGTACGTAAATAATTTCTGCAAGGAAAGGTGTGAGGAATGTGCCCAACAGAAAAAAATGCTGTAACAATAACTTCGGTAGGTTGTAAAAAGTTAAACAAATAGGTAAGTACTGTAAGCGACTTACTTAGGAATTTTACATTTGTCTT
Organism: Helicoverpa armigera; assembly: GCF_030705265.1. Taxonomy (NCBI): domain Eukaryota; kingdom Metazoa; phylum Arthropoda; class Insecta; order Lepidoptera; family Noctuidae; genus Helicoverpa; species Helicoverpa armigera. Next base: position 12,396,432 of record NC_087123.1, read on the forward strand.
GTCATAGTTTAATTACATGAGCTTTTAGGTGAGCAAAACTTACAAGAAAGGCCTAAGATATTGGACATAAGGAATTTAGATTATACATACATATATTTTTTCTTGTCAATATGACATAACACAATATAATTAATGAGTACATAATCAAATACCTATCTTATCATGAAATACGCAATAACGAAATTGCTTTTAGTGAAAAAAGTTTTGGTATTTGTGATTAATTTCTCGATCATAACACAAATAGGATTTTTTTAAACTGACTTCTTTTTAATATCTATAACTTCTTATAAAATACCGGGATATTGTCAATACGATTACATAGTTAACTAGATATTTTTCGTAGTCTTTAACGTTTATTTGCTGACATTACCCCAGCATAAATGGCTGCCATTTATTCATACTTAAGTAGCTACTTTTTTATAGAACTCGTATTTTTTATATATTTTGTGTTACCTGGATGTAACAGCTGTGCCCAAGTGTGTTACGATCGTCGAATCACGAATAGGTGGTCTTTTTCCCAATACTTATATCTTGCCAATAATATACTTACCGCGACAGTTTGTGAGGATGTACATATGTTTGTTACTCTTTCACGCTCTTTCTTTTTTGACTTTGACTTTACTTTTTATCCATGAGTGAAAAGCACTGTCCCGGACGCAGGTGAAATCGCGGGCGGAGGCTAACTATTCATAAAATGAAAAAAGTTGTACAGGAATCAATAAAATCTACGAACCGGAATATACGATATTTCATCAGAATGTAATACGACGATTCCCGTCACGATTGTCGTGTTCTCACAGAATTCGGCTCATCGGGTCGTATTGTCACCCTATTTGCGCATTCCTGTGTCCGGTCCACGGTGATTCATGGAAAAAGGGTTACAAATGTTTAGCGGTTTCAGATACGGAATTCGGAAGGGTTTAGTTGCTAATGTATTTTAAATGCGTGTAAGTTTGATTTAATTTTGGTAGTTTATTTTTTATTTTTAAAGTTATCTAAAGAATTTGTTAACTTCATTCATGAAGTCACATGGCGCTCCAACTATGAATCACTACATACATAGTAGAAAAATAAATATTCAGCTGAATCATTTTTGAACCCAACACTCCTGAAGAAGTTAGTGAAACTACTTCTCCAGGACTGTTGGCACGTACTTTAGTTGGAAAACTATGCACTGAGGCGTTTTAGGAATTCTGAGGGGACGGCGCGTACGCAGTCCCCACTACCAAAAATTACGCATCCGAGTTATCCACATTAGGGATAATCGCAGGGGTCAACCTATCCGCAGTGCAATGGATAGACCTCGCCCTGGGGGAACCGCCTTCTTGATCACGGTATCCCCTATGCCAGGTAAGTATGAGTTCACTACAGTACGGCGCGAGGGTCGTTCGACGGCGGAGAATCTTAACACCGCGATTCAGAAATGTGACGTCATTGCACAGTGACATCTATCTGTGTGTTTGCGAACCAATCTCAGTGGCGCCCTCTGGTGGGTTTTCGGTGTAACGAGAGCTTCTGATAAGGGGAAAAGGAGCTTTTGCTAAGGTCGTGAAGGGTGATTTTGTATGATACTACAACACTACAAAATAAGGGTACAAGTGCCGCGTATTTAATTTTACTGTTTTCTCAATCGTTACTTTCAGTACATTTAGAAAAAGGTTCATGATTTACCTTACAGAAAACAAACAGATGATTATAATATTGTATCATAAATATTTTACTTTCAAACAAAAAACAATAACCACGTTAAACAAATAAATACAAACAGATACATTTTCATGTAGATAGTATCGAGTAAAAAAAATACGAGTAACTTAGAACCTTGATATTTCAGAGGGAGTAAGTTTGAGCAAATTAATCATGAGCAGGTGTGCACAGTTATCATCACTGTGCCCAAATTACCTGCTAATAGTTCCGGGTTATATAAACACACATCCATAATATTATGATATTTATGATGTGTTATTCTCCTGTCTTGGAAATATAGTTTTGTATTTACATTTAGTGTCATCGTCACTTGTATTTCTTATGTATTGTTTTTGAGGGCTTAAATAAAACCGTTTGTTAGACAATAGTTTTAGTTACTTAGGCCTACATTTCGATCGATACGTTTCTAGAACCTATACAGGTTGTATTGTACGAGTATTAACGGGTATATAGGTACGTCAGAAAAAATGAATCGTGACATTGAAACAAATGAAATATGTATTTCTAATAGTACGGTACTACTGTCTACTGACTACTGGGTACTAATATCTACTTTTGATTAATGATTATTGTTCTGGTAAAAAAATAGAAAAAAGTAAATCCATTATTACTTCTATGTAATATTAAAATCCTTTCACATGAATTATAAGCGTGTATTCACTGCTCATGTAATTTTAATCCACTTTAATTGGATGGCGTTGATACGCGGAAAAATTTAATAACCACAAATCCGTAAAGCACAATATTCTTTGAGCATTAAACTACATTAATATAATGTACAGTAATAATGAAAATTATGCTTTTAAAACTAGAATTTTATTATGTTGGAAAGTTTAAAATTTGATGTATGTTCGCATGTACTGAAATATTATATAGCAAACTACCTAGCTCAAAAGTAGATTATTATTTTATTAACAAGATTATAAGTATACCTTTACAAAAGTATTTAAGCTTTAAAACATTTTACAAATAGATAAAATACTACGGTGCACTGGTATCACTGTATATTTTATACAAATAAATTATCTTTTATCAGGTATAATTATAATCCGGTATTACTACACTAGCCGTTTCCCCGCGGTTTTACCTGCATCCCTTGCAAACTACTGCCCGTTCCGGGATAATTTCAGTAAAGACAGGATAATATTATTTGTCTGGCAGAAGCGGCTATGTACAGGTGTTGACGCCAATCTTACATCGTTACTGTATCGTTTAACTCAATGATCTGTGTCTGTTTTATATTGAAACGAGTATTTAATTATACGAATATATCTATTCGATAGATGTTGTTTACACAAGTGAGATGAATGAGAAATTAAAAGAATTTAGGTACCGCATACTTCAGACTAAACAGTCGGCCGACAGTTGACCCGATAGTTGACTTAACATTTTGTTAAATAAAATCTTGATTCCAATCAAAGTTTTTAGCCGGCCTGATATGGGCTAAATACCTATAGTCAATAACTGGCCCTTTATGGTCAAAAGATAACATTTTGGAAACGGTTACAGAGTTAAATATGTTTCACAGTTAAGTTAGGAATATTTTATACAGTTTGTTATTCCTTATTTAAATAAAATAAAAATGACATATAAGCTATTTCTACCACCCGGAAAAAACTGCATACCTGTTATTAAAATCGCTTCAGTAGATATTGCGAAGAAGGGACAAATAGAAAGACTGACAGGTAGGGATTTAAGTAAGAAAATTATGTTATTACGTTGAAAAGGTTGAATCTAAACTATTAGTGAAATAATTTCTACCTCTCTAATCGTTTGAGTAGTCCCGAGGGTCATTATCTATTTATGATTTTGCTTTGATTTCATAACCTTGACACAGTGGTTCATTTTCGCTCGCTATCAATTGACCGACATTAATCATACTTCTATGTTAGATCAAAATATTAATATTTACGATAGCGGTAAGATGAAACGATTGCAGTGGTTTTACAAGTGTTTCAATCTCATTAAAAATGTACAGCAATTTTACAGTCAAAATTGATTTTAAAAAATATTCTTCACATCATGAATATCGTATAATTTTATTTTTTAAAGAAAATATTATGACATGCATCTCGATCTAGCTGGCCATTTTAATTTATATTTATGGATATTATGACTATGTGTAATTTCGTACAGACCTTAAATAATGCCGTCCTATCAAAATCTTCACACACAATCAATAACAGAACTCTATTCAGTTGATTTGAAACTCTGAATAGAATTAAATATTAATGGAACGACCTTCCTTGAATAGTGCAAGCATTTGTAGTTCAATTTGCATCGAAGAGTTTGCTCTTACATAATTTTGTTAATAGTCTAGTAATTACTATAGTCTTAGAGGTCAGATCAGAAGTGGTACTTGAAAATGAATAACACACGTCTATAAACATTTAACCTGGTAAGGTTTATTTCTTACAAAGGATTTAGCAGAAGCCAACTTTGAATAGCAAATACAATATCGATAATTAATTATATGATCACGATGTGACATCTTCAAGGTCCGTCATCCTTCTATCCTTCATAATTTCTTCTTCTATACCAGCCCGGTCAGGCCAGGTTGGTAGCAAGGAGGATTCATATCTAACACGGCCGTTCCTGACCCTGCGGCGTCCTCGCCAGCAGTATTATTCGCCTCTTCAGCATCAGGTCAACTCCCCATAAGCTAGTCACCGACATGTTGCTCATGATCTGAAACATGTTAAGCAAGGTATAAGTAATTTACTCGTAGTAGTCGTTTTTGTGTATAAGTCTGAAGCATGTAATACCTATGTTGAGAAAAGGAAGGGTAACAAAAAAAAGGTTTCCATATTTACTTCTACTTGTATGTAAATCATACTATGGGCGCAAGTGTGCACTCAAGCGCCCACAGGCAAAGGCATATTGAAAGGTGTTATGGTAGTAACCAGCTTCAGACTAAACACGAATAAAAAAAAGTGCATCGTGAATGACAGAATCCGGACTTCCATCACTCGCCATACACCGCCAGGGGACAGAGGCTCCCAGTTTGCATGTCATTTTACGCATTCATAGCATAGGCACGCATTTAAGCTATAGGTTGCTTACTATGAAGACGTGGAACAGAGACCCATACCGTCGTATGTTCTCCCAGTGGTCTAAACAATAGTCCCACTCAGAAACAGAGACCCATGCCGTCGCATGTTCTCGATGACAGAGGCTCCCAGTTTGCTTGTCATTACACACGCTCATAGCATAGGCACGCGTTTAAGCTATAGGTAGCATACTATGAAGACGTGGAACAGAGACCCATACCGTCGTATGTTCTCTCAGCGGCCTCCAAAGTAACACCGCCACGGTATAAAGAGAGACCCGTACATTCATACGTTCTCAAAGTGGTCTAGACAACTAGCACCACCAGTATAGAAAACCAAAGAGACGTAATATCGTACGGTATGGTAGGGTATGTCAAGTCAAAATCAAAGAAAAGTCCATTTCCAAGTTAAAATAACAGTCAAGGCCAAAATCAGTCATTGAAAGTAGACCAATTAGACTAACACTTTTTCACATCAAAATTCATGCATCCTTTCACGGCACGCACACAGAGACTCATGTACATTCAAACGTCTTCTAAGTCCTTGTCCTTGTCAAATTGCCTCGCAGCTCTGAAAGAAAGCTGAGGAGGTGTCCACTTGCTTCGTCGCAGCGGAAGTAGTGGCGTTCTAATAAACTTTTGGAAGAGGCACCAAGACACAAACGGCCAGCAACATTGGCACCACTAGCGTGCCTTTCACTAACTAACTTTCAATAAGGCTGAGCAGACCACAGCGTCCACTCGACTCGGCAGCAACTCCACCACCAGAGTCGTCTTCTTTCAATTCCACATTGACGTCATCATGGCAAGCTACGACAGCAATCTGCCAGCAGCACCGGCTCAGCAGCGCTCGTGGCGCAACCAGCAGCACCGGCTCAGCAGCGCTCGTGCCGCAACCAGCAGCACCGGCTCAGCAGCGCTCGTGCCGCAACCAGCAGCACCGGCTCAGCAGCGCTCGTGCCGCAACCAGCAGCACCGGCTCAGCAGCGCTCGTGCCGCAACCAGCAGCACCGGCTCAGCAGCGCTCGTGGCGCAACCAGCAGCACCGGGACGTTGTTATCAGCAGTACTGGTACGTTGCTATCAGCAGCATTGGCACAAGAACATTGCTCACTGCAACGCAGCCTCGTGTACCTCTGCTTATTACACGTCTTCGTGTACAATTCTGTGAACAAACATTCAAGCACAGTATACATTTCGCTCGGCCACTGCTGACCATTCATTTGAAGGATCTAAGTTTTCAAAGAAATAAATCCATGACTAAATTATAACTTTGACACACAAAATCAAAATAGTGATCCAGTTAATCTCCGA